>NC_088170.1:6721250-7942500 GCF_028769735.1 Zonotrichia leucophrys gambelii
AACCATCTTATTCCTGCAGCAGCACCTACACTCCCCATAAAAATGGAAAAGGAAGATAAGACCCAAGGTGCATCCTAAATCTTTCTCAGTATGACACACAGATGCCTGGCTCACTTAAATACAACCTGACCTTAACTTTTGTTTTTAAAGGGGAAAAATGTGGTGAAGTGAACCCTTATTTTAGCCTTTGAGAACTGGTCAGGAATTGAAACTAAAGTTCAGGAAGCCTCCTTGTCAGAATTCTGCACACAGGAAAAGCAGAGCTGTTGCCTCAAGGTGAGGACTGAGCACTCCATAGGGGCTTCTGTGTCACAGCCTCAGGATAAAGTTCTTTTTCTTCCATGGTAAATCAAATCACAGAGCCAGATCATGCTGTGTGCCATAACTGTGGCTCTTTGCCAAGAAATGCTTTTATCACAAGGGTTGCAATAATTAATTGCCCAAGTGGACCCAAGCGTGGCTGAATTGGAACAATTTCATTGTGAGACAGGCAGGGTAAACATAGCCACTCTCACATGAAGCCCCCTGTAAATAAGATATTGGGAATAAAGTAGCAAGAAGCTGATATATGTGATTTTGCACATTTTGGACATTCATTGCTGAAGTTTTCCCACCTGTTTTAGTAAATGTGTTTTACTTTTCTAGTACATAGAGCATCTCACATTCCTAAAGGTGGAAGAGGAAAGATTAAAAAAATATGATGGAAACTATTTCATAATGAGGCTACTTCAAGTACAGTTATTGCATTTTAGGCATGAGTGATTTCACAGCACTGTCAACAATGAAACCCATTGCCAGGTTTGGCTGGAAGGCAAACCAGACATCTAAAAGCACTTCAAGTTTGCCAAACCAAGATAAGAGCACATCTCTCTGAAGTTATTTAGTGTCCTTAATAAAGATCACAGTATTTGTAAACTAGCCAAACCTCAGTAAAATCAAAGATTTTTTAAAAAAATTCTTTCATAATACCAAGGCTCCATATGATCCAACATGGCAGATAATAGCTTTGAAAATATTCACCATTTGTTTCTGGCCCAAAAACGTGTTAATGTGATGACACCTCTTTATGGCCTCTTTATTTGATGCATTTTAGCAATCAAAGATTTCTAGAGAAGCCCAAGTGTTAATGAAATTAACCTTGATGGAGTTGTTGAATTCATAACAAACCGAATCCTAAATTTTCGATCTATTGAATAACGCACTGCTGCCCTTCTATTCCCAGCAGGAGAATGTTGTGTTCAGTGCTGGGGAGCTCTGTGGGTGCTCCAGAGGGAAATCCCCTTCTCCTGCCCACCCCTGAGCCCACACTCCACCCTGTGGTCAGAGAGTGCTTGTGTGCCAGGCTGTGGTTTTGGTTCTTCCAGGTGTTCATCCAAGGAAAGGGGTGGAGGATATTACAGGACCACTATTTTGGATCAGCTTAAACCAACAGTGAAATTACCCTGAGTGTCATATAGCTCATAAAAGTGAATTTTATGTGGCCAAACTGGCTTCTGAAGTATTTTATAAGCACTTGGTTGCTCAATAGTTGAAAAACAGGCTTTTTCCTAAATAAAGATCTGGGATGTTCACGTTTGAAAAGTATGTTTTTGAAAATCTTGTCCCCAGATAGTTCAGCAAAGATTTGTACAGCCAGCCACATTCCTGTGAAGCAGTTCTCCATCAGGATGGAAACCTTGTTAACATCCAGCTCTGACTTGATTCTCCAAAACTTTTATTTTGTGAAGTGTTCACCATCAAACTTGAATGAAGTTCAATTCAATTCACAATGTTATGAGGGCAATATACTTCAAAGCATGAGAAAATCTATTTTGGTACTTGTATTTTGATTAATGAGTTTTCTGAATCCTTTCACTGTAGTTATGTTTGTCAGGTGTGGCATCTTAAGGATTAATGATATCTTCAGAGCTATTTTTCTGAATATGATTTGATGCCTGAAGTGATGATTAGCAAGAAATATTTCATTTTACAAAGAGCAGCCACTTATTAATAAAACACATTATATCAGAAACTATAGAGCACCACATAGCAGGAGCCACATCATAATTGTGACAAATAATGGAGAGAAATATAAAAAGCTTTTGCACACTCACACACACACAAAAAAGAAAATGAAAAAAAAAAAACTATTCAGCTTTTGAGAGATGGAGGAATCTCAAGTATAAATTAACTTTCTGAAGTCAGCAGACAGATATCTGGTGGTCTGGGAAATGCCTGCAGTTTGACAGCTAGATTGTTCCTTTAGGCACTGACATGAACTGGAGAGGAGTGGAGGAAAATAATGCCTGTGAGGCTGCCTGTGGTGGCAGGAATAGGGCAGGAGAACTGGTGACAAAAACATGGAGAAAGCTGAATTATTCAATGCCTTCTTTGCCTCATTCTTTACTGGTGAGACTGGCCTTCAGAAATCCTGGACTCTCAGAGCAAGAGGAAGATATGGAGCAGGAAATCCTCACCCACAGTGGAGGAAGTTCAGGTTTGGGAACATTTGAACTGGGAATAACCAAGTCCATGGGTGCTGAGGGAACTGGTCAATGTCATTGTAAGGCACTCTCGAGTCTTTAAAAGACTGTGGTGATCAAAAGTTCCCATAGAAAAAGGCAAATGTCACTGCAGTCTCCAGGAAGGCCAGAAAGGATCCAGGTAAGTTAATGGACCAGGCCTTGATCTCAAGATTTATTTATTTTTGGTCTTTTGTGTGTGTCAGCCCAAGGCACTGCAGGCCTTGTTTGGGCCTGGCAGAGCTATGCCTCCCTTGTAGGTGATGTGAAAATTTCAGACAGGAGAGAACCAGACACAGAAAGCATCCTGCATGGTTCCCCCCCTGCGTTTGTCCTTGAGTTTGGTGAAGAAAAACCACTCAGGTTTTCCATTTTAGCACTTCTCACAAAACAAAAATACAAAGCTCTCAAGGAGTGAATCTGCCAAGAGCAGAAAACCTCTCATATGGTTTGGTCTAGAAGGTCCAGAAGAACATTTCTTTTTTTTATTTTATTTTTTTATAATTTTTTTTCATTCTACCTCTTCAGAATGAATTTATCCTGACACATACACTGTAGCACAAAGTCACCTACCTGTGTCATACTCATTTATTTTATGGGAGAGAAGGGAAATAGTTCTTGCAGTGGTGGTCATTTCAGGACCATCTAGAGCATTGGCACAACAAACTGTAGAAATAACTATGGTCAGAGTATTGTTTCTTTCTACATTCCCTCAATTTCTTTCTTCAGTATAGCTGTCAGCATGTGTGGCATTCACTTCCCAAGCCATTTAATCAGCTGGATTTTAAAACTGCAGCAAGAAAACTCTGTGAAAAGGCACTGCCACATGGCCTGCAGTGTTTGCTCATTGCATCTTTTTCCCTGCCTGTTAACACGGTGCATCCCAACATGAATTATATTATTACTAATGCTTTGAATGCTGCATCAGTGATGTTTTTAGTAATGTTTGACATACTGTGGCACAGCACAGCAGAGAAAACACCATTTGCAATTCCACCTCCAGAGCAGAGTAAACCAGTGGAGTGGTGCAGAAAGTGTAGAATGCTATAACAAGATTGCTAAACCAAAACTAAAGCAGCCTTTGCTCTCTAGGGCTTGGTGGTCACTGCAGGAGCTGCTCATGGGGTTGGTAAAATATTGCCAGCACTGAGTGATTTCAGTGCTGTGCATTTCCAGGGTTCTCATTTAGAGCTGCAATAATGTGATGTGCTGTTAGCAAAATGCTTTAAATGCTACCCTAAAGGGAGAGCAATTTCAGCAAGGTTTTTCTGTTTCAATACATCATCTGCCAAGCCCAGTCGTTTTTATAAGGTACAGGAGAGTAGCCAAGAAAGCTAAAGAAAATTAAAAAATAAAATATAAGTATATATAGATATATATAGATTCTAGGGGGCAGGATGCTTAAGAAGTGTATTCATCAAATATGGCAGGCAGAGTGACTGTGGTGAGAAGTTTGCAGTTTCACTGCATGCTGAAGATATTAGTGTTTGAACAGGACAGAACTGTAATGCCATCACTGCCTCAGGAAGAGGTGCTGACAGGCTGCATAAGCAAACGTTTATGTCTCCCATCAGATCTCAGGCCAGAGGGTGGGTAGGGAACAGCTGCAGGAGCTCAGCTGGGACTCCATCATAATCCCCAGCATGCAGGAGGGGATCTCAAACCATCCTTCCTTAAACTGTGCATTTCCTTCTGAATCAAACTGCCTATGTATTATATATTATTTAGTGGTGTGTTGTTAGTAAAATGCTTTAAATGCTACCCTAAAGGGAGGACTGACCTTGGCTTCATGTGATTTTGACATCTGGGGACATCCTTTTCAGCTGAGAGCAGTTTGGTAGCTGCCTACTCTGTAACACAAGGCCTAGAAAATAAACAAGAAGTGAGAATATGTTTAGAACCTGATCTGGAGCCTTTGGAATCAATGTCAAGGCTTGTGTTGACTTTGCTTTGTAGGTCTGAACCTGCATTACTGTTCTGTGTAGCCACATTTCATCAGGGCACAGAACCAGATGTGCCTCCCCAGGGTCCTCTCCTGCAACATGAAATAAAATTACACACAGCTCTCTAAGGCAAAAAAGAGGGTGTTTAATTTCTGACTCCAACTTTTATAGATTTCGAAAAGTGACAGTGGATTGGAGGGTGACAGTGCCACCTCTCCAATGACACTGGACAAACCAATAGTCTATCAAATTTCTATTCCTCCATAAAAGAATGCAAACCAGTAATTTATTTACATAAAGTGCACAAGAAAGTTCATTACAAGAATGTAAATGTCCTGAGGACCCTCACAAACACCACACTTATCAAACTCCAATGCTGGCAAAGGAATGGCCACCATTCACTTGAGGATGACATGGGAGCAGATGCAGAGATAGCCCCTTTTCCTCATTAAACTTTATTCCTGTTGTGTCCAATGGGGTTGTCCATCCATGACTCAGCACACTAATGATTTACAGATTGGTGTCATCTGATGTTCACAGGGGAATTGTTGATTTTACTGATGCAATACAGATAGTTTCTACTGCTACAAATGAAATGGAGTTTTCAACACAATCCCAGGAATTGCATGGAGTTCCCAGCTGTGCTCATGTTCTCCTCTGAGTAATGTGTGCTCTGGGTTAGCCAGGGAAATGTCCTTCTGCACTATGTAAAAGCAGTGTCACAGCATGCTTACTGAATTTATGTCTCCAAATAAAAGGTAAAAAAAACCAAAACTGATTTCAAGTTGCCAACTGATTTCAAGTGTTGCCATTTGCAACACTTGAGTGCTCATTATGGATCTTCCAGATATTTGATAAAGGTAAAAAAAATACTGATTTCAGTATACATAGGAGGGTTTTGCCATTTGCAACACTTGAGTGCTCATTATAGAACTTCGAGATATTTTGACTCAAAAGCTGTATTTTATACTTCTTTTGCAAGCCATTTACAGGCGCAGTAGGTAAAATACCTTTCTCTGGGCTGTACTGAACACCGAGAGTGGTGCAGATCCTCCAGACGTAGCTAGATCTGCTAATCTCAGCCACCCATTCCTGTCCCCACAGGTGTGGTTCGCCAGGTGAGGCCCATCATTGGACCTTTCCACGCCATCCTGAAGCTGGAGATGAACTATGTGATGGGCGGGGTGGTGTCCCACCGCAACATCGTCAACGTGCACATCTTCGTGTCCGAGTACTGGTTCTGAGTACAGGGCTCCAGCCTGAAACATTACCACAAGCTATCATGTCATATTCTTGTTTCTAAAAACCCAATAGTGTTCTTTGTTTTGTTTGGTTTTTTGTTTTGTTTTTAAATATTTGGTTTTATAGTTTAAGACAAATAACAAGCTATTACGTTGATTTAGACATAGGGCTGAGCAAGTTAAGTGAGCCTGATGTAGTTGTTTGTATAAATATGTAGTGTGTAAAACTGCTCAGCTGCCTGGTGAAATTTAAAACTTTTCTAAATGTTTGGACAGATCTCCTTGTCCAGATAACCTGGGTGAGAGGCTGTGTAACAAAACAGATGTCAGAGTTCATTGGGATGGGTATATGGTGTCTTTGGATGGAAGAAGTTGGATAAGGATTAATAATTTCACCCCAAATTAACTACCTTGAAGAGGATTGTCAGAGAGTGATAAATAGATTTGGGTCCTCTGAATAGGTCCCCAGAACTGCTAATTATTCCTGAAAAATTCAGCCTGGATATTTAAGAAGTGCCATTCAGCTGCAGCCACCAGAAAAAGTGCAAAATGAATTAGAAATACTTGCAGAATAACATGCACATAATTAAAAAATACTCCTATTTTTTTGTACTTATTATTTGATTGTAAGATTGTTTTATTCTAATTGAACAAATACCTCTCATTGAAATTAATCTGTTACAAGAAGACAGCATATTGCTTCAACTCCAATCTCACCAGTACTCACAAATACATGGAAAATTCATGCCTTATCTCCTGTCTGTTATAAAGCTCCATGCCTTTTTAAAATTGGTAATAAAATTAGCATGTTAAACTGTACATTTCCTATGCACAAAACTAAGGCATATGTAATTATATAATGAAAATCTCACCAATAAATGAATGTTTAATGTATTTTCTAGGCATCAAAATACTGTATCTTTTTTATTACAGAAAAGAAAATAAATAACTCCATGTTTCAGTTTGTTATGTTTGTTAAGATATGAGGAAATAAAGAAGGTCAGATGGGAAACACTCCAAAGTATGCCATGGTTTCTGATTCCCAGGAAAATGATATGATACAGCTTTTGTAAGCAAATTCATCATAGATATATTCCCACTTAAACCAGACCCCCTTGGTCATTTTTGGCACTAAGCATGGAGCAGGCTGCTGTGAGAGGCTGTGGCTGTCCCATCCCTGGAAAGGCCCAAATTCTTTCCAGGGATGGGACAGCCACAGCCTCTCACAGGCTGTGAGAGGCTGGATGGGGCTCGGAGCAACCTGGGATAGTGGAACGTGTCCCTGCCCATGGCAGGGCTTGGCCTGGATGAACTTTAAGGTCAGTGTGATCCTGCCACCTTTACTTTTTAAATGTGTGTTTGTGGTCTGGGTCTGTTTGGGAGGGTGTTATTGATGCAGAAAATGGCAGGTGCCAGCTGTGGCAGAAAACAAGAGTGGGCTCTGAGGGATGTTTCTGTGAGAACCAGCCTCCAGCAGCTCTCTTTGCATTTAGTGTTACAGAAATGGCTTTTGCAGGGATGCTGACACTTGACTTTTCAATATTCTGTGTTGGTGTTAAGCCACATTGTGGAGGAAAATTGTATTTATTTTTGTATTCACGTGCTGGGCAGGGATGGAGACGTCCATGCCATGCCCACATTGCCTTTTTCTTACCCATCTGAGCTTGACAACTCATCTCCAAGTCTCACTCTTGACACCTCATCAGCTCATGGTGCTCTCATCACCTTGGACAGCTTTTCCCAGTTAGGTGGGCTTTAAGAGCTTAAACCAAGCATCAGTTCCCTTTGCCATTGTCTGTGTGATCTGTAAGTCTGGCTTTGGTACTGCTGTGACAGAAGGTGAGTCACCCCATTTAAATGAAAAACCAATAAATCAAATGGTATGTGATGCCTTTTTCAACCTAGAAATGAAACTCAAGATAGTTTTAATATAGGAAGTAATATAAGAGTGGATGTCTATTGGAGTTCCAGGAGCAGTTATGGAAGAATGTCCACCAAAGTCCACTCCCACAAGGGTGCATAAGTTATTATAGGTTTCAGGAAATTATCATAATTGATAAAAAGCACCAATGAGGAGGATAAGTGGTGATGCAATTCCTCCCAAGTCAAGCCCCTTCTCTGGAGCCCCACCCCTCCACTTGGTTCTAGCTGTATTTTGTTTATGAAAATGTGCCTGAAAGAGCTGTTTTCAGCCTTGGATCCTAGGAAAAACCAAGACAGGATAGAGGCCTTGTACCCCCAGGGCTTGGAGCTCTGGAATTTGTTTTGTGTTCCTGCCTAGGGAAAGGGCAGGGAAAACTACTGGGAAAACTAGCTGAGAATGCAATAATGACCTACAGAGCTCCAAATGCATGTGTAAAGAATATATAAAAGAAAAAAAAAAAAGGTAAAAACCAATAGACATCACAGGAAAGCAGCTGTGGTGTATCACACCTTGGATGCAGGGTATCTTGGCCTGGCCATGCTCACAGAAAAACATTTGCAGGTTGATCCCCAAGATGGTGGTTAACAAAAACCCCAAGGTTTTTTGTTTTGTCGTTAGCTGATGTCTCTCACATGAGTGAGATCCTTAAGATGGTGTTAAGGTTTTCTGTTTTGTCATTAGCTGATGGTTCTCACATGAGTGAGGTCTGGTGCAGGCCATGCAGTGATTGGGGGAGAGCTGATAAAAGATTTTGGGTTCCTCCACTCAGGCAAAGCCAAAATCAACTTTATCTGAGCCCAGCCCACAAGTGACCTTGGAGCTGATGAGAACAACCACCTCTGACTCTGGATGTGAGGTAAGTTAAAGTATACATTGCCAAATTGTCCTAATACTGCCAACATTTTGAGAATAAATTGTAATAACAATAAAAAAGCACTACTGTAATGGATACCATCATAACTCTGTAACTGCAGTTTAGGTTTTGAAAATTACAAATATGTGTTTAACTAAGGCTAGCCAGAAAGTACTAAATGGTGCTTGAACTGTGGCCAGCTGTCTAGAAGCTAGAAATTAGAAAAAAAAATGGGGTTTTTCTCTTCCAAACTGGAAAAATTGTATACATTTGTACCTATTGAGCGGGTGACTATTTGTCCAGCTCTACCAGGAAGCACCAGATTTTCTGTGGTATTGAGAGGATGACTAGTTTGTAAAACAGCTGCCAAAAACTTGAAGAAAAATGGACTGTCAAGCCTTCAACTTATGATGCACTTTACATCTTACAGATCAGGGATCTCATTTGCAGCCACTAAATCTCCTACTCTTTTTTTATATCAGACCCCATCAGTTAACAAGTTGTGGTAAACTTTGATTTCTTTAGCAACAGTGAGTTTCATTTTGTCTTGAATTACATGCATTGATCCATTTAAGTGCTGTTTCTTCAACTCATACAAGCAGCTTGATTTTTGCCAAATCACTGTAGAAGAATCCACAATGTGGAAGAATCTCTGGCTACTGAGCTCTCTAAATGTTTGTGATTACAATTCTTTTTTACCTCTCCCCTGAGTAAGATTTACACCTGATCCCTTATTCCTCTTCTCTAAGTTTTTCAAATGGGGAACACCTGGGAACATGGAAAGAGTACTTCAGATGCAGATAGCTGTGTCAGTCAAGGAGAAATGAGATGTTCTGCTCTAATTACTGTGCTGTGGAGCTGCTGCTTCTGTCAGAGTCCAGGGAAGGTGGTCATGGGGGTGGGATGGGCAGGAAGAGGCAGGAAAAAGTGTGTTAGCAAGCAGGAAAGGAGTATTACTGCATTCTGAGAACTTGTGGGCTTCCCTGAGCTCCTCCCAGGCAGAGGTTACACTGAAATCACTGGTGGCTGAGGCTTTGGTTTTGATGCCTGGCCAAGTGCAGTTATCTGATAGGTGTGGGTGGCTACAAGATTGCTCCCATTGAAGGGCACCGAGAAAATGAGCTGCTGGGTTTTGGTTTTTTTTTTTTTTTCCCTAAACCCACAAGATTTCCCAGATCTGCTCACTGGGACGGGGTCAGAAAGCCACCGAAGCAGAGTTCCATGGACATGGGCTTACCTGGGCAGGGCATAAGGGCTCTGACCAGGCACACCCAGTCAGTGAGGCAGGATCTGGAAATCCTCTCTTCAGCAGTGGTGCTGGAATATCATATAAACCACTGGGTTGATGTAAACTGCTCTGTTTGTAGCTGGTAATTGTTCATGAAACTGAACTCGTGATCAATTAAGGAGCTTTTGGGTGAGTGCAGCCTTGGCTCTGCCTCAGAAATGCATCACACTGAAATAACTGAGTAGCATCTGTATTTTAAGTTACCCTGCATGTGTATCTTGTCCACACAAGTTTCTTTTATTCTCTGTGAGTTGCAGTTCATGGCCTGAATTTGTTTTGACCAGTGAATTTCATTAGTGGCTGAACATCTTTTGCTAGCTCTCTCCCTAACCTCTGTTTTCCTTTTGATTCTTCTACAATGCTCAATGCATTAGATCCTCTATAACGTATCAACCATATTTTTTTATTTACCAAAAGTGAAACTCTTGAGAGGGGGAACCCAAGAAATATTTGACAGGCTCTATGGATCCAAAGCTGTTTTCCACATGGCCAGATTTCTGAAGATCTGCAGATGCCTAGTTACATTGTCATAAGAGTCAAGGCAGATTAGCTATCTGTGGTATTTTGGTATGTCTGTGCTTTTTATTATCTACCTCTTAATCTCAAAATTTGGCTGTATAACAAATAAGAAAGTATGTGCTAAGGTATTTACAGAAAGGCATTTTTAATGCCATCTTTCTGTGACTAGAACATGAAAATAAAATATATTAACTTGTTAGAAAGTAACATTGTGTTTTCCCACTGCCCATCCTTAAATTTAAACCAGAGATTATGAATGTAAAACTTGCAGCAAATTGAGCAGGGTATTGACCCTTCAGCTGGGACAGAGGAATAGAAATGCCACTATTTTATAAGCGTCCAAGGCAATATAAATCAAACAAACACAACCAACCTAGACAGCAGAGCAATCACTCATTAAAGAGTGGAAGAAAGTCACCGATGAATGAGCTGCATCCTCTCCACCTTGAGCTTGCAGTCAATAAATCTCACTTGAGAAGTGATACTGCCACTCACCCTGCCAGCACCAAGCTGCGTTACTCCTAGCCTCACAGAATTTGTCCTGTTGGCCTATTATTAGCCATGTGTTATCAGCATCCATGGCTGGGTTTTATCAGAAGCCAGTGGGCGGAATTGTCCCAGGCCACTGTGGAGCTCATTGATGGAAACACAATCACTTTTCTGTGGGAAAGGAAGAGAGAAAATGCTTGGACAACAGGGATACCTTCATGCTTCAGCAGCTTCTTTTTAAGCAGGTAGACTTTAGGTGCTCATGTTTTAGGTGAAAGCATCAGAACTCACCAAGGCTCTTTGATATTAAACCATTTTAAGTTTTCATTATCAAGTGTTTAATTCTCTGCCAAACAGCATGAACTGAAGTGTCAACGTGACCTGCAAAATTCCCACCTCCTGCCTTGGATCATGAGGGATTTGTGGGTCAGGCACATTTGCAGCCTCTCAGTTCCCTGGAGGCCCAGTTTGTCAGGTGGGCCAGGCCCTTTGCTGCTCAGGCACTGGACTGGACCAATTATGGGTCATCTCTAGAATAAACCAAATATTCTGAAGGGGGCCTGGTCCTAGTTGTCTGTCGCAGGCATGTTTTATGAAAAATCCTTTCCTTAGGATTTTTCCTCCTGAGAAGCTGAGAGGCCTCAGGGACAAAATGTAAACATTGATTATCTGCTGCTGTGGAAT
This sequence comes from Zonotrichia leucophrys gambelii, assembly GCF_028769735.1. Lineage (NCBI taxonomy): Eukaryota > Metazoa > Chordata > Aves > Passeriformes > Passerellidae > Zonotrichia > Zonotrichia leucophrys. The sequence continues at coordinate 6,732,693 of NC_088170.1, forward strand.
GCAACAGGTGCATCTGTGATTGGTCTCATGTGGTTGTTTCTAATTAATGGCAAATCACAGCCCAGACAGAGAGTCTGAGCCACAAGCCTTTGTTATCATTCTTTCTTATTCCATTCTTAGCTTGCCTTCTGATGAAATCCTTTCTTCTATTCTTTTAGTATAGTTTTAATGTAACATATATCATAAAATAATAAATCAAGCCTTCTGAAACATGGAGTCAGATCCTCATCTCTTCCCTCATCCTGGGACCCCTGTGAACACAGTCACAGTTGTCATACAAACTTTGAACAAAAAGCTGATAAAAAGATAAGAGAGCTTAGAATGGAAAAAGGAGTTTGAAGGAAAAGTGTCTGCAGCCAATGGTATTATAATGCTGATGAAATTAACTGTTTGTGTTCCAAGAAAGGGCATTTATTTATACAAAATCTCCCAAATCCAAGGCAATTCTGTTCCACAGGTGGCACTCAGGCTGTTCTGCTGCAAGAGTCTGGCTTCAGCTATATTGCTTGAGAGATTGCAGGTGTCCTACAGCAGAATACAGCTGTGACTGTGCTTACTTTGAGATTATATTTTGAAATGGGAATAATGAATTCAGAGTAGAGCCGGAGAAGCTGCGTGACTTTACTTGGTTCTAGTTGTGTTACTGGATTAAAATGGCATTGCACAATAGCAGACCTGTACTTGACATCCCAAGTTTTCTTCCTTAAAGGGTTTTCCATGCCTTCAGCTGCCTTTTTTTTTTTTTTTTTAACTTGTGGTAAGAGTTAGGATGCCAGTTTGGATGGGTTAGATATGTGTTTCAGCAATATAATGATTACTTTTTCTTTAGCTTTTTAAATGTTGATATATGAAATATAAATTTTTACAAATTCAACTAAATTAACTGGCTTTAAAACCATAATGCATGTTCATTTTAGCAGTAGATCTGTAAGAAGAGCAAAATAAGGTGTTTGTTGTTAAAAGCTGTTTGTAATGCAAAACACAAAAAGCTGTTTGTAATGCATGGAAGGAAGCTTGATCTGGTCTGGGAGAAATCAGTGCCATCCACTTGGAATTCATCCATCAGCAATTAGCATACCTCCGCACACATCTCCTTTGCAGAATGTGCCCATTTTTCTGCACAAGTGAAATGGAGCTGTGCAGTATGGCAGAGCATGGCCAGATGCTCAAAGGAGCCAGCACAAACCAGAGGAATCAGCCTGGAGCAGAGCCCTGGGACTGTGGGAGGAACGATGCTGTGCTCCCACTGAGTCTGATTTTTACACTGCAGTGTATTTCCCCATGCTTTTATGCACTATTTTGTCTTGCCAGCATCTCAGGGCTGACAAATTATGGGCAGAAGCAAGAGCCAGACAATCCACCCCAATCCTTTGCAGAGATACTATTCTTGCATTTAAGGAATTTCATCTCATCCCAGGCAGGAAAGCAGGTCCACCAGCTCTGCTCTCTTCACATCAGCATTTTCCAGGTATCTGCTCACTCTCCATGCACTGAGAGCACTGCTCTACCCCACAGGTGTTTCTGGCCCTCCTTGGGCTCCTGAGCTGCCCCTGGCAGTGGGATGTGAATGTGGGAAAGTGGGGCTTGACTGCAGATGTGAGGCAGCTTTAGGAGTCTTAGTCCAGTTAAACTCCTCTAATGAAAAATTTGTTTTGTACACAAAGTCTAGCTAATGCTGGAGTTTTTTTGCTAAACCAAGATAGGAGAGAATCTTGAAGTTAAAACAAAGGAACAAAGTTTCCCTCTCTCCTCTGAAGAGTTTAACCCACAGGCCAGTAGATTTAGTTGACAGAGGGATTGGAAAATCTGATACATGCAGACAGATGCAGACATGTACAAGATACATAAAGTAGTTACCTGTAGGCATAAGGATTAGCATACAAACATTCTGAGATTCGTCCTTGCAAAGATGGGAATACCAGCACAAATACTCAAGTGGTGGTTTCTATACATCACAGCTTAGGCCAAATCCCTACTGCCCATCTCTGTTCAGGTGCCTGAACTGCCCCCTTCAGGAACCTTGCTGGAGCCTGTGTTCAGAATTTTGACCATAGTGGATTTTTGCCATTGGGAAGACCAACACACTGTGGAAGGAAGAAAAAAATTAGGATGGATTACACAGGGATTGCTTGAGTAAAATGCTACCAGCTGTGTGTTGGAGCAGGGAGTTCTGTTACTGCAGGGAGGAAAGGAAGAAAAATGCCCACTTTGTTAGCTGAGAAAACCCAATTTGTAAAGTTCAAATCTGCGTTCAGACCAGAGTCCAGGGTTATTCTGATCAAAGTACAGCTTGCTGAGAGACAAAAACAGGCAGGGAGGGAGCCAAGGCTTTCAGCCACCAGCTTTTCATACTTTGGGAGCATTGGGCCTGGATATGGCAGTCTGGGAGTGAATAAGTGCACAAAGCAGGCACATTTGGGGGCACTGAGGCTCTTCTAGGTAGATAAGGAACTAAGAGGAGATTAGATTGCAGTGTGTTGATGGAACATGGGTTTTGGGCAACAGTAGGAGGAACAGAAAGAAAAACACAATATCATGTGCAGAAGATAAGGTTTTGACAGTATTGTCAATTATTAGAATTTCTGGATTTCCAGGAGAGGTCTCCTTGTACAACCATTGGTGAAATTCCCTGCTGCTCCCAAGGAGCTGTGTCCTTGCAGGAGGTGTAAGGAATTTGAAGTGCTGGTTACTGCAGCAGAGAAGGGCCAGTTCAAAATCACACTTGAGTTAAGGCAGTGAACCATACCAATGACAGGGTTTATATGTTGTAAAAGAAGCATCTGCATTGCTCAGGGTTATTTAAAAACTGTCTTTACTGAATCACTGTTTGAGGCAACAATATGAATTCAACAGCACAAACCACTCCTGCTCACCCCTTTTTCATTTTTTTATGTCTCTGCATGTTGTGCTTTTGTCCTGAAAAAATAAAAATAAGTGGTTATAACAATAACAGTCATTTGAAGAAATGAAAATGCTGATAGAACGGAATGGCTCAGCAGCAGAGAGCAATTTGGCACTTAGGGCTGCAGAGGCTACAGGGAGCTTCAAGTGCTGCATTCCCAATGAGAATACCACTATTGATTTATTTCATAACTTCACCTGCCTCTCACTGATAGATGGCTGCTTGTTTTGATCCCTGGAAAACAGTTCTCCACAATAACATAGGTGCATTGAATGCTCCAAAGGTCAGGCAGCTTGAGCATGGGAAAATATTTGTGAATGAGGCCCAAAAAAAACCTACTGAAAGAGGTGATTTCTGGCTCAAAGATTAGTCTTCATTTAGAGACTGAGAATTTATTGCTGCCCAAACCAGCATTATCAGCTTTCTGTCAGCAACAATCATCAGGATTTCCTTTCCCAATCAACATGAGCTGTGACCTCATCGCTGCAAAGGTGAAACCCTGACAGGGATTAAAGGCTAATAGAAAGAAATGAGGTAGCAGAGCTGAACAAAGAGGAGCTTGTTACACAGCAATGGCCAGCTCAGGCAGAATGTTGCAGCTGAAACACGAGCCACTGAACTGAAGGCAGAAAGGAGTATTTTTGAGAGCCTGAGCAATGCTGGGTCTCCCCATCTTTCAGTGGAGAAGGAAGGCAGACTGCTGGCCTTGCCATCAGAAATTTTTGAAGTGGGATTAGCATAGCCTTGTGGTTTGTCAAGTGTTTAATTGCAATTCTGCAGGGATGCAGGCTCAAAGACACTGGAAGCCAGTTTAACAATCATGCCTATCATTACGGACACCAAATTGCTCCTGTGCACAAATAATATTCAGTAGTCTGAAACAGAGAGGCTGAGTCTAGGGCAAGGTTTAGAACATGAAAAGTGATGAAAGGCAAATACATGTCTGATATCCATCAAAGCAACTTAATCCATGGTGGAAGAGTGAAAAGAGGTAAAAATGGGTTTATGTTGTTGATCTGTGAGTTGTTGTTTTTTCACTCATCCCCCAAGTCCCTGGAACCAACAAGTAAGACCATTTTTTTGGGGGGGATTCCATTCTCTTAAAGGTCACTCCTGACTGCCACAATATCTTTTAATCTTTTGGTTTAAGTCCCAGTGCAAGCCATATGTATCATGACTTTCAATGGACTCTGGAGAAGTCCCTTCGTCAGTCACCAACACACCCCTGCTTTTTCCAGTAGACTTGTGCTGTATTCCAGATCCAAGTCTTTTAGAGCTTTATGACATCCAGGATGCTTTCTGCATGTTTCCAATATCTTCAGCCCACCAGCACAGGATAGCATCTCCTCGTGCTGTGGGCTGGGCTCTTTCAAAGAGGGACAGGATCATTTGACGCTCACTGGAGCACAGAAATCCCCTAACAGGGCTGAGGGTATTTGACACCTCATGGCATGGAGTCTCGAGGCTGCAAGTGGAGAATTAGAAACCAAATCCATCTCAAACATACAGAAATACAATTGAATTTGATGTGGACCAGATACTGTCATATTCCACATGGTGTGCTTTGAGCACCTCTCAATCCAACACAGACAATCCAAGTGATTCTTAAGCAGAAAGGATGAAAGGAAGCATTCTGAGCAGAAACTATTCAGAATAAAAATATGTCCAGCCTACACATTATAGAGCTTTCTGTGAAGAATCAATGCATCTTTGAAACCTCCAAGGTGCTTCATTTTTGTATTTTAGAGATTAATGTCAGCCCAAATACAACAAGGTGAAGTCCTTTTCTTGTAAAGAAATCCTCTTCTCAAGCAGCCTGGTTGATCCCCAGCTCCCAAAAGGTGGAGCTGCAGGAACAGCCTTGAGCAGCCTCTGAAATATTTGTGAGCTTTCTCCAAAGCCTGGGGTCAAGCCATGTGGATAATCCCCAGCCCAGCATTAGGATGCAATGTTCAGAGCTGCACAGGGCAGCCTGGCTGAAATTCAACTAATGATGAAAACCTCTGCAGCAGCTTTTGAAGGCTGGGCAAAGTCAGTGTCCTTTCTGGGCTGGTTTGGGTGATTTGACATGGCTAAAACTTTACACTCAATAGTAGCAAGATATTTAATTGTAGGAAAACCTTAGAAATTTTAGATTTAGTGATGCTGTGGTTTGAGTTCCTTTCATTTAGTATTCTCAGCATAAATAAATATGAAGCTGATTGGGGTAGAGGAATAATGGGCCCTGCAGCAAAACCCAAAGCTACCACCCAGCATTGAAAGTGACAAGTTTCAGGTTTGTCAGACAGTTTTCAGAGAGAAAGACACGTACATAATGCTGAACTGAAGGGGAAATTTAAGTGGGTACAATGTAATTACCAGGCCAGGAAACTGGGCTAGGATCTTTATGAAAATGGCACAGATTGATGTTTGGCAACCTAATTGCCATGAATAATTTATTAATTTATATTATTTCTTTTGTTTTCAGTTTCATTTTCAGTGACTTAATGGAAGGGAAAAAAAAAGAAAAGTTACCTTTGTTTGTAGGTGACCACCTGAAAACAAAGTTAATTTTTCTCTTTGTTTTCCCTCCATCAAATCTTCAGAGGTGATTAACCAGGATCCATTTCAGCTGCTGCCTTTCTTGCAAAGTTCTTGTTTTGATCAACTTAATTTTGCTCATGATATATCTGCTTCATGCAGAAATGGCACAGGCTCTCCAGGCACAAGACAACTAAAAAGAACACAACGCTTCAGTCTATTTTAAAGCTGGATTTGAACATTTTTACTAACATCTGACAATGGAGGAAGTTTTGCAGATCTTTGCAAAATGGGATTATTTTAACAACAAAATCAAAAGTCTCGTATCTCTTGTTCCCATGTCTTTGTCAGGAGTGAAACTGGAAATTTCACACTGGCCTAAGGCACCTGTATCTCCCTCAGCTCACAAGGCACACTTGGCAGTTCCACCAAACCTCTTATCCTACTGAATTAAGATATGTTCCTTTGAGATCTTTTCTTGGTATGTTTGAGTACCTTTTTATTTGTATTATAATCAACTTGAAAGCATGCCAAGGGAAATAGCTGTGCCCTCCACAGCAGGGCCTATTAAAGGCAGAGCTCAGCATTACTCAGCTACAACTATCAGAGCCTTCCTCATTTCCTCCCTTTCTCTGCAAACACACTCTAATCTGGAGTGAGCTAGAACTATACTTTTTCCCCCTGCATATATTGAAGACAGACTTGGTGTTTGTATTGGCACAGGGCCTGACGTGGCATTTGTGAGGATGAACCACAGGCATGTGTACTTCAGCTAGGCTGAGCTGGGGAAAAGTCACTAAAAAAAGTGCTAAAATCAGGAAAATCCTTCTTCCCCTCTCCCTCTGCTTCCAAACCAATAAGGCAGGGGGGAAAACACCCTTCAGGCTTCTCATTTGCAACCTGTGGCCACAAATTCCTCTCACCTTTTTGACATGCACACATGAGGGCCCTTCACAGGGCTGGGGACTGTCCTGGCTGCACGAGCAAGTTTTGGGAGGTGGCTTTTCATGGGCGCAAGAGGAAGAAGACAGAAGTGGCCAGGCATGGATGGCAATTTTGCTTTCTCCTCCAGTAATTTGTGAGGCAACACAGCTAAACTTGAATGGAAGAGAAGATGATATGCCCCTAATATGGGCAGTAATTGAGCATATTCCGAACTAGGACACAGTGGGGAGATCTCTCCAAGGAGGCAGTTATAACTCTGTACCTGAATTTTGTTTATGATGTGCTCCTGGAGCAGCCCTGCTCCTAGCCCCACGAACTTACTGTGATGAGCAAAACTCCACAGCATTTTAAAAGATGTTCTGCAGTAAGGTTAATCTGAAATGTACAAAGGAGTGGTTTGGTGTGTGGAGCAGGGAATGAATTGTGGGACCTTTTCACTCGATGGTCACCAGTTCAGGCTTCACCCAAGCTAGTACCAGCCAAACTTCCCTAAACAGACTCTCTTGTTCTTGGGTGCCTTTCACAGGGAATTGTGGCTTTTCCACTGCTATTCCAACATCTAGTACAAACAGCTCCCTGTTTGGTAACTTCCCAGAGACAGACTGTCCTGTTCCCATAGAGCCATCCCTCTGCAACAGGGACTATCTTTGCTGAGGGACATCAGTGCTGGAAACTGAGTGCCAGCTGAGCAGGATATTTCTGTCCCTTTGTATGCATGGGAAAAGTTCCTGGGATACTGCCCTGGTGGTATTTGTGCTGTGCTCATTCTAGGGGTAAACCCAGACATCATTTTCCAGTAAATGCACACTGATGTAAGAGGAGATGAAATTAGAGTGGGTACATGTGAATCATGTCTGTAGAGTGTAAGGGCTTTTCAAGAACCACCATAGAGCAAACTGTGCTGGGCTCAGTCCCTCTGCACTGGCTGAGATGCTCAAAACTGCAGCAACTGGACTGAGGGGTGGGAATGGCTACTGTGCATGAAGATGCTTGTCCTTGTTTGAGGTCAGTGGCAGCTTCCTGATGCCCTAAGAACTTTGGTTTTCAAAAAAACATCTACTTTCCACCTGTGCTCAGCAGTGTGTTGCTCATTTCCTTTAGGTAGCTCCTATAAAGTATCTTGATTTGCAGTATGACTGGAAAAAATACTGTTACTTCAGCTCATTGAATCCTTTGAGTAATTAACAGTATTATTTCTGCTGCTAAATCAGCCAATTTGGTCTGCTTTTTTTTTTTTTTACAATATTCCTTGAGACTGTAATGTTGACACTTAGTACTTGCAGTATTCTGTACTTATATTGTGATTATAAAAGTAGTTGCGTGTTGTCAGTCCTACCCAGATTAGGATACACTCTATTTACTCCTGTTTTATTCAGATGCTGCAAATCCTTTAATGAACTTTTCTTTCCTCCTTCAAATTAAAATGCTCATAAAAATTTTAATGCTTACTTCAAAACTGGGAAAATTTCAGAGAATAATCTACCCAAGAAGGAAAAAAAAGTTACTGTTTTTATAAAAAAAATTGGAAAATCATTTTATTTGGTCTAAATTCAAAAATGTGCAAAGGTGATATCATCCAAAATTTAGAAAGCTTTCCAAAGAACGGAGTCAGTTTTATTAACTCTAAAAACTGGATATGGTGTGCTGGGAGGTTTCTGTGATTCTGAAATGGATAAAACCTCTTTACGTTTAAGGTTAGGAACAGCTAACTGAGACGGTCACTTCAGCATCTCCTCAAAGTAAATTATTAAGAATGCAAAGGTACAAAAATCAGGAAACTGCAGTTAATATGTTTCCCTGATAGATTCCTCAGTCATTTATACCTCCTCTTTTTGTTTAATCATTAAATCAGTCAATCTTTTCTGCTTCACATGTATCCAACTTCTATCGCTGCGTAGCGATCTCAGACAACTTTTCTCTCAGAAACCCTGCAGGGATTAACAAGATGTTTTTATAAATCAAAGGTGAAGAAATCAAGAAAAGAGAATTTTTTTTTTCTATAAGCAGTCTGGCTTTACTTTCTTTGGATTTTTTTTCCCCTTTACTCTCAATAAGAAAAAATAATCTCCCTACCTGGCTTACTGTGAAGTGCTCTTTGCAAGTTTCTTAAATGCAAAAGACAAGTAGGATGGTGGTTTTAAAAGAGATTATTGGACAGAGTGTCTGAAGAGGTTGAAATACAACTTTAAATAGAAGGTAGTTTTAAGAATTTGGGCTTGAGGGAAAAAAGTTGCTGTCAGCTCAACTCTTTGTTTGCCAGAGGTCAATGAATGATGAGGAAGAGATTACACAGCAAGCAAATAATGTTGAATAACGAGTTTGAAACTCTTCTGAAACTTTAAGCTTATGTTTACTCCTTTTGTTTCTTCTGCATTGGTCTGAAAAAATCTTTTTAATCAAAAAAATCAACTTCTGGAACAAATATTGATTTGTCATGTACACCATAGGGCTCAACAAATGTTCTTGCTGTTTCTGGCCTTAGCAGACTGAGTGTGTGGTTATGGCTGTGCTGTGCTCAGAGGATGTACTCTGCAGGGATTGGTCCATCCACCCCTTCTTGGGAATGTTTTCCCTTGGATGTAATCCTCTAGAGCTATCCATGACTGGCATCTTCCTGCCCTGTGCTCAGGTGGGTCTGGACAGCCCTGTGGTGTCCCAGCGTGGGACACAAAGGATGCAGATGTCACTTTGTTCATCAGCTCCCTGTGGTTTCCTTGGGTATGTTTGAGTTCTGAGCTATCACAGTGCTACAGGTGCTGTGCCATCTGCCCAGCACAAACTGCAAAGTTTATCTTCCTTTCCAGCTCTGATTTGTCTTCCCAAAATTCCCAATGCTCTGTGGGAAGGTGGCAATGCTGGTTATCACCTCCTGCCCTCCCGCACTTCCTGTCCCTTGCTCCTGCAGGACCCATCTCCTGCCTTGTGTCAGGGTATGTGCATCAGGAACTAATCAAAATAACAGCAAGAATATAATCATGCAAAATTGGAGCTGTTGAATCCAGTCACCAGCCCACGGGGATGAGGTGTGGGACACCAGGAACCAAGAGTGGCAATAGGAGGAAGGGCAGAGAGTCCTGGAGTCAACTTCCAGCTTTCCTGCTGGATCAGCCCTCTCAATCAGCTTCTCTTCTACTGGGTCACTGACTGATAGACCTCAAACAATGGAGCAAGGATGGGAAGTGGCCCCCAGGGCAAAGCAGGACTTCCCCTTTCCGTCAGCTCCAACATCAATTCGCAGCCATCACGTGCACCTTGCTCAGCTCCCTGAGCCAGAGCACCAGCAATCACCACTGCAGGAAGGAGGCCAGACCACTTCAGACTATGTACATCATCTTTGGCTTCTGAGAGTTCAGTCTCCTGCAGGATATTCACTGCTTTTTCCTCTATCCTTGCCTACCTGCCAGGGAATACCACGGGGTGTGAGGTGCATTGGCAACCTCCTGTTGATGTTTGCCACTGCACCAAGTGCTGAAATACATCCCAGTTAATGACACCCCAGTAAAATGTGCCAGAATAGATCTATATTGCTCGTGTTTAAAGGAATATATGAGAGGGCAGCCTGTTGAGAATGAACATATCCTCTGAAATAAGGAACTCCTTAGAAAGGCTCCTTCCAGCATACTAACAAGTATCAACACTGGAGTAAAGCAACCCAGCTTGCTTAAGACTGGGATCTTTGTTAAACAGTGAAAGTAAGCTGAATGTACTGTTGTGTTTAAAGCTCTGCTGTCATTAATGGGATAGGAGAGGGGAGGAAGAAAGGACAGAAACAACCCATTCATGATGAAACCAGTCACTGTTTCTTCCTTTACAAACAAAGGAGGGGGAAAAAAGGAAAAGAGCTCTCACAAGAACCTGTATGAATTTCCTTAAGAGAGTGTACTTTAGATGGAGAAGAAGTTAAAATCTGCAAGATGTTGGGGTTACCAGGGTAACAATGTTTTGAATACAAAACCAAATAGATGTATGAGCCCAAAGTAAATCATTAATGTGCATCAGTATATTTGAGATGGGTTGGAGTGACTTATATATTGTAGTCCTTCTTTATTTAATATTTCAAAAGTGTTCTCTGATTTAAAAGCAAACACTTAATAGGCCTCTTTTCAGACAATTATGTCCCCTTTTCTACAAAGCACTCTGAAAAGAGACTAGTCATTGATGCCATCTAATAGAACAAACACACAAATTTGATGGAGTCAAACAGAATAAAGGGGTCTTGGAACATCAAGAAACTTTAAACATGGGCCTTATTTTAAGCTTCATAATCATCCCAAGACTACTCTACTTCTTGCAAACTTGCATTCAGCACCCTGCTGAATTCAAGCTTACATGGTCAATCTGCAATATACTTTTTAACTACAAGGAACATTTCTTGGTAACTAATTTTGAACTAAGTCTTTCTATAATAGATGAAAAGGGTAGTTATAGATAGGTTGGGGCTGGATGCAACTGCTTCCCGAGCAATTCTCTTCTTATTCATGCCTATTTTCCTTGTTTAATACAATTTATTCAGTCCAGGAGGTGTCTTCGTAGTAGCATGATAAATAACAGCAAAAGTAAGTTAAATGGTCAATTGAAGAGATCTCTTACAGGATCCTAAATTAGCCCTGGCAAGTACTGAACCTCTGCTGGTTAACAGTTGCTAGTAACTGTGAGTGATTGCTTCCTTCTCAACATTTCTTCCCATCTTCATTGCTATTCTAGGGACACACTCAAAGCTTGGGCTTCATAATTAGTAGGAATAAAACATGGTCATTTAACAATGCCACTAAGCTGGAACAAATGGAGTTACTTTGCTTATTGAAATTTGGGGCAAACACCAGAGAATAATATCCTAGAAGAGAAAAAGCATACTGCATGCCTAAGGTTATGGAAGGGAATTAAACTCTGACTTGCAGCTAGAAAATTGTTGTAGTCCAATAAAAGAAACTCAGTTCTTGCCTGAAATAGGAAATGCTAAATTTGTGGCAATTTATTGAATGCTGGAGTTTTTTCAGTTCACAGTGTACTTGAATGATTATAAAAACCAAGTTCTTAAGAGCTGAAGTAGTGTTTCTTCCAAGGATTATTTTTGGAAGCTCCTATTTGCTGGGTGTTATTTGTGTCCCTTTCCAAGCGGATACAAATAGGAGTAAGGAGTTCACCAACGTGAATAAGAACTCCTCTGGCTCCTGCAATCTGTAGTGGTCTGACCAAACACTCCTTTCAGGGGAAGAGCAGCTGCATGGTGAAAGGTCAGCACAAGAGGAAGGGGAGCTCTGCCTCCTTCCCAGGGAAGCTCCAGCCAGATGACAGCACCACACCGCATCACTGCTGACAGCTCCCTGAGCAGATTCCTTCCATGGGCAATTAGCCTTCACAAAGCATGAACAGACTAGTTTTCTATGAGGAGACTGAATTTTAGCTGACAAATTAGACAGGTTCCCTGAGGCCAGAGTTATGCGGCTTTGCCAGTCGCACTAAAAATGTGATTTATAACAGATTCCTCAGCAGAGGCACTCCTTGCTTCAGGAATGAAGGTGCACACTCTACTCAAACTCTACATCTAACATTATGAGCTTAGAAACCTTTGTCTTGTGCAGGAAAAATTGACTGTTACTTGCTTTTGATTTATCAAGTGACTCCTCATCTGTCCATGAATGGATAGTGGAAAACTACAGTGCATATTTAGAAGTCAGGCATGCACTGGTGTAAATAACATTTTAGGAGGTAAGATATATTAGTTTGGGAAATTAAGTCACATGTTGGTGGATGGAGTTTCTAGCTGTGAAAACAATGCAACAGATTTTGTCTAAGATGTGTTTCTGGCTTTTGATGACTCTGGCATAAAACAGAAGCAGAGGAGCAGAGTTTGTGGTGCACAGGACTGCACTGATTATATGTGAAGTATCTCACCCAGCCTGTTCCCAGCACTGGGTGCTGTGCAGGTGACTCCTGATGCCTGGTGCTTGTAATACACCCTGGGGGCAGGATGAGCCAAGGTGGCTGTTCCATCAGTGCAGGGCAAGCAAGGGTGAGGGACAAAAATAATGTCTATCAGACACAAATATCATACTGTGCTTTGTTGCCTTTAGTTCTGCCTATAAACCAGACCACTCTGAAAGGGAGACCAAAAAAAAAAAAGAAAGTTTGCCCAAAAAATTTTTTCCCAAAGGTATTGGAAGACTCAGAGTTTCTGTGCAGTTGCAGAGTCACAAAAATGATGGGCAAGGAGGAAAGGGAAGAGAGAAGTCAGGTCCCAGACCCAATTCCTGCCAACTGAGGCTCCACTCTGCCTCATCACAAGGTTTTCTCCTTGTTTCCCCCTCTGGTGAAACCAGTATTTGTATTCTGTGAATATCAGCACTTGCTCAGATCAAAAAGCAGGCTCACCCATCCCTGACAGTGTCTTGAACGTGTCTGTGTTTGCATGGAATTAACAGTTAATATTTTAATTATTAATTTATATTACTTACTAACTGCCTGCTGTGTTACTGAGGTACGAGGCACACTCAGAGACTGGTAAAGTGTGGGAGGGGAGGCTAACAAACCTTAGGTAGCCTAGATATAACAAGTGGATAATGTGTGGCACACAGATGCAGACACAGGGGGCTGATCTTATTTGGATGAGTTTTGGACTTAAGGAGAATATTGCACAGGTGAACAGATGGACAAATGCTTCCTTCAATATCTGCTTTCATCTCCATGTGAGCTGGGAAATTTATAACTCTGAAGTATTATTACTCACAGTAATTAAAGAGTGTGGGATTTTTGAATTTAGAAGCCTGTCACACACATACAAATAAGGACTTCTGCAGAGGCTAAATCTTATAATCAGTAGATACAGATGGAAACTATCAAACTTGACTTATATTTGTGTCTGCTTAAAAAAGATGTTAGTTAAAAAAAATCCATAACTTATCACTTTATTTTTCTGATATGACCTGTGTAAAAAAGACATATAAAACAGGAATGGATCAAAGCTTCTCTCCAGATACATAATTAGACAAATGGTTCTGGACAGCCTTTACATACTGGTTTAAAAGAAACTCAACTTTCTTTTTTTCAGGTCCACAGGTATGACAGGGAGGTTTCATCAGATATTTCTTCAATGGGTTAAGGATCTGAAATTTAAAGGCAACAAAACATCCTTATATCTGAACCTTCTGAAATCTTCAGATGATATTTGAATAGCAATATTTGTTCTTTTTTTAAAAAGTTTAGGTTGCATGTTTCTTTCAATGAATATTAAGCTAGGATAAGAAAATTCTGAGAAAATAAGTTCTGAGATTTTAAACTAGAACTTCCCAAGCTTTGTATTATATCAAAATGAATGCTCACAATTTTCAATAACTGTTTTCTTGTAAGTATTGAAGCTTTTCTTATAGCTGCAAAAATGGATAAAGATCTAAAGAAAAAGATTCTCTAGAACTGAAATTTAACCCTTCATTTTTCAGTCCTGTCCATCTAGCAACTCTATATAACTGCATATATTTTCTACTCAGAGACAAATAGATAATGTATGTAGCAACTTCTAGTTACCAGTAGCATCTTCTCAAATATTATTTCTTAAGATGACATTAGTCTGGCTTTCATAAATTCTGCAACAGCAGACTTTGTAGGTATTTGTCTCCTAACATAAATGTACCAATCCCAGGCCTATTGCTCTCACCTAACAAAGCTTATCTGCTGACAGATGTTGTACATAAAGGCTGAGCTTATTGGGATTTAAAATCCTAAATTATCCTGAGTTGGAAGGGATATGTATTCTGTGATTTTAGTGCACAATAAAGATGAGAAGACTAACTCATATTTCACAGATGTAATTAACAAATTAAATGGACTCTACACCAGCAGTGAATAATACAAACTCTGCACTCGAATGGTTTTAGGCTGAGTTCTGCTGCCCACTATTCTACCTCCACTAGATGTCAGGCTTTTGACAGAACTGGAGGGGTTTAATCTCTATTTCTTAGTATGAAGCTTGGTCAGGATCACAGCTACAATTCTCCAATTCCAAGCACCAGCAGTAACCCAAAATAGGAGACACTCTGAGTTGTTGTATGGATTTTCTTGCTCTTCATTTTTTTGTGCCTTGTTTTTTCCCTGCAGCAAATTTCTCAGCATTGACAAGGTACAACAGCACTGGTAAATGGGAGCACTTCCAAGGAATGTGGGATTCCCTGTGGGCATTTCCCTTTGCTCCTCCATTCATTGGCTTGACACATCTGTTCAGGAAGACTATATAATACCTGGTGAGTTCCTCGAAAATATTCAAGCATGTGCCTCTTCACTCTCTGAGAGCAACCAGGTGGTGGGGAACTTCTTAGTTATTTCTCCTCCCTAGCAGGGATATTTATTTCTATTTTCTGGGAATGAGATACAATTTCAGTGAGTATTCCCATCTCTCCAACAGCATCTTTGTGAGATATCTGAAGGAGCCAGGTTGGTCTCCAAGCTTAGCGGATGAATTACATTTTCCAAGCAACAGAAGGCAGATAGCATTTCCAGGGCTTTACACAGGATTTTGTAAGACTTTGCTCACAGATGCTAAGCAGTGGCTGCCACAGTCCCCAAAAGGTGAGTTTCCCATGTGGAGCTCTGCAAATACAGAGCAATCCCAGCAGGTTTAATGTGCGTGTGGAGAGTGACTGCACACTGTGCAGAAGCAATGAGTCTGCTTGAACTCCCTGTTTTGTGCCACAGAGTAACTCCACAGAAGCACAAAAGCCTGGTGAGCTCAGCACAGAGCACAGAGGTGATTTGTGTGCACTGGCTTAATAGCAGCTTTTTGGCTGTTCAGTTGTCTGGGCTGCAATGAAAACTAGGAAAGACCAAGATTTTCACATAAGAGGTGAGATCTGATTGTATTTGTATGGGAAATCTACATTATATGGCAAAAGTGTCAAATCTAGCTCCCACTCCACTGCTTGTGGGAGCATTTTCACACTGGCTTCTAGGACTTAAAGTAACACTGGATAGTGGAAAAGGTCACAAGAGGAGACTCATAACTGCATGCTCTCCCCTTCACAATCCTCCTCAAGAACCGTTCTTTACCACACAACCTTAAACAAGACCCTTAGAACTTATTTCAGATATGTTGTGTCTATGCAGCATTTCTGCAAGCTCATTGCTTACTGCCACATTCCCCACAGCCACCATTTTTCCTTCAGCCTCATGACTGAAGTCAAGGGCAGCCTGCCTTGTGCAGAGAGATGTCCTTTCCTGCTTTGTGTAGGCCCTTGTGCATCCCTGTCCTTTCCTACAGAAATTAAACTGTGGTAACCAATTTTATTCCCCTGCAGCAGTGTTGAAGTATATACTACTCATTATCATAGAATCCTGGAGTGGTTTGTGTTGGAAGGGACCTTAAAGAGAATTTAATTCCACTCCCCTGCCTTGGGCAGGAGCACTTTCCTCTAGAACAGGCTGCTCCAAGCCCTGTCCAACCTGACCTTGAACACTTCCAGGAATGGGGCATCACCTGATACTCAAGAAGAGGTGGAATCAGTGACTTTTTTAAGGTTCAGTTTTATCCAAATTTGCGTTAACTCTGTAACAGGGACATTCTCTATCCATGAGAATAAATTTCTAAGCAGAAGGAGGCCTCTCCCTGGCACCTCATAGCATGGGGAAAACTACAGGATGACACAAATTAACACACACAAAACCTCCTTGAATTCAGCACCTTCCTTCTTACAATTCAGCTTCATTTTCTTCTGTACCAGACAAACCCCTGTCTCTAAATTCTACATATTATAAATCAACTGGTACATGAATTCATGTACCATGAAATTCCCCAGGGAACCAGATTTTGGGTACCAGATATCCTCAGCAGCATCTCTTTGACCCAGCTGACCAGGACAAACATAGTGTCTTTCCACATGCTTATGCCATATGATGAGGATAATGCTGATTCCAACAAAAATATTCCATGCAAATGTGGCATAAAACCTCTGTGAAGGGCAGATGACAGTCACAAAATTCCTCATAGCCTCTAAAAACTGGACTGCATCTAACAAATGAGGCAAGAGTCCCTGCAGTGATTCAGAGCCTGGCAGCTGTGCAGCTGACAGCTTTCATCTGCATCTCCTTCTCAGAAGACATCATTTGTTTCCAGGACAAAATGCAAGGGCTTTGAACATCTCCTTTGAGGCCTTGCAAGCTTTTTTTTCCAGATGGAGGGATTTCTTTCTTATAAAGAATTAAATTTATTTATAATATTACATAACAAACAAGTGACACATAAATGTCAACATCAAAAATAACTGCTCTTTTATGGCCTTCAGACACATGTGTAACACCTCACCTGAAGCCAAATAAACTCTGTAGTTGGCTTCAGATTGCAGTAGTTATTCTTGGGTTTGAGACAGTCTGCAGTATCCATTTCATAGGGATTCTGTTTTACCTCTGGTGTTTAAAAAGATGGTGCTACCTCCTCTCAGATCTGCTCTTCCTCGTCTTAATATAGGTGTTCAGAATTCCTTGGCAAGGTAAGGAATGCCTGTAATTTGCCCAGTGTAAGCAGGAAACTGAGGGCATGATGGCAGGGCGTGCTCCACAGATTTAGCAACAGAGGCTAATGAAAAGCATTTTTCCAAGCGCATCGATCAATTTCACTAGATCCCATTAAATAACAGAACAAAAATAAAAGCTTTTGGTCTACAGCTTCAAAGCTGTGCGGGCTAAATCATACTTAATATAATGCAGGCCCAAAATAAGTCTGAAAATGAGTATTTATGCCGGAAACATATAAAATATTTATGCTGCAGGATTTGCTTCTTTACTGTAATTTTTTCCAGAGCCCAAATTTTATCTTCTGATGGAAGTTGCCCCCAATAAAAAAGGGGCACAGTCAGTGTACATATTGAGATTAGAGCAAGTGGCCCTCTCACAACATTTGAGATAGATAGGAGGGATTCAGTGTCTTTGACCTGCTTTGCCTCCTGCAGAGCCAGCATTTGCTGGATGGGGCAATTTTCTTCCAGAGTTTTAGCTAAGAGAGGTCCTTCCCTTTTCCAGCTTCAAACACTGTTGCCTCAAGAGTATAGTCTATCTCTTAATTTGATGGAGAAGTCTTTAAAATAAGTTCTGCGCAACTTTATTTTCAGGTGTAGTTGGCTCTAGGTGGAGTGTTTCCTTTCTTGTAGTTCCCTAAAGCTGTGCTAAGAAAAATAAATGTTATTTGGACTCTAAACTCTCTGTGGGAAAAGCTGCATCTTTAAGGGATCTGCCTGTTTTTCACAGAATTAGGTAGATCAGCTCAACATACAACATATGAGCTTAACATACAACAGCCGTGAGTAATGTGGAAAAAATAATTAAATTTTATAATCTATATAAAAATTGGCTGGACGGTTGAACTCTAAGAGTGTCTTCCCTGTGAGAATGATTGTCTAATAAAGCTTTCTATAGTGTTTGGCCACAATTAGTCTTTTTAACCATCAGAAGCTAATTTCCCACCCACACGCGTGCAGGTTAAGTTTTCATACATGTTTAGAAAATGCTGAACGATATTTTTTAGAAAATAAACATTTAAAAATGTAGCGTTAAA
Source organism: Zonotrichia leucophrys gambelii (assembly GCF_028769735.1). Classification (NCBI taxonomy): domain Eukaryota; kingdom Metazoa; phylum Chordata; class Aves; order Passeriformes; family Passerellidae; genus Zonotrichia; species Zonotrichia leucophrys. The sequence goes on from NC_088170.1 coordinate 6,750,593, forward strand.
TTTAAAAATATTTTAAAACATGAAGCAAAGTAGTATTTCCTTCACAGAAAGCCTCGGACTGGGAGGGACCTCAGAATCGTCAGTTTCACATCGCTGCCATAGGCTGGGAAATCTGTATATAATTAGGACGTTAAGGGTGAAATAATTACTCCCGCAGTTTGTGTATTTTTATATTAATTTAATATTTGTTTTGTTTAGAGACGGGTATCCCCAAGAGCACACGGGCCGCGGTGTGGGGCTCGCAGCAGCAGCTGCGTGAAGACAGCGGGCCGCCGTGAGCTTCCCACCGGGGAAACTCAGGTACGGAAAGTAAAGAAAAGGTGAAGGAGAAGGAAAAACATGGGAAAGATAAAGGAGCTGGTAAGGAAACAGACACTGAAAGGTCGCACATCTCCCGGCCAGAGCGGCCATTTTCCCGCTGGCTCCGCGCACCGGCCCGCCCGCCCGGCGGGGCGGCACCGCCGCCATTTCCGCGCGGCGGGGGCGGAGCGGGGCCGGGCCAGGCCGGGCCGGGGCGGGCGATGGCGGCGGCAGCAGCGGAAGCTTTGCCCGCTGCCCGCCTGGAGAGCGTGCGGGCGCTGTCGGGTCTGTTCCGGGAGGCGCAGCCCAGGTAGAGGGGAGCAGGGAGCGGCGGTGCCGGTGGATGTCGGGCAGGACTCGCCTCGGCTCCCAGCGAGGTCCTGCCCCTCGTGGAGTCGGCTGCGGGTTGGAAAAGGGGCTCTCCATACCCCCATAGGGGGTGAATGAAGTCCCTTCTCCTGGGGCTGTGCTTTTGGGGGTGAGCTGTCCCTTCTGTCCTGCCCCAGAGGGGTCCATGAGGAGCTGCAGTGTGCTCCGTCCTTGTGCCTGTAGCAGGGAGGAAAGGTGTTTGTCTCTAATCGTGGGTGGCATAAAATGTCCTGGAGATATAGAATGGCTCGGGTTGCAGGAATATTAAAGCTGATCCCCATCCCACGCTTGCTATGTGCAAGGATGCCTTCCACTATCCCAGGTTGCTCCAAGCCCTCTCCCGCTTGATCTTGGACACTTTCAGGGATGGGGCAGCCACAGCTTCTCTGGGCACCCTGTGTCAGGACCTCACTACTCTCACAGGGAAAGATTTCTTCCTAAAATCCAGTCTAAACCTACTCTGTCAGGCTGATGCCATTGCCCCTTATTCTGTCACTTCAGGCCCGTGTAAATAACCTCCATCCTCCTTGTAGGCTCCCATCAGGTGCTGGAAGGCATCATTTAGGTCAGCCCAAAGCTGTTCTTCTCCAGGCTGAGCCCTCCCAAGTCTCTCAGCCTTTCCTAAAAGCAGAGCTGCTTTATCTGTCTAAACAACTTCGTGCCTCCTCTGAATTCTCTCCATGTCCTTTCTCTGCTGGGATCCCACGGCTCAAGGCAGCTCTGCAGGTGATGTCTCACCTGAGCAGGGCAGAGAGGCAGAATCCCTTCCCCTGCTGCCCACTGGGGGCTCAGCCCAGCACAGGGGGGCTCTGGCTCCCAGCACACACGGCCAGGGCATGTCCAGCTCTCCCAAATCCACCACCAGCACCCCCAAATTCTTCTCCCAGGGCTGCTCCATCTGCTCATCCCCAGCCTGGATTGATCCCCGGGGGTTGTCCTTACCCAGGTGCAGCACCAGCACTTGGTCTTGTTGACCGAGTTGTCACTTGGCTGTGTAATTTACTTGACCGAGTTGTTGACGCATGGCTGTGTAATTTACTTGAGGCTTCCAGTGCTTTTAGTTAATTTCTTTGTTTCCTTTACTAAGCTACAAAAAAAAAAAAAAGAAAAGGAAATGTCTTTATTTTGTTTCTGGGAATGTTGTGAGGATAAGTACTTTAAAGGCTTTTTAGGGACTGCTTAGAGGAATGGAGTTGTGCAAGTACCTAAAACTTAGAGTGGAAGTACAGAATTGTAAATTTGTGGATTTGTTCGCGTCATTCCTGACTAATTTTGTGATTTTTTTTTTTTTTGGAGCTAATCTTTTGAACACAGTTTCATTACTGTTTCTAACTCCATGTTTTCTGCAGTGGTATCTTGCAGTTTCAGTTTTTAACAATCAAACAGGTCTTACAAGGAGTGACAGTAATCTTCCTTTTGGCATGGGTGCAGGAATTCTGACTCTTTGTTTTGACTTAACAAGAAGATGTCTTCCTTGTCCAAGAGCTGGGCTGCTGTGCCCTTTGCCTCTGCTGCCTTTTGTATTCCTGCAGAACTAGATGTGGAAATGAAGGACAGGTAGCAATAGCAAATTGCAGAGCTGCTGTACCTGCACCCAGGTACAGGAAACTGAAGTTTGTGGAATATCCACAGAGCTGTTTTGGATGGATTTCAAGGGCTGTTTACATTGCAATGTATTATTTTAATCTAAATTCCACTTAGGCTCTTTGGCAGTTTCATAAATTGAAAATTAGGGAAAATGTTTTCCATTTCAAAAATATATTTTAAATATTTATAGCTGCTTTGTATGTGAATCTTCGTTGTACTGCTAGAAAAAAATTATTTTTAAAAAAACTGTTAGTAAGCATTGCTGTGGAACAGTTTTCTGAAGTCGGCCTTTGCTGGTTTCTTAAAATCAGCTAAATATTTTCTAGTCTTCTTGCTAATTTGAGGATTTTTTTTATTCAGAAGGACAGTTTTATTTAAATTCCTTTGTAGTACACACTCAAATTGCAGTATTTGAATACGTAGGTGTAAGAGTCACATGTAAATTTTCTCAGAACAGAATCCTGCTCTATCAAACAACATTGAAGTCAGTCTGTGTTCCTTTTGCTTGCTTGCTTAGGCTTTGAGATTTGATTTCTGCCTGGAATGATCTGGCTTGAGCAGTCTGGATTTTCTTTCATAGTGTTTAAGAGACAGATTTGGAGTTCTGTCTCTTCTCAGTGATGTAAAAAGTCAACATTTCCTCCCACATTTACACCGAGGACAGACACTTCCTTGTGTACCCCCTGCAAGGTTTTCATCTTTGTATTTTACTGGAAATGTCTGTACTCTTAGGTTTTCTTTTACTTTCAATCCAATTTTAAAAGAAAAATTGTCACAGCATCTCAGCCTGCTTCTGATCCAGTGTCTGACTAAAAGTTCTATTCTGTTGCATAGCTCTGCCAGGAGAGTGGAGCTTTTCCAGCACAAGAATAACTGTTATCCTTTACCCATTTAGTCACAAAAATGTGCACAAAAGTTCTTCTGGCTTCTTTAATTTCTCTTTTTACCAACTTAAATAAGTGAACATTGTACAGTAGTACGTCTTGCACTGACCACTGGGTTCTGTATTTTGCAGTTGTGTCAGGAAATGATTGGTTTCATGGGATAATCCAACAAAAGGCACAGGCTGATAGAAGGAAACTATAGTGGGCTGAGTGGTCCCATTTTAAAATCTGCTTTTGGTCATTGTTTTTTGTGCCACTTTGGTATTTTTCCTTCAGCATTGCACCGCTGTGAAATGTAGCTTCTTCCCCATAATGCTCAAGTGATGCAGTGGTGGGCTTATTAATATTTCAGTGTAGATGGAGAATGTGTAAATATATTGGTCTTGATCAACTGTGAGGTTGCAGAATAAAAGACATGCTTCCTGAAGATCTGAAACCTAATGTTGTGGTAATTTAGTGACATTGGTGTGTGTTGTTGTATTTCTTCCTGCACTCTCCCTTCTTTGTAAGTTTCCTCCAGGCCCTAACAGACCTCAACATTGGAGACACTGCACTGTCAGTAAGATGTAGCTTAGCATAAAATTGTCACTATTGGAGCAACAAATCTGATAAGGAACTTGGAAAATGTGAACTGTGAGTAAAGACAAAGAGTTTTGTTTAGTCTAGGAAGGGAAACGTGGCAGGAGCAGAGGTGGGAAATAATCACTGAATCACAGAATAATGAGGTTGGAAGAAACCTCTAAGATCATGGAGTCCAACCTATGCCCTAACACCTTAACTATAGCACCAAGTGCCATGTCCAGTCTTTTTTTAAACACATCCAGAGATGGTGATTCTCCCACCTCCCTGGGAAGAGCATTCCAGTACTTTATTATTCTTTAGGTGAAAATTTTTTCCTAATATCCAACCTGTACCTTCCTAGGCTCCAGACATGTCTAAGGGTGTGCTTAGGGACAAGGTGGATTGGCAGTGTTTGTTTAATGTTGAACTTGATGATCTTAAGGATCTTCTCCAACCTTGCTGATTCTATGGTTTGATTTATGGATGTGATCACTTAGGAAAGAGGAGGTAGAATTTCTAATTGTGCAAATGTGTAGGCATTTGAGTGAGCATCAGGATGCAGGTAATACCATATCACCCAGTAGTGTTTGATCAAGAGGACTTTTAATTCTCCTCTAGGAGGAGTTTTCTGCGTGAACATTTTTTTTTAATGCTACTTTACATTTCCTCTCATCTCATGCAGTGTCATGTATAAACCTACCAGAGCTATATGTATTAGGGAGACTTTTTTGTTTCTTTTTCATTAAAATTCCAATGAGCTGTTGAAAAGTTATGAGGAATACTGAGGCAGCACCATTCTCCTACAGCCCCTTTTTTGAAAATGCTGATGAGAGGATTTTGTGATGTTTTTGCTCCTTCTACTTAAATTTTCTACTATGAGTAGTTAAATACTCAGAATAGTTAAAGATTGCTGCAGAAACATCTTTGGCTTTACAGTAAGAAGTGCCAACGTCATAGGCTTTTTGGTAGGAGTGCATTTCTATTTTTTCTTCGCAACAATTTCTGTATTTCAGAGAAACGGCGGAAGAAAGCGTGTTTCAGGATGTGCTGGAAATCCTGACGAGCACCTCCAGTGCCATTGAGCAGAGCTGTGAGGACTCCTGTGGACTGGCAGATTTGGACACCTGCCTGCTGCTGATAGCAGAGTGCTTCAGGTGTCTGAGGAATGCCTGTGTGGAGTGTGCCAAGAATCAGCATGTCCTGAGGTACACCTATTCACCCTTTTAGCCCTACCAAAGTACCACCTTCTGATGTTGGTGTGGTTTTACAAAAGAGATTCTTATTTTGCACGGCTGTGTTAGTTGATTTATTAACTGGCATTTCCTGCTTGATGGAATCACTTGAATTCAAAAATGCAAGAAACAAAAATAGCTGAGCTATTTGTAGGTCAGTTTGGGGCCCTGCTCAGTGATAGAACAAAGTGTTTGGGTCCACAATCCAAGTTGATTACACAAATGATATAAGCCTGCTGGCAACCTGACTGTAGAACTATACTTTTCCCCCCTTTCTTAATTTTTATGACATAATGAATAATTAAATGGTCTTAATAATCAGTTACAGAATTAGTATGTCTTCTAAGGTTTATTTAAATCTGTCTGGCTTTCCTGGCAAAACACAGCATGTAAAACTGTCCATATGAATCCTGATATATATATATATATATATATATATATACAGGCAAGTTGAGCTTAAAGGATATTAAATCAATCTGGTTCCTTAAGTTATTTAGCCTCTCTATTCTTTGCCTGCATCTGTTGTAACATTGAAGGCATGCTTGTGATGCAACCAGCTGTAGTTAGTGCAAACCTGACAGTCTGGTTGATGTTTCTAAAAAACCCAGCAAAATAGCAACAAACACCCTCCTTGCCCCATGAGAACCCCAAACCAACCAACCAACAAAAAAATGCCCTAACTTGTCACAAGTTGGTTATATCAAAGAATTTCTGGGGACTACAGTCTTAAAAATTGGTTTCTTGAGACGTTTAAAATTTGATTTATTGAACTAAATGTAATTTTGACATGGGACCAAGTTTTAATTTCTGTACTGGGGCAGAATTCGATTAATGCCACAAAAATTGCAGTGCAGATCATTCTGAGAGTTTATCTATGATTGCTCCTCACTGGAGAAAAGATAAATGATAACTTGGCCTTCTCTGCTTCTCTCTGAGAGTTTTGTATGTTTCCCTTTGAGCTGGCCCTGTTGTTTTTTGGTAGCTGTCACTAATTGCTTTGTTGGCATTGAAAATCCTCCAAGTTTATTATGAAGTAAGAGAATTCTTGTTCCGGATGCTTGACCTCCAGACAAAGCAAAGTTTTTACAGAAATAAAGCTGTTTAAATTATAGGAATAACTTGCTAATGTTTAATGTCTGGTAGGAAGAATAGCAAAAAGGGAGGAAAGGCTACTTAGCTCTGAATGTTCTGTGCCCAAAATTGGTAAAATGCAGAATGATGCAATAAACCCCTTTGATTTGCTTCTGATGGTAGTAATGTGGCTGCTGATAGGGAGGCAGTAATGTAGGAGAAATTATTTTTGTTTCAAAGGTCCTGAAGATGCTAAAGATTTCCTGTTAACTTAAATGAAAAGCCTTTTAAATTTTTTTGAGTGTATTGCATATAAAGTGAATTATTGTATTTTATTCCCAATTTAATAATAGGAACTTGGGTCTCATCTCTACATCTGTCCATTTGATAAAGTTGCTTCATGGAATACAAATCAAAGAAGAATTGTTGCTGACTGGTAAGGCTGGGGATTTTGTTAAATGTATAACCTGCATTCTATTTTTTTTACATGCATGGTATGATGTCACTTTACTGATGCATTTGTTTTATTAATAAGCTTAATTCTTTCTTGAGTTGCAGTTAAAAATTGGCCCTCTCTTAGACTGCTTGAAAAAGGTCTCAAGTCTAGTTCAGCTGTATTTTCACTGAACTTTCCTTGTAGATTGCTAAATGAAAGATATTTGGAAACTTTTTAATATGAAGCAGAAAAATTGAGTTTTATAAAAGGAAAAGTTCCTGTAGTACCTCCATTCAGAATACTTTCTGCTGTTTTACTGTCTTTTTATTTGCTGATTTTTAAGATAATTTATCTGATCCTAGGAAGCAAATTTTGGCTGAGACTTCTTAAAAGTGGTTTTTAATTTTCATTTGGATACCACAGTTGCTGGCCAGTCAGGATGGTATCTGGTTTGAGTAGTGTTCACATTTCCTTAACAGATGAGTTTTTTCTTTCAGTGCAGTGAAAATGTGACTGTATAGTACTAGTGGTAGTTGTTGCTACTCATTTCACTGGATGTTAAGGGTTTTCAGTAATTCTCACAAACTTTATTTCCCAATGTGTGCACTTGGAGCTTTATACATTGGACTCCAGATGTGACTGTTTGTGGTTGCAGACAGTATAGCATGTTTGTTTTCTTGTGTGTCTGTTACTTCTTTTCGCTCCTGTTCCTCAGTTGAGGTTTTTTACTGGAGTTCTGCTGCTGCTTTTCTGCTGTTTTGTGAAAGCAGGTGAAACAGCTGCCATACAGTTACAGTTATGCTATCCTAAAACTATACTAATGAAAGAGAAAGGATACATCAGGAGTCTTAACAAGAATGAATAATAAAACCTGTGACTGACAGCACAGAGAGAGTCCAGCACAGCTGGACTGGGATTGGCCATTAAGAAAAACAATTTACATGGAACCAATCAAACATTCACCTGTTGGTAAACAATGTCCAAGCCACATTCCAAAGCAGCAAAACAGGGAGAAGCGAGTCAGATAATTATTGTTTACATTTCTCTCTGAGGCTGCTGAGCTTCCCAGGAGGAAATTGTGAGAAAAGAGGATTTTTCAGAAAATATCATGGTGACACTGTCCAGCCTGTCATTGTCTGTGCTGGGGCCTTGGACAGCACTGGGGTCAGAAAGCTGTACAGATAAAGTGGGCTTGCCACCTTCAGCCCCATGAAAGCATCCTTGCTGGGCTCTCACATGTGTGTGCTGCGCTCTGCTCATGGGTTTGAAGAAGGAGGGGAAATGCTATTGAGCAAAAAGCCAAGGGGGTAAAACCCAGTAATTTGATTATCTGCTTCAGGTACTTTTTCCAAGCCAGAGGATGGTGTGAAAATCTGTTTATCAACATTGAATATAAGGGTGGCATCAACAAGATATTTTTAACAGGATTTCTGTAGTTATTTTGTACCTGCTACTCTACATAACCATTCAATAAATACATCTAAGTTATAACCAAGATTTGCTGTGTTGGCCCAGGGTAGGTGCTTCATTTCATGCTGTAAGTAGCATTTATCTCCTTGGGGAACCTCTGCATCAGGTGAGCATGGCTTATGTATTCCACACATGTTAGTACAACAACAAAAAAACTGAAGACAAGCAAATGTTGCTAATTCCTTGCTGAGTGATCTGATGAACTTTGTTGTAAGTGGAAATTAATGTAGTGCCTAGAGCACAGGTTCCTTCTGCAGGGTTTACCTCAGAACTTAACAGTTAAATTTGGCTGTTAGTTTTACTGAAGCAAATTGCTAAATTGGACTTGGATAGCACTGCTGAAACAAAAGAGACCCATGAAATTAGTAAATGGTTCTGTATTTATTAACTGTGATTCTGTTTCATGATTCTTCTCATGTTTCATAAAGGAAATCAGGTCACAGGGCTAGAGTAGCAAGTGTATTTTGTTCTTGCAGATAATTAGGTGTTAAGTGGAGTATTTCAAGTTGTTCATTTGGGTGTGTATCATTTCCTCCCTCAAATGGCTGCTTGGATTGGATGATCCCTCTTGGTGCCTGTGTATATTCTTAAGGTTTTTAAAATACTTTCATATTGCTTCCATAGCAACTAAGTACAAGGAGGAGGAGGTAAGGGTGAAGGGTGAGCAGCACTAAATAATGTTTCAGATCATATTAATGTGAAAATTTTCCAGAACAAATTATTGTAGGGTAAATAAACTTGAAGTTCCAACAGTATTGTATTTACAAATCTGAGATTGAAAATTCTTTCTGCAAACAGAAAAATTCATTTAACCTGATCTATGGCAGATTTTCACTCTAATCCATTGGTAGCTGTTAAGGCTAGTGAATGAGTGGTGTGCTAATTTTTGTAAGAAAGCTCAGTGTAGTACAGTTTCAAATGGATCAAACCAGAAATGAAATAAAAGTATGAATTGTTTGACCACTGCTGTGACCAGTGTGATGGTTAAGGGAGAGGACATGATCAGAGAAACAAAAAAGGAGGTGTTGTGCAAAGTGGTATGACTAAAAACTGTTGCTAATATTTATTCAAATAAATCCAGACTCCTTTACATCCTCTCTGCTATGAGTAATACTTTAAAAATAGTTGCCCAGGGGTTATATACATGGTTATTTTGGCTTGTCAATTCAGTGTATTTACTGAAACAACTCTACTGCATGTTTTTACCATAGATCTTACTTCTTCTTTTTTTCAATGCTTTAAAAAATGAGATAAATTACTGTATGTTTGTAATACTTGTCCCAGCTAGCTGTGGAAAAAGTGACTATTTTGATTACATAATATACCACTAAGGCAGTGGGCCAAAATCCTTGAAGGTGAGTTAGAATGTCTGTCCTGAAATAGCTCTTTGGAACTTCAGGTAAGTTGAAAAATAGTTAATTTATACATACAGCATTCAGAGATTGTTCAATCCCATGTACAAGCCAGCTGTCCCTGTAATAAGAGTCTCTTTCTTTTTAATACTTGCATTAAAAAAACACAAACATTTTTAGTCCTTTCTTTTATGTATTGCTAGAGTTGCCTGTTTGCCCCCACTCTTTCTCCTTGCCACACCATTGCTGGTACAGATTTTTTTTGGTACAGAATGTTTGGAGCCTGTGTTTGTGTCACAGACACTTCTGGGGATCTCAGCCAAAACCTGTGCCCAGGTGTGCTGCCTGTTAGAGCAAGGCTTGGGGTGTTTCTGCTCATAATTCTACAAAATCCAGAAATTTGGTTAAAATGTATTGGATTGTAGCTTGAATCCATGAACAGGAATTTGACCTTGCTTCCAGTTTTCTGCAGTGTGTTCAAGGGTAGTTAAGAAGCTACAGATACTCTCTTCAGAACAGAACTTGCAGCATGCCTTTAAAAGCAGTGATGAAAGATGATTCTATGTAAATTTTTTAATACTGCACTTATTATAGTAACCTGAGCATTTTCTGGTAGGAAGTTCAGCAGCATGAATATCATATGTCTAACACCTGTTCATGCTTCCTTTGGTGAGGGAGGATGTGTGGGAAAATATGTGATATTTTAAACATTTTTCAAGTACTACAAATGCTCTGTTCTTATAAGGGAGCTATAAAAAAAATGTTCCTTTCTTTGAGCTTTCTTTATTCCCCCTCTCTCAATTTTTCCTCTGTACCATTTTCCATCTCTCCCTTTTTCTCTATTTTTTCTCTTCTCTTTTTTTTCTCTTTTTTTCTCTCCTATTTTCCTTTGTCCTCCTTTTTTCTCTCTCCTATTTTCATCCTCCTTTTTTCCTTTATCCTTCTTTTTTCTCTCTTCAGCTGCCTTTTTTTCCTCTGTCCATCAGGGCCATTAATAGTACCATGGATTCACCCTCAGTCAGTGTTGTTGAACTACTCCCTCTGTTTTGGGCCTGATTGGTTCTCATGCATATTTTCCTTTTAGTTAATGAAAACCCAGTTATTCTTGACCCATGGTGCTTTTTGGGTTGCTCATGGTCTGAGAAGAAAGTGCCTTTGGAAGTGTTTTATGATTAATCAGTGTGGAGGAGAAGCATTCTGCAGATGAGATATCATTGAGTAACCTTTGAATTCAGAACTTTGTATAAATAAAAATATCACTCCTTCATAAACACTAAAAATAAATTTTAAAAAGCATAGGGGTGTCCATGTGCTTCAAAAATGACATGTAAGGGACCTAGGCCTATCTATAGTTTCCAGAGATTGTTTCTTGTAAAAGCCAAATGGGATGGAAGAATTTAATCTTTGATGAAGTGAGAAGACAAAAGCTCCTCTGAGGTCTACAGGAGAACCTCACATGGCTGAGCAGAGAAGAATACTTGATTTTTTGGTAAGCTTTTAAAGGTGAAGACATGCTGGGTTTCAAAAGCCACTAAATATAAGCTGTAGGTGCTCATGTAGTACTAGAAAATCACATTGATATTTCTTTGGGAGAAATGGCTGAGGATAAATGGCAAGAGGAAATAAATTTCCAGCTGCTATATTTGGTACCTTCTTGGTTCTAAAAAGTTTTTAATCCAAAGTAATTTTCAGTGGTTACAGGAAAGGATATAGTTAATCAAATGTTGTTTTGCTGAAGAAGAACGTGAGTAAAACAGGGTTAAATTGTTATGGTTGCAAAAATATTCCTGAAAACAAAAATGGGTAAATACCAGTGAAGCGCTTTCTACTTTTTCAGGAGGGCGTAGAGGAAACAAAACTTTCAGTTCTGTCCTCCCTCAGTGAAAAAAAAAACAGGAGATGTTTCTTTGCTCTAACCTTTTCCATTTCTGCACTCAAGGATTGGCAGTTGGGAATTACAGTGGAAAATCAAGTCTGGCTAATTTTGAAGGTACAGAAGAGCAAGGAAAGGAAATGCTTTCAGACCTGCCAAAGCACACTGAGTTGGTTTTCCTGTATTCCTCCTTAAATGGGCAGCCATGTGTCCTTAACTGTTTCCTGTTTCTTGTCTGTATTTATTTATCTCTTTATTTATTTTCCTCCTTTAGAGGAAAAGGGGGAAGAAGCCTTCCCTTAAGGCTATGGTTCCCTTAAAAAGATTATTTTGGTAGTAGGAGAACGAGCTAGAAGTAAATACTTGAAGTTTTGTAAATGCATTGGAGTGGTACCTTTGCAGAACCAGTGAGTAGAAAAATCTGGGCATTTAGGGCTTAGTTAGTTTGAAAATCTGAGCATTCGAGGCTTATGTACTGGCATCACAGTCTAACTAGCTTTTACCTATTCTTGCAATTATTTTAAATGTCTGGTCAATCAGCAAAGTATTTTAAATCAACAGGAAACAGAGTGGTCAGTTATGGAACCTAAATGTTCTTAAATGAATGCCAGTATTGACTGAAAAAGTCAACTCTCATCTTTTCTGCTTCCCTTTTATCTCTTCTCCAGTATTTTTCATTCTTCTGTTTTATTCTTTTAAAAAACTGCATTTTGCTTTTGCTGCTTTTTTTTTTTTTTGTACTTCTTTAATCGTGTTGCACTGAATGGTTTAATTTCCAAATTACTGCTAATGTTTTCTATGTAAAAAATAAATATTTGAAAACTTGCTTAGAAAGCGCGGTAGTAGCTTTTTGCTAGACAGACATCATAGCAGAGCTCATCCAATGGATTTGGGAAGCTAAATTTTTATTGTCTATAAAAAGAGGCCTGTAACTGAGCAAGTGTCTTAACACAGGCCTGTTTATAGGGATTTGGAGAAGATGTAATTTCCAAATTGTGTCCTGGAGACTCTCTTAGATAATGGCTACTAAATTTAAACCAACAGGATTAAGGAAGGAAAGTTAATCTTTCCTCTCTTCCCACATCAGTGCCCCAAATATTTATCTATGAAGGAGGATTCATACTGTTTGGTTGGAGATCTTGGGGGTGTTTGTGACCAAAACCAGTAAATTATTGTGCTGCAGATTTTTTTGTACTAGTCATGTTACTTGCTGATTTACATGGAATGAGTGAGTGGGTGTAAAGCTTGAATTATTTTAGCTGCCATACAGTCACCATGAATGGTTGGCAGGTGACATTTCTCAATTTAGGTTCACATTAGCTTTACTTTTGAGGAAGAGGAAGAGGGAGAAAGCAGGTCCTGAGTGGATTAAATCCCAAAAAGCAGCATGAAAGAACATGCCTCAGCTGCATGGAAGAAAAGAGAGTTAAAAAATTTGCACTACTATTTATTTTTGTATTTGGGGTTTCCTTTTGCTTACAGCTAGCATAATTAAAACTACATATGTACTACAGCTTAAATAAACCAGCTGCTTACTTAAACAGACTTTTTTTAGACATAGAAATAAAGGACAGCCCTGACCTTAAGAGTTGCCAGTTTCAATGTGTGATCTTTGCTTTGTCTGTTAGGGTTTTTGTATGGGGGACTGGTGCCAATACTCTGCTGCCACTGTTAAAGTAAAAACTATAATTACATTGTCAAAATAATATTTATAGTATTTTCGGGGAATAATTGTGGGAGTGTGATGAATATATTATACTCATCAAACTTTTATGTAAACATAAGCATGAGTTTTTTATTTGAGTTATTGGTGTTGTTTTTGGCCTTTGTGTTTTTCCAATCTGTAAAAATAATATTGGGATTTTCATGGTCTCTAGAATTTGCAGAATGTGTGCCCTAACAATCAGTTGATATGCTATCTGGTGGAAGTAAACTGCTAGTTGCACTTGTATTGGGATTTTGGTTTCATGTTTCCATAGCTTAAGAAAATCCTCTGTTTTTTGAGTTTTGCTATCCCCTAATTACTATAGCTCAGAGCATTTTGCTGCTTTACCAAACAGGAAAGTTTTAAGCAATTGGTTTGTTCTTTTGTACCATTTGGGGTTTTTTGTTGTTGTTCTTGTTTTTCCTTGTGTTTACCTCTATTTTTTTTTTTTTAATGAGTCTGAGTTCCTCTTAAAAGTGAATATGAACATCTCCCTGAAACATATATGGTGAGAAGCAGTTGTGAGGTTATCTAGCAATGGGCAGTTGTCCCTTGGCTGGTTAAAGGTACAGGCAGAATTTGCTGCTGGGCACTGGCAAGTTACCAGATGCACAGATGCTCCATTCCTGCCCTGTATGGAAGTTTTAATTGTACAATGTTCTGTCTCTGCTGTGTTTTGGTGAATATTGCTACAGAGTTTTAATTAATTGTGTTCAGAACACCTACAGCAAGGATTCCAGCTGTGCCACTTCTTGGTCCCAAATCATGTCAACCTCCTGTGGACAGGAACTTGGTTCTTGTAGTTTGGCCCAAAATTCATGGGAGGCTGTGGAAAGACTCTGATTTGGGTGAGTCTTGGTTCAGGTCATTGTTCCAAGGCTTTGTGCTTTGGCCTTTTTGCAGGAGCTCCAAAACAGGGAATCAACCTTTACACCACTTCCAGCTGTCTGTGAAAGAAAAGGAGCCAAACCTGGACCAAGAGCACTCGGACTGCAAATACAGAATTCTCTTTAGCTCTGGTGCATGTAGTGCTGGCCCTGCCTGCAGTGGTTAACTCTTGCCCCATTCACTGGGAGTTCCCAGTGGATCTTGCACAGTGCAGATGGGCACAGCTCCCTGTGCTCTGCAGGTCTGGGGTATTTGTGTACATTGGTGGGTGTCATACAGCAGGAGCTGAGATTTTGAGTAAATGCCAATATTACCAGTGTTTTCAATCTGACATGTCTGTGTGATGCTAGCTGTAACTTCTGGTATTAATGTGGGAACTTGATGCATGCCTTCATTTCTTTTTTCATTTTTTAACATTTGAAGTTGAGTGGGATTTGAGAGAGTTTAGATCCACTGAGGAAGGCCATTGTAGGATCCACTGTAGGACCAGGGACTCTACTTAAGTGCAGCACTTTCTTATCTTAATGGCAAAAAAAAAAAAAGGAAGAGGGAATGGGGCTTCCAACTTCCAGCAGGGTTGGGATCTTCATTACTTCAGGCAACTCTAGTTGTAGGCTCTGGTGTCCAAGTATAGTAAGCTCCAGTTTGCTGTGTTTATCCCTTTTTAGTCCCATGGAAGGCTCTCATCTCATTTTAAAACCTTTTCCTAACTCTGGTCTCTATGTCCTACTGTTTGAATGCAGTGATTCATGGTAGTGGGGATTTTTCCTACTGTGGGCTTGATTCTTTCCTTGAGTCTTGCTGCTTCTGCAGTAGAGGTGTGATTTAGAATCACAGAATGGCCTGAGTGGGAGTGGAAATTAAAGATTATCTTGATCATCCACACCTCCTCCTGTGGTTCCACTGTCCCAGGTTGCTCCAACCTGGGCCCCATCCAACCTGGCCTTGGGCACTTCAGGGATGGGGCAGTCACAGCTTCTCTGGGCAGCTTGTGCCAGGGCCTCATCACCCTCACAGGGGAGAATTTCTCTATAATATCTCATCTAACCCTGCCTTCTGGCAGTGGGAAGCCATTCCCTCTTGTCCTGTCAGTCCAGGTCCATGTAAATTGTTTTTCTCTGTTTAAGCTGTGCTGAACTAAATTATTTTATTTACTGTGTGTATGTGAGTATAAAAATATTTTATTGAAGCAACTTTTGGAGGCAAAATTTGAACTACAGACCAGGTCCTTCCTAATGAGGTTCTTCTGTCATGGCTGGCATTGGAAACAGGCTTTGAAATAGTGATTAAAAAACTGGTGCTTCCCAGCAGTTTGATACTTGTACTGATGGTCAAAACTGTCCTTCTGGTGGTACTCGTGGAAAGATGTTCTGATTGCTGTACTGGGAGGCAGAGGCAGTGTAAATAATGAGTGTCAGTGTAAATCATTTTACTTCTTCTAGGACAGAGAGTAACCTGAGGGAACATCTCTAAGTCAGAACAATTAGTAGGTCAGTGGGCTGCCCTATGGGCTTCCCTGGTCTCATTGCTGGTACAGCTTTTAGACAGTGTGTAGAGCTAGTTTGTTTTTTTCCTGCTCCTGCAATTTGGAGGCTTTCTAGTATAGCCTGCCAAGATGTTGCTGATTTATGCCACATGCACAGTGGTTTTATAATGTGGACTGATATCCACTTGGAGCACAAAGGAAATAGGAGTTTGCTGATGTCTATTTAATTAGAATGGTTTCTGGTTACTTTGGTTGAGGCTTGAAATGAATGGTAATGCCTATATTTCTGTGGATCTCTAAATACAGTGTTCTGTAAGTCCTTTCCTTCCTTCCTTGCTCTTTAGTGTCCCCTACCCAACCCCAGCAAATAATGTCAGCAAGATTCATAATGAGGCAGGTTTCTGTTCTGCACAAGTATATGTGAATCAAACCTTGCAGAAACATCCCTAGATTTAAGATGGTCACAGTGTTTTTTTGCAGGGCCATTAGGATCTCAAGATAAAGGTGGGAAGAATGGGACAAGCAAACCTTCTAATTGCAGAGAGCTTCCTAAAGACAGGGCATCATAAATGTAATGTAGGGAGAAGAAGCTTAACTTTTTTCACATGTGCTGAGAGGAAATATCCCTTTTCAAGAGTCTCCCACAGAGGCCCCAAGAGGGTTGTATTTTTTCCTCCAGGGAGGGTGAAGATGGAAAGGGGATGGAGAGAAGCTAGAGGAAGATCTGGGCAGAGGGAGCAATGGGAGGCATCTGTTGCCTGTAGGGATAAAAATCCGAGTGGTTGTAATTATGTAGGAGTTACACATGTCGTTCTCTCAGCTGTTTGATTATCATTGCCGTGGCACAACTTCCCCAGGAGCATTGTTCTGGTGGAAAAGAGGGAATTGTCTAACCATGGCTTTCCAGACACAAAGCTACAAGACTTTCATTTCCCATGCCGCAGCACCCTTTTTTGCTAGCAGCTTTGGGCTTGGAGAGAAATGTGTCTCTGCCTTTCTGTTGAGAAGTTCAGGGAGTATTGCCAAGTTGCATGATGTGTAGAGACATGAAAAAGTTTGTGAGGCACATTGAGATCTTTCCTTTTCTTCCATCCTCTGGGCATATACCATGTGTAGTACAAAAGGGACAATAATATGGCAATGAGAACAGGTAAGCTGCTTTTACAGGTATAAAAAGAAATTATAATGCCCAAAAAGGTTGATGCTAAAACTGTTGCTGTACATTAATGTGGATATGCAAGTAAAAATACTAAGTAAGTGTAAGTTTGCTAGTAATTCTGTATTCCAAAAGGACTGTGGTCCATTTATTAGACATGTACAGAATATAAATGGTACAAATGAGTGGGAGGAAGTCTGAAACTCTTTGCACAGACTTACAGAAAAAGATCATTCAGCTCTTTGAGGGCAAGTATAAGCACTTCAGTGAAAATTTTGGGTTAAATAAAACAACATACACAGTATGCTATCAAAAGTAATTGAAGAAATTTGTTCGTAATCTTGGTTAGTACTTTACATGTTAATAATTTTTTCTTCTTTTTTTTTTTTCAGACCTGTGCAAAGTATCATGTAGGAGGAGTGTGTCTCACAGTCAGACACCACTAATAGTGCATAGTGGGTGGCCAGTCCTCTTTATTTTTCTTGGTTTCCTGGTATGGTTTAAGCCTGGTCTGAAACTCCCCAGTACTTCAGACTTGCTGATTTCACTGCTGCAGGACCTTTAAAGAGACATTGCATTAGATTTAGGCTCAGTTTTTGGGCTGATTCAAGATCAAGATTTTACATCCTAATGCCTGCAGAAAGCTCATAAAGGTAGTTCCCGGGTCTGCAAACACTTAAAAGTGTTTCACTTCACGTAGGAGAGTAATCTCAGGCATGTGCTTTTGCTACTTGTGGGGATGTAACAGTCCCATTTCAGATGCCTTTAGATTTTAATAGATAATTTGTTAAAGAAATGAGCACATTTATGTTTACTTTCTAAAACTGAAATGATGTAGTTAAAATAACAGGAGATAGAGAAAATTGCTCTAGTGCTGTGTTTAATAAGCCTTGCTAGTGCTTATGAATCAGAGTAGGTTTGAACCTGATCTCAAGAGGTCTCCAAACTGACTCTTAGTAAATGCGCAAGTTTTTTTTTAATCTCCCATTATGAGACCTCATTGGAAGTTAATTTGCATCAGAGGCTAATTTGATGTGTGGTCTGATGATTTCTTCCAGCTCCTTTCTAATTTATTTGTAACTCATGTTTTTAATAGTGTCGCAAGGATTTTACTTGCCTTTAATTCAAATTCTCCTTTTTAGTCAGAACAAAGTATTGATGTTTTGCCTAGACATTTATCTTCCAGGAACAGAGGGGTTGTCCAATCAATGCACATAAAGTTCTGTTAAAATTATAGTTGGCACTTCTAAAGGGAAAGAAAAAAAATAAGAGTGGGAGTTTGTTTCTGAGGTAAAGGAGATGGAGGGGAGGGTGAGCAGAAACTTATTAAACACAGCGTTCTTGGTGTTCCACAGATGGTAAAAATGGGTTACTAGGCTCCACTGCAGCAAGTGCAGTAACACCAATGGAAGTATAAAAGGTAGCTAGACAATAATTTTATTTACAGCAATAAAATACTAAGTACTATTTTAATAACATTCAATGACAGAGCCCATATATGTATTGTACATTCAATTTCAGTAGTCTAGACAGACTGTTTTCCAAGGAAAATACATTTTCATCAGTATTTGCGGTATGATTCATGGTGGTGAAGAGGCAAATAACTCTTTATGACTGGAAGTTGCTTTAACTTGCAGCCACAAGGAAACAAGTCAATGACCGGATGATAGTGGTAGAAACTGACATTTTATAGTAATAGAGGTCTGCACCTTATGCTGAGTTGGAAGTTTTATTTTTCTGGGACAGGCAGTCTATCACAGAGCATTCTGCCATTATGTACAAACAGCTAGGGCAGCTCACAGCCCACAGTTCAGATTTGCAAAGCTCACAGGAGACTCTGAAAGTGTGCAGGCTCTGGGAGCCTGGGATGTGCTCCCAGGACTTCCTAGGCTTTGTGCCTGCCCCAGGGCAGAGGGAGCACTCCAGCTCTGTTTTTCCTGTGTTATTACTGGTTAGAGTATTAAGAGAGATGCAAGTTTGTAAGTCTTATGTTTGCAGTCTGACAAGCAATGTTGTGCAGTCCTGTATGTGCTATGGTTGGGTCTATTTTAAATCTCTATTTGTTTTATAATATATAAAGGCAGAGACTTGTACTCATAGCTATCACTGTGTTGTCTGACCCAAAAAAAGAGAATGGAAATCTCTTAGGACTGTTTTAAGCCTCTGCAGTTGCTGTTTTTTGAAATGATTGCTGAGCACGTTTGTGGGCTCCTGTTCTAACCATGTGGAACAAAAGGAAACAAATACTGAATTTTAAAATCCTAATGCTTAAAGTCTTTGTCCTTAGAACTTCAGGGATTTTAATTTTCATCTAATACACAATCTGATTCTGCAAATGGCACTGTGTCAAATGATGTCTTTGTGTGGACTGGAGCATCTCCCTGCCAGGGAAAGGCTGAGGGAGCTGGGGCTGTCCAGGCTGGAGAGGAGCCCCAGCTGAGAGGGGCCCTCAGCCCTGGTGTCCCTGTGTGCAGGGAGGCTCAGAGCAGGCCCAGGCTCTGCTCCGGGGCCCAGCAATGGCACCAGAGCCACGGGCAGGGACTGAGCCCAGGAGGTTCCACTGGACATGAGGCAGAACTTCTGTCCTGGGCAGGGCCCAGGCACTGAACAGATTGTCCAGAGAGGGTGGGGAGTCTCCTCACTGGAGATATTCCAGACCCTCTGGACACAATGCTGTGCCCTATGCTCTGGGATGGCCCTGCTGGAGCAGGGAGGTTGGACCAGTGAACCACTGTGGTGCCTTCAGACCATATCAGGTAGTTGTTAAATGAGATAATGTCAATGTAATAATTAAATGAAAAGCATGCACTGGAGGCTGGCTCTGTTCTGTGATAATAAAGGACTGGAAGGAAGAAAGGGAACTGTGATCTTAAACATATGGAACTACTGGAATACATTTAATCCATCTTCATACAGAGCCATCAAGTACCAGCTGTCTCACCTTTGTCAGGGGTGGCCTTGAGTGACTAAATGTTCAGTTTACATGCAGGCAAACATTGAGGTAGCTGAATTCATTAGGTAAAGAGTCAGTGTTTCTGCTTGTACCCTTTGCCCTGCTGTGTAAAGAGGTTATTTTTGTAGAACCTAGAAAAGTCTCCTTAAGCCGTTGCAGGGTGGTTGTGAAAGCAACATGTAATTTGTGTATTTGCTAAAGAACACCTGCTTTTACAGGAGCTGTTGAAATCTTGGTGAGGGGAAATCTCTTCAGTTCCAGGGTTGATTTTTGTATCACAAGTTACATCTTAGTACATGCAATTTCACGGTGGTTGACCATCAGGTTAAAAATACTCTTCTTGACCACACACAGAATAACCTTTTTTTAAAGTAAAATTTAGTTATGCTGATAGCTACAGAATTGTTTAAGAATATTGTTTTTAGCTTTGTAAAAGTCTGTAAATTTTCAGGGATAAGTGACATTTTCTTGTCTTTTTTTCCTGCTCTTTTATGTTTTTCTTTTCTTCTCCCTCTTTTCAGAAAGCTCATGGCTTATTGATTGGATGGCAGAATGGAAATCTGTCTTAATCTGCTTCTACATTTTCTTGCTTTTGCTGTAAGGACATGGAAGGGCCATGGAAGGAAATTGCCTCAAATCGTGCCAGGGGAAGTTCACATTAGATATCAGGGAAAATTTCTTCGTGGAATGGGTGGGCAGGCATTGGAATGGACTGCCCAGGGAGGCAGTGGAGTTACCATCCTGCAAGTATTCACCAAAGGTGTGGATGTGGTACCTGAGAACATGCTTTAGTGGCAAACATGATGGTGCTAGGTGGACAGTTGGACTTCGTGATCTTACAGGTCTTTTCCAAGCTTAATAATTCTAGTTCTGTGATTTTATGGTGAAGAAATTCTTAAAGAGGAGAAAAGCAGTATTTTATTGTACAGGTACCCAAGCATACTTCAATCTTATGTTGCAGCAGTCAAGTCCAACAGAGGTAAAACAGAAAAGAAAAACATGGAAACTGAATGCTAAGAAAAGAGTTCCATAGTTCAAAATGCAATACTTTCCTTTTATGGCAGTGTTTGCTTTTGTTAACACACACACACCTTGCTGTGAGGTAACTTCTCCAGTTGGATTTTTGGTGAATTTCTTATTTAAAGCAGAAATACCATACTATAGATTTTCAATGCTTCTATGAAAGCTGACTGTCTTGGTAGCTTGGTGCTAGGTTAGTACATTTCCCATGGAGTTATATTTGGAGAGAAGCACTGCATGAGACATTTATGTATTCCAAGACCACCACCTGTGGAGTTCTGGGGGAGAGGTGTTGGTTCTTTAAACACAACCAAACAGATATTGCTGTGATGAGCTGCTCTAGGTGTGGTATGATGGCTTTTCATGCTGTTTGTGCCTCTTCATCTGTGGCTGCTGGACATGGTGTGTGACCTGGACCCTGTGCTTTGCTCAGCTGCTTTGAGAGCTTATTTCTGTTTGTAGAATCATCTTCCAAATTGCTGAGATTCTTCGTATGGGAGTGTTTTTATGGCGAAATGTTGCATTATCAAAGCATCCTCTTTCTCTTCTTAGTTGGGAATAGATGTGATAGGTTTTGTCTTACAGGATATCCACTTGCCCATACATTGATTTGTGTCCTCTAATGAAAAGAAAAATCTCAACTCTCACTAGTTAAGAAGCAGCACTTAGTGATGAAACAGTTTTTTTTCCATGGGTGCATCCACAGAATTGTTGCTTTTTCCTGTATCTTCCTCCTTGTTCAGGAAATCACTGTTGGACAAGGGCAGTGTTGGTTGGTTTCACAAATATTGAAATTTGTGGCTGTTTATTACTCTACTGTAAATGTGTTCATGGCATTTCCTCTTTGGTACAGTAAAAATGGTAGCTTTACAAGATCTTGAACATTTTTCCTTCATCTGTAGAACTTTTTGGACAGACTAATCTCTGACAACCAAGGTGTAGTAGCTGAAAAAGTTCAAGCAAATTTCAGGGAAAGATTGGAATATAGTCAACCAACCTTATTCCTTTGGGAAACCTTTCTTATTGCTGTATAGGTAAGGAATTCACCAAGGGAAATAATACCCTGTTCCTAGGATTTACTGCCTAGTTTTGTTTTTTTCTAGCAAGGAAGTATTTCCATAAAATATCTGCTGGCATGTCCATGCTTGCTGTCCTTCAGAAACTCCTTAGTCAGCAAGATGGGAACCAGATGGGTGGGAGAAACGGAAGCACAGTGATGAGCAGAAAATAATAAACCAGTGCAGATGTGCAGGGGGAGAAAACAGAGATCTTAATAACTTCAGGAATATATAGTTGAAGATGCATCATGGGGAATACATACATCTTTTGGGCTTAAATATATCTAGATATAGATATATATATATATATAGATGCATATATATCTATATATATGGCAAAAAAAGTAACTTTTTATAAGCCCAAGTGACCACTTCTCAGACTTGCTTTCTTCCTGTTCTCAAGAGGACATTTGCCCAGACCTGTTTAGGAAATCTGGCTGCCAGCTGGCACAGAGGCACAGCACCTTTCCAAGAGACCTAATTTTAGATGTGCAGAACCTGGCAATAATAGCCACCTCCATATGTATTAGGCTGTTGTTTGTACTATCTGTTAAACTGAATTTGAAAATGTAATTTCAATTTTCTTTGCCAACTTATTAATAAGGGCCACGTTATTGAGAGCTGCTGATAGGGACAAAATAAATGTTTTAATTTCATGAAGTCTTTGGGTTCATGCTGTTGTGTTTTATGACTTTACACCTTTTGGTGGCTGCTCTAGGATATTAACTTGTGGGGTGAAATTTCATCTTCTTGTATTTTAAATCTGTATTGGGAGGAGGCTAAAATAAATCCTTTGGAGTAAGAACAGAAATCAGCCATATTAAATTCAGTGTCCAAAATGGAGGCAGAGCTATTTGGAGAGCTGGCTTTCATTTTTCTAGGATAGAAATTCTGGGATAGAAGGTATTGAGCACATCATAATCGTCTATAATGATTTTTCCAGCTAACCAGAATATAATGTGAGAAGCAAGTGTCAGTTCTTGTAATCACCAGCAGCTAATGTGTAATAATCAGACAAGTCTTGGGTGTAATTCTAAAATACTTCGTAAAATTATTTGTATTAGAAGAGAAAATGTAAATATTTATGTACAGTACCTGTGAAATACTGCACCTAAAGCTTCCTGGAGATGGATTCTGCAGTGTCTATCTGGAATATTGAAGTATGTGGTTTTTATGAAATTTATTAGTGTTTCTTTGAATTCTTGTTAATATATTTTCTGGATTTCTTTCAGCTCTTCGTTGTAGTCTTCAGTTTCTTGGAAACATTGCAGCAGGAAATGGAGATTCCCAGAATAGCATTTGGAAGTGTGCTTTCCCAGATCTCTTCTTGTAAGCATGGATGGGTTTTTTTTCTAGTGTCATTTCTGTGGTTGTGTTCAAATCTTTTGTACATGATAGTTGTGCCTTTGCTAGCACCATGAAACTCTGAAAAATAACTTTGGTGAGAATGGGCTGGTTGAGACCATATCCTGTAGATGGTTTTTGTTAGTCAACCACAGGAGTCAGACCTTTAAAAACCTGCTTGTTCTAAACTATCAGTAAATAGATGTAATTTAACAGAAACTGGAAGAAAGCTATTTTAAATTACGAGCTTCAAACATAAGCTTTATTTCAGACATGTTTTCAAGTAGTTACACTAATTTCCAAAAACTCAGCATTTTCTTTTCTCATGTTGCTGCTTTGCAGATCTGTCAGTATTGGTGGATCAGATGTAATCTATTAAAGTTCCTTAATCTTCATCTCTTTCAATCCTTCCATCCCCTCCTAACCTCACCAGAATATCTTCCTGGGCATTTGATGACATACGTGTAAGGAAATATTACATAAACTATTTTGTGCAGACACATGACTGCATTGTTGATGTGTTCAGCCAGATTTTTTTGTAGTAAGCTGGTAACAAAGGCACTTTGATTCAATTTGATAATCATTCTCTGTGGGGTTTTGGAGCCCAGTTGTAAAAAGTGTAGGAAGACTTTATGGTAAGAAAAGCAGTTCCAATTGAGCATTAGTGTTGTAAACGTCCTGTAAAGTTTGACCTTCAGCTGTGAGTTGGGTATTTTTCCTTGCAGGTGAAGGAAAATCCTTCTTTCTCCTTCTTAGGCAATGGCAAACTTGTAGTTCTCTAAAAGACAGCAAAGGACAGCTCAGCAAACTCAGTGCCCCTTGCCTGGTTTTCCAGAATCCATTTCATCTTGCCCTTAACTCCTTATTTTCTCTTGAAGGACATGTCTGACCTACAGTGATGAGAAAATTGTCTCCTATTGCTGCATGGTTCTGTTCACCTGCCTGAATTCAGAGCGAGTGAGGGAACTGCTGGATCCTGGAAACCTGCCTGTGGCTCTTCATGTCCTGAGAGTCTACAAAGAGCAGTTGGATTCTGAGTGGTCGTATGTATCCTTAAATTTTCTTTTTAATTTATTTAAATTTTCTTTTTCCTCGCTTCTTAATTCGGTGTTTTTCTGGTGTAAATCACTGTGTTAAAATGTCTAAACTTGTGACACTGCTAAGTAGTAAATGAAGATCTAATTAGAAATTAGTAGTTTCTAACAGAGAATTTCCATGGTAGTTTCATGACTCTTTTGATTGTTGCGAAATTAAGACTAAATTTTTTGTTGAGGATATAGGAATTTTCAAATCATGGTCTGGTTTTCTTTCATTAATGAAATGGGGTTCTAGATTGCAAATTAATTTATACTTGTAGGGATTTTTTAAGTTTAGCACAGAATAGTCTCACAGACAGGTCATTCTAGGAAGACTTATATGTCTCTTGCTTGGGAGTGCTACATAAAACTTGGGGTTTTTCCTTTTTTCCTTTTTTAACATAGCCATTTTCTACTGCAACATGCAGTCATTTTTATACCAAAACAGGGAAGACTTTTTTTTGTGAATCTTCATTTCACACTTTAAGAGCACCTCATCAGTGGTTTTATCCCTCTGAACTTTTTTATTTTTTACTAATGGCCATTCTTCTAAATCTTGTTGTCAGTTATGCCTTTGATAAATGTGCTGCCCTACATAGCTAGGATGCACACACATTCAGCTAATTGTTACACCATGTATAACAAAGGGGAAAATAATTGTGTGTTTTTGTAGAATTCTCTTTAAGGTCGTGTTTAAATTCAAAATTTAATTAGCAAGAATGGTTGGTGTTTTAGAAGCAATCTGGAAAGTCTCAACATAGACTTGAGATGATTGAATGAACAGTAAATGTCATTTTATAGTTTGCTTTCATACTGAAAAAAATGACCCAAAATTTGTTTGTGGCTGGGCTTTTTTAATGGCAAGGGCAGTTGGCTTATGACATAAGTAGTTTTCAAAAAGCAAAATGTAAGTTTAGGGTCACACAATGAGACTTCTGTTTCAAAAGTGACAAACCAACTCCTTAGTTTTTTCATCTGTCAATAACACATGTGTAAAGTGTTGCTTTTTAGATAATTATCCAGATTATCCTTAATTTTTGAAATTTGTTTTGACTAAGATACCAAAGTCATAGTGGCAAATTTGTTTTGCAGGTAAGTGCATAATAAATGCAGCATCAAAATAAATGCTGAGGAATGCATTTCCCTGATCTCACTAGTGTGAAGTAGATTCAGTTGATGTTATGGTGAAAATGTCTTACCTCCACTGTGGATGTTTGATGTGGGAAGGGAATGGTCTCTTTTCAGGGGAGTCTGAAATGAAAAAGGGGCAAATACTTAACACTGAAAATCTGCAGCTGTATTTCAGCTCTCACTGAAGTGCATCTACATCCCAGTAGGATTGCTGAAAGGAATTTACATGGCTGTGGCATTTGCAGAGTCTGAATGTCCTGTTGGAAAGGTTTGGGTCTCTTGTGCCACAGCTGGCAAAAGTGCACAGTTACAAGTTACCATTCTATGGTAATATATGACTGGACTGAAATACAGATTATTCTTGGTGGTTATGCTTATTCACCAGTGACTGAAATGAAGATGGTCTTATCTAAAGTTAAAAATACAACATAATTCCTGCCTACCTCCTTGTCTCTGAGCTGGAGCATCTGATTTCATGTTACAGCAAATAAGAAGTGACTGCCACATGTGTGTTTATTCTTCCCGTTGAGCTTTCTTGCTGTCAATTGCTGCTGTTAGGTATTGGAACTCTTATTTCAATAACTGGGTAAGTTTTGGTCATAGGCAGAACTTCTATTCATTATTTTATTACCTTTTATATTACACTGAAATTTATAAAATTAATGTTATTTTAAGACAGTACCCAATGCATTCACAAGTAAACAACTATGATGCTCAAAATATTTTTGCAGTTGCTGTTGTGAATTGTTAGGAGAGAGAGAGGATATCCAGGATAAATATTTGGATTTAAGGCCATTGGCTGAAATGTAGTCTCTTCCATGGAGTGCTCACTACTCCATTCAGCCAGCACACTTGGGTTCTCTATTCCTCACCCATCCCAGGAATGCAAGCACACCTTTCATGTCTTTATTTTGATGAGCTGACAGTTCTTCCTCTGTTAATAATCCTGTATTTGTGTTTAGAGTCCAGTTTCCCATCTTCTAGTTGGAAAAAGTCCTTTGGAAAAGTTCAGGAGAAACCTCCTTCCAAGTGTGATGCCTTTTGCCTCTTCCACAGCAACTTTATATCCAAGGAAATCTGAGATTGTTCTGAGCAGTTTCTCAGAGCTTCTTTTTCAGAGGCAGCAGTTGGTAGCAGAACTTTTGGTGTTCTTCCTCTGTCTGCCATAAACTCCTCTCCAGTCAGAGAGAGCAGAGGAGGGGTCTGTAAAGGTTGGATGTGGCTTTCTGGAATTTTCCTGTCACTTTTGTCTATTTCTCGAGTCACAAGACGTTTGGTAGAAGGCTAAGATTTTGGGTCAGGGTCAGGAAAGAGGGAATATCTGAGGTGTTGGCTCTGCTTCCTGGGAGGGGTGGGTCAGGGGAAATAAGATTTCAGTTCAGCAACTTCTGATTCTAATCAGTGATGGAAAGCCAAGTCATTCTCTTCCTAAGCAGTTTCTGAAACAGAGAAGAGCTGTTTTACAAATCAGCATAGTGGAATTTCTAGACTAAGCACTGATGCAGTTTTAAAATCTTTGTACATTGACAACATAGCAAAAAGTTGCCTTTGAACTTGAAAGAATGAGAGGTAACAGTGCTGTGATGCACATCTGAGTGTGTTTCTTGAGTGATGCACATTCTGTTAAGTATTTTTGTGACGTTCTCTGGGCTAAGAAATAGTTAATAAAGGAGAAAGTTAGTTTTCTAAGGAATGCCCTGGTCAAATTTTGTGTTCATTTCTTCTGTGATCGTGTTTCTCTGGATCAGATGGTCTGAAGGCTCATTTAATTAAGCTTGTGGTTACTTGTCAGCCTCAGAATTGCTTCTATCTCTGAAATCTGTGAAGCTGGAGAATGTAATACACACATTTAATAAATATTCTAATGATTAAAGAACTGATGCATCCTTCCCTTTCTCTTTTAGAAGCTGGATTTTCTCAACAGCTCCAGGATTATTTACAGATTGCTGTCTTTGCCATTTTTAACGTTAGATGCTGAATGGCACATTAAAATAATATTAATTAACATCTGTTAGACAATGTATTTTTACATTGTCACTACACTTCTCTTCAGTACAGCTCCTGAAGTTGTGTCAGGCTAGCAGTCCTGTAATCTTGAGTGCTGGGAGCTCATCTGAGATTGCAGCTGCTGGTCTGACTCTCAAAAGCAATGGTCTGAGGAAGCAGATGGTATTTAAATTCTGAGATGGTGTAGAAGTTCTGAGGCTCTTAAAAATATTTGTCTGACTGGCTCGTACCTCTTTGTAGCTGGGCTTGTGGAGAGTGCCCAGAGCTTGCTGCTTTGGAAGGTTGCAAGGTGTATGATGTTACAGAATGCATTTCAAAGAGTAAGTCGTTGCAAAGACAGTAACTCAGCAGAAACAAGTTTGCTTCCTTTCTTGGATCTAATTTCTGGCATAGCCTGATTAACTGATCCTATCACCTCCATCATTCTTTGCTGTGCAGTTGTCTTCTAGAAAACATGCTGTTCTTCACAAAGTGAGCTGCTGTCTCCTAAAATCTTAATAATTTTTCTACATCTTTTGGGTCTGCTTCTTCCATCCCTCTCTTCCATCTTACATTTCTATTCAAAGAGATGAGCATGGTTTTCAAGCCCTTTTGTGACAGTAATTTATTTTCTGTGTATCTTCCTTCTTTCCAGAGTATCTCTGATGATACACAAATTTAATTCTGAGCTGTTGATATAACGAGTTGAATATAAAGAATTGTATGATGGTTTGGGTTGGAAGAGGCCTTAAAGTTCATTCAGTTCCAGTTCCCTGCTGATAAGGACAAATAGAACTGAACAGCATTTTATTCACTTGATAAGGATAGCAGAACACAAAAACATTTTACTCTTATCAAATAAGAGCCAGTGTAGCCTTGGAGAAGCAGACAAAACAGAATTCATGCAAAATGCAAGCAGGATGCCAGCTCAGCTCTGCAAGGCTGACAAAGTGGAAGTTAATACAAAACAATGATATTGCACTTCCTCAAAAGTGGGGGTCAAGGAGCCACCACCTAAAAAGGACACTGGGTGTTGAAGACAGATCCCAGAGAATCAGATAAGGACTTCCAATAAGGGATGTGACTGTGTCAAATAAAGTCAAGGAAGTGGAAATAGCTCATGGGTATGTAATCAGTGTCTGATAAAAGTTGTGTTCATCTAATGCTTGGGGGGCACTCAGTTGAAAGAAAGATCCCCTTAAGTCCCCAGTGCTGCCATAAAGAATTCCTGCTTTCTGATACTCAAACTGTGTTAGGAAGTTTCTATCAGGCCAATTTTGGTATCAGTGCCAGGGGCAGGGACACCTTCCACTATCCCAGGTTGCTCCAAGCCCCATCCAGCCTGGCCTTGGGCACTTCCAGGGATCCAGGGACAGCCACAGCTTCTGTGGGCACCCTGTGCCAGGGCCTGCCCACCCTCACTGGAGGAGTTTCTTCTCTATATCTGATCTAAACCTACTCTCTGTTAGTTTATATCCATTCCCCCTTGTCTTATCACTACAGTTCCTGATGAGAAGTCCCTCTCCATCATCCCTGTAACCCTTTCAGATACTGCAAAGTTTTGTGAGGTCTCCACACAACCTTCTCTTGTCCAGGCTGAACAACCCCAACTCTGTCATCCTGTCTCCCTAAGGGAAGTGCTTCAGTCCCTTTATCAACTTTGTGGCCTCCTCTGGACTTGCTCCAACAGTTTAAATATGTTAACTTTTAAGTATCTTAAACACATAAGCAAACCTCCTCCATAAGCTGATTCTTGTTCTGGTGCTGCTTGCTTTCAACAGCCTCTTCCTACCAAAGGATGCTGTCAGGAAATTGGACATATCCATCCTTTAGGAAAGAAAGCTGGAATATAACTGACTGTAACTGTTCAATAACTGATAGGTATTTTCTACTCTGTTTCTGTGTGAATATTACCAAGACCTGAAGAGCCCTCTGTTACAAACTTCAAAGAAATGCTCTGTCTTATTTTTTTTTCAGTAATAGCTTTTCCTGAACACATGCAGAGAGCCTTTGGCTTTGGAATATTGTGGATCCTTACAAAAGTTGTTTCTCTGTGTTTCCACATAGATCCACATTCACTCCCTCTTGGGTTTGTGTTAATCAGTAGCAAAGTATGTCACAGAGTGTAGAAGGTACAGTATTTAGAAAAGAAACCAACAGAGAATGTCACATGAGATCTATTTTAGAATGTGAACCTGGAAAAGTATGTCTTTCAAAAATAATTAGGAAAAAGTAGTAAAAAAAATACATTGTAATTTATCCTAACCTAGATCAATGTGTGTTCTAAAAGCTGTTTATTTTAGAAATACCTTGGTGGCTCCATTAGAGATGGGAGTATAGCTTGTGTCATCAGTTTTTCCACGTGTGTGCATGGGGCAGTTAAGCCAGTATGGATAGGAAAAACAGGTTGTATTTTTGATTCCTGAAGAGCGAAGTACAAAAATCCTCCATTTTAAAAGAAGAGGCATAATGTGCTTTTTTGGCTTTCAGAAAAATGATATTAGGAGTGTGGTCAGCTGTTTGGCATTGCAGTAAGTTTTGCTGAACATCCACTTTCTCTTTCTGAAACCACAGCTCAATGATTACTGTAAAGATTAGGATGTGGGGCTACCCCTCCCCAATTTTTTGCCTTTGGGTTTTTTGTCCTGGCTTATGGAAATATGTGTGGACAGAAACTGGTACTCCTGTGGCAAGGAGTCTTGACTATGGGCAAGATTTAAAGGCAAGGATAGAACTCTTTTTGCTTAATTGGGGTGTGGGGGTGTGTACGTGTGGGGTGTGAAGTAACTTTCTTTTTTCATTGGGCTGGCAGCTCAGTTTCTTCTGTCAAACAGTTTAGAATGTCCTCTACCCACTTCTTCTGTTCTCCAGAAAATAATTATTTTTTAATTCCAGGAAAGTTGAAGTTACGTTGAAGGTTCCAAGTTCAGCTGTGGTTTTAAATAGTACTGACACTTGGAAAAGTTTCCTTAGTTCTAGAGATCTGAGTAACTTCTACTTTCTATTTGCAGTAGCAGTGAATTGGCACAGATTTCCTCAATCTTTCAAAGCTCAGCCTCATACATTTAATTATCTTGTCACCTCTTTCTTTTTGTGTGTATTGTGGAGAGGGGGGAGCAGGAAGTGCTATTAGCCATTGCTAATCATCTTCCATTTATTTCTTGGTAGCTCTTCAGAAAAAAATTATTTCAATTTTACATATAAATTAGATTTAATCTTTGTTTAGTGCCTTTCAGTGGGAGTATCTTCTGAATCAGAGAAATACTGCACATAATTTGAATTTAGTCTTTTGGACCTCAGAGTTTACTTGGTGGGGGCTATCATGGCCAGTATGGAGGATGCTTTTATTGGGAGAATGCCTTTGGAAGATGGAAGGATGTTCACTGTTGTGCTTGGTTCAGCACAGGAGAGGATATTGTGATGTTTGATGTTTGATAGGACCAAGCCTTCCATATGAAAATGTGTTTCTTTATTCTCCTTCTGAGCAAGAAGTGCTGGTGTGGGAATGGGGTGAATTACCTCTTTTCTAGGGATTTTATGACAGCACACGTTCCATTTGTTATTGAATAGCTTTATACTTGTAATTGTTTATTTAAATGGTTTTGGTAGTGTTATTCTATTCTTGTGCAAGGATGAAATATGCTTCTTCTAAAATGTGCTCTGATTCCAAATAATTCCTCATGAGGCATATTGCCTTTTTAGCATCTAAAAAGGCTGGTGATGAGAGTTTGAAGCTGAAAATAGCTGAACTTTCTTCTTTGCTTTTCTTCAAAATGTGGATGATTTATTGCATTTGTTTGTTAAATTACAGTAAAAAGATAGCTATTTAGTTCTTACTAAATATTTTGGATAGAGTGGCATTATTGTACGGTGATGAAAAATGATTTTGGCTTTGAGATTGAAAAAGAAGTTTGCTGATCAAATAGAGAATTGCCATGTCTTGTTCTTTGTACTTAGAAAACATGTGGAGCTGTCTTCCTCTTTTCCTGAGACTGAGGAAATTGTTCCCTAAATTTGCTAATGGGATAAAATCAACTTAATGTGGAGCATGACATTTGATGATAAAGTTGATTGCTTACACCCAGCTTTGATTGGAGCAAGCTTAGTGGCCATCTGGAATACACTGACTGCAAATGCAGCTCATACCACTTTGTCTTGGCTGCTTTGGAACTGCACTTTGGTACAATGCAGCCCTTGTGCTGCTGTAAAGTCTTTGAACATCTCCTCCTGTATTTATCTACTATGGAAGCACTTGATTTTTTTAGGATTTTAGCCAAACAGTTTTTAAAGAGTCAAGAAGATTGGCATATTTAACACTATTCATTTCTTACTGTGTTAGGCTTGCATAACAGCTTTAATTTTCATGATTTCCTTCAGTAAATTACAGTGGTCTTCAGTTTATTC
The DNA here is from genome assembly GCF_028769735.1 of Zonotrichia leucophrys gambelii. Classification (NCBI taxonomy): domain Eukaryota; kingdom Metazoa; phylum Chordata; class Aves; order Passeriformes; family Passerellidae; genus Zonotrichia; species Zonotrichia leucophrys. The sequence goes on from NC_088170.1 coordinate 6,781,935, forward strand.
CAGTGGTTCTGCTGTTGGCCCCCAAAGAGAGTTTAAATCTCCTACCAAAGCCTTTTGTGTGCATTTGAAATGCCATGTTCAGTCAGTAACCCAAAACTGAATATCTTTTTATATTTCAGAATTGTGGATGATCTTACTTTTCCTCTTCTTTTCTCGTGCCACAAATGAAAAGCAGGAGTGCTGAGAGGACTAAAGATAGTACACTGAATTTGCGGCATCCTTGCTTAGCTACCTCCAAAATTTCTAGGCATGGTGAAAGATTTGGAAGTGCTTTACTCCATTATTAGTTCTTCTGTTATCTCTTGGTGGTGATGCTCATGCTCTGTTCTTCGTGATACAGTAGTGGAGAAAGTGGATGTGGTAAAAGGGACGCTTAAATACAGAAGCAGATATTTCAGAGAATCACACACTGGTTTGGGTTGGAATGGACTTAAAGCTTGGACTCCCTGCCATGGGCAGGGACACCTTCCACTATCCCAGGTTGCTCCAAGCCCTGTCCAGCCTGGCCTTGGGCACTTCCAGGGATGGAGCAGCCACAGCTTTTTGTTTTCTCAACTTTTGCATCACATCATGAAACCAGAAGGTAAGAATCAGAAATTTTAGTCTTAAAATATTCCAAGCTCTTCAAGCAGTAGAGGTCTAGTCCACAGAATGTGCAAAATGCAAAACTAATTTGGAGGAAATGCAGGAGCAATTCTGACCCAGGGAACAGGTGAACTATGGGCATTCCACTTTGCAGTAGTGATTGATCAGGAACATGAACCTGGTAGCAGCAGATCATTTTCTGTGATAATTATTGATCAGTTTTTAATTATAAGACAAGTAGGCAAGAAGGTTTCCTCAACCTAGTTTTAAACGTGAAAATTAAGCTTTAAATTAAATAGTCCCAGTTGCAAAATAGAAAAAATGGGCTTCAGGCTATCTCCTCAAATGCACTTTTTTTTTTTTCTCTACTGCATTGTCAGCTGAAATTTGTACATTCTTAGGCCAAGTTCTGTGTTCTGCACAGCACTGATCTGTGCTATTTTCTTCTGCAGCTCCACACAAAAGTTTGTGGTTCTGCTTAAATCCATGGAAAATGAAGTTGGTTGTGACAATTCTGAAGATTTAACTGTGGGTGGCTGTGAGATGTTAGCTCAGGAGCTGTGGAAGAGTTGCCCTTGAGTGCCCTTCTGGTGGCTCCACTTGGGTGTTACAGCTGAGTCTCAGCTGGATACATTCGTGCTGCTGACTTTGGGCAGGTCTTGGTGTTCTTTGAAATTTGTATTGAAAAACGCTTTGGATCAATGCTACACCCCTCAGCATGCCAATTTGAAGTTGATGATTCCTTACGCCCCTGCATATTTTTTTTATGAATGAATGTGCGAATATCAGTAAAAAGAAGTGCAGTAGAAAATATTTTTTCTTCCTCCCCTTCTTAAAAATGTCAAGTTTTCAGTAACTGAATCAGGTGCTGGCTATGTCCACAGTTAGGATTAGAAATACAATAGTTATTAATCTTTTGGACCTCTTATTCTCCTACTTGCCCAGTTGGCATTGAGTACATGTCCAAAAAATACTTTGTTGCAGCTGGAAGGCTTTGTTGTCATCTTCTTATCAGCTGTGTAATAGATTATGGCTGTGCAAAATAAAGGCTGTCAGCAAAGGGAAGCCTAGGGAGGAGGTGGAGGGAGTATTGAAATCACTTGATTTTAATATCATTTTAGCTGTTCTTTCTCTCTAACTTCATCAGCTCTGAGACTCACCTTGTAATTATTGTAGCCTAGACAAGCTACTTTAGAAATGCATCTTCAAGTTTGAGTGTACCTATGCACCACAAATATCACTGCTAGTGTTCCTGGGGATGTGATTTGAAGAGTTAAATACTTTTACCTACTCTGGGTTTTTTTTCCATAACTGGGATTATGAGTCTGGGTTGAAATTGAGTGTCACCTGGTGTGGATGGTGCTTGGGAGAGCAAACAGTGAAAATAATAACTTGCATTAGCACAAGGCCAAGGCTGAGCATGTTTTCCAGAGAAGATATTAAGAAGAAAGAATGAGCCATTGCCAGTTTTGGATAGATTGTTTTTTAAATAGACTTTTTTTGGAGGAAGGTTGATACTATAGATCCCTTGCAACATTTTGGTGAAGAGGAAGAGGGAACCAGTGACTGGTTTGTCAGCTTTAGTCATTTGTTGGTCTTTTTGTGTTCTAGACAGAAACCCTGAATATGGTGTGAGAAAGAGAAGGCAGTGATAATTTATTACAGAATATACTTCACTGGATTTTGACTGAGAGATCCTTGTGTAAAAGTTGGGGGTGTCTTGTGCAGGGCCAGGAGTTGAACTTGATGATCTTTGTGGGTCCCTTCCAGAATGAGACTCTATGATTCTGTATCTACCTGCCTTGTAAAGCAAGAACTTAGAATTGATTCTCTGCTTAGGTCTCTATTACACAAGGAGGGTATGTTTTTGAAGTTGAGAAAAGTGCTTTGCTGCCTTGCATCTGACAAAGAAGGTCCCATTTGCTTTGATGCTTTGTTAGATTGCCCTTTTTTAAAGAAAAATCAATATATTATTTGGGCACTTTTTTGACTGTTTGGGCTTACAGACAGTGTTGTGATGAATAGAATAATAATTTTCAAGCTTAAATTTTGTCTTTTTGTATAAACCATCGGGTGAGTGTTTCATTGTTTGAATTGTTGTGTATATAACTGGCCTAAGACTCCAGCCAGCTTTCCTTCAAGCATGTGAGTACAAGTGTGCTGAACTGATGAGAAATGGGCATTGCTATGTTAGGGGAAAACCTGCAGAACAACATGCAATTATTTTGTGCCAATTTGTATCTATTAGTGAGTAGCACCAAAAGCACAACATACATTAATCTGCAAGTAAAACTAACCAGCACCATTTGGAGTAAATGTGGACATTGCTTTTATAGCTGTAATAAGACTTTCTTTTCTTTTCCCTTAGGTTCCTGATTGTTACAGAACATTTGCTGAAATGTCCAGAGCTGGTAAAAGCCCTCTATGCCAAACTGAGCAATCAAGAAAGGTAACCCCAAAACCAGTGTGGCTTTTAGTATTTAGCATTCCATATAGAGTATCCTGTTCACATGATTGAAAAACTGTGTGGTTTCATAGTTGGCACAAAATCTCTAAATACATGTTTCTATGTCAGTAATGGTTTTAAATTGGTTGGTTAACATTACAGCTTAGCCACAACTGGCAGTGATTTATGTAGGGTTGCAGAATCCAGGTTGGCGCCATTACTCGGTAAAGAAATACTTCACACACAAAAAAGGACAGGATTTCATGCCTGGGTCTTGATTTCATAAGAGCACCACACCCTGCAGAGTTTTACAGCTCGATTAGAAATGTCCAGAGCTCTTCATACTTGAGTTGTTATGTCCAGAAATTAAGAGGAAGCCTTTAAGAAAGATGGAAGTGTGTCTCATGCTGATTAGCAGAACCTACAAAACATGGATGAGCCTGTGGTTACTTAGTCTTTAATGTTTCCACTGTTGAAAAGCTTCAACAAACCTTCACCTTGGAAAAGCATTGATAGCTTCCTTCAAGTGTTAGAGTAAATGTGTGCTGAATTGATGGGAAATGGCCACTGCTATAATGGAAAAATGCTCATTGCTTTAATAGAGAATTGAGGAAGATTAAAGAAGATACTTTATTAAGACAATCAAATTTGGGAAACACTGCTAGAATTCTGCAGCTCCTCCAACTGTTTGCAGATTTTGTGGTCTCATTTATGTGTTTAATGTGCCTGCATTGTTCTGCATCCACCCAGGGAAGCTGCAAGTTCCTCTGTAGTTTCTGCAGGTGAAAGACAAAGCACTAAATGAAACAGTGCCTTTGTGTTTTTTTCTGTGTTTTGTGTTGTTTCCAGTGTTACCACAGGTCAGGGTTCAGGTACTGATTGGAGATGATAGAAAACTGAAAGGATTTCAGACAAAGAAAGAATATGCAATAGGTTTGAACTGTAAACAAAATACCATTACTGTATAGGGATGGGAATGGTAAGGAGGCCTGAAATAAATCCTGTGTAAATGTGATCAGGTTTTTAGTGATATTATGGCCTGGAGAAGTGCATGGTGGTGTGACAATGCCTGCTGGTTCTCTAGAAGGGATTATTGTGGAAGGTTCTGGCCATTGAGGTAAATGAGTGTAGATTCTTGAATTCTTTTCCAGATTTGAGATTTTTCTGCATGTGTGTACAGGTATTTGGCAAAAGTATTTAGAAGAAGCCTGGTTTGTGTTGATCCAAGTTAGCCTTGAGCATGGACACACTAAGTTCATGCCTTGCTTGTCTTAATTATAAAATCTTCAAAAATGAGCACATCTGTTGTTGTCCCTTCCAAGAAGGGGTTTTGCTTTAATTAGCAGCATGAAAAAGTGCAGCTGAGCAGCTTCATGTGTTTTTAAGATGCTCAAGTACTTGCATCTCTAGGTTTGATTTTAGTGTTGTCAGGTGAAGTGTCCAGAGTGAAGGATGCAGCCATTGATGGAATTGCCTGCCAGGAAAGGGCACTCAGCTCCTGTCAGCAGCACCACTTCTTGCTCATGCTCAGCTACAGGGCTGCCATTGTCAGTGCTTGGAATGGTTTTATTCCTGGCAATGCTCACAGACATAAAGCAGCTGAAGGTAGCACTGATCTGCAGTTGCTCACAAATTTACCAGTTTTCATTTCATGCGATGCTTGCAAGTATCATTTGAAGATGAAAGAAGTGAAAGTTTTCAGGAAGGAGAAGCCTCAGTCGCAGAGGAAGAATGTCCCAAGTGCCTGGCCCTTGCTGAGAGGTTATAAACAAAGCACATTTGATGCAAACATTGTGTGATGCTAAGAAAATCAATAGAATTTTAAACTGTTAGTTTTAGGCTTAGTGAGGCAGCATTTTATTGTGCAGTAATGAGCTTCCAGATTTAAATTGCGTTTGAATTCTGTTGTTTATTTGCAAACTGCAGGAAACAACTTTAACTGATGACTGCAGATACCTTATAGTTCTGTTCTCAGTTTATGCCAATTTAGTCAGCTTCAGGAAGAACTGGTTTAAATTTGGCTAATGGGAGAAAAAACTGCAAGAGATTGACAGAAGGTCTCCCTCAGTGATGCCTAAAGAAGAGGAAGACGACATGGCATGATTATTTCCAAACAGAATTGTAAATATAATACACAGAATTAGAGCTGAGATACTGAACTGAGTTTGCAAAAATTCAGCTGGTACTGGCAGTTGTCATATTTGTTGTATTTAGCTGCAGGCAGACAAGTAGGAGGAGATGCTGTAATTTGAGTGCCTGAACAGTTGTGAGATCATTGAAAAGAAATGGGCAAATTGCATTGTCTGGGAGAAGTAATTTTGAAAACTTAGGGCAAATTTTGAAAGAAAACTGAGAGAAACAATGGAAACAAGGAATGTAAGGGAACTTGCACCAGAACAAAGAACTGCACTCTCAGAAAACTACTGGCTGAATGGCAAGACTTGCTTGAAATTCAGGGAAAGATGGGCATGTCCTGAATGACTGAGCCTGGAAGAAAACTCAGGAAAATGGTTTGACTCGAATGCCTAAAGAGACCAGAAAACTTCAAAGGAAATAACATTCAGGTGGTGTTTTAAAGAAGGACTGCAGTTGTTGAAAAAGGCTTCCATTCATATTGCAAGGGAAAAAGTAGTGCAAAAAAATTTCCCTATTCACCATTTAATCTATTAATTTGGGTTTATGGAAGTTAAGTGACTCTCCAGCTTGTTTACAGAAGGATTGTTAGTTTTAAACATTTATTATCTGAGTAATTGGTGCAAGAAGTGCTGACTAGAATCCTGTCAGGCAGAAGATAGTATTTGTTTTGGGTTTGCAGGGCCTGGTTTTGGTAGCAGGGGGATTACAGAGGTGGCTCCTGTGAGAAGCTTCTGGAAGCTTCCTCCGTGTCTGGCAGAGCCAATCCCTGGCAGCTCCAAAGATGGACAGGCCACTGGCAAAGGCTGGGACAATTAGGAGTGGTGTTAAAGCTTCCGTGATAACATATTTAAGAAGAAAGGAAAAAAGAAGTTTTGCATAGTTGTAATTGCAGCCAGAGAAGAGTGTAATGAGGATTTGTGACACAACTATTCAGACACCAAGGTCAGTGAAGGAGAGCAGGAGGTGTTCCAGGCAGGAGAAACAGTGGGTGATGGACTGAGCATCACCCCCATTGCCTGTCTCCCTTCACCACTGGGGTAGGAGATAGAGCTGGGAATGAGAGGGGTGGAAGGAGGGTGTTTTTAAGGTTTTATTTTACTTCTTATTATTCTGCTCTGATTTTGTTAGTAATAAATTTAAGTTATATCTCTAATTTCAAGCCTGTTTTATCCATGACAGTATTTGATGAGTGATCTCTTATGGCTGTTACCTAAACTCATGAACCCTTTGTGAAGTTTTCTCTCTCCTGTCCAGCTAATGGGGGTAGGAGAGGGGAGGGAAGTGAGAGGATGGCTTTGGTAGGTGCCTGACATCTGGCCAGGGTCAACCCATAGAAATAGTGGATTAATTCCTTTCTTCATCAGGTCTGTGACCAGCCTGTGTTCTTAGCTGAGCATATGCTTGAAAGTTTTTAACTTGGTGAAAACTGACATGTCAAACCCTGTGTCGGGGGCAAATGACAGATTTGTGGGGTTGGGTTTTGTATAGGATGCCAAATGTAAAAAGCCTTTGTTCATTGTGAGTGTTGGGGGGCTGGGCTGTGGTTGTTTGGAGGTGGGCAGGGTTACCTGGCTGTATTAACCTGCAGGACAAACAGACAGTGAGCAGAGCCCCTGAGAGGCTGCTGCAGCCTCCTGCCCACAGCCTGCCCTTTGCCAAGGGTGCCGGCCCCACCTCTGTGCTCCTGTGTTGGAAAAGCTTTTTGTCCTCCTCCAGATAATAGTTTAATGCAGCTGTATTAATGACACTGAGAATTGAGTTTAGCAAGGACTAAGTAGCTGTTTTGTGATTAATAGAGGTGGGTTCTTGGAGGTTAATCAAGCAGTGACCAAGTTTTTTCCACAGAAAAAGACATTTCTCTTCCTCTTCTGACAACCTGCTTGGTAAATTTAAAAGAAAAAAGCATTTGAGCTATTCCACATGTTTGAATGTCATTTGTTCCATCTGAATTTCAAATATTTCACTGGAAGAAAATCCTGAGCTGGCTTTTGAATTAATTTAGTAAAGAGTGTTCTTAGAGGAAGGACAGTGAGACTTCACCAGTCTCTGTGTGCTGGAGTGGGGCAGGGACCTGTGGGAGAGCCTCTGCTATGTCCAAATCCTATTTCCACAAAATGCTTCTAGTTTGCCCTGATAACATGAAAGGACATTGGAAATAAAATAACATTAAAGCTGTTAAAATCCCAACTCAGGCAGATTTCATACAGCAGCTTCATTTTGTATCTCATTACTTGCCAACTTCATACATTGAATATCTCTGAGTGGTACATGAGTGATTAACTTGGATTTGCTTAGTCCATCTAGTAACAATTGTAAAATTATTATAAAGAACAATGTGCTTATCAATTTTTATTTTCCCTGGTTTGGGATTGTGGTGGAAAGTTAGTGAAGGACTTGATAAAGGACTGTGAAAACCTGTATTTTTCAAACAGAAACTGTCAAATAGTCTGTGCTTATTTTGCTGTGCTTAACAACTTACAACAGCTGGTTTGCTGGAAAATTTAGATATAGGGAATATACAATCTCAGTTATGTTTTGTTACAACATAAGAAAGTATAAATTGAAATAGACCTGAGAAAAATATTGACTGTCTCGCCAGATTGTATTAATTGAAAGATGAATTCAATTAATTCTGTACAGAAAAAAAATCCCATCAGACAGAAACTGATTGCCAGTATTCATACTTTTTTATCATTTTATTTGTATTCATACTTATTTATCATTTTTAATTGCTTATTCTACTGATAATGGTGCATGGCTCAATGAATCTGGCTAACAAATTGTTTTCTGTCTCCAGAGTTACTTTGTTAGAGCTGATGATGGTGAAAGTAAGTGAGAAGAACCCAGTTAGCAGTGAAGAAATGAATGTGTTTGTAAGGCATGCTGACTTCCTTGCAGACTGCTTCCAGGAGAAATGTGGAGCTGTGCTCAAGTTAACTGCTGCAGCAGCTGCAGAAGATGAGGTACGACTGGTAACCATTGAAGTACCAGAATTTGATGTGGTAAATCCTCATTGCCATGTTGCCCAGGGGGACACACAGAACAGTATCTTTTCCAGTTTACCTTGGGAGGGCAGTGGCAGAGCACTCAGTAGAGTCTGTAGGACAGCAGCCAACTTTTGCTTTCAATTTGAGGATGGCAAAGGATATGGTACATTAAAATAAGTCTACCTCATTGTTAAATATTTCAAAATCTAAATAATAGTTCACGTTGGCACATATTTGGATATTTTATTATCTTATCAAGGATCACTTCTGTAATTTATTTGAGTTGTCGATTTGATTCATTCTAATTTAGAAGTAGTGACAGGAGAAGGGGGAATGGCTTTACACTGATGGAGAGTTAGATGTTAGGAAGAAATTGTTCCCTGTGAGGGTGGTGAGGCCCTGGCACAGGGTGCCCAGAGCAGCTGTGGCTGCCCCTGAATCCCTGGCAGTGCCCAAGGCCAGGCTGGACAGGGCTTGGAGCCACCTGGGAGAGGGGAAGGTGTCCCTGCCCAAGGCAGGGGTGGAACAGGATGGGCTTTGAGATCCCTCCTAACTCAGACCATGACTGAGATGAGCTCAGTTGGTCAGAGCATGGTGCTGATAACACCAAGGTTGTGGGCTGGATCTCTGTATGGACCAATCACCTCAGAGTTGGACTTGATGATCCTTGATGCTCCCTTTCAGTTCAGAATAGTTTGTGATTTTACAATGACCCTATGATTCAAATGTGAACCAAACCAAAAATATTTATTCTGTTCATAGATGGGAAGCAGTAATAGACATGTAGTCAGAATCATTTTAATGTCAATCATTAGATCATTTTAATCCAAAACTAATGTGCAATAGTTTCACTTCTAGAAACTCTAGAGAAGAAGCATCATAAGTAATTTACTATCAAAGTAAAAAAACATTTATCTTAAATTCTTTTATATGATAATGTTAAAAAGTGTTGGATTTGCTTGGGTTTTTTTGTTTAAATAGGCACAAGGATTTGAAAAGTAGGTTTGAGACGTGTTGTGAAGAAATACCATAAATCACTTTATGGGGAGTTGGTAGTTGGATGTGTTAAAAAAACCAAAACACAAACCAGCAAGCACACAATCTCTTCTTATCTGTCCAAGAAACACAGCTTTCCCCACTGCCCCAGCTGTTTAGTCTAAATTATGTCAGATAACTTAATTGGCTACTTCTGGAAAAGGTACTAACTTGGCAGTGAGAGGACTTAGATTGAGACAATTCCATCTCTACTTTTTTTCCCCTGCCTTCCTTTTTCGTTTTTTTTATCCTTTGTGGTTATTTTCCAAACAACTTTCTGTGGTTTCAGTTCATGGAAAAAAAGCTGTTTGTTTGCACACCAGAAGGAGGTCTCTGTCCAGCCAGAAGGTGCTGGGACAGCAGTATTGTGAATATTTCTGCATAACTTGCCCTGCTTGACACTGACTTCTCATTCTTCTCTCACATAAACAAGAGGTATAAGTTGAGTATCACTGTTTGGTGGGAAAATGGGGCTCATTGAATGAATAGAAAATGCTAATTCTAATAGATGAATAAATGGAGGGCAATACGTGTGCATGCATATCTGTGTACACATTTGTTCACAACATATTATTGCCATGGAAAAAGAGAAATGCCGGTCTAAATTCATAACTTTCTGACAAGAAATTACAAAGAATTGCACCAATTTCTCCTCATTTGTATAAGTATTTTTAGGTTTTTCATAGCAGTTGTATTTTACTGCAAAAAATGTGGTTGTGCGTGAGAGTCTGTCATTAAAAATGCTTTAGGCAGCAGCTGTGATGCTCAGCCTGGCTTTGCCTGGCCTTTTCTGTGGCCCACAAGCCAAGTGCCTTGCTCAGGCCATGTCTGCAGTAGTAAGCTGCCTTGGACTCCAGAACTCTGAGGCCACATTTAAAAACTTTTGGGAACAGTCCTTGGACTGGCCTGACTCCCAGAATGTTGTCTGGGTGTCCCATCCACTGTTTAATTTGTTAAGTGTAGACACTGCTTTGTTTTCGTAAGGAACATCAGGTCTTGTAGCTTGCATCTTAAACCCATGAGCAGCTAATCATATGCTTTTGCAGTGCTTAAACCAATGTTTAAAATAGCTTTTCCATTCTAGGCCTGACTTGAGCATCAGTTTGCTTGCACTAACTTTCAGCCATACTTCCAAAATAAAACCCTTCCCTGGACTTAGTTCATGTCTTTATAAGGAGCATCTTTTCTGCTTCTTTCTCTAAATATGTTTATTTTTAAAAGTCTTCAGTTATTTCCTTATTTACTTTTCAGATTTTATCCATAGCAAGATGTCTGTCAGAGTTCAAACCATTTTGGGTTTTGAAATTCAAAAGAAGTATTTTCCTTTACTGCGTTTCTTTTGTACAGGTGGAGGGCAAAAAAAACCCCAATTTGGAAAGTCAGCAGCAGGAAGGAACACTTTTTTTTAACTTAGCAAGTTTCAAATATACATGAAAATTTGGGAGTTCTTTCATGGTTTTTAAATAATCTGTTCATTTTAAAAATTGTGAAAAGCTGGTTACTGTCTCTGAAATGAAGTTGGGGTATTATTAGTTTGTAACAGGATAATGGTTGATGTATTTAGAGTCTGTCTTTGTGCTGATGAAAGTAGTTTATTGAATAATTTAGGCCAATACTTGCACTTTCCTACACCTGTATGGGTCAAAAACCGAAAATACAGCTTTAGTACCTGGGCCCTGTAGCAATTTGGTGTTGTCAAGGAGCAACAAATGAATATAATTGTACTACTTAATTACTGAACACTGTTGTTGTTGATTTGAATAACATTCTATGGATCCAAAATACTACACTGTTGGTAAGTAAACCTTTTGTTTTTTCCTGGACCAGACAAGGCAGTAATAGTTACTGTGACCAATGTCTGAGCCTTTTCATGGCTACTTGCAGTTTATGTAACACTCCTGGAGTGGGATCATCTTGCAGTCACAGCCTGGCTTTTGAGCAATATGTGGTGTTCCAAATTCTGTCATGTGCTCTTAAGGTATTTTCTGGAAGTGCTGGATTGTCATTTATAAGCAAGACCAACATATTCTGTGAGAAAAAATAGTTCTGTGGCTGAATAAATAATATGCAAATGAAATTGTGTCTCATCCCTAACCAAAATGCTGCATCTCTGATCACAATCCTATTTACCCAAGAATAATGTAAATTCTCACAGCCAAAGTTTGTTTGACCACAGAACTTTACAGAATTCCTGCGGATAACAAATTGGTGTCTTGCAGGCGGTGTTTGTGTCTTTAAAGTGGAACACTCAGACTGAATAAACTCAAAGAAAACATTTATACAGAAATAATTTTCTCAGCTAGTAATTTTCTGTATTTCTGCTTTTGGAAGCTACTGTGTTTTTGTTAAAATTTTATCCCTTATGGCTCTGTTTTGGTTCCCCCATGATTTTTCAGGCAGATATAACACTAACTGTAGAAAAGAAATGATTGCAATCTAATACGTTATTGTTATTCTAGAAAGTTGCCCTAATTTTACATAAATTTATTCTTGGCAGTATGGAAGACCTGCACAGAACCTGAGGAGCTGAGAGTTCCTGTCCCCTGTTTACATTTCTGGGTTTGTGTTTTTATGATAACCTTCATAAGCCATTTTCAGAAATGCAGTTTTCATTCCAGGAAGCCCTGGTGACAATTCGTCTCCTCGATGTGCTTTGTGAAATGACCTCAAACAGCAGCCAGCTGGAACATCTGCAGGCATTCCCTGGTTTGCTTGAAACAGCTGTAGGTGAGTGAACAGCCACAGGGCTTAGCTGTTGGTGCTCAGTGGATGAAAACATGTTTTTCACCACTGGTGGCCATTCTAATTCTGACCTTTGAATGAGATAAATAAATAGAAGATGGAGTTAATCTGCATAGTCAAATATTTGATTTGTTCCTGGAAATTTTCTGCTTCTCCACTTTCTCTATTGGCCTGTGTTGCCCAGCAGAGCCTGGATTCAAGTATCAGCAATGTTCCTTCCTTATTTAAAGTGTTGCAAGGGACAGCTGCTTCATACCTCCTTCCACTGGCTGAATGTGTAGAAGAGTTTCTTCAAGAAGTAGAAAAAGGACTTTTCCTCCATGCCTGTTCCCTTCTGTTTCCCAGATTCCTGAAATTTAAGTACAGTTTGAATGTTATTAACCAAATCCAGTGACTTTAAAAGGTCAGCTTTAAAGAAGCTAAGAAGCAGCAAGGGAAGGACTGTACATAAATAAAATTATGCCAAGGTATTCCAGTGATGCTCAAGGGAGGAAGGAGGGGTGATACATAACATGACCTGTGCTTTTTTAAATTTTAGCACTTTGAGACTGAGATATGCTACCATTTTGTGAGAAAATTGTAAAAGTTTGTGTATTTTTGAGACAAATAGGTAAAAAATTAAAAAAGAAAGAGGTTGAAACAGCTCTATTCTAACTCTTTAGGTGGAGATCAATAGCAGCAGCCATCAGCCTTCATGTGTCAACTATGTAAGGGTGTAAAAAATACTCAAAAATGTCTTCTGACATTGGGCTGGTCTTTTATAGTTGGTTATATTGGCCCAAATCACACAGTGAGGTAAACTTTCAAAGTTCTTTGACATGATGTTGAATATCAGAAATTATATTGCTTATTGTTGAACTCCACAATTAATAATAAAGCTCTTTGCCAAGTGAGATGGATTTTCTCATGGTAATGTATTAAAATGTTTTCTCTAGATACCCTGAGATTAACTCACCTTGCTGGGAAACAGGCTGTAAATATTTTCACTGCCACCCATGCTGTGACAGGGCAGGAGGAAATTTCACATCCAGCTGTTGGTTTCAAATCCCATCTCATTCGTTTGATTGGAAATCTGTGTTACAAGAATAAGGAAAACCAAGACAAGGTGAGCTTCTACATTTTTCTGGCACAGCTCTGATATGTAAACTGATGCCTGACTAAAAGGTAACTGAAATACATTGTTGGTCTAGAAATTGATTTGTAAATTGTAGAACTGATTGTGTAAAGGAGGCTTTTTTTTTTTGTGCCTATGAATTACTATCACAATTATGCTGACTTTTTAATAGCAATATAATGTTTGCCTGCCTGCCTTTTGTTTCAGCCCTGTAGAATGCAAGCCAGTTCCTAATTCCTTTGTGGTTTTCACTTTTGCACCTTCTTTGAAAAGTCTCAAACTAAATTTCATCTTCAGTTTGAAGGGAAATGGATGTGATTTGTTGCATGAACTTAATTTTAAATCTTTGAATTAGTCTAATGTTTTTTCTCCCTTTTTCATATCACTTTAAAAATCAGGGTTTGCCTTTATCAAATTACTTGAAACCCTTTATCTTATAATTCCTATATAGACAATCAGTTTCATTTCTGCAGTGGGGAAAAAGAAAACAGCAGCAAGCTTTAAATATTAATTTATTTTTTTTTAGTGATAAAAGGTGTGGCTTTCCTCCAGGATTTGTTAGACTATCTTAGTTTCAGCAAGAAAAACACTTCCAAAAGTGTCTGTCTGACAAATTCTAGTAATATGATCCTCTGGATGGATAAAATGGGAATGATTTTCCACTTTGTCATTCATATTAAGAGTATGTAATCAAAGCTTTTAATATGTCTGAAAAATATTATTAATACTATTAGTAACTCTTGCTTAGCTGTGTCTCTGACCCATTATGATGTGGTATGTGTTTGTGTAAGTAAAATACATTTTTGTGGAATACCTAATGATAGCAGAGGGGAGAGTGTTGCTTTCATTTTGAAAAGGTTAATTTGCAGCTTATTGTCCTTTTTGCTGGGATTTTCAAATGCCCCTGGAGCAATTAAACATGCAGGCTTAATATTTTCAGTGAAGTTGGGTATTAAGAGGCTGTAAACTGCAGAGATGAAAAAAAGAAGTCTTCTGGGAGGAAAGAGAAAAGAAAAACACTTCTACTGTTAAAATTGATCATAATAAAAGTAGCAAGTAAGACATCTGGATGCTATTTGGTGTATCTAAATTAGCTTGGATTTATATGTATATATAGATCTCTAAGCCAAATTGTTTTATATGATTCGGGCTTCCTAATTTGACGACTGTTCTGCCTGAATATATGAACAAGATTTGACTTGTTTGGAATTCAGTTTCCAATTCCTTTTTTTTCGTGGGGGCAAGCTGTGCAACGAATCCACTTAGTTAGCAAAAGGTGCCAACATCCATAGATCAAACTCTGACCACCCAGACCCTCAACTTCATACTTCTTGCTGTAGTGATTATAAAATAGAAAAGCTCCTATTGAAGATACATGCTTTGTTTTTGCAGTCACAGAATAGTTTGGGTTGCAAGGGATTTTAAAGAGCATCTTGTTTCACCCCCTGCCATGGGCAGGGGCACCTTCCACTATCCCAGGTTGCTCCAAGCCCCATCCAGCCTGGGCTTGGGCACTTCCAGGGATCCAGGGGCAGCCACAGCTGCTCTGGGAACCTGTGCCAGGGCCTGCCCACCCTCACAGGGAAGAATTTCTTCATAAAACCTAATATAAACTTTTACCTTCTTTCAGTTCAAAGCCATTCCCCCTTGACCTTTCACTACACTAAGTTATTTAACAAATGGTTCTTTCTCACCTAAGGTTTTTAGAAAAACTCCATGAGCTTATCTGTTCTTCAGGATGAATGTAACTTTTTCAAAATAATTACATTCTGGCATAGGAGGATTTGAAATTACTTGCAGTGAACATCATCCCACATTTAACTGCATGTGCTATTCAGAGGTGGTGGGGGGAGAACTAAACCTCTTGGGTTTCTTAAGTAGAAACTTGCAACATTGTGGTTATTATATTTTCCCAATGTTAAACAGAAGCTAAAATGGAAGAAAGATTCTTGGTTTACAGTTGAACAAAAGATGGAGCCTTTTGGAGCTGAATGCTCTGAAGTGGAGCTCCTGAGCACCTACCAAAAATTCTGCATGGTTCCACTGGTTGGGTGGGACTGTTCTCATGGAGCTCTCTGTATCTTTTAATGCTTTGCTAGATAAGGACAAAACATGGAGGTTGTTGCAGGACTGAGCTCTGTAATTGGTAAGTTTTGTCTGGGTATAGCACTGTGAAAGTCGTCAGGAAAGGTGAAAATGCACCTTCTGGCAGAAGTCCTTTAAAAAGCCTTTAATAAAGCTTTTAAAAGGGGTTTTGCTGTGGAGATGGGGGCTCTACCTAGCTAATACAGAAGTACACCAACTAGCAAAGTGTCTGTGGCTCAAGAATGTCTTTTAGAATATCTGTTGGGACATATAAGGGAGCTGTCCTGGTCCCATGTTGTTATTATGTTATTATCTTAGTCTTCAGCTTTGTTGCAATCATGAAGCCTTAATAAGGTGCTAAGATTTCCATCAAAGCATAGAGACTGGTAAAAAAAAGAGAATCAGGCTCTCTCTCAAGGGGCAGGACAAAATGAGTAATAAAGGATTGGTGTGAGGTTTTTCCTTGAGGTCAGAGATGAATGCATAGTGTGCAGTATTGTTTGTGAAGCAATGGATTATTTTGTAACAAGGTGACTCATTTGTCCTTAGGGAATAATACAAAACTCTATTTTGCTGTGCTGCCCCTTTAGTAACAGCAAGTTAATGTTCCCTCTTGCCCTGCTCCTGTTCCCTCTTCTGCCCCTCCAATTGTTGACAGCTGATAGGTACAATTGATCCATGGTGTCTTAATCCAGTTTGGACAATTTCACTTGAAACCTTGATCATACAAAAAATGGAAAGTTAAAAAAGAAAACAAGCTGGCTCTGTATACATTTCCAGAGAGTCAGTACCAACTTGTAGGCTTCCTGGCTTCCTTTTGACTTGGATGTTGGTGGGGTTTTTCTGAGCCCACTTTAGTATTGAACCTTATCATCACCATGGTACAGCACAGGACTCCAGTCTTTTTTAAAGGAAAGCTTGCTACACCAGTGTCAAACAGCTCTTTCCAGACCTCTTTCTGCACTTAACCTGAGTGTTGAAACTGCATCTGTGGCATTTCTTTTAATGTGCCTGTTGAAGGTGTAAAATACTCATTTTCCCTGACAAAAATCTAAAAATAAGGTAATTGACTTTTATATGGAAGAGTTCTCAAGAGATTTCTGCAACTTCTTTCCTGGTCCAGCAGGCTGAGTCATAGTTGTCACACCTGTGGTGACTACTTCAAACATGAATTAAGCTTGGTATTCACCAAAGGGTTTTGTGTTGCTGCTCCTTCCTTTTTTCATCCTCAAATGATTCTGTAAGGCATGCATTATTAAATTTCTAGTCACTTGAGAAATATTTAGAGATTTTCAGAGATTTTTGTTGTTACCTGTATCATACTCAGTGAAGTGAAGAGCACCACATCAACTAAGAACATTCCTTGCTAGTTTGCTAGATGATGGAGAACAGGATTTGTTTGGAGTACACAATGTTAGAAAAACTTACTAAAATAACACCTTCTGATGTGGTTAATATTTTTTTTTTAAGAGGTTCAGAATATCTAATGTACCCTGTATTGCAGGAAGGGGGTTATCTGTGGTTCCTGGGGTTTGCCAGTGGTAGAGATTCTTGGAAGTAGGAGCCCCATATGTGGAAGAGCATCCACCATTCTGAATGCTCCTTCTCTGGCTCAGATCTGAGCTGTTAATCCAAATTCTTCCCAATTTCACTGGTATCAGATACAAGTGACGTATTTTCCAGTGTTACAAAAAGAATTTCATCAGTTTTGTGTTGTTTTTCATTGTCCTAACCTCAACATGAACTGAATTTCTCCATCTTCTCTGAACTGCCATCCTGCATACAGGATGTTTTGTTTACTGGATTTTGGATTTTTAAAGCTGCACCAGACTTCACAATGGGCTGATGTGATAATGCTGTGAGTGTTGAATGTGATCCTTTTTGGATATACAGCTTTCTTCTCTTTCCAGTTAAAAGATGTTGTGCTTGCTGAGAGGCACAGGAATCATTCATTTTTTCCTCTGTTTCCTGAGAAGTGACTAAGTTTTGGTTACTGTGAGATATTAAAGTTTCTCAGTTTATAATCCTGAAGTTTATAGGAACTACTGGAAAAAAAAAGCATATTTAAAGTGTTGAAATTTGGCCATCACTGCTTATAATGTAGCTCAGTCCACATTTTGAAATAAAACAGTTTCATGAAGGAAATAATGGAGCATGACATGTGAAAGACTGCATTTTGTGGTGAATTTACTGCAGTGACTTGGTTTTAGTGGCACACTGCTGCATTCAGGGTGAGGAGAGCACCAAGGAGAATTCTCTTACCACTCCTGAAAATTAGAATTATAGAATAGAATCTCCTGAGGTAAAAGGGAACCACAAGTACCATGCAGTCCAACTCCTGGCCCTGCCCATGACACCCCAACAATCCCACCCTGTGCCTGAAACTCCTGGAGCTGTGGCAGCCTTGGGGCTGTGACTGCTGTCCTGGGGAGCCTTTCCAGTGCCTGTCCATCCTCTGGGGGAAAAATATTTTCCTAATATCCAGCCTAAACCTCCCCTGACACACCTGCAGCTGTTAATTAATTGTTTTCTAAAACTCCTGTTGAAGGATGTGAGGCCATATCAGAGCACCTAGTCTTCAGACAGAGACCAAGCATTTGATTTTATTAGGTTTTTTTTCCCATTTTTCCTGTTTTCAGCAGAGCCAGAAAGTGTAGTGATAGTCATCTGCAGATTTGAATTTCTGCCATTGGGTGATGCTGTTTGTTCTAAATTGTAGCCCTGCAGGATTCTGCTTCTTGCTCTTCAGCATGGCAATGCTTTAGCCAAGTTTATTCATGCCTCTGCCTGAAGGAATAAAAGGACTGGTCTCACTTTTAAAGAGGCTGGGGATGAGGTTGCACAAATCCATGTAAGCAAAGGTTCTGCCCATTCAGCTCTTATTTGAAGAACTCCATTTACTTATCTTTTCTGCTTGAAATGTGGGCTCCACAAAAAGCCCTGATGTTATAAGAGGGTTGCAATAATATAAAAATAAGTGGTGGTCACTTCTGCATGCTTTTATCAACTAATTTAATCTGCCTGCTAACCAATGATTGGAAGAAACCTACTTAGCTTTTTATGTAAGCAGTGGTAGAACAGGTGATAAGAGAAGAACTTGTAGTCTTTAAGGAGATTTTAGAAAAATATCTTCAGTTCTTGCATTGTTTAAGGGCTTCATAAATATTCAGGATCTTCTGCCTGTGTTTTGAGAGGGAACAGACTTAATATTCCTTTTACAGTCTATTGATATCTTCAGCATGCTTATTCACATTAACTGTGCTGTTTGAAAGCCTTCTATTCTTTAACCAAAAAAGTTCAGTGTTTCAATCAAGAAGTGACAAAGAATTGCCTCATTCATGAGTATTTAAATGTTTAGAACTGTGAGTCTCCAAGTTTGCCTCATAATTGCAGTCAATCAGATGTGTTCAGATTGTTAGATTGTTATGGCAGAAGTGGTTTGCTGGAAGGATTTCAAAGGGACGTTGACCAAAGATCTCCTAAAGACACTGGAAAAACATTTGGGTTTAAGTTCCTTGAATGGAGCATGGCCTATATTTAGATATTGTAGCAGTGGGAGCAAGATCAAAGTATGTCATCTCTGTGCTGAAAGTAAGAGCACAAGAAGATATTGAATTAATCCTCTGCTGATTGTGAAATGCAGAATGAGGTAGATATGCAAAAGCCAAGATGATGGCTTGATTGTATGTATTAAGATTTAGTTAATTAAAGATTCCTGCCGGCAAGATTCCTTCCGTTATGCCCCAAAGCATTTCCAGTGGGTAACACCACAAGGCTGATTCCTTCCATCACATATGCTGACACTAAACTCTTGTCTAAAAAACAGAGAAACCTGTGCCACCAAGATTTTCCTTCTTGCTCATGAGGGGGTCACTCAATGGGACAAGAGGAAAAACTTGCTGAGAGTCACTGCATGTTCAGGTCCCCATAGGTTCAGCCTGAGGGACACTAAGGAAGCAGACAACAGGTTGGCACATAAACTAGAATAAATATTGAATATAAGTGCCTCTCCTCTATGTTTCTCTGCATTTTGGCATTACAGTCAGCTTTGGTTTGACATTAATCTTACCTATAACAGAATAAGAAGGATTTAGATTTTGGTCTAGCAATTACTGTTCTAAAGCACAATTATGGAGCTCAGTGGATTCATATCGAAGCTGGCAACACATGTTGAATTTTAATAAGGGGAAATTATAACATTTACCTTCAAATCAATTTTTTCCTGTCTTTTTAGAAAATGAGGGTTGCTACCCATGGAGCTGTTCAGGGCTTGAAATTTTACACGGGAGAGTTTCCAACTTCTCTGAAAATCTCTTCATCCTTGAGTCCAGGAAATGTATGATTGTGTACTTGGATTTGGAAATATTGAAGGGCTTTATTTGGAAATATTGAAGGCAATTCTACAGCATTGTAGCTAAAAATAATAGTAATCATAAAGAAAGCAGTGTTTTGCCTGCAAACAAAAACGCAAACAGCTCAGTGTAATTAGTCATAAATTGGTATGTTCCTTTAAACCTGGATCTAACTTTTGTTCCCTGCTACTTGAATGTCACTCCCTCAGTATTTTCCAGCCAGGTCTGTTGTTGTCTCAGCTCTGCCTGTTCCCCACAGCTGCAGGCACAGGAAGCAGAGGCAGTTTGGGAGGACACTGACTACTGCCCATTCTTCAGGAACCCACAATCCAAATGGAGTATTGGTGGTTGGGAGTGTCACATCTTAGTTCCACCTCTTGAGTTATACAGATTCATGAGCACCTTACCATTCAATGCACTTTTTAAAAAGTGCTTTTAGAGTTTGTAGCTGCTGAGAAAAAAACCCCTTATAATTCCCCTATAATAGATCAACCTGGTGTCAGCTGATTGAGGTTCTGATTCAAGGCTTTTTCTCCTCTCACCTTCTGACCCACCATTACTGTCAACCTGTTCCTGCAGGCATTTCAATAAAAGTGTTGACCTCCTCCTTTGAAAATCAACTTCAAATGAAAATGTTTATTATTAAGCTCCTATAGAGATTTTCTTTCTTTTTAAAAATAGTAAAAAATATTGAGTTACAGAATTCAAAGGTTTTTGAAAAAGTTTCTAGTTTTCATAATTGCATTAATTAGGGTACAAATATCATCTATGGAAATGTACCCTCTAGCTCTGTTCATACAAGATTTTTTTTCTTGTTAATGGACTTGCTAGGAGAACTTGGCTGTGCTTGTGTAGCTTTCCTTTAAATAATTTTTAATAACATGGTGTATATATGCTTAATGTAGACTAATGAAGCAGTCTTGAAACAAGAACTCTTTTTATTTTTCAGTTAAAATATACAGTCTTGTCTTTATAGGCTGTCATCAAATTAATGATCTGTGGCAAGAAATTAGATAACAATATAAATAAAGCGAAACAGAACATTCAAAATTGTATAAAGAGTTGACTTAATGCTTGAGTATATATATGTGTATATATATATGTAGTGCAATAATATTTTCAGGTAAATTAACCCTATTAAAAGATAAATTTATTATGGAGTTTTTAAAACAATTTGAACTTTGACCAACACTTTTGCAAATTTGAAAACCTAGAATTTTGTTTGTCACAGATACAGGAGTTCAGCTAGAAATAGGGAGTCTTACTTTTGTAGTACCTGCAGTTGTTATTACCAGACTACAAGACATTTAGAGGCACAAATAGTCAGAAAACCCTCTGGTAGTTGTAATTTAGAGGCAAATTAAGAACCAACTATGCAATCTCCTTGTGTGCAGCTTCATGTATAATCTCGCTCAATAGCCTGAGGCATGAGCAAGCTTTCAGCATGAAATTTAGTGCTAGAGCATGCATTCCTGAGTTTTTGTATATCATGCATACCACATATATGGCTTTTATAGACATATAAATCACAACATCAGGAGTCTTGTTTTCTAAATGTAGAGTTGATCTTAATCTCAACAAGGTGGCTAAATTTATCTTAATAAGAGAGTCTGATCCTGTGCAAAGGTTATGCTTGGTGAGTCATTAAAAGGAAATGTGTATTCTTGTGTATTCTTAGAATTTCAGGTAAATGCAGAGAATAATTGCTCAGCTTTCTCTTAAGTCTGGATTGTCAGTAAAGAAAGAGTGTTAATGTCACATGAGGGCTGGGCCAGTCCATGGTAGGTACAGCAAAGTGAGTGTTTGAGGGAGCATTTCTAGCCCTGAGGGCAAATTGCAGAGTTTGGCATAGCTCACCTGCACATCCCAGCATTCTCCTCTTCCTCCCCTTAATCTCCCACCAAAATCAGATCACACAAGTGCCTTTCCTTTCCCTGGGCAGAGCCCATGGCCTGCACTGTGTACTCAGCAGTTCCTGCGTGTTGCCCAGAGCAGTGGAGGTTTTTTAGCAGCCCCGGGGACCACCTGAAAAATGCACCAAGGCAGTGCCAAATTCTGCCATCCCAGCTCTGTTTCTGCTCATGCACTCAGAAGCTCTGCTGAAATGAGCTGTATCAACCCAAGTTTATTGCAGCCTTCAGACTTCACTACTGTATTGTTCACTTCAGATGAGGTTGATTAATCTTGCCCTTCTTTCCACCTTACGTTCCACACCTCTTGTAATGGTTGTTGTAAAATTTTTGGAGGGATTAGACCTTGGGTCCCATTGGATTGGGCAGTGGACACCTGCACCTCAAAGTGTTCTATGTGGGTAAACCTTTGGCAGATCATTGCTAGTTCATTTGCTCACCTCTTGAATCACCACATGTGGTTTTCAATCTGCAATATGCCCTGCTCCTGTAATAGCCTCATGACATTCTCTGGTTCCTAACCTATCCAGTAGTTTGTTTTCCTTGGAAATAGTTTTCAAAATAAAAACAGCTCCCAGCCCACTGAGAGGTTTGTTAAATAGTGCATTTATCTGTTTGTCCAGGGTGGGCAGGCATTCAGGATCAGCAATGGTAGTTTAGAGTGCAGTTGGGCATTCTCTAAGTCCTGTGGGAAGCTGGAGGGGCTCAGCCTGGAGAAAAGGAGGCTCGGGGGGGACCTTCTCACTTCTCCTCACTCTCCAAACTCCCTGACAGGAGGATTCAGCCAGGTGGGGGTCAGGCTCTGCTCCCAGGAAACAAGGGACAGGATGAGAGGAAATGGCCTCAAGGGCAAGGTCAGGTTGGACATCAGGAGGAATTTCTTCATGGAAAGGCTGGGCACACATTGTAAGGGGCTGCCCAGGGAGGTGGTGGAGTCCCCATCCCTGGAGATGTTCAGAGACATGGCACTCAGTGCTCTGCTGTGGGTGACAAGGTGGGGATCAGTCTCAGGTTGGACTTGGTGATCTTGGAATTCTTTTTCAATGTTAGTGATTCTGTGGATCTGAGCTGTGTTATGGTGCAAGTGGACTGTGCCATTTGGTGACTGATGTCCCCAGTGGTGATGGGGATGCAGTGTAAGGTGCAAGGATTTATCCTGCTTTTATTTATTGCTATGGTTGTAGATAATTGCTGTAAGGGGGCAAATACTAAACTGTTACACTACTGTAACCTAGAGTATCATTCAGCTTGTTTTCTGAATTCTTCTGTGGTTTGGCAGTTTGGAACTTTCCAAAACTATAATGGAAAAGATACGAAAACTTTATGCTGCCAGAATCACACTTTGTAAAAATTGTCAGTGGAAAAATTCTCTGTGAGTTACTTTTAACTGCAGTTACATCAGCAAAACGGGTTGCAAATGTCAAAAATGATGAGCCATCATAAAAAGATCATAATTCAAATTTCTTTTGCAGTTGAAAATGAAACACCATTACTGACAAAATCCTGGAATCATCGAGGAATTATCCTGAATGTATAAAAGGTGTGAAAAAGACCCCAAACCAAAGTAAACCCCTTTCTGCTCTGCAGTGTGAGAAATATTAAACTTTTCAATAATATGCATACACAGGGATTTCCCCCTCTTCTTTGGTTAAGCTGATCAGAGTGATAGAATCCCAGAATGGTTTGGGTTGGAAGGGACCTTAAAAGTTTCTTTCATCCCACCCCCTGCTATGGGCAGGGACACCTTCCACTAGACCAGGGTTCTCCAAGCCCTGTCCACCAATAACACTTGCATTCAACCAGTTTACAAACCTTAGATTAATACTTTTCTCTTTAAAAAACAGAGAAGGCTTCTTTGTCATGATCATATACAGTGGTGTTTTCTAGATTTTATATTTGCATACTGTGCTGCCACTCTGTAACCAGCCAGTAATCCAGAACACCTTGGTTAGTACATCTCTGCTTTTCATTAAGGAAAGAGATTATAGAACACACAGCTGATTAGAAACTGAGTAAAAATTGATTTTAAAAGAATAAATCAAATGTGGAAAATGACATTTGTGGAAAGAGTCACCTTTTTTCCTCAGGGTGAACATTCATTCATTAATGAATGTTAACTTGAATAAAGCTTCTCAACATTTTTTCTGTTGAAAAGTATTTCACTCATGCCACAGCTTCCCTTGTTTTAATGCTACCAAATCTTTTAAATACATCACTGAAAGCCTTCTGTTTTCTTTGTTTTGTTTCAGCATATGAGAGATCATTTAGTCTGTCTGGGATACTGTGATTTCAAGAGAGTATCTTCTTCAGGCAAAGCTCTTAATCATAAGGGGGTTTGATTTGTAAGATGTGTGATTGTTGTCTCAGTAAAATTGATGCTGAAGTAGTTTGTGACATTAGTTTAGTTATGCAGAAATAAATTTGTCTTGAAGAGTGTGTGGTCACTAGTGTAGAACAGTAATAAGGAAATCTTCAACAGGAGCATTTAGTGGTAATCTGTTTCTGTCAATGTCAGTGATTTTCAAAATCAGGATTTTTTATGGATTGTTTGGAATTCTGTTCCAAAAGAAAAGTTATTCTGATGTAATACAAAATGTAAAACTGAAGAGAACAAAACTTTAAGCAAACAAACAAAAAATATCCCCCAAAAAATAACAAGCCTGTACACACAACCCACAAAACCAACTCATTTTAATTGAGATACTCATAAAATGCTTTTTAAAGCCTGACATGGAAGACAAAAATAGTGTAGCCACCAAAACAGTGGCAGCTTGCCAGACTGACTTGGAACTTCCTATTACAACAGTGATTAAAAAGGCTGAAAGGTATCATGTGATTTGTTATTCAACCTTTATCCCTGTATTTTTTCAGAACTTCAAAGTGAGAAGTTTTCAGTTTTCACTTTGCTTTAGAGCTAAATACATTTTTGAAGTTATGATGGTCTTGTAGAAGTTGTCTCTAGTCACATGAGAGACTAGAGACAACACTTAATTTCCATCTAGTTTCTTTTTGGTCTGATGAAAAAGGACAAGAGAAGAATCACTTTTATAGCAGTGGTTGAAAATCAGCAAATGAAGACTGACTGAGAATAGGAGAGTGTGTGACTAGAAGTACATTAATGCATACTGTGGTGTTGATGCAAATTTGTACAAATTCACCTGATTTGGAGGGCAGTGTTGAATACTGGATGATGTTTAGCACCATTTTTCTCTTCTGCTGCTGCTGCCAGGACAGGCAAAGACTATACTAGCAAGTATTGTGTGTTTCAAGCAAAATGAGTCTGTGTTGGACCTCACTTTATCCACGTCAAGTCACAGATCTAAACCATACCAGAGCAAACAGCCTGCTTCTCATGGCAGCATCCATCTGTTGTGGCTTCTGGTTTAGGAGTTGTACAGGAAAGCTGCATTGTTTAAAAAGCAAATGTTCCAGCTGTGTTACTGTCTCTTGTGGGAACGTATTCTGAATTCTTCAGTGTTTGTATTATCATCTCAGTGGCTGGAAACTCCTGTGTTTTGCTCTTGGAAACACTAGTTGAAAAAATGATTCAGCAGCTGAGTTAGCCTGTTACCCTCTCCTCTCAGCTGGGCACTCTGCATCTGCTTATTTTGGCTCAGGCCTGATGGTGTGCTTGGAACCTTCCTCATCCCTTCCTCTTCCATAAGGCCAAAACCCTCTTTTTCTAAACTAGTTCTCTGAGGAAAGGTTTAGGACATCACAAATGTACCGCACATTTAGATTCTAAGATTTTTTTATTTTATTTTTTACCTCCAAGAAAGTGGTAAGGATCTCCACTTTTGGGAGAGTTGAAATAAACCTCATGTCTCTCTGGGAAATAATGCTGAAAGAGAACAAATATCTTTGAAATCAACATAGCAGGAGCAACAGATTTTGTTGCCGTGATTTCTGAGTTTTTCTGAGTTTCAGACATTACAATGTTAAATACATGATTCCCTAGGTGGTGAAGAGGTGGAAGAGTGTTCTGCAGATGTTGCCTTGGTCAAAGTGGACCTTGGAAAAACAAACAAAAAGCCCAAAACCAAGACTCAGAAATGAAATAAATGAAATAATGTTTTTCAGTATCATCACAGATGCAGAGAAGCCAGTTTGGGAACCTAACAGCTGCTGTGTTCCTACTCTTACTGAGCTCTTCTGTTATTCACATTGAATGCTGGATCCTGCCCAGATGTCTAAGCACTCATTAACCATTTGTTGAGGAGGTCTTGGAGAAAAATTGACTCTTGTTAGTCAGCCTGTTTGGTGTGAGGGTCTGAAGGATGTATTTCTCACTACATAAGTCATTATGTGGTCTCCTGTGGTACGTTCTGGAGTAAAGCTTAAAAATCTTCAGTGTTGGCCAAAGACTGGCAACAAATCCCAAGTGTATATTTCACTGGAATCCTTTTCTTTGGCATAATTTAGCATTCTAGTGTGACTGTCACACCATAATTAAAATAAGATTAGAGTTTTGTGCAGTATTAACTCCTTCCCCAAGCCCTGCAGAGGATCACTGCAAAAGCTCTACTTGCTTGCTTACATTGAGCATTTCACAGACAGTTCTCTTCAAAGCAAGAACTTTGAGACCAATAATTAGTTGGAAGAGTTCCCAGAGCACTTTCTGTTGGGCAGTGCAGTTCCAGTGCATCTGTGTAAAAGGTTGAGGTGTAAGACAGTTTCTCAGTGTTTGCAAAATGTGCTGGTTTGGGAGGAAAGGAGATGAGAGCAACAGGATTTGAGAGACTCAGCAATGTAAGTGAGACACTGGGTTGGACAATGAATTTTCCCCCTGACTGCCTGTGGCACTCTTGTTGCGCAGGTGGCTCTGCTATGTGCAGAGCAGTTGCTGAATTCATTACAGAGCACAAATTTTTGGTTGCCATAAAATGTGTTTTCAGCGGACCACTGAAGGTTCAGGAACAGCTGGCATGGACTGGAACTTTTCTGATAGCGGTTGTTCAGGATTTGACTTCTTCACCTCATGAGTCACTTGGATTGTCTGGGTAGGTGCATTGTAAGATTTTTCTTCTTGTTCCATTTCCCTGTGTAGTAAGTCATAGGCGGCATCCCAAAGCTGTCATTGTGGTGACAAAAGCTGTGCCTAACTCAGGCAAATTGGGTGTACAGTTGGATTGTATGATGTTAAAGAAATTCCAAGGGGAGAGGTGCAATGCAGTGGTAGTTAGCAACTTGTTTTTCCATTAAGGTATGTATCACTGAGGCTGTGGTTTGCTGCTGCTGTTCCCACATAACTTTGAAGGAATCTTGTCCTGTTCTTGCAGTAACTTTTAGAAATGTTGATGGATCCTAATTAGAATTGTACTTTGCAAAATGCTTACTCTATCAAGTAGACATCTCATTTGAATCAACCTGGAGCATATTATTGCATGGTTTGTTTCTGTTGACAGCACTTTATCCCAATTATTTTCTGCTGGTGGGAAATAGGAGGTAGCATTGCAGGCACATCAGAGTTTGGCTGCAGCCTGCACATCAAAGAACCAGCATTTCCCAGGCATGTGCAAGTGCTGTGCTGCTTAAAGGTCACTGCTTGTTCAGGCTTTGAAGTGTGATACTGTGCATGGTGCCTTTGGAGAAAACACAAACATTTAGTGGAAAGAGTGGATATTTTTAAACTTGTATTATTAACTGTGTTTCATGTTGGTAAAGTCAGGCATGTTAGCACAGATGTGCAAGGTGGGTTTTAAAACCTAGCAGTGCTTCTTATGCCTGTAAGCATTGCCTGTCTGTTTGTCTGTCACTGCTGCTTTCTCATGTAGCTTGAGACTCTGCAAGAACATTACCTGAAAAGGAATTTAAAAGAGACATGTGCTCATCTTTGTCTCTGAATTCAGTTTCATTGATCCATAGGCTGTTTGGAATTTCCCATCTAAATCTGCTCAACTTCCCTCTCTTATCACAAAACTTGTGTTGCAGAAAGCTGATGATCCTGCAGTGTAAATTTGGAGATTTATTGTTTTCCTTGGCACATAAAAATGCATTTTATTTGGGGCAGAAAAGTTGGAAGAGAGAAAACCATCATCAAGCCACAGCCTAAATTGGCATTACGTTAAATTCCTTGAGCTGGCAGTTGTTGGTTTGAAATTAAATTTTAAGAAATTAAAGAACTTAAGATTTTGACAAGTATAGCTTGGCTATCACAAAATGGTTGAGGTTGGAAGGGACATGTGAAGCTATAAATATGCATGTGTGATGTTACAGTGTACCTTAGGAGTCTACATAAATTTCTTATGGAACATATTTCCATAAGATAATTAATGTTCCATGTTTATTATTAAGATCACTTGTCCCAAGTACTTGGTAGAGTGTATGTTTATGAGTCTGTTAGGATTTTATGTTGTTATCTCATACACACACACAGATGTAGCTGTGCAATTCATGAACTCCCATGTGTGTGTATGCACAAGGAACTAAAGGCACCAGATCTCACCTTTGCTCATTTGCCAGTAACATAAGGAACATTTTCTCAAAGGGAAAACATCCATGGCTTTTACTTGATATAAAGAATTTGTGCTGGGTATGTACAAGGAGCACATTGCTACTGAAGGTACAGCAGATGTGGTATCATACAAACTTGTGTGCGTGTGGGTGTATTTTTCAACTTCTTTTTTTCCCCATTTTTTGCTCCTGTTTTTGCTTTTGATGGCTTTTCCTTTTGGAAGCAAGCGGGAGCTTTAAGTGAGCATAGCTTATCTGGCTCAGAGAAACAGAAAATACCTCAGTCAAACACTTGCTAAATGAAGGGAGAATATGAAATTAGTGCCCACTTGTGTTACTGTTTTGTGATACCCATGCTGAAAACACCAGGCTTACTCTGCAATTCATGTTAACATGTTTAAAATTTTTGATGAAACAAACATCCCTGTTACATTTTTATATATTTCTTGCATGGAATATTGTTAGTATTTTTGAGACGTCTGCTAAATTAAAATTTTGGATTTTTTTAGGTGTATGACTTGGATGGCATTTCCTTGATTCTGGACAATTGCAGCATTGATGACAACAATCCTTGTATCCTTTATCAAATAATTCTGTTTATTGAATATGACTCAAGAGAAAAGGTGTGGGGGTTTTGTGGATTTATGCCAGCATTGCTTTCACAGGGTGTCTAAATGGAACTGGCCTCGTGAGCTTCTAGGTTTTATTTAAATGGTTCAGAAGTGAACAAGGGCACAAATAGGCTTCCATGAACTGGATTCTGAATAAGTTAACTGTGGTTATAGTCTGTTTCCTAAAATAATAAATATTACTGGTTTACAGGTGCCTATTCAAGGAGCTGTGTCAGAAATCTGAATTCAGACTCTGGTCATTGTATCAGATTTTAGAGCTTTTGCTTCCACCGAAATCTGTCCAGGAAACTGAAATAAGTACCTCATCAATTCTCTACACTTGTTAAATCAGATTGGGGAGCTTATTCTAAGCACAAAGACAAGGCTAGCAAGCCTGTTATGAAAATCTGTATAGTTGAGAAAATAAATTATGCAAATTACTGAAATGTTGGGGAGATTTTAATATAAATGCCATTGTGCTTCATATTACAGATTTTTTTCCAGGAATTTAATAGCTGAAACTTTCAAAAATAGATTGCTATGAGAGGGAAATAATCTTATATTGAAGATAAGTAGTTCTTAAGCAGAGTTATCCATCTCTTCAAGTAATACAAGTGTGTTCAGTGACTGAGCTGTGATTTTGTGTCATCTAATCATTAGCTCTTTGTAAGTTTCTGATAATTGCATCTGGAAATCAAATGTCTTTCCTGTACAGAGTCATGTCAGCTTTTTTATACTGAACACATGAAATAGGTTTTCAAATTATTATATAAGAAAAAGCATATTCTTTTTAGCAAGTATAACAAACAAACAAGAGGAGTAGTGAAAATGTTTCATATTCTCCCAGTTGTGTCCTGCAGAACGTCATGTACATATAAATAAATCCTAAAGTGATGAAATAATGTAGATGATAGCACAATTTTAACAAACTGGGTGGAGGAACAATGGGGTGGTAAGTATCCTCTTGAGTTATTCAGGTTGATGCTTTATATCCACAAGTTTTACATCTTCAGTGTTCCTGCAGTTTGAGACCTGACAGTGCACTGAGTGACACAATTGTATTTCCATGGTCCAGGTCTGGTAATGGGCTCTACTGGATGTGGTGGGATGGGCAGGGAAATTTACCTTTCCCTAAGTGGAAAAGCAGCCCTGATTAAACCTGGTAAGGAGTTTTTGTCCCAGGTGACTCTTCTTTGCTGGAAAGCACAGCTGTGCAACCACTTCTAGGATTAATCCTTCATTTTAGCTGTACTAGAAGAGGATAAAGTTTGAGACTCTCAAAGAGAGTAATTTATGGTCTCTAATGAAAGGAAAATAAAATACCACAAGAGTCTTTACTGTGTTTTGAGCAAAGTGGAACTTCTTGCACCTTTTGATACAGGCTGACATTTTATGGCTATACCATAAACTTACTAGAGGATAAAACTTTGTTTGCTTGGTTTTTAAAAGCATAATAACACGTCTTAATGTGAGCTTTCACCAGTGATCCATAGCATACAGCATTGGGGGATATGGAAAAGTGAGTAGCACATGGGCACAGGGAGGACTGGCCTGCTGTGACAGAGTTTGTGCATCAGCTTCTGGATTGCAGCTCCTGGTGATGCCTAAAGTTTTAGCTGTCATAATTTTTAGATTTGTACTGCCTTAGTGTGTGACTCTGAACTTTATATAGTGTTAGCAAGTTCTCTTCACAGGGTAGTCAGATAAAACAATCCTTTTGCAGCCTGAGAACCAAGGAAAACAATTACAGCTTTAGAGTCCAGAAGTGTAAAGAATGGCAAATTGAGGAGAGCAATCTGGGAAGATGGGACTTCATTACCTGGAGCTGCAATTGGACAATTGACCCCAATATGTAAATGGACCAGAACTTAAAAAAGTGTGAGAACTCGTGACTGCTCATCCATCTTGGGCAGAGCCATGACCAGGCTCTTGTGCTGCCCAAGATGAAGGCCTTTGAAGGCCTTCTAATAAATATCTGCTTTATTCCTTTATCTAGCCTCTGTTCCAGGTCTGTCTCTTAAGCCATACTGACTATGGCTCTGTTTATTGTTGTGACCTCTTGCTATTCCAGGTGCTCTTGTCCTGCATGAAGTTAATGCTCCCCTGCTTCTCTCCTGCCTCTGACATTGCTCATTTGCTGCCTTCCCAGCAGGTCATACACAGGGAAGCAGAGGACAAGTTTGCAGTTCAGATCTGTCTCTACTTTCATCTGCTTTGCAGTATGTTCTGCTGCTTCTGGACGCCTGATGCCTCAATCCATTGCATAGTGTTTGTCTGAAGAGATTTAGACAGTTTCTTTGCACTCTCTGTGTGCTCCAGTCCTGCCTGGCACAAATCCCAGAATCACTGAATGGGTAAGGCTGGAAGGAACCACAGGGGCTCATCTGCAGTTTTCCAAGGAGGGGTGGAAAGCTGCAAGAAAGAGCTCAGCATAGCTCTTCAGACATGGCTCCTTCAGGAAGACATGTCCAGAAAGTTCATTTTACATTCTTATTCCTAGTGCCTGTTTTTTGTGGTTTCAGGTTGTGTAACTTGGAATTTCTCCTTGGATAAAGCTGACTGGAAAAAGTTTCACCCAGAGTCCTTTGATATAATACCTTCTTAGATTTCTTACTAAGTCTTGGTAGATGCACATTTTTGTTGAATCTGTTTTGGAGTCACCCAAGCTCTACAGTAAAGATGTTGCTATGTTTTCTCCATTTTACTAGAAAAGTTCTGCCTTCAAATTACACATACAAAATTTCTCACCAAAAAATGTAACATTTGTAGTAAAAGCAATAGGATATTTTTCTGGATGGAAAAAAATAATTTCCCTAAAGTGTGCAATTTATCAGGGGATGCTGGACTACCATGGTAGATGTTATAGGAGCTCTTTATTACATTTGAGAGGAAAAATTCTTTGATAAATCTTTTTATTTGTAGCATATGGAAGTATACTGAAAGAGGAAATGAGTGTGCTCTTATCCTAAATTAAATTCCTTTGTAAACCTGTCATTACCTGAAAATTGCTTTCTTTGAGATCCTGAACAGTTCTTTAATGTGCATAGAAATACCAGGGAGTTTGTAGCTTACAAAGTTCAACTGACATGTTTGCATTGCTGTAATTAATTGTTTAAATTCATCTTTCAGTCTGAGTTTGGGAGAACTGTTACATTATCTGATTATATCTCAGACCTGTAACTTCTACACTTACACTAGCAAACAGGTTTTTTCCTTCAGGATATTTCATGAGTAAAAACAAACAAACCACCACTCTCATAGTTAGAGACAAGAAGATTATTGTGGACTGTTAAAAACAAATTTACTGTACCTCTGCAATTATTTGAATTGGTGTTTTAGTTTTCCAGCTACTACAACTGTGCATGTAAATGCAACAGAGAGACGCTGAAGGGTGCCAGATTTTCTGTGGCTCTTAGCACAGGACAAAGGGTGAACAGAGTGAGACTGGGGAGAAGCAGTTCATTAAGAGTTAAACTTCAAAGAAGGTTTAATACCACTTTTTCTATACCTGGTAAATCTTCCATGGGTTGGCTGTGTCCTAGTCATAACTCTCCTTCTGTTTCAAAGGAAAACGGTGTTTCAAAATGCAAGCAGAGTTATTTGCCTTTAGATTAAGGAGAGATTCCTGTATGAGCTAATCTTTATTTTTGAAAATTCAGTTTCTTGTTCTGCTTTTGAAAAGTGGGAACATCGTGCTTTACCTTTGTAACCTGTGCTTAAAATAAATAAAGTCAACCTGCTAAAGGATAGCAGAGTGGGTTGGAGATGCCTATCTGGGTAATACCAGTAAAAAATTTACTCCAAATCCTGCTTTTCAGGTTACTTGTGTTGAAAAGGTGTTCTAAATTTAAATCTCTTCTCTTTTGCTCTCTGAATCATCATCTTCCTCATCTCTGACTGGCTCTATCATCAGACAAGAGCCCTTCCTTTTGTTCCTGCCTTTTACCTCATCCTAAGCTCTTCCTGCTCCTTCCAGCTTCATTTCTGCCCTTTCACAGGTTCCATTTCCTTAAGGTAAACATGAGCAGGGAGGTCAGCCTGTTCTGATCAAAATACTTTTGACCCCAATCACTCAAAAACAGGTGCTTATGAGAGGCTTTAAATAAACTGACCTGTTTATTATTGAAGACTTTTCAGTTTACCTTAACTAAGCTGCTTGGTTTTTCACTGCTTCCTAACATTTGTGCTCATGAGTAACACACACAGATGTGCCTTTTTTTGCTTTTCAGTGGCTGTCCATAGAAATATTTATTACTATTTTGGGGGGAAAAATGTAATCCAGAGTAGTGCAATATAATAGCTGTTAGTTAGTGGTAAAACTTGAAAGTCAGAAGTGAACTGCAGTTTTGAAGATGGAATATTATTGTTTTTTTCAGGCTGCTTGCCAAGATTACCCTTTTGAGATTCTTATAGGTGTCTCAATAAATTGATTTTGTGAATGTCTGGATTTAATCAGAGTGACCTTATATAAGTATCTATTTTACTTAAACTGTTAATTAGCACAGTTTTCTATTAGCCAAGAAATCATTCGTACATGAAGAAAATGTATCCTGCTATGAGGATATATATTTATATATATATATGTGTGTGTGTGTATATATACATATGTATGTTATATATGTGTTATATAGGAGTAAAAATTTTCGTCATTTCTGAAAGAAAAAGCTTGATATGGGAAGGAAAAGGTTGATATGAATTTCCATACACAGATCCCTAAGTATGAATAATGGATGAAAATGTAGAAAGAGTAAGTTAATTTCCAGATACTCCTTCCAAAACTGCTTCTATTATATTCAGTCATCTGAGAGGTAGATTGAAAATACTTTTGACTTCATGGCAGCAGCAAGTATAATTGTGGTTCATGAAACTGGCTAAAGCTGGAGGAAATCAAGTTGCTATGGTCTACAACAATGGCAGTTTGTTTTTGCAAGATGCCAGCAAGGACTTTTGGGGAGCTGACAGACATTTTTATCTAAGTTACAGAGTGCAACCTTAAGCAGGCCACATGCTGTAAAACAGCCTCACCACTGAATGGGAGCCAGTAGAAAGCAAAAATAGGAGAGTGAGTTGACTTTTTGGAGTGAACCATCACAGATCTGAGTGTTTTCATGCGTGTGATATCCCATGTGTGTTGCTGAGAAAATACAGCACGATGTCACTTCAGCAATGGTTGCCTTTCTTTGGAAAGCTCATTTCAGGCACTGACTGTGCATTATTAAGAAGTTTGATGTGACCTATTTGATTCTGTATTTTTATAAGCATACATAAAATCATGTTATTATAGCATTACTGTAAAGGATCCACTGATGAGAATTGTAATGGTCTCCTCATGCCCAGTCAGGTTTTGTCCACTTGGAAAGAACTTGGCCCTCCCAACTCAGGAAATGGAATTACCATTTTCCTCCTCACAGTGACACTTGCTTTGCTGCACAATTGAAGGCTACCTAGTAAAAGGGAGAGTGCATTCTTTGGTAGAGATAATAATTTTGCATTATTGTTGGTTGCTCTGTGTCATCCAGGGATGACAGAGAGTGCTGCAAACATCTTACTTTCTATCAACCAGTACTGAATGTGTCACTGTGAGTTAACCAGCAGTGGTTGAGGTCAGCAGTGGAAGAATGGGACTTGTCAGGATGGGTTAAGAATAAAAATTGGTTGGCCTGAACCCTTCATTGACAGAGCCAAAGGCAAAATCAAATAACAGCTGAGTGGAAGCCAGCTCTACCTCTTCTCACTGGCACAGGCTGCCCAGAGAAGCTGTGGCTGCCCCATCCCTGGAGGGTTCAGGGCCAGGTTGTACAAAGCTTGGAGCAACCTGGGATAGTGGAAGGTGGCCCTGCCCATGGAATTAGATGAGTTTGGAACTAAAAGTGGAGCTGATTTGCAACTCAACGAGCTTTAAGGTCCCTGTGATTCTATTCTATGATTCCACCATAGATGGAACTAGGAAACCAAAAAGTTGCTGTATTTCCATGCATCAGTTCAGACCAATTGAATTCCTGTGTGCTGAGAGTTGTTTTTAAAGAGAGTGGAGAGAGTGGAGGATTCCTGCCTGGTGACATATGCACAAACCTGAGCTCTGTCTGAATGTAATTTTAAGGTGCAGAGAAGAACTGGTCAGACCAGAAGCTGGAACAGGTACAAGTGTGGTTATTCATTGAGCAAGAGCAGTCTGAGAGGGGCTTATTTCTTTCACCTCATTCAGTAGATGAAATCCTGCGCTGTTCTGCGAGTTGCTGGGAATTCTTTGTAGCTGTATTTTGCTGATGGCTAAGGGAGACCAGGGGCCTGTGGGGTTTAGAGGGGAATCCCTCAATGTTGTTTCAGGGTGGGGCTTTAGCAGGCTGTTTTCTGAAGTGATTCCCAAGAGGCTTCAGCCAAGCAGCTCTTTCCAAACACCATGTGTGGTTGTACTTGGGAAGGTCACCTGCCTAGCAGTGCCTACTGCTGTCACTCTCTATCAAGGCTATTTTTTACACTCTTGAAAGGAACATTACCAGATTATCCAGTCTTTTCTTACATCAGCTTTAATTGACCAAAGAGATCCTAATTCCAAGTAGATTTTTCAGTATATTGCATAAAGTGCCCTGAGTGGGATTATTAAAAAGCTCCAAAGGGGGAGGAACTGAGTGCTGCTCCCTGTTGGAAAGGGCACATTTAAACCTTGTTTTAAATCCCACTAAACATTGGCTGCACATCCCAAGAGTTGGGATAACATAGCTTCCATGTCTTAACTCATTGTTTATCTTTTCTGGATGCTGCAAACTCTTTGGGGCAAAACTCAGTTAAATTTGGAGAACCAAGGGAAAAACCTACCACATTAAGCATATTTGGTAGATCTAAATTCTGCCACAAAGACTGTAATTCTCAAGTATTTATTGCTAGAAAATGTTTATTTTAAAATGAAAACAAAAATACCAAGTTTTTTTGTGAGATGCTCTATATTGCTAAATCTGTCTTCCACACTGTTGCCCAGGAAAACTTTTCTTCTGTCAAATGTAACATTCTCCTCAAATGAAAAATACTTGAGACCACAGAAAGAATGCAGTGTGCAGTACAGAAATAGATACTGTGAGAAATTAAAGGACTTAACCTTTTTTGTCTTCCAAAAATGACCACAGATCACACTTTGTGTTTTATCATTTAACAAAGTTACAATTTGTAGTTATATATTTAAATTTGCTGATTGTGTAATTCCTAAAATTCATTTTTTAGACCACCTGCAGGATGACTAAAATACTTAAAATAATTAAAATAGTTTAAGATATTGAACTCCAGAGTTGGGGGGGGTGTGTTAGTAATTTCCTTGAGAGTTTATAAAATACTAACACAAATTTGTGTTTGTGAATATGTGAGATGTAATATGAATCTATTCTTCAGTATCTCCTTTCTACCCAGCTATCACTGTTAAGATACATGTGATGTACAGGGTCCCTCTTAAAGCTGAAGGAAATCAAACAGAGCTGTACAGAATGTGAGAAGGCTCTTTCAAATGTTACATTCTAATATTTCTAATCCCTTGTGAGGAGTAATCTCTGTAGGCACCAACTCATGCATGTAAAAGTAAGGAATTAAAGTTAATAAGTCTATTTCTAAACCAAATATTGTCATATTTGTCCTCTTCTCTAATCCTCTTGGTGGATTTAAATCCATGACAGGCTTGAATTCTTGAAAAAAACAGGTCTTTAGTTATCAGGAGCACCTAAAAAAAAAAAATCACTGCTTTTATAGCTCAAACAGCTTCCTTGATTTTTCTGTACACTTACTTTTGAAAAATTCCCCTCTGGGCTGAGATGGAGCACTGGAAATTTGAGAGCCAAAGATTTTTGGTTTTTTTAAGTAAAGCTAGGAGTGGTTCAGAAATATTGTTGAGAATGGAATGCCTTCTACAACCACCTTATCATATTTCAGTCTGTCTTCTTGGCATTTTTTCTTGTGCATACCTCCAAAGAATATTTGGATGTCATCTGGCCAATGCTTCGAATAATATTTTTATTCTGGCATTTTTCTGTTGCCCCATTTTTCATCACTGTAATTAGAACAGTTTTATCTTCAGCTGGTGAATGTGTTCTCCTGTGTAACCTCTTCCTGAGCTTTAAATTGTTTCCTCTCACTTCCTCAGATCTTTGGTTAAAATTTGTTCTTTGGATTTGCTAATGGTTTTTAAAACCTTTCCTTCCTCACTCAGATATATTTGCAGTTCTTTCCACTTGTGGATTTGTTCCTTTCTTTTGGAGTGTGGAGATTTCCTCAAGGAGGTGCAGCCATTCCCTGAAATTGTAGACAGGATTGTGGCTAATGGCTATTTTGCTAAACAAATAGCTGGTTATAATTTAGCTGCATCTTTCAGAACACCCATTTATTTAATGGTTGTTATTTTTGGATGCACATGGGGCATCATTTGGTGTCTGTGACCATGGAACTGGAGTTTCATTTACCTTCAGTGTTATGATTATTTGTCATAAAGTGACATTTGAAATGGCCATAAGCAGCAGGAGGGAAGGTATGCCACAGAAGTTACTCAGAGACCCTGAATTAATAAAATACACATGTACTGTGCTGAAAGATAAGGTGGCATAAAACCCTTGTTGGATCTATATAAATGGATGAATCTCTGGTATTTCTAAACAGAGAAAGAGCTTCAGTCCAAATTGTGTCAGCTCAACTCATCATCTGTCTGAGAGTGCTGAATTATAATTAGCTTAACCACATCTCAGGCATGAATTAGATAGGCTTTTTAAGTGCAGTGCCAATTTTCTGAAAGTTTTATTTGACTCCTGTAATTGCCATTTTAAAGCATTTTGGAAAAGGTATTTATTTCTGCATGTAAATACACATGAATGTATTACTGTGTAAAGGTGGAGCCTTTTTCTTTCCGTGTCCCAGGAAATTTAACAGGACTACAGCCTGCCTGATGGTCAGTTTGTGAACAGTTACCATCCCCCTGTGCTTCATTGCTCCACATCTCAGTGTTTGTGGTAGGTTTTAATAGTAATTTGATGCATGAGTTTCAACTTAATGAAATGTTGCATTTTTTTTTCTGTACTTGGGAAGAGAAGATAAGGTAAGGCATTTTTAAGTAAGGTAACAGCAGTTGAAGCTTTTTAACACAGCAACCTGCTAGCTCTGGTACCTCTTTCAGATAGTAGATTTAATTATGAATCTTAAAATGGAATTATTATAAAAGAAGGGATTGAAAGAACTGAGTATTCTAACTAAGTACTATATTCTAAGTACTAGCTTGAGATCGATCAAGAGTGTGATTCTGTTTTAAAACCAGATGATTTGTAGTTCCTCATAAATTATGGGTTTCTATTAAAAATGTAAGTCATAATTTTAAAAAAAATTGGCAGCCTAAGCAGCAAAAAATGGATGTGTCATATTCTTGGTTTTAAGCTAGTATTACAAGTCTGAGTATAGGAAAAGGAAAACAAGCTGGAGGTTATGGCTTAATTTTTTTTGAAAGTTCTGTAAGTTTTGGCATAAAAGGCATTATAATAAAAATAGCCTGACAGAGCTAAACGTGTCCTATGGCTTTTGTAGCTCTGAAGTGCTAGACCCAAATTTTTTGTTCAAGTTCATAGTATGCTAAGATGTCCTGGCATTGGGTTTTGAGTCCCACAGAACATGGAAGGCTGCACATAGAATATAGATCAAATGTTTAGTTGGCAGGCATTAAAAGCTAATATCAATCTGGGTGCATGATACTGCTCAGAACTGTTAACCCAGAAATACCAATGATCTAGGGAGAAAAATTCTTATATGGCTCTAGTTAAGAAATGTCTCAGTAAATTCCAAATTTCTGAAGTAGTAAACCTCATTTAATGAACATAGGGTGCCATTTGGCTGGACATCAGTTGACATGAGGATGTAGTTTAAAACAGGGAAGCCTTGGAACTCAAATGAGCCTCATGGTCTGC
The DNA here is from genome assembly GCF_028769735.1 of Zonotrichia leucophrys gambelii. Classification (NCBI taxonomy): domain Eukaryota; kingdom Metazoa; phylum Chordata; class Aves; order Passeriformes; family Passerellidae; genus Zonotrichia; species Zonotrichia leucophrys. Next base: position 6,820,311 of record NC_088170.1, read on the forward strand.
CCTGGCTGTCAGTACTGGACAGTGCTGGAAAGGTGTGAAAATGTGACAGGCTGGAGAGCTTGGACTCCACTTCTGGGAGCACAGTAAATATAACATATATGTTTATATTCATAATTATCTAATAGATATCCAGCAGCTGGATATTGTGAGCTGTTTTTCTGAACTACTCACAACCAAAGGGCCAGGAAACTTTGCTGTACCTGTAATCTTCCATACAGCAAATTTTGGCAGATTTTAGTACTTATCTGATGCCTGTCCTTGAAAAAAAATGCTGAAAAACATAAATTGAGGGAAGAGACACAAAAATTATGCAAAACTTGGAATAGCTGTCTTGGTTTCTTTCTTTATTTAGTTCATGCAAAATCACCAAATACTAGTTATGATCTGGGAAATTTTTATTTTAATCTATGCTGAAAAGCTGTGTTTGGAAACAATTCTAAACAAATCTAAGCCAGAAATAAATCACAGGCTGTAGCGAGTGAGATATTTACCCACTAGGAAAGTTTATTTAGGGACACAGTGAAATCTTCCAGTTCAACACTGAAAGTTTTTCAGAGAAAAGGCATGAAAGCATCTTGTACACAAAACAGAATTTACAGGCTTGATTTCAAGATGAATGACCTTTGGTCTTCTGTGTTTATGCAGAAGTGTTGGGCTAAAGAGGTTTAGTTGTCCATTCTGGTCTTTAAAATATATTTGTTGGCCATAGATACTTAAATGGATGAATTGTCACTGGAAGTCATACATGAGGCTTGATGTGTCTGTGTTATGTTTAATGTGTCTGTTTATACAGAAGGTGTAAGTCCCATTTTAAAGAAGCCTGTGTCCCACCAGGCACACTTTAAGAAATGGATTCATCATTGCAGATTTTGGGTAGACTGCTCAGAGAGTGAGATAAATGCAAGTAGTCAGAAGGATGGTGTTTGCAAGAGGAACTGGAATTTCTACTACTGGCATGGGAGGATAGTGAGGGCTACAGAACTGGAAAAAGTACCTCATGTACAATTATTTTGTGCTGTTCTCTGTAGGCTGTGAATTACAGAGAATATTGCCTTAGCATTGAAGCTGTTTCAGTGCCTTTAAACCACATGATTTTGCCCATTTGCCTGTTCTGAGATGGTGAAGGTTAAAACCTCTGCCAAAGCCATGTTCTGCAGGGTGCAATTCAAACTGCCAACCCCAGTTCAGGTTTTTGGGGATGGGCTTTCTGTCTTTCCTGGAATATTTTGTGGAAGCAGCTTCCTCAGGGGAGGGCTGCAGGTGGGGAGTGGAAGGGCTGCAGGCTCCTCATGGCACACGTGCTGTCCAGTGAGGCTTTGCTGCCACGCTGTGGTGGAGCTGGAGCCTTGTTTGGCACTGGATGGTCCAACCCTCTGGCTGATCCTTGGGCCAGGTGAGAGTTGCCTGTAGCACAAACATCTGCTTTCACTTCCCCAGTGCTGCAAATCTTATCCCTGAAATGTGTGATCAGGAGTAAATGCCTCTGGCAGCATCCAGCAGTGCCTCTGTATTTTGGAGGCTTCTGGACATCAGCTCTGCAAGAGCAAAGTCACACAGAGGGGGGAGAAAGGGACATTCCCAGCTCATACAGTGCTGCCCTTTTCTAGCTTTTGAACCCAGAATGTAGTGGCTGCAATCACAGGTGATAAGAACAGCTGTGGAATAAATGAAAATGCAGGCAACTGAAATATTGTAGACTTTTTCTTTCCTACCTTGTAGGCAAAATATTATAAGTTTGTATAGGATGAATTCCTGATGTTTTCTGGTGCTGGTAATTCAGTATAAATAGAGTCTAAAGTGTTAATTCTAAAAGTATAAATTAGCTTTTTGAAAATAAGTAAGTAAATTAAGATAAAGCATTTAATTCATTACATTTTCTGTTGTTACTTTTTTGGTCACGTCTTAATCACAGGTAGACGTCACATAAAAATATAGAGGAATTAAAAGGAATTGTTCTGATCTTATACAGCTTCTAGAACTTCATTAAAATGCTAAAACCCCAGACAGGAAGAAACTTGTAGAGCTTTGTAAGCAGTTTGGCTCATGGTGAGCGGCCAAAGTCCTGACTGTTATCTATGTGTGGTCCATCACAGCTCCAAACTGTGACAAACAACTGTGGTAGTTGGCTAGAGACGTTTTTTAGTGGTGGGAGGAATTGTTTTCAAGGTGCTGTGGAACAGAAGTGCTTGAAAGAACTGAAAGACTGGAAAGAAAAATGATTTATGTCTTTTCAGTACAGTCCAGTCAGGTCTGCAAGTGGAAGTGACTCTAAAGTGATGCTTCAGTATTTCTTTCCAGTCTGCAGAGGTTCTGGTAGTGATTGGATTACTTGTTGAAGGCCATAAAGAATTATAATTATTGTACTATACAAATATTGTATTTTCATTACCTCTGTTTTTTAGTCATACAGCCCTGTTCCAGAATATGTCTTAGAAAAATTGGTGGCTTTAAGAAGGGGATTACATGAGCAGCTCATTTGATGAGGGTTCCAACCTGTGAGTGCTGGCTGTCTTAATATCTTGTATCTCTTCCTGTATTTGATTAGAATGTAGTTGCTATTGAAATAATAAAAAATTTTATTTAAATGAGGTAATGGGATTGGGCAAAGAATTCCCTCTTTTTCGCATAAGACCTAATTACTCGTAAGGAAGAACGTTCCTAAATAATAATTTAGTTATGGAAAACTGACTGTAGTGCAGGAAACAGTCTAATTAAAAAAAAAAAAAGGTCCCTAGACTATGTCATAAATCAAACTCTCCACTAAGAATGTTATATTTAGAGATCCTTCAGTATTAATAACTGTGAAGGGGACTTAGGAAAGCAGATGTAGGTATTTCATTCTCCTTGTCATCCCTTCAGTATCATCCTGTATTAGTTAATGGTAATTAACTTCTAAAACTTGCCTTTTTCAAGCTACATACTTCTGAGATTGCTTGTGCATTGCCTTTTATCTACCTCATCAGCTTCCAACCTCATTAATAATTTTTTCTGTCCTCTGTTGTCCATAGAATCCAAATTGCTTTGGACAAATGGACAATTCTTTTGGGTCCTGGTGGCTGCAGTGGGCTTGTCAATAATGTTTAGTTCTGATTGGGCTAAGAATGAGAAGGTGGAACCTCTCCCTGAGAAATGGTCTGTGTGTCCTGCTCTGCAGCAGTATTGGCTAGCGCTTCCTGGCAGGACATCCTTGTATTTTCACACCCCATTAAGTTTACAAACCAGTCCCTGTGCTCTTGCATTGACTCCAGCAACCTCTTGTAGCAGAATCCAAGTGAAAAGAACTGGGAGAATTGTGAAAAGTTCCCTTTGCAGTCAGGGACAAGACTTACACAGGATTTAGTGGCGCAGATTTCCATGGCCTCCAGATAGTAATATTTTTCATCCTTAAGGGACAGTTTTCTCCACCTTCCTTCCTTTCTCTTTGTGTTCCCCTCTCCCTGACAGTCCAAGTTACAACCCAGAGGACGATTTTAAATTTTAAATTGTGGAGAAAAGATGCTACTTAGGTATGGAAATAGGACAAGTTGATTCAGTCACAATAGCATAGGAATTCCAGAGCACACAGTACTAAAAGATTTTGGAAATGTGTTGCTATAAATGCACAGAAATGTTTGTTTTCAGTCCCTAAGCATAGATAGTTTAGTGATGAGGCTTCTGCAAACAAAAAAAAGAATTATTTTCTTCTTTTTGTATGCCCTCTGTGACAGAATATCATAATCTTCACTTGTCTATAATATTAATTTATTTGAGAGTGTAATATGCCCAGTTGGAAAAATCTAGACAAGTCTGTGCAATCAGATCTGCTGTGCTTGTTGTGTTGCTTCTCTTTGGTGCAGTTTCACAACAAACCGGCTCACACTCATATTTTTAGTAACTATGGCAACTTTAGAAGCTCCCTTTCTAAAGCTGAGCATACAATAAAGTGCCGAAAGTGTAGGTAGGATTAGAGACTCTCGAATGTGTTTAATTTTCTCTCTGTGTCTCTGTCTTTGGAGAGGAGCAAGAGGGTAATGTGAGTATTAGCTGGGGACTGGCTTTAATCTCCACAGACACTCCAGTCTGCCAGGCTCTGCTCCCAGCTGTCCAAAGGCCTCATCCCTCCCCAGCCTGCGAACAAGAGGTGATGAATATTCATGGCTGTGGTCACAATGGAAAACCTACACACAGAAAGGGGTTTCTGAAGGAGTGAAAATGTTATTGAAACCATTTTGCAGCTTCAGCTACAGTAGTCAGTAATGATAAATGCCACAATGGTGATAGAGTTCATAAGATAATGGGGATGTCTTAGATATTATGTAAGCATGAATGGATCTGGTAATAGGAAAAGAGCATTTGCCATGGGGTTTAGCAGCGGGTTTGTGTTGAAGGACATAAAGACTATAGTAGCAGGATCATTCTCAAGGCTAATATGCACAAAAGTTGTGGGAGTACTTTTTTTTTTTGTCTGTGTGGCACTTTGTGTGATTGAGAACTGTCAGTCTCTGAAAATTGCTGTTAATATTATAGAAAATATGCTTTTATGCAAGTACTGTTTTTATGCAGAAGCTGTATTTTGGGAACACAACAAGGGAAGTCTGCTTCTCATCCAAGAGCCGAGCCAGGGAGGGTGGTAAGATGATTTTCACAGTCCACTGGGAGAACTTGGTGTTACTTTTTGGCACTCATGCCCTAAATCAGACCTGGAAAAGACTTGGTGGGTGTCAGCCTTGGTTTGTCTGCATTCATCGGCTTGCTTGCTTTGCTGCTGTGAAATCTGTTCTCACCATTGGCACTAATGACTGAGAGTCTGCACATACATGATTTTATTACTTCAGCATCTTACTGTTTTATATAGTCAAATGTAATCTTCAGTGCAAATACCAAATTTATGTAACTTAAATGTAGATTGGCACTTGTCTTTTTACTTAATTCTAGTAGTGATGCACTGACAGAAGAGAATATATTGATATTCTCTGTTGTGTTCACCTGTCAAGCCTTTGATGAGGTGCATAATTTGTTTTGGTCTTAATTTCTCTCTGTCATTACCTTACACTGGAATTTCTCTGAATAAAGAAGATGTGCAGCATGCTTCCTGACAAAGTTCAGGTCTATCAGAAAAAGAAAGAAAGCTCCATAGTAGTCAACACTATTATTTTTCATTTTCAATTCTGGACTTCTTGAATTTGAAAATAAATATAAACTACTACAAAAAGGCTGTTTCACTGACACATGCCAATGCAGGGCTGTTCCCTTATGTTTATGTCCAAGCTGCTTTTCATCTAAACTCTTCTCTCTCTGTTGAGGTTGTGTAAGATTGTTTAAGTCCAGTTGCTCTCTTCTGTTGTTTTGTCTGAAGCTCTCCTCTGTCTGAGTTTCCCCCTCCTGTCACCCTGTGGCAAATGCCCACAAGAACATTTATCTCTGTGCTTAAGATGCTCCCCAACCCAAAAGACGTCAAGGAGATGAGTAAATTATGCATATTCTTCTACTGGATGTGAAGCTACATGTAGTAAATAATTGGTGCCCTGCAGGCAAACCACTCATGGGATTCAGAAAGGCTTGGCTCCTGTATGGGTAACTCGGGAAAGATTATATCATAACAACTTTTCAGCTGCAGAATTGGGACCAACATCTCTGACACTTCATAAAAGGAGCACTGTAGTTCACTTGGAAGATGCCTGGCTGATAATCCTGGGAATTTAAATCCTTTGTCTACATCCCTGACATGTGCCTCAATCCTGGCCTCAAGGGACCACCTTGGGAGGTGAATGAGTTGCAGCTTGTGCCCATTTAAACATCAGCAGGAGCTCCCTGCCAGTGATCATAGTGTCTGGTCTCCTGGCAAGTGTGTGAAAGCACCCAGGCATAAAGGACTGAGTTTAGGTAATATTGGAAGTCAAAGAATTTTAAGTGTCTCTGATATTATTTGTGCCATTTTCAGATATTAACCTGGATAAGTTGTCTTTTTCTACATCTCTTCAACTTTTGCAGTGAAAATAATAGTAATCTTTCCTATGCATGATGTATAGCTTATTTTGTTTGCAGGTGCTTGGAAGTGTAGTGTTGAAGTGTTCAGATCATAAACAACTTTTATATTTATTTAAACTCACTAGGAAGATCATTGGAACATTTCAATTGACTGTAATTTTGGTTTAAAACAGTATGTCCTTTTAATTCCTGCAGTTAATTTGGTTGGGGGTTTTTGTTTGCTTGGGGTTTTGGGTTTTTTCTTACTTAATAAAAACTCTAGTAAATTTGTGTGAAATTTAAGGGCAAACCTCTTTTAGAATTAAATTGCCTCATATGCACGTATTTGCAGGTTCAGCGTCAGCACTTGTAAATATCTTGTTCAAACCCTTCATTTCTGCTGAGTTTAAGGGGGAGGGAGTGCTGGGGGAGGTGAATGCAGAAATAAATCAAAATGTTTCATCTTTAAATAAATAGATGAATGCTCCTTGACCGTGCCCCACAGTTGTGAGCCAGTGGGCCGTGTTTGCCATCCGGAACCTGACGGAGCAGAACGAGCAGAACCAGGCGCTGATCGCGCAGATGGAGCGCAAGGGGCTGGCAGACAGCTCTGCCCTCCAGAGCATGGGCCTGGAGATACAGCAGAGAGATGGCAAGTTAATCCTGCAGTCAACCAGGAAAAAGCCCTCCTGAGCAAAAATATCAGCAATAGACTGAAAGGGTATTTCTCTTACAAAACATTTTCCCTTGCTCAGCAACTGTTTTTTTTCAGTTTTAGTCCCAGTTTGTTGAAAATGTTGTGTTTGTTCTCAGAAAAGCTGCCAGATGATGTTTCTGCCTCCTTTTGCTGTAAATAAAAGGTCACCTGTGTGTTTTCTATGTACCTGAGTGAATCAGGTCCTTCTTGTCAGTTGGCTGGAATTTCATCACTTCGTTTTTCATCACTAGAAGAATGTCACACATGCAGTATCGACTTGTCATAATTCCTTTTGCTGAACCTGGAGATAACTATCATTAAAAAACTCTTCAAAGAAAGAGCTCCTTTGCAGGCTGCCTTCTCCATGTAAAAGATCTGTGCTGAGTCAGGGCTAAACAAGCAAAGTTAATAATTTTCAATAATGGGACCTAAATATATTTATATAAGCATCAAGAGAATGTTGGATGTACTTAAATATTTAGTGAATTAAACACAACATGGCTTTTGTCTGTTTAAATTATTAGTAAACTGTCTTTTCTACCTTGATACCTATCAGTCTTCATGACAAGTATATTAAAACCAAAGCTGAAGCTGTTGTGGCAACAGATGCTGCATTCCTTTGCACTGGGGCATGTCTCTGTTTTGGAGACTTGGGTGTTTGTTTGAATGTTATTTGTTCCTTTGGAGGGTAAGTCAGCCCACTTTCCTTTTATTTTGCACTTCTCATGGGTTTTCTGAACTTTGGCAGACTGCTGAAGAGGTAGTTTCTCACTGTGATTAATTCTAGCAGTTTCTTTTCACCCCTCTGCCTTTCCAAAACATTGACAAAACTCATTTCCAGTTAATTAATTCAAGAGAGGCAGAAGAATAGAAGGCCCTGCCTCTTCATTTTGGGTACCCTCCTATATTGTTGTTGGACCCTGCCACTGTGGAATGTGGCATGAATGAGATGGGGGAGAAGGGGGGGTGAAACTGGGGGGCAGGGGGAGGAGGGCACAGTTAACTCTGTGTGTGCCACAGCTTTGCCCTGGAAGCCAAAAAACATCATCCTCCCTGCACAGGCAAAACAGGAATTACAGCTTTATATTGCTGGTTACTGTCATTGGATTGTCTTCACCCATGTCTAACTCAGAGGTCTCGGAAAAATTAACATGTTCATGTTCCTGTTGACATTTAATCCCATTCTTAAATAGGAAGGCAAGTTCATGTCCCTAAACTCTATATTACATGTAAACAGACCTTCATCCATGTGCGTGAGCTTTTGCTCCTCCAGCTGAATTTTTGATTTAATAATTACACAGTGTAAGTACACAGTGCTTTGAGAAACACATTGTACTGCTTAAAACTGATGGTGAGTAGAGCTGGACTGCTGAGAGAATTTCAAATTAACAGAAAGATGTTGGTGTGTGCCATGCCAGCTTGGTGGGACTGTGGAATTGACCCAGTGGGATTTTAGACACCTCTTGGTTTTAAAGGCAAAGATACAAAATTCCTGTCTACAGCTGTTTGTTGAATAAATGTTGTCTGAAAAAGGATAGTGGCAATAGGAACTAGGACTGTAACTAATTTCTTTTAGTGACTTTTTGCTTAAAAAATAAATAGGGGAGAAAGTTTTTCTTTGCTTTAGCAAGGACTAAATGTGAATACAAGCAAATATCTTTGTTTTTTTTTAAAAATAAATTGACAGGACTATTTTGTTGAGTGTTAAAATTATGTTGGAAGTGCTGTCATATACAGGTAGGTTTTTTGGCTTTTGCTGGCTGAATGGAAATGTGATTGTGGTTCTTCTTGAGCACATGGTTTCTCAGTGATTTCCTTAAGCCTTACTGATTGTGTTTAGGCCAGAATTTGTTAAACATTTTCATTACTGTCACATAAGATTTACAGCTGGGTTTGTAGGAGGTTTTCATATTATCTCCATAACACAATGGAAGATTCATATTTCTAGCACCTAAATGGAAAAAATATCTGCTCTTACAGAGAAAGAAAAAAAGCAGTTATTTGGAAGACTGCATCATTCAACTTTAAAATGAAGGCATTAAACTTTTGCTAACAAAGGAGCATCAAATATGCCAGTATCTGAAATAAAGTGAAGTTGTTCTTAATTGGGTAATTAGAAAAAATACAAACAATTTTATTTTAGTGCCACTACTTAGGAAACCCATGGTAGATAATTTAACAAAGTGAGGGAAAAAATTATTCTGAACAGAAAATGGACTTTCTGTGCTTTCTGTGTAAGGGAAAAAATGCAAAGAATTTCCTTTTATTTAGGGTGATAAAGAGTTAAAATCCTGTTCACAAAACAAATCCAGAGAGAACTTTGGTTGTGGAAAAAGCAGTGGGAGTCCCTTTTCTTTTTAAGCAGTGAGGAATAGAGAGGGTGGGGTTTTTTTTAACTTGATGGTTGTATACCCACCGATAGAATACACACGAACCCATAAATATAAGCCAAATAATAACAAACACAAAAAAGGTTAAAAGAGTTTTGTGTGTTTCAGTACATAATGGAGTAATAGTTGTGTTTTCTAAAAGGGAAATGTAGGGCTTTCATAGTGGAGAACATGCTGATTACTGTATTGTGAGTGGCTGGCTTTTGATTTTCCAGGATGGATTAATTCTTGGAAGACAACAGCTTCCCTGTCCTCCCCCAGTGGAGTCCTGGTCTCCAATAGACTCGTTTTATATGCTTGGGGATTAATACAGCACAGCAATCAGTCATAAAAAGCAAGCTTTAGTGAGTTTGTAAAGGGGCAGAACAGGCAAATCAAGTCTTGTGACCATCTTACTGCTTTCGAGTGCTTTCAAACAATAGTGATCAGATTTTTTTCCCCTTTTTTTAAGGTCCATTTGTTATTAAAAGAGAATAGGGAGTTGGTTTTTCATCGTAAGTGGAGAGATTCTGGAAGAGCTTTCTGGCAAATTGTGAGAGATAACCTGAAATGTTTGCAAAGCTCTGAATATGGTTTTAATAATTTAAGTGATTTTTGCCTAAAGTAAAATATGTTTTTAAATACAACCCAAAAAAGGAGAAAAAGTCACAGGCAGTTTGTGCCATTGTCACAACCTTTATTTAACAGAAAGTTTGTATTTTGAGGTTGATGCGAGTGCTTGTGTAGTGAGAATCAAAAATAAGAGTCTGCTTGATTGCAAATGAGAAACTACTAAAAATGTGAGGCTCTGCCCAAAATAACCCTCAGTTTTTGTACCAAGCCTGAGCTGTGTCGTTGGGTTTTGTTGATTTAGGAATCCCTGTCTTCTTAGTGTGGACTTCTTTGTATTAAATAGGGGAGTTTATGAAGCAATGCAGAAGCATTTTAGTAAGACAGTGTTCCCTGTGAGGCTGGGGAGTCTGCGGCACAGATTTCCCAAAGAAGCTGTGGCTGCCCCATCCTTGGAAATGTCCAATCTGGGTTGGATGGAGCTGGGAGCCACCTGGGATACTGGAAGGTGTCTCTGCCCTTGGCAGAGGGGATTGGAACTGGGTGATCTTTAAGGTCCCTTGCAACACAAACCATTCTGTGGGTCTGTGATTCCTGGACTTTCCATTTCCTTCTGAAAATCCCCGTGTCCCCCTTAGGCTGCTCCGCCGGCTCCCTGCGGTGCTGTCCAGGGTCCTGACAGAGCTGCCCCCTCTCTGGAGCTCCTTCTGGAATAAGCTTCTCCTTGTCCAGAGCTGGTTCCAGTCTCCTGCAGCTTGGCCAAGGCATAAACATTCCAGTGGGGGGGTTCATCCTGCTTTAGGCTTATTGGGTTTCTCTCCCAATGGTTTCTGATAACATCCAGCAGTTTATGAGGATGAGAAACTGGCAATGATTTTTGAATAGGTCTTTAGTATCCCTAGAACAACTTTTTTTTTTTGGAAGCTTTGGCTATTCCCGAGATAAATGAGGGTAGTGAATTTTCTTCTTGCATAATCCAGCCTGAACTTTGCCACATTGTAAGCTCTGGAAAAATTTTAGTTTATACACTGAAAGTAGAGACATGGGGGCTGAGCTGCTAATTTTGCTGAATTGATGTTCTAGTCATGGATCCAGTGTCTGTAAGGACATTTCCCACAGCTGCTGCCCCTCCCTAGGGTGGTGCTGGCAAAAGAAGGCAAGAACTGAGGGAATCCCTGCATTTCTCTCCGACCTGCCTGGTGGTGTCCATCTAGCATGGAATTAAGAACCAGACTGGAGAAGGCAGAAGCAAATAAAACTGGATTGTGGGGTGGGAGATGGAGGAGTTCAGGTCCCAGGGAGAACTCCTGGTAGATGGAAAACACGTTGTCAGCCAAATGAGAGCATCTTGTTAGTTTGCATCTTCCCTCCTGCTGTCTGGACACTTGCAGAAATTTGCTGTCCAAAAAGCATCTTTTTAGGAAGAGCCTCCCCTTCTCCAGACTAACATTAAAAGAGTTGTCTTCTTTCACCCTAAATTTAATTTGGACAGAATTGGCATTGTATTGCTTTTAATTGCTTTACAGAATCATGAAATCATTAAGGTTGGAAAAGAGTTCCAAGATTATCAAGGATACGCTGGAGTTTTGCTCAGCATTTTCTGCAGCCTCTACAGCTTACTCTAAAAGTAGTATATTATTCAGAGAATACCTAAATAGTTAAAATATTTAAATAGCAAAGAGAAAAATATACAAACAAATTAGAGAATTCTAGTTTGGCATGGATTTTCATGGGAAAGGAAAACACAGCTGGAGGTAAAGACCAAGGGAAGCCCAGAGCATTTTAAATTAACCTCCTGGTTTTTTGCTGCATGGCTTCTTATCTCATATCAGTTCAAAAGTGGAGCTGATACCACACCAGTGATGGCATGGAGATGTCACAGAAGTTCCTGAGCAAGACACACAGTAAGTTGCACTTGGTTTTGTTTAAATGTAAGATGGCGTCCATAACACATTTATGCTAAACTTTAAAGTTTCCTTTCATTTTTGGGTACAAGTAAATATTAATGTAGAAACATTATTGCACAAAAGGGATTTGTGTTTGATTTTTTCATTTTGTCATTCACGAAGTATTTCAGCCTGTTTTTCCTCTTGCAGAATTGTTACACAATGCCTTTAGTTCTGTAGTAATTTGAGAGTTCTGAAAATCTTCATGCTTTAGCATACATTCATAGTCAGTATTTGTTATAAGACAAGCAGTTGAGTCAGTTGTGTGGGTTTTTTGTGGGGTTGTCCTTGAAACATTTTCTTCTTCTAGAGTTTTGAAAATGGGACCAAGGTAAGCACAAAAGCTATGTTTGCCTAAGGGAAAAAGTCTTGATAAAGCTCTGAAGTGGTAGTGCATTAGTCACTGAGAGGAACATTGCCATGGTACTGTTAACTCTAAAACATAAGCAGAACAAATGGTGATTATCACTCTTCTACTGCAGACCTTGTTTTCAGAAATATATGGTTATGTAGTATTCATAGCACAGTAATGAGGAAAAAAAATTAAGATAAATTAAATTATCCATACCAAGTCCTCAGTTTGGGTGGAAAGGGGATTTTCAGCTGTTGTGCTGGGCAGTTTTGGTTTTGAAACTGTGTTTACTGGAAGTGCTTATAATCAGAGAATGGTTTCGATTGGAAAAGATCTCTTAAGACCATTGGGTCCAGCCATTCCCCCAGCACTGCCAAGGCCACCACTGAGCCATGTCTGCAAGTGCCACATGCACATGGCTGTTAAACCCCTCCAGGGATGGTGTAGTGAACAGGTAAAAAGTAAGGAGTGTTTCTCCAATGCCTCTCTGAATATTAAGTTTTGAAAGTTAGTCTTGAACTGCCTCTAATAAAAATATTAGCAATGGCTTTGTTTTAGAAAATAAGGCACCCTGTTTGAAGGCCATTAAAATCACCTGTTGATACATCAGGTAAACAAGCAATAAAGTTTTGATAAATGAGAAGAGCAAGCAATAAACTTTTTCATGCATCAAAGGAACTTTGCCTGGATGCCAGTGAGCAGCCAATGAACTTCAAGGGAGCAGAGATGAAGTTCTCCCCAGACATGCTCTTGCTCTAAGGTAGGTACAACCTGACCACTCTACAAGCAAGTACCCAACCTGCTGCAGGTTGTAAAACCCACAGAGTGTGAGGGTCTTTGCTGTGTGTGCTGTTATTTGCTGTCCTGGCTGCTCCTGTCAGGCTGCTTGTGCCCCACACTGCTGCTCCTGCTGCTGAGTCCTGGCAGCTCTTGGAGGGACATCACTGAGTCCCTGGTTTTCCACATTGCACTCCATGAGCCAGGAGTGGACTCACAGAGGTAATAACCCCTTTCCTGTGCTGCTTGTAATTGTTCTTGGCATTTTCCTACTTTGCTATTTTATCTCTTTCTTTCCATCTTTATGAAAAAAAAAAAAAAAGGGAGCTGAGTTATCACTTTGGATTCCAACATTTAAGCTCATTTGGGTTTTAATCTTGTTTTCCACTATGCTGAGAACCTAATTCCTTTCTGCAGTTTTAGACTGGGGCAAAACTCACCTGTGCTCAGCTTAAGCAGATCAGAACAGATGGGGATGCCACCACTGCCCTGGGCACCCTGTGCCAGGGCTGATGGCCCTTTCCAGGAGGAGTTTTCCTAAACAGCCACCCTAAACCCCCCTGGCACAGCTTGAGGCCATTTCCCCATGTCCTGTCTCTTGTTATTTGGGATAACAGACCAATCCCAACCTGGCTGCACCTCCTGTCAGGGAGTTGTGCAGAGCCAGAGGGTCCCCCCTGAGCCTCCTTTTCTGCAGGCTGAGCCCCTTTCCCAGCTCCCTCAGCCTCTCCTGGTGCTCCAGCCCCTTCCCCAGCTCCATTCCCTTCTCTGGACACTCTCCAGCCCCTCAGTGCCTTTCCTGCAGTGAGGGACCCAGAACAGGCTCCCAAATTCACAGTGCCTCAGCAGGGCCTGCACACTGAGCTGTTCAATGGCTGCTTAGAAAAGCATTTGGCTTTCATGATAAATCCTATGTCTATTGCTTCTTTTAAGTGTATTTAAACAAATTTGACTAGGAATCAGTTTAACACTGAGCAGTTGCATGTTCTGTGTTGGCAACTCTCTCACAGAACAGGTGATGGAAATAGTGTACATGGGCTTTTTTGAGAGGGGGAGTTGAAGGAGAAGAATCAGCTGGCTGCTTTAGATTACCTCTGTATTAATTGTGGAAGAAGTTATCTACATTTGCCTCAGAGCTATTGAGCTGTTAATGTTAAATGTAAGAATTAAAGTGTAGGAAGGAAGGAGCATGGTGGAAGGATATACAAGATAGGCTGAGTAAAAAAGATAATCCCTGGAAAAAGAGATCTAAGCAGTTGTAAAATCATAGAATGGTTTGTGTTGGAAGGGGCCTTAAAGCTTATCTCATTTCACCCCCCTGCCATGGGCAGGGACATCTTCCACTATCCCAGGCTGGTCCAAGCTCTGTCCAACCTGGCCTTGGAAATTTTCAGGGATGGGGCAGCCACAGCTGCTCTGGGCACCCTGTGCCAGGGCCTCATCACCCTCACAGGGAAGAATTTCCTCCTAATATCCAATCTAAGTCTACTCCTTTCAGTTTGAAGCCATTCCCCCTTGTCCTGTCACACCATGTTCTTGCGAATAGTCTCTCTCCATGCAAGTCCAAGCTGAAAGTGTCTTAACAAAAAAAGTTGAAATAACCCATGCAGATCAAGGCACTGTGGCAGAGAAGTAGGTTTTTACTTCAGCAGTGATTTTAAAAGAGAAAATAACCAAATTCTGAAATTGTTGTTAAACCATTTACAAAACCACATTTTCCCAGACATGGGATGTAAAGTGGCTGATATTTCTGTTCCTTGCCCCATTTATTCTGCACCATGAATTTCTTTTCTTATGAACATCACAGATTAGAAGTGAGGCTGATTTACACACACAAGGGGGAGAAAAGGCAGTGTTGTGTGTGCAATAAATGGGAAAACATTGATAAGGAAATAATAGATGAAAATGGCCAGTTAATTTCTGAGGGTAAAAAGCATCCTTAGTGACTCCTTTGAGCAGCCTCACCCTTAACTTTAAGTCTTCTAAACTGGGCCAACAGGCTTGAGCACATCATTTCTGCCCCTCACCAAGGGCAAAGTGAGTGCATAACGCTGCAACAAATCCCCAAGGGATCTTACTAATAGTGTCATTAAAATTACAGCACATCCCTTGTCACTGTAAACATCTGTGTACCAGGTAACTGTTGGCTTCATTCTTTTCTCCTTGTCTTGCAAACTCTTCCTTAGTGGAATTGTTTATTACTACATTTAAACAGACCTTTGCACCTCTATCAGCTGCTCTCTAGGCCAACATTAAGTTTTGTTTTAGAAGCAGGTATTTTAGCCACATATTTTATAAAGCAGTGCAATTCCAGTCTTTGCCCCAAACCCATGTTCGATGATACCAAGATGTGTCTGGAAGAGTTTCCTCCTCAGTTCTGTGTATTTCTCATTGCCAGGGCTTTTTTTCCTAAATTGCAGCCATCTGTTGCGAGTCTGCACTGCATGGGTTAAAGTTTATTTTTATATTAAGACAAGCTTTCATTATGTTTTCCCTCTTTCCCCTTTTCTCCCCCCAGTTTGGAGCTTTAGGCTTTCTAGTGAAGCTTTTATGGTGGCCACAAACAGGTGCGTGCTTCACACAGGGTCTCATTCTGCAGCTCCCACTGGCATCCCTGGCCTCCTGAACTCCCTTTTGCTACCTCCTTCCCCCTCAATAATTTTTTATGAATGATAGCTTTTCAGCACCCTGGGAACAGCCTGTTGGGAAGAGCACTCTTTGTGGGATGCAGTCAAATCCTACACATTTCTCTGGGGGTTTTCTGTGAAAGGGCTGGCTCTGTGCTGCAGGTATGACGTGCGTGTGGACTCCCCCACCTCCCCCCTCTGTGGTTCACTGTGATAAATCTGCTTTTTAATAAATGCTGGTAGGCTCTCACCACAGGTGCTTCTCAATTAAAATCCACTTTGTTTAAAAACTGCAGCCTTGTTTAACTGAGCCCCTGGGGAGAGTTGTCAGATCCCAGGATAGGTGACACAAATGGATTGGTGACCCTCTGGAGCTGCATTGAAAATACCATATCCTGGGGGACCAGAGGGCAGCACCACTCTGAAAACAAATCCTCGCATTTGAGGAACCCTGGGACTTGTCATTTCAGTGTGGGGCCTTTTTAATCCATCTTTTAACATTTTGTTTTGTGCCCTGCTACCCTTCTCACACCCCCTCCCCCTGAAAGTACTTTCGCCTTCTTTCTAGTACTGATTTAGCTGTTTGGAAAATACAAAGGTAAAAGGAACATTTTTTTTTTTTTCCAAGAACAGTCTCTCTTTTCTAAAGATATTTAAAAATTCTAAAGATATTTAAAGATTCTAAAGATATTTAAGTGTTCTAAAGATATTTAAAGTATTCTAAAAATATTTAAAGATTCTATAGATATTTAAGTATTCTAAAGATATTTAAAGTATTGTAAAGATGTTTGCAAGAAATTAATTGGAATGGCAAGGCAGGGTGTGGAAAAAATATTTGGAAAAAAAAGAGAAAAGCAAAATTGAAAAATTTTTAAATTTTCTTTTTAAAGAGAAAGGAAAATGTACTCTTGAGTGATCTGAACTTTTCCCTGCCTTCTTAGACGTGTATTTTTAGCATTTTGAGTACATGTAATGTTCTCAGATATTGCTTACCAGAGCACTTTGCAATAACTATAGAGGGTGGATGGGATGACTCAGGGGACTGGTAATTGAATGCGGAGCCTTTTCACCTCCAAGTCCCCAGCCTGAATCGAGCCCAGGCTGAGAGGGACCTCGTGGTTACCCTCAGATGGGTGTTTAGTGGCCTGTCTGAAGTGAGTTGGTGGTCTCAGTCCAGCTCTTGGCAAGCAGCTCCCACATCACAGCAACCACAGCCGCGGTCGGTGCCAATTCTCAGCCGGGCTGGCAGCGAGGGCAGGGATGGAATTAGTGAGTGCTGTGCTGCTGTCAGAGGTGGTCCTGCTGCTCCTGGAGCCCTGCAGCAGCAGCAGCAGCTGGGCTTGGTGCTGTTGGCCCTGTGGGATGTGTGTTCCTGCTCTCTGGGGTGATGGCAGCTCCCGAGTGCCGAGCTGGCTTTGGTTTTGCTTGGCCTCTGCAGGTTATCAGTCCCTCGGTTCAATGGCACCTCCGTGCATGGGGATTTCCTACACACCCTTTGACATCTCTGCTAAGCATGCCAAAAAAGAGATTCTTCACATTTGTGAGTCCAGAGAAGGGGATGGAACTGGGGAAAAGGCCTGGAGTGCCAGGAACAGCTGAGGGAGCTGGGGGGGCTCAGCCTGGAGAAAAGGAGGCTCAGGGGGGACCTTGTGGCTCTGCACAGCTCCCTGACTGGAGTGGGGTAGTCAGAGTCTGCTCCCAGGGAACAAGGGACAGGACATGGAGAAATGGCCCCAAGCTGTGCCAGGGGAGGTGCAGGTTGGGCATCAGGAGGAATTTCTTCACCAAAAGGGTGGTCAGGCATTGGCACCACAGGGAAGTGGTGGAGCCCCCATCCCTGGAGGCGTCCAAGGAATGCCTGGACATGGAATTCCGTGCTCTGCCCTGGGTGACAAGGTGGGGGTCAGTCACAGGCTGGGCTCCATGGCCTTGGAGGCCTTTCCCAACCATGAGTCTGTGATTTCAGTCCCTTTGTTTGATAACAGTAGTTATAACTGTATCTGTAACTGTTACAACTGATAACAGTCACATTTCTGGTAACTCTCAGCTCCCAAAGTTTCCATGCCACCCCATTATTTTGCAGTCCTCTTTCTGGAGTTGTTTTACATTTTATCTAAAGTTTTCTTTTTTTTTCTAAATCTAAACTAAAATGTAGTAATTTTGAAAGTGTGAGGACAAAATAGATAATTCTTATCCTTTATAATCCCTTATAGCTGAAAAAAAAATCTTGCATATATTTCTTGTATTTTGGGTGTTTTAGAGTATAACCCTCACAGAGATTCTGGATGGAGCTTTAATGGATTCCAAAGCCCTCAGAGGAGCTGCAGTAAGATTTTGGGTTGATAAACAAATCTTATCTGTGGCAATCTGTCTGAAAAATCATGAAAATTTTCATATGTTAAAGAAAAGTTGAAGTAAATATGGTTTGCAACATTTTATTCTATAAGACAGTTCTTTCCAAAAATGGTGAGTTCATTTTTCACACTCTGAATTCATTCAAGGGAAGGAGAGTAACACAATTCTAATCAAAATAGAGTGGGTTTTTCCCAAGTACTAAAGTAAGTGCCTTAGAAACCCATTTTTTATTTTTTGCCCCTGACTCTTAATGTTAACTGTGGTTTCTGTAAAAATAAACATTTCCTCAAGGTATTGGCAGCCCAAATAGAGATGCTGAAACTGAATGTAACAAGAGTGACCTTATGAGGATTTTTTACCTCTAAATTGAGACAAATGACTCAAGTGAATAGCACAAACAGAAACAATGAAGATTTTTAAGCTTTTGATTAAGCTTAAAAATTTAAGCTGGTGTTGGTAAAATGGTAAGGAGGATTTTGTATAAAAGGAGATATAAGTATTGGCTGTTGAGGAGGACAGGGATGCAACTTTTGGAATCTGTAGTTTAGGTTGGGATAACATCTGGCTGCACACATCCAAGTAACCAGTTAAGTTGATTTCCTCATTTCTGGTCACTCACTGATAGGTGATCTGACCAGATTTCACTGGGAGGGGATGGATTTGGGCTATCTTTGTGGAATTTGGTTTATTTTTATCCAAGAGTAGGATTTAAGGAAGCAGGTGGGAGACCAGCTTTCTGGCTGGGAACAGCTCTGCTGGAGATGAAGGGAAAGCCTGACTCAGGGCTTTCTCTTGTCTTTTGGACAAGCTCAGGAAATTACCTCTAGGAAGGGTCTACAAGGATAATCCCATGCTTGGTGTCTTGAGCAGTCCAGAAAAGAGGCAAAAATAATTGCTGCTTGCAGGCTGAGGAGATGAAGTCTTCTAAATAATGATGGTTTTATGGAGGAGGTGATGCTTTCTTCTCAAAAGGAAGGACATGGAAAAAGCCAAAGTGGAAACAGTTGGCAAGGTCACTCTGTCTTGTCTCAGAATGTCAGGAAGGAGGCCTCCAAACAAACCAAAGCCCAAGGAGTGGGGCTATCACCATTTCTTCCTGCTCAAACAGAATTCTTGTTCAAGGCATTTCCAAATAAGGGTGAGGAACTGAGCACTGTGACCGCAAGATGACAGTGCAAGGCTATTAAAGCCAAGTCTCCTTTTCCTTTCTACTTAAAATAATCCATGTCCAGCCATGAATCAAAGTGCCTCTGTAACCTGCCTTGCTCCAAAACAGACTGACAGAAACATATACAAATCCTCCTGGAAAAATAAATGATGAGAAAAGCTTTAGCTGGAAACTCCGGAGTAAAAATGATTAGCAAGTTGCATTGTTGACTTAATGTGATTTTAATCATGGGCTAATTGTTCGTCTCAAGGCTAAAAATGCCATGATGTGTGAGGTGAGAACAAGGCACATAGAAATTACATGGCAAAAGTAACATTTGCATAATATGGTAACAGTAGAAGCAAAAGGAAAAAAAAAAAGAACAAGGGGCAGAATTTCCTGGCTGGTATGAATTGGCCTGAAATCAGTGGAGCTTTACTAATCCACACCTTTGAAACCCTCCCCTTCAGCATGGCAGTGCTACAGCAGCAGTGAACCACGGGATGGTTGTTGAGATGCCTCACTGAAGTAAGAATAAAACCACTGTGCCACTGAGGGAAAGAACAATTTTAGCATGTAAGATTAGGGCAGTGCTCAGGGTGGGACCAGCCTGGGGTTTGCCAGTGCTTGAGCCCACTTACACTTTGAATAAACTTCTAAATATCCGGGAAATCTTTCCATGATGTTTTGATTTCAAAAGCTATCTGGCAGCCTGAGTGCCCATACCTAACAATTAAACCAATAAATTCAGAGGCCAGTCTTTAAAGTTCAGAGCTTCAAATGCTCTCACTAGTGCATTATTCATGGGCTTGGTTTTTTCCTTTGATATCTCTCTATGGTGTGATCTGTATGGCAGAAGGGAACCCACATCTGTCTGTTTACGCCACCCTGGAAATTCTTGTGGGCAAACAAAAAAGTCAACCACAAATAACTGCTGGGCTACCAACAAACAGAGTATCTGGAGTGCCTCCACCCACCTGCCATCAGGCAGACTTCTAAATCTCATTTGAAATGGGAAAAGTCAGATCAGGGTGGGAGGGAGAAGTAGAGGGAGGGCTAGGGGGAAAAAAAAACTGGATTGAAAGACTAACCTGAAATTAGCAGAACTAGGAATTTTGATTTTTGCGGGTTTTTTTTTCACATGGAATAGGTCACATGTGGGCCCTGAGCTGAGCATCAAGGCATGGCACAGTGGATGTGTTTGTCAGATCCTTTGGCTCATTGTGGGGTTGAGGACTGAACCCATTTGTGCTAAAAGGTGACAGGTTCTTCTGAGCTGTGTCTTGAGGAAAGGTGAACAGAAAAGGTAAACAATTTTAAAATTCATGAAGATTCTCTAATAGAATGCTGGGAAAAGCTGCAAATTCCTGTTTTGTTTGAGCCACTGGGGACTCTGGTCATTCCCACTTTATCTGCAGGGTCTCTTTACATTGTTGTGGATATTATTGGAGGGAATTACAATTTCTATTGGTTGGGAAAGCTTCCCAAAGCTTCCAGTGGTGACTTCCTTACCAAGGCTTTCACCCACCCAGATATTCTCATGTACCTGAGCTAAAGCATTTGGGTAGGGTTCTCAAAATCAATGGAAGTAGTTACATGCTTAAAAGTGGGCATTCACAAAGTTGGATCTCTTCCTATGACCCTTTAATTCTTGAGAAGTATGGAAAAGACTGATTTATTAAGCTGATCCTACATGATTCTTTCTCGATTTGCAGTGTTCAGAGAGTTTTAATTGTTATTTATCTCACACTAATATCCAATCACTTGGACGTTTCACTTTACCTCGATTTATGACTAAAAAATAAAGCCTTGATGGAGATGAGGATTTCATTGTCCATAAAAAGCTTTTCAGTCAGGTTCATCAGGTTCATCAATTTCTGAGGCTTTAATTCTTGGTGAGGTAATTTCTCCCCAGTGCAGATCATCTCGTGTGCTGGAGTACACCACACTGACGTTGACTCTCCCCTGCTTGGAAGTTTGTTCACCTTCCAGCTTTTATTTCCTGAATCTGGGGAACGGTTTTTCCCCTTCCAGTTGTGTTCATTTTTCTGAGAAAGGGGTGCCTTTTTGATTTGTCCAGACTTTCTCCCTTGTTCTGTTTATCCTTGCTGCAGAAGATGGCCACAATTCCTCCATTTCGTGCAAGCTGGAGGTAGTGCTGGGGTCCCTGGCAAGTTCCCAATACAGGTCTCAGATGACTTAAATGCTTCCCATGGGTGCATTGACACATTATTGAGCAATTACATTCTCTTGTGGCAGTCATCTGTGGAATAAGCAAACTGCCTGTGTGAGCCCCACAGTGATATCATGCACCATAAATGCATGCTTGGCCTCCATTGTGTCAACAATCCCTCACGTTCTCAAAGGCAGAAATGCCAGTATAATTCTCAAACTATACTGGCTAATAAACAGGTTCGTTTTATTACTTGTTTCTACTTTGAAGGGCAAGATTAAATTTAATTTATAAGGCTACCATAAAATAAGAAGGCATATGGGTAAGCATGAAGTGATTATTTGTTTATTCGCTCTAAATTTATTAATTTGGGGTTTGGGGAGTGAAAAGGGAGGCCAGCAGAAGAGAGTGACTTACATTTAAGTCTGATTTTTTTTTCTTCTGGCTAGGGGAAGGTTGGTCATGAAGATCATTTCCTCATCAATAACTTTGGCAAGACTCTAATATATATTACTGATAACTCCCAGATCTGCTTGCACAAGCAGAATATTTATGCAACAAGATGTCAAGCAACGCTCTCCTGAAAATTAGGAGATCTTTGATTACCCAGTGTAGTGTAAAGGTAATGGTGTAAGGAGTCTTTTTTTCCCTTCCCTTCAAAAAACTTGTGTCTAAATATTTTGTAAAACTGAAAATTCCCAAGGACAAAGTGTGACTTAAAAAGGTGCCATAATTGCTTGTACTCATTAATAGCTTACACTAGCTATCATTAATGAGCTAGCCTGTGCTTTGGTGCTTTCTCCACCTTTGTGTGTCATTCAGTGATGTGTGGTTGAGGCTGATCACTCTCAGCCCAGCACAAAGGGAATTTGGGCTCCCAGCACTCACAGCTGGGGCACACCCAGCTCTCACCTATTACCACCCCCGAGTCCTTCCCTAAGGGCTGCTCTGCATGACACTGTTCTCAGATAAATTTTATGGCCACCAGGCTTCCCTCTTTCCAAAGAGGGAAGCCCAGCTCTCCTGCCTGAATCAGCACAGGGTGTCCTACACACGAGGCCAGTCGGGTTGTTTCCCCTGGATCTTTGTTGTGGCTGGGGACAGAGCACAGATCCCAGTGTGCTTTTCAGGGTTGTGCAGAATTATTCAGTCTGGTTGAATGACTACCCTCTGCTTTGTCATCAGAGAATATTTATGACCATCGAAGGAAGGCCGGGTTCCTGGAGACGGGATAACGCACGGCTTCCTGCTGCCAGACACAGAGTTCCTTTCCGTGGTCACACCAATGTTTGTTCATACTCCCACGGACACCACAACTTTTTTGGATAAGGAAGAAGATGATGGAACACAGATGAGGGAAAGAAATGGCCTCAGAGAACTTGGATACGTGGGGGTATTTTTACCCTTTGGGGTTTTTTCTTCCTGAATTTCAATGAGTGACTTATTGGAAACTTCTTTGGGTTTGAAGTGTTTTTTTTCTTCTTGTTCCACACACACGAAACTGTTTTGGGTTGTTTTGTTTGTCTTTGTTTATAATGCAGCTGAGATAGGGTGACTTGATATTTTTAAAATAGAAAACTGATGCCTTCTGAGGGAATAGGCGGAAGAGAGGAGGACTTCACTAGCTGGAAAAGTCCTGTGGGTCATACCAAGGACAGCTTGCTACTGTGAAGGTTGTGCTGGATATAGCAGGGAGGATTTGGTGAGAGCTGGTGGGGAGGCAACAGTGCTACTTCTCCTTGGGTGCCAAATCCACTGCTGGTTCTCCAAATGCCAGATCCCAAGGATCCCTGTGTGACCGCCACATATCTCTTTGATTTATTAACTGGTTTTCCCCTCTTTTGATTTATTAACTGGCTTTTTCCCCTCTTTCTTTTAAAGTAAATTCTAGATTGAACTTTTCCAACCCATGGCATTAGAAACTATCAGGCACTGAATGCCAAGCAGGTGCCTTCAGTTTCCCTCACTGACATCCTGCTATTCTCAATCATTCAATGAAAATAAACCTAAAATAAAAAAATATCTTGTCTTATTGGTGAGGTAAATGAATGGGATTACAGATCCTATTTTTTAATGGCTAAGATGCAGAACCCTCACAGAAAATGCTCAGCATCTTGTCCCTTCTCATTTTGATCATTGCCAAAGCCTACAAAGCACTGGGAGTTTAGGAGCATCTTCTGGAGCCTGTGATGTGCTGGAGGCTGCTCAGCACACCTGAAGTGAAAGCAGGTATTCAGAGAAAGAAATTATCAGTGAATAGGAATGTATGGCAATGACAAAGTGTCTTCCAGGGATTACCAATCAAATGAACAGTGTGAGTTTCCACAAGAGCCCCTCCACTTGATGCCTGTTGGGAAAAGCACTCTGCTGTTTTCCATGTTGTGCAATTAAATTAGTGAATAGTATAAGGTATTCCACTTTTTCAAAGCCATCACCCTGGGGATAACTTAATATTTTGAAAGGAATATTTCATATTTCCTTGTCATTTCTATGTCTATGTTAAAAGTATTATGCATATGCTAATATTGGCATGTGATCACTGTAGGGTAAGTCTCTGTGATGGTAATCCTCTTTCCCTTCTCTGCTGTCATTGCCATTTCAAAGCTTCCAGAGCTTGCTGTGGGAATTATTCCAGCTGGAGACAGGGGCTAGAAATTAATGAAATAAATGCTATTGTTGTGAGATTTCTGAAAATCATGTTTGTGCTGGTGCTTTTGGGTTCAAACACAAATTTGGATATGCTTTGCTGACTCCTGCAGGTGGACTGGGAGAGAGGGAGAAGATGGCTTTGGTTTTACATATCTATTATCACCTAATTTTGATTTTGTTGTTCTGAAATACTTGGAGGTTTATACATTTTGAGAAGTTCAGCAAAGGTCCACTTTGTGCAGATGCACTTCAAGCATCAGCAGATGAGCTCCAGGAAATCATGTTGGACAGGGCACTGTTACAGTCATCCTTTCTACCACTTCCTCTCAAGCTGATATAAACAGATGCATGTTTTTATGTCCTTTCCCTTGGGAAAGGGAGAGCTCTGAGCACAAATGATCAATATGTGGCTTTTCCGTGGTTACTCGGGAAACTTCATCCCTGAAAACTTTTTTTAATCACAGGACAGAATCCAGCTTTTTGTTTTTCATCTGCTGTAAGTTATAGAATCTGGACAAGAGGAACAAAGCTGAATGAGCTGGTTTATGCAACAATAAAACCAGGTATGTGGGGTTGTGAAAACTAAGGAGGTGTAAAAAGGGAAATAATCACTGCTTTTAAAATAGTGATTAATTTTAGATTTTTGATGTACTGTAGACTTACATATTCATTTACTGCTCCTTCCAAACATTTTTCCTTCAGCATTTTTAGCAGATCTATGGAAGTTGGATTTGATGGCTTCTAGAACATTATGATTTATCTTCACTTCGGAGGGCCCTAAGTGAGGCAGTCCTGTGTGAACATGAGGTGCAGTGGCTCTTCTGCAGTAATCAGTGCCATGCAATTCCTAGACTGTATTTCTGGTTGTATTGCAGCTCTGGACAAATCACACCTGGGAAGTTTTGGAGGGCCCATGTCTGGTGTTTATTTCCCACTGACATGCCAGTAACATGAGTGGTTAACACCCAGTTGAATTTTTCTGAATCCCTCCCGTACAGTCTTTCAGTTTCCATGTTCTCAGTTATCCCAAATAAAAGGTGAAGGCTTTGGGGTTATCTTCTCTGGAAATGAAGCTCTGCAAAAATATACTTGCAAAAGTCCCTCCAAGAGCAGGGACAGCTTGTTGCTACAGCTGGAGCTGCAGGGCACCAGGTGAGCATGGGCATCCCAGACTGGATGTGAAAGGGGTTCCTGAGCCACAATGCCAGTGAGGACAAGCATTGTTACAGGTACAAAATAACAGCACTAGTCAAAAGGCACAACAGCCCTGTGGTGCACACAAGGGAGAGGAGCTGGGAGCTCTTGGATCAGATTTTGGCTTTGCCACAGAGCTCCAGTGTTACTTTCAGGCAGTACCTTAATCTCTGCATCCACCCCCTGTGAAGCAGCCAGGCTTGGAACAGTTTGTGTCTCTGGAAGCATGGATCCAATTCAGCTGTTATTATCAAAGTTAAATATTAAAGAACTGTTGTGTTATCATAGGATAAAGCCATGCCACACCATTTTCACTGTGAACTTTGTTCTTTTGCTATTACACATTCTTTACATTACATTTTTCAGGGAAAAAAATATTTTCACTGCATGAAAGTAAGTTAGGCAGAAATTCATGATGCGCATTGTGCAAGCTAGACTTGTGGATTTGATGTCTGACACTAAAATAAGAGATGCATGTTAAATGCCACTAGAAAGACTTCAGGGCTGGTTGTTCAATAAAATGAAGCACAAGTCTGGGCATTGAAAGTAAACAAATAATATAAGAATTGGTAGAGATCAGCCTTGCAAAGCTGTTTGGAAAGTTCCATAGCTTGGGTCTCACTGTAGGCACTCCTCATCCCCTTGGTGACAGGCATGCTGCTCTGAATTTGTTGCTCAAACTTCCACTAGTATTCTGTGTCAGACAAGGAAATAACTTAGATCAATTTTCAAACATGTTTCTTCAGGAAGGAACTCAAGAGCAGTCCTGAGAAATATCTGCTGGAATGGAAAAATTCCGATCTTTGGGAAAGTAAAGGAACTGCTGTGTGAGAGGAAAAATGTCAATACCTTTGGAGGACAGGTGAGTTTGTTTGCCAAACAACCTTCAAGTCTGTCTTTGGAAGTGCATGGTCAGTTTATGAGGAGGCGCTTTCAGTTTTAGGAAGCCCTGGTAAATGTCAAAACTATTTACATTTTTCACATAATGGAACATGGAAACTTCCTGTGACAATTGTCAATTTGTCCATGTGGGGGAGAGGATGAATGGCAACTTTGGAGAAATTAATTTTGGGTTTAATTGTGTTTTTCAGTATTATTGATACTATGCAAGGTGGTAATTGCCTAGTTGTAGTCTGGGTAGTGTAACTCCCCAGCAGTTTCCTGCAGCACTCTCCTATGCACCCAAACAGGGAGGATTTGGGCAATTTGGGGCCATCCATGTGCTCTTCAACCAGCAGTGCCCCCAGTCCCACCCTGCAGTGCCTTTGTTCTGGCTGATGAGAGGTTTTACAGCATAAAAGCAGCTCCCGAGGGATGGAACCCTGAAAGCCACATCTTTGCTCACCCCTCCAGCCCTCAGCAGAGTGTAATAATAACAACCCACAGGTTTTTACAGAATTTCAAATATTTCACCTGTGTTGCATCTACATTGCCACATGCGCTGATGTGTCATCCCTGAAACATTTCTACTGCCCTGTTAAGCATCCTGTTTCTGCTATCTCAAAACACCTTTTGTTTTTTAAACCACTGAGTATTTAAAACAATCCACAGACTATTTCAGATTGGTTGTGAACAACTCCAGAACAATTTTTTGAGCAACATTTTTTTTGTGTTATTGGGGTTAAATCAGCATATCTGGCTGTGCTTTGTATCCTTCAGTGTCAACTTGAGTCTTTGGAATCTAAAATCCTTGGGGATGTCTTTTCTTTCTTTCAGTGAAATTGTCAGGAAGAAAACACTGTTAAAAAGGAGGCATAATTTAAATTTAAGGCTCCTCCAGCTGAGGTGTGCTGCACTGCAGGTTTTCATGCTGAGTTGCACAGCCATTTCAGCCACACAGAGCCCTGCAACAAGTTAGACAAGGGGCACTGAGGCCTCTCCTGCAGAAATCCCATCCCAGGAGAGGATTGATTTGTGCAGGAACCTCCCAAAGATGTAGCAAAGCCACTGCTGGTTGGTAAGGGCCTGCTAGACCTTATATGGTAGGAGTGTAATAGGCTTTGGAAATACATATTATAATGCATTATATAATTATAATATAATGTATAATATAATTATATATATGGCTCATGTGTGATCTAGTAGATCCTTTCTGCCTCTTTTCTCTTATACGTGTGCTGAACCTTAAATACCACATGACACTTTGTCAACCCTGTCAGGCAGAAAGCTTCCTTTTATGTTACTCATTTGAAGAAACTATTTTTGTACCCGATAGTGTCTCTGACAGTGAAAGGTCACAGAATAATTTAATTAAAAAGCTAAAGCAAAGCACTAATAATGCATGGTACCTCACCAAACCCACAGTCACCTCCCCTGCAGCTGCTGGATTTGCAAAAAAAAAGAAATAAAAAGCCATCAAATAATGGATTAAGGATGCTTTCCAGGCTGAAAGCTTTAAGTAATACACCAATATATGATTCTTAATAGGAACATCATCATCTAGAAACCCAGCCAGCAAGCATTGGATGAATCTGTTTTTGTTGTTATCCTTGCAGGCTGGCAGTTCTTCTCTCCAGATGTACCATTTGGCACATTAAGCAATTCTTTTCTTAGAAGGGGAACCTATGTTTTTGCCATGTAATGCAAAACACCAATGGAATCACTACATAAGCAAAATGCCAGTAATGGTACAGTGGTCCAGCCACAAACATTGGTATGTTAATTTTGTTTTATTTTTCCTAGTGTGTCATCTGTAGTACTGTATTTTGTATCAGGACTATGGCTGGGCTGTTTAGTATCAGATTTTAAAGTGTGTTTTCAGCAAGAGATTTAAGCTAGGAAACTAATGGTTGGGGGATTTTTTTCTACTTAATATGGATGTAACTATAATTTTTGCTTGATATTTGAGACCAGGCCAAATTTTCCCCTCAATTATAGCTATTCTATCATTCAGCTGTGTGCATCCACTTTTGATAATGGTACCCAAATACAAAAAAGCAAGCAGTCTACACTAAGGCTGTTGCTTATATTTGCCATTGCTTCCTAAGTCTAGATAGGCCTTAAAGAAAAAGTTTCAATTCATTTGTAAGAAGAGTATTTAAATTACAGTAGTTAGCAGGTTTCTTTCTAGTTAATATGACAGGTGGTTTTTTTTTTCCCTGATATTCACCAGAAATCTCACCTTTTTTCCTCCCATCTTAAATAAGTCAGTTCTGGCCTTTGCCTGTCTATACAGTCAAAAAATGAGACTTTCTTATTACTCTCCCCCTGCCTAAAAGCAACAGTGAAAAAAAAAGAGTGGTTTCTCTCCACGTTTCTAATTAAATGGGGTTGTGTGGCCTCTCCAGTTTGATTAACTCTGTAATTAATAATGACCAGGTGAGGCAGGGGTATTTTTCTTTGGGTTATTTCCGTCTCATGAATCTTGGGGAAGAACCCAAGGAAGGCACACAGTTGTGAGAACACTTTCCCTCTCCTGTTGGTACAATTCCTAAAATCTGACCACGTTTTAAACCCCTGCAAAGAGCAACATTTCATTCTTTCTCCTCTAGAGGATTTCTGCAAAGGAGCTAATCCTTGGTCATAGAGCTCAGCCACTGGAGGGAAAGGGACAGTGTTAATGCTGTGCCTTGTTTTGGTTTTTCTATTTTTTTAAATTATTTTATTACTCTTTGAAGCTAACAACCCAGGGCAAAATAAGGTTTTGAAGGTTTGCAGCCACCCTTGGAGCTGAAGTGGAGAGAGGCACTGCAGCAGGGCTGTGAGCTCAGCCGTGTGGGTCCGGCATTGAGGGGGAAAAGGGACACACACTTTTAAAAAGATACTAAATGTTTCAATGTGTATTTCATTTTTTCCCACTCCTATCTGTGCTGCAGGAAGTGATCCTCTGCTACCTCTGGGGTACCTGGGGTGGGGGGATTGAGGTAGACTATGGGATTACCACGGGACTGTTTCTTCTTTAAGGAAAATATGTTGAAGTTTGAGTTGGTGTGTGAATGTAACTCACCAGTGTGTTATCATTAGGAGTCCACAGAAGAAATGTGGATTAGGCAATCAGCCTGTGCAAGGCTTTTCCCTGTGGCACACCAGCTACTCTTCATGTTTGCTGTGTTTTCATAATAACTGAACTTCACATACTCTCCATTCCAAAGTTCATTCCATTTCTTAGTGCTTTTCTGTTAGAGGTGGCTTTTCACACCTGGCTGTCATCCAAATTGCATGTTGAAGGCATTTTTGAGGAAACATGAAGCTTTAGAGTGTTAATAAAGTGCTGCCTGCTAAAATAAAGTCAGATTGGTTCAATGTTAGTGTAAAAGAGTGGGTAAATAGTAAATACAGAAACATCAAAACAAATATAGAGAATTAAGAAATATCAAAACAAATAGAGATAATTTAAAAATATCACCCTGTGCTCAAGGTAGGTTGGTGACATTTCATGACCTATTTTATTATTCTTCACTTAAAATTATTCAGTGCCACATGCTGAATATATCAAGCTGCCCTTCTACTGCTGCTGTTCATATATTAGAGGATTCTTCTGTAGTTTCAAAATGTCTTGAATATAAAATTGAACTTCACATCAGTTTTAAAAGGCTTTTATACTACCATACTCCACTTTAAGTCAAAAGCAGCTCTTGGGTGAAGTTGGATTTGATGTAAAGAATAACATTATGTAATCACATAGGAAAGTGCTGCTTAACCACCAAAATATATTTGAAATACTTTTCTGAGTAGATTTGTTGCTAATTATACTATATAAGTTTAAGAGCGGAAACTTTGTTTCTCCGTCACCATGGCTTGCATGTCTAATATTTTGCACTGAGCTTTGGAGTGCAGCTGAAGTGCAGCTCTCCTTGTAAATCTGCTTTTGATCTAATCCCATTTTCTAGTTAAACATTCCAAATGAAATATACTGAGCAAGAAAAAGAGGGCTACTTTGTTTGGGGTATTCTATAGGCAGAAGATTGCCTGAGGACTTCCTTGTTGACTGTACCTTATCTTGCTGTGTATCCACTAACAGATCAAGTTGAAGTGTGGGTACCTCAAGCTCTGTTTAATTTTCTTTTTTCCTTTTTTTTCATCTCCAAGTACATGGATTAGAGCTATAAAGATGTTGGTCTAAGTCACAAGAGTTTTGGAGATCGGAAATGCTTGATTTCAGTAGTTGAATTTAAAGTTATCTGAAGGTAAATATTTCTTATCTAGATGGTGTGTAAATTGCATATTCATCTGATTTCCTTTCCTCACTGGTTATCATTTTCCTCTGGTGAGTGGTTCGTTTGGCTTCCTAAGCAGAACTAGACAAACTCCTAAATCACTCCAAGCTTTCAGTGAGCTGTGTCACCTTTCTTTTTTTTATTTTCTTTAATCATTCTTTTCATGCTTCCGGAACGAGCTGAAGTGTTGTGAAAGATTTCCTATCATCTTCTGTGTGCCTGTCTCATACTTCATACCTCAATA
Organism: Zonotrichia leucophrys gambelii; assembly: GCF_028769735.1. Classification (NCBI taxonomy): domain Eukaryota; kingdom Metazoa; phylum Chordata; class Aves; order Passeriformes; family Passerellidae; genus Zonotrichia; species Zonotrichia leucophrys. The sequence continues at coordinate 6,850,513 of NC_088170.1, forward strand.
TTCGGTGTGTTTGATATTCAGCTACCTTCTCCCTAATATTGCGTGCATGGGGGGTTGGGATTTCCAACATGACTGCAAATTTCACCTTTCCAATGATTTTTTGTGTTGGATTAAAAGGTGCAAACACATAACCCCAGTATTCACAATTCTGGAGTTATGTGCCCTTACCACTCTGGGGACCTGTAACCTCCTGCTGAAAATTCTTTTTCAGGTTTCCCAAAGATAATACCTTGCTGGAATTCTCTGATAAATGGCTATTGTGTGTTGCTAAATAGTTTGTGTAGAGCCCAAATCTGACTAAATTCCAGTGATAGTCCCAGTTTTCAAAAAGGATGTGTGTGATGGATACTGTAACTGTGTGGGCATTTTTGCAAGTACCATATGTGGATATTTGTTCTAATACCAAGTAATTATAGCAATAAATGCCATTAATAGATTAGTTAATTCAATGCTTTCTACTCTGAGAAGTCATTTGGAAAAATGGTCACCTTTCCTCTATACCATTATCGCTCCATAACACACCATTATCAGCAAACACCTGATAATATATCCCTACATGCTTGCTGTTGTGAAAGAAATTAATATTTATACTTTATTGCCTGCCAGAGTGTGTGGATGTCTCAGTTTTCAATATGCCTTGGCATTTTAAACTATTTTGCTGCTGTGGATGCAAATCCTGTCTTTAGCTTAGCATTGTTCTGCCTTGTGGGAAACAGGGAGTTGTCCCCATTGAGTTGAAATCAGGGTTTGACTCCTGGAATTTCTGTTCCCAGTGGTGCCATGTAGGCAAAATGGAAACCAGCTTGGCTCCTGTCAGTGTCCAGGTGAACTTTTCTCAGCTTGGCAAAGCATCAGGGCAGTGTTGCACAACAGATTGGCATGAGGAAGGATTGATGTACTAATGTCTCTATACTTTATGGTCATACAATTAAAAATGTTTCTTAAAAAAAGAATATTCTCCCAGAAGCACTAACTGGATCTTCTTACAATCTCTACCTGGTCCCTGCATGTGCAAACCTGGTGATTCTGCATTTACACCAGCAAGTCCTGTGTGGAGGAACTTGTTTTCATCCCAACTCTTGATGTCCTTCCAGAGCTATTAAATTAAGAGCTAGCATGCCCTCCTTTGAGTACCCAAGTGAGACATGGAGGAAGGAGGTGGAAGTTTGGTACCATCCACATACATCTCAAATCATTTAAAAGCAAATTTGGAGGGATTATAGCAGCAAAGGATGTAGGTGCAGTCCTGAAGTCACGTGCAAATACCACTGCTTTATAGAGCTCTCTTAAAACTCTGACCATGCTGAAGTATTAATTTACTGGCTGAGAAGCTTTGAAAAACCTCAAATGAAAAAAATAGGGTCCTGTCCTCTGGTTCTGTGGCCTTTTGTGCTATTTTTTCTACATGTTATGGATGGTCTCCACTGCTGCATGACCTTCCTGAGCAGGAATATTGATGCACTTCCAGTTAGGCTGAGGTAGTGATTCACTTTCTGGTGGCATTTTTGCATTCTCCCCTGCCAAAGCTGTGCAGCTGCTTTGCATTTCATCTGGGGAGCAGCGTTTCCTTGAAACCAGCCTTGAGGAATCCAGTGTGTAACTTGGAGAGGGGGAGGGTGTCCTCAATTTCATCAAAATTATATCCAGGACTTCTGTGGAGGAAAAGTCTTGGAGAAAGAGAAGAAGCCAGCATGCTATTAATGAAACATTAGATTCCTTGCAGAACACCACTTTCCTTGCAAGGCAAACCCCAAAAAGCGGAAGAAGTCCTCCTTGAGTTTCTGATTTCTGTGGCCCTTTGAGCTGATTTGCAGCACTGAGAAAAGGTGCCAATATCTCTGTATTGTTTGGCAGAGAAAAGATTACCTTGTAACTCATCTTGTCTGGCTATGGCCTGGCACTGGATCGTGACCAGGTTGATGGCAGCCTGACAGTTTTAAAAGAATATGTTGGCATTTTATGAAAAGGGAAGTTATTACACTTGAAAGGAAGTAAAAACAAAACCAGAAAACCTACGCTTGTCAGTTTTATGGCAGAGAGGCTGTAAAAATTCTGGCATGTTGCTTCGGCCTATCCCTGCAACAAATTACTGAACTAAATTGATTACAAAATCAAAGATGGATTTACATAAGCGTTTGTGTTTTACTTACCCTGCTCTTAAAATGTGTCAGACGCTCAAAAGAGTCAACCCCATGCCCCTAACAGTTAAAATTAGTTTACAGCCTAAATTTAGATGTGTAGCAGCAAGAAGGGAGCATGGAAAGAAAAGAAGAGCATGGGAAGGGATGAGACCTCCTGGGTCACTGGCTCCAATCCCTCCCAGTTTCAGGAAACCACATTGTCTTACCCTCTTTCAGGCTGTGTTATGGTCTTCTGACATTCTGTTAGATAATACAAAAGATGCGGAGTTAAATTTACAGATTTGTCCCAGTTCAGTATAGTTTTTGTCTGCTTTTAACTGCAGGAACGGACCCACACTGAGACTTATCACAAGTTTCTGCTGGTGGGCTCTGTTTTACAGCAGGAGATGTGCCAGGGAGCTGGGGACTGTGGAGACAAAGGCAGCAGCAAAGTGTGAAGAAAAAGGAAGATTCAGAGCAGCTCTTCCAGCAACCAGGAAGAGCATAAACTTGGGAAATAAATTTTCCAAACACTATTATTTCTCTCTCTGTTCCCAGGCTGCTGTTGGAGTAGTGAAGCAGATCACTTCACCCTGGGGTGAGCCAAGGAGGTTTGGGTGCTGTGGACAGGCTGAAGAGATGCCTGAGGAGCCACTTCTGGGTGGCATTCCATTCCCATGCTAGCTCAGGTATTCCTGTGTTCTGCACTGCAGGTCCCTGGAAACTCTTCCTCATGCCATCCTTCAAAACCCTTTATTGATTATCTGCGTCTTCATGCTTGTGAGGGAGCTCCCTGTGTAAGTGAGGGCTGCAAAGAAGGCTTGCTTGGTGAGTGCCATTGCCTCAAAAGCAGTTCTGAGTTATTTTGCTTTGTCAGTCAGAACTGCAAAGTGAAACTGCGTGACTTTAGCTCCAGAGAGGGCTGCATGGAGCTCCTGGCATTATAGCATGTTTGTAGCCAGGCCACGTAGCCAAAGAAAACGATGAAACCAGACTTCTTCTTGTGGTCAGAAAGAAACAAACAATTTGTTTTGATTGAAGGCTCGGTGCTGTGGAGAGGCCTGGAGCTCTGAGCAGCTGCACAGGAATTACAGAGATATGGGCTGGTGGTCGAGAGCACAGCTCACCTCTGTCACAGCTGAGCCCATGGCACGACAAGGGGATGGAGGGCTGAGAGACACAGAGAGAGCTGAGAGCAAGGTTTGGAGCGAGAGACAGAGTTGTCACTTCTGGCAAGGGAGGTCTTGGCCAAAGTGATCTGCTTTTCTTAATGCCAATCGAGATTCTTGTGTACCGAATGCAATTGCGCGAGTAGATGCAAATAATCTGAGGGGGATTTTCTGCAGGAGTTCTGGCTCCTGTGTTGGGAAGAGTGTTGTAATCTTTGCTCTCTGGCTGCCATACACGTAAAGTCCCAGCTCTCAGGCTGTCACAGCTCTCGGCTGTCCGGGGGATTCCATACCTTCTCTCTCTCTCTGTTTGGCTGCAGCGTTGTTCTTCCCTCTCTGCCGGGGCTCTTCTTCTATCTTCTCAGGGGCTCCTCTTGGGCTCTTGACCCACCCCTATTTATCTCAGTTGCCTTTACGAGCTACAGCTGCTGCCCAACTAAGGACCCTGCAGCTGCAGCTCGTTTGGAGCAACTCAGAACCACAAGGTCTTACAATACAACATATATTCAGGCCCCCACAAAGGAGCATCCTGATGGAGGGAGCTTAGGGTCAGTGACATGTGCTATTACACCTGCCTGTGGCCAGAGAATCTTTCATCTTTCACTTATGGCTCCATCCCTACAGTGCCTGTATCTCCTGGGCAATGCAGCCTTGGTGCTGAGGCTGCCACCTTTATTTTCTTCAGCTCAATGCAATTCTTGCCCCATCACAGTTATTCAACCCAAGTCCAATGTCTCCTGTTCAGATAAAACTGAACAAATTTAAACATTATTTGAACAATATTTTGAATAATAATAATAATTGAATAAATATTGGTATATTTATTTGAACAAATTTTCTTCAGATGCTGAAAACAAAGTCATTTGGGTTTGGGATTGAACTCAGTATAAGAAGCATGTTTTTGGTATGCTCAGATTCCTTCAACAATTTTAGACCTTAAGACTCCTCCTAGTATGTAGCCCCCAAACAGGTTTTTCCAAGAGATAAGAATGAAATCTGTCTTTTCTGAGGTTTCAGAAAGTTTTCAGTCTTGTGCAAGTATAGTAGGAAAATCTAAATATTTTTTAATAATTATTACTTATACTTACATTACTTAATTATAACCTATATTACTTATTTATTGGCTTTTTACTGAAAAATCTTTTGTCTAGACAGAGTGTTTGAAAAGATGCACTCAGATTTAGAGTCCAAATTTCACCTTGAGGACATTGGATGCTGATGTTCTGACTTTGCCTTTTATTGTGGGTTTGTTGGGGAAAGTTTCCTAATTCCTATTTTACAGATGGGGAATTCAAAATGTTTCTTAACCATTCAGGGGTATTGTTAAGATAAATATTTGAGAGAAAAAAAATGGCATAGTAATATAGAGTCACAGCTGACATATGGTGAGCACCAATGTCAATTGCCAAAAGCTCTAGTTGCTCTATGAAAGCAAAGGTGAGTAGAAGAATCAGAGCTGCCATTTAAAAATGAGATTTGCCTAAAGCTGTGTTGAAACTGCATCTTGGGAATTTGTGCAAAAGGAATTTCTGCAGGAAATCTTGTGAGAAAATGTGATAATTTTTGCTTTGAAGCCCTTGAGAAGAACTAAACCACTAACAAATGAAATTTAGAGTCTGAGTTTACTTTCAGAGCTCCACCATCCACCAGCCATCTGTCTGTAAGTCAGTCAGGCAGCTTTCTGTCTATCCTTGTAAATTTATGTGGTGAAATATGGCCAAGACCAGCAAGAGCTGTGGATGAGGATGGGAATTGCCTGATGGGAATGGCCTGGCAGGGCTGCCTTGCTGCTCCAGAAATCCATCCACAATACCATTTGAACATCAAGCTGTTCAAATAGAGATGAGCTGGGACAATGTCACAGCTGCCCAAGATGAGCATGGGAAAGAAAATTATGGTGACAGAAGATACAGAAGTGGCTTGGTGTGCTGGCATTCCTTTCTTTTCAGGGAAAGACACGTGAAAGGGCTTGTCACTGACAGAAAGATGCTCTCACATTCTCTTGTGGTGAAACTTTCATCCTCCAAATAACACCATGTGTCATATGTTTCAAGGTGTAATTTGTGTACATGTATTCTTACACCACGGGAATTCAGCATCGTCTCCTCACCTCACAACCTCAGCAAATCAGAAATCTGCTGGTTTAGTTGGGCAAAGTGTTGGGGTTTTGCTTATTTTTTGTTTTTTAATACATATGTGGTAAATTGCATTTCCTTCTAATGTTAAACTCTATGCAGGCTGAGATCCTTCTATTGTGCTTGATTAACTGAAACTCACAGATAAATCTTTAAAAGGAAAAGGTTTTCTAATTTCCATGGAGTGATTGCACTAGGGGATTAGGAATCTCATCTTGCACCTCTAAGCCTCTAAGCTCAAGCTTTCAAGTTAGTGTAAGTGACGCTAATCCTGAGAAAAATTGAAACTGAGGAAGAAAATAATAGTATTTCTAAGGAAAAAAATGCAATATACAGTGGGGGGGTTTATCCATCTGTATTCAACTTGAAACTCTGTGTTGATTAGGGGCTTTGTGAAAAGTTGATTTTCCAGTTCAGCAAAACTTATAGAAAAAACATTTGCTTCAGGTCAACTGCAGCTAGTTGCCCTCCCTCTCACTCATTAAAATGAAAAGCAAGTGCTCTCACTTCATTCAACCTTTTTGATCTAAAGCAGAGCTTTAGGGCAGAGCTTCTCCCAGAGCTTGGTCCTGGCCACTGGACTCAGGAGGATCCTGAATTTCTGTGGTTACAATGGACCTTGAGGTCACACATATCCAGGCCCCCAAACAAGGAACACAATCCAGGGTCCCAGCCCCTGGTGGATGCCCAACCAATGGAATGTCATGGCTTGAGGAATAAATTTTCAATGTCCCTTGAAAGGAAGAGCTTCATTTTGTTTGAGATGGAGAGATGAGAGGATGTGGATCTGTAGCTGATGGAAAGGGAAAGTGTCCCTGTGCTGGCACTTCTGGGTTCCTGCAAATCCCACGGGCAGCTCTGGGCTCCCCACTGCAGGAAAGGCACTGAGGGGCTGGAGAGTGCCCAGAGAAGGGAATGGAGCTGGGGAAGGGGCTGGAGCACCAGGAGAGGCTGAGGGAGCTGGGAAAGAGGCTCAGCCTGCAGAAAAGGAGGCTCAGGGGGAACCCTCTGGCTCTGCACAACTCCCTGACAGGAGGGAGTAGCCAGGTTGGGATTGGTCTGTTATCCCAAATAACAGGAGACAGGACATGGGGAAATGTGGAAACCCAGGGAATTCCTCTGGCTGCCCTGGAGGACTCGAGCCCCTGCCCAGGGGGCTCAGAGACCTTAGCACAGAGCCCAAGACCCCTGTGCCTTTGATTCAGCCCTTGGAAAAAACAATTACCAACCTTATATGAAGAATTACAACCTGCGAAAGTTTAAGTAGTGATAGTGAATTTATCACAGGGTGAAAAACAGATTTTTAGGGTTTTTAGAGAGGGGGTTCAGGGGGCAAGATAGAGGAATCTGGGTGTGTCCAGCCTTTCTCCTTCTTCTTCCTGGCCTCCATCTTCTGGGTGATGTTGGCACTTTTAGATTGGTTTAGAGTAGAAGCTCACTGTCTAACAAAGGTGATAGGTATTGGGAAGTTATTGTAGATAATGTGCACATAGTTTTTAGCATAAAAAGATAACACACCCAGGGGCAGGCAGAGTGCCTCTGTCTGTCCTGCTGAACAGACCTCGGCAGGTCAGGAGAAAGAATTTTATAGATAAGATACAACAAACAACCTTGAGACCGTGAAATGAAGAGCTCTGACTCCTTCTTCAAGTGCTGGGCTGGCAAAAGAGACTTTCTAACACATCTTGGGGTCACTCTGAGCAACTAGAGAGCCCAAGAGGGAAATGGCCTCAGGCTGTGCCAGGGGAGGTTCAGCTGGCCATTAAGGAAAATTTCTTCATAGAAAGGGTTTTCAAGCACTGGAAAAGGCTGGCTAGAGAATAGTGAAGTCATTATCCCTGGACACATTTAAAAGTCATGAATATGGCACTTGGGATCATGGTTTAGTGGTGGCCTTGGCAGTGTTTGGTTAACAAATGGTCTTGATGTTTTTAGAGATCTTCTCCAGCCTAAATGATTTTGTGATTTATAGAACAGACCATTGCCAGATAGCATTGAGATGCTGTATTAGCTTCTGAGTTGGTAGGAAGCAGCAGTAGACTGGATTGGCTGTTGGAGGAATAACTTTTCCACATGGCCATAAATTGACAGTTTAATCACAGTGTTAAGGAGGGTTTATTTTTTCAGTAATAGCTTTGGTTAATTTTATTATGTGTTTCACTTTTCAGTCCAGCAATCTTCAGTGCAAAAAGAGTGGCTTCAGAAATAGAAGGGAGAAGGGGCAGTGTATAAAGGAGAGTGTCAAGGCTTAGGAACAGTGCCCTGCAGTGTCAGATCTCACAGAGCAGGCCAACCAACATTTTTATGGTTGTTTTTGCAAAACCTGCCTTCTGCAAGTTTGGGAAAGAGCTCTGCTCATCTTCATGGTGAAGCAGTGGTGCTGAGATGGCCTTGTCACATGCAGATCCTTTTCTCTGGATGCCTTGGGGTTTGATGCTGTGCCTGAGAAGGTATGAGATCATAGCCTGACCTCATACCATCTGTGCAGCAGATGGGTGTGCATGGCAAGGCTAATGGTTAAAAACCTGGCTCCACTTAGGTCAGTGGTATCAACATCTTGCCCACGATTGGAGGGGGAGGAAGAAAAAAGTGTCCAAAATAGGTCTCCTAAATCACTGCTGGGAAAGCCTGTAGGCTTTAGAACCTTGTTTATTTACCCTGCTGTCTTTGGCTGATAGCTATTTGTGCTTGGCCCTTGGACAGAGGATTTGGTCTTTATGTCTGTGTGTTTGTTGGTGCAGACTATTAATACATGTAACTGCTGAAAGATATGGAAAAAAGTGCAGATCTTATTCCTAATCAAACTGAAAATTATAAACTTAGGTGGTATTGATCAGAATCCTGTTTGTCCATTCTGTTCTGTAATGAAAGTAGCACAAGTATCAATCATGTTTATTGGTAATGCTGGGTGTTCTGTTTGCTGCACCAGACCAGGTGATTAGGTTGTTTTCTTCTTAGATGAATTGCCCTCTTTTTAATTTTTTTTTCTTCATTTTCTTCTCTTTAAACACCCTACACCACATAGATCATCCCTGGATTTCTTTAACCCACAGAATAAATTTTTCTGCCCTCACTGAAATGTTAAAAGCCTGTGGACTGGAACATGGCTGGGTGGGGCACTATTCAGTTTCCAGCCTAAAATACAGCTCCTGACAGATTGAACCCAGCTGCTGCACAGGTGCACTGAGGCTGTGCAGCAAAGAAGCTTGCCCACTTATAAACTTCTGCCTGTGTGCGTCATTAAACCAAGATATTTTTGGATCTCAACTATATACTTTTTGTTTTTTTGATTAGGCAAGGCAAGTGGTCTTCATTAAAGCCACAGACAGCAGGATGGTTTCATCTGAATTCTCCCCTGTAATTGCAGAAAGACAAACACAAGTCTCATAATGCTCCAGTTCTTCCCCATCCAGCTCATTCAGCCATTTCTATAATTGGGAGTAAAGCCTACAGAATCTTAATTGTTTGTCTAATCTGACACTTCAGCATCCAGCCTGCACTGAAATAGTGCAGAAATACATGGAGTTACATTTTAAAGATTTTTCTCACTGATTCTGAAAGAGCTGTGATATCCCAGTAGGAAAATAGTAAAGGAGCAGAATCAGTCCTATATGGAGCAGGTCAGGGAGCTGGGGGGGCTCAGGGTGAAGAAAAGGAGACTCAAGGGAACCTTCTGGCTCTGCACAGCTCCCTGATAGGAGGGTCCACCAGGGCTGTCAGGCTCTTTTCTCAGGGAACAAAGGACAGGACAAAAAGAAATGGCCCCAACCTGTGCCAGGGGAGGTGCAGGTTGGGCATCAGAAGGAATTTCTTCACTGAAAGGGTGGCCAGGCATTGGCAGGGCTGAGTCCCCATCCCTGGAGGTGTCCAAGGAACAGCTGGACATGGCACTCAGTGCTCTGCTCTGGGTGACAAGGTGGCATCAGTCACAGGCTGGGCTCCATGGCCTTGGAGGATCCAACCTGAATGGATCTGTGATTCCATGGAATGGCCCAGGGGGAAAAATGTAGTAGAAAAGTCACTTTGAAGAAGTAGCATGGTGTATTTATCTGAGTGAATTCATGGGCAGACCCAGACTTCCCTTGCCCTTGCAGAATTCTGTAAATAATGTGCAATAAAGTGCCCTACAGGCAGGAAAATGTGACCACAGTGTGTGACTTACCCATGCTGGCTGCTGGGGGAGCCCCAGGTAGTGACAACCCCATTTGTTCCTACTGATTCCAGCTCCAGGTGTGACTGATAGGCAAGGGGAAGAAAACCCAATTAGTCCCCACATATTTTTGTTTCATTAAGACAATTCCCCTAATGTGTGCAGCCAGTAATGATGGGGCTAATTGTAATCTTTGCCTGGCTTGAAGACAAAGCTTGTCACTTGCAATGACCCTTCCTCAGGTGACAGCTATGGTCTGGAGGCAAAAAGCTCAGCACTTCCATAATGACTAAGAAAGGAGGGAGTTGCAATTTTATGCAACTCTTCATACAACTTTCCATACCACAATGTGCTGCCTTTCTGATTCTTGTCTTGCTCCTGAACAGGACAGGAGGAAAAAGATGTCTCTGCACAGGAATCCCCTTGAAATTTTGCATTTTACTTTAAAAACTTCTCTTGGTGCTTCTCCTGGCCAGAGGTTCAGTCTGCACTCCTGTTTTTTATAGCTACTGACATGTATTGTCATTGTATTTCTCTGATTTTTATCTCAATCCCAAGCCTCCTGTATTAGTGAGGTCTGCAATTTAATCATGTGTTTTGGAAGAAAGCATTTCCTCCGTGTTTTTGATCTTATTATCTGATCATTGCATTAGATCTACATTTGTACTCTATTTGGAAGCAGGCTGCTCTTGTAAGTTTGACTTTAATGGGCTCCAAACAGAAGATTACCATGCTGATTCAATTGCTGCATGCTACAGATTGTTGCAGGTCCTGAATGCTCAAGAACATTTTGCAGTTCCTGAAATGTCTACTTCCAAGCTGAAAATGGCACCACAGCAAGGCACTGGCAATAACATTTCAACCCAAAATTACACCTAAGTGTTCAAACTGCTATTGTCTGAAATGGAATTTGGTGCAGAAATCCCATCTGGCAATTTAAATACTTGCAGAAAAAGTCACCACGAGAATTGAATGCTTCAAAGAATTGAGGTTTCTGTTACTTTTCGTTCAAAAATAAATGCTTTAAACGGGGTTAGGAAGCAGGAGCTCACTGCTGGGGTCAATCCTCTCCTGGAAGGCTTGAGGTCTGATTAGGTTCAGGCTCTTAAATTGTGCTCACAGCTGATACAGCAATTAATGGGATTGTGACAATTGGCTTCAAATGCATCCAGCTGATCCCTGATGTTTCTGAGGTGGACATTAGCAACAATGGAACTTGGCCTGTGTAGAACCTTCACTTTTGCTGTGAAGAGGCAATCAAGAGCCTTTCATTGTAAAGACAATCCGCTTGTTTACCAAAGTCTGCTTTCTTGTGTTTCCATTTTAAAAAAAACTAATGTGTGTTTTTAACTCTTTTTACATTTACGTTAATTTTTATTTCACTGTTTGCATAAATCCATCAGTCTTCTTGCTGAGAATGCAAACTCTTTTACCTCTCCTCAGCTGATATGTGGTTGAATATCTGTTGTACCCTTCATAAGGGACTGCAGAATTGAATTTTGATCCAGTCCCACAGCTGGCAATCTGCTATGGGCTGTGGGTGTCAATAATTTAGAATTTAAAAAGTAGATGAAAACTATTGTAAGAACATGTTTTGTTAGGGTTACTGTATTATGCAGTAGATTTCACTGTATGAGAAAGCTGCTGTCAAGGTGGAATGTATTTTGAACTTGAATTCTTCAGAAAATAACCCATAGACAAAGCTGTGATAGCACCAGAAAAATAGATACTTTGAATTCATTTTTGTAAATGAATGGTAAAATCAGTGCCATAGTTTTCATAGGGATTTTTTTCATGTTTTCAATCAAATAAATTTGATTGAAAGATGTTGTGGGTCACTCTAGCTTCCCTCTTCATGGCTGATATTCTGCTGAGATGCATGTGACTTTTCACATGACTCCAGTCTCATTTTAGGCACACCACAAACTCAAGAAAACATTTTTTTTAAACTTATTTATGTTGTCCTCTAAATCACAGAATCATAGAATGGTTCAACCTTAAAGATCTGAAAGATCATATACTTTCAATCCCTTGCCATGGTGGGTATAAACATCTAGTGCAACTGTGGTAGAAAAAATAAAAAAGGAAAAAAGCACAATTTTTCTGGTATTTTTCTATTAAAAGCTGCAAGGTCCAGCACAGGTGAGTGAATTATTGAATTCCTAGTCTTCTGCCAGTACCTGAAGTGACATCCACACTCACAGCAAAATATGTTCATTTCCATGTGGTTTTTCCTCAGATACTCCTATGGGGAGAAGAAACTTATCATCTCTAGTCCAAAATCACCTGTGAACTTTTTTTGAAAGCTGGTGGGAAATCCTCTTAGTCCTTTGGGATACAGGACAGGGAGCCCTTTCACAGCTTTGGAGCACCTGAGCTGGGAAACCTGTGCTTGGCATCTGCCTATAAACAAAAGTGCTTCTACTTCTTTTTGTGTCCATGTATTTGCAGAGCAGCTGAGAAGGGCTTCTGTCTTTCTGTGTGTGTGTGACTGAAGGAGAAAAGGGCAACTTGGAGTAAAAGGTAAGGAAGATATTATTTGCAATTTTTTATTTTACTTTAGGCTTATTTCTTTTTTAGCATGGTAAATGTAAAATCCATATGCTGGTCTGCAACTCACCATTTTCTATTATCTCCCTTATTTTTTGTATTTCCCTTGAGATCAACGGTATCAAACTTTTAAATTTCATACAGAAACTTTTTTGTTCAACAAATAATTTCTCTAGCAGCTATTTTCTGTGGGGATGATGGTAAAGCACATTCCAAGCCATTTGATTTAAAGTGCAGTGCCTGAGATTGCTTTCCTTGTCACCATTGCTGCGTATGAGGTTTTCACCAGATTTTTTTTGAATAATAGGTGAAGTTATTGTTTCAAAATGAGTTTGACAAAGTCACTGAGTTTGGAAAAATGATAAATATGTCTCAGTTTAAGCCAGCAATGAATTTATAGTGCTTGTCCCTGGATTTCTTTGTGTCAGGTACTGTTCCCAATTCCCCATGCAGTTTTGGCATTCCCCTTCTGTCCTGACTTGCAAGGACCTCTGATATTCCAGTCCAGGCTTTCTCTTCAGCAGAACTTTCCAGTGGTGTAGGATTGTATGGTGGTTTTTCACTGTTGACAGAAGTCCACTAGGATGCAAACCACCAAACTCTCATTCTCACTGTGACCTAAACCAGGATTTAAACTGAAGTCTCTGGAGGTGAAAAACCAGGATACCAACAAGTGATGGGAGAGCCTCACATAGCTTGGTTCAGATAAAAATCTTAATGTTTAGCTTTTCTGAAACCATTCTGGTCCAGAAAGCAGCATTTCAGTCCCATGAGAGTAGCTTGCCTTTTCTGACTTATTGCATAATGAGATTGGGACTCCATTTATGAAACACCAAAAAAACCACCTTTTTTATTTTTTTTCATAACAATTTTGACTAAAACCAGAGAGAAAAGACATGCATGCAAACATTAAAACAAAGAAATAAACATTAGGAAGGCCTCATGTTTTGCAATCTCAAACACTGGGTTTGTTTTCTGGAAAACAGTCTGGAAATGTTTCCTCTTACTTGAAATTTTGTTTTACCATAGTAGGAAGTCTCAATGGGAAAAGCAAAACTGGTGGTTATGCCAGAGGGGTCTAGAAGAAGGGCTGGGTTTAAAGAGACATTAGAAAAAGAAACTAATAATAAAAATCTGAATCACTGGGACCTGACTGCCTAGGAAATGGGTGTCATTTCTATCACTGAGCATGAGTGGCTAGATAAAGGTTTTGGAGAACTGAAAAATTTAGGGCTGATCCTAGGATAGGAGTGTACATTATAAATTGTCTTCAGGTGGCTTCCAGGTTTATGATTCTGCAATTACTTGTCTTTAGGAACATTATTTCAAGATAATGAAAAGTAACCACCAGTTAGTTATGGTTACTGTAACACAGCATGGAAAAAAATCATTCACATTTCCCTAATAAAATAATTATGCTTTGAAGGTTCACCAATTCTCAAATCATGGCATCCTGGAAAACAGGTAACATCAAAGTTTCAGTCCATCTTTGTGAATGCAGATTTCATTTTGATACAAGTCATTCATAACAAATATCAACCCATCAACAACTACATTTTCCTATATAAGAAGATATACCCACCATCCCAATAAATACCAAGTTCCTCCTTTTCTTTCTAGTCACAAACAATAAAATAGGATTTAACCTTAAAATATTCTATTAGCTGTAGAGTCTAGCTGCTTCAGCAAATACTTTTAACAGCTATAAAATGTACTGCTGTTACTGTTGTCTTTATGTGAAAACATCATACTGAAACATCCCTATATCTTAAAGATCACTCATAATTTACTTTATTTGGGCACAGCTCAGCAAAGACTTCCCTGTTAAAATCATGGCAGCCTTTGCTTGCTGGTGCTTCATTCTGATCTTCCAGAAAACCTTTGCACAGAGCACTTGGGAGATGCTAATTGACCAGTAACTATATCCTGAAATTGCTGTTCTGATTTTAACCCCAAAAGAGAGGTTTATTTTGCATCCTGAAATGAATATGCTGTTTTCACTTCCCTTATTCTTGATATTCAAAAGTTTCAATATGTGTGGGAGAGACATGCAGACGAGGAACTGATGATGTGAGAAGTGCTAGATGCAACTACTGGAAACAGTGGTTCCAGTAGATGAGACCCACTCAGATAATAAAAATGTGAGTCAGCTCTCACTCATGTGCTAACAGAGAAGTCAAATTTTCTCTAACCAACTGTTTTTAAATTTTCTACATAAACACAATGAGGCATCAGGACATGTCTAGAAATAGTTCCTCCTCCCATGAGGGATATATCCACAAACCCTGCACAAAACCACTTGTGCTTCTCAAACACAACTACTGTGCTGTGAAGCCGTGGGTGAGTGAATGGGCTTGGTTATGATGAGTTTCAATCAAATTTTAGTTAAAAAAAAGGAAAAAAATATAGAATATCTGTTCTGAAGGGAAGCAATGAGCTGAATGTGCTACCATGGTTCCTTCATTCAACATGGGTTTGTCAAGCCTCACACTGCTCATTGGTGTGATGAGCTTCTCTGAGTTTCTCCTATTTTTGCTAGTTTCTGGAAGTGCTATATCCCTCTTAGCACAGCTTTTTGCCTTCCCAAGAACTATTTAAACTGCCCCTCATCCAAGCTGCATAGTTTAATACAAAAATTTAATTCAGCTGAACTGGCAAATGGCAAAAAAGAGCTGTTAGTTCTGCTGTGGTCAGCTCGAGTAGGAGCCGGCTGAAAGGGCAAGATAATATTTGAATGTGATGTAGGGAAAGTGATGTTAACACTGGAAGGCAGGAAACAAGTTCATTTTTACATTTCTGCTTTTGCTTTTTAGAAATCAGCTCATAAACCTGTATTGATCTGCAATCAGATCAACCTGTATCTATCTATCTGTGATCTTTAAGATATAGGGATTTTTTTCAGTATATTTTCACATGAAGATTAATATACTTGAGAATTTTGTTGCATCAGACAAGTAATTACAGAAACATAAACCTGGAAGCCACCTGAAGTGGTGTGCACCTATAATGCATACTCCTATCCTAGGAGCAGCCCTAAATTTCTCAGTTCTCCAAAATCTTTTATCTGCTGTGTTATATTGAGCTGCTGATGTGTAGCTTGGTGAGAAAAGAGATGTTTTGACCCTTTTGTACCCTATTTCTGTTGCAACGTTAGCTGGGACTGGTTGAAATGCACACAGGGTGATGCTGCTGTTGGGGACTGTGTGGCCAGGAGTTTTAGGGTTGGCTCTGGAGCTGGGCACACACGTGGGAGACACAAGGATGGAGAGGATGTGACAGGGCAGCAGTGAGGTTTGTCATGGTGTGGACACCCTGCTTTCTGTGAATCACTGGAGTCAGTGACAGGCCTTGTGCTCTCCTCTCTAGGAATTCCTTCTGGGAACCATCAGGATATCAAAATCATGGAATCACAGAATGGTTTGGCTTGGAAGAGACATTAAACTCTTCTCATCCCACCCTCTGCCATGGACAGGGGCACTCCCTGTCCATGGTTGCTCCCAGCCCCATCCACCTTGGCCGTGGGCATTTCCAGGGATGGGGCAGCCATAGCTTCTCCAGGCAACCTGAGCCAGGGCCTGACCACCCTCACAGGGAACAATTTCCCCCTAATATCTAGTCTAAGCCTATTCTCTTTCAATTTGAAGCCATCCCTCCTTGTCCTGCCATTCCAGGCTCTTGTCAATAGTTTCTCTCCATCTTTGTTCCAGGTTCCCTTCAGGTACTGGAAGGCCACAATGAGGTCACCCCTCACCTTCTCTTCTGCAGGCTGAGAAAACCAAATTCTCTCGGCCTTTCCTCACAGCAGAGCTGCTCCATCCCTCTGGTCATCTTGGTGCCTCCTCTGGCCTGGTTCCAGCAGCTCCAGGTCCTTCCTGAGCTGGGCCCCAGGGCTGGAGGCAGCTCTGCAGGTGAGGTCTCACCTAAGGGTACCAACTGCCCCTCAGTGACATAAACCTGTAAATGATAGAGGTAAATAAATCTGTAAATGATAGAGGTTCTTTTAAGCCTGACACAAGGAGCTCATCTGCCATAGTTTCACTGAAATTTATGTCTCAGAGGAGCTGTGTGTGGTTTTTTACACCTGCTCAAAACCTGCCTTGTGAGCTCCACAGCACCGGGCATCCGTCCTGCAGCTGGTCTCTCACACACAGCTCAATGTTTCTGGGCTTTCATAAATCCTGATGTCAAAGTTCCATCTTAGATTCCTCTTGAGTAATGGAAAGCTGTCATCTTAAGAGGGTTAGTTCAGTACCCTGCAAAAAAATGAGTTGTTGTGATCTAAATTAAGTAAAAATGGACATCAATTTTGGACTTTCAAATGTCTTCTGAAATTACATAATCCTGCTCCCATTTAAGCCACTATTGGGATTGAGCTGGACTAAAGTTAGATGCAAAAAAAGAGCTTTCAGAAATCCCATCCTAATTACAGAAGAAGAGTTAGGGGTGTCAATGTGTTGCATTCTTGAAAAGAAATAAAAAAACAAAGAAACCCATTTGAAGTATGACTTCAACAAATCCTGTCATTTTATGCAAAGAGGTGTTTCACTGATGTGCACAGTTCCTAAAAAGATAAATTCAGCTTTAAAATTTGAAAGATAAACAGTAATCTTTTACAAGTTAAAAAAAAGTTCTGGCTGGGCTTTTCAAAGCAGTTCTAAATTTTAAATATAAAATAGTAAGTGTTGCATGGGCTGTATTTTGCCTTAATCCTCAAGTGCATAATCCTGAAATAGATTTTGAGCTAAGTCCCCTGTGACCAGAAATATTCCTTTAAACTCTAGGGACTGAGCCAGCTATAGTTTCATTTTATGCCAACTAGCCAGATGTATTTTAAAGAAATAAAATTCTATTCTAAGAAAAATAAATTCAAAACTCTTTACCATAAAGTCTAAAAAATAAAGCTGAAAACCAACATAGACTTTATTTCCACAACAGTTTAGAATAAATATGAACAAAAATCTGTGTCACATGGGATGAGAACTGATGTTTGTGCATTGCAGGAGCATTTCCTGGGCAAGGACCGGGGCAATTGCCTGGAAAGAAATTGTTGTAGGGACAGCATTTTTATATTTGATAGTGGCATCTCCTTTCTTATATAGCACTGAAGCCTTTTTGACCAAAAACCGTGGAAATTTTTGCAACTTTCATTGCTTGGCTGAGTTTCAAGAAGCTTTGCTTTGACTGAAGAGCTCTAAATAATGAAAGAGAAGCACAGGAGTGGACAGGTCTGATTCTTAGAGCAGTGAATCTGAGTGCAGGGAAGCTCCACTGGGCATTGGGATCACACACACAGCTGACTCCTTGTAGGAATTTACAAACTGGGGCTTACAACTGTTGTGAAGTTACACCCTCAAATGCATGCTGGTGTCCTGGTTTTCTCCCATTCTCCTCCACCATCCTTTCCTTGCATTCCCTTTTCTGCACTCCTCTGTTGTGAAAATTCCTCTATCCATGACCCCTGCTGCCTTTTTTCCCCTATTTGCTGCCATTTAGCATTACACCAGCAGAAAATTACTGCAGGAGGGACTTCCATAAAGCAGCAAGTAGAATTGAAATCAAGGAACACTTTCGAAGATGGGGCTGTTGTGTTCCTGTGAACATATCATGGCTGTAATGAGGGTTTGCAATACTTTGACATGTGCCATAGGGGTAAGCTCATGGTTACCCACCCACAGTGACTCTGATCTTGAGTGATCTCATTCCATATCCTCAGCACAGTTCTGGCATGTTCCCTCCCTATGGAGGGGGGAATAGAGAGTGACCTTCCTTTGAAATCCTAGATGTATTTACATGAGACCGTGCCAAATGCATTAACAAGTGGTGGAGTGGAAACCCTGAGTGAGTAAACATGGGCAGCCCAAACATATGTAAATACATCTAAAATTTTGCAGCATATCACGCTTTGATTTACACCACAAACTATAGGAGGAAATTCCAGGCCAGTGAGAATCTGCTCTGTTAATTTATTTTTAATTGGTATTTTGTCATGGCATAGCACGTCACGGCCTCAGGGGACTTTCAAATCTCTTTGCAAAGTAGATTTTGTTCAGGTGACAACCCTGTTTTGTTGTGACTGACGTGGCATTTCCTCACACATAGCAGCAGCTCCTGGTGGTGGTTATCACTCTCATATCCCTCTTTATCTGCTGCACTCCTGCCCAGAGAAAAAGAGAAAGCTGCTGCTAAGCTTGGGGTAGAGATTTGGCCAAGTGCTTCCCTGGTTTTGGACGGGCGTTCCTCCTTGGAGCAGCATGCCTGGGCTTTGAGAGGCACGTTGTGATGAGTGAACAGCTATATGAGGAACTTTCAAACTTTAAATTGTATCCAAGGAACCTCCAGTAATAAGGGCTTCAGCTTCTACCCACAAGTGGTCCTGCGGGAAAACTGGTCTTTGGGTTTTATTTCCTGAAAGGAAGGATTGTATGGCAGGGCTGGGGCTTCTGGGTCTGTGTAATCAAGGCTAGGCATGATGAATTTGATGTACTGGCATCTGTTCTGTGTGCTTTGTAAGGCTTCCAATAAAATATGAATTAAAAAGAAATATGCTTCATATGCCTATATGGGACATATGGCAGTTTAAGCTTTAGATATGGCATTTTTGTTGAGTTAAAAAGGATGTGTTAGAACACACATAAGTTGCACAGTTCTTACAAAAAAAACAGAGAGGCAGGGAAAGTTTAGGAAACCAGTCAATGCAGATCTGACCTTCAGTGTGGGGGAAATTTCTGGGGTGTCAGGGTTTGCTTCAAGCTTAATGTACCTTTAAAAGCTGAGGCTGCAGACTGCATCGTGTTACTGCATATAATCCTTCAAAGAGGGCAAGGTGTGAAAACAAGCTAATAAATGTATAAGGGCTAAAGGAGGAATTTTACAGATCAGAGTCGAGGTTGCCAACCTTTCCCCACCACAAAACCCCAACATCCCTCTCCAGGAACTCAACCCAGAATATTAGTTTTGGATGACTGCCTTTGCAAGTCAGTTCAGTGCAGATGAGGACCCTCCCCCATTATCAACTTCCAGCCCTTCTATGAGTGCAGAAAAGGCAAAAATAAAAGATGAAGCTGCAGTTTGGGTGATTTTGGTCTGGGATTGATTATTCAGCACTGTCAATGTGCCCTGTCTTCCCATTGTGATAATTAGAAACATGATTAGGTAAATCAGTTGTTTCCTATCTTGCTTGTGCAAAAGCAAAACCAAACAGTCACTTTTTCTTCCTTGAGCTTTTTCTTCAGCTCCTTCCCCTGGCTCCTCCTCAGGGCTGCCTGCCAGAGCTGCAGCCCAGCCCTGATGTGGGACAGACCAGAGAGGAGCCCTGGAGTCGTGCCAGGAGCCTCCCCACGCTGGTCAAGGGTGACATCTCAGCCCAGTCCTCACCCTGGTGTTACAGCTGTGGGCACTGCTGTGCTACTGCCTGATCCCTGTCTGGGAACAGGGAAAGTTTTGGCAACCCCTCTGAGAAGCCCTTTGAAATGTTGGGGTTACACCCCTAAAGCAGAGGGTTCTTAGATCTTTCTGCATTTGAGCTCCTCCAGATGCTGTTTGTAGGTTTCTGAAGGAGCTTCAGAGCTGAAAAAGAGAGTGCTCTTCCCTGGGAGGTGATCCAAGGGAATATTTGTGGAAGATACTTCACAAGCAATGGGTAGCTTATGAATCCCCCGCCTCAAATTTATGAGAGGAGCTGAGCAGAAGATGAAATGCTTTGTAACATGATTTTGTTTCAGTCATTCGAGCTGATTGTGAGCTACCCACTGTTCAGACTGGCTGCTTGCAAGGGGAAGATATCACCCTTGAAGAGTTTTTAAGTTCAGTGCATTGGACTGACAGAAAACAATTTATCATCATCCTGTGCCATCTCCTTGGAGAGCTTTCTCTGGTCCCAGCACCGTGTGGTCTCTTCCACGTGGTGTCTGTGTTTCTGCTCCTCCTGAATACCCCAAAACTGTGAAACATCTGTGTTTGCTCTGTTTTTCTCCTGGCCCAGAAATGTCCTTTCCTGCATCTCACCTGGGACATAACTCAGCAGAGCAGCACTAACCCATATTCCACAACTGGGAACAGTCTCCTGGGGACAAAGACCAAAGGCTGCTTCTGCTTCTCAATCTTCTTCAGCATATGGGTGGGCTGGAGCCAGAACCCTTTGCGGGAAAACCTCTGAGATGGCAAAATGTTTGAGAAGGACCTGAGGCCTCTGCTGGACAAGATGAACCAGCAGTGCCTGGGGGACAAGAGGGGCAGTGGGACCCTGGGGTGCATCAGGAAGAGCGGTGCCAGCAGGGCAGGAGTGATCCTGCCCCTCTGCTCAGCCCTGTGAGGCACATCTGGACAGCTGTGTCCAGCTCTGGGATCAGCAGCACAGGAGGGACATGGAGCTCCTGGAGCAGGGCCGGCAGGGGCTGCAGAGATGATTTCTGTATGTGGATATGAGGATGATGAGAATTGATAAAGCGAATGATCCTAAGTAAGCTTTGATTAGGCCGGAGTGGAGGGTGGTGGCAGCTTTGGTTGCTTTTAGTTGCAGGTTGGCTAGTCCTTCTGGGCCTGGTATCTCCCTGGAGATACTAGGCCCAGAAGGGTCTAGATACAATACCTGGATAGGCCCAGATACTATACCTGGAGCATCACCCTGGCAGGGAAAGGCTGAGGGAGCTGGGGCTGTCCAGGCTGGAGAGGAGCCCCAGCTGAGAGGGGCCCTCAGCCCTGGGTGTCCCCTGTGTGCAGGGAGGCTCAGAGCAGGCCCAGGCTCTGCTCCGGGGCCCAGCAATGGCACCAGAGCCACGGGCAGGGACTGAGCCCAGGAGGTTCCACTGGACATGAGGCAGAACTTCTGTCCTGGGCAGGGCCCAAGCACTGAACAGATTGTCCAGAGAGGGTGGGGAGTCTCCTCACTGGAGATATTCCAGACCCTCTGGACACAATCCTGTGCCCTGTGCTCTGGGATGGCGCTGCTAGAGCAGGGAGGTTGGACCAGATGAGATCCCTTCCAACCTCACCCAGCCTGTGATTCAGTGTTAAAAGAAAGTAAACAAAGAAAGTGCAACAACTTTCTAATTTCATTATGGCAATGAAATTTCTGTTTTATATCTGTAAACAGAGAAGTGAAAAGCTGCATGAGGTGAACATGAACTCCACATGAAGGAGATTGGAAGATGCTTCAGATTGTTTTATATCAAGGCAGAATTTTGGGGGTATGTATATATTTTGGGTGCCTGGTGAGAGGCATGTGGATGCCATCGCAATGCATAAATTGTTATATGTTATTATTTAATGCACACACATTTATTACCTGTTCTTTCCCTGGGACAGCTCTCCTCCCTGCAACCTTCTTGCCAGAGGATATGGTAGCAATGACTCCAGGCTTTGCCAGGCACAGCTCACTGTTGCATACATATGACCCCATGAAACCAAAACATACTCTCAAAGAGCTCTTGTACTCCAGGCCTTCCACTTCAGGAAGAATATTCAATTTCAAAGTATATTTACATATTTACTATAGCACTTCCAAGAGCAAGGGTTTTTTTAAAAGGTTATAGCAACATCTGTTTGCCTTTGATGGAGACAATTCCTCTTGCTTATATTCCCTATGTTGTTGAACTTCTGAATCTTACAGAAATCTTCAGCATTTTAAATTATCTAAAGATTTGATAAGTTTTGGAGTAAATGGTTGGGAGCTAGTTGGCTTCAGAGTATCCATAGGTGAAACTAATGGTACAGCACTTTTAAGGCCCTGTGCTTCTTAAGTGTGTTGCATTTGCTAAAGTTAAAGAAAAAAGCAAATCTGATGATTGGATTAAAAATGTGGAATGCAAAAATATGAAACTGGCAGGGTTGAACCTTGGACATAAACACTGGTTACAGTTTTTAGCTTTTTTTTGCAGCTATCTGGTTTGGCAATACATTTTTCTCTAAAAATTCCTGGTGGCTGTAAAATGTATTGACATCAAATAATGTGAGATATGTCAGTGCAACTCCATAGAAACAGGGTAATGCCAATTCATTTTGTTTGTTTGACTGTCAGCTATGCAGTTGGTGTCCACCTGATATAGGAACTCACTTTATAATAATTTACTGGAGTATGCTAAAATGAGAGATGATATTTCTATGTGATTAAAGAGTTTGATAATAAAACCATCATGAAATATGAACTGGTTTGAAATCTGTTCATAAAAAGTGAATACATCACTCTTACCTTCACCTCAGCTGCTGTTTGCTCTGTTGATAGTTAAGCATGAACTTTGGGAAAGCTCCTGTCATCCTTGCTCCCACACTTTTCCATTTTGTATTTGCCTGGAAACTCTTTCAGCTGGAAGTGGATGTGGCACAAGAACATTTCTTCAGGGAATTACAGAAGGACAGAGTAGAAAAGCTGGACAAGTTGGGTCCAGCAGTCAAAGGAAAAAAATAGCTTAGGGCAACTCTTTTGGGGTTTCACCACCCCTTTTCAGCATTCATAAACTGCACATGACTTTTCCAAGTTGGGCTTGAGGGGAACAGAGAGAGTCTTGCAGAGTCCATGAGCTTTGGGGATATAATTAGTCTGACAGCAAATGCAAAACTCTAAGATTGTTGTGTTTTGATACAGAGGAGTAGAAAGTGCCCTTTCTAGAGCAGAGAAATGTGAATCCTTTCCTGACTCTAGTGCCAGTCCTGACTCTAACTGCAGATGCCCAGAGGATGGATTAAGGTTCTGCTCTTCACTTTAATGAGAATACCTTGATATAAAATAAAATCTAGACTCATGATTCCTCAGGCTGTCCCAGCTTTAACAAGCATATGGCTACCAGACCTCAGGGCTGCTCCTAGTTTGTTCTTCAGGCAAGTGTAAAAAGACTTAAATATTTTGTTTATTTGTTTTACACATTCTTTCAGTGAACATGGAAGAATGTAAAAATTGGGGAAATGCAGGGAATTAAGCTAAGTCCTCCCAAATATTAACCCATTAGTGGAATTGCAATTTTTGTTGGTCATTGTTGGTTTGTGCTAGAGTTGGTTTTGTTGGTTATGTGCTAGAGTGAAAGCATAGGTAGAAGTGGGGAGAAGAACCACGATTTTAGGTTTATTCCTAAAACACTTGTGTTTTCATGAGGCATTCTAGAGCCAAGGATTATGTTTACTCTGATATAAGTTGGAGGACCATAACTACCACACAAAGAGCATCTCCCTGGGGTGGATGGTACAGCTCAATAGCTGGGCAGTTGGAGCATTAGCTATAAGCTGATTTTAAAAATTGGAGAAAAAAAATAAAATAAAAGACCTGTTCTCAAAAGGCAGCTCACCCAGGGCTATTAATACACTTGTCTGAGGAGAAGGAGGAGGATGATGTCCTCCTACTTGTTCAAGGCATCTCTTTTTATTCCTTCCTGTATCCTTGAAGGCAGTATAGATGATCCTGTGTCTTCCAGAGAGCTGTAATAGTCTACAATTAAAATTTTCTAGACTTCTTTGTCGTTGTAATCACCTCTCTGTTCTAAAAGGAATGAAGAGAAGCAATTTCTGGTAATATCTGAATGAAGATAATTTGGTACAGTGAAAGTTCTTTATCCCACAGCTGCAATTATCTTAAATAAACAAAACCTTGTGGGTTTGTCCCATAAAAAGGATTTCTCTGATTTTCTGTGTGCTAAACCATCTCATTTGAATTATACCAGGGATTAGCCTGGGAAATGTAATGCAAATGACTGAATTTTTTTTTAATAGATCAAAACGCCTTTTCAGTTTATGAAAGCCTTTTTCCCATAATTGATATTATTCCTTCTATTTCTTCTAAGTCCTTAGAGGATTATGAATGTCAGTATTAGAATAAAAGAAAGATTGCTTTAGATAATTTTATGTTCAGGGCTCTGTTCCAAAGGAACCAAACTCACTTGGAGATCTTTGAGAACACGATTAAAAGGACATGATGAAAATAAGGTGGGGGTGAAGAAGAAAAATCTACAAATCAGACTCAGCCTAGATTTCTAGTACAGCTGACAGTCAGAACAGCTGCACTTTTGGTCATTACAATCCATCTGGAGCAGCTTGATGCTGTAGCACGACATTGATTTAATATTGTTTTCACTGATGTTTCTTTTCCTGACTTCTGTGAAGCTTTCCAGTAATTCCAGTACCATGATCTTGTCCTGGATTCACACAGGGCATGGCTGCAAGGAACCAAAGGCATGGAGACCATGTCCCTTGGCTTGTGATTTGTAACATCACAGTTGGTTTTGGACTCAGGAGAAGAAGATGCAGCTTTGAAGGACAATTCTTGGCATATAAAGCCATATTACTCCAGTTCCTATGGGAGAAAGTGTTATTCCATATCACAGAGATAATAGCAAACCTCTCACCTACAGCTCAGACAGAAGAGAGTAGTGGCTCTTTTAAAAGTAAAGTTTTCTTTTTTTTCTATGATGTAAATGTTAATTAATTAATTTTAAATGTAGATGTAATTATGCAAATGTTAATTAATTAATTTTGAGATTAAATACAATAGGATTTGAAATCACGCCTCCCATCAAAAAACTGCAGTGAATATGCTTGTACAAGACCTTTTGCCATTAATTTTAGTAGGCATATGGGAAATGTCCTAAACTTGTACCAGTCAGCCTACAAGTTTTTGTTGGCAGGCAGAGATCAAGATTAACATTTCCACCAGATTTTTTTGTGCATTGGCCTTAGCTACCTTAGATTAACAAGGAGAAAGGTAGGGATGTGAAGGAAATCTAATCAGCTTAATGCAGCTTTCTAACAACTTAGAGCCTTCATCATAGATTATGACAGGGTTACCCCCCAGGGTAAACTTTTGGGGGTGTTTGCAAAGTTTCTGCTTTTTGTGGGGAAAGTTGTCAGGTTCTTATGTCTGGTTTTACGTCACTTCAATACTGAGTGACAACAGTGGCACAAAAAAAAAGCACAAAATTTGAGGCTGTTGACATCAATTTAGGCTTTGGCTGCAAGACTGCACTGCACTGGAGGAGTGGA
This sequence comes from Zonotrichia leucophrys gambelii, assembly GCF_028769735.1. Taxonomy (NCBI): domain Eukaryota; kingdom Metazoa; phylum Chordata; class Aves; order Passeriformes; family Passerellidae; genus Zonotrichia; species Zonotrichia leucophrys. The sequence goes on from NC_088170.1 coordinate 6,875,597, forward strand.
CCAGGCACAGTGGTTGCTGTACTCCAAAGAAATTCTCCTTTTCCTGGCTGATGCTGCCCAGTAGGATCTTTAGGAGGGCAAGCCTCTGTTTGGGGTCCAGTTAGAAACTGAGAGTGTTGGGAGCATCTCAGTTCCCATCCTTGTAAAGGCTCTGCTGGCTGGCTCAGGAGCCCTGGAGCTGCAGGACATGGTGCTGTGCAGGGGGAGTTTTGAGGAAGGGTAGATCAGAAAGGAGGATCACTGGCTAAGAAGTGAAATAGGTGGTCTCCAATCATTACAAATTTATTCTGTAATCCCAAAAGTCCCTATCAAGGTACAGTAGTCAGGTTAGTCCAGGGAATTATCTCCTAAATTAATATAGTCCAGGAGGAGCATTTCCACAGCAAAGTTTTTGCCTGCAGCTACTCTATGAGTACTGGGCCATTTTTTATTTTTCCCTAAAAGTCCATAGAGGAAATTGTGCCTCAACAAGGTTCAGATGATTTAGCCACTTCAAGTGTTGATACCCTTAAATCTGTGGAATACCATTGGGTTTAGAAGCTGCCAATCCAAAAAAGGAGTGAGTTTTGCTCTACAGCCAGGTTAACAATCCAGACTAACCCTAAAAGTCAGTGTTTCACAGAGTTAATGGTAAATACATGAAATAATTTTAAATAGATCTTATGGTGGTGAAACACACAGATGAATGAAAGTTTCAAATCCCACTCTAAAGCAATATGCTGCAGTCCAGAAATACTTAGAAAATTAATGAAGTTATGGAACTGTGATGTGGCGCTCACCTACTTCTGGTATCATTTAGAGGTCTTGTAACTGTATTTATTAGACCCAGCTTTGTGGACTCTCTTCACATCTTGGTCCTGCACCATCTGATTTTACCCAGCTACTTGCTTTCCATTGAGCAAATTATGTGACTGGTGAAGATTTAAACTGCTCGTGGCAACTTGCGTAATTGCTGCCAAATGATGTGGATTGCCAAATGATGTAGGTCATAAACAGTGGATAGGCATTCCTGTCAAGATCTTTGAACCCACAAACGAAAACCTGTAATTCTAATTTGCTATTTAGGAACATGAAAACAAGACCTATGTTTTCCGTAAAGCTGGGCTTGCACCTGAAAGCTCCTGTCAGAAGAAGCCTTTTACTCCAAAACTTTGAAAACCAAAAACCAAAGTGCTCAAATAAGAATTTAGGAAAGGAGAATTGAGCACCACTTGGGGAATTTCATCTCTGAGCAGAAGGAGCTTGGCATAAAACCACGCTGCCAATGACTCAGTGCAGTCTTTCCCAAATGAAGTGAAAGATGGCATGGAAGCTGGCCAATGTGAGATCAAAGCAGCCATAGCAAGGCTGCACAGAAGTCAGCTGCAGATGAAAAGCAGAGATAAAAAGCTTTGCATATTTTTTGTCTGAAGTCCTATGAGCTTGCATTTATGTGGGTGGGTATCACTGATTTTATAATGAGTCACTAGAGCAGCTGAAGGAAATTATTAAATGAGGAGTAATTGTGTGTTGCAACAAAAGTCTGAAGGAAGTGGTGTCCCCAGTGTCCTGATGCCTTCAGACAAAGCTCCTCCTGAAGGTGAGCACTGAGAAGATGAAAGTTACAGATTCAGGTGCAGAGCAGTTATGGGGTGTTTGCTGTGCCCTCTGGCCTGGTCCAAACAGCTCTTCCACAATTTTTCTGATCATAGAACAAGCTTGGATAGGCTGTTGGAGCCACAAACTGGATGTTTTCCAAAGCTATATTGAGTTAAAATTCTACAGGACTCACCTAGGTGGTGGATACCCTTTAAGACTTCCAATTTTACCCCAGGTAAATGAATGGGCTCTGTTGTTTCAGAGAGTTGTTTCCATGTTCATCTGCTTTCCTGTATCACAGCATAAGTGACTTCTCTTGCAAATCTGTCAAAAATCCTAACAAAATTCAGAGTATATCACTTCCCCTGCAAATCTGTCAAAATCCTGACGAAATTCAGGGTATATCAGAGTCTGCACTTACTTTATCCCACTGGTAAAACTGGTTCCCATTTTATTAAATCACTTTATTTCCTTTATTTCAAAGTAGTTTTGCAGCAGTTTGGCTGGTCTGTACTTCAGTATGTGCATTTATTCAATAAGGACAAATCCTGAATAATTTACAGGTGTTTCATGACTGTACCTTTACATGCAAGAAAAACTGGATAAATCTACAGGGTTCTGGGTGAGAGATTGTTTTCTTTTATATGCAGCTTTCAGTAAATTAGAAATGTAATTCACTTGAGGACTTTTTCATCTCTTCTTGTTAAATAGTGAGATTCATTTTGGCAACTGGAAAAACTTAGGTTCAGTGCCACCATGTAGATTTTCAGTTGGACAAAATGATGCCATTGCCTCGTATATTATTATAAAACAACCACATCAAACTATGCAAGTGTCCTGTAATGTCATGATTACAGTGTTAGGCTCATACCAGTTGAAAAATATGACTAATTGAATATTAGAGTATTCCTTCAATTATATATTTGGTTGTCCACATAGATATAGCCAATCTGTTAAATTGCTATGTCAATTTGTATTATGGCAAGCTTGGAAGGTTCCTGAGAAGGGAAGGGGAGGCTGGAAGTGCAGGTTTTAGCATGTATTGTGGTATCGCCTAATCCTGCCACCTCATCAGAACCTGCTCATGGGGAAAGTCATGGGAAAGAAAATCCCAAAGAACATACAGAGTGATGCTGGTGGTCATCAGGGACATGGCTGCTTTTCCAGGGGCATGGAGTGGCATCCTGTGGCAAGAGGAGCCAGTTTTGGATGATGGGAGAAACTATGGAGAAACACGGCACAGCTTCTGTAAGTGTCTTTTTGTGAGAACTTCTAAAATCATAGAACCATTCGGGTTGGAAAAGACCTCAAAAATCATCAAGTTAATACATCATTTCCAAATCAACCAGTAGACAATGCTGTAAGTGTCCCAGCTACACATTTACAGGGACAGTGATTCCACCACTTCCAAAGCTTGATAACCCTTTCAGTGAAGCAATTTCTCATGATATCCAACACAAACATTCCTGGCACTACTTTAGGCCATTTTTTCTTGTCTTGTCCCTTGCTACCAACACCTCACCTTACTATAACCTCCTTCCAGCCTGTCTCTGCAGAGCACCCAACACTCCGTCAGTACCCCTGGGTGATCCCATCTGGCCCCATGGACTTGAAATTATTTTTGAAAGAGTGTGATTTCTATTGCCTCTGTAATTATATTCTGGTTGCCTCCAGCAATCCTGCTATTTCAATTGAATGCATAAATAAATAAATAAATAAAGTGCTTTAAAAAATACTAACTGGACAGAATGGCAGGAGGCACAGGGGTGTGGTCATTTTGTTTGAAAAAGCATGCTTTATTTTTTGATACTTTTGCCTGAAATAGCCTCATATTTTCAGGTCAGCTTACAGCCAAGAAAAACACAAGTCGGACCAAAGCCCACAGGAAACTAACAACTCTAAGAAAGGCCAGCTAATGAAGGTTGTAGAAAAATCACTGTGAATGATATCATTGACCACTGGCAGTGGGAAAATCTGAGGACTTGTAGCTGATCATGAACAGGGATTGGGGAAATGAAATGTTAAAATATTCTGAATTTTTTATTTATTTGTCTTCTGTTTTCTAAGAATCCTGGGAAAAACAACTTTGTTATGATTACCACCCATTGCTTTCTGACTTTTAAGGTCCCACAAATGCAATTTATGCCTCTGAGTTGCTATAGATACAGGACATGAAATCCTGGCCTTGGTAAAGTTGCTGGGAGTTTTGCCATTCAGTAGGGAACAGATTTCACCATAGATTTTCAGTGCCACAACCTTAGCTCCTGACAGAGTCAAAATGCTGCCACTTCGAAGAGCAGCACTTTGCACAAGAAAGGAGCCCTCATGTAACTGTTTGTAGAATTCCTCCTGTTACTTTATTGGCATGGTGTGTGCTGGCACAGTGTGGAGAAAGTGCATGGGATAAGAATTTAGGTGGCTCATTGGAAACAGCTTTTCTCAGGTTTGATTGGACCTCTTGCTAGAAAGCAAAAGTGAGGAAGCACAGAGGCAAATCGAGAGTGCTCCAGGTGATATTGAGCTGAACTTATTAGATAACAATCATCTTCTGATGCCACAAAAGGGCTTTGTGCTCAAGTATCTTTGTGTGACTGGCCCTAATCTTTTGTGAATGCATCTGAATGCCCTGGTTTGTGGGCTAGGGTTGTATTGCTCTCCTCTCCTATCTTTCAGAGACTTGATTGCATTCGTGTGGTGGACTACATTTTCACACAAAGCTTGTATCACAGATCGCCTTTCCTGCTGCTTCTGAGCACAGACTGTGCTTCTGTAGTATCTGTTGCAATGATTTTAACAGAAATGTGATCCTGGGAGAGCAGGAAAGATATTGTATATATGGTTTCCACTGCTCAGAAGGCAAGAAGCAAATGCCACACCATGAGGCAACTTCAGCAGCCTCAGCCTGGGGAATACGGAGTGTAGCTGCACTAGCCTGATGCTTTCCCTGTAGGAGAGGTGGGAGTTGGTTTCTGAGCTATTTCTGTGCTTTGGTGTGAGGTTTCCTCTGAGCAGTTCATGGCACAGCCTGTCTGGTGCTTTGCTGCTGCTGTTGGGGTTCAGGGCTGCAACACACACCAGCCCCAGCCTGCCCCTGCAGCTGCAGATAGTCCTACAAAACTGTGCTGAGACATCACCAAAGCTAAAACTGGAGCAGAGGCAAAGTGAACCAGGGCCAGGAGTGAGCGAGCCCAGGACAAATCTGTAGCTCTGTGTCCCAGCTCAATGTCCCAGTTCAATCCATAGCTCTGTGTCCCAGTTCAATGCCTTTTCCACCCAACTCGGTGCCTTGGGGCACCTTTCCAAGCTCCAGCATCTGGCTAACACTGGAATCACCTGGCTGAATTTCAGTCCAAACAAACTGAAGGTGACATAGGCAGGTGTTGGTGTGGTTCATCTCATGGTGAAGGAGCTGAGTCAAATACCACAGTTTCCACAGTTGTCTCACTGTCATTGTTCCCCAGAGTCCAAAATACTTTGCAATGTTAAATTATCTGTATTAAAACAGTCTCTCCAATGCAACTGGAGACCACCCAGAACTGATCCTAGATACTACTGCATTCTCTCCAAGGAGATAGGCTGAAATTATTTGGAGTTCACTGCCCATAGGGCATACTCTGAGCTGGATTTATGCACGCAGGCAGTGCTCAGGGGACTTGTCTCAGAGCACTCTGTTTCTGGCCTGCTTTGTTTCCATTTGTGTAATGGAACCATTTAAAAAATAAATAGCAGTTTAAAAATAAGTGAGTGATCTTCATAGCTAATGTTTATCTAGGATAACTGGCATCCATGTCCATGCTAAAAAACCTTTGCTGCCTTTATGAATCTGTTTATTTAAGTATCTGTTTTTGAAATGAGGCTTATAATATTTGCATGTTGAGTAGCATAGAATTTCTTTTATCAAGAAAGTTTCTTTCCTATATAATTCTATGCTGAAAAGAGGAAGATGTGCTTTATAGTAAAACTTACTGACATAACAAAGAAAATGAGACCTGTCAGATTCTCAGCAGCACCAGTTGCTCCAGTTTAGTTTTGCTCTGCCTTGGTCTTTTGTCATAGAGTCCAGACGTGGTGTTAAATCAAATCAAGAGCCTGAATTGGAATTGTTATTTTGTTCAGCTGTACTTGAAAAAAAGTATGTGAGACAGTCACCAGAGGACTTTAGAGAGAGTTTTCTGTGTGATTTTTAGCTGAAAGACAAATGACTTATCACACATTGATTCTCTATACGCAGGTTTTATGGTTGAAGGCAATGTGGAATATTAGAGGAGGGTTAATAACAAATTAAGAAGATAAGAAGATGTGAGACTCTTTTATCACCTGTCTGTTTTGTATATCTCTATATGGATTGTCCTTCAATTTTACATTAGCCATTTTATGAATTTTCCATATAGTCCCAAATGTTCACTTCCTCAATGGAACTGCCTCCGTCCAGGTCCCCTTTTGGGCTGTGAGTGTTAAATGTCCTCCCGCTGAAATGTACCTGACACTCATTTCAGCTGTGTTAGCTGGTGTCCATGGTGCTAATAGGAAATACAACAGCACAAGTGATGTAATTTCATTATCTAAAGCCATTTTGAAAAAGCTTGGATCTTTCTTAACCAGCCCTAGTGTGAGTTTCATTGGAGTGAGCTTACTGAGGGGATTTGAAAGACAGTCGCAGGGATCAGACACCGAGAGTTCATAGCCCTACCAAAGGAACAGAAGAATTACAATGCTCTGTGGAGCTTTGATTAACTGTCTCCAGAGTAAATACAACCTCTGGAAACAAAAGCTTTCTCTCACACCAGGCCCCAGAATTGGCAACTTTAGCACATTCTCTTTGTTCACCTCCAGGATGGCTGGCAGGTTCAGCCAAAGGAGAGGGACTGTAAATTACAACAAAAAGGGAATTAGAAGATGTTATTTTAATCAGACTACTGAATGACTTAACTGCCGAGCTAGTGCACGGTGTGCACAGTAATCAGACTTCTGTGGGCCCAGGCAGGAGCTTTCTCTGTGGGGCTGTGCTGGAGGAGGCTCAGAAAGAAATCTTTCAGCACACCCTTACGGTTGAATGATCAGGCAAGTCCTGTATCCCTTCCCTTGTACTTCTATTGTATCTGCTTCAGACCACTCTGTGCATAAGCAATAAGGCTGGACTGTTTTAGCTGGCATATCAGGCACCAATTTTGCAAAACATGATCTACTTATGTAGACCTGAATGCCCACAAAGAGTCCAACACCATTCCAGAAGTGATTCAGGGGATCCTTGCTAGGAGCTGCTGTTGAATGATTAACTTTCACCCAAGCCCCTGCATTATTTTGAACTCTACCCTTGTTCTTATAGATAAATGCAAAATATTAGAAAGTTCCTTGTGCTGTGCTTTATGTTGTCAGAGCTATAATCTCACTGTTAATTACTGTGTGTTTAACATCCCAGTCTGACATAGCTCTCCCATGCAGGCAAGCTGAATTTCCTTGCAGTATTTCAAGTGAGATATTTACTGCCAGTGTTAGCCAAATAAAGGATTTTTGAATGCTCCATTATTTTGAATTATTTTCCCTTTTCTTTGCATACTGGGCTGCAAACAGCTCTCAGCAAAACAACCTGCCTTTCCCACAGCAAAATTCAGGAGTTGCTCCCCAGACTCTGCTCCTGAGAGCTGGCATGCTTGGAGCAAAACCAAGCTGCAGGATTGGATTTTTCCAAGGGAAGATACCTGCCATTATTCAAAAGAAAATTATGCTTTTCCATTGAACATTGCCATCACGTAGCTGGCAGCTGCATGAGCAAGAGGGAGCAGGACTAACAGACTGTGCCACAGTTAAAAACATAGTTGAATTTAAATTGCCAGTTGTGAATCTGTTTAACAGGATCATTTACAGAAGCACATTAGTCACCTGAGTGTTTCTGCAGAGCTCAGTGGAGTGGGTAACATGACTATTTGAATTTCTCTTACAGGAAGGAGAAACTGGTGGTGCAAATTCGGAATATTCTTCACTGCAAGGCTGTGTTTTTGGGGAAAATGTGTGTGCACCCCAGGTGAAGATGCACACCACTGTCACCAGAGGAGGTCCATATTGCCTCACTCAATTTTCTAAAAGCTTCTCTGCTCAGAGCAATCTCCACGTTTGTACCTCTGTCATCCACTTCCTTTTCCTAAAACCATTAGCCCTCAAACTTCCCCAGTTCTCTTTCTGTCACAAGGCAGGGCAAGGATAGCTTCACAAAATTCAGCTTCTGCACGTGCAGATGGATGGTGGGCTGCCCTGTGTGACGGAGTGACCGCCTGGGTCTGTGCATGTGCAGGTGTGTGTTGTTCCTGGGCAGCAGTCGGGGTTTGGTGGCTCCTCCATCGCTTCTCCAAGCACAGCATAAACATTTCCCCTGCCTGGTCTTTTGGGGCTGTCTAGAGAAAGTCTGGAAAATTCCAGATAGTTTTGTTGGATTATGTTTAACCCACTCACTGGATGAAGGCTGGGACTGATTGTCCCCCATGCTGATTGTCCTTCAGCACCTTAAAGCCAGGCCAGTTGTCTCAGACATTAGGAATTCTTGTTTTACCCCTTCAAAACTCACCCGGGCAGCCATCTCTTGCAGCACATAGTTTGCTATTGCTGGCATCATGCTAGAATAAAAAAATTTAAAAAAACACTATAAGAAAAATAAAATACTGCATCAAAGAAAACCCAAACCAGAATTCAAGATTGTTCCTTAAATATGTGACTTTCTGTTTCTTGTATGAGAGAAACTGGGGACCTGGGTTTGTTCCCTCTCCCTTGGCCCTCTTGAAAGTGAGTGAGACTTCTGCTCCTAAATTACTCCAGCCTTTTGGAAGGCTGTCTAGTGTCTTTGCCATCTGTTTGTCCTCCCACCTCTCCTCCTTGCTCATGCTGCTCTCTGGAGCACTGCTGCTTCTTGCTGCTGCTCCTGTGCATGTTCCTTTGGACTAATTGGTGGGATCCTGGTCACAGCTCATGGTGACAGCACCTCAGAGCAAATAAATGCAGGACCAAACTGAAGCTCCCTGTGGATGAATCTAAAATCTAGGCTGGAATGACCTGAGCAGGGGATGTTGATATTGAATGTTCCTTTCTGTTAATCAGTTATGTATGGTGGCCTGAGTAAATGGGTGTATACAGGGCTGGGTGCAGCAGTTTAACTTCCAGGAGCTTGTGTCTGCAGGCTGGGGTCACAAACAACGAGGGTGGAGGAACCAGGAGCCTTTAGCAAGCCCAGAAGAAGTGGAGGAGTCCAACACACACGAACAGGGCAGCAGCTGCTCCTCAGGGCTTGCAGACTCCACACATCCAGGTAAAAGCAATGCCCTGATCCAGCCAGGCAAAGCAACACTGCTACAGCCACCCCCAGGGCAAAGAATCAGCAGCAGAGACCATTTAGCTGCCCTTGATACATCTGTGCTCTGCTGTAATGTAAAGGAAGGTGTGGGTGAGACTGCAGCCTAGCACAGCTGGTTTTTTATAATCTCATTTTGTTTGAGGAAACAGAAAATGCTGTTATGTAACATGTGACAAAACATTATTTATTTTAAAAAAGGGGGAAAAAAGGATAGAAATTGACAGGGAGTTTATTCCTCCAGCATATTCATGTAAAAGTTAAGATATCTGAATCAATGTTTTAAAGAGAGGAATTTAAAGCAGGAAAACCCAAGACATAAGTTTACCTAATTTAAAGCAGAAAAGCCAATATAAGTTCACCTAAATGAATGACAAGCATGCATCAGTTCCATCAGAGGTTGATGTGAGGTGCACAGAGATACTCTTGGATAGTGGGAGTTGTTACTCACTGGGCTGTGTCTTTGCAAGTGGGAGTTTGGGGTCACAACTTTATGGCTCTAAATCCGGTATCACATTGCCCAGTGGAAAATGTTACAGCCTTTGCACACTGTAAGTATTCTGTGCCACAAGCCTCAAACTTTCACCACTTGACTGTTACACCACCTGGGTGTAATTAGCAGTTTGGCATCAGATGGCAACTAGAAAATTATGTTCAAATGGAAAACCTAAGCAACCTGATTTCCAATTTTCATTTTATACAGATAAGAACAGACACCACAAATGTAGAGTCCCTTCCGTGCACTGATTCTCTCAAACACTTCAGAAGCTTTTTTCTTTTAACCGAGGATGTAGCTGGCTGAATGCACACGAAATACATTGTTATTAATGCAAATATATTCAAATTAGAAGCTATCTGTGGTATATTTTACAGAAGCTGTTTCAGTGTCAGCACAGCACAGCCACATGAAACCCACCTGGCCACCTGTGAGGTTTCTGGTTTCAGAGCCAGCTCCACTGAACCTGGCCCTCGTTGCAGAGTTAATTGGAAATATTTGTCCAGGGAACTCGCCTGGCAGATTTTGTGTGTTGTTTGATTTCCTCATTCTTGGTGTTTAATCTGTCATATCAGAATGTGTGGTTTGGTGCAGTTGGTTGGTACCGTCCAGAGGAGGGGATGGAGCCAGAGCAGCTCCTGCTCCCGTGGATCCCCAGCAGATGGTGAAGAGGAGGGGGACAAGATTGAGAATTTGGAGGAGGAGGAGGAGGAGGAGGAGGAGGAGGGCTGATGGACAGCTGCCTGCTGATAGCAGGCTCAGGCTGGATCTTTGGCACTCAGCACAATGCCCTCCTTAGGGCAGAAGTGATAGCAGTAAGATATCTCTGTGCAGGATCGCTGCTGGCTGAGTACCCCAGTGTAATTGCCAACTAATCCTAATTGTGTTTGTTCTTTAATCCAAAATTAATCTCAGCTAAGTCATCTGGACTCTTAAAAGTAAAAGCATTTGTTTCACTGCTGCTCTAAGGATAGGTAAATCTCTTCTTCCTTGCTCTTTTTAAACTTTTGTGCAAGGAAGGCTTTTTTAAGCCCTTTGGCCAAATTTTTTTTTTCTTAAACACCAGTGACAAGAATATGAAAGCAATTAGAAAATTTTTATGGGATTAAAGCTCATGTACAAAAGACATGTTGATTCCTTGTCCTCCAAAGAGGGCAGCATGGGTTTTGCAATCAAACCTAGGGGGTTCACCAGGGGTTCATGTGCCATAATGTACGTGGTAGGTAGGAAAGTAATTAATGGAATTACCTTTGATTAAAAAACCAAACACCTCCCTCCCCCAGACAGGGTAAAAGGGGATAGTCAAAAACCTCTTTCAATTTTTAGAACTGAAAAAAAAACCTGTATTCTTCACTTTTGTGAAAAAATGTTATCTGTCAGTGATAAACAGCAAAGTGGGCACACTTCTGACTTTACTGATTTTGTAATATGTTATTTCTGTCTCTTTCTCATCAGCAAAGAGATGCCTTGCTGCATGGACAGCTTTTTTTCTAATTCCATATTAAATTTCCATATAGAGTAAAATTAGATAGGATACAAAAATTATTGATTTGATACTTATTAGAATTTTCCTCCCCACCTGATTTTCAGCAAATGGAAATGTTACTGTTTATATCTGCTTCCTTCTAACCACAGATATGCCAACACTTTTCATAACAATGCTGAGAGGGGAAAAAGTGTTTTTTGAGGAAATTTACATACAACTCTCTGTATTCCTGTTTGTTACGAGAAATAATAATTTTAAAACTTTACGGTCTGGACTTTGTGCTCTTTGGAACTCCCAGCCAGTCTTAAACCATGAACTCTAAGCTTAGTGCTTGGAAACCATAAGGCTAAGTGCTTGGAAACCATAAGGGTAACATCATTGGGAATTTTGCATCAGTGAGGGCTCCAGGATGTGGCTGTGTGCCTTTCCCTGTACCTTACCCCAGTTCCTGTTTTCTTCTCCCTTTGAAAACCCTGTTTGAAGTTGCTCCTTAATCTCCTCAGTTGTTGACTTGAAAATGCAGCAGACCTCCTAAGTATGAGTCATGCCAGCCCTCAATCATCAGCATTGTCCAGAAATGCTCTGTTTCCCTTTTCATCTCCTCTTACCCCTTAACCAAGGGCAGCGATGATTCATAGTGTAAAAGGACTTGATTTGCATTTGATATGAGGCAACAACTAATTCAAGATGAAGAAACTGCATCAAACAGGCCTTGTAAAAAAAGGGAAGGAAACTTTCTTATTTAATGTGGCCAAATCAAAAGTACAGGCATAGATACTATTCTTGAAAAATCAAAAGATACATTACACTGCCTTGAAAATCCCCTCATACAGATTCTGCAAATGTTTGAAAAAATCAATGTGTGTTAAAATATACTGTGTTCCAAACAAATCAAAATCTTGTTTCTCTTTTAAACATCTTTGCAATGAAACATTTCTGCTTTTTGTTTGGTTTTTTTCTGTTTGTTGTTTCCTTATTTTAACAGAAATTTTTGTGCTAGGCACTTTACAGGAGAGCAGAGCAAGATGAAAAAAAATCTCCCTTAAGAAATCTTTTTAGGAATGCACTTAAAGTGCACAAATCTCATCTTTATTTTAGACACAAGTAATTATGTGCTTACCTGCTATTGATGTCTTTAGGCATTAATCCCATCTTTAATGTTAAGTATATTTCTAAATTATTTTCCTCCATTGACGTCTAAATACACAAAACAGGGGGGAAATCTAGGGAGGGATAAAGACAAAATGGCTATAATAAATCTTGCAAGTCTAGAAAGTTACTTCAGGGATCTTGAGCTGCTAATATTGATCAACTCTGGGTGAGTAATGCAGCTGAGCAGGAGCAGACTTTGCAGAACAGCTGCACCCCAAAGCCTTGGGGCAGTTTCCTGTGAAGCAAATTATTATATAACCTACAAATATTGCATGTCTCTCACCCGCTCTTTTGCAGAACTCAGTTTGCCCAGAAGATGGCCTTGAAAAATACTCTGGTGGAGATGAAAATGGAAACTTTTAGTAACATACTGAAGGAATGAGATGGTTTCCTTTCCCTCTGCCTGCCTCTTGACAATCAGCTTCTGTTGCTTCCCTTTTCCCATCTACCATCATTATGGTTGTCTACCTGAACTCCAAGCTCTATGAGGCTCATCCTTTGTCTTCAGCTGGTGGCCAAAAAAAATGACTTGGCATTTTCAAAGTAAGCTAACAAGTGCTCAAAGGAAGAGTTTGGGGAAAAGGAGATGGCTCCCAGAGCAAGGTCAGGCTGCTCATTGGTAGGTGTAAACTAAAATAAGGTCTTGGACCTCACTGAGGACTTAAATTTCTTCATGAAGGGGGGGCAAAATTTACCTGATGATGCAGCAAATTCTTCAGAGCTGTCCAGTGGGCTCTGAGCTGGTGCTCCTTGGGTTGTAGCTCTCCACAATGCTTTGTTCACTTCTCAGACTGGTGTTGGCCAGTTCCCTCTCCATTTCTAGTCTGCTCTGATTGGGATCTTGGAGCCTCAGGATGTCTGCTTGCCCTCTTTCTTTTGTGCAGTTTTAAGGGGGACACTATTTGTGTGGACTTTCTCAGTAATCTCAGAGAAATGAATGAACTTGTTTTACAGGACACGAGTGATTTTCATAACTGTGTTTGCTGTCACGTATCTTCAGTGTGCTATTATGTGCATAAAAAGACTTTTAGTCATGTGATATACTGTCACAGTGTCTTCTGTATCAGTTTGTTTCAATACATTTACAAATATATTTACAAATTTACAAAAAATGTGTTAATACCATCTTTGATTCTCCAAGGCAAGTAACTTCTATGCAAACAGAGATTTTGTATGTGTGGTCACAAATTTCATGGTTGAGTATGAATACAATCATTGACCTTCAATGATCATATTTCTGGAAATTAGGAATAACCATATAATCACAGAATTTTTAAGACTGGAAAAGACCAAAATCATTGAGTCCAACCTGTGTCTGATCCCCACCATGTCACCCAGACCAAGCACTGAGTGCCACATCCAGGCATCCCTTGGACACCTCCAGGGGTGGACACTCCTCCACCTCCCGGGGCAGCCCCTTCCAATGATTAACATCCCTGTAGGTGAAGAAAATCTTCCTGATGTTCAACCTAAACTTCCTCTGGCACATCTTGAGTCTCCATCTGCCTGTCCTGCCAACCAAAACATGAATTTTTATTTGTCTATGTACGTAGAGGTCTAGAGGTCTTACGTTGTTTAAAATTACAGTTTCTCCCCTACCCCTCTAGTTTCTGAATATTCCTATTTTTGGCATTTGCTATTGTATTGTTAGGGCTTTATTCTCCCCTGAATCTGCATTAATTTGGAATCAAACACCTTGTGATTTTAAACCCTCCATTTTTGGTGTCCACGGACCTTGCATGTACTCACTTTTGTGTTTCCTACGTTACAATTTTATGCACCAATGATAGAACCTCTGAGCAGAGTGCTGTATGCCACATAAATTTCTCCTTCTAAGTTGTTAAGAGGAGTAGGTTTGCACTCAGAAGTCAGCCTCAATCACTGGCATTACCTTTGGCAAAGTCTCATTTTTGCGTTTCTGTCTCTTGCAGTGACCGATCGCATCCTGCCTGAGACCCAGAAAATTTCTTGAACCTATTTACATGAGCAACATCAGACTCTGGTGTTTGCACCACCTCTCTTTTACTGAAAACTCAGACAGAGTGTCTGCTGACACAAGATCATTTTCAGGTTTATATTCTGGCTGTAAATCATCCATCTGCAATTGAAATCACTTTTTCTGTTTGTGAAACTCTTTTCTCCACCACTGGCACAAGCAGTTTACAGCCTGCTTTGGCAAACGAGGAGCTGGAGGGTTGTGCATGCATAAGCACTGGAAGTTTTAATTTTTCTGTCCATATTTGCTGGCATTCCCTTTTTTTTATGTTTCCTGCAGCATTACCTACAGTCTGATGATTTCTGTAGTTGAAAAAATGTTGTTGCAAGACCTCACATAGCAGGTCCAGGTGATGATTCTGTATAGGAATTACCACCAGACAATCAAAGGAAGGGTGTCTTCTTCATAAGCTGTTCCTAGGCTAATTATTACTATTATTATTATTATTATTATTAATGTGTTTTGTACACATTTTTTGCAGACTAAGGTTTTTTAGATCAACAATTAGGGCGGTAAAATTGGATAGAATTTTTTTTCCAGCCAAATTTATCATTCATGTGTACTTTCCTTCTCTGTAAGTAAAGAAATATTGATAGCCATCTCTAACCCCCCAAGGCCTAGAAGGGCCCCTAGATCAGTCCTGGTTTTCCTATAGAAGTTAATTATTCACTTCTGCCTTTACATTGCTGTCTGTTATGTTCCAAGCTTACAGCCCCAACTCCCTGTCCATGATACCCTTCTATTGTTTATATTCACAGCAAAATACCATCCCTAAACTTCAGTGTATTCCCATGTCTGGATATCCTGTCAGGAAATTATATGGGTGCAGAGCACAGCCTAATATTTACAGGGAAGCACTGTGTTTAGAGGGTCTAGGTTAAAATTTCACAGACTATAATTTTCTTTCTAAAGAAATTTTCCACCACCCCATTGAATTAATGAGGGTGAGATGAGAGGAAGAGGGGGAAAATGCATTTATTAAGAAACACTCTTCCTGGTAGATATGAGGAGATCTGTACAGGCTTGGTCCCTTCGGGGATGGGTAGAACATGAAATCACAGAATGGTTTGGCTTGGAAGGGACATTACACTCTTCTCATCCCACCCCTTGATATGGACAGAGGCACCTCCCAGGTTGTTCCAAGCCTTTTTCGGCCTGGCCTTGGGCACTTCCAGGGATGGGGCAGCCACAGCTTCTCTGGGCACCCTGTGCCAGCACCTCACCACCCTCACTGGGAAGAATCTCTTTCAAATACCCATTCTAATTCTACTCTTTCTCAGTGTGAAGACATTCCCCTTATTCTGTCACTTCATTCTCTTATAAAAAGTCCCTCTCCTTCTGTCTTTTAAGCTCAAGGTGTGGGTAAAAGGTTTCTGCTTCCTCTTTTGGAGCTGGTAGACAAAAGACCCATTCTAAAAGTGTATCAGTACTCTCTTCTGGATTCAGAGCAGTAAGTCTAATTTCTTCCTTAAGTTTTCATCTAAGTGTGCTTCTAAGTATGTGTTGGCACACATGCAACAGGGAATTTGAATTCTGCTAACTTTATTTTGTGTTCTGTTGATAGCTATTCTGTGCCATTAAAAACATCTGAGAATATATTTTTTAGCTTTTAATGGCTTCTGTCCTCCTACTGTATTCACTTTCTTAACAGCATAATATCTGGCATTTTCAGCCCTTGAGTAAGTACTCCTTTTCCTGAAAATGTTTTATAAGAAAGCAATTATAAATGTTATTTCTTCTAGATTTTGTTTTACTTTCACATGAAGTTCACATTCACATGGTATGGTTTGATTTTACCCTAGTGTCATCAAAGAAAGATTTTATCAATGCTTTCCCTATAAATAGGCTTTCCTTTCAAAATTATTTTGGTAACTAAGCTGACTAGTATCCTGTACACACTCTCTGGGTGTGAGAATAACTTATGCACCCAAATCTAACCTAGAAAAACCTGTAGAAGGAAAAGAGTGAAAAGAGTTCCACAACATTTCCTTCTCTTTTATTCCTCCCAGTACTGGCTTTTTTGTCTTGGTACTTGGCTAAGTCTATGGCTAAAGTTTTGGTTCTGTGATCCACAGAGCTAAATCAACATCTGATTACAGCTTTAATCAGTCACAGTGAAAAAAAATGGTGCTAAATACATCAGAGGTTTTTCCATCTTTTTGTCTCTTCTAGGAAATTTCTATCCCCATAGCTTGATTTTCCCCAAAACTGCAGCATTGTGATTTTTGTAATTTAGAATGGCAACTAGTTTGCTCTTCTCTTAATAAATTGAGTGTTTCTGACCTAGTTCTATGTAACAATAGCCTCAGTGTCTTCACAAAGAGGAAAATATTGCTTGGACCTCTTCCAGTTGTGTACAGATGTAGTGGAGCAGTGCTGTGGTTGACGAGAGCCCTGCCCTTATCCCCTTATCTTCTCCTCAGGTTCTGGATGTCGCCTCCAAATTAATGGCACCACATAATGCTCATTCACCACCCCAGGGAGAACCTTGCATTGCCATTTACAAGCCGTAGATGGACTTTTATGGAATAAGCTAACTGTGAAAAGAGGGAATTAGTGAGAAACCCAGGCAGAGGGGCTCTCCACAAAGTCAGCAAACATCTAAGGACAGGATGAAATGAAATTAAATGCTCCATGACTTTTAGATGGCCAGTTCTCTTGCAGCTTGTGTCCTCTTTTGCCCTAAGCCACAAAAAACATTGCCATCATTCTCACAACAGCAATAACATGGTTTTTTTTAAATCATGTTCCAGTTGCTGTTATGCATGATCTGGAAAGGAAAATACCTGAGGCCAATACTTGGCAAACTCTTTTTGTGTAGCAGCTAAGATTAAATAAATCTACTACTGAGCTAATAATCAGAGCAAATTTATACCCTGAACCATTTCTGAAAATATTTATTCATTAAAAAAAAATCAAACTAACTTTCCTGCCACAATTTTTCAAAGAAATATTAGAAATATTAGAAAATAAAAAAGAAATAATAAGGATTATTTACAGTGCATAGATTACATTTTTAATGTTTATTGGGGCATGCATTCTGAAAATTATTTTATTCCAGTATTCAAGATTTTAGAAATTAATATTTTCCCAATACACTTCATTGAATTACTCACAAAAATAATTGAGTAAAGCTCAATTTAGCATTTCTAACAAGTTATTTACTGTTTATCTCAACTGCTTCTGCAGTGGAGAAAAGGGGAGGCTTCAGGTAAAGCCAAGAACCTGTAAAAACTCATCTTTTACTCATATAGGATGATGTAGATTCCATCCAGTTTCAGAGGAATGACACAGAATGGGTTTTGCATTGTTTGTTAGAGTCAGACTGATTTTAAGTCAAATAAGTACAAAGGAGAGCAGGTTGAAGAAGGAGACCAGTGAAACTCAGAGCAGGATTCAGGATTTGCAATATCTATCTGTTCTGAGGGCTGTGGAGTTATGCTTATGCATATTCTCACAATCTCTTTGGTCTTCCCACTCTAAAGAAGTTTGCAGTAAAGATTTGGGTTATTAAAATACTCCTAAGGTAAACTAATACCTTGAAAAGCACTAGGTGAAATAGCACTTTCCAGGCTCACAGCTGATTTTCCTGTGTTTTGGAGCAGTGTAACTCTAAGCCAGGATGTCACAGTACATGAAGTTCCTGTGAAAGTTGGTTGGGATATATCCTGAAGGATTGTTATGGAGCATGCAAGCATGAAATATGGATCCAAAATATAAAAATGGACACAGAAATCTGCAGCTAGTTTGGCCTATGCAAGATAATGAAAAAAAACTGCATGAGATTTGTTTAGTTTGAGGGGTTTTTTGAAAATTCAGAATAAAAACTGTGTTTGTCTGAAGCTTTATTCAAATCCACTAACTTGTCTACTGATTCTGAATCCTTCTTTCAGATAAACCTGGGCTGATTTATAAATTGGTATCAAAATCTCACTAAACCATGGTTTTGAGCAGTTTAAACTGGCCATGCTATAAAATCGAGGTAGCAGCCAGTGGTTTTGGCCGGGTTTTTCAGTGGCTATTTTGAGTTCAGCAGAGCCCCAAGCTCAAGATGGAAAACCTGGAGGTGCCAAACCTGTCCTGCTCCCTGCCATGAGCTTTGGCAGGGCTGCAGGGGCACACAGGGGAGCTGGGTTTGCTGCTGCATGAAGGACTCCAAGGGGAGGAATCTGCCATTTCTCCCCCAGCAATTCTCCCCCAGCATTCTGAGATGTGCTCAGCCACAGAATGAAGTGTGAGAGTGTGTCTGCAAAGGGCTGAAAAGCTGGTCTGGGCAGGGAGCACTCAGGCAGAAGAGTAACTGCTGCAAGTTCAAGACTTTTGTCCAGTTGTGAGTTGAGAGTGTTTCTACTTGTGTTATTATGTCTATTATTATTAACCTCTTTCTTCAGCTCATGCTGGATTTTATCAGCAATGTGTGTTTTGAGAGCCAAACAGCTCCTTTTGGAATGGGGCTTGTGCTTCTGTGACCACTTGTTTTGCATCTGTCTTGGGTGATTCAGGAGCAAATTCATCCACTTGTCTCCTCTGCAGTATAGCCCTGCTGTGCTTCCATTACGTGCATGATTTCACATATTAAATTTATTTCTTCTGCTGCATTTATTTTAAAACTTTATTCAGCCATGTGCCTCTCGGTGCATTTAAAAGGAGCCACAAATATTTATGAGGCAATTTTAACACTTACCAATTACTTTTGTGGTGTTTGGTACTTTAATAGCTGTAGTTGTATCAGCCTTGGCTGATATTTCCTAATTATTCATATCCTGACATGTTATCAGCCATCATAGAGCATTACCAGCATCATTTTAAGCTCTCTTCACCTTCTTCAGTCTGGGTTTTATTTGAAAAGCAGACATGCAGTCCCCAGTGAGAATTAAAGTAGAAGCATTAGCTTGCAAAATATATGCCAATGACCTAATGATTCTGACATTTCCACAATACAAGCTTTACAAGAAGGCATGCAGACAGCAAAGTCTGTTTTTCTATCTCATATTTTTTTAATGGCTAAATGTTTGGAGGAAACAAAATGGATTTATTCTGCTCAATCCAGGGTATAATATCAGGACTTATCCGGTTCCGGGCCCCAGGGCTTCAGACAACTAACAAAACACATCTTACTTCTGCTCTGCTAGCTCTCTGTTATGCTTTTCACATGCAGGAAGAAAGAGTAAAAGCATAACCCAATTGAATAAAGCAGCATGGCCTGCTATTCTTTGCTTATGAAGCATCACATGATAGACACCAAATTAAGAAGAACCCCCCCACCTGTGGTTAAGTATGTATGCAACTGTCAAGCTGTTTTATCTAATATAGAGGGAATTTCACCATTCCCTTCACTGCCAGAGTGCAAGAATATGTTTAAAATGTTAATGCCTTACCAAAGCATGCTTCATTGTTTTTGAATAATCCAGTGATTTTACATAATTTAAATAAAAATCAAAGCTGCTCCCTGATCTATTTTGAAATGCTCCTACCTTTCAAAGCCTTTGCTCTGATATATGGAGAGAAGGCTAATCTGACATGGTTCTCCTTACAGAGTTTAAGTTGCAATTTGTTTTTTGGCTCTTCAGTCGCTGTTTATGTAAGGATGTATTGGGATAGGGCTGTCTGCCATGATATGGCAAAAAAAACAAAACCATCTTTCCTAATAAAAATAAGATGCTATTTAAACAAGAGGCTAAAGGAAATCTATCCTCTCTGTTGACCTTTCAGACTGTGGTAAGCACAGAACACACAGTGCCAATTTTATGACACAGTCATGTCAAATAGATTGTATGTGACACATTTGAGCTGTGCTTTCAAAGAAGGTTTAGATGTAAGAGTCAGGAGGGAAAACCCATTCAAATGTATTCTTGTTGCTTTTTGTGCAGTGACTTCATGGACCAACCACCTAATGACTAAGACATGCCATTTGCAAGAACATTCCCTTAACCACAGATTTTTCTGGTTCATTTGCTTGAAGAACTCCAAAATTTTCCTGTCATTGCCCAGGAAATCACAAGCAAATCTGGTGGTGGTGTCAAAAACTTAGAGGTGCCTGGCATCTGTTGGGGTACTGAGCTGGTCATTTCCTCCTTTGTGTTTTTCCTTTCTCTCTTTTCAGCCTTTACCTTCTCAGGCAGCGAGCTGGTTTCAGGAATTTCTCATACCTTCAGAGAGTGGGATCCTTGCAGCAAAAGAGCTTAAATGTCAGAGGTGGGTTTTGGACATTAAAACCATGTAAACCTGGATTGCTTTTTTTTGTGATGCAGTGTTCAGAAAACAAGCCACAAAAGAATCATTTCAAATTCAGCAGAAGGAGTCACACTGCAGTTCTCATTGCCAGGCTCTGTGACAGAAATATTCCAAATACCTGTGTGTTGACCAAGGACATGCAAGTTTCAGAAGTGGCTTCTCACTGGGTGCAAAACCCCTCAGTAGTCCTTGCTGAGCATGAGAATCATTAGTTGCTTTCAAATAATTCAGGATTTCACCTGGAATTTACATGACTCCTTTTCTTCCCACATTTTTTCCCTGCAGTTGCTGATTCTCTCTGTGCATGTAAAAGCACTGCTAGGGTCATCATTAATGTACAGCACCTCTTTTCTTCTTAACATTGGCTTCTCTTTACTGCAGAGGTGAAAGCTGTGGAAGCCTTCTGCCTTTGAAGAACTACTTAAGATGAAATGGTTCTGAAGTGCATTTAAGGGTGTTTACTTTAGGCACTTTATTTTTTTCTTTATTTTTATTCCTATTGGAACTGGCTAATGTTATTCATTAAACTAACAATTTCTCCCCTGCCTGTTCTTAAGTGTGACTTGTGACCTTGCAATCTGTGTATTTTGTCATCACAATGTGTTACCATGGAACTGATTTTGATGTCATGAATAAGGGCATTGTGAGTTTCCACGTTCCCAAGCATATTTGAGACACAGGTTTGGAAACAAAAATGACTTCACCAGTTAAATATTGTTAGATCCTATAGTATATCAAAGGTAAGAACACTTGTGCCCTATATTCCTTTACATAGAAGAACCTGAGGTTAGGAATTTCAAAGCAGG
Organism: Zonotrichia leucophrys gambelii; assembly: GCF_028769735.1. Taxonomy (NCBI): domain Eukaryota; kingdom Metazoa; phylum Chordata; class Aves; order Passeriformes; family Passerellidae; genus Zonotrichia; species Zonotrichia leucophrys. The sequence goes on from NC_088170.1 coordinate 6,896,681, forward strand.
TATATACAAGAATGACACTACAAATAGCATTTCACAAGATTAAATATTTTGTGAGAGTATTGAACTCTAACCCCTTTATGTTACTGTAGACAAAAATCTTTCATATTGTTCATGGAGCCTCCTCAGACTGTCTAGTAGGGATTCTGTCTAAAGAGGAAGAAATGCAGTGTGCTGAACAGCTCCAGGATGCTGCTGGGACTTAACTCCTTCAAGACAATAGTGGCTGAAGGGAATTTTCCACCCAAGATCACTCACAGGCAGGCAGAGGGCAATGCACCATTGCTGCTTTTGAAGCTGAGAGGAGTAGTAAGGATTTTTCAGAAAAGAGCCTTGCGCACAAAGGGAAAATACACTTTTGTTGTGCAGCAGAATACATGTATTGCATGCTTTAAATTGAAAAAAAGCAAGTTCCCTCAGTGATCTACCTACCCACATGAGGTTAAAAGTGTTCAATGGAATCTCTTGTCAAGCTGTTCCCCAGGGTGTTTAATTCATCACATTTAAAGTCTTGATAGCATTCTATTATAATGGAGAAGTTTGAAAAGCCTCAAGTGGGGTTAAAGTCCTGGGTTGCAAAAAAATCTAGTCTAGCAGGAACCACATCTATAGTTCTGTTTACTTCATCTGCTGGGGTTTTTTTTCCAGATGAGGCTTACCCATCCATTGCATTTTACAATCTATCTCAGCAGCATTTTGCTCCTGGCAGCAGGCAAATATGTCCTCATTAAGTAAAATTTATGCTAATACCATTCTGATTAGCAGCAGTCATTGATATTCACTCTCATTAGCTAAATTGGTTCACTGGAAGACATCCCGTTGAGGGGATTTTTTTTCTGTTTTAAATGGAATATAAAATGTATGGATTCACAGAGAAGACAGATGATGATAATTATACCCTGTGTTTACTCCAGCCATGTTTTTTATCCTAAAGCCTCCTGAAGTACTTTGCAGCATTTAGATCTGCAAGGAGGGAGAAGATATTTTTCCCCCTTCAGAGAAAAATCTCTGTCAGATATAAAGAAGCCATTCTGGTTTTACTGTTCTTAGCACAGATGACACAAAGGAGTGAATGTAGGTGCACTTTTTGATGACACAAAATGCAGGACATTTCATAGGAAATCTGGCCAGGGAATAAGCTCAATTCATGGAGTAATGGGACTTTCTGCATGCAGTCTTTTTGGAGTAACCTTGTGATTCTGAGTTAACATCTCTTGGAGTTGGGCCTGCACTGATATTGCAAAATTATCCTCAGTGTGAACCTTTTGTCAAAAATGCAAAGATCCTCATCTTTATAAATCTGTTCATCTTTATAAATCTTGGTTGAAGGGAATGATAATTTCCACTGAGAATTTTATTCTATTTTCTCATGTTAAAACACACTTGATCAGCTCAAGCCATGGTTTGATGCAGTCTGGTGTGATGCTGTGATGAATTACTGTTTTCTCTTAGCTCTCTTGAAGGGCTCTTGTCGGGCAGAAAAGACCAAGTTGGAAGCTGTTATTGCCAAGGTGTGATAATCTCGCCATTAACACTGTTAGGTCCAAAACAGATTTCTTTGTATCATAGCCTCCAATTCAAGTGCAAAAAAGGAAAGCAGTGCTCTTAATGCCTTATATTCTTACTCATATTAACAAAAAATCCCAGTTAATGTCTCTCTCTATATGCAGACCTATCTGTCCTTTACAAACTCTGCCTCTATAGTAGTCTGATAAAGTTCTGTTTACCTTTAAATATTGACTCTGCACATACTCCGTTCTCTTTAAAGAGGAAAAACATTTCTCTGGTCCGCCCAACCCTTGACCTTCCTAGAAGGATTATAAACAAGGATGTCTCTTCTTGCTAATTTTTTACCTTTTGGATCTGCAATCAATCCTGCTGCTTCATCAAGGCTGCTGAGCAGCAAACAGATGGCAGCAACCACTGACCACTGGCAATGGTGAGATGGGAAACACTGGCCTGCAGTGACCTTTGACTGGGCTTGAAATTCCTCAGTTTGCCTTTGAATTCGCATCCCTGAATAGCTCACATCACTCCTGTGCAATAATTGCAGCCTTTTCACATGTGCACTTCTGTTTCAAGTCTCTTATATTGATCTAATCTTTCTCCTTTAATCAAAACTAGTTCCACATCCAAAAGATGCTTTGGAGGGGAGATCTGTGGCCACAAGCAGCAATGTAAAACCACCCAGATGCAGATAAATTGCCATTCTCTCCCACTGCACAGAGAAATTGGGTACTAATGGTATAGCAATTACTTTGTTTCCATGGTAACATGTGTGAGCGCTATAAATAATGTTTGATGTTTATAAACAATTCAGTTTACACTGAATTATATACACTATTTGTATGCTAATATATGGGATGCATTTCTAGTTGTTTCACAGCAATAGAAGAGCAAATAGAAAGCTGCAAGTTTGGTGAGCACTGCACTGAACCATGTGATTATTATTTTTTCCCATGTCTATGTCCAAAGGAAAAGCTGCATGAGCTGAATGTATTTTCTTTCATACACTCAATAATGGAAAAAATCCTGGAAAGAAAAACTTACAGAATTAGCAGATGGTTTTGCTCCCCATCATCATTACAGTACTGGAGGTTTTGTCCCAGAAGGTAAAAACTATTTAGGTTGTAATTCAGCAAAATGCTTCTGAGCATGCTTATTTTTAAGCTCGTGAAGTGATAAAATATCTTAGTTCGATGTTTTAAAATGGCTTTATTTTTTCCACCGTTTATTATATAACAGCAAAATATTTTCTCTGTTTAAGATTTGGCCATGAATTTTCACTTTTTTTTTCACAAAACCAATAAGAAGCAGCTGGTATTTGTTCAAATAACATATAAATTCACTGCATTAGCAGTTTATTTGCTAGTCACAGGTAGTGGTCAGGGGGGAAAAAGGGCTACTACAAGTATTTAATGGAGTTGCAGAGAAGGCAGGTTTTAAGAAGGGGCACATGAATGCCCACTGGCAGCTGGAAACACCAGCACAGAGGCATCTGAAAGGATGGGAGGCAGGAAGGGAATTCCTGCTCCCTCCTCCTGCCTGGCTGGGGAAGCAGAGCTCTCTGGAGCAGCTCCCTGGCCAGGGGCCAGCCTGGCTGGAGCTCTGCTCCTACCTGGGCGAGCTCTAATTGCTGCTGCTCACTCTCTGAGCTCTGTTTGTACTTGTTTGGCTTGGGAGCTGGGACAGGCTTTAGCAGCCAGGCTGGAAGAGGGAAGCAAACAGGAGCAAAGAGATTTATGTTAGCAGGCTGTGAGTGCTCACAGGGCACAGCACCTGTGGGCAGACACGTAGACAGCAGTGGGTACGCCTCTGGAACAGCAAGAGAGTGCCATTTACCCATTGTCAAGGAGTAAATGAAACACACTGCATTAAATTTGCTCCTTGGCAGCCATCCCAGCTGAACTGCCATGCTGGTTAGCTGTGGATACCCCTGTATTTACATTAAAATAGCTCCGAAAATTTCACCTTTATTCATGCCCTCAGTATGCAAACTCAATCTCTTCAGGCAAAGCATGGAGGTGTGCTGGAGGCTGAGGTTTCACCTCTCTGGTTCCTGGCTCCACACCATGGCTCTTTGCAGGTGGCAGGGCAGCAATTCCAGCCCATTCCCCTGAGCAGATGGGGTCCCCTCTGCCTTTGATTTCCTGACACAAGCCACAGTCAAAATGACACCAATGGAATATTTGCTTTGTCATCTGGGCAAGACTTGTTTGTTTGCGTCACCCACGCTCAGAGTGACTCCTCAGCCTGTGCTGAAGCTGTCTAGCAAGAGGCAGCATGTTTATTTTGCACTGTTTGGTTATTGGTCTGGAAAAGAAAGACACTTGGCTTTTGGGAAAGCACCAAGGAAACAAATAGGAGCCAAATAATGAGATTAAATAGTGTGGGATTCAGTCAAGGGCTGTTATCATTGTGACAGAGCTGCAGGGTCACTTGGGAAGCTCTGCTTGGGCACTGACTGCATCCTGTCCCTCCCTGTCATAAATAACTTCTCCATCACTGGCCTCCAAGTGTTCTCCTGAGCTGGTGCCACGAGATGCAGGAACAACCACACCAAGTTTCCCATCAGTTTTCCTGCAGCTCTCAAAGTCTTGCCCTCTGCCCTCCTCTCCCCCAGAGGATGCAGAAGCAGTCATTAACCACGAAGTGCAGAGAAGCCAAACATCTTCCACTTGGAAATACTGAAAATGACTGAAAATAGCTCCAGCCATAGATTGCCTGTGGTGTGGCTGCTGGTAGGAGTGTTCCTGTGTTCCACAAATAGCTGTGGGGAGGTTTCCAAGCCCTGCTGAGTCTGTGCCTTGCTGCACCTACCGTGTGCTCCCTGACCTCCATGCTCAGTTTGATCTCTCCAAGGTGTCCTCTGCTACCCCTGACCTCAGCACTGAATTTCTCTAGGGTCTGCTGAATGAAGGAAAGGGGAAAATACCCCAGGCTTTGGGGAATATTTCACCAATGACATCCCAGGTCAGGCCAGTAAACTCCTATTTAATCGCTTGTATTTATTTTAAAACTACGGCAGTATATGATAGCCTGGCTTTGTTTTAATGGTGGACTTTGACTATTTCAATTTTGGTTTCTGTGTTTTGGAGTTATCTTAATATCTTTTAAAAGTACTTTTAACACCTTTTGGCTTCATATATTTCTCTAAGATTAAGATGGTGCTGTACTCCAATTTTGTTTGATTTGCACGTTTGAATTTGGAAGAATAACAATAACAGTATATATCTGAGAAAGCTTAGAGAGAGGAAAAATACAGCACTATCTTCTTTTGGAACTGAAATATGAAACTATACTGTCACCCAGTCAAGGTTTTCACAAAAGTTGGAGGAAATCAAGATTATCAACTGCACTGGGACAGAAATGTTCAAAAAGCTAACTTGCTCTCTAACTAGGAGTACAATGATTTCCCCATCACAAATATACACACACATATACACAGAGAATCCTGAAAATTATTCTCTTTCCAAGGAAGCACGAAAATTTATAGTTCCCTTGATTTAAGACAAGGTCTGGTTTGGACCAGCCATCTAATTTCAGTTTGATATTTGTGAAATCCTTCTGTATCTTGTTTCTAATTTTTTTTCAAGCTTTTAGATTAAATATATTAAAATAATGCAAAAACTAGGACACTGAGGAAGCCTGCCTTAAAAAATGTCCTCACTCCCTAGCCTTCTGGTTTTATATAGAAATTGAGAGATGAGTCATAACTCTGTTTTTCTCTTGATTAATCTGTCTTTTGTCCCCAAGTAATTTTTTTGCGAAGTTTTAAAGGCACACCAGACTTAGTTTATAGCATCCTCTAGTCTGGCTTTGCCTGGAGTCAGAGCTGGGTTTGGTGAAAACCATCACCTTGGAGAGGTTTCAGGCCAGCATCTGGAGCTGATTTGATTTATTGCTCCTCAGGCTGGTGTGTCTCACCTTGCAGTCCTGCACAGTGGAAGGGGAAGCTCAGCTCCCTCCTCTTTCAGCTGGGATGATGGGAGCAGGCAAACACTCGAGTGCTTTGAAGTGCCCCCAGAAAAGCTTTCAGGATGGTGGCCAACACCCTCTGCAAGTGCCTTTTGGATCTGTCTCAGCTTGAGTAGAGACATTTGAACAGGTATCAGGCTGGGAGGGAGTGTAGCCAACTAAACAGCTGAAGTGGAAAAAAGAAGCTCAAGTGAACCCACCTAGGGAAAAGAGGCAGCTCTTGAAGGCAAAAGGCTTTAAAACAGAAAACTGAGGGTACTGTTTTTAGAGGAAAGCAAACGCAGGTCCTTGGGAAAGCATTCATTTAGCTGGGTTTTGAAAAAATTTATTTCTGTTTATTCTCTTTGCTAGTGGGTAGTTAAGGATAGGGAGAATGTTTCAGGAATTACCTAAAACAAAAATTGACAATTCTGGTACTTTCATTAAATGTGTTTGAAGTATACATGACTTTCTAATGCAGAATCAAAAACTACAAAAATGGTTCAAATATTTTTAGAGGCCATTCAATTCACTAAATTGACTTCCACTTCAGGAAAACATCCCCAAAGGAGTGTATTGACATCTTATTATCTGCTTGTAAAACTGCAAATAATGAAAAAGAGTTCTAGCTCTCAATTCAATAAATAATATGATTTTAAAAGTATGCACTGATTAAAAATTAACATTTTCCACATCTACCTTTTCATTTTAAATTTGTAAATACAGCCAAAGCATAAAGTGGCATCACCAGGGATTGTTAAAGACTCATTGCTTCTTCTTCCAGGTCTTTGGGACTGAAAGTTGATATTTACAGATAAAATGGGGATACCTCTGGATAAGTTAATGGGAGCATTACAAACCCAGGAGTTTCTGGTTTATGATTCTGAAGACTAGAGAAGCTGAATTTGGATAAGGTTTTTGGGAACAAAGAAATTTGGTGTTGTGGCCTAATTGTCCTTTTTGCTACATTTTTTTCCTTTTCTAATATTAGCTTTACAACTCTATTGAGAATCTCAGTGATGATTTCTATTTCATGGAAGCATTTCAGCAGAGAGTGTAGGAAGTGTTGCAAAGGGTTTGGAGATGTAGAGTGCTAGGAATGTAATTAGCCAAAATTAGTATGGCTGAAAAAGTCCAGATATTCAACTTCTGTAAAAAGACCTTCAGCTTGAATAAAAAAACAGAGGCTTATACCAGGAACATTAATGCTTAGGAGTGGCTCTGTTTGACTAAGAAAATGCCATCAGAACCAAGTATTTATGACTAAACACACTTGAATAGAAAGCATGCAGAGAAAACCCTTGGTAGTTCTTTTGTCAAAAGCTGGCTGAACTGTAGCCCTGTAATAATTATGTACTGGATATCACAGCCAGAGGAGCTGGTAACCACAAACTGACTTCCTCATTCCTTCTCCTTCCTCCAGGAGTGGTTTGGATTAGGTAGCCAGCTGAAATTTCCAAAGCACGTATTTTCTTACCGCGCTGCTGCTACCCATCTCCAGGTACTCCTCGCTTGGATTATCCCTAACACCTTCTTCTTTTGTTTCTTTCATGAAAAGTAAAGCTTATTAATGCATTGGCTCAGTAAATCTTTCCCAAGTCCCTCTGCATGTGTGCACATGCACAGAGAGTAAAGCAATTTACCCCCTAAAAAAAGACAACTGGGCACTCTTGAACACAATCCAACAACTCTGTGGTTCCTTGTGCTGAACAACAGACATTCTATATCACCTAATATTAACAAACAAAAGACTTTTTCCCACGCCATTATATATTTACTTTACCCTACTCTTCAAGCTTGGCATGTTGGCTTCCTTAGACTATTTCATCCCAGATGCAGCTCAGTGCCAGAATTGCTGGAACAAAATGCAGTGGGTGGACAAACCTGTCCTGCTGCATTGCTTCTGGCCTTTTAAAAACAGAAAGCATTCATCTGACTCATTACTGTAAATGTGCTAACAGAGCATACCAGTGATGGTTTTCTGACTGAAAGTGCCTGCATCTGCTCAAAAGGTTAACACGGGTGCAGATCAAGTGCATATCATGACACATTTGTTGGTATCAGCCAGGGGCAAATATTAAGTAGCTTATCTCTTAAGGAGAGAGATAAGGAGGAAGGGTTGTGAGGTGCTTGCCAATAAATGTATATTCATCACAACTGTCGCTCCTGTGCGCTGCAGGAGCCACGGCAGGTGGGGCCAGCAATAGCACTGAAAAACAGGAGCTCTGAATTCAACCCTCACTCTTGGCCTTTGCAGGGCCTTTGGCAAGGGATTTAGAATGGAATTAGGCTGCCTTCTGTTCCTGACTAGGTGGAGAGAGAGTGGTTTCACACACATCCCCTTTTAGCAAGTGCACAAGCATAGAATCACAGCACAGTTTTGGTTAGAAAAGGCTCATAAAAATCATCTAGATCCAATTCCCCTTCTGCCTTCCATCAAGCCCTACTAATGAAAAAAAATCTGCAAATAAAAGAAGGAGGTATTATCAGAAGTTACTAGGTGCTGATGACACAGATATATGGAAGACAATATAGAAAATTTGTATCCCCATATTTCAGTAGGAGGCAACAAAATCCACTCCCCTTGAAAAAGGACAATCGGGGAAGGAGCTTATAGAAATTCTTCTGAATATCTGCAGTATTTTTTGGATATGCACACACATATGTATTTTTATGTATTTATATGTATCTGTACATGTTCATGGAAATACATGGAAAATGTACATGCATTTTAGGCTTTTTATTTGGGATACAAGATGCAAATTGAAGATTTCATTTTCTCCCTCTCTCTGGGTACGCTAATTCCTTCAAGTATTATAGAATCATGCACAGACACCCCAACAATCCCTCTCTGTGCATTCCTGAAAGCATTTTCCAAACCCTCCTGGAGCTCTGGCAGCCTTGGGGCTGTGACCATTGCCTGGGGAGCCTGGGCAGTGCCTGAACAGGAGGAACAACCTTTCCTGGATATCCAGCCTAAACCTCCTGTTATGTGTATATTTCTGTCTTAAAAGAATGTAATACTTACCTCAGCAAAGTGCTGAGATGATGTTTAGCACTGTGGAAAATTCTGTGTTTTGTCTAGTGCTACTGAAAATACATGACTGTTAAATTTCACTGCCTTTTGAACAAGCCTAACCTGGAAGCTGGCCTCAGCTGGGTGCAATGACAGGGTGCAATCCCTGCAGATAACTGGGATGCAGTTGCTGTGATATCCTTTCAGTGCAGCCTGGACCCACTCTGGTGAAAGAACCAGGAGAGGACTCCTATGAACATCCATTAGGATTGTCCACAACCAGTATCATGGCACTATTAAATGTTCACCCCTTGAATAAGTATTCTCTGGACAGGTTATATGTTTAGAAGAATTCAAAATCATAAATAAGATGCTTTGTAGGCAACTGCTTACAATTCTCTTTGAAATAATTTCTGCGGGCAGATTGTCCATGCATTAAACCAGGAGTTGGAGATTGGTTGGAAGAGAGGAGAGGGTGGCAGTAAAAAGCAAAAGCAAAGCAAATTTCACTGATGGAGCATCTATTCCATAACATATAAAATAAAAAAGCTTGCACTGAAGAAAACCCTAGGGAAAATGGAAATGGTGCCCAAGAACAACTAAGGCAAATGGTAGAGGGGTAATGGAAATTCATTCCCGTGATACAATTTTTGGTGTTTAATTTCAGCAGTTAAATTATCCAGCCTTGTCTTCCTAGAGCTTTTCTCCAGAGGAGAGGGAGAAGGTCTGTCAGAGCTGAACTGAGGCCCCCCTGGAGCAAGATTGCTCTGCCTATTGTAGAGGGACTCCGGAGAGGCTGTCACTTCCCTCAGCCTGTCTTTTAGTCCTTTAAGTTGAGTGGTGTGAATAGCCTTCAAAATGCCTTGGGGTTTCCCTTTACCCAAAGATTGAGGGAATGCCCCTTTTCATTCTCAGCCACAGGAATTAAACAATAAGATCAAAATCTTGTAATCTTCTTGGGAATTCCTTTTAGTTGTATGGGATCTAAAATGCAGGGTTTTCCCTAAATTGCTGGGCAAATGAAGGCAGAGGCTAATCATACAGCTGGCTTTAGATGCAAACATTTCCAGTGTCTGGTGTGGTTGCGAGTTGTTTGGGATGCCTATGAAACAAATATCTTAATCGTTTTTATGACCTATGCAAGTTTAAGTCTCATTAAGATGTTTTTTTATTGATCTGAGGATCTGTTTGCATCAAAAATAAGAGGACCTGGAAACAAAGCAAACTTTTGTATTTCAATTTTTTGGTCTTTCATACCACTAACTTCTGAAAAGGATGATCAAAACAGACTCACACAGGGGTCTCCAAACAGCTAATAATTAATATATTGCTTTTAGTAAAAAGAGCAGGACTAAAGATTTTGAGTTTACAGTAGTACTATTCCCTCTGTCTTTGTGCTCTATGGAACACACTGCAAACAATTACCATGTATTATGTGAACTACCTTTCTTCACTGACCAAATCTTCTCTGTTAACAGATATGTTTAACAGAACATATCTGTTCTGCAGGATTGTGCTGGGGGGGAAAGCCTTAAATCTTCATTTTAAAAATGAGATGCAAATTTTAAATTTGCGGCTATACATTCCCTGCCAGAAAATGATCCCCTACCATTTCCTAATAGCAGATTAAACAAGAAAAAGGAAATACTTGCCAACCTTTGGGTAGGCTTGTTGAGGTCTGAATGTGTAGACATGCAGACAGGGACTTTGGATTTGAGGGGAAATGAGCTTGTGGGTGAAGTTCAGCCTACAATGCGGTTTGTTTAGCACACAGGAGGTTTCTTACAATATCAGTAACACAAACTGAAATTGCTTACAACTTCCCCTGCCTTTCCAGCTTTGATTTTTTTTTTTTTTTTCCTTAGGCATAGTTTTTGTTGTGTATTTCCCACATCTTGTTGTGGCCATCACTCAGAGAGAAGAATGTTGGGTCTTTGCTGTACCATTTGCTGCACCGCCTTCGCTGTGGGAACTGTCACTGCAACAAAAGCTCTGAAGGGCTGGAAAGGAAACGTGCAGTCATTCTTGTCCAGTTATGAAAATTGCTATGAATGCAAATCAGCTTTATAGAAAGCATTTTCTGCTGTGTGCCAATTTTGCCTTCAATAATGAAAGCCACACTGAGTCATTTGCAAGGGAAAGCTGCTATAAGGGAAGATCTATAAGGGATTTGTCACTTTCAGAATCACTTTGGGGTTTTAGTCTTCAACTAACAAAGAGACCCAAGGAAATATGTTTAAAACTTTAGGTGACCTGCTTACAACATGTTTTAGATTTGTTAAAAGATTTGCAAAGCTTTTGATGAGTTTCATCTAGTTTCCAGATGTCATCGTAGAAACAAATGTAATATTACCATGTGCTATAAAAACTTCCTGCAGCTCTATTAACAAGTTTCCCATGATGTAATTAGAAAGAAGGTGCAGTGTTTTCTTTGGCATCTGTGGGTAAAATACTGTGAATACTTATGCTACTGTAAAACCCAGGCCAACTTAGTTCCTTTTAATGAAGTTATTTTGGACTCAGTTCATGTAGAATTTCACTATAGCACTATCTGTATCTGTATCCCTTCCCTGAGGGGTAAATAACAGCCAAAGTTGTGCAGTTTCTTTAGATTTTGTATAGGAAGACAGTATTCTCAATATCAAAGAGGTTGTAACTATTCTAGCCAAGGTAAATGCTGTAAAATCCTTCAGGTTCAGATTCAGGTAGGGTTTTCAAATGTGTCCATAGCTGGCTTGAATGAGCTGGATCTTCTTCAAGTGCCCAAGTCAGGACCTTCAGCCTTCTCCTCTACAGCTCTTACTCCTCTCTGCTTGCTAATCTGTTATGTGAGGTTCATGGTCAAGAACCATTTTTGGGTTAGATGCCAAATTTCTATCACAAAACATTTATTTTCTTCCACCAAAATTTCATTTTTTATTGTAGCCAGGTAAAGTCTCTGGTAGCAGCATTGTTGGTGCCGGTTTCTCTGTAGCACTGGTGTAGGTAGATGGCTCAAGACTGATACCACACATAGTCATGTTCATTACTATTTTTCCTGAAACACAAAAACTGTTTAGGACTTGGAATTCACCTATAATTTCTCACGTGGAGAAGCCTGTACACAAATGGTCTTTTCATAAGGCCCTGTTGCCTTTTTTTTTCCCTTAACAAAGAACAAATAAAAGGAAAAGGAACTGGAAGGGGAAAAAATTAAGTTTTAATGGAAACACATTTCATCTTTTGTTTTCTGCTCGCCACAAAACATTAACATAGTAAACAAATTGATCTTTGCTCTTTAGTTCTTTAATAACATAAAGTATTTTGAGTTTTGCCATGGCAAAGGTATGGTTAAACCACATGTTGCTGGTCGTGTTCCAACCTCTATTGTCACAGGTCTTTGACACCAAACTACATTTTTAAAAATAAAAGTTGTGTGTAACCCCCTTCTATTCACAGACATCTTCGTTAGAAGTCGTCACTTTGGGGAGTGTTTTGTAATATTAGTGGTAGTGGTATTCTCTGACCAGAACTGCTTTTCCACGGGATATCTTTCAAAGTCCAAGCATTCCCACTGCCAGCCCCTGCTTTGTGCCATACAGCACCTTTTGGAATGCTGCACCTCCACATGAGCAAAGCTTTTGTAGGATGCTCTGAAACTTTACATTCTAGACTGCTCACCCAGTCATGGGACTGTTACAGTGGTCTCACAGTAGCAGACAGAGCTACTTCAAATAGGGCTGTGGAAGAGAGAAAGTGTCACTTTGGTCCACTTTTTGGAGTGGTGTTGGTGTTATAATATATAACCTTTTTTCCTTTTTTTCTTTTCTCTAACGCAGTGTAGTTCGCAATAATTTAAAATACTCTATAGACATTTAAACGATATACAATAATATAACTTAATTGGATTCCTCAGTTGTACTTAACAAATACTATTCTAATAAATTTACAGTATCTAGTACCATAAGACTGTGCATTACTGTGTTTGGGAGCTTTATTTGCTTCCTGTCAAGAATGTAGTGAAAGTACAGTATCATCACTATAGTTCAACAACAATACCCATGAGTCCAAGGGACTTTAAATTACATGGAGTGAATCGAGTATTTTGGGGGCCCCTGTTGACTTCTGTGAAGTTGCACTCATTCATGCCAAGGCTGGTATTTAGAAATTAACAGTAAAATCAAAAGAAAAAAAAAAAAAGGGAATTTTACATTGCTCTGTGAGTCATCAAAGGGGTCTGATTTTCAGAGGATAAGTGCTTGGGGTCAGAAAGTGTTCAAATGAAGGTCCCCAAATCATTAGTTACTTTTGATAATACAGGTCCACAAATTGCAGAGGTAATTCTGGCTCATTCACATATCCAGCATGGGAGTTGGTGGAGCTCCAGGTCCCCCTTGCCCCAAGAGCACCATGTGGATGGACAAATGCTTCCATGTTAGGTGGGGAGGGCTCATGGCTCTGCAGCCCCTCAAAATAAGGAACAAAAATTAAACAAAAGCTAAAAATGCAGATATGCAGATGTAAGGAAATTTTTAATCCAACTTTTCAGAAAATCAGGCAGGGACCCTTGGGACAAGCAAACAATTACATGGTTAAATGGGCTGTGTTCTAAGTGGGCATATCTGGGCTCTTGGGGTTAAAACACTAGATTTTACAGCAGTAAAATATCTGAGGCTGTTTTTAAAATCTCTCATAGGGAAAAGGTGTGGGAATATAGGATTGAGTGCTTTAAGTGAGCTTCTTTCTTTTAACATTCATGTGCTTACCAGGAGGTACTCTATTGCCAACCTTAAAATAATGATGACACAGACTAACCCAAATTTTGGCTTTCTTATGCTCATGAAGCCATGACAGCTCAGAGGTTGCAGCAACCTAGAGCTCAGCTGCCAGGCTTTTATCATCTTCTGAGTGCGTACTGAGCATAAGTTTCTTAAAAGTCTTGAAAATACTAACTTTCAACCATTAAAGGGAAAACAAAATGCCTGGAAGACCCTGCCAGTGCATTCATTGTCAAAGCAAAACCTTTGATACTTGTTGAAGCACACCTTTGTATCCTAAAACTCCCTATGAGGAGCTGTGAGCAGGTGCTCCACACCTCAGGCCTGAGTCTGAAAAAGTCATTCTTATTCAGGAGGCAAGTGGTAAAAGTCAATATCAAACATTGGTAACCAAAGTTTCATGTTTTTGCTCAGTTCTGGCAATTGCTTAAGGCCTACAGTAATTCAGCTCTCTAATAGTGGAGTGACAACAGATCAGTAGCATTGAAGAACTTAGGCAGAACCAAATACAAAAGTCATACAGTCAGAGTTCCAATAAGTTTACATTTAGTACAGAATTAAGACATAGCTACCCGTTAGTGCTTAGAATTTTTTGATACTATTAAAACCATAAATAATTATTTTTAATGTTCATTCAAAGAGTTCCAGTGTCACTGGCAGCTGATGTAATTTTGTGAATGCTTGTTGGGATTTTATTCCAAACTGATAGTGGAGTATTTCTGACATACATTTTGCTCCCTACCTGTTGTTTTCTCTCTATCTGCTTTCTTAGAAATTTTGGTTTTTGCAGAGAGAACGCTGTGTTCTAGTCTGTGAAGATTTCATTTCCTTAAAAAAGTCTTTGTTTGCACAGGGCCAGACAGTTTTGTTGCTGCAAAATAGGAGAAAATGTCGTTTTCTTTTAAATGTCATGGGAGCTGCAAAGCAATCAGCTTCTCTGATATGTATAATTTAAAACACTAAGAGAACTCTACAACACCCAGATTGTAGTTTCAAAAAAAAAAAAAAAAAAGAGAGAGAGACAGAGAGAAAGTTTCATGTGGTTGTCAACATCACCTTAATCCTGTTGCCCTTGTTTCCAAAGCAGTTACAACAGCCAGCCAGCCAAAATGCACCATCCTTAGAAAAATAGGTAGTTGTGGGGAGGGAGTGGTTGTTGTGGTGTTGGCTGGGGTTCTTTCCCCCAAGAGGATCAGATGTGCAAAATGATGCTGTCGTTGTTTGTTGTACTCCACTTTCCTCGCTCGCGGCGCTTCGCTCTGCGCGCACGGCGCCGCTATTTGCAGGTGAACACCTCTGTCCTCTCGCTGCACGTGTTGCACTTGACAAAGCAGCACCAGTGGAATTTGCAATTGCACTGCCACACCTTGGTGTACTGGTGTGTGTTGTAGCCCCTGCCGCAGCACATCATGTCGCACCCGTCCGCGTTGGGAGAGGTGCGGTTGCAGAGCCGTCCCTGGGTACCGACGCTCCCCGTGGAAGCGTCCTCCTCACAGTAGTTGGGTGACTTTTCAATGTACACTAAATCCGTTTCCATGGGTTTCTGGTAGCTCTTAATCTGCTTGATCTTCAGGAAGGTTGGCTGCCTCAGTCTACTGGCTCTTACCACCTCCACTTGCACTGCAGCGTTGTATTTCTCTTTCAAAATATATCCAATCTCTCTGAATTTAGGGAGCGTGGTCCAGCAGGTCTTGGTTGTACAGGAACCTGAAACTCCATGACACTTGCACTCCAATTTCATTCTCTCTTCGAGAACCTATGTGTACAGACATTTGCATATTGTTACTGCAGGAAAATAATGTCACAAGCCTGCCTGAACCTCAGTCTGTTTAGTTCATATGAATATTCGTTACTGCTGGTTGAAATTTTTCAAATGCTTCTAATTATGCTTTATAATGCTTATATATGCTTTAAAATGCTTAGAAATCTTCTCACCTCCCAGCAGAACGCTCATAACATTTTGTTTCAAGTGGCACCTGGTTGGAAATACAGTGTTTTGTCTTTTTTTGGGGAAAACGTTTCCATTCTTTCTCCAAATGTTGGAGAATATTTACTTAAGTTTTAGGAGACATATCTTTAGAGCCACAGGGGACTTCAAATTTTTTTTCAAATCATTTTCATTTTGAAAACAGAAAACAAGAATTGGCTTACCACAAGGGGGTTAAGTGGTATAAGATTCAAAATATTTAATTGCTTTAAGTAATGATCAAAGAATGCTTAAGATAAACAGTGCATACTGTGCGACTGAACAAGTCTACATGCAGGGAGCTGGAACTAGATGATCTCTAAGGTCACCTCCAACCCAAACCATTTTATGATCCTAAATTCACTGCACAATTAAAGATTTTTCCTATGTACCTATACCAACACCACCAGTGGTAAACTTACAGACTATTCCACCCACAGAATGTCCCATCCCCTTAAAAAAGCAGCACTCATTGCAGTATTTAGTCCAACTATTCAGCAAACAATCAGCCACAAACACATTTTTTTCCACCAGGGCAATGATAACACAGCATTAGAGGGAAAAATATTCACTGAAGGAGTGAAAGCAATGCATTTCTCTTCTCTCCTGCTCAAAGGAGTACTGTTAACCATGAGACAAGAGAAATGCATTGCTGTTGTAGAGGAGGTTCAGCCAGAGGGGTTTAATTCAGAGTCAGAGGAGACACAAACTTGAGGGTGGCAGCTCAGGTTGATGCTCCACTGTCACATTGCTGTTTCTGCTGCAGCCCAGCCGTGCCATGCCCAGCACATCCCTCCTTCCCAGGTGTCCTAGGTTGACTATATGATGCTTTTATCCCCAATTGTCTTGTTCTGTGCTAAATAAGAAATTTTGCACCTTTAAGACTTGTTCCAGAGAGTGAAGGGGCCAGAGAAGAAGCACACAGATTGTTTTCAGACACTGCACTCGCTCCTCCACATCCCTGCTCCTGGACTGTGCTGTCTGCACATGGACAGACAGCAGGACAGGGCTCTCCTTTGCTTTCAGGTAGTTTTAGCTAGCTGAGGCAAAGAAGTTCCCTGGACTGTGGTTTTCTCCTTTTTCCCTTTCCTTGGGCCTGTTTAACCCTGCTCTGCACAGAACACCCAGCAGAGCACCGGCAGCTCCAGCTGTGGGCACCGGGCCGGGCCTGGGCCGGGGCATTTCCAGCACTGAGGGGCTGACAGAGACTGAGTGATCAGAGACTGAGTGAGCTGAGCTGCAACCCAGGGAGGGGACTTTCTCAGTTTGTAATCTCTTTTGGAGCAGCAAGGGGTTTATTCATTAAGTTTTATTGTTTAATAAACAGGTTTTTTCCACTTTTCTCCAAGGAGGTATTTTCTCCTGGACCGGTTGCAAGGAGGGGCCAATTGAATCTGCTTTCCTAGAGAAGCCCCTCTGGGGGTTCTCTCCCAAATTTGCCCTGAACCAGGACACTGGGCCAGGTTGTGCAGGGTGAGGGCAGCGGTGTCCTCCCACCCCGTGTGTGCAGCAGGGGGAAGGCAGCCCACGGAAGCGCCGCTCTGTTTTCCTGCCCTTGCGTTACCACTTAAGGCTGACCATAATTACACCCACAGTCATCATTAGCTTATGAAAATCAGGGCCTAAGAACAAAGCAGGCTGATCTTTCCCCTTCGCAACGGGATGCTAACAAAGAAACATGAGCCAGGGAGCTTGTCTGAAAGCATTACTGATGCTGCAGACCATCTCCTGTAGCGGTTTCGCTGCAGATCCCAGAACATGACTGAAATGGGCAAGGGATAAAAGGGCCGAAATCTGAGTACAATGGCATAATGAAGTAGGAGGGAGTAAAAAATGCTTACTGCTTCAGAAACTGGCCTTAAAATAAAAGCTGTACAGATCTGGTTATCCCTGCAAATAGAGGGCACCCTCCTGAGTTGTTTGAGTTTCACTTAAATTGTATGGTTTGTTTTTTCCCAAATTTCTGGGGTTTCAGTATTAAAGAGAATATTTGGATTTGATTCTTCCTTTACCAACATACGGTAGCAAATATGAGATAGCTGAGCAACCTATGCATGAATCATAACACATCCTGAGCTGGAAGGGGCCCTTGAGTCCAGCTCAGGACAACTCCAAAATCCCACCCTGTGCATCCCTGAGAGCATTTTCCAAATGCTTCTGGCAGCCTTGGGGCCGTGACCATTCCCTGGGGAGCCTGACAATGCCTGAACAGGAGGAAGAACCTTTCCCTGATCTCCAGCCTGACCCTGCCCTGACCCAGCTCCAGCCGTTCCCTGGCTCCTGTCCCTGGTCCCAGAGAGCTGAGCTCAGGGCCTGCCCCTCCTGTTCCCCTCAGGAGGAGCTGCAGCCCCTGCTGAGGTCTGACCTCAGCCTGGTCACCCCTTAGACCTTTTGGAATCACAGGCTTTACCACAGTGAAAGTCAAGTTATACTATCAGAGGCAGAAAAGGTGTTTCCCAGGAAGGGGAACTGAGTTGGGGAAGAAATTCCTATAGCTGCAACTGCTCTAAGAGAAGAAAATCAGCAAGGCTGTGAGGAGCTGGGTTTTTTGTAGACACTGGAATGCACTGCATCACCTTCCTGTCTCCCATACTGACAGAAGAGAAAATTTGCCACCTTCTTCTGCAGCAGCAGCAGCATTTCAGTGGCAGTGAGGAGATGGATGCACTGTGACACACTCTGGGGTCTTTTAGGGGTCTCCGGGGTCTCCTCTGTATCCACTTCTGGCCTATGGAGAAGGCCTTTCTCCAAAGACCCCTAAGTAAGATTTCAATCCCATTGCACAAATCTGGGTTCAAATAATCTATTGATATTTAGATGTGTTTGTGTATATATATATATGTATTAAAACATGCTTAGAAGTTGTGCTCAACATGAAGCTGTGCTGAAAAATGTTTGGTTTTGTTGAAACTAACCCATTCCTACAGCTTTCTCAACATGCAGCTGTAAGAACTGCAGCAAAATCCATGACAAGAGATGGATGGATGCAACTTTTACACCTCCAGCAAAGAGCACAAGGATCTGAGGATTTCCAGGAAAGCACTGACAATGGGATCTGTCATCCCTGAGTTTTACTCCTCCCTGAGCAGTAAATATTGCTGAAGGGTCCATATTTTTTCATGCCCTACATATGTTTCTGGAGTCTACATTTTGGTTGAAAAAGCCAAGCCAGTAACTTGCTAAGAGTGGGGGGAGATGAAGTTCATGAGGCTCCTTATTCTTCTGTGGCTTCAACACTGTCCCAAGGTGCCTCTGATGTCCTTCCCTGATACACTAGAAAGTGTCATTGATCCTGAAAGACAGACATCATCCATTTTGGTGTCCTGGGTGACATCTTTGGAAATGTATATTTTAATTTTATATCTATATCTATATCTATATCTATATCTATATCTATATCTATATCTATATCTATGCCTGTCTGTCTGTATAATAATTGTTTGTCTGTGTGTATTTGGTTGAGATGCTGATGTTTATGTACATTATTACATACATTATATATATATATTACTTATAGACACTACGTCACAGCCTCTATAGTACAATGTCCAGCAACTTTATCCTAAGTCTTGATATTTTTTTCTTTTTTGCCATTCTCTTTCTGAAGGTCCAGTTTTGTGATTCATTTTGGTGAGCAGAAACCTGATTTCACTGCTGTGCTTTTTCAAAGATTCCTACTATTTTTGATGGTGGGAGGACTTGCAAATGCAAACCATGCAGACTCAAAAAATCAGAAGTTTCAAAAAGTATTAATTCATGCTCCTGAGGCAAATCTTGCAGGTTTTTTTAATTTTTTTTGGAGGCTTCTCTCATGAATGTGGAATGCTTGGGGTTACAACACGGAGCAGAGGCCCAATCATCAGGTAGTTAAATTCCTGAATGCTATAATTTGTGTGCCCACAGTCAGCTGTGGGTATAAAATTGTGCCCAAAGACTTGGAGGTTCAGGGAATACGAGGCCCAACCTAAGCAGATTCTGAGCAGCATTTTTTCCCCTCTTTCCATCCAGAGTGCCCTTCCTTGCTGACAGGCCAGCATGTTCTGGCCCTCCAGAGGAATTTCTCTCTGTGTGGTACCTTGAGCAGATTCCCACTTGCCAGGGAGGTGTCATGGGGACCTGGAAAAGGTGGCTGGATGTGACCCTGTTTGCTCAATGCACTGAATGAAGAATAACTAACATATGGCCTCCTAAAAGTCTCCCCAGCTCAGCTTTCCTCAGGAAAATTCCCATCAAAGCTCTGACCCTGAACCCTAAAGGTACTTATTCACTCAAATCTAAGACATTGTGCCAAGCTAGGTGCTTAATTAAAGATTGAAAATCATTAGCTCCAATGAGCCACTCTCTCAGCAGTTTCATTTGTCATATGTCACTGCCTGATATCTAATCTTGAATGGTTTACAGCAACATCTACCTCCCAAAGAGGAAATTCCCATCGTTGGGCTGTGCTGCCTCAGATTAATCATAGGAACATTTCTCAGGTCCCTTTTCCACATCCCACCCCAGTGTGATCTTGCCAAGTAAAATTTTCTAACTACTGCTACTTTGTTAAATGAATTGTGAAATAGAACGCTAAAGCTTTCTTAATCCCACATTTTTATACCTATATAAATCATACATTTAAAATGCAATTTGAGGGCTGTCTGCTGCCAGTTAAGCAGAAAAAGACTTGTGAAGACCAAAATGAAACAAAATTATATGCATTAAAAGAAATTCACTTTTTCAAGTTTCATATCTAGACCCAACTGCATAACATCAGAACATCAGATACAGTTTCTGTACATTGTAAAAATCCTATTTGGATAAAAACTATATATATACATATATATATATATACATATATATATATACACAATAATTTTACATATATATGTGTAAAAACAATAGTCACATACAAATAAAAAAGAATTGTTTGCATTAAAAGAAATTCACCTTTTCAAGTTCCATATCCTGACCCAACTGCATAACATCAGATACAGTTTCTGTACATACTAAAAATCCTATTTGGATAAAATAAATACATATATATATATATATAATAATTTTACATATATATATGTAAAAACAATAGTTAAATTTTGTGTGTGCATGTGTTTTGGCTTACTCCTGCTGGTTTTTGTTTTCCTTAATGGAAATGCACATTGTTTGACCAAGTGTTGAATGTAACAAAATCCATATAACTTTTTGACTGAAGCATCAAATAAAATAAAAGACTTGAGGAGTTTTCCCTCCTTAAATATGCAAGTGATCAACTTTTGTTTTGGGTAATAACTACCAAAAGAGACAGATTCTGGTCACAAGATGTCACCACTTCTTTGGTGCTCCTGCAGCTGCAGCCAGGAGAGCTGATGGCTTGCTACTCTTCTAATACAAATGTCCTGAAATTATTCTTTGTTAAGAGTAGCTCACAGAGCCCAAAATTGAGCAGTTCATGGTGTGTCTCCTTGGGTTGTGTTCCTTTCCTGTGACGAGGGAGCATGGAGCCTGCAGGAGAGGAATAAGGGCACTTCAGCTGCATGGCTTTCTTTCTGCTCCTCTGTGAGGCTGCTCCATTGAGCATCACAACAGAATTTATGTTCTGTGGGATGGGGAACTGAGTTACTGTGTTTATTCCTCTTGTCACATTCTTAATTGTGATTCTTAATTGTAATTCTTGTCTTATTCTTAATACAGTGAAATGTTGCAAAGCAGTTTCCTTCAGAAGTATCCTCCCCACCATCCCCAAAGCGTGCTTGCAGTGCTGCACTCCGTTTTCTAAGGAATTTGTTGTAAACATTAAAGGTAAAATCACCTGAAATAGTTAAAAATATTTCACTGGTAGTTTTATTCCATCAGGCAGAACAGATGTGTCAGGTTTGAGGTCGTGCAGTGATATTTCACTGGATGTTTGATACATGGCTTTCATGCATTACACGGTATGCATGGGCATGCACATTTCTTGAATAAAACCATTTAGCAAGTCCTAAAATATTTGGCTATTCCCCCCTCTAATTTTAAAGCAAGTTGTTCAAAAAGCAGGGTAGTACCAGATGTAGCTGCTGGCAGTCTGTGTTAGGGTGTGTTTCTGGAAGAAAAAAATGAGCTAACAAATCCAGCCCAACTGGAAGCAGGAGATCTACCCTCATGAGATTTTGAGCCAAAGCTTGCATATTCAGGACCTATGGATAAGCCCTTCGTTATCCATCTAACCCACCCAAGCTGTAACACCAAAATTTTTTAAATTGGATTTATGTAACTGACTGCAAATCAGTTTAAGTGGGAAGATTGAAAATATGGCATGAAGCACAACTACTGAAAACTTTTTTTTGTGAAAGAAAAGTTCTCACAAGGGATGTGTAGTGAAATAATTTGTCACTTTTAGAGAAAGAAACTTTCAGCAAATGATAGACCCGAGGCTGTAAAACCTGGAAAGTAACATTCTTTGCATCACTGAAATGACTTAGGAAACAAAGTCACATTTTAAAGAATACTTTAGGCTTATAACAGCATAAAATTAGTTGGCTTTCACGTTTGAAACTGGGATTCAGCCTCCACTGTGACTTCAGAACATTTTATTCAGAGTCTTTCTCTGGGCATTGCTTCTTATCTTTACATCCTGTCAGGCGACAGTGTGGGCAGCCTGCAGCAAATTAGGCACTGTGCATCGTGCAGGAATGAGCTGACTAATTACAGCGCTTCACATGAAGTGAAGGGAGCAAACACTGTCTTACACAAAATATGCACAGACCATATACATAAATATGTAAAAATATCCATAATTATGTGTACACACTATATATATTTATTTATATTTATATTTATATTTATATTTATATTTATATTTATATTTATATTTATATTTATATTTATATTTATATTTATATTTAAAAAGTTTATGTAAATATAGTATAATATAACATAATATACTATAACATTATATTATATATTATATATTATATATTATATATTATATATTATATATTATATATTATATATTATATATTATATATTATATATTATATATTATATATTATATATTATATATTATATATTATATTATGTTATATTCTATTATTATAAATTTTGTATCTTTATATATGCATATATGTAATTAATGGTAATCAACAAATCACCTCATTAGCTGTTCTACAGCCAAAGGAAGTCAGCAAAAGAACCCCTTCCCAGTACCACAGGCCTATTGCACCAGAAACTATGAGAAAAAAACATGTCTTAGGTGGAAATGTTGTCCCAAATAATTGAAAATTCTCTTCTGAAGAGAGCTTGAATTATTTGGTTTTTCCCCCCACTCTTATTGTTTCATATGTAAAATTAGCTGTTGTCATCTTCCAGGCATTCCAAAAAAATAAAAACCAAACAACAGGAGAACACCATTGGTGTAACAAAGGAGCAAATATTGGGATGGTGTCAGGCAGAGCTGCTGGCAGTCAGAGTGATGGGTGTGTTTCTGGAAAGGCCAATTTTTTCTCCACATAACCACAGTCACTGTCTGTTGTAAGAGCCTAACTGATTGATAAACTGTTAGAAACATTTCTACTTTTTGGTAAAAGCTGCAATCTGCTACCAATTTGTCAGTTTGTTCTTTTAACTCACCCCATAAAAACAAACAGAAACCTCCATTTTTATAAATGAGATTTCCCGTGAGAGACAGTCATTGTTTTGAAACTTTCAACAAAAAGTTAAGCTTAATGATGTGTGTTCCCAGATGTTACTCTAAATTCATTTATCCCAGAATAAAGATACTTATTTCTAAAAATACATGGAGGAAAGCTGCTTCATAAAACAGCATCAAAGCTGACTTGGTTTGTTGGTATTTAATTTTTCATTACTCTGTCAAAGTTTTGCCCACAGATCTCTCTGTAATCTTTCAGATTTGCAACAAAATGTTCTTTCAGTAACATTTGTCTTAGACTTACACTAGTCCTCCTTTGGGGGCTTGTTTTCATGTACCACACTTGTTCTTTCCATCCCAAATCACAGCAGATGTTTAGGAACTGACAGGGAATTTTGTTCCTCTGCTCTCTCACACCGTGCAGGGCTGCTTTGCCACCAAACATAAATCTTCCATCAGGACAGCCTTGTGCCACCAGGAATCCCTGAGCATTTATTCATTCCAAATTACACCAATGACAAGATTATGATTTTTTTCACTGGTGCTTCCTATTGCAAATTTAGCAGAAACTTTGCAAACCTGCCATTAGCTAGAACAATTCTTAGAAATTCAGTGCAGAGCCATACAGGATGCAGGGTGGGGCAATTAGGGTATTCATTCATTCCGCAGTCATCAGAAATTCCCTGAGAAGTCTAAATGTCTTTTTTTTCCCAATGAGGTCATTTATTAGAGGGTTATATTGAACATCTCAAGCCTAGACAGAAGTAAAAGACCTCCCCAAGACTGTTTTTCCCTCATCAGTTTGCAAAGTTTGTGCAATTATTTTTACAGCATGCTGCTTGTTCCACAACAAGAAATTCCTCTGGGCTCTGATTTTAGTAGCAGTGAAGTACCAGCAGGCCAGGTTTGAGAGCATCCCAACAAAGGCAAATTATTAAAGCCACACTGCTGCTACAAACCCCTCTGACACCCAGCCATGTGTGGCACAAGTGCTGGAAAAGGTGGAGAATGGGCAAGATTTCGGAGGGGACATGAGAAAGCCATTGTGGTGGTATAAAAGAATATTCAAATAATTGCTGGGGGGGCAAAACTGGTGGCCACAGTCTTGATTAATGAACCCAGCAATGAACCTCTGGCCACCTGGTAGATGTTCAGTGAGGTAATCAAGGGCCCAGCACTGATTTCAGAACAAGTTGGAAACAATTGGATGTGGGGTTGGGAGCTTTTTGTGTCCTTTTTTCCTCATGTTTCTGACTTGGAAGGCTCTGAGATTCAAAAAGAAGAATAAAAGGAAGGTAGCATATTTTTCTGGCTAAAAGTTGTTCTTCTTAGCTAACTCAAAAAGCCGATTTGGAATGACTAAAAAAGAGCTGCAAGCCTTCCCATTATAGATGTGAATTAAGGGTATTTTAAATGGTGAAAGTGCTGTGAAATCTCTGTAGGAAACTACACCAAAACCTTTCAGTGATTCTTAGCTTTTGAAAGCAATACAATGAATTAATAAACAGCTATGGGTATAAATAACTACTGAAAAATGCAACAGATTGTCCAGAGAGGGTGTGGAGTCTCCTTCTCTTGACATACTCAAAAGCCATCCCAACACAATCCTGAGGAACATTGTCTAGGGAATCCTGCTTGAACGGAGGGGTTGGAACCTTCCAACCTTACCCATTCCATGATTCTGTGATCCTGTGATCCTGTGAATGCTTCTGAGATTCTGTGATCCCTGACTTGAGTGTGAATAAGAATGTATGTAAGAATGACAGCCATGCATAAGCAAAATTCAGATTTTGTGTCAGGCTCTCAGTGCAGTCCAGGTTCACCAAGGACCCCCAGAAGAGGCAGATTTCAGGTGAATGTTGGTCAGATTTCAAGTCTGCCTGGATTCTCAGAAGGATCTTGTGATTTCACATTGAAATTGCAGAAAATTCTGTAACTCCTTTTGCAAGGGTCCAACCCAGAAACACAGGAAGCATATCCTAGGTTCCAGAGTTTTGTTCTAATCTTAAATTTCAGTCAGACTTGAATTCAAAATGTCTAATTTATCCAAATAGCAAATTATCTCGGAAAAACCAAAATCACTAAATATTATTTACTGTACAACTCTGAATATTCAATTAAAGGGAACATACATCGTAACACCAACATTATTTCTAAACTTGACCCCCCAAAACCATGTTTTATATTAGCACATTCCTCTGGATTTTATGGATTATACTTAAAACCAGAAAACTACACCAAATCCTTTCAGTCATTCTTAGCTTTTGAAAGCAATACAATAAATTACCAGTTATGGGTATAAATAACTACTGAAAAAATGCAACAAAAAGTTAATAAATTCCAAAATACTATTTCTAATTTTTATAAAGGAAATAAAATATATTGTTGGTATTGCAAGCCTTTGTATTCCTTTCTTAAAATATGAAAGTATTATAATTTTCCTTTGCAAGAACATTTGAGAAAAAAATTTAGAATTGTTAAATAAAATTTATTTACATGAATTCTGCTACCAGAAGTATCTGTAAAAACATACATTTATTTGGTTTGCTTATGTCCCTCTGCTTATGAAATTCTGATGAAAAGTAAAATATAATGTGCCTCATAAGAATCAGCAATGTGGTCTGGTGGTTACAGGGCTGTATTTAGAATTGAGGGACCCATGATCAATGCCTGGTTCACATAATGAGCTCTTTCATTCCTTGGGACTTCACTGTTCTCCATCTCAGTATCTGCTTTTGCTCTTTTGTCCCTCTTTCCCATCTAGACTGTGGCCTGTTCCAAGCAGGACCTGCCTCAGGATCTCCATGGGGGTGGCACAGCAGACACCACAGAGGATGCCACTTTAAGCAGGGATGGGAATGCATCTAGCAGTAATAAATCCTCCCTGGCAAGTTTAAGAGTTGACTTCCATCTTCTTTCACCTCCAAACACAATTTGTGCTGCTGAAATTGCCAGCCTAAGTGATGTGATCAGACCTGGAGCTGATCTTCCAATGTCAATTGCTGAATGAAGTTCTTTTATATCTGCGGCAGCAATTTTTTGGGAAAAAAGACTGTGGCCCCCAAGGCTGTTTCAGTGTGAACCATCACTGAAGTACCCATCCTGTCTCTACACTTGAGATTATGCCTCTCTCACCACACTGAATTTATGCAGCATTTCCATCCCAGTGAACACCTGCCCATACAGAACCCTCTGTTTCAGTGCATGGCCAATGCAACTGTGCTAGCAAACAAGATCCAGGCAGTAAAATAACTGCATTGCTTCTGTCACCACCAATTCTATTCTCTCTGCCCAGTGCTCAGTACAGGACTGAAAGCACACATGGTTTTGGAGGAGGAAGATTCAGTCTTATTTTGGGGACTAGAGAAGGAGGAAGATTTTATTGGATTGTTACATTGGTATATTGGATTTTTCTGCAACACAGGGTATAATCTCTCCTGAGGTAAGTATATATGATGCAGAAAGATTTGTTACACTTCTTAAAGGAGAGGCTTTGACAGCTATGAGTATTGGTGAACACAAATCAGCATGGCTCCATGCATGATGTTTATTGTTACCATGAGAAGCAATTCAGTCATGGTTGTAGACAGGAAACTGCTTCTTCTTCTTCTGAAGCTCTTTGTAGTTACAAAGAGACAGTTGTGCATCTGCTAAGAAGTGCATTGTGTACTACTATGTGTATTTCACTAGAGCTGGGGTCAAATAAGTGATTTGGGGTTCACTGGAATAAATATCTGGAAGTGCTGTGGAAGCTGAGCAATGCAGTTCTGTCCCATCACAAGTCCCGACATCCCTTGGGATGAAAAGCAGTGATTTATCATTATGCTAAACAGACCCAGCAAGGTCCTCCCTGTTATCAGGGCTATAAGGAAGGCTTAGGAAGCAGAAATTTTTACAGGAGTACCTGTAATTCATGGTACTATAGGTACCATATATACATGGCCAGCTCTGAATAAAAAGAAACAGGAAAAAAAGGTGAACAACAGATGGGTCGATGTGGGTGCGGGATAACATCAGAGAGAGGGGTGAGCTCTCAGGAAATGCCTCCTGCCACCAAGCCAGCCTCCCCCCCATCCTCCAGCACACAAGTTCCCATCCCTCATCCTTTCTGGAATACCTTTCTTCCAGCCTCATTGTTGTGCAAGTTCATCAGCCTCCGTGCATTCTTTTTGATTTCTCGGGCATCAACAAACCTCCGGGAGAACTCAATGCCGTATCTGATATCCGCAGAGCAGCCTCCCCACTTCCAGCCCTCCTCCTGGTTGTAGTAGCCCTGTTTCTCTCGGTCACAGCCACAATTGCTGAGGTTGCCCTGGCTGCAGGCGGCCGTGACAGCGTGCGCGACCCCGGCAGCAGTAATGGCATAGGTGAACGCGGCCTCCCTGCTTCCTGTGGAGAGAAGCCAAAAGCTGATGGGTTGGCAGAAAGGCAGCTGAAGAAAGCACACACACACATCATCTACAGCAAGGGGGGTCAGGCAGCAACGTGAGGTGAGGAGGGGCATCATTCCTCAGCGTGGATTTCTCATCTTACGGAATTCCGCGCGTGTTTGAGACGCGTGGCTCAGCTCGGGGCAAATTATCCCAGGTATGCAGGCATGGGATGGTCCCAGCAAACCCCTTCAGCAGAGGGGAACTTGGCAGTGAATCTGCACAGTGCTGAGGTGAGGCCACAGGGTTTGTTTTCACACTGTCTAGTCAGGTTTGCAAGCTTGACGTTTATCTGTTTCAGATTAATAAAAAGTGAGTTGACAGCTACCTCTAAGCACTGGCACTGCAATTGGAAAAAGAGAACTGTTCAGACAACAACAACAAAAAAAAACCCCAACAACAAAAAATTTATAAAGTTAGATTAATAATCAGCCCCGTTTGTATCCTAATACAAATGGGGCTGATTATTAATCTAACTGTATAAATGCTCCAGTAGCATCCATTACTGATGCTGAGTGTAAAGTACTGCAAGAGAGACCTATAGAGACAAGAACTGGGTAGGGCTCATTTTCTTTCAAGGCAGAGGTTACCCCTTTCCCTTGCAGACCTCTCCTGTGCATTAGTTTTGCTGAAATGACCCTTTCCCACTCCCATTCTGACCCAAACCTCTGCATTACCATGGCTATTGAGCATACAAAGGGCACAGAAGTGCTGTGGCAGCACTATTTTCTCTCCAGATTAGGTGAGATACTGTCCTGGAACCACAGACTTATTTTTAAAGAATAGTTGGTTTAGAAAAGGAGTTATTTTGGGGGGGTTTGGGGGGTTTTTTTTGGTCTGTGATGCTGCTACTTGCAAAGGTTCCTGGTTGCCAATTCCATGCAATAGCTGTCGATTATGAATTTATGAGGAGAGGGGAATAAGACCCCTTTCTACATTATTGCCTGAGGTGCCTGTGAGGTGCAAGGAGGCAGAATGATGGCAGGGGAAGATGCAGCCCATCCCTGCTCTTGTGTGAGACCACTCTGTCACTGACTGCACACAGGGCTGGGTCGTGGTGTTTTGCTGCTGTTATTTATGACACTTCCACACAAGTTCCCTTCTCATTGCTCTCCTATGTGTGTTTCTCTGGTAATAAACAGACAATCCTGTAGTGCTGCAGCCAAAGAATAACTGTAAAGGATTTGCAGAAAGTTGCTGAAATGCTTTAATGACCACACACAGACCTCTAGCATCATTAGTGGATTTGGGAAGGGAAAAAAAAGAACAAATTTTCCAGAGGAGGAACAAAAAATAAAGCCAACTTAGAAGCTAGTTTTAATTTTTTAATATTTGGCTTCATAGATCTCATAATTATTCTGGAATGATAACTCCACATTGTGGGTGGAATTTACATTTCTTATTTTCACAGTTAGCTTCCCAAAAGATTACACCATTGCCAGATACGAGGAAGATCCTACAAGAAACAATCAGAAACGGAGGTTTGGCACCATTCGCTTGTTTCTCCAAAGAAATAAAAAATAAACTTTGGGTAGGGGAAAAAACAAAAGGGTTTTGTGTTGCTCAGCTCCCAAGAAGGTTGAGCTGGCATGTGCATTATTTGAGTAGATGGTGCAGTTGCAGGAGTGCCTCTGTTTCAGACCCAGCCGTGTTTTGTTGGGGTGTACGATGTGTGCAGTCTGGTTCATTGCTTCCCAAAAATGCTCTGCAGAACACTGGTGGTCCAGGAGGCCACGCTAAAGGGTTCGCAGCTAACCCACAGAGCCATGTTAAACACTATTTTAAATAGTGTTTTCAATTAAAAGCTTGATGATAACGATACCTGGTGGTCTGCAAGAAATTTCTGAGGGTTTATAGCAATCCAAACCAGCTATGGAACCACTATTCTAGCTCCTAGTGTGATCTTCACATGTTGATATCCACTCCTCTCCTCCCTGCCTGCCAGCTAAGTTCAAATCTGGGACTCTTGTTTTAAAATTATTAATTAAAATTATTAATGTGTCAAAAATTACAATGTGTTTAAAATTATTAATGTGTTCTGTTGAGTTGCATGATTACTTTCTTTCTTCTTTTTTTAAAAAATTCTATTTCTAATCTATAAATGGACATATTGGAAGTATGAGATGTAATAGAAGCTACATTTATAGATACAGTTGGCTTTTCTTCAGGATGAGGGTAAACAACAATGCAAAACCAGACCCAGGGAAATTTTTGGTCAGATACCTTTGAAGTATATGTAGAAAGGCTTATTAACAAGAAGAAACTTAGTGCTGTGAGGGAACATAGCAGCTGTGACCTACAGTTCAGGAGATTTACTCAGAGGTTTAGTGACAGTTGCTCATATTTTGTGTTTCAGCTCAATATATTCCCCATGTCTCCAGAGCACATGGTAAGACATTTTATTACAGCCACTGTGTCTCTGCCTTCTTTGCACATTTTCACACATTGCTTCCCTCGATCAATTTTATAAAATGAAAGAAACTCATGTCTTTATCTTCCTTTCTCTCTCCCCCATTCCCATTATACCCCTGACTATCATCAACAATAAAGGAAAATAACTTTCCTTTATCCATTTGAGAGCTAACAGCAGCGATGGAATTTTCTCAAGTCATGGGATAATATCCAATGGAAACCAGACTGACTCTCTTAAGAGATTACTCTCCTGTTTCAATGCAGCTCTAAAATAAGGTCTCAGAAATTAGCAAGTTAAGTTGTCCTGCTAAGAATTAAAGTGTTGGGGGTATTTTTTAACTAGAATACGTTTTAAAACTTCTCTGAACTGTTCCTGAACAGTTCACTAAGGCCCCAGGATCAGTGGAGTCTATCAGAGACTGCTGATGGAGGAGGGAAGGGAACCTCTGTGCTCAAATAATATCTGCTGCACACAAAGATTTCATTAGCATGTCATCACTTGGAATCAGTTCTAAGCAAGTCTTTGTCAGGCAGCTAAAAATATTTAAGTAATGATTGCTGTGATACCTTAATGGAGAACAATATACTCATTTTATGGAATTTTCTGAGATTTCAAAAATATTCTTGGTCTGCAACAACATCCAGAAATGTTCATGAAATGAAGATATAAGTAGCAGCAGATTTAGGGTTTGACCTAAATTTGGGGCTAGATATTTCTTTTTCCAGTGAATATCCTGATTATCTAGTTATTTGGCACTGTATACACTCAGTTTCTCAGAAGAAAAAATCTTGTCTGACTTCCAAAGTTTTCTTTCACATAGAGCAGAAAAATTCTGTTGAGATTTTTATTTTGGTGGAAAAGACACTGCTTTGGGTTTATTGCATCCCTTGGATTTGTCCATTTCTCTGTTAGAAATGCCTGCCTTGGTGTCAAAGATGACAGTTCTGACTTTATTCCCAAAACACAGAAGGGATGTTTTCATGAATATAACATGAACTAATAAATATCTGATCTGATAACTGTCTGATTTAATAACTCCAAAAGGAGATGACTGCCAGTATTAATTAAAATTAAGCCTTTTTTCTTTGGTGAAGGTGCTCAAGGCCACTTCTAGCAATCTGCCTGGCTATCAGAGGAGTTTGTAATTTGCCAATCTGAGTTAATGCCATTTTCTTGAGTTTATTTTCATTCTAACAGAACTTTAAAAGTGTTCTAAGAGCCAGCAATGCAGGCAGCTGCTTCTCAGACAGATTTTGGACCACTGATTCCTTGGCACTTCTCTTCCATCAGAGAGGAGCCTTTATCTGTCCTTGGAGCCATGGAGTAGCCTGTGTTTTACCCCTCTTTTAGATGTCATTTCTGGCTAAATTTAAGACTTCTAACTGAGCACTTAACTTAGCATGGTTTGATGTGGAAATTCTGACAAGTTCCACAATTGCTGTAGTTTACCAGACTCCAACGTGCACAGATTCAGCAGAGAATTTCCAGCCTGGAGCCACAATCAGCTGAGAATCACACAGAATAAATACATATTCAATTATCCAGCTGTGAGCACAGGGTTAAAAATTGAACTGTTCCATAGCTGTTTGCAAGACATCTATTTTGTCAGAGTAATTAATTAGATGAGAATTCTGCTGTTGCACACACCATCCCTGAAATTACTCATGTCAGCAGCTGGATGAATCAGGCTGCCACTGAATGTCAGCCATTAGAACTGTAATTTATCTTGAAATATTTAACTGTAGAACATACAGTGTTTGGCCAGCAATTTCCTAGATCTTGCAGCAGCAATGACAGAAGAAAGCACTGCACACTGTTATTAAACAAAACAAATTCTTCATGCACTTGCACAAGACACTAGATTGATTATATGACACAATACAACATAGGTCAATGGGAAAAAGAAATTAACCACAGCAAAACTAAAATTTTTTTTGACAAACCTACCCTTTTCAACAAGTCTGGTAAGGTGATGACAGATTGAGTCAGTTTTTTATGGCAAAAGACAATAGATACATCCAGATGAGTAAACTAAAACTCAGGCAACAGCATCCTAAGTAGTGTTGGATGAAGACTTTCACATACAAGTTTATTTCCTTTGTAATTTTGTATTTTATTCAACACATATTAACAATTGTCAAGGAAAATAGTGCAGGCTCTGCATTTTGGGTTTGATCCTAGGGCAGTACAAGTCACAGGGAGTTTTCTCACTGTCTGGAGCAGATCCTTTATTTGCATTTTCAGTGTAATTAACTTTGATTTATAAAGTAGGGACTAATTAAATTAAATTTAATTTCTATGCCCCTCTAACTTTCTGTACCCAGTGCTACATGTCAGAACTAGCGGCTACTGAAATCACTTTGTACAGGCAGAAAAATTAAGGCAGAAGAGCAGAAAATTCAGGAGGGTCTCTGCTCTGTCAACCCTAACATAGGCTAATAAGACAGATGTTCCTCACAACAGCTTTTATTGTTGAACAATCTTTATTGTTCCTGTTCTTAAGGATCTTCATAAGAGGAGGTTCCAGGGTCTAGCCCAGAACCTTAGGACCCCTCCTGGTATGCATTTCACTAATATTAACCTGAAACTTCTTTCTGAGTGCAAACCCACTGCTTCTTTCTCTAGAGCTGCCACAAACAGATTATTCCCTCCTTCTAGCAGCAGCCTTGAAATGTGCAAAGACTTCCACCCCTTCCCAGATGTGCTGCACCATCATTTCTGGCCCAGCACCCCCAAGGGCTCTGCCCCTTGCCCTGCTCTCCCAGCTGGCTGCTGGAGCTGCAGTGCTGGAGATGGGGCAGTGCCCCAGCTGAGGTCAGAGCAGAAGGAGCCCTTCATGTGCCTTGTGTGCTGCAGTCCTGTTGGTTCCTGCCAGCATTCCTCATCTCACAGCAGCAGGACGCTTTTGACTCTTACTCAGCTTGCAGCTGTCCTCTGTGCAGCTGCTCTGCCACCAGATGTTTCTCATCTTGCATTTGTGCAGATGATCATTCCCATGTATAGATCTTTGCCTTCCTGATTTGCCTCCTCTTTCTTTGCATTAAGGCTTTTTTCCTTCTTTTCTGGATCACTTATCCATGATCATGTTCAATTTTGACCCAAACTTCCTCCAGCTTCCTTGTACTCCTTCCCAACAATATAATTCACAAATGCAATGTGCACATTCTCTTGCAAATGCAATGTCCATATTCTCTTGGTCCAGTCAAGAGTATAATCCTGACTGGTACCAGCTCCAGCACAGGTCACAAGAAACCCAGTCAGCACACCTTTCCATTTTGATAACTACCCTCCAAGATATTTCCAGATGGTCTGTAAACAACTGGCAAGTTCTTATTTTTCTTATGTGAGTTCATATAAAGCAGGGTCAAAAGCTCCCTTAAAGTCCAAGAGGTATGGTATAAACTGCTTCTGCTCTGCCTCTGAGGCCCTGGGTGGCCCAAGAAGGAAGGAAATTACTTTGGTTTAACGTGATTTGTTCTTGACAGATCCTGATTGACTCTTACTCATGTACTTGTTCTTAGTTATGAGCTTACAAATAGAAGTTTGTTCCCACATTTTTTCATTTACCGGGGTTAACCTGATTGGTCCTACAATTCCTTTCTTTTAGGTTTTTGGTGGGTTTCCTTTGGTTTTTTTATAACAAAGGCCACACATTTGTCTTTTCGATTCTTCCTAATTAGAGTTCTCCACTAGTTTTCAGCACTAGTGGCTGCAAGGATGACTCACTCCATTAAATGTTCTGAGATTAGGGACAGCTAACTGGAAAGCAATCAAAATAGACAAATTCTGCTCTCTAAAGCTCAGAGGGTTCCTCTGTTGATAAGTTTATAACCATCTGCTCACCATTCACCTGCTTAGGAAAGTCTGAGGCAAGAAGTCCTTGGCCTTCTTGATATTATCCTTGGCTTTTTACTCTCCTCTGGAGTCCACTCCAGTGGGCAGTGGATCAGCCTTTGTTCTACATCTCCTACTCACAGAAGTAGGAGATGTAGACAAATTACTAGTGACAAATTACTACTAACTCATTGATTTCTCTGTAGCCTCCTGTAAAAAAAACCCAAACAGATATAGCCATCCATGGCTGTGAGGTTCCTTTGAAGCACCCGTGCTCAGAAGTGCTCCTGAACAATGAATGTGATACTGGGTGAAGGAATCTGTTACTGGCAGGACTTTCTGGGATGGAGCCTGCTGGTATTCATGTTCAGTAATGTTCTTTTTACAGTGTTCATTCATTTCACTTTTCCTCCTTAAATCCCTCATTTTCTACTACAGTCTAACTAAAATAACTTGTTTAATTTTGTTTGATCCATACAGGTCTGTTTAGTTGAACTAGAGCTAGAGCAGGGCTGATTACAGCAGCTTCTTCCTAGGCTGCCTGTGGTATCTATTTTCAATTACACATGGCCAGGACAGAGAAAATTGCAGATCTCAAGGCTGAGCATGTGTAGTGATATGACATAATGGTTTATTTACAGATTCTTCTCTTACTCAGCATTTTTCATCTCCAGGCTCCCACTAAGTTCTTATGGCTGGAGGTGCCAGGATCTTGGCCATCAGTTTAGAATTGCTCTGTCAACTGGATTCTTTTCTGTTGCTCATGTGGGTTTGTCAAATCTTATTTTAGAAATGGGCTGTGCATGAGCCAGAATTATTTCACACTAGCCTTTTTGCAGCTTCTTGCTGTCACTCTTTATATATTTTGAAAGCATGTCTATTAAAAAGAGATACTCTGCCTCTCCTTTTCACATTTTTTCAAACATTTTTTGAATGTCATGGGTATTTTCTAAAGGCTTGGTGTTACTTTCCACAGTGATTTCTGTAATGAGTCTTCCAAGGATTTACAGGGATTTTAAAGTTAATTAACCCCCTAATTTATTCAGTTAAGTCCTGGCAACCTTAAACAATAGTCAGCATTTCTGTTCCAGTGAGCATAATTCTATTATGTTTTTGACTGTCTTTTGGCAACATGTCCCTTGGTGAAGTTTTCTGAGACAGTTTCTGTGAGGTTAGTGAGTTTGCTGTAATCTCTGAAAAGATCTTTAGCAGTGCCCAGAGAAATATGAATGTTTTGCTGTAAAACTGTATTTGCCATAACAAATATTTCTTACCAGCTCAGCTCTAGGAAGCATTCTCAGAGAAAATGGTGAAATGGAGTTTTTGGTCCCAAAGCACCACTGCTTATTTTTGTCTCAGCTAAATGAGAACATGGTGCTGAGCACACATTTAAAGAGTGCAGGAGAGCATGGCCTGAGGAGCACGAGGGGGGAGTTCCCAGATGCTCTGTGCCTTTCAGAGGAGCCTCTGTGTGTCACACACGGCTGTGTTTCCACAAAGCTGCTGCTAATACTATCAAAGCAGCATGTGGGAAACAAGGGCTGGAGCAGAGGGATTGTCTCCTGCTTGTGTTCTCTTCTGGACCTGCTGGTGTCCCACTGTGGCGCCCAATGGTTCCCTGATGAATGTTTGGTGCATTTTCTTTTCAGTGGTGACAAGAGGTTTGATATGTCACAGTGTGTGGAAGCTCAGCTGGAGATGGAGACATCTTCCAGTGCGCTGGGGTTTAAAAAAGATCTTTGCACCCCTTGCCAGAAAGCATGGAATCCTGAAGGCACCCCAGAGAAACTGTGCTCTGAAATGTACCAGTGTCCTTAAATTAAATGAGTCTGTGAGGAACCAGATGTGTTAGATATTCTATTCCTTTCCTTTCCTTTCCTTTCCTTTCCTTTCCTTTCCTTTCCTTTCCTTTCCTTTCCTTTCCTTTCCTTTCCTTTCCTTTCCTTTCCTTTCCTTTCCTTTCCTTTCCTTTCCTTTCCTTTCCTTTCCTTTCCTTTCCTTTCCTTTCCTTTCCTTTCCTTCCTTTCCTTTCCTTCCTTTCCTTTCCATTTCCATTTCATTCATTTCATTCCTATCTTATCTATTCTATTCTATTCTATTCTATTCTATTCTATTCTATTCTATTCTATTCTATTCTATTCTATTAATTCTATTAATTCTACTGCCTCAACCTGTTAACAGCAGTTCTTATGTAGGATTTCACAGTGCATTACAGTCTCTCTTTTACAGGGCATTTCACAGAGAGAAAATAAGTCCAATATTTAGAAAAAAGGGAAGGGAATCTATAACTATGTGGGCACATATTTTATCTTTTTTTTAGGTTTGCTCTTGATAGTATTCTTGCACTATAATATGGCCTGTTAAAGGTTTCTGAGGTACCTGTGTGGGGCTCAGCAAGGGAAACATTGTGCACTTGGATTTAAGAAATAGAAAAGATGCTTCCCACTCTAATAAAAAACAGAAGGAAAAAACCAAGCAGAAAAGAAACCTCCACTCTGAACCTGAGAAGAAAACAGGACAGTGCTACCAATCATATTTTTAAACTACATTTGCTTTCAAGTCAACTTCATGCTCTGTGTCAGGAGATACAAGAGCAGAGGAGGTGGCTACCATAACCACTGAGATTTTCATGGGCACAGATTTTAGAGGCTTGGGCCTTTCATGAGTGAATCTGTTCAGAATGGATGCACTCAAGGTAGGATCCTACCAATCTAAATTATTCTGTAATTTTGTGACTGTATTTGATTTTGCTGTGGATCCCATTTCACAAATTTCACTATCTGTCTATATTCCTTCTAATATACTCATGAGTATCAAAAATCCACTACCATGCAGCATCAGACCTTCTCAGTGGACTTTCTGCTGGGTCAGTATTTTAATTAATTTAAATCATCTCAGTGGTCTGACATAATTGTACTGTGTTGGAGAGCACCTCTAGAAAAATAAATCTGCATTGCCATTTGCATCAAATCATCTTTTCCTCTATTACCTTATGTCATTTCTAGCCCAGATAACGAATCCCCAGGGGCAGTGGTCATGTTTGTATTGTTTTTTAAATCATTGTGCATACCTGTCCTTTGGTGTAGGAATGTTTAAATAATCCTCTAAAGGGTCCACTGAATTATGGGTGAATGAAGGGTCATATGAATTATGGGTTGTTGTAAGCACCAAACTCCTGTACCTGGGCGTGCCAGAGTGTCTGTGGATGGGTTTCTGTATATTCTGCAGATAAAATTTCTGATCTTGCTTCCTGAGGTAGTTTAGTTAAATCATGAATATTACCTGAATGTTCTGTGCAGAGCCTATGAATAGGCCAGTACCACTTTGCCAGAATTGTTGAATTACAAATGTCCGAGTGATACCTGGATGAAATTGGTGTTAGACACAAATCTGTTTCTGCAAGAGGCAGCCCTTGCTCTAAGGAGACTCATCTTTCAGCTGGAGAGGGCAAGAGAAGAGAGAGATAATTACCTCTCTTTCACAGAGGCATGAGGAGGTTTAAGGTATGGATCCAGAGGACAGAAGGACCTGCTCTTGCTGGATTCCTTTTGTGAGGAGATAACAGTAATTCAGTTGGAATCTTCTCAAGCAACAACTGAAATACAAATTCAAGCCAGGGAGAATATCCATGGAGGAGCAGTAGTTATGGGAGTGGGAATCCTCTGCTCTTCCACTGTTCAATACAGTATTGACCTGCACATCTGCTGGCAGAGACACTGAGGGATCTGGCACAGCAATGCTCAGCATCCCAGTGCCTGCCAGAGAAAGCCATGGCTGTAGGAGTCCACTCCTCACATTCACACCCACACACATCCTCACATGCCACACCTGCTTAGCATGGATACACACCCCTCCTTTACTTTTAATTTGGAAAAAAAACCTGACCAAAAAATACCTAATTTGTCTTCCCAGAAGAATTTCTGAGGTTCTATTTGCCCTGTTTCAGAGAGATACCGAGGGATTCCACATCCCCATTTGGAACTGACATTTCCTGACGACTAGTGAGACAGGTACAACCTCAAGCTGGATACTTTGGATATTTTGTTTGTCAGTGTAGACTTTTTTCTTGTACTCATTTTTTAACAAATGTTTGAGAGAGGTGGATGGATGGATGGATGGATTAGATAGATTAGATAGATAGATAGATAGATAGATAGATAGATAGATAGATAGATAGAAACATATAAATCTAGAAATCTCTTTTTGGGAGCACATACAAAGCAAGGGTAGCCCAGGACATTTATCAAATATGAGATACTGCTTTCAGACTAATGTGTATGGGATACAAAATAATTTACATCTATAGGGAGCTAATCACCCAGAGCTAAATCTGCAACAGGGTGTTGGCTCTAAAACACTGTCTTTCAGATGTTCCTCCACATAGCATTTTCCATGTGGCTGGCACAAAAATCCAGCCTCACCAAGAGAGTTAGAAACCAAAAAAGCAAAGCTCCCAGAAGGTATCAAGCTGCATGGGGAAGCCCCGAAACTGGCAGCAGAAAATGCAGGGAAAGGGAGAGTCTAAACTTATCCCATCAGAGCTAAGCCAGATTTCCCTGCACAGTGAGCCTTTCCAACTTTGCTGGCAGCAATCATCTTAGTGTAATTGCTGGAGGGACATGGTGGTTTTAGAAAAGGAGAGCCCACCCTTAAAATATTCTGACTGGGCAAAAAAAGATTTCTTCACATGAAAAGCCAGGAGATGACTTTCTTGCTTTCACTGATTAGAAAAAAAAATATATTCTTCTGAACATAATTTCTTGTAGTGTATTTTTTTAGATTTTTTTTTCAGTATCATTTAACTTGGTTCTGTCAAGTACAGAATCAGGATGAGTTTATATAAAGTACTAATTCTACTTTGTCATGACATTTCTAAAGTAAGAATTTATGAAGAGCAGCTGTATCTTTTATTAAACTGAATCACATACACCAGGCATCTATGTGACCTAGGAAGGGTCTAATATATATATATATATATATTTAAATTCTCTTTCAGACTTTCAGACTTTCAATCTAAGTCCAGACAAATATAATGAAATGGAATAACCACTGACCTTTTTGTTCTCACTGCAACAGCAACACAAGATGAGCATTATGTCGAATAACTGTGAAATAATGACCTCTAGAAATACCTTGCTCTACACAACATTTCTTGGTAAGAGCAGAGAGTATGGAGGACATCCTGCTCAAACTGAGAAATGGTGACAGCCAGACTGGGAGGTCTAAAAAGCATTTCAGGTCATGGAGAAACAGCTCCTGTGTGCCCAGGACAGCACTTGCCTGGCACAGAGATTGTTATACTTTCTTATCTGGTGACTCTACTCTTCAAGGTGGCCTTCCTCTCAAGGAGTGCATAGACATAGAAAAAAGACTTATGTTTGACCAAAAAAAGGAAAAAATAATTTGTGTCAAATAATGTACCAGAATGTTTTCTTCTTCTGTATGAATTCTGCACAGGAGCACAGCTGAGAGGTTCTTGCTGCATTTTCTGGGAAGTCCTGTTGGATTATCTCCTGAAGGATGAAGGTATGAAGGTTGTCCCACAAATCTGTAGCTCACACAAATTCCTGGCATGGTTTCTAATGCCTGGCTGGACACCTTAGAGGACAACTCAGCAAGTCACTGCAGTCCTCTCTCCGGGCTCAGAGGTTGTGGAAGGCAAATGAGAAAATTCTGGTGGGAGGGCTGGGTTGAGACTTGCTTTTGAATTTGCTTAAATATTTTCCAAATGCTCTTTCACGCTGCTTGTGTGGCTGCAGTCACCTCTCTGATACATCTGCCTTGCCTGTACATCTTGCTGGGAGGAAAGACATGGTCAAGAAATGATGCCCACCCTTCTTGGTGTTTAATTTGTAGTCCCATTTGTAACCCCAGGGAGCAAGACACAGCACAGATCACACATATGAAAGAGATTTAAAAGAGTAAAGAGCTCAGAGAAGTTTGGATAAATACACAAAGTTTAGATTCTGATCCAAACCTCTCTGGTTTGCAAAATGAGTTTGGAAGCATCACAAGAGCAAAGTCTGTTTTTTCAGCTCTGGAGCTTCTGGTCCTCACAAGGGTTGGGAAGTGACAAGATTCACATAAACAAGCAAGGTTTATCTGAATCTTCTCAGGACTTACAACAGATACTGAATCAATGTTTCATCTGAGCCTATCCAGCTGACCCCACTGGGTCAGGTTATCTGATGTAGCAGACAAGTGGTTGCTGTTTATTATTTGTGTTGTGTTAAGTTTGTGTCTTGCCATGGACTGAGTGAGCTCACCCTAAAATGGGGATCCAAACCTGCAAGAGACTGACAAATGGCAGATGCCATAACAACCCCGCAAGCTACCTGCTGAAAAAACTAAATTTTATGAGAATAAAATGATCAAATTTCTAGCCCACAGTCAATTGTTTTTAAGCAGTATACCCTGGAAAGGAATGATGAGTTTTTAACAAAGACAAGAAGAAAAATGTCTAGGTTTTTAAGGTACTCCAGCCTCAGACCAGGCTTTGTGACCAGTAAAGGAGGAACAAGGCCCATTCTGCTGTACATGAGTATTTCAATAGAGAGATTGGTACTAATACCAGTCTTTGAGATGCTGCTTATGTAAAACTGCTCCTAAAACCCACAAGCAAATCCCTCATTAAAGTGAGAAATGGCTCTCACTAAATAATCTTTGCAGCCCCCCACTTTCCAGCAGCTCCTTTCCAGATCTGAACTTTGGAGCTGACCCCTGTCTTTGTGATGGGCCAAACCAAAAGCCAGATCTGAACACCGCTGAACTCTGGGAAAGTTCAAATCTATCGTTTGTGGTTCAGGTTCAGCTCTAATTAAAATGGACCAGTTAGAAAGGCAAATGTCTTAAAACCAAACCAAAACAAATGCTTCACGTGAAAAGTTCTGGGTTGGGCTGTATGGTACCAAGCAGTGTTTTTGTCTATCACATGATGTCATGTTCTTCTGGCTAATTTATCACAAACTGACAGCATGCACACGCTGCTGTGTGAGATATTTCATGCAGACACTTTGAATCCAGCTTCAAGAAGAAGACAGTATTCATGGAAATGCTTTCAGGATGTGCAAAACCCAACAGCAATCTTCCTGCCACTCAGCTCTGAGGGTCGGCTGCCACCTTTCAAACTTTCCATGCCCATCCCTTCTAGTCCAGGGTCTCCCAAAACAGTGTCCTGCCTTCTCTGAGTGAAGCTTATGCCTCATTATGTCACCAGTATGTGGATTATTGCCTCTAATCCCTGAAAACAAACAAGAAGGGGGTGCTGCAGAACCTTAGGTTGCATAACAGGGCCAGGAAAACCTAGCTAAATCCCTGCTCAGTGCTTCTGTTTATACTATAGTTAATACTACAGGGTAATAATCAAGATGGTTGATCAGCAGACAGGGGGAAAGCAAACAAAAGGGAAAGGAACTTGGTTTCAGCATTACTGAACTGCTGAAGTGAAAGAAAATGGGAGACAGCAAGGAGAAAGAGAAAGGGAAAGAGGGGAAAATTGTTAATGCCTCATCTCTGGTGTCAGGATGTGCACCAGTAGCTAGAAAAAGAGGGAACACAGACAGGAAGATTTACTCAAAGAATCACAGCACACATACAATTAAGAACCAGAATTTACGCTCCCTGTGGCCTTTATTCTGTCCCTTTTATGTTACATTTCAGTACTGAACATCAGTTCAGTATTTTCTTTGTGAAATTTGAGTGGATAATTACCTAAGGTTTTCAAACTTCCTTCTCCTGCAAACTAAGCTAATAATCCTACTAGGCCTCTTCTACTGAGATTTTTCACTTTGTTGGGTTTTTTTCAGGCCTGGACTCACTTTGTAGAAGACCATATTCCTCCATTATATTTCCTTCTTTTCCTTTTTCTTTCCTATTTGAGTAGGAAGACTTTACCTGCAAACAGTTTTGTTTGAGGATATATCCCAAATGTTTAAATGGAGGCTGGTCTCTAATAATTTCAATTCCTCACTGAAATTAGTCATTGTTAGTTTCCAGAGAGTGAGATATGAAGTGACTTGTCCAAGGTGACACAAAAAAGCACAGCTGGGAGCACAGAACAAATCCATTATCTCCTGGTCCATGCTTTCACCATAAAATGATTACTCTTACACTGAACTAGGAGACACAGGTATGTGAAAAAGGACAGGAAGGGAATGGTATTGAGCTTCTCAACGTGATTCCTTCCTTTTAGCTTAGATAAAGAGAATAAAAAATTATTTTATCCATTCTGCATGAATATTTATTGAGTTAAAGAATATTCAAATGTTTTCTCTCAGAAAATTTTCGGTTCATTTTCACTGGTGAAGTTGTAACTAAAAGAACAATCTAATTAATCATTCTTAGCAATATTCTAAATTCTAATTATGGCATAATTTTAAAGACACCATGACAACATAAAGCAGTAAAAGACACACCTAAGAAAAAGAATGAGACACAATATTTTTTTCTGCATAAGTTTTGTGATTTTCATGAAATAGGATTACCAGGAACCTAGTTATTACTTTGGAATTTTCTTTAAGGCAAGGAGTAGAATGGAAATACATATCAGCTCATGCGCTACACATTATAATGTATTGATGGTTGAAAGAATC
This sequence comes from Zonotrichia leucophrys gambelii, assembly GCF_028769735.1. Classification (NCBI taxonomy): domain Eukaryota; kingdom Metazoa; phylum Chordata; class Aves; order Passeriformes; family Passerellidae; genus Zonotrichia; species Zonotrichia leucophrys. Next base: position 6,938,748 of record NC_088170.1, read on the forward strand.
ACGTGGTATTTTGTCATTGTGACAAACATGGCAGAAAATGGCAAAATATGCTTGTTGATTTGTGCTAATCCTGCTCTGAGTATGGAGGACCCAAATGCTTGAGAATGAGAAGCAGTAAGAGAATAAAACCCACCTGTTTAGGAAAGTTCACCACCTTTACTATGCCCTTAATTAAACACCATCTCTGATTCTGCCTGGGGTACTGGCATTAGCAAGTTTCCAAAATATAGACATCAAAATTGTCCTTCAAAAATGCACTGTCAGGTGCCCATCATTGATAGCCAGAACTGCCTCAGCTAAAAACAGGAATGCACCAGTGCTCTGTGCTGGATCCACCTTGGATTTTGGATCCTGCCATTGCCCTTCACCGTTACTGATTTTTCCTGCTTCTGGCCCATCCCTTTTCCTTTCCCTCTCCCTTCACATGTGTTTATAGGTCTGCTTCATTCTTTCCCACCTCCTCACATCCCTAGCCAGAGAGCTGAAAGGCTTCCATTACAAAGATTGAAAACACACTCCATATTAAGTGTAACAGGATAGCATGGCCAGCAGGTCCATGTTTCAAACACATTCAATTTATATCACAGCTGAGAATAAAGAGCAGGGGAAGCTACTTGGTGGGTTGCTGGAGGCTGTGGCTTCCATTTTTTTGTGGAACATGTCTCTGTCACTTGCTAAATAGGTGCACCATCTGGTGGTAATTTTGGACTCCCAATTCTTAAATTTCCAAAGAGCAGCGGTGGAGCTATGCCTGTGGTTGCAGCATTCATTTTTGGGTTTTGCCACTATCTGTCTAAAAGTCCTCAGCTAAGACAACTTCTGCAGGTACTACTGGTGATTGAGTACTGAGAATTGGTAGGACTTTAAATAGGGATCAAGTTTCCATGTCTGCCATTTGGGAGAGCAGATTTGGCTTTATGGGAGGACCAAATGCTCCCCTGAGGAACTATATCCATAGAGATGGAAAAAATTCAAACACAAAGAGAATTTAGGTATTTAGGGAGTCTAAACTCCCAGGATAGGCAAGAGGGACCATTGTGCAGTAAAATTAAGATGCAAATCACCCTCTGGAAGTGTTTCTCCCTGTTCTTTGACCATACAAGGAAAACAGCCTGACTAGGTTCCTATCTCAGACATCTCAAGCAAATGCCGGGAGCTGTGTGATGTGAAACTGGGCCAAAGAAAAGAAGTGAGGGTGGGTCTCCTCATTTTTCTGCCTTTGTTGTCTGAAACCCTTTAATTCAGCAGCAGAGAGAAACCACTTGAGCCTCTTGTGCCATTCCCCTCAGGAGCTGCAAGGTTGCACTGACCCTGTCTGATGGGACTGAAAATGGAGATCTCTTCTGAACAAGGTGGATAGAGGCTGAACCAGACAGAATATGAGGTTCCAAATTTTGGTGAAGAAATGAGTGAACAGGTAAAAGTAAGTCATGACCCATGAGTAAATTTGTTTGTTTGTTTTAGCAATGTGAATAAAGCTGCAAAGTCTACAGCAGTTCCATGCATGTCTGTTGAGCTCCCATCTAGAGAGAGCAGAGCCTTCTCCCAGTGCACCAGTGAGAGATGTCTGGGGTGAGAGCAAACCAAAAAGACACCTCAGTAATTCAATCCCATTTAACTAACACCTGCTAAGCCTTAGGAATTATCCTTCTCACACAATCCCAGAAGAGGAGTTTGAACCTCTGCAGTGGAGAGAGCATTGTAGATAGCAGCAAACTACACTTGTGTCTAAAAGCAGTCTCCATGATCCACTCCAAGTGGATCTGGGATGGGCAGAAGGACCCATCCTCTGCTTGTTCTTTCACTATGACTTCTATATTCTGCAAACCACTTGGTTCTGCCTTTTAAAAGAGGCTTTCAAAGCCTCCTTTATGGCACTTACAAAGGGTTTAAAGTTAAGCATGTATTGGGTAAAAAGAGCACGGCTGGAGTCAGTTCCCAGCTTGAATACTGAGAGAATGACTACCTTAAAATGCTAGATTCACTTTTTCAAATCTCCAAATAACAGTTTTTAGAGTCCTCTTGCTTGCTTGCTTTATTTCTTTTCTTAATTTTCCTCTTCTATCAGTAACAATAATATTATTCTTCACAGTCTGAACATCAGTAAGAAATAAACTACAGTCATGCACAATTTAATCCAATGCTAAAAGGTCAGGCCTGATACGCACGAAGGAAATTTTGTCAATTAGAAAATGAGGTATTTGTCAGATGTAATATTTTGCAATACACCAGCCACTTTGTTAGGAAGAGAAATTGCTCGTGACTGGAGGCACGATGGCAAACTGCATGGATCAGTGGTCTAATCCTGAATGCTAAAATATTTGTTTGCAAACCAAAATGTGCAGATAACAAATGCTGTGTTTTCTGCAATGTTTGTACATGCCTCTCTCTGCATTTCAAGTTTTCAATTTAGAAACAGATCGTTTACCAAACAGAACCTATCCCTAAGAACAGAGGAGGGAAGGGAGGGATGCTGCTACACATGTAACTCTGAAGCCTAATGTTATGTTTAGCCTGTCCTGCTTGGTGTAGAGGTTGGACTAGATGACCAAACCTATCATCTGTAATTCTAGGGAAGAGATTTTGACAACACACTTAACCACAGTAGTAAAGCTCAGGGAATCTCCAGAGCCATTGGAACCCAGATTTATTAAGGCATCACACACCAGCAGGTGCTGTCCTGCACTCCCTGTCACCCTCCACAAAGAATTTCCCCTCTCATGGCAAGGCTTGGCAGCACCTGCCTCTTTGCAAAGTTGCTCTGTACTTAAAAAGTCAAATGTTGTATGGTTGATTGTCATTTAACTAATTGGGGTTTAGCTGAATCCCTCTATGAAGTTCAGCTTCACTTTCAAATTCTGCTCACAACCAAAAGCCTGGAGAGTTTTTTGTGGTTCTAGTGAAACCAGTGGCAAAATTTCTACTGACAGCAATAGGACAAGAACTTGGCCCCTGTCCTTTTGGATGGAGCCCAGCCCCACTTTATTTGACTTTTAATGTCATTTGCCTTCCTGTCTTAAGCATGCATTGCATTCTAAGTCATTGACCAATAGGATTGGGATGCAGAAGTAACTAATGAGTCAGCATGCTATGGAACATTTATACTCAGCAATAAAACTATAAAAAATTACACTAAATGAACATTAATGTTCCTTGGAGGCGTTTGGAAGTAAGGAAATGCCAAGCTTAAAGCTGTTATGCAAAGTTAGCCCTGGGTCCAAACTTTGGTACAGAATTCAACTAAACCATAGCCTAGAATTTGTACACTATCTTTTCCACAGGACCTCTGACTGACTCATCCCAAGAGAAACCAGAAAAGCAATATGGAAAATGTTACCCTGAATAGCTACAGACAAAGCTAAAGGAGAAAAGGAGGACTTTTGTGCTGAGCAGGAAATGATCATCACAGACCCAAGGCCCCATCACCTGTTCCTGCCCCCTTTCCACTACACCTAAGCACACAAATAGGATGATCAAATTCCAAAACTTATGAGTACCCACCCCTCTCCCCCCAAAAAAATGTTTATTTTCCATACTGGCACTTAAATGGAGCAATTCCATACAATAAAAAGGTCCATTTAGTTTTGAACCATGGAAATGATGTGTTAAACCCCATGCCCATGCCAGCCCATTGGTTTTTCAGGAGATCTGAGGTTTAGGGTCACAGGAAGACAATGTGTTCTTCTATATGATGTTTCCTACCAAGCTGTGCAGTGTAATGGGCCCTTACATCCCAGAAAACCCATGGAAGCATGTGAGAGCAGAGATCCAGAGACTTGAGTCTCCCAGGTTACAGTTCTTGGCATTAATTTTCATCAATGCATGGAGCAAATTTAAAATTAAGTGCTCTGAAAACGAAAATGGAATCCTTCACAGTCAGGTATGTCAGTGCATTTAAATTTGAAAATGTCTACAGAAAAGCACCTGTTCCAAGAAAATCTTCACTTTTATATGAAACAGGATGAAACAAAAGCCCTTTCCATAGAATGGAAATTCCAGATCTCATTCAGATCAGTAACCACCATTCCCCATCCAGCTGCCAGCCACACACAGTTCACCAAGTAATTGTATTACCATATTAGTGCTGTGTTTGGAATAAGGATATCTGTCTTTTAAAGAAAGACTGCTGCCAAATAGGTAAATATTTAAATGGCAACAAGAACATTTTAATTTAAGAGAATTTATACTATTCTTCACACACAGGGCCCTTGAGGGATACAATTGAGCTATACTTGAACTGAACAGTAAAACCTTACAAAAAGACAAGGAAGTGGAGAAGATAAATTGAGATATATAAACATCTGTCTGTTCATGGCTGGAAAGTATGATATGCTGTAGACTATATATGCTTTTATTTCTTTTATGGGGGGGGCTAAGAAATAAAGGTTATAAAATTAATGTGGCAAACTGACAGTTTTTCTAGTAAAGTAAAACAAAATTTATTTCGGTCAACTCATAATTTACAAATGGTACTGTTCATTTATGTTTGTCTTTTCCTCTATGATTTACAATGTATTTTGAAAACATTACTAAGGCCTCCCTGATTAATTTTGAGGTTCTGACATCTAAGAAATTTTTAAAACACAGAGAAATTGTCATCCACAAATGTTCAAATTGATCCAGCAAGCTGGGAATCCTCCATCCTGTCAAAATAGGATGTTTCTTTAATACAACAGTACTTTCTTAGAATAAAAAAATATTTTTCTTTTTCTAAAAACATCCAAGTGACAGACACTAAGAGTCTGAACCTACCACTCCCACAATAACCTGTCTCCTCAGTTTAAAAAGTACAAATTCTTAGCACCTTCAGGGTTTCATAACTTTTTTTACTGCTCCTTCACAACCTCAGCTACCGCCAGCTGGGAGGGTTTATTTTCTTATTCTGGTTTGGGTTACTGTCTTACCTTGTTACTTGTGATAGCGAAAAGCTTATCCAACATTCAACAGTAAGAAAGTATGAACAGTTTGAACCAACTCCTCAATTTCCCCCAAAAGATGATAATGCAAACTGAAATGCCCTCTCACATACTTTGCCTTGTTATTGCTGCATTATCACACCTTTTCCCCAGTGCTCAGCTTTCAGCTGAGATGAAATGCACTGAGGAAACTGTTCTGCTAAAGCAGCTGCCTCTGAGGACTTTTCTCACTGCCTGTAGAATAACTCAGACCAGCACACAGGGTTTTGGGACAGTCCCTGACACACCAGAATCCTTCTAACATAAGGAATATATAATACTATATAATAGCAGTATACTATTATACTATATATAATATTCTATGTATTATTGTACTTATTAGCTATATATATTACTTTATATAGCTAATAACTGAGAACAAATAGATTGGACATCCTTAAGGTAAAGATATTTTGGTTTCCCCTTCCAGCAACAACATGCCAGTTGAGAAAATAAAGGTGCTGTTTGGGACATTTTAAGGGGAGGCTTTGCAGTGACTGTTTGCAGGGTGGTAAATCTTTCCTGCAAAATGAACATGCAGAGGAATTCCACAGATTTTGGGGGTTTTGTCTCTTTACTGCCTGCCAATTATCTAGCTGCTAGGGGTGGAGATTCATCATGCATGTCTTTTTAGTTTTGGGTTTTTTTTTTCCATTTAGGCTAATAATGAGAAAACTCTCCCTCTCCAAATAACCAAGAAATATCCAACTTATTATGCACCACTGTGCTTCTATTAAGAGTTATGCTTGCTTAAGCCACAGATCATTAAGTTTGCCATGGCATTCGTAGTTTAACTAAATCAAATGGGCAAGCGCAATGACTCCACATGGAATCTTGGGAAATGGACACCATCAGTCACTCCAAGTTGGCTACATGAGCAATAAAGACACAGCTTGTGTTGGTCCTCCATCCCCTTCTGGAGCTGCACACATCCTCAGCACAGACTGCAGCCTATTGAATGCATCCTGTGCACCTCTCTCCCGGAACCCCAGACAGCCTGCTGCACCAGGAGCTGAAAGCTGATGCCGTGCCCTCAGAAGCCACCCCTCACACTGGAAGGGTTTTACTACATCCTAGCACCAACAGAGAAATCCAGTTCAAATTACTGAAAACAGATTTTTTTCTGCGCTGTTGCTTGAGTGCTCAAAGAACATTGTTGTCTGGGCCTGTGCTATGCGACAACAACAAAAAACCCCAAATTTTTCCACTTTAGGTCCAAAAGCCACTGTGCAATTGAGGTTCCCATAGCTGACAAATGCCTAAACCAATCATAGCACCTACTGCTATGACAAAGATAATTACTGCCTTTCCGTCGGTGAAGTGTGTACCCTGCTCTGTATCATATTTAAAATAATCTAATTCCAACTCATTTTCCCCCTCCAAATTGTTTCCAGCTGTACAATTCCTCTTTTTCCCCCATATTGTTTTTATTGGATATAGTGCAAGTTCGTAAAGATAGATTTTCCCATAATAAATACGCAGATGTTAGAATAATAAACATACAGTCAACCTGATATATGAATATTACTAAGCCTTAACAAACATATAACAAACAACATAAATCGATTTTAAAAAATTGAAAATGAGAACATAAAGTAGCAGAGAAAGAAATGGCAGGAGAAAATAAAGGCACAAAGTGAGCTAGCAATGTACTTACTTTAGCAAGCTGTCTGGATTCATTTATGGTTCCCTTTATTGACTTGCTGATAGCATTAAAGCACAGCTATGGTTGTAAAGCATTCCTAAGAATGCCGCCTGTCTTCATGTGTCCCAAGTTTTCTGCTCACACTGAAAGCCAAGCTTCCCAAGTTGGCCAACTCATACCACACTAGACACTACTATGCTAGATTAATCCATCTGCTTGGACCCAAATATCCATTTTTGGAGAATAATGAGCCTCCCTACTCCTCCCATTTTTGGTAGGAAGTTTTTATGAACATTTGGCATCTCGGTTAAACCATCATCGTAGCCCAGAATAAAAATGACTGGATTCATATGTGGAATCCAAATTTAATTTAGCCTATATATGGCATGAACAAAGAATAATTTACTGGCTGACACCCCCTCAGCATGTATGATAAGATGCCAACTGCTCCTCCATGACTCCATCACTTAGGTATCTTCCATGCCCAATTCCCATGTTTTTCCAGGCCTGCAGCTGAAGCATGGGATCAAGAGGGGACTGACAATGTTACCTGTTTCCAGCACAAAGAGAGCAAGAATCTCTGTTGTTTATGAGTATCTCTCCTTCAGAAGTTGTCTCCCTCCCTTTCCCAGTCTTCTGTTTGGAATTATCCATCCTTTTCCCGGTTTATGTGTGCACATGTACAAGTGCATGCTTGTAGAGAGCTGTGAAATTGAACTTTATGTTCTGATTGTGTTTGCCAAAAGTCTCCTTCACCTGGGAGTTAATAAAATCCATGCACAGATTTTGTTGGTTGCTTAAACTGTGGGGTTTTTCTTTCTCCCATCCCTCCCCCTTTCTGCCTGGAGAGTGGATCAAAAGTTAAATGAATGGGAAGAGACAGGAAACTACTCAAGATGTTCTTCTCCTAAACCTCCCCTGGCAAGCAGAGCTGTAACTTCCCTTCAGAGGCATCCTTTCAACACACCAGAAAACTACAGATCAAAACAAAGGGTAAGACATTAAATAAAAAAATTTTTAAAACAAAACAAAAAAACCAAACAACAACAACAAAACAAAAAACCAAACAAACAACAAAAAAACCCCCAAAATATCAAAATCATCTTCAGAACTCCCTTAAGTTTGGTCTACTTGTTAATATTTCCCTGTCAGGTGTCCAACATAATGATTTTCCAAACCACTGCACCAGTGACACAACCAAATATTGCTAAATCATGCTCGTTTTCCACATCATAAGTTTGAGAAAGAAGACCGGTACAGATCACTTTGGATATCTTGACAGATATATTTTCCAAAACACCAGAACAGCTCAGTTTTGCCCTGGATTTAGCACTGGTAAGAGCTGCCTGCTCACAAGCACTTCAGTTTAAAGCGTTCCAGTGGAAAGGGTCAATGCACAAATAATTAGCCACAATAATCCACTGTCAGCATAAGAAGGTGACAAATAAAAAAATGTACAAGGACAGCATGAGTAAAGTAAGAGCAGGACTGACTTTCTTTGGGGATGGCATGACTATGGAAGAGTTCCCAGCTATAAATATATCAAAATAAGTTATGCATACACAATGCTTGGCAAATTCATCCCATGCTACAGCCTTTGTTCATGCTAGTAATTTAGATTTCTCTGTCACTTTTATGTCTGGCTGCTATAAATCTTTCACACCAACATGAATGCCCCATGATTTCTACAACTGTTATTCCATCCTCTGGACTATTTCAATTGTTTTTAATATAGATTCCATGTACTGTATTGGTGGTGCAGCCCTCATTCACTGAAGTACTTCTGTGAATAAATAACTCCTCACTGATCCATCTTAGGGCTCAGCTAATAAACTGAGGGCTTCTCCTGGCACAGCAGGATCCCTGGAAATCACCAGGGGAGACATGTGTCCCTGTGTCAGGTCTTCTGGCTTGCTGGAGGGTGGAAGACATGCATGGTTAGAACATAAAGGCACCCAAGAGGTGATTGTAGAAAGAGATGTACATCTGCTGGAGAAACCTCATGTTGGGTGAGTGTTTGCTTTGAGTTTTGAAGTTTTGCTTTGTATTTTGTTGCATCAAAATACAAGTTAGAATAACCATAACTCTGTACTTGTCAGTGTGGTGGTAGAGGCTTGGTCAGTGGCTAAAGAGCAGGTCCTCTCCTTCCCATGCAGCAAGAGTTTAATATGTTATCACTGCTTATTTTCCCTCCCTACCTGAGACCTGAATAACTCACCTTCAGTGTTCATCTCCCCAAGGGGTTCTGGGACAAAGCTTTCCTTTGGGGTGAAGTGAAAAACATGCCTGTCTTATTTTAGTTTTAGTCCTTTCTCCAGTGTGTTCAGGAAGAACCAAATGGCTGGTTTAGTGTTTCTGTGTCAGACACGTTTTGTTACACATGTGAATATTTGTACTTTTAAGTAGTTGGGATTTTTAATTCTTTGTCCATTTTTTACCCTTTTCCCCCTTGCTAGTGTAATAACACTGCTTCCTAAACCCTATCCTTTTCCTAGGTACTGACCTTATCATTCTGAGTGCTACCCCAGTAATAAAAAAGAAATAAAGACTTGTGGATTATGGGATCCTTTACAGACCTGCATGGAACTCATCTGGCTCGGCCGGAAGGGGTCATGTAAACCTTCTGCAACTCTTAGAGTCTGTGTGGTTTCACACCCAGCAAATGTCAGAGCACAACTCAGCTGCAACAGCCAAGTTTCATCTGCGTTTGGGTTAACCCATAAAAGAACCCACCAAATTCCACTTCAGTCCTTTCAGCCATACAAGAAACCACCCAGGTTCAGTGAACAGGTCAAGAATCTATAAATATTTTGGAAAATATGCCTTGAAAAGTGGCTCAAGAAAGCCCTGTTTTTTCCAACTTTCTATAGTCTGGCCAGCCTGATAGCTGGTCCATCCTCATGACAAATAATTTCTGTTCCTTGTAGCTCTTACCTTACATAGAAACATTGAGACTGAAAGCACAACTACAGCTTGTCCTCTTTAGGCATTTGGAGTGCCCTCACTTGCAAAGTTTTGGAGGATGAAAGGAATCTCTCTGGTGAAGAGGATTGCTACCCACGAGCACAGTGGTGAAGATGGTGAGGCAGCACAAGATCCTCAGTTGAAGAGGAGAGCATAAGTGGTGGAAACCTTTTCACTGGAAAGCTTTGAGATGACACCCACTCTGGTACAACCCTCCAGAGTGGCCCTTCCCAAGCCATAAAGGATCTCACAGAAGGTGAGACAACTCACTTATCTAAGGTCAGGGCATGCCTGCAAGCTTTGGCAGATGAAAACAGAGCATGAAGAAGCACAGAATGCTTGGCAGATGCACATTTTCTGACAACAACATAATTCTGGTTACCAACCAAAATCAAGCAAACATAATACCAGCCAAGGAGGACCAGACCATGCTTCTAACAGTCAAGACAAGTCACTAGATTTTTTTTTTCTGGCTCATTTAAATTTGAAGGTAGAAGTCAAAAGTTAGGTTAATCCCTGAATATGATGCCTTGAGAATGTCATGTAAAGCTCACAGAATATGACAGACCCTCTGCAAATTTAAGTCAATTGCCCAATGCCAGTGGATTTATTCCCTTACAACACTTTGCAGGTGAACCACTGTGTCCTTAAAGCACCCAGACCTCAGCCAGACTCTCAGATTTGGATGTTCTTTCAAAAAATATTCCATTCCTTTGTTGACCCAAACTTACTTCAGTTTTTGGCATTCATTTCACAAGGGTGTCAGACAAAAACCCTGACACTTTGACCACCACTAACAACCAAAGCATCACCATCTGAGTCAACACCTCTTTGCACATATGAAATTAAACGTTATGTCTTTTTTCATACAGTATTAATGAGATCTTATGTCCGACCACACTCAGCTGTATTGGAAGCACAAGACTCACCCAAACCATTGAATGTAAGAGGTATCACACACAGAAAAATGGGATACAAGAAGAATAGGCTACAACCCCACTGAGAAGCCGGATGGTATCACTTTGAGTGCCCTTGAGAGAGCCACACAGCACAATATGTTATCCCAACCCAGAACAGCAGATAGGAGAGTGGACAGCCCTTGAGGGAGAGAGGAAAGGTCAGGAATAAGTTAAGGATACCCAGCTGGGAGATGAGGAAAATAGTGACTTCAGTGCTGGAAAAAAATTTACATAATCTCCCCTGTGAAATAATACCAGACATAGAGTAAATGAAAAGGTATTGATCTAACTTCTGCCAGCTAGCAGCTTGTCAGGCCAAGGCCATGTATTATTTTCTTTGAATATGTTTCCTGCCTCAAATCACTTGCAGTATTTTCTTTGCAGTATGATAGCAACACTAAAATGTATCATTGCCACATATTGGAAGGCCAGTGTTGCACGCACAGTACTTCCATCAACTATTTGGGACTCTCCCATTACTTAAGCTTCTGGGAAGTCTGAACAAAGAATAATTTACTGGCTGACACCCCCTCAGCATGTATGATAAGATGCCAACTGCTCCTCCATGACTTAGATATCTTTCATACCCAATTCCCATGTTTTTTCAGGCCTGCAGCTGAAACATGGGATCATGAGGGGACTGACAATTTTACCTGTTTCCAGTACAAAGAGAGCAAGAATCTGTTGTTTATGCTGTCCCCCTCCCTTTCCCAGTCTTCTGTTTGGAATTATCCATCCAGAGGGATTTTTCTTAGCTGCTTTTAGTTAATTTTTGATTGGCCATGATATTCACCACAGGTATCATGACAACGTGTAACAGGACAGCAGTTGGAATTAGTCTTTTCATGGGTTGTCACCTTGGATGGCTGTGCAGGCACTGAGGCCACTGCTGGGCCTGAATTTGCACAGATATGAGTGACTCCATCTACAGCTCACTGGAGACTCCATGTCTCTTGCCAGCGACTTTTCACTGAGTGGAAACACACAATTGTCCTGTTGAACTCCAAGTTATGAACGTTTGCAGGAAAGGTAAGAGAAAACCATCCCAAACAGATCCCCACAGCACTGCAGGGACAGAGACACCCTTACCTACTCGAAGCTCTTGTCCAAAGACTGTTTTCTCTCCCAGAGCAGAGCAGTTCCACCTCCCGTAGCGGAACTGGTACTGGCACTCATTGATTCCCATCTGTGCCCCTTCGCCGATCACGATGATGGCATCAGGGCGGCTCTGGCAGATGGCGCGCTGCCGAGGGGCCAGGCCTGGGATTTTGTTGCAGATTATGTTAGCTCCTAAAGCCACCACGGATGACAAAGCTCTGAAGAGAAAAGCAGAAAGACACGTTATAACCAAACTGAGGTGAGCAGGAGCTGCTGTGTGGCTGGCAGGGTGCTCTGCAAAAGGGGAAGGGTAGGATGTTGAGTTCCTGTAATTATGCCAACTTGGCACAGTGTCTCTGGTCTGGTATAGCAGCCTGGAAATCTTGCAGTAATTCCTGGTCTGGTTTGTGCCAGAAGAAACAAAGAAATTTAAATTTGGCACTTTTGTTTCCAGTCCTACATGGAAACGTCAGCTTGTGAGATGTGGAAAGAAAGACTTGCTTAAAATCGAAATATAGTGATAAGTGATCATCCACAAATCTCTGAATACAGGTTCAGAATTAGTGTTTTAGTTACTTCAGCCAGTTCATTCACCCTTCATTTGAAAAAGTTAAGCACAATTTAGAAAATTACTTGACACTACCAACTCTCTTGCCCATTATTATGCTCAGGGTATTGAATGATTAATGAAGTTCACCAGCATAACTGTGCTTTTAGATCTGGCAAACATCATGGAGCACATAAGAGTTATCCTTAATATATGCCATCCAGGCTAGAAACATTTGCAGTTCTCATTCTTCAAGTATATTTTCAGAATTCATTATGAAGTTTGCATATAACTTGCACCTGCCACATGTTTTCACTTGAGCACATTTATTTTTCATTTTCCAGCTCACTTTTCAACATCTTCACAGGCTCATTTTTCATATTTACAGCCTACATTTTTAATGGTAATATTTTGAAAAAAATAGGACAAGATGGGTAGATGTTCAGTGATGCCTCTGGTCACATCTACTGAGTACCCTCCAGGCCTATGGAGATGCTTCAGCTGGTCTGGACAGACAGACAGACTGCCCATGATCCTACTTCCCACCTTGAACACCAGCCTGGGCCTTTCATCTTAGTGTTTAAAATTTCCCACTGGAAATGTTCCCTTGGGGAAATGCTGAGTAATCAAAATTAAAGAATTATGTAAGAATTTGTCAATTCATCACAAGGTAACTGCAAAGTTACATAAATGCTGCATTTCAATGAAATCAGAGTGTTTAATTTTGTCATTTCAATAGGATACAGTAAAGCCAGAGCAAGGAGGGTGAAATACTGCTATTCCTGCGAAATGGAAATTCCATGATGATCCACTCTGCCTTTAGTAGGTATTTTTGCACTTTTTCCAAAGTTAACAGTCCATGAGAAATTCACCACTGGTGGGTTTTTATTAATGGCGGCACAGGGGTGTTATGGATACAGAAATAAGAGGAAGCCATCTCAAGGTGCATGCCCTGTTTTTCTGCCCATTAAACAGAAGTAAGAACAAAAGGTAATTCCAGTCTGACCACTCCCAGTGTTGGAGCAGGAGTGCTCACACCTGCAGCTTTAATTTGTGTTTCTCTGGATGCTGAGCAACAAAGCTGAAGCATCAGCTGGAACCAGAGAGCCCCTGAGATTCATGCAAGTTTTGAGCTAAGGTTTTTTTCCTGGCAGAAAGTATTTCTCCTCTTAAAAATTAAAAAAAATTAATAAATTTTAAGTAGCGATGTCTTTAAATTAGGACTTTCCAAGAGATGTGATAATCTTAAGATGTATTATGTTTGATACAGAGACAAGATTCTCTTTACAGTGGCTTATGACCTTTATGCTATGGCTTCAAAAGATCATTGAGTAAATTTTTTTTGAAAATCAGTACATTTTTGAAAATCAGTACATTTTTTGTCTTTTTTTTTTTTTAATCACACCCTTTTCAATATTGAAAATAAAAGTGTTCTTTTCTTCAAAAGGTCATGGAGCTTTTCTCTCTCTGACTTCATCCTCTTTCCACACAAAGTAGGATGAACATTCTGAAAATATTGCAGTAAAATACAAAGGAAAGCATTTTCCCTCAATAAATGATGTGTCAAATACAGAAACAGAGGCTCTTTGATGGTATTAAAATGCTGTGCCCCATTCTTGCCCCATCCCCTCCACCTGGCTTTGCCCATTTCTCTGGGACACGCCAGGTGCCCAGGCTTCCTGCAAGACCTTCCCACCTGGAAATCCATTTCCACTGCTGCTTCAGACACTGACCCTTCCAGGAAAACCTACCCCTGAGCAAATCTGTGGCTGGCTCCTAAGAAAGAGACATGCACAAGGTATTCAAAATCCCATCTGATGCTTGGCACATGCACAAGACACGCAGTTTTGGTCTTGTAGCTGCTTGATGGTCTTCAAATCACCAGCAAATCAACTTACTAGCAAAACTTATACCTAAAAATTATTTATATGTTATAGAAATACTTTTTTAAAAATTAAAAATTTATAAAACTGTGCAATAACTTCCTGACAATATTTTTTGAACTGCTGGGTTTCCACAGTTTCCACTAACTATTCTCAAGTTGAGCAGCAAAAACCTTACGACTTTCAAAACAAAGGAAAGCAAGAATTGGCCACAGCATCTAAACATATAATTTTCAGTTAAGTTGCTTCCTTCATACATGTCCCTGCTGTCTCATAATTAGGTTAAGGAATATATTCTTTGGGCTCCCATTGTTTTTCGGAGCAGGCTTTGGTCAAAATATTTTAATAGAGTGGGTCAGCTTATTCATCCAGAAAATAAGCACAATCATACCTGCTTCAGAAGGTATTGTGAGGGTATTATGTTATTATAATTATTGTGTGCTTGTGAAATGTATTATAACAATTAAACTGCAATTATTGGGGGTGGAAGGGGTCTTGGTTTTTCTATTACTTCCAGAAACTTCCCCCTCTCTGGCCTGAATTTACCAGCATACTCCCTCAGACTTGTTTAGCCTACTTTTAAATTGTTATACTGCCAAAAGAAATGCTGAATCATGAAACTGAGGTTTTGGAAAGCTTTATTTTTATTAAAGAAATGCACCCAACAGCATTTCAGGCTTCCTCTCCTCCATTTCTTGTGGTGTCCCTCAGTTTGTGCATCCATCACACATTTGGGAGGGCTGTGATGAGCTCCTGCCCCTTGGCAGGTTGAAGGCTAAATTACTTTTATTCAATTTACAGCTGTCAAAAGGCAGATCCTCCATGCCACATTTTGGCATCCTCTTTCATCTAATCTTTCTCTGTGGTGCAAATTGCCTTGATTCTTATCACCAGAAACTCCTGAGCGTGGCATTTTGTTAAGATTTCTGATGCAGTTTACAGTAATTGCAACCATCCTGCACCACAGCAGTCTCCACACAGCTCAGAGTGTTCTGCTGGGTCACCCACATGGGCTATTCCATTAAACACCATCCACATGGCTTATCCAGATAAACAGAGTGAGTGGAATAATGGCACATTTCCTAAGGAATCGGCACCAGTGCCTGGCATATGGAGAGCTTGGACATTTCTTCATGCCTGTGCCATTCATGCAAGGGAAACACCAGCACTGAAATTGAGCAATATCTATAAACAGAATTATGCCCAAATTAAAAAAAAAAAAACCAACAACAACAACAATCGCCCCCAAAAAAACAACACAGGAAAAACCCAAACAACCCAACAAAAACAAACAAACAGAAAATCCAGACAGAAACAAACATAAAAACCCCATCAGATCTGGGCTTGGATAGGACCTTGCAGTTCAAACTTCCATCAAATTACACCTGATGAACAAGATTTTGGAAGGCTTGGTTTCTGCATAAGAATTCTGAAACATCAGGGTTTTTATCATTTCAGAAAATAACTAGGACTGTGTCACAGCAAGCAGAAAAACACGGTGGTGGGACAAAAGTTTCAGCTTATTTTCTGAAATAATGCTGGCTTACTGGTGCAAAGACAGATGAATCCTGTCACAAAAAGAGAAATTTCTCCTTCCAAATTTATTTCCTGTTACAGTTGTATCTCCTCTGTAGCACCTAAGCAACTCCAGCACCCCTTTTCACAAAGTGAAATGGAAATTATTAGATATTCTAAGTGAGTCATAAAAGTAAAGGTCTTTGAAATGCTTCAAAAATTAAGCACTAAGGCCACTTGAGTTTTAAGAACTGCTTGTTGGAAGAGAAATGTGTTCCTCATTCCTGGTTGGCTTGCTGGAGTCTCCATTTTATGTTTGCAAAAGCAAGCATTCACCTAACTTGAGCATGAGTAATATCATTCATTTCAAATATTATCATGTCCTTGCAACTTCTGATTAATTTTACATATAGGAAGGTCATGATGTGAACTGCAGTTTACAGAGTCTTGGCACAAGTGGAAAATATATAAAGTAAATCCTTATAATGGACAGCTGTACAAGCACACGAGAGGAAAAAATTTAAATTTTATTCTTGTTAAAAGAATCTGAATTTTGATAAAATTATGAAAGAGAACTGTCTACTTATAGATGAAGAGCAGTAACTGACCAATCTTCGGAATTGTCCCCAAGCTCCTGCACAGGCACAGGTGAGTACTGAGATTTCTCCTAGGAGCTTAATGTACTATTCTGACAAATACATGACAAAAGATGTAAAATAAGAGATTAAACCGACAACATATTGCATACAGGTGAAACAATCAAGTTGATTTTAACCTTTTGGTTAAAAAAACTAAAAAGTTGCCTTAAAAATTCTCTGCCAGTCTGTGCTCCCTGGGCAAATTACATTTTATTGGCGCTCAGGACCGGCGTCAAGAACTTCTTCTCCTCCAGCACCATCCCTCACCTGCATTCCTGACGGCACAACAGCACAGCACACACTTTCCACAGAGCCAGCCCTGCTGCAAGCCCTTGGATAACAGCTATAGGGTCACTGTGATCCCACCCCAGCTCTGCTTTCTGACATTCACCTGAAACTGCTCTTGGGCAGGGGGTTTGTTTTCAGCAAGGAATGAAGGCATTTAGCCACACGAACCCCATTGACAGCAGAGGAGTTGTGCAGCTTTTTGGCACACTGTACAGAAAACTTACCCCACCATCTCGGACAAAAAAAGAAAAAAATCCACACAGAGGATTCTTTGTTAGCAGGAGCCACCGAGGTATTTTGTGGTGACATTGCGACACATCTGAAACCGTACACCACTACCAAATGGTTGACTTAATTAAGAATTCCTAAGTAAATATTTTGAGTGCGTATCAGTTGCAGAAATTGGCAGGAGTGTCCTGGGCTCTGAATGCCATATGCATTTGTTTAGGCTTTCAGTTTTGCTTTCCACCCTGGCTTTGGGAAGTCGACGCTGGGCACATGTGGGGTTGAAGCGGAAACCCAGCCAGGCTGCGTGGCTCAGCCCTGTGTGCCTTCCCTCTGCTGGGCTCCAGAGCTGGGGGCTTTTGGAACCCAGGACATCCCTCTGGCTGCCCTGGAGGATGAGAGACCCTGGCAGGGGGATCAGGGACCTTGGCACGGAGTCAAAAACACCCGTGCCTTCGATTTTAACCCGTGGAAACAATTACCAACTTTGTATGAGGAGTTACAAGCCACAAGAGTTGGAGTAGAATGATAGTGAATTTATCAGCAGGTGAAAATGTAGAATTTTGGGGGTTTTAGAATGAGGGTTCAGGAGACAAGATGGAGGAATCTGGGCATGTTCTGTCCTTCCCCTTCTTCTTGTCCTCCATCCTCAGCTATGATGGTGACAGTTCTGGATTGGTTTAGAGTAGAGACAGACTGTCGAACATAGGTGATAGGTATTGGAAAATTATTGTAAATAATGTACACATAGTTTTTAATATAAAAAGGTAACACCATCCCAAGGCAGTCAGTGTGTCATGAACCAACGTGCTGAACAGATCTCAGCAGGTCACAAAGACAATGTATTAAATAAGAGCAAATAAACAACCTTGAGAACAAGAGCCAAGGAATCTCATCTTTTTCTTCAATCTTGGGACTGGGAAAAAGAGACTTTCTAACACCTCAGGTTCATCTCGAAACCAGAGACCCCATCAGGGGGCTGCACACAGACCTGATCGCTCCCACCAAATGAAAGGCAGAGATTTCTCTGAGCTCACCCAAAAAAGTGCCTGGTATCCTGTGCAGTGTGCGGGCTGGCATGGCCAGGGGGAATGGGTGAGCTGGGGGATGACCGACACAAGGGCAGAGCCTGCCTTGGGGTGAATGCCTGTTTAAAAGAGGAGTGGGGCATGCCCCCCATCCCTCTGTGCCACAGTGATCAGGGAACAGCAGCAAAGCCTTGGATCACACCCTGCCCAGCTGGGATGGCTGCTGTGAACCATTGGGCTTCAGCAGAAGGAGGGGAGACATTGCCTGGTATGCCATTCACAGATCAGCACCAGCCTCCTGCAAATTCCTGCTGTTCACTGAGCAAGAGAAATCTGATTTTGACACATATCTTCTTTGCTGTATGACTGGTCCACTGCAATAATTTTTAATAATTTTTCAGTGAGGCAACACTTGATACCTAGCAGCAGGATATCTTAAAGACTGTTACATCTGTAGTTTACCTGTATTCAACATTTTTACACCAACAAAAGACTCATAGAGAACAGAAATGCCTCACAGGCCTCATGTGTCCTGTTGTAAAGGCTGTACGAGCAAATTTACATTTCCATTTTCATTGGATACTCACTGTCCTCCAGAATTTTTATGGCAAACTACTGTATAATGAGGGTTTTCTTTCTTGTCTCAAATCACATTAATTTTTTTTTTTCTATTTAATGTCAGAGTTTATTCCTTCACAGGAGAACTGCAATATCCCAGCAGACATGGGTGGTGAGCCTGCATGAGGCTGGGTGGTGCTGCAGAGGTGCCTCTGTCAGAGACATGGGTTGAATTACAGCTACTCTGCATCTCCAGCACCAAGGACAGGAGGGAGGATGCACCTTCCACATCACCTCAAAAAGAAACAGATCCTGCTCCTCAGAATCATGGAAGAGTTTGGGTTGGAAGGGACCTTAAAGTCCAACCAGTGCCACATCCTCCCAGGGGCAGGGACACCTTCCACTATGCCAGGCTGCTCCCAGCCCCATCCAGCCTGGCCTTGGGCACTGCCAGGGATGGGGCAGCCACAGCTGCTCTGTGCCAGGGCCTCCCTTTCCACTGGAGCATGTTGCTCAGGTTGGCACAGCCTGGGTACAGGTTCTGCTCCCAGGACAGGTTTTGCTAGGGCTGGACACCCAACTTTAAATGACCGCCCTGGGCTGGCTGCAACTTCAAGCAAAAGAGCCCTGAAAGTCCCTTTCAGCCTGCATTGCTCAGCTAAGCTCCTGCAAAGCCTTGATTTAGGAAGGAAAATTATTTTAGGACCACCTTACTAAACACAAGATCTATCAGAGATTTCAAGGTGCTGACACCCTTTGTGGTTTCCTGGTATGCAGTTCTATTTGCTTCCATGGAAAATTTGGTGTTAACTGCAAGTCAGCCCAAGTCAATGTACCAGAATATGGCCCTGTACAAAGACCTCATGCTAGACACCAGATCCCAAAATAAATTAAGAAGGTAGAGGTGTTACACTAAGGAAGCTGCCTAAGAAATGCAGAGTTGGAAATGCTGCACTTGGTAGGTTTTCTATACTTTTATTTTATAGTTATTGAAAAGAAAAAGAAAAAAAAATGCAACCTATTTTCAAGAAAATAGCAAATGACACTTGGAAATATATTTTTATAGTCTCTTGGTGTGTTAACTAATTTTGTCTCTCAGTTTCTGAGTCTGTTCCCTGATGAGAAAATTATTTACAGCCTTTCTTGTACCTCCACACCAGCTGTAAGCAAAACTGCTTGGCACTTCCATGGAGCAGGCCTGCATTCCCAGAGCCCAGCAAAACTCCCCACTGGCTATTGGTGATCATGGAAAGAGAAATTCTGATCCATCAGATAGATAATTTTTGGTTAGCTCCTTTCAGAAATTACCCTGCTGAAGTTATGAACCAGTTTGTCCATTTGAGAGTATACATGTTGGTTAGACATGGAAATAGGGTTTGATCAGACCTTCAAATCTGTACCTAAAAGTTGGATATTACTATAAAACAGCTTCAGTCTGAGAAAGTCTCAAGTGTGGATAAAAAGGGGGAACCCCTCAGAAACTGCAGAATATAAAAGTTTATTTCCTATGCAGATTTCCAAGCATTTAAAACATTATTGTATGCTGCATGTGGGCTTTGTGTGAACAACAGCTCTCTGTTTTATAATCTGAACTGTCAACACTGGCACAAAATAATGTGAACCCAAACAGGGCTATCTATGAATGTCTAAGGTTCCTTTCAGCTACTTATTTCAAAATTTTAATTCTGAGTGATATAAGAGGCTTGCTAAACCACACAGTAAGTTTTCTAGTTCTCTGGCTTGTTGAGCCTATTGCAGGTGTTCAGAAGGATTAGCAAAAGTCATTCTGAGTTGTTTTTCTAGAGGGAGTTTCTAAATTTGGTGTGCAGCCATAAAAATCTTGCATCTGTGTTATTATCCCAGTGGCCCGTGCTGGGTGTGCCCTTGGTGTTTTGAAAATCACTGTAAGCTTGTGAAAGCAGCTGGATGGAATACTTCTCCTTCTAAAATCCTCTCTCAAAAGATCCCACACACACTGTCAGTCGGACACACCCAGGCATTTACCTGTCTTTTTGTAAGGTGGCATTTTGACCCCAATTTAGCTTCTTCTTGCCTTCAAACTGAAGATGCTGCTGACTGTGGGCATCTTGAATTCCTTTTTCCTGCAGTTCTCTTTCTGAATTTGATAATTTGAAAAAATCTCTTTATGGCCATGTAATTCAAAGAACGAAGAGGTTTAAAGAGGTAAGCGATGAGAACTATCTGGGATTCCTCCTCAGACAGAGGAGGTACTAAAACAGCTCTACCAAAGTGAGCCATGTGCAATCTGTAGGGGCTGCGGGCAGCTGATGGCACACACAGCATCAGCCAGTGAGCACCCAGGGCAGGTTGAGCCTGGCTTAACAGCCACATCTGAGCCACAGTCCAGCGTCCATCATCAGCCAGCCCCACACTCTCACAGAAATCTCCTTTCACTGCCAACAAATACTCTCATTTTTCTCCCATTCTTTTGCCACTGATCTTTTTAACTTTTTACCCCTAGGTGAAATAGAAATTGATAGAGAAGCTAGCTTTCTGTCTGAATTACATTTATCTGTTCCACAGAAAAAAACCTTAAGCTAACAGCAGCATCACAGACTATTAGGAAGCTCAGAAATCATCAAATTTTCCTAAAACTCTATGACTTAAATATCTTTTAAACACTATAGTGTGGGGACACCAGTTGTTGGTGTCTCTGGGTCTGGATTGAAGGCACTTGAGACAGTAATTCATGTTTGGACTCAGGTGTTGATTATTTCTTATCAGCAAAACAGTCTCACTACTCTGAGTTTGGTACATTTTCATTAACAAAGCACAAAATAGCCAATAGTCTCTTCGTACAAGGTCTTTTAAGACTAAACTATCCAATTAAGAGCTGACACCTGGATTATTTTCCCTTTTAACCCAATGACTGATCCCAAAGACCTGCAATGAGGACTTTTCTGCCCAATTACAAAACGCCACTCAAGCCCAAGAAGAAGGAGGAAGAAGAAGCATGAAGAAGAAACCCAGGATGACACCCTGTGCCCTCCATCTTGCTTCCATCCACAACACACTAAAAATCCCAAAACCTAAATTTCTCACCAAATGATCACCTACACTACTCTCTATAATCTATTTCACACTTTTGTGGATTCCAGTCTATCTTGAAGTCTGGGAAACTTTCTCCATGATTGAGGGTCAGAGTCAGTGCTGCCCTAGGGGTCAGGGCACTCCAGAGCAGACAGAGAAATATTCCCTGTGCCCTGGGTTTCCACATCATAACATGCTCAGAAGATTAATTTGTTTTAAAAGGGTTGTGGCCATAGACAAGGACAGCCATGGACATTCTCTAAGATCTGAAGCCTGCAACCAGCCCCTTCCATTCCCCACAGTGAGCATTTGAACAATTAGGCACAGGGTAAGATTCTTGAGGTTCTCCTGTGCAGGGCCAGGAGTTGGGCTTGATCCCTGTGGGTCCCTTCCAACTCAGAATATTCCAATGTTTCTATTCTATGATTCTAGAAAATATCTGCAATTAAAGATCAGGGTTTCTTCTCTGATACCCAATGGGAACAGAATATTTTCTCCCCCAAGGCCTTGCACTACCCTTTAAGCTGTTTATAAACCTTCTGCAGAACAAAACAGCCCTCATCCAAATTTTCCTCTCATGCATGAGACCTCTGATCATTTCCATCCTGCTTTTCAATGTTCTCTCCCACTGGTCCACACTTTTCTGCACAAGAAGATAAACTACATGTGATGAAAAGAATTACACTCCCCTCTTTTCCTCTCAGGGATGCAAAAACAAGATAACTGCTTTTGCCATTCCATGTCTTTAGCTCCACTTAATAAAATAGGGTTGAGACCAAAAGTGGCTCTTCAGTCCTCATTCTACAGTAAATTACAATTGCTCCTGACTTCTTCAGTTCCTGCATGGACTTCATTGCAGCTGTGTAAAACTGGCCCAAAATTATTTTGACTCCTTTTGCCTCACCCCCTCATTAGTGGAACAGTAGCAGTTCAGCAATCAATGTCCAGTAATGAGCACTCCTTTGATTTGCAGCATCTGACTTTGGGAACATGGGGCAGATGGAGGGGAAGTATGGTTAAAAGTATAAAAAACCAATTTGCTTAGATTGCACTTAACATTTACATTAGAGGTTTTACTGTCTGAGACAGATGAAGTAAAAGTATCTTCACTAAGTACCTAAAATACATGAAGTTTGTGTTTTAAAAGCACCCATTTTAAGAGTCTTAAAAATATTGCATATATTGCTTCCTACTGATATACAACCTGAATAAATCTACACCAAATTTTGGTGCAATATTGAGTGGAATTATGGCATAGGAATCAATTTTCACAACAAGGAGTATCCAAAGTAGGCTTGATGTGTTTTGGTTTCATTGCACTTCTGAGAATCAGAGCAACTGCTCAGGCCAATGAGAATTGCTCCAACTGGAACTGAGAAGAGGTGGCATCACCTCCAGCCTAAGTCATTCTCTCTTGTCTACAAACAAAGCCAGAGAAGTTTTTCTTGTAAGGAGCTACACATGTTGGTGGAAAAGCATCTTTCAGTTGCAGGCTTAAATTCTGTCACCCTTTGTTTAATTTCTAGGCCAGTCTGTACATTCAAGGGACCCTAGAGTGAAGATTTACAGTTCAAGTCATTCAGTGCTTCTGAATTTTCTGTAATTCATGGCTTTTCTGTAAAGCATGGATGATATAAAAGTTTCTATCCAGGAACACTTCTAGAATTAAGCCAGTGTTTTCATCCAGCTTCTGAGCACTTCATCCCTAGTAAAAAATCAAAGTGCCTGATTTTATTGGATTACCATTGCATTATGCCATTACCGTGAATCATTAGACTCTGGTTTCCCTACCTCACACATAAAGCATTTGTGCCACATCCTCAAGTTTTCCCAGCACAGCCTATATGATCCAGGATGAAAATTTACTGCCATGGCAGAACAAACATGCAGCATTGGAAAGACATTAATATAAAATAAAACTGAGTGGAAGCTGAAAGCCCAGAGTAACTTTGAGAGCACAATTTTGGTTTCTTTGGATCTTTAATCTCCAGGATGGCTCCTTTTTTTTTTGTCCAAATTGTTCACCCAGGTCTAATGACCATTGAACAGTCTGGCAGGCACTACACATGAGATAGGATTAGGAGGTCATGGGTTCAGTCTGTAAGTAGGACCACTCACCCCTCTCACAAATCTACTCAGTTGACAGACAATCCTTTGTGATGAGTTGGCCACCCATTCGGAGGGTAAACAGAATTCTCACTGATTTTGAAAATTTGACCATGAGACACAATATGCCTTTCCATGTGAGGAAGCCCACCCCACAGACAGGGGAAGAAAATCACAGCTCATGCTCTTCAAAATCCATCTTCCCTAAGGCTCTTCCTGGGCTGACCAGTGTTTCCCAAGCTGAGTGCTTTTATTCTGTCTTCCAGTGTGTTCTAAAAAATACTTACAGAATGCTAAAATTCTTTATTTCAAAGGAAAAACTAATTGCACTAATGGAACAACATATGTATTTGTTCAGTTACTTTAATGAAGAGAATGTTTTGCATGCTTTCAGGAAAAAAAGAATTATAAATAATACCTTAATGCCATGTCTTAAAGCATGCCTCAGAACTCTCCTAAGCATCTTGTTTGTTATGCTTCAAAAATTTCTGTCACCATAAAGGAAAAAAAATCAACAGCATTCCTTCTGTCTTACAGAAAGATGAGAGTAAGAAAATCACCCCTTTGGGGATTCTTAGTTGATGTAGGGAAAACTGTAACTTCATGAAGGATCTGATAACTAACCCATATGGTGCATGATCCTGATAATACAATCCAAACATCACAAACCAACTCCCAAAAGCTAACAAGAATCAGCGTCTTTGTTGTAGAACAAAACAATGAGATCTCATGCTGACCCAGAATCCAGTTCCTCTGGAGATACCAAATGCCTCACTCACAAGGAAAATAGATGGTCACAGATGATGATGATGATGCATGTCCCGCAGTTTGTTGTTGCCTCCCACAGATGAAACAGAGGGCTTGATCTCTTGTGGTGCTAAAAATCCTCTGGCATTTTTGGAATCAAAGAACTGACAGAAAAATCAGATAATTAAAATTGCCTGCTTAGAATTCCTGTAAGTATTAACTATATGTTGTATTCTTCTGCTCTTTTTGTTTAGACAGTTTTTCTGCATTTTTTCTGTATAAAAACCATCCTAGCTTTTTCTTTTTGGGGGCCAAGAAACCTGCTGATTACTCAAGTAAAAGGGCTTAAGTAAAGAGCTGATATTTTCCAGTTCAGATTCAAATGATTCAACCTAGAAGTTCAGACACAATATTTAACTTTATGGCCCAAGAGGACAATCCCATGAATGTAAAATTGAGTACACATGTCAGAGGCCTGCAAACTGTCTTGGGACTCATTTGGGGACATAAACATTGTATATTTATGACTTATCTGTATGAAATGCATACAAAGTACAGGTGAATGTGGGTTTAACTCAAAAAGAAAAGGTATAACATTTTATGTGTTTCTTAGGGTTCTCTCTGCCTGGAGAAGTCAAGTGATGCCAGGATAGATTTTGGCCATAACCTACCAAAGAAGAATTTTGGGTGGCAAAAGAGCCAGATTTATGAAATAGGCTTTCTAGAAATGGCAATGAATGAATCCACATTGCACAGAAGAGATTATTCTCCTTGTTTTACTAATAGAGGAAAATGTGATTCACAGATCTAGAGACTTCAAATGGGAAACTTGACCTTATAATGATTTTTATACCGTGGACTATTTTTGAATCACAACTGTCATGGTAAGTTCCCTATCCAGTTTGGTTATTTTGCTCAAAAACCACTATTGTGCTATTTCAGTGAAAGACAAACACTGACAGCCAGTTTCGAGGTGAAGGGATCTCAGTTCTGCCAAATATTCAGCAGTGTATCATCATGTGTGTCCAAACAACAGCACTGCACAAAACTCTAACACAGAGAAAAGTTCATAATTCATAAAAATGTCTCCCGTGCCAAAAAAATCACTCACTTAGAAGGAAAATGTAAGCCCAAAAGAGAGATCATATAGCTTGTAGTATAAGGTCCTAACACGCAGCAGCCAACTAAAGTCATGTCAGTTTTACTGACTGAATCTGCAGCAAGGCTGAAATGGTAATAAATTCTAGGACAGACCAGAGAGACCTGGAAATATTGGGAGAAAGAAGTCTCACAGAGTGACCCTTCTGCTCCCCAGTGTCACTCTGTCCATGACGCAGTCCCAGCTGTGACAGCACCAGAAGCTCTGCCCAAGAAGGGGAAGGTGACACGGTGTGGCCTGCAGGAGCTGCTGCTCCATGCCAGGCACCACTGACAGCACTGCCAGGGGCACCCGAGCCAAGCTGGGCCTGGCAGTGCCAACCGTGCCAGCGCGCCAAGGCTGATCCCAGAAAAGATGGGCACTATGGCAGAGAGGATTGAGCTGCTTGACCTCAGATGACTCAGTGTGACAAATACAGGGCTTGCAGAGAAAAATAAAACTCTGCATAGCCAACAGTAAAAAAGAAAAAAAAAAAAAGTGATAATTCAGTGTTTGCCTGATGGCTTTTTTTCCAATTATAAAAAGGTTCTTGTTCAGCTTTTACAAGATATAGCTGGTGTGTTCTTTTTTTATGCAAGAACGAAAGGAGAGAAAAAAAAAATCCTGGCACGCTTCTTCTGGTAAGTTTCTAGAAACTGATATTCTCCCTCCCTTATTTCCCTACCCACATGCAAGGATTGCTGCATTCACAGCTGAACTGGAAAAAACTTCTCTGAGGATGAAGAGAGAGTTCCTGTTCCACTACCAGTAAATCTTTGAATTCTATGTAGAGACTATCAATAAAGCAATGACAGATAACAGCTGTGATGTTCTGAGTTCTGGAAATTATCCCAAAGCTGGCCAAACTCAGATCATTCCAAACTACTAGTTTCATCATGATGTGAATCAAAAATGTGAAAATAAAAAGCTCTATTATATTTGCCTATAATAACTTTTCTCACTGGCCACCAATTCTTTGCATCTTCATGAGTTTCAAATTCTGCACAAAATACCAAGATTCCACCCACATTCCACAGGCTTCACTAAATTTGGTGAACTCACACAGAAGTAAGATAATACTTTCAAACTGCTGTTACTCCAAGCTAGAGGGGGTGGAATTAAATATCCCTGAATATGCATGGTAAACTGGTGGGCAGCTTTTATTTTTGTCTTATTGACAGGCTGTGTTCCTGGTGGCTGAGATCCTTGGGTTTGATTGCAAGCTGTTGACTTGCAAGCTTACAGCTGCCCTGGCCTGGATACAGTTATAAGGAAAGCTGCGTAGAAAGCTGCCAAATTGTAACCTGATGCTGACTAAAAAGAAAGCATGAAGAAATAGGTCCCCGAGAAGATCTTGTGAGCTACTGAAGCCAGGAATCAAAGCTGGACTCCACAGTTTGTGTACGGCAACTTTGTCAAGGAATTAAGCGGTGCTGCAGGAATTCTACTCCTATCCTGGCTACAATGTGTTAGTTTCCATCATTTCTTCTTAATTGGCATCAGCTGATGGTGGGATCCAAAACATTCCAAACCTTCCTTTGAGCATGGTGAGTCACTGTACAGGCAAACAAAATAATCTTCAAACCTATCCTGTGTGAAAGAAAAGCCTGGAGTCTTAAAAAATCAGAGATTGAAATTCCCAGCAATAGCAATAGATGAGAAGTGGCCCTCTATGATGTGAATACTGAAGCACAGAAACATGCAAAAAGCTGGGGTTTGGAATTTGAATGTGGCAGTTAATCCAAAACATCTTTTGGTTCACAAAGGTTTTAATGAATTTTAATGAAAAAGCTGGTGAAAAGTATCTTAATTGGCTCCCTACCATCTTAACTTAGTGACATCTTCCACATGCAATATCTTTGTCAACCAGCCTCTTGCTCAGCCCCTTGGTGATTACTGAAACTTAAAAAATCATCCATTCCTTTTTGGAGAGAACTCCAACCATTATAGCACAATAGAAAAGGAAGGGATTGAAAACCCACACAGGAGCTTGTAGAAAATTGTTAGAGTTTCCAGCAGATGTACATCTTTACAGGATCAAACCCAAGCAGTTGCTGGACATGGGATTGCTGGTTTTAGTTGTCTGCACCAGTATTTCCCACATTTCGGAGGCTTACTGCTTCTAAATGGCATGGCACACACTGAGGGCAGTATTTCACAACATTTACATTCCTGTTGTCCTTCTAAATGAAAGGACTATAATGTCAACCTTAGGACTATAATGTCAGATCATGGGAATGATAGGCCAGTTCATCCCATAGGTTAGGATTTGAAATGAAAATCCGAGACTGTCCTCTGGAGTCAGACTCATAGAAAATCAGATAACCTGACTCAGGCCTTACTCTGCTCTGCTCATACCTAGAACATCAGCTCACTTCCCATGTCTGCAAGCTAAGGCAGGTTGTGGGAAGGATGAACCCAGTAGGTGCCGGATATTGAGAGTCTTTGGTCCTGAGGAGCAGCCTAAACTTGCTCTCCTTGTTCACCTATTCTTCAGAAGATCCACAGATAAGGAGTGAAGAGCCACTTCTCCGGGGGCTCCAATAGAGGATCAAAGTAGCAAGACCTGGTCCTGCTCTTGGCTCTGATTTTCTGTGCTGGTTTGAGTGAGCCACCTCCTTGTAGAGTGCTGCTTTCCTGCTTCTTTGCAGTTTTACCTTCCTAGACAGAGAATGAGCCAGGACAGTGACTTGCCTGTACTTGCATTCTCTTCCACTCTACAGACTGAGTACTAGGCTTTAATTTGTTTGGAAAAAATAATTAGAATATATAAATATATATATAAATATTTATAAATATATATAAATATATATGTATATCAACAGAGTCTCACATAGGTGCCACCAGCAACAAGCAGGCTGACAGCAAAAAGACATTAAAACATTAGAGTCCCTTCAGTTTTAGTGCTTTCCTCTGCCATCCAAACTATCCTTTTCAAGCTCTTTTAAATGATCCATTTTGCTGTAGATGCTGTTATTCATCTGCACAGAAGAAAGATGTTGGGTTGGAATCTGGTCTTACCTCTCCAGCTGCCCATAGATTTTGCCTAGCTGAGCTGGTGTTGTTGCCAAAGCAGTAATTCTAAAACAAACCATCCTCCTCACTCCTGCCAAACATGTGTCTGTTCTTTCCAGCTCCAGAGAAGGTACATGAGTGTAGGCACAACAAATCTGAAATATCTCCTTCAGGCTGCTCAGGAGTACCATCTAAAGGACAATTTTCAAATTCAGCCATGTTAAACAGACAAACACTAACTAGCATGTTAGTTACATGCCTAGGATACTAATACTAGTTTGTGGATCAAATATCTCCCTTTAAGGATGAGGTGGACATCTTGAATATATTAAATCTCAAATTCTTAACGTAGATGAACCAAATATAAACCCAGCACAAGTTTTGTGGCCTTTTAGGTGCTGACTCCACACTTGGCAATAACACACCTCCTCTGCTCCACTGTCCTTGCCTACTCCTGCACATCCCACAGGTCTGAAGGAGCCGAATTCCTACAGCACACTGAATTCATGGTGCTGTGCCTTGGCTGGTGCAAGTACAGGACACCCATATCTGCACTGCCTGTCTCTCAGGAGCCAAGGGGCTGCACAATGCCACATAACACTTTGTAGCATCACCCAAATCCTCTTTTGACCCCTAAAGAGGTCACGAATCACTCATCTGAGAAACCCAGCTTTAAAGCACATGCTGGAATGGATTTTGATTTTTCATGAGCACTTTCCGAAATGAACAGCCCATCACTTTCCATAGCAGTTTGCTCTAGCAATTCCAGTTGAAACATAAAAATAAGAATTTTTTAGTTTTCTGCCTCCAGTCATTGATTCAGACACACATTTGTCACAGAAGAGTAAATGACAGCCAAAACCAAAACTGAAACATCTGCAATATGAAATTCAGTTCTGCTCTATGACTCTGACAATGGCATCCTAAGATCCACATGCTTTCTCTTTCTTTACTAACCGATCTCAGTGCTTTTCCCTG
The DNA here is from genome assembly GCF_028769735.1 of Zonotrichia leucophrys gambelii. NCBI lineage: Eukaryota > Metazoa > Chordata > Aves > Passeriformes > Passerellidae > Zonotrichia > Zonotrichia leucophrys. Next base: position 6,968,086 of record NC_088170.1, read on the forward strand.
GGTTAGTTAAAGAGCAAGAGAGCAAGTTTAACCCATCTCTTTCCCCATCTTAGGTTCTTCCCAGCTGCCCAATCTCTTTGTGTGTTCAAAGAATACTACAGTGCTCGCTCTAAAAGTTTAGCCACAACCCAGGGGCCTCTCAGAGGGAAAGCTCTCACCTTTCCAGGCCTGCCCATGGCCATGGAGCGGACACTGGAAATAGGGGTGTTAATTACTACTGGTTACAGAAGTGGCTGGGTGGGTCCCATGGGGGAGCTGCTGTGAAGCCACAACATCTCTTTTCTCCTCAGCCACCCAGCAGCTGTGGTGTGGTGATGTCTCCCAGCTAATACTGCTCTAGACAGAATTTGGGCAGCTCATTGTGAAGCTGGGGGATGTCTATTCAACGGACTTTGGTCAACCAACCATTCTTCTATCCAGATACGTGCCTCACTATCCTGCTTCCACTACCTACCACCTTTCTTCACTTACCCTGGGAAACACAGCCAAGCTGCTTTGCAGGCTGTATCTTTTACAAGGGATTTTTTCTTAAAAAAAAAATTCCAAAGCAAATCCAGAAGTTGCTGAGGTTGATTTTCTTCTTTCAGCTGAGACTCAGCTCCACCTTGTTTCAGATACTGGCACACACGTACACACGTAGCTGTGCTCATACACACCCAGCCACTCACCTGCCTCCCCTGCTCCTGCCGAGTGCAATCAGCCATAGAAATTACAGACTGTTCCAACATCTCTATCTAAAAATACATCTTGTTTTAATTAGATCAAGAGTTTAGGAGCTAGGATGGATTTAATCAAGAGTTTGCAAGCAGGGTGCAACCTTTAGCAAGCTTACTGAAATTATCACTTAGCGGTTTTCCATCACCCATGTAGCCAAGTTTTCTTTTGTCCTGTGAATGCTTCTGTTTCTTTGGCAATACACAAAATAGTTCCTTTTCTTTTTTTTTTTTTTTGTTCCCTGCAAAAGCATCCAGATATTTCTCTGTTTACTGAGTTGTTGGCACAAAGGAGTCCAGTGTAATAGGCCAAGTCGATGTATCCCCTCACTGTGAGCAGGACTAGCAGGATTAGCCTTCCAAAATGAAAGGGGTGCAATAAGCCAAATACCAATGTCATTAGAGCAATATGATGGATGAATTTGAGCAATGCCTCTACATTGCCAAACTGTTAAACTCTAGGATTTAACAGGCTTCAATTAACTTGGTAATTTAAAAATGAGCGAGCCAATATATTATGATACAGTTAAAGCCTCAGAAAATTAAGTATGAAAAGAACTGCCGCTTAAAATGAAAAAAAAAAAAAGTTTACATCAGGATTTTATGTCCTACCTCATTCTGCCAGTCTTTCCATTCAAACCCCTCTAAGCATACATAATACCAAGTGATAGAAAGCAACTCTACACTAACATTTTCAGGTCATGAGGTCAAGCACATGCAAGTCAGAAAATGCCAGGACAAGGATTGACAGTGAAACTTGAATTCACCTGTCTCCTGTGCATGCACAGGAATGCAGCTTGCAGTTCTACAGCAGCACAACTTTTTTTTTTTTTTCCACAGGAGCCCCTCATCCACTTGGTGCACAGTGGATGCACTCTCTTGGTGAGGAATTGGATTGTCTTGCTTCCTCCTTTTTCACAGACCCAGGCTTTATAAGCATTGCAAACCCCATTTTATTGAAAGAGTCTAACCTTACCTTCTGTATGGTGATGATCATTACAATGTGTGAGAGAATGACAGAAAAATTATCCCATAATACCCCTTTGAGGACAGGAGACATGAATCCTCCCACCTTAGAAATTCAGCAAGTTTTCGCTATCAAGTATTCACTGGTCCCAGGAGTTGAGTTTGACAACTCTTAGGACTTCAGCCTTTAAAACATTTTTTGTTTTCTGATCCTTCTGGCTGCTTCTGCAGCTGGGACCATTCCCCATTTCATAAAGTCACATTCTGGGAACAAGCAACCAAATACAGGCAATACCTACTTCTCATTAAAAAAACAAAAAACTTTCATTCAGCAACACTCAAATATTTGACTCAGAGGAGATTTCTGCTCCCCTGCACAGCCCCTGGAGGAAAGCCTACAGCCCAAAGTCACTTTACTGAAGTAAATGCCCAGAGGCAGAAATGCTGTAGAAATATGTGACTGAACTAGAGAACAGACACTAATGCACATTTAGGTGGGAGCCACATTCAAGATCCATTGGCAGTTGCCAGAAAAAAAAAGAAATAATTGCTAGACTGAAATTTTAACCCAAATGGCAACTTCCAAATACCAAACCTGGACACAACTTGAATAGCAACTGCAACTCCCTGTTTCAAAAGGACATTATGACAGAAACATGAAGGTCAGAGTAGCCTCACTTTCTGTAGCCTCTTTTCTAAGCATCTTTTGCACCACTTCATCTGAAATCACTGAGGCAGAAATTTCATGTCACGGAACAGGAAAAGTCTTGATACCATATCAAATGCATAACAATCCCTCCTATAATTTCAGATAAAAATTCTCTCTTCCTGCTCTGTTTGCATGCACAGCCCTCACTTACATCCGTGGCTGAGTTTCCCATGCTTGCATCCATTCTGAATAGTGGAATACTTCACCTGAAAATCGATACAGTTGAAATGGCTTAGGTGCATTATTGACAATTTAATTTGAAAATCACTGCATTCTGTCCTTCAGAAAATGGGGGAAAAACCCACTTCTGAATTTTGGGAATGCTCAAAATTTAGGCTTTATAAAATTGTAAAAGGGTTGGAGAAAACTCTGCATTGTCCTAGACATTGTTTTTCTGTCTCAGCTTCAAAGATGCACTTCTATCTTTTTTATTTCACAATGCCTGTTTTGTTATTACAATCTAAAACATGAGTAAAAATATTGTTATAATGCTTATTCACCTCTCAATGCAGAAAGATCCCATCAGATACCTTCTTTCTTCTAAGGAAAGAAGATAAATTAATCACTGATAGGCTATTGCACCCCACAGTGCAGGCTTTTGCAAGGGATAATGTTGCAAGCAGTAAACAGTGATCTCTGCATTGACAGAACTCCCAAAAAGAAACTTCAAGAGTTAAAAATGTTTCTGCAGACTGTCTCACATTTAGTGCCACCTGAAAACCAAAGCAAGAAAGACACATAGCACTGAAATTAAGCAGCACTAGGAAAAAAAATAGTGTCTTGCAATGCTTTATGGGCAAAACTTACTTAGTTATGGAAAAAAAACCACTAGAATAAGAAGGGGTTTTCTTGTATTGTTCATGCATTCTAGCACCCATTTAATAAGAGATTACTGGGAAAAACAGCACAACATCTTTCTGGAAAAGCTAATCATCCAGTCTTGTGCCCATGCCACATAATTGCTGCTAATCCGTGCTCCATGATGTCATCCCCCGCAATGCTCCTTCCCTTGCCTTCACAGCCCTGATACCTCCTCTTCCTCCACTCACATCATCCTCTCTGGTCCTTCTAACCGCAGGAAACAGTTTTCTTTTATTACTTTCTGAAAATTGTGGCTGCTAAAACCCCTTTGGTATTTATGATAACTATTAGTATCTATAGGGTTCGATTGACTCACACAGCAGCCCTTTGCTCTTTCATGGTAATTGCCTTCCACCCACACTCTCTACCTTCCCAGATCCGAGCTCCCTTCTCTTTCTCTCTCTCCCTGTCCCTCCCTGTGACTCACCCTTGCTGCCTGGAAGTCCCAAGCACATGCTGGCAGCTCCAGAGATTATGTTCCCTCTGCCCAAAGCGCTGCCGAGCCCCTAACCTGTTTGAGAAACCTTTGCTCTGCTTCCTTCTCCCTTGGACACTGATAAACCAAAACAAAGCTGGAGAAGCTGTTTTGCCTCAGGAGCAGGAGTGGGTTGGTATGAGTGGAAGCTGTGTCAGGGGAGGTTCAGGCTGGATATCAGGGAAAAGTTCTTTACCCAGAGGGTGTCGGGCACTGAACAGGCTTCCCAGGGAACAGTCAGGTTCCAGAGCTCCAGGAGCATTTGGCTAATGCTCTCAGCACAGGGTGGGATTGTTGGGGAGGGCTACTTAATGATCCTTGTCTGTTCTTTCCAACTCAGTATGATACACAATCCCGTTTTCAAAGAACTGTAGCTCTCTGTCAATGCTGTCACCCTCCTCAGCCCAGCAGCCTAAAGAAGGATGCCACTGGTGCAGCACCTCAGGACTATTTCAATTTATGAGGGGCTGTTACAGCTCCAGTTTAGCAACCTAAAACTCCATGCCGCACAAAAACTGCCATTGCTGAATTTCCCCCAACACTGCTTGGGTTCCTCGGATGTGATGGATCACAGGCTCAGAGCAGAGTTTGGTCCTCTGCCTCTTTAGCATCCCATTCACTCCCTTTTAATTCTCTTTCAGCTCAGCATTCAGGCAACTAGGCTAGGTTTAATTATTTTAATGGGAATTAAAAAGAGATTTCTTACAGAATTATAGAACATCCTGCGTTTTGGTAGACTTTTTCACTGGATCCTGTTTTTTCTCCATTCACAGTGCCACTAGATGCAACTGAGGGAAGCCACCAGGTTCCCTCTACCATCAAGGAAAGAGCCAGACACCTCCCAGGATGATTCAGAGCAGAGGTGGATTGAATTACCCCATGGACCTGCCTGTCTCTCCATTAACTAAGAAGACACCCAGGGAGACTGGACTCCTAACTTGAGAACCTCTCCTCATTGCCTAAATCTGGCTGTGTGAATCCACCTCTGCATGTTGCTGCAGATAAACATTCAAATAGATTGCAACATGCCACTGCCTTTCACAGCTCCTTTTGTTCTTCTCTTTGTTTACCCCTCTCTTATCGCAGAGCAATTGTGGTTTCCACAGATTGAATTTTTCAAAGTAAAAATCCAACACACAAATATGCATTCCAGTTGACTTTGAAAACAACTCTGGATTTTAACACCCTAGCCAATTTTCTGTCACTCCATAGCAAGTCATCTCTGAGGAGACACTCTGGTATCCTTTGGCTTTAACAGGAGCTGCCAAACATCAGCAGCAGTATCTGCTGTCCTTCTGGTCCACGCAGGAAACGCAGTGCGTGTTATCAGCCACTCCTGGGCTCGATCTAAAGCTCATTGAAAACAGCAGGAGTCTTTTCACTGGGTTAATTGGACTGGGAAGTCAGTTCTCATAGCAAAATGATTCCTTTACATGTTCATCAGTACATAACAGACAGGTGGGGTTCTAATTTTTCATGATACAGGGGCCTGAGCTATGGCTGGATTGAGGTGTCAGCTCCCCACAGATCAGGGGCCATGTGGGTCTGGTGCCACAGTCTCTTGTGCCCAGACCTTTTAATCCTGATGGGTGTGCACTAATCTTCCTTTGCCAGGCTGGGGATGACTTCTCATACACACAGGGGGGTTTACAAGAGAAGATAAGTGCCTTTTCCATCACTAAGCTCCTCTCTATCTGCTCCATCCAGCATTCGGCATTTGAATAACAGGGTGTCAAATAATCTCAGACTTGCACTCCAGTTTATGGCTTAGCTTTTCATTTTTATGCAATTAGAAGAAGTGGTAACATTTATCTGCTTTCAAAGGAGACCATTCCCTCTTCCTCCCTTTAACTGCAATTCCACACCCTCCCCTTCAATCAGCTGCATCTCTAACTGGAAGGGAACTGGTCTAATTTCACTCTCATCATTAAAGCAAATTATTGTATCAAAAAAAGGCAACCTGAGCCAAAGTCCATTTAAGTCTACAAGTCTCTGGGGACTTCAAAGAAATTGCTGTGCTCCCTAGCAAGCAGCATACTAGGAAGCCAGGATTAGTAGCCATGCTCATGATTGCTGCCTTAGTGTTCCTGTCTCATGCAGGACCTTGCCAGTGCAGGTTTCCCCTTTCCTTCCCTGCTAGACCAGGGAGTGTGGGGTAGATGATGCCCCCATGGGTGCTGATGATTGAGCCTGCTAGAAGATAGAAATCTGGGCAGCTGTAGAGCCCAGCTTAAAATAAATAAACAGTAAATGTTAGAGTGGTAGTGAATGGGAAAGGACAATGCTGGGGTGACCACCCCTAGAACAGAGATGGAGAAGACCAGGAATAACGGATCACACCACATCTTTGTGTATGGATGGGGTGGTGAGGCAGCCCTGAGGGCATTTCTGTGAAAAGAGGCACTGGGATGGGACCCAGGCTATAGCCAGAGCCAGGGAATGTGTGCATCTTTGGCTGAGTGAACTGGCAATAGCACAGACATGCAAGGCAATGAATGTTCTTCAGGCCTTCAGAGAAGGTGACCACCTTCACAAAGCTTTTAGCAGTGCCAGGAATGGCTTCATAGAATGACAATTAAAAGGCAATCTGTCTAGCAGCCAAATTTTCCAAGGAGTTGAAAGCCACATATCCAGCACAGGAGCAGCCTGATTTCCTGAAGAGCTCCTGTCTCCCTTGGACAGTGCATGACATTACACGTTCAGCACATTCCAAATGCAGATTTGTCACTTCCGATTCTGCTGATTGCAGGCAGATTCCCTAGAGGCCTAAGCTCCTGTGCTAAAGGCAGCTCTTAAAAAGAGCTACACAACTGTACAAGCAAAGAGGAAAGGGACAAACAAAGCATTCCTGGTCAGGGAAAAATAATGTAACTGGAAACAGTCTGGTAAAGCAACCACCCACCCAGGGGAGCAGGCTGTGACTGAAGCACACACGTCACTGGTGGCTGCTGGTGACACAGCCTCTGGTGCTGGCCCTATGGAGCACACCAGGCATGGGCTGTTGACACACTCTAAAGTGTGTGTGGAAAGTTTTAAACACACATATGCTCCCTCTGAGCTCAAAGCAGAGCCAGTGGGATACTCCCAGACTTCAGTGTTTTGGTGAAATTAGGCCAGAAGTGACCCTGGATGGGAACCCAGCACAGCAGATTGCTTTGTTTAGCAAGACACTGATACCACTTACACTGTGGTGATATCAGCTGCTAAACTGTGGAAATCCTCCTACAGTATTTACCCTGCACCTCTTGTAGCCATTAATCCAGGCTCCCTGGAGCCACCCCAGAAGCCCCAAACCTAAGCAGCAGTTATAAAACCACCAGCACATACATAAACATATTTCCCCCCAGAATCAGCATTTCCTACGTCAGGCACAATGGTCAGCCTTGCATGACCAACAGGATTCATGTGTAATTCTCATAAATCATTCTGGCTGGAAATGAGCATGCTGCACCCCTGAGGAGCTAGGGTTTGTCTTCTGTCCATTTCTAGGTCTTACAGGATCATACAACTCTAAATCAATCCACAATTTTACATAGCTTATGGACTCAGGTGCCTAAAAAGCACCCCTGGTCCAACACATTCTCATTCACCCTGTGGTCTACAGGTTATGAGGTTTTTTATACTTTCAAAAATACAATTGTGTTTTCTCCTGGTTGCAGATTAATACACTGGACAACAAAATGGTCCCAGAGCCGGATGGGATGAAGTGAGAGGACATGATCATAGAACCATTAAGGTTGTAAAAAACCTCCCAGATCATCAAGTCCAGACTTTGACTAATTCCTACCATATCAACCAAGGTGTTCCTTGGACACCTCCAGGGATGGGGACTCCACCACCTCTCTAGGCAGTAAATGTCTACAACCCTTTCCATGAAGTTCTTCCTGACTTCCAACCTGAACCTCCCCCAGCACAGCATAGGCTGATGTCCTCTTGTCCTGTCAAACTTAAGCTGAACTTCAATTTCCAGATTTTCACCAAAGGCCAAGTCATCAGAGCAGTGCCAGCCAAAAGGATTTTGCACAACTGGGCACTTTCACACCTCCTCAGTGCCAGTTCTGTGTTACAGACAAGAACTGTCACTATTACAGACATCTGGCTTAGGAGGGAGGTGAGCATGACCAGCAGTAAAAATGAAGTTTCATAGCTCTCTCAGGTATTTCCAGGATTAAAAAATACACTTTTTTTCTGCACAGAGCATCACAGAAGAACACAGAAGGCAGGTACAGAACTGCTCTGGGTGCAGCAATCCCACCCCAGCAAACAGGAGCACCCACAGGGTCTCCATGTGGGGCTCCAAGAAAGCCATTTCTGGGACACACGATGACAGAGACAGCAAGGCTTTGCTGCCAGCAGCTGCACACCCCCAGCAGCACTTTGCACATGCTGGCAGGCTGTCCCAGACAGGAACCAGGGCCAGCTACATGAACACGTCCTCACTCACTGCTGGAGCTGCAGCCCCGCTTTGGCCGCGAGTGCTTCCATAAGAAGCCTGAAACCTTAAGTCCAAGAGAAACATCACAAATCTGCTTTTCCTGAAATCTGGCAGAAATGGTGATTAGTGTGCTTAATCATTTCACTCCCAGTAATGCAACCAAAAGCTTTTAGGCAATGTGCTCATGGATCACTTTGGGTTGAAGTAGCATCTCAAAAGGATGCAGCATGGAGAAGATTCCTCAGTCATTGATGATGTGGGATTTAAGGAAAGAATTCAAGCTCTGCATCTTTGCACACAGCCCTGCTCCACCTCCTGTCTAAAAGATATCCCAAGGGCTCAAACTACCAAAACCCCTTCCTGTGCAAACTTTCCAATTTTCAAAGGTGCCAGCTTTCAGATCCTTGTGTCCAACTCCCTACTACTCTTCTGATAGACTCTTGCATCAAGGAAACAAGGGGAAAGGATTAATATTGTAAAATTAAAATTTAGAGCAACACAAAATGCTTATCAGAATATAACAAAGCACAAAATAAGGCTTTTAACAGACAAGAGGTCATGCCCACCCAGATATCATTTAAATGCAATCCTGATGTGATGTATTTTGCTGGCACAGGTTGTATGAGAACAGCTCCATTTACTTTCTCTCTTAAACTTGTTTCCAAAGTCTCAGCTCTAATGAGATGTGAGATTTTGAAGAGTATTTAAGTTAGTCCTTGGAGCCAGCCCAGCTTGAGGTGGTGCAATATAGAGGAGGAGAGCAAGAAAACACTAAGGATAATGCATAAGGATCTTGTAGGAAGAGGAGCACATGAGTATCATTCTGACATTACTTTGCCTCTTTACAGTCCAGGATCATAAGCAGCAAAGTCTAGCACCTTTCTGTCTGGTCAAACATGCCAGCATACTGCCAGAAAATTTTTGAGAATTCCCTGCTCCTCAGTGGTTAAATTTTTGTCCTTTGCAATTTCCAGATTTCTGAGAGAACTCCTAGTGACAGTTGTAATAATATTCTGCAAAATGTTGTGGTGGTGATTCTTTGAATGCCTTTGTGGTTTGCTGTCCAGAGTTATAATAACCTATGCTTGCCCAGATATGTGTTCTCAACTTGGAAACACTGGAGCCAGCATTTGCTCTTCTGCCTGGGCAGCTGCACGTGTGTGCCTGCATGTGTTTGAACATGGGAGTAAATCTCTCTCCAGGTATTTGCCAGGTGCTTCCTGGTCCCTTGGTAGTGTATTTTGGGGTTCACTTCTTCAGGAAAGTGAGGGACTTGAGGGTTATTCCAAATAGAAGGACGCACCAAAGAGAATCAGAGGTGGTTTCTGAGCCTCCTTTGAGTTTCATGTGTTTCTCTATCAGTTATCTCCTTCCTTAAGCATTTTATTTTAGAAACAGCAATAGAGGGAAGAGAAGAGGGGGAGAAAAAGAAAATACAGCTCTCTGACTGTATGGAAGACTGAAATGGCATAGCTGCACTGAGACAAGCCTTGATAACTTTCTTCAGACACCAATCTTCATCTCAAGGAGTTTGAGCTACTGAGAAGGATGAAATTCAACAGCCACCTTACAGCAACATTTGCCTGGTCTCAGGTGTACACATACATGCCCTTGGAGAAAACTGCTGAGTGAAACCCTGAGGATCAGGCTTGGACACACACCAAAATCATATATGTGTAGATGAGGCACAGATTTCAACTAAAATGGTGTGTAACTTTAAAAAGAGGACTCTAAGGACTAAAAAGAATATCCCAAAACCACTCAGACCTTCTCTGGAGTCTTTCTATAGCTTATAAATATTTCATAAATATTTGTATCCACAAAGAAAACAACAGAGAAGAGAGATGTGAAATATTAATTGTTCTGAACTTAGTTCTATATAAAAAGATATATCCCAAAAACACTTTATAAAGTAATAAACTAGATCTTTGTAGTGCATGAATGCTATAAAATCCAAGGTCTCTATTCTGTGCCAAGCAAAGGCTCCTACATATATTTTTAAAAACTGGATCCCAGTCAGCTGAAATATTGAAAATAGTTCTAAAGATGGCAAGGAAAGAGCTGAATTTAATTTGGGGGGAAAAAATCCCTTATGGTTTGGCTGCACACAAGCAATTCTATACTCCCTGAAAGCTGGCTTTTGAACTTAATTCATGCTCTAGAGGAAGGCAAAGTTGAGCATCCACTCACAGTGACTCTGTGAGTTCCAGCTCACACACCGGTGTCACACCAAGGATTTGTGTTCCCAGTACACACTGCAGGTGCAGACTCTCAGCTCAAATAGTATTTTTACCCAAAAAAAACCAACCAAAAAACTGTGAAGACAGCCCTTATTCCACATCTCTTTTGACCATCAGTATTAGAGCATTTCTGAATCTCTAAGTTTAAAAGTGCACCCGTGTAAAGGCCTTATTATGTTTCTCAAATGTTAAATTGCAAAACCGTCCTTAGGACAATCCAAGAGACCCCAAAATCCTGCAGCTGGAGAGCTGAGCACAATTTATGTGGAGCAGCCATGCATAAAGTCTTCTTCAAATACCAAATTCTCTTATTGATGTAAAAGAGAGAAGAGACAAAGCACAGTTTACATTCCCTCTCCTGCACATCTCCTCTCAAAAAGGGGATCATGCTCTGCTAGCTGAAACCAGCCAGCTGTGACCTGCACTCTGTCTGTGCTCTCTCCCTGGCCACCAATGGTCACTCACATCCTGTCTGGGGACAAACAAGCCACAGCAGCACCGTGGGTGTCTCTGGGCTGAGCTTGGTTTCCTGAGCCGCTCTGCTGACCCCTCCTGAGCACACTCCCCAGTGCCCCATCTGCATTCTGGTTCCAGGATATGATCCTCATGCTCAGGGCCAATAAAGCTGCTGTGAGGTGGTTAAATCTCAGAGCAGCTGATGGGGTCATGACTTGGACCCACAGGAGAGGTTGGCAATGATTTAGCTAAATGCTGAACCTCCCCAGAACTGGCTCCCTCTCTGGCAGCTGTCCTAAAGCCTCTTTCATCCTCCAGATCCACCTTTTCCAGGCTTCATGGACTTCTTACTTTCTTCCTTTCTGTTGTTAGTCTCCTTCCAGATGGGTTTTTCCACCCCACCCTTCTCTCCATTCCTCTCTCCCTGGGGAGCACACAGACCTTTCCCTGGCTGTCCCTCCCATGCCACCACCACTTCTCATCACTTCTCATCTCAAAACTCCTAGCTTGGTCTCCACTCACAGCCAACAAGCTTGCAGAAAAAAATCTGACTTATTTACATAAACTTATACGTCTCAAACTGAGATTTCTCTGACAAAGTTCATTTTCAGTTCTCTTCTCATGGGTTTGGAAGGGAAAAAGTAAAATTGAGATGCCACTCAAATTTAGATCTCGTTTCAGGAAAGAGTTAAGCATGTCTTAGAATCCCTTTCTACTGAGGAAACATAAAGGGTGCTGGGCACTGTGTATATCCTGTTTTCCACATGTGTGACATGGTCTGTTTAAATATGTGATGTAACTACAAACTCTCCAAAGCCTGTACGCTTCCAGCTCTCCATGAACTTAAGCCTCAGTTCTCACTAAAAGGGAAGCTTCTACTCCAAAAAGATAAATTATAAATAAAGGGCTCCAAATAAGAAGAGAAACTTCTAAAAGAGAAGATACACAATTTAAAAAAGTAAAGAATTATTATTTCTATATGTATCTATATGGCTATATATAATCTTCAAGCACAATTTCTTCAATACTCTTTATCTTCCTCTATTTCTCTTAACAGGGATAACTTTTCACAGCAGATAGATACATAAAATATTTTCATTTTCTTTTTAACAAAATAAAAGGAAATCCAAGATATATGCTTCACAGTCCAAGACTAATAAACCACAGGTAAGATGCCTCGGACACTTCACCTGTGTACCAGAAAGCAGGTTCTACCACAGCCCTATAATACCAGCAATAAATACCATTTTTTTTCTCTACTTGTTGCTTCTGAATATCCACAGCTGCAAATGGATTTTACTCAGAATTCTCTATCATCTTTACAACCACTCCTTTGTTATCCCAGCAGCGTCACCTCCATGTGTAACAGGGAAGAGACAGGTGACTCACTGTTCCAAGGAACTCAGGCAATCAAAGCAGTGCCCTCCTGCCAGCTTCAATGGAAATTAGCCCCAGAAAAACAAACACAGTTACCCTTCAGGAATTGCTGCAGCTCAGGGGAGGGATGGTGGCAGCACTGCATGGTTATACATTACCTGAGAAAGGCCAGAACATTTCACTTGGCATGCTGAAAATGTGCTGCTCACCTTCAGAGCTTTCTGGGGCTGGGTCTCTTCTGGGCAGGAGCTAGAGCCCCAGGAAGTAATGTAATTTATTGCCAACAAAACTATTTCAGCTGGCCCTAATTCCTCTCTCAGGTGTGCTGAAGAGAGGAACTTCTGGTTTGGGGGTTAAGCCGGAAGTCAATTTCTGTGCCCTGCTGGGCCATGCAATCCAATAGAAACCTTGGATTTTATAGCATTCAGCAAAAATATTTAGTTTTTATCTCTGACAAATAAATCACCTCCCAACAACTCAAAGCACTAGAGGGCATGCACAGAGACCAACAGGAGCCACTGATAATAGAAACAGCTGCTGGAAATGCTACCAGATCTGACACACAACTGACACACACTCTGAAAGAGCAAAAGCAACAGAGAATCTTATCTTCAATTTAATGGCAATTTTTCTCCTGAGGGATTGTGAGATAAATCTCAAGGTGTAAAATCAATTTTAGGTCAAAATATAATGTAAGCTGGGGTGCCAGTGTGTAACCACTATCTCTGAGAGCTTATTTTTGATCACACCACATGGGTCTGCCACCTGCCATCTTCCAAAGCGCTTCCCATCATCTGAGCCCTCCACAATCAAGTAATGAAAATTATGTGTCTTAAAGTGCCAATATGCACATTAAACATCAGCAGATCAAAGGAGAACCTAGGACAAAAAATAGTGTTTTCCTTCTTTAAAAAAATTATTTCGGGAAACTGTATGGCTCAGGGGCTTGGTACTGGGATATGGAGTCTTTCATCGCTGATCCAAACATGACCCAAGTCAGTAGTGACCAAAAAAATGGTTACTGGTTGGCAGGAGCTTTGTGGCCTAGAGTATTTGAAAGGAGTTGATGGTCTTAATCCAGTTCCCAGTGGATGGCTCTCCACATCACAGAAACCACCACCACAATTGGCACCCTCTCCAGCAGCCTTGGCAGGTTGGCCAAGGATTAAATGAGTACAGAGACTGAGCCACCCGCCTGTGCCTAGCTAGAGGTTGCCCCTCTAGGTCATGGATGAGACATGAGGATGGGGTGGAGTGGGGAAGCTCACACACCCTCTGCTTGTGCTGTCCTGGTTTTGTGGGTAAGAAGAGGAATTCATTTTCCAGGGCTGTGCTTCAGGCACCCTTCACAAGCACTATATTCATATACATCTGTTTAATTTTAAAAGGAGTTAGAAATCGAGAGAATTTCAGTATTTTTTTCTAAAAAATAAGGTGCCAATTTCTGGGCTATTCATCCAAGTCAGGGTAGTAATGCCTGGGCTGCATTTAACAAACACATACAACCAACCTGTAAAGTGGCTCCACTTCAAGAAACATTCCTTTTGCTGTGCTGTGTTTTCAGTCAACGCTTTAATTATCTCACAAGATGTCTTAGAGTGTACATAATCTGTGCCAGCTATTGTCAGAAAGCTAAAGCTGATTTCTAATTAGGTATACAATGGCAACTATCACGTAAAAAATATCTGATATACCTTAAAAAATCCTATCTGGGCATAACAAAGAAAAGCGGGATTTTGATTAGTGCTGAAAGAGGTTTTCAGTTTTAGAGAGGTAAAATGCACCAGCCTCTCTTTCCAAAAAACAGCACTCTCCTAACAAAATATTTTGACCTAAATCCTGAAGTTATTCTGGCGATGTTTGTGTGGAACCAAAGTTTAAACTTCAACTTTAAGCAGTACCCAGATGCAGTGAGAAGGGCAAATAGCAGAAGCCTTGCATGTGCTTCCCTGCATGAAGGCACAGAGCCATCCTCCCTGCTTGCAGGCCAGGCAGGCAATGCTGGAAGAACTTTTCTGTGCACTGTCAGGAAAGGCTTCCCCAAAGCTGGAGCAAGACTTGGCAGCACCTCAAGCCACTTCTTGGCTGTCTCATTTCTTGCCTCCTACAGCACTGCAGCAAACATGGCAAGCAGTGACAGCTCTGCCCAAGGAAAGACACAGAGAAGGAACACTGCAATTCACCGGAGACCCCCCTTTCCTATTCACCTCCATGACAGCCAGAGCACTTCATTTTCTGTTGGACTTTGCTACACCAAGTCTTTAACAAGAAGCTGTGACTGATTCAACGTCTAGCGTCCACACCAGGAGTAAGACAGCAAGGCAAGCCAACCTGGGACAGCAAGGCATTTTCAAATTACAAAAAGGAACTGTCATTTCATCTGTCCTGCTGCATGGCCCTCATATGTCTAAGATTTAAAAGAACTTCTTGCAAAATGGAAATCCCAGGAAGCAAAAGTGGCAAACTCTTAAAACGTTCCTCATCGGTTGCACACGAAATGGAGCAGCATCTTGTCCAAAGGAGCCATTTCGTTATTTGCACCTGAATCAATGCTCGGATTAGTGGCTCTTCATGAAGGGAAGGTCCAGATTTGGACATAAGCAGAGGTCAAAGTGGTGAGAAGTAGGATCTCTTCCCGGTTCATTAGGAGAACACCCCTCAGCCTTGTGCATCTCCTGACCCTGGACATCCACATGTTTCTCCATGCCAGCACATGTTAAGTGTGAAGAGCACCCTAATAGAAGCACTTGACCCAAACTGAGAAAATTTCCTAATTGCAGTAGGACAGCACTTGAGGGTGTGGTTATGACAGAAATCACACCCATGGAAGGATCAGGAGCACCTGGCTGCACCTCATGACTCCGAATGTCCCAGGGGCACAATTATCTCATCAGGTGCCACCTGCCAAGTCTTGTTGCTGAGGAACTGGCTTTGGCACACTGCATAACTGGGGTGGGGAAAGGAGAGGAGCATACAGGGCCAGGCACACATGCTTGTTTTAAGTGCATTCCTTAAAAGTGAGTATTTACACCAAGGGGAGACCTTGGCTCTGCTCTGAAGCATGTCTGCATTTGGGGGTTACAAACAAGGAGCAAGCTGTTGTTTGTGAATCCTGTCCTGCACCTCCATACCCTTGGCACAGCCTACATTCTGTGTTACTGGTTAATGGACATCCCTGAACTTGCAACTCTCCATCCACAGCTTTTCCAACCATTCAGTGCGGCCTACAAGAGTCCCAAAGAGACAGACAAACCTGGAAAAGTTCCTGGCTGTCAATTTTCAAAATGTTTTGCCCTTTTTCTCCAAAGAGAGCACAAAGCCACAGTGAGGTGCAGACTTTATGGCTTCCAAAGTGCTCTGACCATGAACACAACATGCTGAGTTCAAAGTCAGTGTCCAGGTGAGGCTGTGCCACACACATCACCTCTGCACGCAAGGCCTTCTCACCTCCCCTGCTCTCTTTCATCCCCAGTTCAAGGTGTCAAACCTGACCTCAACACAACAATTAGTGGATCATGGCCTAGCAGGAGAAGGCAGAACAAGCCTCTGCCTCAGCTGCAGAGCTTCTCTGGAGCAATGGAGACCACAAACGGCATAACAAAGCTCTGTGCCTAGAGGTAAGTTACTCTCGGTCGAAAGGAGACAAATTTTTAGAGATTAGCCTAATCCAGAGTCCGATGACCTTTAGGTCATAGTGCAAGAACTTCCTCTTTGATACATCTTTTACAACATAACCAGAGTGACATTAACAACAATAACCTGACCCCATCTCTCCCCTCAGGAGCACCTACCCTGGGCAGAGCTCCCCAGAGAGAGAGCAGGCAGAGGAACAAAAGACCCCAGGGAGTCTACTAGGGATGTGCCAATCTAATTATTGTGGGCAGTGCCAATGAAAAAAGCTAACCAAAAACTGTTAAGCTAGTTGATATACCCTTTAGGCCATGGGAGTGAAGAAAAAGGAATTCTCTGTGAATCAGAAGCCATATTTATTTGTGCTTCCACCCTCAGCCCTCTTGATAGCGTGAAAGTCCACTGGGTTTGAAGCTACCCTGAGAGATTTAGCGGCAGTCCACAGCAGCAGGGAAGGGATTTAAGTCTCATCCTTTACTTCTTGCTCACTGTGCTGCAGCAGAGCTGTTCTCCATCCAGCAAAATCATCTTCTTCTTTAAGGCCCAGCACAGCAGATCTGATTCAGGAATGCTTCCCTTCCTCTTCATTCCCCTTGAATTTCTCACCCTGAGTCACCGGACTACAATATAACTTTAATGTGGAAAGTTTTGTGGGTACGTTTTGTTTTCTTTTTAACTTCAGAAAAGAAAAGGTACAACCAGAAGGGGAAAAAAAAGTGTCTCATGGTTGAGAGGACTCTTTTGACCAAGGAGTCACATGGCTCCCTGGCCAGCAGCCAAAGGAGTCATGAGAGATGCAGCCATTCTCCTCAGCACTCCCTTAACCGTGTCCTGTCTGTGTCCAGCACTCCAGCCCCAGGCCAGCAGCTTTCCGAGGCCAGGGCTTGCTCCATGCTGCCCACAGTGGCTGTCTGGAAGGAGAAGGCGCTGTCAGAAGTGATGCTCATGACTTTGGTGAGCAGCCCTGAGCTCTCCCCAAGGCCATGCTGGTGGTGAAGAGGGCGATGGTGACGCCGCGTTTCGGTGAGTGCAGCGGCATCGCCTTTGTGCTTGTGGTCAGAGAGAGAGTCACTGAAAGTCATGACGCAGCACTTACACTGCGTTTTCTCTTTCCAAAGTGCTGCGGCAGCTCTTGCTCTCCTGCCCCTCCCCTACTTTCAAGCCTTGCCAGTGCTGTTATTGCCCTATTAAAGCTGTGGGAAACTGAGGCAGGCAGCAGTCACGATACTGCTATTCAGCATCTCAGACATCGGTTCACTCTCGGACCGCTCCAATCTTCACCTCAGAGCGAAACCCACCATGGGAAAGTGCAGTGTTTAGAGGGACTGGCCCTGGCCAGGGTCCAGATCAATCAGAGATGTGCTTGGGCTTTTTCAGATGCTTTCCTGCCCAGCTGCCAGGAATGCCAGGACTGGTGCTGGTCCTGCACGTCCATACAGCTCTGCTGGGTGCTGCAACTGCTGCACCCCGCCCCAGGAGTGAGGGAAATGATCCTTGCCCAATTCACTTGCATACTGCTAGGATTAATTCACTTACAACCCCTGATGAAAGAAATTATTATTAAATAGTAGTCACATTTGATAATTATGTCTCACTTCAACCAGACTAGTAAGGTGCATATTACATCCAGTCCCAGTATTGCACCACTTCAAAATTTTTAATTGGATACAAGTCAAAACATTTCTCAGGTCCTGCCTGCATGCAGACAGTGGTTTATATCTTTCTAGCTTATGCTTACTTCCAGCTTTGGGCTTCTCTGCAATACTTCACATGCAACAGCAAATGCTTCAAGGCTTTTAATTTATTTCTCTCCTCAAAAAATTAAATAAGGTTTTGAATTTATGTCTGGTCTTGCTGATTCCAAAGGCCGTAATTCTTTCAGTGGCCCATGGAACTGTTTTTCGGGTTTGTCTGGCATGGCCTCCTACTAATATTGTCTTCACTGTATGTTCTTGCTAACCATGGCCAGATTCCCTACAAATTGCATAAAACAGCAGCCTGGGTCAAGGCTAAATTCAAATGGATACTGTAAGGACAAGGCTGGTGCTGACTTTCTTTTTGGTGCTCTATTTGATTACAATGGAGTCACTCCCTTGACTGCAGCAGAGCCACTCCTGCTTTATTAGGTTGCTGAGCTGTGGATATGGCCTCAGGGCAGAGAAGCCTTAGGCTCATAAAGCTTAAAAGACAAAAGGTAAGATCTTCCCAAAATTCTACACAGAGATGGCCATGCAGAAAGAAATTATTTTGAATGCCTTTGTTGTGCATTCCAAGTACATGCTGGTGGAGACCCAGCTCACCTGCATTACTTTTTGCATCACAAATCAGTAAAGTCCATACAGTTCCATCACCTTTGAAAATGGTGTCACTGCCTGTAACAGTGTGGCCCTACTTCAGATAAAACCTTTGGGATGTGCAGGGACCAGTGGGCCTGGTGCCACTACACAGGGGAAATTCTTCTGCCACTTATCAAACTCCTAACCCTCACTTCCTCCCTCACTTGCACACTTGCCTTACCACTGGATGTCTTTTTTCTCCTTATTAGGAACTCAGGGTGAAATCTGACCTTGGACAAAGAGCTGGAACAAAGACTGTCACCACGATGATTAAGTGGGATTTTTGCATAAACATGAAGTTTATCCTTTCTCAAGGGAAATCTGATCCACAAGTATAGGCTGAAACAAAAATAAATGTTCAAAACTGTAACAGTGATACGGGTACAAACTGTATGCACCATTAAAATTATTTCCAGAAAAGAAAGATACAATAACTCTCTGATTTACTCTGTCTTGAGATTTTCTAGAGGAGATATGATTTGCTGAAAAATAATTAGTGATAATCATCTTATTATCAGATCCCAGTGGAAGAAAGATGTTTTTATGATGAGAGTAACTATTTGGCCTTAAATAACTTAACTTCAGTAAAACTGCCCATATTCTATTAGAACTGAATAAGGCAGCAAACGTTCAGCTCCATCCAGAAAACTGACTTTCAGAAAGAAAACCCAAGAGGAAAGCATAGGAAAAAAACAACTCAGTATGTTATCTAAAGGTTTGTCCTAAAAACATTTTGGCAGTAATGGAAGGGAGAAGTCACAGAAATGCATACGGACAGAAAAACATACTGCTCAAACATTTAAGTCTCTGTATCTAGAATTTTTTTCCATTTCTACTAATGCAGAATTTGCTGTGTTCCTTAGGCATATGTTGTAGCAAATGCAAATACATAGGAATTGTCCTAGCAAGAAGTTAACAGCAAGTCCTATGCAGCTATCCACAATGGAGAGAAAATAGATCTTTCTACATTTGGGGGAGGATTGAAGGGATGGCAAAAGAGGAGAGGGTTCTAACAACCCTCAAAAGACTGAAAGACATTCTCCAGAAACATGCATTCCTTGGCTTTTCTTCCAGAGTACTCCTGTGCCTACACTCCTGGACTTTCTTATCCTCCTGCATAATTCTGGACTTGTAAACCTGAAGCTTTTGGTGATGAGTTTCTTCTGCTCATTGGCAGGGTTTTCATATGGCACAATTCCAGAACAAAAAAGTCATGGAGACTTTGCTTTTCTGTCATGGTTCTCACAGAGAGAGGCCTGTCTGATTCTCATAGAACCCTTCCACACAGAGTTTTACTGTACCACTGTGCAAGTTCCATACCTGGGGGAGGTTGGAGAGATGCTCTACAGAAAGGCAGTGGAGCATCAAGGGGGAAAGAGTAGAAATAATGAGAAGAACCAAACAGACAGGTGAACCTGTGTTGCATAAATTCATCTCTCAGGTAATTAACAGGTAGACATGCTTTGCCAGCAGCCATGAAAGGAACTGGTAAGAGTCCACTGAGGATATAGAAACATGCAAAAGTTGTGGGCTGAAGAAACTGGGCTTGCAACATTAACCAATTCTGTAACTCATAGTGTCAGCATACCTGTAGAACTCCTTTGATCTACAGCTGGTCCTAGGTTTTTGTCACTTGGGGTAACCTGGGAGGACTAGAGGGTTAAACTGTGTTTTGGGGTCAGGAGGCTCTCTCATTGCATTTCAGCCCCAGTTACACAATCCCATGCACTGACAAAGTGGATGCCACCATTCTACCCTCAGCATGCTACATTGCCAGGTATACAAGGTGCTTTTCCCATTGCAAAAAAAGGGTTTTGTCAGTCTAACTGTATAATTGCTGCTCATTTTGTTTAGCTCTTTAACACCTTCTTTGAAAGACTCTCTTCTGAGGGATTAGCCTTGTTGGGTGTTTAATATGCAAACACATCTGAATTCATCCTTACCTATTCATCTGAATATTTCATATTGCTTTTTATCCACTTTTTATTCTGTGTTAGTAATACAACATATGTAGTAATTCCATGCTGTTATCCTACACATTCTGGATGCTGCCATTTTTCCTTATAATTTCTGGAGTAATTTTTTTTTTGCAATTTCAAGGTGTACTCAACATCCAATTCCTGGTACCTGATTGTTGCAAAGGATTGAGAGAGTTTCCTTCATCCAAATGCATTTGGATTCAAGGATATTCAGGATTTCAGTGCTAGATCTAGACCTTGACAGGAGAGGAGTGGACTATCCCAGATTTACCAGAGTTCTCTGATTTTAGAGAGGGAATTTTATTCTGGGTCTCACAGTGAAATGCTGGACTTTGCCTCCTAGAGGTACCAAGAAATCATATCACAATCATTCTCCCATCTTTGTGTAGCTGCTTCAATACATGGAAATTTCCTGTGTCAGGCACATAAGCCAAGCTTATGGCAGCCCAGCATAAAAATATCCTTTATCTTTCTCTTTTCTGCTGAGCAAAAGCATTAGCTTTAGATGAGCCTGAAAATACTTGATACTCTTTGAAGATTGACCTGTTCTGTCTCTATGCAAACACATCTTTGAGGGATGGTGAAGTGGAAGGAAACCCTATTACAAATCCTCTTATAGACAATCATTATTACAGTATCACATAAAAAGGAGAAAATAACAGCAGAGCTCTCCTTGGGCATTGCACACTGCATAACTAGAGGCTGAGAGAGCAACCTTCCCCTAAAGTCTCGGTTATAAAATGGACAAGGTGCAAAAGCAGAGAAATGATGGATTTACACTGCAGCTCAGTGATTGAGGCAATCCCATCCCCATAACAGCCAGCTTAATCACAGAGGTTGATCCTGCCCTGATGTAACCAGGATGGGAAGAGTGGGCCAGCCTGTGTAACTCTGACTGCACCAGCTAAAGGGGGAGCATCAGCCAGGCTGGCTGGCATTGCTATGAAGCTGTGCCCCCTGTGCCCTTGAAGGCTCTGCCTCATAGAGCAGCTGAGTTGTTCTCTGCCTGTGCAGCTCCCTCCAGCACTGATGGATTAAGAATCAAACTCCAGGGACTCTCTCCTGCAGTCCTAATCTTTAGGGATTAGGCATGACCACTTTCCTATAGGCATATGAACAATCTGCATCCCTTCTAATCTGCTTCCCACAAGTGTTGAGAAGCCCTGTTGTTAAGGATACGGAATTGTAAGGATGTGGAAGCACCAGCAGAACAAACACAAAACATGCAGAGGATTTTACTTCCTCTACATTTCCTAACCAAGCAGTGATATCTACTCACCAATATAAATTATTTGCTGTGCTATGCTGTTGGAAAATGTATCTTCTTTGAACATTTGTGCTGCTGTTACTACATGCACACACACTCTCTAAAGAGTTGTTCCAAATCACTTCATAGCAAATAACTGAATTAACCGTATCTATGTGCCATCAGATAATCCCCAAATAAGCTTTTTCAGAACTGTCTCTCATGCTGCTGGTGAATGCATCCTGCACTAAATAAGATGAACAGTGAAAGGAGTGCACCAATGGAAAAGCAACGATCCCCATCTTCTTTAGAAGCAGCTGAATATGTGAATGTGTACAGACACTTGCACACTCTCACATGCACTGCAAGAAACAGTGCCAGTGTTCTGCATAATCTTGTTGTTTAGACATTTATGCTAATTACACTGATATTATCTAATGGCAGCTTTATACTTTAAATATTTCATTGGATTACCAAAATACGTCCAGCATTGAAATGCATCAGCTATTGGAGCCACAATCAATTTTCTTTTTCAGAGAGGCAGACACTAATTTCTTCTGGTTCTAAAAAAGTTCACAGTGCCTCAGCAGGCCAGAGGTTACCAGGCAAGCACACTGAAGAAGATGACTTAATCAGATAGCACACTTAAAATAGAGAAATCAATTTTATAAAGGAGTCAGGTTTTAAATTAATTTGGATGTAGCTGACCATAACTTAACCTTCTTTCCAGCTATTGCACAAAAACCACTGAGGTGTGGTGCCCATTCCATTTCATTTCACCATTGCCTTTTCCATTCAGAAAAATCTGATGGGATTTTTGCTTGACAGGTTTTCTCACAGAATAACCGGGCATTATCCCATCTCCCCCAGCCTGCATTCCCTGCACCAAGAGAGACGGAGCACGGACACCCCGCACTCCATTTGCTTGCCCGCTGAAACTCACCCCCTCTGTCCCTGAAGGAGCAGCAATGCAGAAGCCAAGGAGTCATTCCCACAGCTAAAAGATGATGGAGATCTCGGGGAAAATTAACATAACCATTGACCGTCCCCGAGAGCTCACCAAACAGCAGCTTGGGAAGCATCCTCTCCTCCAGAGAGCGAGGGTAGCCGAGACACCAGCAGATAATGCTCCAACAAGACTCTACTATGCTTTAATCTTCAAAAGCTACCATTAGTAAGCCAGAGAAGTATATTTCCCCACCAGACAAACACCACAAGTAGGCTACTCTCCATTAAACCCTGAAATAACTCCTCTTTCTTTTCACTTCGTACGGGGAGTGAGGCAGCACCGCGGCTCTCCCGCCGCTGCCCCCGCTCTCTGGGAGGGATGGGGGGACACTCTGGAAAAGGAGCAAGTGTGGCTGGTGCTGGGGGTGTCACGGAGGAGAAGCAGAGGGGGGGTCTGGTCCCGGGCACCCTGATCCCAGCGGCGCACGCTGTTTTCCTCCCGGGAAAGCAGCCGGCTCCGTCCCTCCGGAGTGATGGATGGAGGGAGGTGGGCGTCGCTTTGGGGCTCCGCTTTGTTGGGTTTCACCTCCTGATCCCTTTCGCTTCTGCTCTGCTGGGCTGCAATAGCCACCTCGGCTCCAGCCCCGCGGGTCCAGCTCCCCGTGACCTGCCGCGGAGGGGATGAACCGGGGACGGCCCAGGGAAAGGCGAGAGAGCATTATTTATCCACCACAACTTCTCATTGTCGCGGGGCAGCGCTCAAAAGATCCACAAGCAGTTGGCTTTAAATAAAGCAGGCATTGCTTCCCTTGTATTTCCCCTCAGCAGTCGCCTTAGTATTATTATTATACTTCTATAGCTTTTGCTTTCGGACCTTATAATTATGTCACACAGCAAGGGAAACCGCCAGCATCCCAGCATCTGGTGTGCGGTTGCAAACTTTTGTTTTAAGATTTGAACTATTTATAGAAGGAAAACTTTGTAGGATAGTAATTTCCTACGGTTTTGAGAAAAATATGGCTACGCTTATATTAAAAGGGTGTATTTATTTATTTATTACGACTCCTTCCTCCTGTATAAAAAAACATAATAACCACAAAAAAAACCCCAACCAACCAAAGATAGCACGGCAAGCTTTTTTACAAGCTATCAGTCACCTACGCAGCAGACATTTCCCTCCTGTGAACCGAACCAGGCAGCTCTGGTTGAATCAATCTAACGTGCTTCCATAAATCTAAGCGCTTTTAAAAATCGGTGGCCAAGACATGTGCATTTCATTAAGAATTAAGAATGTAGAAATAGGCTTTTAGTTTCTTTTTATGGGCGTGTTTATTCCTACTTTTCTCCCACAGCAGTGGGATATGTTTTTTTCCACAGCCCACAGAAAACAGACGGACACACACACGGAGGAACACACGCACACGTGCTTGTTCATGTGCATGTGCTCCTGTGCGCACATACAGAGGAAAAAAATCCCAAATACATATAAATTCACGTACAGTTTGGGGATAGAACCTCAAAATCGCATCCTCGGGGCACAAAAAACTGAGGTCGGCTTGGGGGTAGGAGAGTAGGGAAATCCGTCCGGCCGCGGCAGCCGAGATAAACGCGGGGCCGGGGATGCCGGGCCGGGGCTCCCCATCCCCGAGCGGGGTGCAGCCCTGTGCCGCAGCCCCGGCAGCCCGGGCAGGCTCCGAACCGCCCGGGCCCGACCCCCGCGTCCCGGCACTCTTGTCCTGGGGTTAGGGGGATGCCCAAGGCAGGGAGAGGCTCCCCGATTTCACAGCGGCTCCCTCCGCCGGGTACCTGCCGCCGCAGCGCCCTCCTCTCCGCACGGCTCTGCTCCGGAGCGCAGGAGAACAGAAGCCCTTGGCGGGTCCCCGGCAGCCCCTCCGGGCTCCGGCTGCGCTCCCGGATGGGACCCCGGCCCATCACCCCCGCCACCGTGCCCCGGAGGCACAGAGACCTGCCGGGGACCTGCAGCAGAACGGCGGCGGACACTCTCCGCGCAGCCCTCACGGACTAGCCCAGCCGCTTCTTATCCCCCGCAACGACAGATACAGATATAGATATTAAAAAAAGAGACCGAAATTCCTCGCAGTCCCACCCACCGACTCTCATTTCCCCCACCCCTACCTCCACCCCCTTCCTCACAAGGAAAAAGTCCTGGAGCCAGCTCTAACTGCGGCGCTGGAGATCCCTCCGGAGCGAAAGCAGCCGGCCGGCGAGCAGGGCACGCTCCGCGGGCGGCCCGGGCCGGGCGCTCGCCGCCGGCCGCGGCAGCCCCGCGCTCCCCGGGACCTCCGCGCACGAACAGCCTTCCCCCGGCGGGCGCGAAGCGATGCCCATCTCCGGTTTGGCAGGAGGAGGAGTCGGGGTCGGAGTCCCCAGGGGAGACGCCGGCCGCTCCGCGTCCCGTTGCCCCGCCGCCCTCCCAGGTGCGCCGCCCCCGCTGCGGGCACGCCGGGCCCCGGCCTCGCCGGCGGGGCAGCCCCGGGAGTTACCTGGCGGTGCGTCCCTTCCCCCGGCGGGGTCCGACCAGCAGCGCCAGCACCGCCACCGGCGCGGCATCTCCTCCTCCTCCGCCGCCACCGCCACCACGCACCTCACCACCACGCACCGCACGGAGCTGCCGCCCGTGCTGGCTTCTCCCGGCTCCCTCTGCTCGCTCTGCGCATTGCCCCTAGGTAGCTGCTAGCGGGGCCATTGCAAACAGTATTTGGAAAAAAAAAAAAAATCTGGATCACTTACAGGTAACTCCCACTGGTAAGGATGAGGAAAATCTGAGGGTAATACACTGAGAGTAACACACTGCGAGATGAAAAAAGGATCATGGCTGAATCCCGTTTACACTCTTGAGTTCGCTTCCTTGGTTATTCCTTTCTGGCCCCCCCTGGTCGTAATTCCCCACCCTTTTTGGTGTCAGCTGTGGCTTGAATCTGAGTTGGAATCCAGTCCCTTGGGCTTGGGGGGGCTTTGTCTGTTTGTTTGTTTGTTTGTTTGTATTGTTGTGTGTAGTATTCCCCTGGTGCTAATGCTGCTCCCTGTGCAGAGTGTGTGCTGCTGCTGTTGCTGCTCTCGCTGCTGCTGCTGCCTCTGGGCTCCTGCCTGTCATGTCTCAGTGGTTGGAAGTTGTTACAGTGGGTTCTCGTGTCGGAATGAGGATGGTTTAAGGGATTTGGATGGCAGAAAGTGCCTCTCTCTCTCTCTCTCCCTCTCTCTCTGTAACTCTCCTGAGGCCCGGGGCTGCCATTGGGCAGTCAGTCACTGCAATCCGCCTACTTTTTTCTCTCCCTCTCCCTTTTTTTTTTTTTTTTTTTTTTTTTTTCCTAGGGGGAGGATGACAATGGAAAGACACTGATCTAGCCGGGGCTGCAATGAATCCGTGCTCTCTGGCTGAGCCCTCTCCGTACGCCTCGCCCGACAAGGGCTCATTTCTCGCTCCGTGGGGCATTTTTAACTCCCCCCTACCAGCTCTCGGTGGGCTGAGAGCTCCCTGCTTCTGCCGTGGCACCCTTAGCTCGCCCTGGGAGAGGCTGAACGAGCCTCCAGCCCCACTCTCGGCTAATTGCTTTATTGCTGTCCCGGTTCCACCGAAGGGTTCCTCCTTCCCTCCAGCCTCGGCGGGGGTTTGGCTCTTGTCGTACCCCCGATGTTAAAAATTAGGCTTCGATTTCAGGAGCAACGTCAAGAAAAAAGGGAACATATATGTAGTCATAGCCTTGCTGAGTGAGAAATAAACACATGCACACTCGCAGCTTCCTGGCGAGACTGGGTTTCGGGAAAGGACCAGCGCGGAGCAGCCGCTGTAGGGAGCGAGCGGGGGGCGGCTGCCGGCGGCTCCCGGCTCCCCACACCTCTCGCCACCCCCGCAGGAAGAGCTTTCCTCTCCGCTCTTCCCTCTGCTTCTCTCGTTTCCGAGAAAATGCCAGTCCGGAGAGGCGTTTCCCGGCAGGTTTGTCGCCTCTCCCCGCCTTCCCCCTGAGCCGAGCGATTCCTGCCCCTTGGCACCGCGGCAAAGAGATGCTCGACCCTTCCCGCTCCGGCGGGCCCGAGCCCCGAGCCCTGAGCAGCCCTAGGCGTGCAGGAGACATCGCTCTTCCTCTGCATTGTTGGGCGTCTGTCCTTGATTTCGGAAGTGCTGAGAGCGATGGTGAAATACGTGCGCTGTGGATACCGGGGCTGGGCGTTGAAAACGAACCCCGAAAAATAAACGCCCATCGAAGACACTTGAACTGAAATGCAGCTGAAACGGACAAGAACCAGGCTCCGAAGTGTCCTCGGTCTGTAAATGTTCGTCTCAGGTTAATTGCCTATTGACCGAAGGAGATGTCCTGGTGTTACCGAACGCCCTGGTAACACCTCCTCCAGTTAACCAGTCCCAGAACATGCGTGCAGCTGTCCCAGCGACACAACGAAATATGCCCTCAGATGGACCGGGAATTGCAGAACTGGTGCAAAAACGTTGTATGCCGCCCAATATGCGATAAAAATCTTCTCGGGGTTTGGTTGCTTTAGCCACTTTAATCTGCAAGTTCAGCACAGACGTTGGGGCAGTCAATGTCCTTTGGAGAAACGCTGATCTCGATTAACAAGAGACCGAAGCTTAATCCTTTCAACGATTACTTACATCCCAGAACCGTCTTGTTTATAATTATTTAAGATTCTAAAATGGACGTATTTATACTTGTCTAAGTGTGCATACAAGTCTATATATAGAGTTAGAGATGTATATCTCCTCAGTGCCCTTTTCCCTGCTAGACATGCGGCTGGGGCAACTCTGCTGAGCGTGAAACCAGGAGAACGAGAAGCCACTTGGAATGTTTTATTTCTTGCACTTGTCCCCCCTCGGATAGGTGTTTTAAATGTGCGTCTGCTTTTAAAGATGTGCCTGGGGGGGAAAGGAGGGGGACAGCGAACTGTAAAAATGCAAATAAAAGTTGGCACTGGAAAACTTCGGACTTGTGTTGGCAAAGTTTGACCCACTCCACCTGAAACGAAGACGGTTTGCCAATTTCCATCATTTTCAGGTCGAAACTGACTTTATCCACAGATGCGCTGTGTAGAGGAAGAAAAGTCGTATAAAGAAATCAAACCGTGCAGTTTTCTTTCCGGGGAGTTAATTTTTATTCTAAAACCATGGGCCGGTTATTATGGCGAAAAATTATTGATGATGAATGATGATGAGGAGGAGGAGGAGGAGGAGGATGAAGATTATGACGATGATGATGAGAATAACGTTGCAAATTCCGTCCAAATGGTTTCTATACATATATCAGCGAGAACCACCCTCATTTTGTTGATTGAAGACGGAAACATTCCCTTCAATAAAACGTCACGCTGGAAAGGAGGTATTGTCGGCAACGTCTTAGACGGGCACTTCAGCATCTGTCACTCCTTTTCCCACAAACAGCTGTGTGGGAAAAGTTTTGTGACAAAATGGGGCAGAATTACACTGAAATAGTTGCCGACGCTATAGTCGGGCGGGCACTAATAAACAATTTGCTTTGTTGGTGTTTTTTTTTTTTTAATCTCCTATTATCTATCTATTCCCAGCCGCGGATCCTTTTTTACCCCAAGCCTGGGGAGCGCCCGGCAGAAGGGCACGTCGGAAGCCGGGAAGATGCGCCAGGTGAACAACTTTCTGGGCGGAACCGGGCGTTTGTTGTATCTCATCAAGCTGCAAGCACAGTGCCGGGGGAAAGAAGGCAACAACGAGTCCCAGAATGAGCGGCGTCGGGGCGATGGGACAGCAGGGAATGGGGTGGCGGCAGCACAACGACACCTGCCCATGGAGGGGCCGCGGAGCGATGTTCCCTCCTGCGGGACGGCGCCAGGCAGCGGCGCTCCGGGCGGGAATCCCGGGGTCTCCTGCCGGGGCCTCGCCGCCGCTCCCGGCGCCCCACGTGCTGCCGCTGTCGAGGCTGAGCTCCGGTCAATGCCTGCCCAGGGCCGGGGGGACAGGGCCGGCCCGGGCGGGCTCCCCGCGGCCGGACAGCCCCGCGGATGGCGAGGGCAGCAGGATTTCGTTGGCCTTTACCGCAATCGTCGCAAAGGCAAGGCAAATTTCCCCGTGGGGGAAGCGAGCGGGACCGGCTCTCACGCTCCCCGCCGCAGCATCCCTGGGAGTCCCGGGAAGCCGAGCGCCCCGGCCTTCCCAGAACCCCTTCCCAGAACGGGCCGGGGTCCCCGATGTCGGCATGCCTGTGCGCCCTCGGCTCGGATGGGCACGAAAGAAGCGTCCCTACCTCGCCTCAAAGGGGTGCCGACACCTTTCGCTGCTCTCTTGGGCAGAGCCAGCTCCCGTCGCTAGCATCCCTCTAATGTCATAGTGACCCCCTCTCCGCGGGAAAACTGGGATCTTCCCCGCTCCCTTTGGAGCTGCCCGGCTGTCACCTTTCTTTTCCTCCAGAATAAAGGGGAAAAGGGTGGGGATTGCCCCCATATCTCTGATGTGGGTATTGCCCGCCACTTCATCTTTCCAAAAGACGCATCACTCATACCCAGAGCTTCCGCTGTTATTTGCATCTGTAGCACTGTAAATTTTTACTGCTGTAATTTTTAATTTCTGACGTGTTTAATAATTAAAACGGTATCCGAATTAAGCGGTATCCGAATGCTCTGTGATCCTGGCAGGAAATATTTATGTTTCAATCCCGTCTGAGGTCAATGTTTGATGTGACCTGCTATCGCGGGGGGTTACATGAAGTCAGCAAGGCTGCAGATACTTAATGGTTCAGTGCCTGGAAACGTCATCGACAGAAATTTAAGGTATGTTTCACCTCATCCCTGGTTTTCCAGCAATCTGGGGGACCGGAAATAGAAACGGGAACGACGGAAGATCCCCTAGAGGAAGGACTGTTTGAGTGGGACCTGCTCTCTCCTCCTAACTGGAGGAGATAGTGGCTTCCTTATGGGATCCTGCCATGTAACACCCCGGCCCGTCCAACAGCTTATGTATTGCGTTACTTTCTCTCCCCTCTGTGTCATGTTTGCCACCGAAAGTGGAGCTTTTAGTACGTTTTATTAAGACATGAAGACGTGCTCAGCAGGAAAAAAAAAAAACCAAAAAAAAAAAATCCCAAACTGCCAAGACTCCCGTTCTTGCCGTGGTTGACACGACGACTCTCTCCTTCCCATTGAAAATCAACCGAATGCCCTGGAAGACATTTTATCCACCTTCACCTCCCCCTTCTCAAAGCAAAGAGCTCACCAGAAAAGGCATCATTACACCCAAAGGATATGGTTTCAACAAAATGGTAGTTCCAGTGGCTGATGAAAGAGGAAATAATTGCATCCCACATGCCTAGCCTAGAAGTAGCCCTGGATCTCAGAGCAAATTTCTCTGCTATTGTTCAGAGAAAGTGAAGTATCCTCATCGCCTTACAGGCATGGTGATGGATCTGATAGGGTTTCCGCAAAGGCTTTTACTGTTCCTGATGTCCGCTCAGTTTCACTTCCAGGCTCAGTGCGACAGCATTCTTGTGATTTTTGCTCTGAATCTCCTTCTAAAACAGCCAAAACCAATTTCAAAGAGAGATCTGCCTTCCAGACTGCCCAATCCCCAGTTCCTTTCGGCCGCAGGCAAAGCAATAGCTGCGCCATTGCCCTCATTTTGCAAAGCGTTTTCCTTGAGCTCGCCTGCCTCTGTGTGCGGGGTGTGCTCTACAAAGTCCTCACGCTATTGAAGTAGATTGGGTACCCTGTCATCGCTTCATTTACGGATACACAGCCTCAACAAATTCATCACACATCTCCACTCCCGGCAATCCGAGCCTAGAGGGGGACAGAGCCGACAACGCTGCGACAAAGGGCGGCGCAGGTTCTCGGCCCCGCAAAGGTCAGAGCACTGAAAGGAGCTGTCTGCAGCAGGCAGGATTTGGGGCTATCCCCGGGCTCAGCCGGGCCAGGGGGGAACGAGGGCTCCCCACGGGCACAGGGCAGGGGCAGAGCGCAGGCCGTGCCCCTTCCGCACCCGCGCATCCCCCGCGGGGCAGCGCCCCGCTCCGCCGGCCACCGCGGCGGCACCTGCGGCTGCAGGGGCGGGCCGAGAGCCGTGCCAAAAACACCTAAATGAGCAAACACAAAGGGATGCGATTCCCGAGAAACCCGCTGGGAACCCTCCGGGAAGCAGCCGGCTTCTTTCCAGGGTCTCGCCGGCACCCTGAAAACGGGAAAGCTCTGCCCTTGCTGAGAGCTCCTGGTGGGCTGCACAGACCCTGCCGCTCCTTTCTCACCGCCGAGGAGCCCAGTTTAATTCCTTCCCCCCGCTGTTTAACCTTAATCCTGGGCTCTGGCGCGCTCCCTCCCGCAGATTCCCTCCCTCTGGTCTCCCCCTCCTCCCGGCGCTGCTGACAGCGGGGACGTGGCCGCTCCCGCCGCGCATCGTGCGCGGAGCAGCGCCCGCGGCTGCGGCTCCCGGCGGGCAGGGCCGGGCCGGGCCGGGCTGCTCCTCGCTGCCCTCCCGCTCCGCTGCCCCGGCCGAGCTCCAGCCTGCCCTCTCTCTGGGGAATTCTCCCAGAGAATTCCCTTCCCGTTCTCCTGCCTTTGGGAGCTGCCCTTTGGCTTCCCCGTATTGATTTCAAGGTGGGGAGTGAGCGTTTTTGGAGTGTAACTCACCTTAGGTATTCTTGATCATTAAAAAAAAAAAAGCATAAAAAATCCCGCAAAGACAGGATCTTTAAAGAGTTTGTAGTTCGACAGGTAAGGACTCGGCTGGGGCTCAGGAATGTGGAAATTCAACTCAAGTCAGCCTACTGCGACGAGCAATATTAATAAGGGCATACAGGCAATGGGGGGAGAGACAGAGGGAAAGAGGGCGAAACTTGGCAGCCAAAATAACCGCGTGCACTCGATTGCGGTGATCAAACAGCGAGGAGCAAACAGCGGGCTCCCCGGAGCCCCCGCTGCACCCTGCAGGGCCCCGGGCCGGTCCCTGCGCCCGAGCCCGCTCGGCTTCCCGGGAGCACCAGAGCAGAGGCAGCCGGACCAGTTGTCAACTTAATTTCAACACGTCCGTGTGATGGATAGAAACGCAAATTGTGTCTAGGCCTGCATAAACCAAATCCCTGAGCGCAGGTTCAGAGCAGGGATTCCCCTCCTCCCGCCCCTTTCGCCTAATACCTCAACCCTGCTCTATTGTCCCAGCAGCAGCGCCTGAGTTAACTCTGTCAGGCTGCCTTTTCTTTTCCTTTTTTTTTTTTTTTTTCCTCCGAGGGTACTGTAAGCCAGAGATAATATTTAAGTTCGCTTAAGCAGTACAAAATAAAAGGATCCGTCATCACCAGCGAGCGGCTCCCTGCAGGCTCGGGGCGGGCGGAGCGCCCCGGCCCGGGACCGGGGGAGACAGGACAGCCGTGCTTCGGGGGGCTGCCGGCGCTGGGACACCCGGAGGCGGAGAGAAATAATATTCACATCTTTTCCTTTTTTTCTCTTTTTTTTTTTTTTTTTTTTTTTTTTACCTCCTCTGCAGTTTTTTGCTCCCAACTCCGCACTTAACGTGACCCAAAAGGCAAGATTTGTCGTGCAGAAGGACTTACCCTAGTTTGACATAGATGACTCCAAAGCATAGAAACACGTAGAAAATCCACTTCCGAAAGTTTCTGTGCATGATCTAGAAAATGGACTGAGCCATAAAAATTGCACAAAAAGCCGAACTGATCTTGTCGATTAAATCCCAGTCAAGAGCATTGCTGAAGCTGCCCAGGAGCAAAGCCGGCCGAGCTGCAAAAAGTCAACTCCGCGCAGATAGGCAGCTCTTCCCAGAGCCATGGTGACCGAAACCGGCTCCGATATTAAAGCTAAAGAGGAAGAAAAAACGGAAAGGGCTGCTCAAAAGAGTAAAACAAAACCCCAAGACAGACAGTCTGAGGGAGAGAATGAGCAAGCACTGATCTTGATCAACTGCCTCATAGAGCCCTGAAGTTCAATCTGTTTTTACTTGTTCTGACTTCCTCAGGTAACACTACGTATCTTGCAATCTATGGCTCCAGGTAGGAGGATCTCTCTTTCTCTTTCTCTCTCTCTCTCTCTCTCTCTCTCTCTCTCTCTGTCTCTCTCTCTCTCCCGCTCTTCCCTCCACCCCGCATGTGTCAGGATCTAATACATATCTTATCTGCGTGTGCGTGTGCGAGCTGTGCGTGTGTTTGTGTTTCAAAAGGCATGTCCTTAAGCCGGGGTGTTGGGGAAAACACATGAAACGTATTCAATAAGGGAAATAAAGGACTCGTCCTCTGAAACCGAAGCATTTTTTCATTTCCTTTAGTATGGTAACGCGGCTGGATTTGCAATGTACAGACTTCACAAAAGAAACTGTTAAACTTTTCTAATTTTTTTCTTCGTCTTTTTTTTTTCCTCTCTTTTTGTTTTTTTTTTTTTTTCCTCCTTTCTAAACAAACAGAGGCAGGCGTTAATCCCCACTTGCTGGCAGCTGTATCCTAAAAAGCAACATGTGTCCAGACTGCTTCTTCGGCCATTTGACCCTGCTGGACACCAACGTCTGCCACCAAATTTGATATCATTTTCCGCAGTAAGAGAATATGCTTCCTCCTTTGAGCAACTGATACACTTAGCTTGTAACACTAGCTTAGGATAGTCAGTTTGCTGCTCCTAGAGAGATTAATCGGTGGGACAAAACCTCACTTTGTGTTCAGACACTAACAATGAAGCAAGGCTTCCTTTTCTTTCTGATTTTTTGTGGTTTTTTTCCTTTCGTTTCTTTCTCTCTGTTTTTTTCTGTTTTTCTTCCTCGCTGATTTCTGAGCTGCTCCGTTTATTCTTGCATTCTGCAGAATTATCTGTTCCAGTCTACTACACAATGTGTGCCTGTCCGGAGGCACAGATCTGCATGCATATGCACGCTTAAATAGCACTCCGATGCAAGTCTGTGGGCTGCAGGGAGCTACACAGATACGGAAAAACTCGTGCACCTCTGCCCTCTCCTACACACACATTCATATACGTGTAGCAACAGTCAGCACAGATGGCTCTAGGCATCTCTCAGAGAGAATCGGCTAAACACACACCAGGAAAGCCTGAAAGGAAAGCAGGCAGTGACAAGCAAGCAAAAGAGGCTGAACATAGAATTTCATCGTAAAGCATCTATCCTGATGGAGAAAACAAAGGATTTTTTTAAAGGCCAGCCAGGCTGCCGTGGTTGAAGAGGCGCAGTGTGAAATCGCAGGTCACGTTCAGACCGCCACAGTAAAGGCTGCCCGCACCTTGTCATCATCCACTCAGCCCACAGGAACAGGGCAGGGACCCCAGGCCAGTCCCTGGGAGCGAAGCGGGGCAGAGAAGGGCCGTGCTGGGGAAGGGGGGCTCAGGGCAAGTCCCCAGTAGCGACGAAGGCAGCCGAGACTTCCCAGTGCACCGCCAGCTCCGATTCCTCTGCTGCGGATCGGTTTGGCTCTTTTCCCCCGCATTCCTCAGTCTCATTCTTTAATAATCAGTACTCTAGCTCTCGGAGGCAGCCAGCTCTCCTCCAGTCCGCTCGGCTACACTGTCATCAATACCCAACTACAGACAATTTGTCCTTTAAAAATGCCCAGTCTTCCCTTCATACTCATTTCCTTCTATTTAAATGTCATTTATTATTCTTTTTTTTTTCCGGACCCAACATAAAGATTATTTTGTTCTTCATCCCCATTATTTTTTAAGCAATTTTTTGTAAGATGAGGCCGTGTTTCACAGAATCACAGGAATCCCAGGCACATGGTGCCATTCTTGGGACTGTCCTGTGCAAATCCATGGGTTGGACTTTGAGGATCCTTGTGGGGCCCTTCCAACTCAGAATATTCCATCACACTTTGATTCTATATTTCACTTTTGCAGAACCATGTCTCCGACACCCTCCTAACTTTACCCACAGCTGTCTCCCGAACTCTTCCACCAACACCAAAAACTCATTCACGATGCAACCCCATCACCACCACCCGCCACCTGTGAATCTTTTTGCCGGTTTTTGAAACTTTTTGGAAAAGAAGTGTTATGTGTCACTCATGATAGTCGCGAGGATGCGGTGGCGGGAGGAGCGGGGTACAGAAAGATGTTTCCTGCGGGGCGGGACGAGGCGGGCGGCAGGGCCGGGAGCGGGCGGGTGCCGCGGGGGATGCGCCTTGGGGATGTGCCCCGGCGGTCTGTCTGTCCGGAGCGCTGTCCCGAGGATGTGCCCGTCTGTCTGTCCGGAGCGCTGTCCCGGCCCGGCGGAGGCGGTCCCGGGCGGTCCCGCGGGGTCACAGCGCCACCCTGCGGCGGTGCTCCGGGCCCGGGGCGTGCGGAGCGGCTCCATCCCGTGGGGCCGGGATGCGCTCAGGAGCCCCGGCGCTGCCGGGATGCACAGCCCGGTCCCCCCGGTCTGCAGAAGTGCCGCGCCTGGGAGCTGCCCGTGAGCTGCTTCCCTTTGCTCCCGCACCCGAGCACAAATCCAGCCTGCCCTTTCAGGTCTGTTCCGCACCCAGGCCTGGCCGGGTGCGAGGCCATGAGCAGGAACTGCTCATTCACTGTCCACGGAGATTAGGAGGCGAGAGAGGCTTCGCATCGCAGCTATTTGTTGTCACAGGTCTCCTCTACAGACCCCTCGTGCCTGTTTTGTCACAAACCCCACGGATATGGGAATACAACTCACATTGTCTCCGTCTCCTCAGTGACTGTCAGGCTAGCACACCCCACTCGCTTCCGCAAACTTCATGAAAACCCAAGAAGTTTCAACAACAGAAACTAGACTAGGTTGTAGCATGATTTAAAGGGCAAAAATTTTCTGTATTTTTGACCCTTACTCCACTGCTATCTTTAGCTAATTGATTTGAAGATCCTAGACTGAGGGAAAATTATATATTTTCTTACCTTCAAATATCAGTTTGACCATTCCTGAAAATTTAGGCTGAGGAGAAGAAGACTTAATGAAGCTTAATAATTCTGTGATTTAAGAAAAAAAAATTTGGTAGAATATTAAAATGCTTAATTCTCACATTAGTATTCAGAGATTCACCTGATTACTTTATGTGCAAAATATATAAAGCCCATTGAATCACTTTAAACAAATAGCACCTTAATAATGCTGAAAGACTTTCTGGATGCAAGGTAATATTCCTAAATAGAAAAGCATTGGTAGATGTTGGTTGAAATAATTTGCTGAATGGTCTTCTAGTACACAGTTCTTATTCATTAATCATCCAAAATAACTGGCATAGCAGGGGATATAGTCAATTTAAAAACCAGTAATTCAGTTTCTCCTGCACTGACTTTCTGCTGGCAGAGCTCAACATTCACACCTCCAAAACCTGCCAAAGGAAAGGTCACCTACACACACTGCTGCTGGTCCCTACGCCTCTTCCACACCTCCCCACAGCCTTCTGATAAAGTGGATCCTGTGGTAAAACATTGCAAAGCCCTGTTGAGCTTCAGCTTTCCCAATCCATCACAAATGCATTTACCCCCACTCCAACTCGAGAGCCTTTTCCTTCACCTAGGGAGGAGAATCCAAGTGACCTTCAGAAGTCTCCTGTCAGGCTGTGAAAGCTTAAACAACAGGAGGTAACTGTTGGCTGCTGCTCGAGGACAGCTTAGGTGTGCATCTCTTTAGAAAATGAAGATGATGGGAACCAGAGTCACTGGCCCAGGCATGGGTAACATTTATTCCAGGGTGCAGCACAAGGGACACAGTGCTGTTGGTCTGACCTGGGGCATACAGGGTTTCATGAACAGGGAACCCTGCCCAAGCAGGAGAAGCAAACTACACAGTATGGGAACAGCTTGCAGCCTGTACAGCTCTGTAAATTGAAATCTGAGCAAGCAGGACCAAAGGGAAAGGAACTGTTGGTCAGAGCTCACATCACCTTCCCTAGCATTTTTCCAAGAATAGTGTAAAAAATCAGAGTAAATCACATGAAATTTCTAGGGAATGCAGACAGAAGAGATAATTACTCTGTGACAGGCCACTTTACATGCCTTCCTCTTGTTTCTGTACTGCTCAGATCAACCACTGGACCAGGAGCTGGACTTCAATGATCCTTGGGTTCCCTTCCAGCTCAGCATATTCTCTGATTCTGTGTCCTTGTTCTAAGTCCCAAAGGCTTAACTACAAGGCAAATCCAGCTGCATTTATCCCAGCCAGCCACTCTCTGGCACTGTTGCTCCACTGTTGCAGTTGTAGATGAAGGCCCCATCTATCACTAACAAAACAATTGCACAAAAGCATTCCTCAGGGGAAACACCCAGACCATATGGGGCTAAAAAAGAGAGAAAAAGAACTAAAAGAAGAAAAATGAAAAAAAGTACACAAAGATATGTATCTTGCATTTGATCAGGATTTTACACACAATTCATGCACATTCCTAACAAATGTACACATTAAACATATGCACATACTAGTAGTCATTAATATTTTGTACTTGTGTTACCATGCTTTTGCACATGAAGTCTTAAATCACACTACTGCATTTACCCACCTGCTTCCTATGTCTAAGATGTCCCTTTTTTCTAAGAGACTACCAAACCCACCCTCTGATGCCAGAGTTTTTTCCAGCTTGGGATGTCCTTCAGTGAGCTTCTGATGCTGAGATATGTTCCCAGTCACCTGGTCTTTGAGCTTTGATTCAGCAGAAGGGTACCAAACTGGTAAGAGATTATGCTTTTGGCATGTGCATCAGGCATGGTAATGACTTAATGGCAATAGCATGATTTAATGGCAATAAAACCTGCACCATAGTCCAGGTTTGAATCTGGTCTTACATGGTAACTGACCTGTCCACTGCCCTCTTAGTTCTTCTCTCACTTGGTATTATGCAAAACAGCATCTGGGCACATCTTTGATCACCACTGCCTTTCATCTCAGTTTCTTCCCTGTTTCTCTCCCTCTTTTTCTTTCCTCTCTTTTACATCTCACTACCTGGAATATGTTCCACTTTCTCAAGCTATCAGTCTTCCTGTAATTCCCAAGCCTGTTAAGCCTCCACCAGTATAGCAGACAGCTAATTTGATTAATAAGTAACAGAGTTGTCAATGCTCAGTTGTTTCAGATGTTTCATATATGCAGGTAAATTCTGGCTTGAAAATTTCTGTTTACTTGTCTCATCCAAGCTCAGAGTCAGTGTTCAAGCAGAGGTACTGTACACATCTTTATAGCAGCATGAAATGGAATTTACAAACTTTCTCACAAATTCCTTCTGTGATAACTGAAGCTTTCCTGGCTTTGTTGCACTGGACTTAATATAATTTTAGATTCTTTCTTCTGTTCTTCATGAACTGATGTCTTACTTTGTTGACTGCATTACTTTGAAAAATTCTCTGCAGAAGAAGGGTGGACAGTTAAAAAGGAATGTGAGCAAGCAATAACATATGTTGCAAAAAAGGAGAAATACTATGAATAAACAAGCATGTTGTATGGGAATGAACTTGACATGTTCTGTTACTCTGCAGCAGTAGGAAGTCCAGACTCACGAATGAAATTGTCTTCTGGCCAGTGACCTTCAGTCAGTACACAGACCAGCTAGAGATGACCCAGAGGTGAACAACAGGAAGATGATCCACTACAACAATGAAATACATGATCCATGAGGAAAGGTTGTGTTGCTTTATTTTACAGAAACACAAACTGAGCAGGGAGAGTAATAGTCTTCAAATGTGCAAAAACACGTTGCAAAGACAGCAAGGTAAGGAATTGTACTTGTGATTAATGGACTTGAGCAGCATTTAGACAAAATTAATGGCAAATATTGCCATTAATGGCAAATATTGCCAAGATTTAAGATCAGGTTAAATAATCATCTACAGAAATTTAGTAGTACAGGATCCTACCACAGGCTACAAACATCCAGGCTCCTTTTAGACATGAGGCCTTTGATTCTGTGACTCTGCTTTCAACCACTGTGCTGGCAAAATTCCTTTCACCTTCAAAAAGCATGGTGAGAGGCTTCCTGACTTCTTCTGAAAGTGTTTCAGGAAGCATCTAGCTTGACCAGAGGAGATGGAGTTTGCATCCAGGAGTTTAGAGGAACACCCAGAGCAGTTATCTCTAGGCAGTATTTCATGAAGCCTTTCATCCTATCTTGCAGAAACAAACATTCTCCCTGGTCCTCATGAAGCAAATGTCTAATGAAAGGAACCTTTGCACATTTCTAATCAGTGCAGCAATTCAGAGACTTAAGATTTGAGACTGTAGATTCTAAAGTTCTGTGAATAACTTTTATTCCATGCTTCAGACAATACAGTGAGACATCATCATTGAACCCAAGTCCATGATTTGCCTAAAGTAGCCCTACTAAAGAAGCTTTATACCAAATGAATGCAAACTAAATACTGATTTTAGCAAAATTTCTAGATAAAATAATTTTAGATTAGTAATTTAATCTATAATCAGCAAGTCTGTAAGCCCTACATATGATGCAACAAAAGGAAAAATCAGGACTCAGAAGTGATTTTTCCTGAGATTGACATGCTCATTTTCTTATTATATTCTCAGACATGTCTAGATGGGCAAACACATTTTTAGTTATCTGTGGTTTTGAAAGATGACTACAAAAGATACCATGGTGGGGTCAGATTACACTTAACCTTTAAAATCATCTTTCAAAAGCTAAGGGACTGAATAGTTTTATGTGATATACTAATTTTGTTTTGCCTGCATATTGAGTGCTGCAATTTTTGTAAATATTACAAAGGAAGCTGCATTGTTAAGCATTTTTTTCTTCCTAACTGATTTTCTCTATTTTAACCTTACTGCACCTAGAGTAAAATGCTTTTTAGCTTCTGAGTTGCAAACAAATAAGCATTGATACTCAGCCTAAGACTAAAGCTCTAACTCCTCTGTGTGTTTGGCCTGATGTTCTGTCCCAGTGAAATTGCACCACTGTAGATTTCAAACCCAACTAAGAACTACAGTTTGCATCACAGGGTTCTTTGTTGACTGTATTACCTTGAAAAATTCTCTGCAGAAGAAGGTTGGGAAGTTAAAAAGGAAGTTGAGCAATAACATATGGTTGCAAAAAAGAGAAATATTATGAACAAACAGGCATGTTTATTCCTTTATTCCTATTTAGACCTTGAAATCTCACTGAGGCAAGCAACATATTCCCCTTGGCTCAGACACAGTGAGACCCACAGAGAGTTTGTCACCAGGGCAGCATTCCAGCGTGAGGCCAAAGTGGCCACAGTGCCAAATGTGGAGATGAGATTGCAGATAGGGACCATGGCACTCTTCAATCAATGCTTCTATCAAGGAAGAATTTCTTCTTAGCAGAATTATGACAGAAACCTTCCTACCCTTTAAATGACAAAGAGAAAAGTCTACCAGTGTCGCCGTCATATTTTCTGGAAAAATCCCCTTGCCCAGGATTATTCTCATGGGAAGCTGAGAACCCTCAGAGAAAAAGGAAAACAATATTATCTCATTTGCTTCTCCTGTGTTTTGCTGCTTTGGAATGTGTTTGGAGATTGTTTATCCAACAGGTGATTTTTTTATTGGTTTCTGGTGTGAGTTGTTTTCACTCATTGGCCAATCAGTGCCAAGCTGTGTTGAGGCTCTGGAAAGAGTCACAAGCTTTTCTTTAGTATCTTTTAGCCTTCTGTAAGTACCCTTTCTGTATTCTTTAGTATGGTTTAGTATGGTATTCTTTAATATAATATAGTATCTTAAAAAAATAAACTAGCCTTCTAAGAACATGGAGTCAGATTCATCATTCCTTTCCTTGTCTGGGAACCCCATAAATACAAGATACCAGGTCCTGCTGTAGGTTTTTCAACACTGCAGCTGTCTCCTTATCAGATATTGGTTTTGATATTGGATGTAGAGAGATTGTACCTTATCAGATGTTGGTTTTGATATTGGATGTAGAGAGATTGTGAGTCTAGAGTTGCAGGGTCCTTTGGAGTCCTTCCTCAGGTAACCCTCCAGAGATGAACTTTTCATTGTAAGACAAGGCGCCTTAGTAAGAGTAAGCAAGAGAAATATAAGGGGGAAGAGCGTTAATTGACAAATAAAATGTGACAATGGTTCTGTCTTCCAGTCAAGCCAGACATCAACATTTGGAGCTCTAAGGTATCAGGAGGTTTCCACTTACTGTGCCTCATCTCCATTCATTCATGTTCTGGCTTCATTGCCACACACTGAGAGAAAATGTACTTGTTTCTAATTTGAGCAGTGTGGACATTACTCACTTCCCACTGGCTTGACCACAACATGGATGAGCTTACCTCTTTTTTCATTTATCATTACATCACTGGTGATACAGCTTAATCATGTGAATCTCCTTTAGCAATTCATCTTATTGCTTTCAAAGGCATTGCTTATAATCTCTCACATATATGCTTAAATGCATTTCTGTCATCAGAAATGTGATTGCCCCCAGACCAGAACAGCATCACTGCATGTAGCCACACAAAAATCTTGCATTTTCACTACAAGCAAATACAAAATCTTGTAGCTTCATTACTTGCAAAACCAAAAACCTTGTCATTCCAATAATTGCAAATAACCATCTATAAAAGAGAAAAAAACCCTGAGTTTTTGGTGTTTTGTTGTTTTTGTTTTTCTTTCTGATTTCTAAACTACACTTTCCAGAAATCTCAGGTCTAGAGTCAAAATGCCTATTTGTGTCTTGCTACCTGGCGCAGTCTCCTGTCAGGGAAACATCCTGAAAGGCAAATAGTGCAGATGTAAGAGTATATTTTTCTCCCTCTCATATCAAGAAAATATCCCATTTATTTCAGCAACCAGTAAGAAACTCTGTAATTGCAGACCTATGCTTAGGTCATCTTCGTTATCTTGTAATTGTGCCTTTAAACATTCATTTTTCTCCTAAGAATAACTCATTAACAGACTTGATAACCATCTCTTCATAAAAATAAAGGACTTTATGGGCTTTATTCATATTGAAATTATTAATTTGTTTTATTGTATACTGCTTACTATTTTGAGATAAATCTGTGTGAATATGAACGCTCCTGTTTGGAATAAAAATATCATATCTCAATTTTATGCATGTTGTTTTTAAAAATTACTCTGATGATCTGTATTTATATACATCTGACAGTACATTATTTCTAGATTTCAAAAGCTAATCACATGCCTTCCAATGCTTGATGTTTTAAAATGGCAAACGAAAACCTCTGGATTATTTTATTCCATACATGTGAGATGCCAAGAAAAACCCCTAAATGGGATTTTCTTTTCCACTACTCACAGAAACTATGGCCTTCTAAGAAAAACAAGCATATCTAGAATTGCAATATTTAAAATTATCCTGATTTTTAAAGTAAATCTAATAATGGAAGTGGGGGGAGGGAGAGTCCAGACATTATTTTTGAAAGCACAGGATTGATGATATTAATGCTGCCAACCTAAACATGAGAACATTGGTTTGTTTAGCTTGCTGTCTTTTCCACCAGCCACTATTTAAAAACATCTACTGCTCTTACTGAGTAGAGTCTGCAATTTATTTACAGCTACAGTAAAGTCAG
Source organism: Zonotrichia leucophrys gambelii (assembly GCF_028769735.1). Classification (NCBI taxonomy): domain Eukaryota; kingdom Metazoa; phylum Chordata; class Aves; order Passeriformes; family Passerellidae; genus Zonotrichia; species Zonotrichia leucophrys. The sequence goes on from NC_088170.1 coordinate 7,009,912, forward strand.
TGGAAAAAAATGTTCATTCATAGGCTACTTAGGAGTTAGAAATATTTCTAGTGTCTTAAATCAAAAATAAATGCCCCAGTAAAGAGGTTTTCAGGTGAAGATGACTTCTAGGGAGTAGTTTTATAAGGATGTGCCCAATGAAGTTTACTCTTCATTCATCCTTCATCTGTTTTCCAGAACATTTGTCTCTTTTACATGGATATTTTAATCATTGCTTCTGTGTATCAGGGTTTGGCACACCTAGCTGTGTTGTCATGCTGCAGTTCTAGGAGTTCTATGACAAAGCAGAATGGGATATATTAACTTTATATATATATATATATATATATACACGTAATGACTAGACTTTGTAAATTATCTGAAAACGTTTGCCACTCTTCCCTTTACAGCTTCCAATGACTCATCAAATAATGTTTGCATCATGTCCTCCCCCAGGTCACTGACTTAGAATGGCCACTTATCTACACATCTTTCCTACATTTTCTTTCTATTACAATAAGCCTCTCTTTCATCAGGATTATCAGCAAAAGCTGCAGGATATTTTATCTGGCTGCAATTCAGCTTCATGTGGGGGTGCTCACATGCACCCTGCGGTATTTTGTGCAGTTACAAGCAATTTATGAAATGTTTAAAAGTGCATACTTCACAGATTTAACTCTTTGCTTGACTCCAGTGTCTCCTTAAACTCAGTACAAGATATCTGTAGAGACCAGGGTTTAAATCTCACGCGGTGTTGACAGCCTCTCCTCCTTCATCACCTCCTTTGGGGCTGAAAGTTCTCTGCAGGTTGTTTGGATGCAGCCCTAACATGCCTCACATGTGTTATAAAAATCATTAAAAAATTCTTTCCAAGCTAAGCACAGGTGGAACTCCACACACAGGCTCCCTGAGCAAGGGCCCAGAAGAGGAGGAGATTCCTCATTAAACCTTCTTGGCATGAAACCTGCACTCTTGGTCTGGGGTTCGGCTAGGTCACCTTTAAAGGTCCCTTCTAATCCAAACTATTCCACAATCCCATGTTTATCTGAAATCATTGTGTGGCCACCACAGTGCCTGCCTCTCCCACCACCGAGTATCTCCCTGAGAGCTGCCAGGGTGTGGACGGTCACCTAAGGGAGCATCCCAAACCAGCCCTATAGGACACTGGGCTGGCAGCTGCTGGCTCCTGCCATGCCCACCACTCCTGAGAGCAAAACAAGTCCAGCACAGAGCCAAGACCAGTTATTGAGTGTCCTCAGCCACGGCCTTGCCATAGCAAGTCTTCAGTTCTCTGTGGTTTCTAGAATCAATTTATCTTTCTGCTTTTTAAAAAGAAGGAAGGAACTCAGAATAGGTGCCACTGTGCTTGTACCTGTACACCCCTACCTGTGCTTTGAAGAATTGAAGAAACTTTGCAGAAGTACTAACAGTTCCTGTAGGATGAACATGTCTCATCCCAGCGTATTAATTAATTTTTTCATTCTCTGGGTGCAGACAATGACTTTTTGCTACAAGTTCGTATGAGGGTTACAAATTGAAGCCTAGCTTTGTGACCTTCACATAACTGAATTAAAATTTCTGATTACTGAATGTAAATTATTAATTCCCAACATCCTTCCAAATGCAGAGCATAGCTCCAACCCAATATCACTCTTGGGAATGTTCCTCAGTAATTCACATTGTCCCTGGGGTCTCTAGGTGCAGAGTGAACAAATTATTTTATACTGGGTTAATTATTCCCTCTAAAGTGACCAAAAGCTTTATTCATGGAATCATTCTGGACTTGTTCATGTGCATGCCACAGCTAAAACAGTCTTTTGCCCTTTGATATTTGGGACCTTTCAAACTCCAGGTGATTGTTATGAATTGTCTACTGAGCCTCTTGAGCCATAAAGTGAGAACATATTTATTGCCTTGATAATATACAGTCTCTTAGCTAACTGTCATTTTATCATATCTTTTCACTGCATTTCTTCTTCTTTTCAAAAGTCTTAACTTGGATTGATTCACGGGCAATGGCTTAGCATCTTCCACAATCATGAGGCATAAAGGTAGGGAGAAAAACCCCTCTTTTGGCTTAAGGCATCCCCCAACTTTTGGCAGTTAAGAACTAAGAAAAGCAATTTCCTAGAAGTTTCCTTTCGATTACCATATTGCTGTATGGGTACTTTTCCTTTGTAATGTGAAAATCAAAACTTATCTTTTTTAGAACAGCACTGTGTCAGGTCTTGCAAAGTTTGCCCTGTTAAAAAAATCTTACTTTTATTCCTGTCATAACAAAGAGCAATCTATTTTCAATATGTAGCATAATTATATGTTTTGGGAGAATCCAATTTAGGACAATAAATATTTAGAGGGCTTTAAGGGTGCCTATTATTTCTGTTTACATATTGACCAAAAAACAGAGTCTGCAAGAGAACATAAAATGGAAGGTAGAATTGAAGAACGGTGATATAAGAAAAAAATTGCATGCAGAAGAGAATCAGCAAACAAAGAGGACTGAAGGAAATAGGAGTTAACTGAAATAGGAGTAAAGGAAAGAAAGATTCTGGAACAAAAAAAAATCAAGCACTTTGATGAAATGAATTATTGTATTAAAAATATACAGGAAATACAGCATTTCTTGGTATTTCTAGGAATTTGTTGTAAATCAACAACCATATTTTGAAAATAAAAAGGAAATCTGGGTTCAGGAGTGTAATCTAATAGAAAATGTAGTATTTCTAGAATCCACAAGATGCTGTTTCTTTTACAATTTCCATGGCTAGAGCTCCCTTTTTGAAATTAGAACATTACCTCTCCTTCAACTGGCCCTTCTGGTCTTCCTGTTAGATGCTGACAGACCAATGCATTTCAGCTTCACCTCAGCCATTTTAAGTGTATTACATTGTTAGTCTGTCAAGTCACACTGCTGATAATGCAGTAAAACAATACAACCATAGAAATCACATAACAGGCAAGTGGGTGCCTTCTGCCTTCTGATTCTTTGTCACAGATTACTTCAGCTCATCATTGCTGCTGTGGTTTGTCATGACTTCAGGAAGGCTGAGGATGCTGAATTTGACATGCCTGAGTCAGTCTGCACTGAATCATTGCATTACTGAATGATTGAAAGTCACTTCCATCACAGTGCCTCCTGCCTCAGCAAGGAGATGGGGACTTTCCTGCCAATTCCCTCTCTACAGGCTTGAAGGAATGAAGAATCTGAGCTAGAAAAGCAGGATATCAGCAGGGGTATCAATATTGGGGAAAGCTAAACAGGTGGCACTAGGTTTGGGTGATATGACAGAAGTGATAAAAAAGCCAAAGGATATAAATATTTCAGTTTTTGGATGTGTGAGCTAGTTTTGCCAAACGCCAAACCCGTGACCTAGGCCTTTGCATTCATGGCTTGCAAAAAGCAACATCAATGTTTTGAGGTTTTTACTGAGAAAATTGTTAACACTTTTCTACATAAAGGGCAGGGTATTGGTCACGTTAGCACAATTTGTAATGAAGGCACTGCTACAGAAAGCATCTGTGAATGCCAGTGACTGCATCAGTTGTTGCTCATTACAGGCAATTAAGCTGTTGATATTCTCACCTAAGAGGTCTTCCATAAATTATCTGTTTAATTACTAATCTGGGTGAAACAAGGGAAAATTACCACTTCCTCCCACGGGGAGAAACCAGTCAGGAGATCAGGCTTACCTTATTGAAGACACCACAGGCATTTTATGAGATCTTCTGGTACTCCTGAATCACTCTTGATTTGTTCAGGGTGCTTTTTAGAAGTACAAGGACTCTGATTTCTGTGGCTACTTCCATTCCCTTAAGATACTAAAATATTATTTACCTATCATTCCTAAAAGCATTGAAGTTTCCAAAAACACTAGAAAACCCTTCCTAGAGAGATGATCGATGATCAAAGCCAGACTTAAAGACATTTGGACAATGATAACATGTTTTAACTTTTGGCCAGCCCTGAAGCGGTCAGGTAGTTAGACTAGATGATTTTTGCAGCTCCTTTCCAATTGAAAATATTCTGTTCTATTCTATTCTATTCTATTCTATTCTATTCTATTCTATTCTATTCTATTTCTCAGTTTGCAAGCAGTTTGGATGAAAAAAATACTTTTCTTTCCCAGTTACTTAGAGAAAATGCATCATGCTCAATTCAAACAAGATAATGGTGATACTGGCATGTAGACATATATTGAAGGAAAGAATTCAGGATGACAAAAGCATAGTGCTGATGCAGAAACAATTTTCACACTTCTGCCAAAAGGCCCACTGTGTGTGTGTTGCACTAAGCACAAAAAAGTAAAAAACCATATATATTAAAACAAGCTTCCTTAGACCTTAACATATACAGAGAATCTCTCATTTTACTCAATGCCAAATCAGTGCTTTAAGAGTAAACCTTTATTCACAAGTAAGAGCAAGGAACTGGACACACAGCGTCAAAACACACTCAGTTTTATGGACCATTCTGAGTTTTGGTTTGAGCATGAATCATTAAATAACTTCACACACAGTAAGAATTCTCATGACTTAAGGCATATCTTCACCTGTGTAAACCTCATGGACTCATTTAAAGGAGCTCCCTTGTATTTCTTTTGACAGGTCTATGAATTTCTATTTGTCTTCTTCCAATTCTTATTGTTTTACCACTCTTTATGTTCTGCATCTGGGTCTACATGATGCTACTGACCACACGTAATTTAATATCCTGTCTTTCGTTTCCTACCCAACCACCAGACCATATATCCTATTTATTTTCTCATTTTTCAGTCCTTTTTTTTTCCTTTTATGTAATTCTCAGTCTCATATGAATAAGCCCAACTCTCTCTGTTGTTGCACTAATGTTACTGAAAGTCAGATCTACCTCTTAGAAATTGACACTCAGTTTCTTCTATTGACACCAATAATATTTTTTTCCGTAAACTTCCTCATTATCCCATTATTGTTTAATGTTACAGCAGAATATTATTCTAATCCAGTCATTTTCAACCAATCTAATATAGCCCCAAAGTGGATTAGCCAGCAGGCACTGGTAGGCTGTGCATCCATCAGTTGACAGCTATAAAATCCCAGGATAATTAAATACAGACAGATATCCAGAAAGGGAAGGGAAAATTAATTTGCCTCCTACTTTTCCATCTGTTGCTGTTCACTCTATACAACTGAGGACCAGCTCTTTGCCCTTTCTTCTTCCATTCACCTAAAGCTGGAAGTGGCAAACAATGCTCTGAGAAACTGAACTAAGGGCAATGATGAGATGTCTGATCCCCCCACCCTGTCCCTAGGCAGGAAGTTTCTGCAGCAGTCCCACCAACACCAGGGTACCTACACAGGGTTTGCACCATGATGGATTAATCAGTGTCAGTACAGTGAAGCATCCAACCCCATGGCTGGCATGTCCTGAGGGTGAGCACTCTGTAAATCACCCGTAAACTGGACATTATATGATACCTTAGTGTCATAATCACATTAAGTGCTGATTCCTTTGTGTGCATGGGCTTTTTCTCCACGTTCACATTTAATCATAGCACAAAATAAGGGAGTGAATCAGATTTTTTTTGTGAGTTCAATTTGTCTCTTTCTTTCAGCCCACCTTTTTTTTTCCTTAAGTACATGTCACCAGAACATGCAAGTTTGCACATTCTATAGTCATGACTTCTTTTATTCATGTTCCTTTGCTCAGCAATTTTTTTTTCTTACATTGCAGAACTTATCTTCAGAACAAAGAAGGAGCTTGAACTTTTATGTTTTGTTCATAGCAAGGTGTCTTCCTTCAAGCGGGCTAAACCCCACTATCCCAATGCTAATGCAAATAGTGATCAATATGAGCACTACTATTTCCATTCTTTGAGGTTACTTGTATTTGCAAGGAGTAAATTTATATTTGCTATAAATATCTTCTGTAGCATTTTCCATGTAATTAATTGCATTGTGATATTCACCTAACTAAATGTAACTGGTTATCAAGCATGCAGACTTTTCCCCTTCTGTATCAGCATCCTCCAACCCCATCTTCTCCTTCTGACATTGTCACAGCCACTACACGGCTGCTGCTTAACTACCACTCTCATCAGTGAGTCTGAAAAAGTAAAACTTCAAAGCAAGTAAGAGGTCCATTTCTCCTTTTGGCTACCTGCCAGCAGTGTAGTCGGTGGGGATTAGTGTTTGAGGCTTTTTTCCCTCCTGCTTTAAGGAGTGGCTATTGAAAGCTGCCTGAGGAACCTACTTTGGCAGGGAGAAGCTAAAAGGTTTTGTTAGTTGCTGTGTGTATGAGGTGGACACTGTAGCACATTTTTGTCAGTCTGAAATAAAATAACCATTTTAATGGTGTGGCCTCCTCCCTGCTGCCCAGAAGATGCCTCAAACAACTGCAATGGAATGGGAGTTCTGGGGAGGGAGGAAGATGAAATGAGTCATGAGGCCTCCAAAAGACTCAGGCTGCCCCGCTCCACAGACCTTTAACTCTCGCCCTAACGTTTTAAAGTGTTCCTCTGACATATAAAAAACAGTCTCATTTTCTGAATAAGATAATTCTCCTTGGGCAACAAATAAGATAATATTACTCCTTACTTCTGCAGATCCAGCTGTTTCGACAGAGCTGTTTCGACCCCCCTTCCTCCAACACCAAAAAAGCCTTGTGTAGACTATGGCTTTGTTTCCATAACTGATCAAAAGGGACTCATAATTAAGCAACATCCAAAGCAGGCCAATCTGCAAATCTTGGCTTTCTAACTTGACATGCTTAAAGCCAGAAGCACTGAAATTATCAACAGCTTGTAAGAGACCCTTGAAACAGCTGGAGCTGGGTCAGGGCAGGCTCAGGCTGGAGATCAGGGAAAGGTTCTTCCCCCAGAGGGCGTCGGGCACTGCCCAGGCTCCCCAGGGAATGGTCACGGCCCCAAGGCTGCCAGAGCTGCGGGAGCGTTTGGACACCGCTCTCAGGGATGCACAGGGGGGGATTGTTGGGGTGTCTGTGCAGGGACTGTCGGGGTGTCTGTGCAGGGATTGCTGGGGTGTCTGTGCAGGGATTGTTGGGGTGTCTGTGCAGGGATTGTTGGGGTGTCTGTGCAGGGATTGTTGGGGTGTCTGTGCAGGGATTGTTGGGGTGTCTGTGCAGGGATGGTTGGGATGTCTGTGCAGGTCAAGAGGTTGGACTCGATGATTCTTGTGGGTCTCTTTCAACTTTGAATATTCTATGATTCTGTGAGAAGAAAGGGGATGATGAACACTTGGTCCTGAGGAAGGAGATCATTCTCTCTCACAGGATAGCAAGACACATGGCAAGAATTGTGTTCCTCAGCTTATGCAAGGCTGTGCATAAGCTAAGGAACACAATTCACCTCTACCCCTTCTACTTCCATGAAATCCCAAACTGCTATCATACCTTACAGGAGTATTTCAGTGCACAAGCCCACTGTCAGCAACACTGTACATAGTATCAGCCAATCTGCTTTTCAAAAGTAAACGTAGAACAAAACCTTGATTACCTGCATAATTAATCCCTGTTCACAGTCATTTGCATGCCTGAATAATTAAAGAATTATGTTCTAAAAATGAAAAGCGAGCAAATCCTGCATTTTTGTACTTGAAAAGCTGCAGCAGCAATCATGATAGTTCATAGCACATAAATAATTCAAACTGAGCTTCCTTGCCTTTATTTTTTTTCCTTGCAGAAATCCTCTTAGCACTTCCTAATTAAATGAAAATATTTTATAAGCCATCACTTTCTGACATCACAAGAATATTTTAAACTCCAGATTATACAAACCGGATTTACATTTTCAGCATTTGCGATCTGATATTCAGGGCCATTTAAAGGAACCATAAAGGGTGATTAAATGGGCATGTATTTTTAAAGGAAAAAAAAAAAGGGAAAACAAACTGCATTGCACTGGTCAGCTGACTTTAACACAACCTTCATTTTACTTGGCCACTCTGCACTTTCAATTTAGACTGCTAAATTTAAAAATTGACAAAATCCTGACACAAATTATACACTCAGCAGGTGGGCGCGGGGGGGGGGGGGGGGGAGGAGGCGGGGGTAGGCGTATATGCTGCAGGATGCTAAGTCAGCGTTAAAAGATTACATTTTCCCCACAGAATTAGTAATTTTTACATATTTAACTGTCCCGGCAGCCCTGAGGGCCGCGACCGCTGCGTGAGGGCAGCAGGGGGCGGCCTCGGCCCGCCATGCCGGGCGGGCAGAGCCCGCGCGCGGGGAACGTTCTGGAACGGCCCCAGGGCCGCCTGGAGGAGCCGAGCCGTGAGAGGCCGAGCCATGTCCGGAGCCCGGGGAGGATCCGGCTGCGTGTCGCTGCCGTGTCCCGGTTAAGCCCAGACGGGCGGGGGGAAGCTCACTCGCTCCCGCCTCAGCATGAAGCTCGGACCGCCCCGCTGCCGCCATGCAACCACTCAGCGCTACGATCCCGCCTGCCTCCATTTTCTCTGGGCTCCCCCCGCAGGCAGCCGTCCTCAGCCACCGCCCCCGCCGCCCACAGCCCGCCCTTCCCTGCGGGCCGAGCGGGCTGGCACGGCTGGGAGGTCTCCGGACGGGTGCCGGGCAGCGGAACCCCGGCTGGCGAGGCGCAGAGCCCTCTCCGCCGTGAGGGGCAGCACCCTCAGACATCTTCATTTCGATCGCCCCTTCGTGTTCGCTTGGAGGGCCGTGCGTGAAAACACAAACTGGAAGAGTTGGCCGGCTCTCCTCCCTTTTTTGTAAATCTTGGGCTCTCTGGAAGCAGCGCTGAAGGGGCGCGGTGGGCGCAGGGCTCCGTCTGCTCGCATATCCCTCCGGGGGTTCCTTGGCTCCTCCGCGGCCCCGGATTAAGGCTTGTGCCGCTCCTGGATGTGATCCCAGCCCGTCCTCCGCTGTCCCGTTTAATGCGCAGGAGCGGTGGCTGTGTAAAATGGCGAGGCTGTCTGCGTGGTGCTGTGTGCAGGGACCGCCTGCTGCCCCCCGGGGCTCCTGTCCTTGGATCGAACAAAAATTCCCCTAAATAGAACATCCACAGCGTCCCGGTCTGTCCTTTCCCTCCCGAGTAACCGAGCACGTCACATTCCGGGCCCCCGAAGTGTATTCTAAAGACAAGGTTGCTGAAATCATACTAGCCCTTTTAAGAAAACCATACCGATTGTTCACAATTGTGACATGAGAGCATATCACTACACCTAATTTTATTTTTTTTTTAGCCGTCCGTGAAGAGGACAGTGAATCCTGGCATTTAAAACTTTCCCCGGGTGCGATGGTGGATTTTAATTCCCGCATCCAGCGCCCCGGCCGGCATTCGCGAGCAGAGGGATAACCGGGGATGTGCCACTGTAAAACAGCCCCGAGGTGTCCGCAGAGAGTGGCACGGGCCACTCTGTTTTAGCACTGCGGTTTGTCACGCTGCTCGGGATCACCCGGGGATCGTCCTGATTAATCCGGCTGGTTTAGACTGAGCGCTGTCTGACGCAGACATAGAGACAAAGCCTGTCAGACAGAGCCGAGAAAAGCTGCTCCTGTTACTGACTTTGCATTACCTCAACTCTTTTTCCCGATGTATTGAAAAAGGTCTGGGGGAGCTTAGATATATATTTATACATGCGCATATAAACACATAATATGTACTTTATATATTTTATAAATAAATGCCAATCAGAATATCTCAATCCCGGGTTTACCCTTTGTTAAACTGTTTTGGGAGATTCTGCAAGGCCTAGTGCGCAGGGACGGGGTTGCCGCTTCGTACAGAAAAAAGAAGGGACATTGAAGGGGGGAAAACAATCAAATAAACAGAAAAAAAACTAAAAACACAAATCAACAACAACAAAAAGATCCAAAACAACAAAAAAAGAAGGAAGGTTCCTTCCATTCGTGGTTGGAGCGTCCGGAGGGTAATCAGAGCAGCAGCAGCTCGGTCTCCGGGAGCCAGCAGTGCTGTGCTGCTGCCCGCCTGTCCTAAGCTGGTATTTGGGGGTGAATTTTTGTTACTTTTAAATTTTCTTTCTTTGCTTTACTGAGATCTCGGCAATATTTCGGGTTTAGGTAGTTAACTCTTTTTGTTGCTAATTTACGGTCAGGGCAGGCAGCGCGGGGCCCGATGTCACAGCCCAGCTCGCTGCCGGCGGCGGGCTCCGTGTGTCCCTGCGAGCCCGGCTGAGTTCCAAGGGTGCTTTTCTATCGCGGAGAATATCTGATGGCTTGGAAAGGCCAGACGTGGATAAAAATAACTGGTGGGACTCGGGGCACGCTCGGCTCTTCCCCCGTGGCGATTTTGGTTCTCAGCATCCCCCGCGGGTGGGAGCCGGGGCAGCGGCGCTCACAGCAGCCCGGCGGTCGGAGCGCGCTGGCTCTGCTTCCCCACGGAGTGGACGAGTCCTGCTCCAGACTGTCACATATCCTAAAAGTATTTTTCGGTTATGAGAGCCCTTTTTAAAAAAAAAAAAAAAAAATCCTTTTTTTTTTTTTAAATTCCTGTTTTCCACCATATTTCTGTACTGCTCACATTGTTTACGGCATCCTTTGTGCGTGGTGCAGTGAATTTGGGATTGAAACGACATCGTAGGGTTTATTGCTTGTTAAGTCCATAGTTAGGCCTTCCTCAAAAAGGTAGCCCGGTTTCTCCTAAGGCTTCAGCCCCCAGCACCTGCCAGAGAAATCCACGGTAATAGTAAGGAGGAAAATTAAAAAAATAGGTGCTCAGAACGGAGGAAAATAATTTTCTTTGTATTAAAAGTAAAACTAGGAGCCCCAGTGGCGTCTCCATCTTGCAAAATGAGGGACTAACTCTGCATTTTCCTGTTTGAGAGCCCTCTTGCTTTCTTCGAGTAGTGCATGCTATGTGGAGAGCAATGTGAAAACGCAAAGAATTTTCAAATAAATAATAACTTTCATGGAGCAGTGATGAATAAGTAACACTGGTCATAATAGCAGTTAATGGATTATTAAAGTATTTTTTTTGAAGCGTGAATGGAAGCTAAATATTGTACTGGATAATTCAGTGTAGTCCCTTTTCGCTGCTCTTTGGAAGGGAATATTTGCCAAGCCCCCGGCTTGGCTCTGGCTCCCGCTGCCGCGCCGATCCTTGGAGCAGGGCAGCAGCCGCCTGGCACTCGTGTGCCCTCGCTGTGCAAAGGCAGGGATCCGTGGGGACGTGGGGAGGGATCCCGGAGGGTTTTGGGAGCGGCTCCGTGTCCCTTGGGCCGGAGCAGCCCTGCCCGGCATGGGCGGGGGTGCGGCGTTGTCCCCTCGTCTCTGAGGCTGAGGAGAGAAAGGAAAATACACCCGACTCCTGTCGTGGTTCTCATAGGGCCTCGTTCCCTTCCACCCTAAGTCAATAGAAATTTTGTCTTTCCGTTAATTAAAAATGTACAGTAAGGCCCCACTCGTCGCCTCCATAGTTTTGGGTTTGTTTTTGTTTCTTCTGGAATTTTTTGGTAATGGACTAATGTAATAAACATGGATACAAAGTGGATACTGAAAAACAAAAACAACAATAAAAACTCAACATAAAATAAAATAATAAAATAAAATATAACCAGCCAAAAATCCAGCACCTCCTGAACTCTACATTTTTACTGCTTGTGAAGAGGAAGGTCAATACAAGCAAAAATACTGAAATCTTGTTTTGTGAAGTCACTTTTGTAAAAAAAAATCTTTAAAAAACCCATTAATTCCTAATTAGGGAAAATGAATCGCTACCAGAGTCCTTTTTACCTAAAATACTTAGTTCTTAAATCGGCAGGGTCATGTTTTAAATGTTCCGTACGTCTGTAACCGCTGAGATCGTCTGTAACTTACGGAAATCTTTAGTGCGGTGTCAGCCAATATTTTAACAACAATAGTAACAATTAAGCGAGCGGGATTTTTAGAAACGTATTGTGTGTTTCCTCCTAAAAGCGGCGACACTGGGGCTCGGGAGGTGTCCTAGATTTTGTTTGCTTGTTGTGTGTGGGTTTTTTGTAAGTTTGTTTGTTTCGGGATTTTTGTTTGGTTTTTTTTTTTTTCTGCCCACTATCAGTCCTTCAGCATCAACAGGCTTCCCTGAAAGGTACTGACAGTTTCGGGAATACTCTGTTGCTTTCCCGTCATTTCCAGGTAAACTCCGATGTGGTCTCAGAATTATTTCCTGTATTTATATGTTTATGATTTAAAACCAATTGCGGCAAAGTAGCCCTTAAGAGTAGAATGTTTACCGTCTATAATGTTGATTAGCTTCCCACGGGGAGCTGTCGTCTGGATACAGTTTTTTTTCTTTTTTTTTTTTGCTCTCCATTTTAAATGCTTCCAAATAATCCCGCATCCTTCCAGCAGAAAAACCGGGGGAGCGTCTTCTAAGATGTTATTTAACGCGAAATAACGAATCGTTTGAACATCCACGAAGCGCTGATTTCGTGTCTGCTCTCAATCCATTACCTCAAATAACATCCCACGCTGTGTTCAGGGCAGGCGTTTGCTCTCCCGGCTCTTCCTGTGTCCTATTAATAGGACAAATCCGCCCGCGCATGACCCTTCCTACAAGAATTCGGCTACAGTTTGCTTTGACTTATCGCTGCCTGTAAAATGGGTCCTATAATTAAAAAAATCCAAATCTTTTTCTCTTTCACAGCACTTCGATGGAGAGCTTGGGGTGGAAGAGCACCACGCGTGTATACCTACAAACCAAGATAGATGCCGAGCTTGCCTGCATCTTGACAGAAATCTGCTGGCTTTTACTAAATAAATTGTGTTTAGTTTAGCATTTTTTCTCCCATGGAAGTGTGTTGTGGTTGGTATGCAAAGAGCAGAGCGGCAGTGAGAGACTTGCTGCTGATATCCCCAAACTTTGTCAAGCGTTGTCAGACCAGGACATGAAATCACTTGTATAAGCTTCCTTTTTAAAAGAGAAAAAAACCCCACTAAATAAATACGCAGAAACAAACGAACAAATTTTTTTAAAAAGCAATTAAGAAAAAAAAGTAATAGAACAAACTTAGGAGTTTTTTAAGGTAAATTTGTGCTCAGCTGAGGGAGAAGCCCAGCGGTTGCTGCCCGCACATGGAAAGGGTGCCGGGAGGAAGAGCTGCAGTGCAGGGCCGGCTGAATCCCCGCCACCATCCCCGCGATGGGGACATTGTCCCACCTGGGCACCCCGGGGGTGGCTGCACCTGCAGCCCAGACCCCCCTACCCGGGACCACCCCCTCTCAAAAAGCCGCTCCTGCCAAAAATCCAAAAATCCCGTCTCCTGGGAGGGACTGGGAGGTACATTTGCTGGAAGATGCTAGGAATGAAGGAAAAACAGCTGGTGAAGATAAGCTGGAAAGCTCTGTGTGTCTCCCATCAGCATAGACACAGCGCCTCACCCCCCTTTTAATTTTAGACGTTAAAATCAGAGTGTATTTCCTCAGCAGGTACCTAAAGGAAGAACCCTGATGTTTGCTCTACCGTCTGTCGGTCCCTTTGCATTTACAAATGGGCTTTTGTGCATTTGTTTCTCACAAGAAGCTATCATCGCTGTTAATGATTGTAAAAATGTAAAAAAAAAAAAAAGATGTTAAAAAATGTGAATTCATAGCCTGCTAGCAGAGAGTGCTCCTCACTCTCCTGGCAATTAAATTAAGGGTGTCGATTTGGGTTAGGGAGCATCCTTCAATTTTAGGGGAGAGGTGGTTGAAGTCAAGAATGCCTTTTCTGTTTTGTTGTTTGTTGCGCTTTTTTTTTTCCTTTTCTTTCTTTCTTTTCTTTTTTTTTTTTTTTTTTTCCCCGAAGGCTTTTCCCTTTTAGTATTTAAATCGTGTTGAAGAAAACATTTCTTCTCCGTGCTCGTTTAGGCTCTCTCTCCCTTGGAAACTCCAGACGGGAGGGCAACAGGCGTGCATGATTTGGGAGGTTTTGCTGTTTTTTAAAAATGTTTGCCATGCTGCAGCCATTATTCCGAGAACCCTGCGAGCTCTTCATTCACCGGCTTTCAGGGCTCCTTTCTTCATTTTGCAGCCGGCCCAACTTGAGACTCCGGAGAAGAAATGAAAACCAAGTAGAAATAATAAGAATAAAAAGAGAAAGCAGCCTCCCGCCTTTCCTGCGCGTCACCCCAAAACGAAGCTGCGCCCCAAGCCACGCTTCTCTTGGGGAATCGAATTGCCCCTCTTCCCATCGGGACGCTTGAGAGTGATTTTATCTGCCTGAACTTTAGGACAAAGGTGTTTTCCAGAGGAAATTTCCACTCCTGCTGCCGCCTCACACCAGAGGGCGCCAGGAGCCTTCCCAGGTTTTGCTGCCTCAAGCGCTGCTGGAAATTAACTTTTTGGGCGCTCTCCCTGAATGTTTTTCTAACCTTTCCCTTTTAAAATATACAGCTGGATTCCTACTTTTTTTTTTTTCCTTATAAAATGCGTGTTGGTTTGTTCTGGTTTGGGTTTGTAAGGTTTTTTTCCCTGTCCTCGTAGTTCCCTTTATCAGCTCTTCCAGGCCTTCCCTGCAGCAGTCGCCAGGACTCTCAGGAGATGAACAGCTTTACTCTGTCTATGCTGACTTGATCCTAATGAAGTCACTGGATCACCTTTGTGTGACATTACCGTGCTGTCCCTCATAAATTTCTGGGATGAAAATTGTCTGGCTATGTTTGAGCATAAAGGGTCACTCAGGGCTCTTCAAGCAGAATAGCAAAACATGGCACTAGAGGAGAAACAGTGTGATGAGGTTTCCAACAGAGCTTATAATTCTAAATAAATTACTAAAAATGAAGAGAAACAATAAGAAGAGAAGAAGAAATAATAATGTAAATATTAAGATATGTCATTTCCACATTTCCTGTAAACTTTTATCAAGAAGCTACATATGATTTTGCTATTCACATCTGAGGATCAGCAGAAATGCAAAATGCATGGTCCAAATAATCATAAAAAAAAATCTGAGCATAAAACATAAAAACCAACAAAGAAAAACATTTTCATTCTGGAGGCTGGTGGGAAAGCTCAGTTGATGATAAATGTTTGTCCTTGTACTATTTAAATTGAAATATGGATATAAAAATTTATGGGCCTGTTTGTTCATTTGTATAATTTTATTTAACATCTTTCAATCATAAAAAAAGAAAATTAATCAAAGGTTGCTGACTTTCCTCAAACTCCAATCCCTTTAAAGGATCAGACTGTATTACTTACTTGTTAGTGTTGATTTTTATATTTGAAGTATGTGCATAAGATGAGAATCTTTGTCTCAGAGCAAATGGGACGGTGTGTTGGATATTGTGAGAAAATATTTTAGTGGGCAACAGATGCCTTCCAATCCTAAACCTGGAAATACACTGTGTTTCTCTGTGCCCAACATACTGTGTGTGGTGGAACTCTGACATTCAGAGGTCTCAATGGATGCTCATGCCTGGCCATGGCACTGATGGATGCTTGATAACTTGCTTGATTTTTTTTCTTCTTGTTTTTTTAAGGAGTAGACTTCTTGGAGAGACTTCTTGACTCTTGGAACAAAACAGAAAAAAAATCATGTTAAATTCATCTTGGCCCTTATGCCACTTTCATTGAAGCTGAAAGTAACCCCCTCTTTGACTTTACTGGGAACAGGACCGAGCCATTTAAAATGCTATTTTGTAATATAAATCTTTTAAGTCTTAAATATTTCCATACAGTGGAGCAAAGAAGTCTCAAACGTCATCAGAAAGACTGCTTCTTGTTAGGTGGTTACAATGTGCCATTTCTGTTCAAATAACATTTACAAATAAGAGAGACAAATACATTTGTACAATTTGGCAGTCTGACACTACTAGGGTTGGGTGTTTGCCGCTTTTATACATTATGGTATTTCTGACAATAATTTTAACTCTTTGGGTATGTAAAACAAAGCCCAGATGTTTCTCAGCAGCAGCATCTCCTCATCAGGTCCCTTAGCCGAGCCTTACTGGAGTGTAGGGTTTGGTTACAGCTAAACTCAAATCTAATTTTTCCATAAGTGTGGAGGGACTGTGTGCAAAGGCAGGGGTGGGAAGAGGGAAGAGGGACACAGAAGGAGGAAACTGTCTTCTTCTCCAAATGTGCCAAGTCCACACCTGTGGGATCTTGGAGAACTGTTAAATTCTCATCTTTGTAACTTCTTCCCTCATTGGCAGTGGTTTAAAAAGGATTGAGGGAACAGTTGCAGAAAAAGCCCTCAAAATACTACATTTTTGGAAGGTGAGAGAGGCTGCCTTCTCCAGATCATTGGGGGCTCCAGGGTTCAAATCTGAATCTTGAGCTGCTGTGATATCCTGCCCAGCACCCTGTCTTCTCATTCAGGAATACAACTTCCATGGAGTTGTTTGTTTGTTGTTTGTTTTCCCTCAGCATAAACAAATAAGTACAACTGAGCAGCATCCATGTAGTCTTACACATCTTACCAGTGACCTCCTAACAGGGGGGTATTGTCCAAGTGAAAATTTACCTGATTTTTTGCCAAATACCACTACAAGTCTCACTTTTCTTTCTTTTTCTGGGTGTGTTGTCTTTCTCTGGGTGCGTGATGTCTTGCAGTAAGCTTTTCAAGGGAAGAACTGTCTTTATAGGTTGTGTCTTTATAGCATCTTGTGTAGTGGCCCAAGCTTGCAATTACTGAGTGATAAGATGTCCTCATCTAAAGAAAGACAGACTGATCTTTTAAATTCATGTTTTGAAGTAGATGATGATTAACAAAGAGGAAAAAAAAAAGGGTGAGGGTGCATATACACTGTGGAGAGAAAAGAGACTTTTGTTGTCTCTGCACTTTCTTTGTCTCAGGAAATACCTGTGGCTCCTTGTAAGATGCACATAGCATAAAAATATTTTAATGTTTAAAGGTGTACTGCAAGGGGAATAAAGGCAAAAATGTCAAGTTATAAACCCATTGGAAGGAAATATATCTTTGGGGGAGAGCTTTAAACTGTGGTCTTTTCAGAGGAGTAAAACAATTAGAAATACTACCAACAAATTAATGATAAAAGTAGAGAAAACTGAAAATAGTTCTACAATGGTACTTGTACATTTCATAACAGTTGAGTGACCTTTCCTTCATGCTTTGGGCCTGATCTTGAAGAACATCTTAACTAAATATCTCTGAGGACCATGGTGGTACCACATAGATCAGATCCATGTGTTTGGGTCAAAAGTGGCCCCAGCTGTTAGAGGATAAGTATCAGCAGAAACTCAAACTCCTTTAAGCCAATAGCAGCAGAGGAGTGAAAATGCTCTGTAATTATATCCTGAAAGTGTTTAGTGATATTTGCTTTTAATCACTGAAAGCAGTTCATTCCCTTGTGCTGCTGATCCAGAGACTTGCAAGGAGATCTAAAAACAGCTTCACATCAAAACACTGGGAAAGCACAGAGATGGACATGGTGAATACCAGAATAGCTCCCAGGGTTACAGCTCTGCACAGAAATGCAGGCATCAAAGTGCCAACCCATAAACCAGCAGAGCTCGTTGGGCATATTCTAACTGCACTAGGAAGAATTAGTGTAGTTATTCTTCAAATTAGTGCAATATGGTCTGTTTTGACTCTAATATCTTCCTTGAAAATAACAAGGGGTTCTGTCTGTGGTTAGAGTGAGTAGGATGAAAGCAGAGACCTCAGTGGGATTGTTGGGTAGGGAAGCAGGGTCTGTACACACACATTGGCATCAGCAGAGTCTCTGTGCCTATTGCATTGTTACTTTTGTTTATTTGCCTATCTGATCATGTTTGTATTTGCAGGAACCCCAAAGCACTGTCAAGTAACACTTGTGCAATAGGAGACTCTATACAATAAACTTTACATATTACCTGGTTTTCACCCAATATACCTCTAAGATTCCTCTTTTCACTAGTTCACCGTGGCAAAACTCACTCATTTAATGTCAGTCTTATATTCTATTTAATTGTTGGTTTATGGCAAATTTATTTTGGATTAAACTTACAAGCACAAATGCCACCACTTAACAACAGTCCTCTGTCTAAATTTGTGATACTTTCCAGTGCACTCTAGAGAAGAAAAATGTAAAAGATACAGTAAAACAGCCTCTTGTTTTGATGAAAAATTGCTAGCAGTCATAATGTAATTAACTTAACCAACAAGGCAATAAAAATTAAGTGCCCAGTTTATAAGTAATCCCATAGTAAGGCTAAATTTCCTAGAAGTTATACAGCAAAACATTTTCCATTAGGACATTCATAAACTTTTGTACTCAACAACATCATTTCCTTGAGTCTTTTGGAATCCAACAAGAGGGCTGTGGTTGAGGGAGAAACAGTGATGTACATGACCAAAAGGTTGTGTTCCATCAGTGAGAAAGCTTAGGGGAAATGACAGGAGTGTTATAGATTATATTTTTTTCTGACCAGACTTTACTTAAATGCTCAAATGATAGGGTCATTATTTTTTGTATTTCTGAGGAAGTAATATTTTTGCTACTTGTAAGTGACTGTTTGTAATTTTTGCTGTAATAATAAGTACCTATCCAATCAATCTTGATTTTTAAATCTCTTTCAGTCTCTTGAACAAATATGTTTACAAGAAAAGTCCAGTTTGTTTAGAATCATGCAATGATTTAGATTGCAAGGGACTTTGGAAGTCATCTGGTCCAACCTCCTACTCAGAGCAGACCTAACCTATTAAGATGAGTTGGTTTTCTTTATTTCTTCCTTTCTTTTTTTTTTTTTTTTTTTTGGTAATAACTTCAGTGGCAGTAGTTCTTGCTGAAGAGCTTGTTCTAAACCACTTTCCATTTACTAAATTTCATTTTTTGTCTTCTCTGTGAACCTACCCTGTAGTTCCCTTTGGAATCAACAGTCTCTGTTCATTATTTATTCTGCTCTTGCCTCTTGCATTGGAAAAGGACAGAGACTAATCTGAGTATCTAGGGTGAAATACAGTTTGGAAAATGTTCCTTCTTCCATGTTAAAAAGATTATAAAACCATATTCTGAAGTATGACCATACTTCAAGGTTAATTCCTTGAATCTAAAGGTTATTAAACCATTCTTATGTTTTTAGGCCCAAAAGAAAATTGTTTTCTATATATTTCCAGAGATGATGAGCTGTTGATTTATGATTCTTTGTAAATTATAGGAGAGCTGAACAAAATATGAAACCTAAAGGCCTGGCTTTACTCTCAGCTGTTCTGGTATAATTCAAGCTCAGCTTCTCCAGTGTTGATGAATTTATTCCAGTTCTACGCTGCTGTGACCAAACCAGAATTTATTGCATAGTTTGCATGAAAGATTTATCTTAGATTATGGGCTTTCTCTTAGTTGGTCTATAGCATCTCTTTCTCACCCTTTCCCTATTTTATAATTTAAAAAAGTGTTTCTTTTCAAAAGAAAATGCCAAACTCTACCTGAAAAACTGTATTACACTCACAGTCTTGCAAACTGTTGTCTTTTAAAGGGAAGCTCTTTGCCGACAGACCATGAAACTTGGGAAGGATCCTGTGGAGGATTTGGTCATGTTTAGAAACCATCCAGAGTAGCTATGACAACTTCATATCCAGGGGCCAAGATTGTGTCCACATACCAAATATCTGACACTATCCAAGATCCTTATCCAATGTGAAGAGGAAATTGTAAAACTATAATTGCCTAAAACAACCCCTAGAGAGAGTACTGCTGGTTCTTAGGAAGATTTTTTGACATCTTAAATACAGCTTTTTCTTAAGAGGTCTGAAACAGGAAACTCGTGAAAGAAAAGAAAATAGTGAAATGAATAAGGTATCTATAACTCTGGAAAAACAGGTTTCCATCTAGGTCCCTTCATTGTTACTTGCTGTGATTTCTCAATGAGCATTTAGTTAAATAAACTTGTGTTCTAAAAGCCTCTGAAATATATCAATATCATTTGCTTTGGTTTATATTTTAAGTGGGAGTGGTATCCACTCAGGGTTTCAGCTCCCTCTAATGTGGATCAGGTGGGATTAATGCTAAATGCAGTTGAGGAAGGAGCACTGAGAGATGCTGATTGCAGCAATGGTGACTGGGCAAGGTCCATTCTATTGCCTGGTCCAGGCAGTTCAGAGTCTAACTGTGGTTTTTTGGTATCACATATGGACATGAAGCTTCTAAAGGATAAAAATCTGCATTTCTGTGCAAGGGATATGTTTGCTTCAGCATCTTCAGCCTGTTCTTTTTGGTAAAAGCCAGGCTCTGTGATATTTCTCCTAGTTATTGATTGTTAATATAGTTTCTTCTTCCTGTCCCTGCACAGCAGTGAGATTTTTACATCCTGCTGTATTTAATCCCGTTCTATTTTTTTGGATGTGCAACACAGGTTTTTCTAAAGGAAGAGAGTCCTGGAAAAGGCATTACTAAAGGTACTGATCTAAAAAAACAGGTGAATAAATGGTGGTTTGGTTTTGGCAGATAATATTTTGCATATGGGCTCAGGTAAAATCAAACTCAAACATTTTAATAATGGCACATTAACATAACTGTCTTTGGCAAAATATTTCTGGCTACTTTTCATGAAAGTAAAAAGACACTGATATATCTGGATAAATAGGAGCAGATGGTAATTTTCATCATTCTTCCTTTTCCCTGCTTTTACTAGCAGCCCAATGAGGGAGAACTAAAAGACAAAAACTCCTCTTAAGAGAATTTGGATCAGAAACTGCAAAATAGATATCCCAACTTATGATTTAGCCTTTGCCCTGTGGGGTCATGCTCTTGAATGCTCTTCATGTACTTGATTAATAAAGCCAAAGGATTTTCATCACTGAAAAAAAATGTTCAGACGTGTTTGCCAGATTTTACATGAGTTAAGGGCTGCTTTGATTTGTGAAAACTGCATTTTTGGTGAATATGTTCTTATTCAGGAAAAGCTTTCCATCGTGATAATGGTTATCTGCAAGTCAATGTTAACTTGGCAGCCTTCATGGTTTGGCAGCAGATTTTAGCTTTACATAACACTGAGTTATTATTATTGTATCATATTGCAGCTTTTATGAAGTAATCAAGTTTTCAAATGTTGGGGTTTTTTTTAAGTCGGGGAATGCAACAGGCTTTTTACAGGCATGTGACTTTATGCTCTACATATCCTGTACAGTTCATTACATTTCATTTAAAATACAAATCAGATCAGTGCATGTATCTGGTAATCAAAGATATCTATTACACCATCTAAATACAGAGTCTCCTTTTATGTTTCAAGGCTCCACATTTTTAAAATGCCCAGTGTTAATATTGTACTGGCATATTGTTAATATTGTATTGGAGTTTTTTATGTTTGACTGAGGATATTGGACTAATCTTGATTCAAGGTATCTGTAATATGAGGGACAGAATTTCTCTCAGTAATGCTTTGCTTTTAAATCAAGTGAATCAGAAAAAAAGTACTTGTAAAAGGCTAAAAGGTCCTTAAGGATAGTGGAAAATGCACTTGGTGACAACAGTTCATATGGAGTAAGACCTCCAGCTTACATTGGATCTTCATACAAAGAGGTTTTTTTGTTTCAGCAAGGTTAATGCCTATATCAAAAAGATACACAATATTAACAAGTAAACACCTAGTCTGGCATAAATGCTTGATGTCTTGATTCCTTTCTAAATGCATATTAATTTTGTGCAACTTTCCCATCCCTGTACTGGAATTGAAAGTATGACATCTGTAAGACCAGTAATTAAACCTTTATTTAAAAAGAAAAAACCAAAACAACAACAACAAAAAAACCAAACAAAACCCCCAACAAACAAAGAAACAAACAGAAACAAAAAAACCCAAAAAACCAAACAAAAAGCCCAAAAACAAAAACAAAACCCCTTTGCATGGCAGTGGTCCTATTTCTGTTTTCCAAAGCTGAGGTTGATTCTGCTGTAATGTGTCCCAATGCCATGTCTCTCACATACCAGCAGTAACAAGAAGATTCACCAGTTGCCTTGTTAGTGAATAAATCAAATGCATCTTTCTCAGAAAACTCATAAACATTTCTGCCATTCTTGTGATCCATCAGCATTACCAGTTTTCCCACCCCTTTTTTTTGAGGACACAAGTTTTTTTGTAGTTGGAGTTGAGGGACAAGACAGCTCATTGCTACGTGCAGAGGTAATGGAGCTTTTAGATCAGAGATGTTTCTTACAGGCCTACATTAGAAATTTCTCACATGCTGATGTTAGCCTGGATCTGAAAATAAAATAAATCCCACCTGCCCAGTGGAGCTCAGCCAGCAAAGTTCCTGGTGTGGACACAGCTGTGCTGCCAGGAAAAGGCTGCTGCCAGATTAACCTGTTGGGTTTAGGGCCTGGTGTAACTAGGATGGCATAAAATCTTCTCTTTCAGCTGGCAAACGTTGGATTCTGTTGCAGAGCTCTGCTGTTGTGGCTCTGTAATGCTCACAGGGACTGTACCTGCAGACACAGCCCTGGTGTGGCAGCAAAGGGGACACAAAGACACCCGGAGTCATTGCCAGGTCTGTTATCAGATGTCCCTTTGGACTGTGGGAGCCCCTCTGAAAACTTCCCCCTCCATAATTCCATCTTTTCCCCCTGGGAGATACATTTTCTCTATGTGCCAGTTCCTGCCCCTGGGTGCAGGAACATCTCCTGATGTGACTTGGTTTTCTTTGCCTCAAAAACACTGAGTATTTATTGCCCTTGCACTGGCAGCTAAGTGGTAAAGAATCTGACCCAGGAGGATTGCTCTGTGTAGTAGAAAGGCGTTGGGTCTTCAGCCAGATCTTGTGAGTTCCTCTGGTTCTTGGCAGGTTCTACAGTAAGGACTCTCTGCCTGCTTCACAGTCACAGCAAGAGGACTGCACAAAACCATAACCCAGCACTGGATCAGGCTCAAAGTGTTTCTTGTGTCATCACATGCATCTGCCTTAGGTTATCAGAAAACCACAGAGAATTGCAGCAGTGAGGAAATATTCAAAGATGAGCCCAGGGTCAGTCTGAGTGACAGGTGATGATTGTGTTTTTACTAAACTTTCTGTCCCTGATACCTGTTGGTGTAGGAATGGTTGGGTTCATGGAGGCCAGCAGCTTCAGGACTCTTTAGTGTATGAGGACTTGTTTGATTACTCTTTCTTCCTCAGATGAATGTGAGAAAGCTTGGATGGGTTGCAGCAGTGGCAGACAAAGAAATGTGACAGGGATGGTCTTTGACCAAAATTAATTGTCCAAAGCCCTTTAGCATGGAAAAAACATCACTGGAAAATGACACAATAGGAGTTAGTGGAGTGAAGAAGCTGAAGAGGGAGCGATTGTTCACTTTTTCTGCAGTATGAGAAGTAGAGGGCATCAAATAGAGTTTAAATTACTCAATACTTGGGAAATATCTCTGGTTCCTGAGTAGAGGTGTTTGGAGCTGGATGAGACAAGTACCAGAGCACTGATCTTAAACCCTTGGCCTTTGTATGGCAGCTCTTCCTACTGTTATTTTCCCCTCATCAGGAAATAAAAACCTGAATGTCCTCCTTCTCTGCCCCATGAGGAAGCTCACAAAGAGCTGCTCTGAAGAGAAGGTGAGGCTGCAGACAGGGAGGATACCAAAAATGGGAAGAGGGGACAACTGCTTCCAGAATTCTGGAGGAACTGTAGCTGCAGCCTAGCACAAGTGGAGCCCACATGCACCCATTTTCCCTTGTATTGAAATATTAAACATATTTTTGGTTGAATATTAGGAACTAGTCATGCTAGTTGTTGTTATCAAACAGATTTGATAAGGTGGCTATTTAAAATCCATAGAAATGTGAAGTTTCTGACATGATTGAAATGAAAGTGTTAGGGAGTCAGAGTAATTTTTTTACAGCAAGCTTCCAGTTTCCCATTCCAATTGAAGAAAAAAAAATTAGAACAATCCCTGTATCAGAATTTCTAAATTATGAAAAATCAGTTGCTTCAAAACAATACCCAAATCATAAGATACAGCAATCAAACAGAATATTTTATTGACTTTCTTATTGGGAGTAACCTGTTTGCTGGCCAGAGACTGACAGGCCAGCAACCATGCCTTTCCCTCACAGTGGTGTTTGAAAATGGGCAGGGAGCATGCCTTACACCATGCCTTTCCTTCTCCATTTCCATGGAGGGAATGGCCTAGCACCACTCTGGAGACAGCAGCACGCCCTAGAAGCTCAGAAGTGGAAGAGTGAACCACAGCAGAACATGGAACACTTTTCCAAACTAGAAAAGCCTTTGCCCCAAGTATTTTCAATCCACATATTTCAGAACATGTCAGACAATTGATTAGCAATCTGCTGCTGGAGTGATGTATTTATCTGATGCATGGTTTCACTTAGCAGCTACAACACGTACAGCAAAGAGCTGAAAAAAAATGAACTGGAACTCTATACAACATCTTTTATTCAAAACAGATGTATTACTTGGTATATGTTTAACATTCTCCTCATAATCCCAACTTGATCCTTAACCATCATGCATTAGAATGTTGCTTTTAAAGAAGATGAAAATGGGCTGCTAAAATGCTGCCCATATAATCTGAATTATTTTCAGCCCTGTTGTTAAAGCTTAGAGATAAAATTCTCTTTTGAACTAAGGTTGAAGGCATTGTGTTTGATATATTGGTATAATTCCTGCAATATAAATACTCATAAATTAAGTTTGTGGTATGGTATGATTTCCTGTAATCTGTTTCCAGAATCAATATTTTATTGAATGAACTTCTTATTTTAACTTCTCACTTACTGACCCAGTGGTGCAGCTGTAATGTGTGCTTGATCGCTCACTCTCCTTTTTTTTTTTTTTTTTAAACAGACCTGACTCTGCAGCAGTGTAGATGGGGCAGGTTTTTAGAAGCATTGCACTTAATATTGTGTGGAAAGAGATTGAAAATAACACTATCATGCCCTAATGTAGAGACTCCCATCTTAACATCCTGTAGTAATTTAGAAAATGGCTATGTAATGTTACCCCAATTCTATGGGCAGGAAGACTGGAGCCATGATTATTTCCTTCTTAAAGGATGCTTAACTTTAAGCACCTCCTATTATATTTACTTTTCTAAATGTGGATTTTATTTTTAAAAATCCTTTATACGTAGCAATTGTCATTTAGTTAACTGCCTAAGATTTACATTGCAAGCTTCTGCCAATGAGTGTGTGACCTCATGCACAGCAAAAGATTGCTAATTCTGAGCAGGTAGAATTATCTCACCTTTTGGGAATGTGCTAATGAAGATGCTCAGCAGTGGCTTTGGTGGCTGGGGTCCATTGGCAGTGATAGCTCAGCCTTCTGCTCTGGGTTTCAGCCTCGTGACTTCCTGGGCAAGCCAAATTCCAAGCAGTGGGATTGCCATGTGCTGCTCTGGTTTTAGCCTCTTTCACTTTGCATTACAGGAGCAATGAATTATTTATTATTAGTGATCATATTAGTGGGGTTAACCCTTTGGCTGGATATTCTCCTCAGCAGGCAGTCTTTGATCTGCTCCTGAGGCAGGGGCAGTGACAAAGAGAGGTGGCAATTTGAAATTGTTCCCTTTGCTGACTTTTGACAAAACTATGAGTGCAGAGAAGCAGATTTGTGCACTTTCTTCCCATCCCTTGTACAATTATACAATTCCCATACAATTCTCCACAAATCAGCTGTTTCCTAGAGGCACCTGCCCTTCCTCAGTAAACCCAAAGAGAAATCAGCTTTCTGGTTAAAAATAGAGAGGAGGGAACAATGCCATGCATTTCAGGAACATTTTAGAGGTTGGTTAAAACAAAATGCAATAAAAATTGAAAACCCTACAATGAACACTTGAAAAAAGCAACTAAAAATATTCAGTGGTTTTGGTCCCTACATTTGATGGTTTTCTGCATATCCTGTGAAAGAAACCTTGTTCTGAAAGTAAATCACAGCTTTTTTAAATCACTTAACCATTCCTGATAATAGAGAGGAACTGGAAATATGAAATCTAACATCTGAAAAAAGAGAGCATAAAAAGATTCCAACACTTTTTTAAAAAAACCTCAAAGTTTCAAATATTATTTTTCCTTCCAGAAAACCCTGTGATTTTGTAAATTCTTAGGATTAGAATAGTGAAATACTGATTTTTAATAATATTAACGACTTATTTAAGAAATTCTTATATAGCATATTTATATAAAGTAACAATACCTCAATCAGCTTGGTAGCAATGCATAGTTCCTGTGCTGTATCCTTTTCAGAAACACAAAATTTAGCAGTAATCAGCATCATTCCACACAGACCTCCAGGTACTCCAGGTCTGCTGGGAGCTTTGGGTTGCTGCAGCAAAACCTGTTGCTGTGTCTCTGAGCTGCAGAGCCAATGGTTTTATGATTTCCCTCTCCTCAAACAGATCCTCACTCCCTTTTTTCTTTGCCTTTGCTTGTTCTGTGTGCTTTATAAGCTACACCATATTTAAGAATGCATTGATCCCACTGTGGGTTTTGGTTTGGGGGCGGAGGGGGGAATGCAGTGGAAGTACTAACAGAAAAATTGCTCTTTCTGTGGTGGCCAGAACAACTGTATTGAACAAAACTGCCCCTTTTTTTTTTCAATTTTTTTTTTTAAATCAGCATTTTAAAAGTATTTTCTGATGTGGTAAAATCTGTTATATAGATGGAGTTCAAGAAGGTGGAGGGTATGTGAAAGCACATATTATAAAAGAAAAACTGGATTGTTTCATGGTTAGGGGTTCTGTACCTAAAATATCCCCACAGATTAAATTTCCAATTTCTTTATTCTGGGACATTTTGTTCCAGATGGGCAAACTGAGAATGACCAAGGTTTAAGCCGAAGCCTTAATAGAAGCAGCCTGAATGCTCAAACTTGCACATTCTGATCTGTAGGTTTATAGGGGGATAATGCTGCCATAAAACTCCAAGACAGCACAGATATTCTGCCAACCTGTTTGTAGTCCTGATCCTGAGACTGAGAAATCCTGATCCTGAGAAATCCCCTGAAAACAGGGAATACTGACCTCATGTGAGGAAGATATGCACCTCATCCCTAGTGTCAGTATCCTTCATAGACTTGTGCAGCATCACTCTGGATGTTTCCAAAGAGTGTAAATTCCATGAAGAGTGGTGTCATTGTCCAGTGGAAATAAAAATGGATTTTGTGAGATCTGATGTTCCAGAGGGCAGCCATGTAGTGCTATAGGAGAAAGGAAACTGGCCTCCAAAAGATATCACTGTAAGAAAAAAGCAAGGAAAAACCCAGTCCTGAAAACAAAACAGAACCAAAAAGTGTGGAAGTCTGGTGAAACAATGATTTGGAGCTGAATAATATTATATCAGTTCTGTATGCTTTTAATAAATAGTTGGAAAGTCTTCCATGAGAAGTTTCTGTTCAGTTTTATCTCAGGGACAGAAGTTGCTCTTTCCCTCCATAAAGAGCTGAACTTCCTGAGCTGGCACATGTTGGAATTTTTTTTTCACTGGCATAAGAAGCCTTTTTAAAAAATTTTTTTTGGGTAAAACACTTCATATTTATGTTTTCACTTCCAACAGTATTGAAGGCATGGGACCCTGCTCCAGAGGCCTCTGAAGACACTGAGATCTGCACATTCTTTTTTGTGCTCCTTTTAAAACAATTACTTGCCACTTATATAACAAAAGTCCAAAATTCAGGGGACTCAACACACACAAAGAATATGCAATTCAGGATGGAAAGGGAAGGAAACTGTGTCCAGCAAAACCAACAACCTCTGTGTTCCCTGCTCCAGGCTGAGTGAGCATGAGGAGTTTTCCAGCCCTGCACTGAGAGCTCACTGCTGCTCCTGGTAAACCACTCTTCATCTACTCTGCAATCTACAGAATAAAGGAACCAGATAATCAATGACACTCTCGTCTGTCCACATTTAAACATTTATGGGAGAGATGTTGACAGATGATCTCACCATCTAAACTCCCTTTGTAGTTGATGGAAGGACAAAGACACTTCTGTCTCCTGTTTTTCTATGCCCATGTGCAAGTAAACAAATGGGTATGCATGTATACAAATGTAAAGGTTATTTTAAATGGTGTCCTGACAAAACTAGAAGAATAGAATTAGGTGCTCTTTCCTGGCCTTGTTTGTCTTCTCTTCTGTTTTGCCAGTGTAAAGTGAAGTCAGTGGGTTTTGTGTAGCCAGAAGAATAAATCTTTTGGAACTCCAGCAAAAAAATATGTACAGCAGATACAAATAAAATTCAGGGAAAGTGGCAGGCACCTCTCTGGGCTTTGTGTGACAGGATGTTCTGTTTAAAACCAGCTGTTACAATAAGGATTTAGGAATATCTACAGTTAACATAGCTGAAACTTTGTTTTGGCCACATTAATGAGGTGTTCAGTGTTCTGCTTCTCTTTTGGGCTTTTGCATCACTGACTCAAAAGCTGCACTGCTGTTAATGCAGAGAGTTAACAGTTGTCTTTTTTGTCCTGTGTCCAGTTGATCAACTTTCCCCCTATGCCCCATCCTGCAGTTTCCCTCTGAGGGAGAGCTGCAACTTGAAGGTCACAGACCCCTAGGAATGCTTGGTTTACTGAGAAGAGATGAAACTGCTGCTGTGTTTGTACAAAACCATTTATCTCAGTATAAAATCAGTACCTTGTTCAGCCCTAGAAACTTTTCTGACAAGGCTTAGCTGAAGTCTCAGCCCTCCTTCAACACATGTGATTTTGTCCATCATGAAGGCTGCAAAAACATCTGTCCTGGCACACAGGGATCCCTGTCTGGGATCACAAGGAGAATGATTAAAAACCTGGAGGACAGACATTTCCCATTCTGAGCTTTCTGCCATGGAAACAGGCACTATAATGCAAACCTGACTGATCTGTTGCAGGAAAAGAAAAAAAAAAAACAACAGAAAATGTCTTTGTAGACAGTTGCTGTTCCCCGGTTGTCTCCTCCCCTGGGCAAGGGTGATGGGAGGATCTGCATCCCACAATTTCACTGCACATCTCCTGTGGCACACCAAATCCTGACTGAAAGCTAGGAATTCTCTCCTCTTCCTCATGTTGCGATATGAAAAGGATTTCACCAGTGCTCCCAAAGAAAGAAAATTGATTGGCATAATTAAAAACTACTAATTGAATACAGAAGTCTTGTATTACAGTAAACTGGCTGTTTTATCCACAAAAAGTCTTTATCCCATTACTGATATTTGTGCTACATTTACATAAAGTTCACTGACAAAGTGTGTCTTTCCTCTTGCATATTTATGTGCTTCATGGTTGAGCACATCTGTGGAATTGTTTAGATATCAACAAAACTAATGCAATACAAAAAACTCTGATCTCACTGTGGCTTCCTCTCATACTATCTCTGGATATTATGCTTCAATTATTCCTAAAGGTAGGTTTCACCTCCAGGCTGTTCCCTGCTCTGCTACCTCATGGGGAGAGGACTAACCTGATGAAGGCATTTGGGATGTCTTCATCATGACAATGACATTTAGGTGTCCTGGTCAGCTGCAGGAACCAATAAATCTACAAACATGAGGTGGGCAGCCTGCTGAGCCCTGCAATTGACACATCCTCATGGAGCTTTATCTTCACAGGAGTGCAGAATCTCCTTTTGTAGAGCTTGCAGGGCACTACCTGAGGATTCCTGGCTGATTGACATTGTCCTTAATGGGAGATGGGTGTCTCCTGTGCCTCTGAAAAGTCTGACCAGAGAAAGTCACTTTTCTCTATCTTAGCAGCCAGTTCTTTCATCCCATTTTTTCACACCTTCTGTGAGAACATCATGATCCTAATGAGGGAGGAATCTAACTCTGGATGGCCCTGGGTGTCATCAGTTTAATGATACTATTCAGATAAGGAAAGAAATGCTACATGATGGTGCTTATCCATGCTTGTGACAAACTGTATATCACACCAGCTGTTTTACAAGCTTCCCTGGAAAATTATCTACAGAGTAGCTTTCATAAATGCACACAGGAGATTGGTCAAAAAAAGTGCTGTATCAAGCAACTAATTCCTAATTTTTAAATCTTCACAGGTGGAGAAGGCACAAATTGATCAGGGCAAAGCCCTGAATTGGGAAAAAGAAAAAGGCCCAATATATATCAGCTGATCTAGGGTGCTTGGGAGAGTCCTTGGCTCTTTTGGCCTGGAACAGCAACATCTGCATTAGTAAACTCCAGGGTGTTTGCATGCAAATTGTCAGGTGTTTGAGCTGCCAGACTGTGGCCAGGCTATATTCAGAAGGGTTTTAGTTGGCCCAGGCTGAGCAGTGCCAGTGAAGGTGGTCATGGCACAGTCACTCCTGTCCCAGGGCACACAAACAGTTCAGGCACTGAATTTATTCACCTGAGTGAAGGTACAAATTTCCATGGCCCTTGGTTCTCAAACCTGCCAAAGCCATGGTGTCACCTGTGGCCCTCAGCCACTGCTGGTGGCCTCTCTGGAGAGATGAACCCCCAGTTCTTTCCAGAAGGCCATGGATGAGGCTGGGCTCAGGCTGTGCAGCCTCCTTGCTCAGAAAATTTCAAAGCCCAGCTGGGTGAAGCCCTGAGCAAACTGGTCTGACCACACAGCTGTCCCCACATGCAGCAGGAGGCTGGATTTGGGTTTCTTCCAACCTGAATTATTCTCTGGAACAGGGTTGATCCTCTGTGATTCACCCCCACCAAAAGGCACCAGAATGCTCAGGCAGTGTCAGAGAGGGGATGGCTGCTTTACAGCACCATCCATAAAGAATGGCTCTGAACTGATGGCAAATATGGGCAGGTTTAAAATGGAAAAAACACAAGGATAATAAATATCTCATTTTATGTCAGTGAGTTAATGCTGGGAAGGTAGAAATGAGTATCAGATGTTCTTTTTTCTCCCCCCAAAGCCTAGTTAACTTCATAGACAGATTATCATAGAAGCAGTTTATGAATAACCTTTTTCAACAACAGGATTTGTGGCTTGCATATCATTGTGGTAACACCACTGCAGCTGCTCTTTCAGCAGTTTGGCTTGCACCTATGACCTTCACCCAGCAATTAAAATACATGTCCTGAGTAGTGTGGTGTTTCAACATGCAGAATTTCCTGCAAATCCTTAAGTATATATTTTTGGAAGTCATTGATGTTTCTGAACATTTTTGCATAATTGTGGTTCTTACTCTCCTTTCTACCTTACAATGTCTCAGCACAGTGTATTTTTTAGAAAGCCAAGTGCCAGGTGGAGCTCCCTGGGAAAAAGAACAACTGCAAAAACTTCTACTCTGTATTCATTCAGTGGCATTGTCCAATACTATATTACACAAGATTAATGATCTAATGTAGCTTGACATCTTACAAGAACAGGAAGCATCAGCCAAAAACTGTCATAAGACATGACACCAGACCTAGAAAGCTCTGCAGAGTGACAACAGGCCAATTAGATGTGTCTGTTTTTGTTACTGGCAGGCAGTGAAAGGCAGCCACTCCATCCTCCCCTCCACATTCACCATCTGAACCTGTTGTGAATGAGAGACCAAAACTGAGTTACCCAACCTGTTTGTCAACAGCAGCAAGGGACAAATTCTGTCCCTTACCCAGCACAAGTCATTATTTATGGACTTAGTAGGAGTTTCTGGACTACTCAGTGTATTCTGATTAGCCTGGTGTCTTCTGAAAATAGCTGCCACTATTCCCATTTTGAGGCTGTATACTGATGAAAGGCAGCAATGCTCCTCAGGAGTGGCAATGTAGTTATTAAGAAGTATCCTAAATGTAAAAGATAAACCCTGGCAACAAGTTTCAATCACCAGCAGCCTGGGCTAAATATGAAAGATGAGCCTAAAGTTAAAATACCATCCATTTCATAGGTCTGTCTGGTTTTCCTTTCTTAATTAAACACTGTTTTGTACAGACCATTCTTTTTTTGGGGTTTTGCATTCAATATGGACATTTTGCCTCCTTTTCCCAGCTTCTGACCCCACATTTTCCTGAAGAGATGTGGTGTGACCCAGCTGTGCCAGGGCCCTGGACCCTGTGTCAGGGTTGAATGGGATGAAATCTGCAGACTTTGATCATGGATTTGAATTTTGAATTTTGCTCTTGCGCAAAATTCACCTGTGACAGGCTGCTCATGACTCTTGCTCTTGGTTCTCTGGTTTTGGTGCAGCCATGTGCTTGAGTACATATTGATTGCCCACTTGCACCTGATGTAGCATCTGATTTTCCTACTTTCCCCCTTTTCCTGTATTAGGATATTTAAAGCTACTTACTGAAATCATGGTATGGAAGGATGGAAATAGAGGTAAGCTGACAGTGATAGCTGAGTGACCCCAGCTAGTTATTAAAAAAGAAGGGGGAAAAGTATCATAATTCAGTATATCTTTTCTCTCTCTTCCACATTGTTTCCATCATACATCATATTTCTTGTATCTCCTAGCTTTTCAGTAAGAAGAAATAGATTTATCTTCATTGAAATCAATCTAACTTAATCACAGGAAAACTAGAGTGCTAAATTAGGTGTGCATTTGGGATTTCTGTATCAAAAGCTCTGTAATAAAAAATCCTTTTCCACACAGGGCTGCCCTTTCAAAACCAGGTAAAATTTATGTAGCATGTGATCCTTGTGTCCTTTTAGAACACCTCCTGTACAATTACACCCAGGCACACAGCTTTAGTTCTTCCCTCTCTGTAGTCAGGAGCAAATCTCTGCTGTCTGTAATACAGAAGGAACCAGTGCTACTTAAAAGTACATAGAATTTTTCTTCTGGTTTTAGAAAATGCTGGAATAAGCCCCTATTCTCCCCCTGACACACTGAGTTTGAGCTTTCCCCACAGACATTTCCCTGCAGCTGATATTCAGTTTACAGTGGTTGTGATGTTCTAAATCTTCATCTCTGATTACACAGAGTAGCCTTGCCAGATGAAGAGGCAAAGGAAATGTGGGTGTCTGGTTTTCAGTCCTTCCTCTCGGTATTAAATTAAATATCTTTCTAGTAAAAGAAGGCTTGACCCAAATGCTGCTTAAAATGGGTGGAAAGGCAGCCACTGAGAAGGGTTTCTAGTGAGGTGCACCATTCTGAAGACAGCTAACTCACTGTGCTTTCTCTCATAATATCTCTGGACACACAGCCATTTTTTCCTGATAGAGATTTGCAGCTGGGACTAATAATAATCTTTAATGTTCTTTCTAATAAATCTCCTATCATATGTCCAGCATTTTAAATCAGCAATAAATCTCCTATTGTATGTCCAGTGTTAACTTACATTTGAAGCACTAAATACGTTTGTCTCTATTGGGAGTTATCAGAAGTGAACACCTCAAAATGCTGCGACTATTTAACCCTTGCAAACTAAGACAATTCTGTAGAATTCAACTCTCTGGATGGAATTATTTCCTGTTTTGATGGAAAGAAGTTTATACCGGCCCTTGAAAATGGTCTTTATCAGGTTCTCTAAGAGACACCATCATTCTAGTTCTTTGTTTTTGCCTTTTTTTTTTTTTCCTGGAGCAACTCTAAATATCATATTATCTGCCAAAATCACATGTAAATGGGAGTTTTGAGCATGTACTGTATATTTCACAATGCAAATTTTCCTTAGAAGTAAATTTCTGAGTAAGTTTTTCATTTTGCTGGCTCACTTGCTATATTCCTATATAGGTCTATGTGTTTCTGGCAGAAGCAAAATCCCACTGCTGACAGAGGGACAGGACACAGGGAAGAGGAGTTGGATA
Organism: Zonotrichia leucophrys gambelii; assembly: GCF_028769735.1. Taxonomy (NCBI): domain Eukaryota; kingdom Metazoa; phylum Chordata; class Aves; order Passeriformes; family Passerellidae; genus Zonotrichia; species Zonotrichia leucophrys. The sequence goes on from NC_088170.1 coordinate 7,043,397, forward strand.
TGTCACTAGAATCTCTTCCTCCTCCTCCTCTTCCTCCTTGTAAGGAGTCACATTTTGCAGAACTGGTGCCAGCTGTGAAAGCAGAAGAGGTTTCCTTTCAAAGACTCACTGAATTTTGGACTGAGGGAGGAGTTTAACCCTGGCCCTCTCCCAAGCAGGAACACAATCCTGAAAGTCAAACTAAGAGTCTCCATCTGAAAAGTGCGCTGGCATTGGTGAGCACTCTCCTGTCACTGTGGGATGCAGCACTTGAAATCAGCTATTTCATGGTGGAATTTTCCTCCCCTTCCTCAGAGGCTGTGAACTGTTCGAGCTCAGTCAAGCAGAGCATTGGCAGTGCTCAGAGCCCACTTGGCAGGCGAGCAGCAAATGACTCTGGGCTGGGATTGTGTCCCAGAACAACCCTCCCTACCGAAAACCTTAGCTCAGATGAGAAGCACCACATCTGTAACCTATACCTTTATTCTGCAGACCTCCTAAAATAAGGACAGATAAATATAGAAACCTGTTGGGGCCAGCACATGGGGGGAAAAAAAACTTTTATTTGAAGGGGGGAGAACACACAGATGGCAATGTTCTGGGTTTGAGGTGAATCCCAGCCCTGCTGCTGCAAATCCCAGTCTGCTGTGCAAGCATAGGTGTCATTTGCACCTTGGTAGCTTTTCCCAGCTCCTCTGGGAGGGTTTCCATAGTGGGGAGAGTGAGAAGATATGTCTGTGTCAGTGTTGTCTGTTTTGGTTCATTTCCACATCTCTCTGTTGAGGAGCACACAACACTGAGAGGGAATCTAGGCACTGAAATTTAGTTTTCTGAAGACCAGAGTCCTGCTTCTGCCACATCCCTTGTTCGTGGTTGTAGGAAAGTTGTTTCTCCATCTGGAATCTCTCCTCTGGCCAGTTGGGTGGAGCAGAGGGGTACACACAACATGCTGCAGCAAGTCTCCACCTCTGTAATCCCATAAAATATCCTACATTAATTTGCAGGAAGTGATCTGCTGGGGCAGCTCTGGGCAGCATGTGCTGCTCAGGATGGATCCCATGCTCAGGCAGTGCTGTTGGATGCCATCAGCTCTGCTGATGGAGAGAACAGATGAGAAACACATTCACTGGAACGGTAAAGCAGCCTGGCCCCTGTACATGCACTGATGGGATAGACCTAACAGAAGGGAAGATCCATGTTTGTCTTTTCATTCCTGTCCTCAACTGCAGCATCAGCCCTCAGATAACTTGACCACAATACCAGTGTCAGCATCAGAAAGCAGCACAAAACCCAGGTGACCAGTATGAACATTTCCATAGCCCGGAATGTGGCTTTTTACAACAGGAAAAATCACTCCAAGGGACTCCCAAAACACCCAGTGACTCTGCATCGTGCATGAATTGTCTACTTCATCCAGTCAAGTGATAGAAAAAAAATCTGCATCAGCATGAATGCTTGTAACATGAGGATAGGTAATGCTTTCTGCAGGGTGAGTGCATGTGTGGTTCCTTGTGAGCCCTCTGAAACTGCAGAGGGAAGGCACAGCAGAAGTGCAGCACATTGCCATGTGAAAAACCAGGAGCTGAACAGATAAAATCCTGGAGACAAGAGAGCCCTGGGTGTGCAGTATGGCAACTCTAATCTGCTAAAGTGAGACTTGGCACTTGCAGAGATAATCACTGGAGCTGTGGCAGGGTTAAATGCTGAATTAATATACATGATAGGTCATCATCCTTTCGTCTTTCTTCCTCGGAGGAAGTAAATAAATCTGTCAGCTTAATCTAGCACATTAACCTTAATCCTACAATTTACTTACTAGGGGATTTGTATAATCTACCCGATAAATAAGGACAGTAATTATTCCTGCTACAGAGGGCTCTGAGAAATATTTGCCATGAAGCTTGAAGCTGGATTTAAAAACCGTTTTGGTTTTATTAGAAACACAAAACTGGCCAGGTTTCCTGGAAAATTCCACGGGGCCCAAAGCAGGTAGAAGCTAATTTTCTCTGTGTGTGTGTATGTGTTTGCTTAGCCAAAGTGTAGAGCCAGGGCTGCATGTGGTCCTGGATAGGGGGGAGGAAGGACCTCTAGGAATATGTTTGCGATGTTCTGGAGGAATAGCCCTGTGCTTCATGGAGACCCAGTCACTGCATGATCCCACCAAGAAGTCTCATGTGGAGAACAGCAATGTAGCCCCTGTCTGCTAACAGCCCTTACTGCCTTCTCCTCACCTCCCTGGATGGCCATCTGTTCTATCAAAGCTATTCCTTTAAAACATGACTTGAACGATGAGAAATCTAATTGAGATAATTAGCAGGGCTGCAGGGGAAAGTCCTGGAGGACTTCAGTGACTCCCTTGAAGAGAAAGCCCAGTTCTTCTCATAGTAATGAGTGATTTTCCATTTCTTCCTGGTGTATGGGGGTACAGTATGGGTAAAAGAAGGTGGTATAGAATGTAATCTTATCCCCTAAAGAGTTGCAGCTGAGTTAATTACCAAAGATTAGGAGCAGGCCTGATGTTAACAGGCCACACCTGTAGCCAATAAGAAGAAGAGTGTTATAAAGAGTGGATTGGTGGGAACTGGAGTTAGTTGGTTACTGTGAGGACAAGGAAGGGTTAGTGCCAAGAGGAGCTGCCTACAAGAAATATCAAGGAGGTATGAAACTCTAGCAATATGGAACCCTTGCAATGTAATGACAGCGGAACTTTTGCACTATAATGACAACATCCTGGAATAGAAAAATGCTTTTCAGTGTTTAGCACAGCACCCTTTGAGGGCTCAGGACATCAAGAGCACCCTTGGCATTCCCCAAAGCTCCTGTTTTCCTGCATTATATGGGAAGGAAAAGCCCTTCACTCTTTCCTGAGCACTGGATTTCATGGGCATTGACCAGCCTCTGCCCCATTGCAAACACAGCTAAGATTAGAAATTGAAAATAAACCCGTCCTACTTCCTGAAGAAGTTTTTAATTTTTTTACTATTTCTCATTGCCAAAGGTGTATTGGTTGATATGAAAGAGACAGAGAAGTGAGGCTTTATATCTAAATGCACTCACACACAAAGCTTGATTTAGGCGCTTGGGGTGAAGGGACATTTGGACAATTCCCATTATTGATGTTGCTCCAGGTGTCTGCTCCTGGCTGCCCACGTCCGTCTGTCCGTCCCCATCCGCTCGATGGCAGCGTGCCCACACTGACACTGCCTGGACTCTGCTCCCAGGACACAGGAACTCTGCAGCAGGGGGGTCACTGAGCCACACTCTAAACAGTGTCAGCACCAGCTCTGCAGCAGGACAACCTTCCTGGTGGGTAATTAATTGGGTTTCCAGCAGCATCTGTCAGCTGTTTGCAGCCACGGTGACACTGCCCCTGTTTCCTCTTGGGTGTCAGGGTGGGGGTTTGCCTGTGGAAGGTGATGATGTAGGAACAAGGCTTTTGTGTGCTCAGCTCCCTTACCTACATGTGAGGCAGACAAGTTTCTGTTAGTGGCATTGTGCTGGTATTTAATTCTTATTGAAGAGTTAAGGTATTGTGGCATTGGGGATGGGAGAAGTATTGGATTTGACATACACAGAGCACTAAAAAGTCAATATGGAGTTATTTCTTCTGATGTTTTGAATTGCAAGATATAGGAAAGATTATGCACCAATTTTAAGAAACATGTGTTCAAACACCCTAAAAACTTGACGTGAATGATGTGACAGTGTTTTTAAGGTACTTTTAAGTCATGCACTTGCATGGTTTGTTTGCATTCATTTTGCAAGTGAGGTGATGTATTTGGAAGGGGAACAAGCAGCATGGATTATTTTTTTATATGTTATTTACATTGTTCCCAGAAGGGAAAAGACTTTTCTTTCAGACTTTCATTCTCCTGAACTTGTGCAATGTGAGCATGACAAAGTAACCAACCTGGAATCTGGTAACAGTGCAACACAGCTGGCTTTCTTAACTCCCTATGATCTTGAAAACATAATAATTGACAAGAGATTGTTGCTCTGGCCTAGAGAAGACCTTACTAATACTTTATTGATAGTAAGGACAGACTTGAAGCCTACAGCTCTGACTCTGTGGCTTGTCTGTCCCTGAGAAGCCAAACCTGCCTAATTGTGAAAAGCGCCAATCACTTGTTTTTAAAGTTTTAAAAGCTTAATAGTAATCAAATGGCTATAAAAATAGTAATACAATTAGAGTAATAACAATTTGGACAATTTGAATTAGGGCGCTATGAGACCATAAAAACAAAGAGTTACAGACAGTCCAGGTACCTTTTTCTGGGCAAAATAAGCCTGAAAAAGGACCCCAGTTAACAGAGGATTAACCTTTAAAGAAATAGCCTGTTGCATATTCATACATCTCATACATGATGCATAAATTCCATTCAAACACAGGATTCTGTCTGGTCAGTGTCAGCTTCTTCCTATTAATCCTAAAGATGTCTTCAAGGCTGAGTGAGGCACAAAGAAGTTAATTTCTTTTGATAATGGAGCAATAAATTCTTTTTCTCTGACAGATTTAGGTGTCCTGAGGCTGCTACCTCACTGTGAGTCCTTTCTTTAATAATAGTATCTTACATAGCATAGTTTCTATTTTAACATTTTGTTATAACCTAAAACTATATTTAACACAGTACTTAAGTACTTGAATACTTAATACAGCATAACTTTCTAACATAACACATATAATATTCATTTTAATATTTGCAAAAAGCCAACCATAAAATACACATTTTTCACACTAAGGCAACTACTTTTAAATTTTATTAAATGAAGAAGCTCTTGAGGCGTATTTGAGTCCGAGACCTCACTTACCTGACCGAGTAAACAATGCCATGTGTCCCTTGGGAATAGGCTTTTAGGGGAATTGCTGTGTTACAGCCTCTCTATCTCTTCCTGTGGCATGGAAGATTGCACAAGTTTTCCTTCTTTTGCAGCACAGGAGGAGTGGGCTCTGTGCTACCCACAGGTATCTCTTCCTGATGAAGCTCCAGCATCTCCAAGTTTGACCCCCGTGCCTTCCTGTTTGCTGAATAACTCTGAAAGCTTTAGTTTCAATGGAATAATCTTCTTTAATTGCATATTTTTAAAAAAGCCTTTTTAAAGAAAGATTCTTTGGGGTGATCTGACTGCAAGGGTCCCTAAATGACCTGTACTCCCTGTCACCGTGGGTTCATCAGCCTGACCTGACAGTGGGCCAGAGTGGAAAGTGAATCTGAGTCAGGTGTGAGCACTTTATCACTTTTCTATGGAATTAGGCAGGCAGCAGAATGTGGAGCCTGTGCCACTTGTTGCTTTTGAGCAGCTCCAAGCTGACTGCAGGACAGCAGGTACCAGAGCCTGTGCAAGATCAGGATGCTGTGAGCAGGTCACTTTTCTGGCAGCCAAGGCTGAATTGATATGTCAACATTTTGGGAACAAATTTGAGCTGCCAAGGCATTCATAGCACAAAAATTCATTCTGTCATGTAGGCTGGGGCACCTTTTTATTTGACAAAAGGAGCCCAAAGCCAGAATTGCTTTATTGTCAGGTCCTGGTCTTGGGGCAGTGAGTAGACAGGTAAACTGAGCCTTGATCTCCCATAGTTACCAGCTGGAAAATTCCTGTGAATTCTCCTTTACAAGGCCTGTCCTGGTTACCCTGTTCAGGCACCAGCAGAGATTCCTTGTGTAGAAAGTAAAAATTGTAACTTGTTCTTGAGCCATTTACTTCTGTTTGAGGAAGCACAAGTTCCACCAGAGCTTTATCCTGGAGCAGGGAGTGAGATCCAAGTATCCCCAGACTGTGCACAAATACATAACTCTGTCTTTTCTGGTAGATCCTTCTGGCAAGAACAGAAGTGGAAAACAGATTTTAATTTTCAAAGAAGGACTTTTTAATGCAATTTTTTTTTTCTCTAGATTTGTCTGAGCTTTTCTAGTGAAGATGCTCCTTGACTAGATCAGTGAATAATTTGCTCTCAACATTTGGCCAGAAGCTATGGGAATTTGTATGATATTATTATGTTAGACTTACCACACTCTATTTTTTTCCCACTGCTTGCAGGAGGAAGGTTTCCAATCAATAAAGTATGAACTAGTAAGCTTACAAATCAGGATTCATCCTGTGCTGTGCTAAGTTGGTTCCCATAGTTCCAAAGATAGTTACTGTCACTATCCAATATATTTGTGTAACTGTGGACTAAAGACCCAAACAGCAAAACAGGCAAGTGCTTTAATAAAAAACCCACCAAGATTTAATAAAAATTCTCCCTTTCTACCTCCTGGATTTCTAGTCCTGCATGTGCAGCCCACATAAGAGAATAAGAAGGCTTTTTTATGGATAACATTCAGATTTTCGTAGACTCAGAACTATTTCAGGTATACTCAATGATTCTGACAACTCTCTAAATCCTGGTTTGCTTTGTGGTAGTTTTGTCTATTTTTTTTTTTCAAATGGTGCTTGGAACTTAAATTGGTGTTAGTGGCTACAGAGATTTTGGAATTTTTTTCAGATTTTCAGAAAATGAGCATCCATTTTTTTCTAGTAAGAAACCACCTTAATCTGAATCCTTTGCATATGCAAATTTTTATGAAATCTCTTCTCATCAAAATATTCCAAAATAAAAAGGAAAAGAACATTTCTTCTCTTCAGAAGAGTAAGTACTGAGTTTTAGAAATCAAAGAAGTTGGCACCAAAAGTTCATAATATTTTGGGATTACTCCCTGAATACTTTCTATTCTAATGTGTGTGTATATATATATGTAATTATATATATAATTACAGATATATGTCATTATATATAATGTGAATATTCTAATAACACTGCATTTAGGTTTTCTTTCAAGTTTTGTCCTTTTTTTTTTTCCTTATTGTTGGAGAGAAGCCCCTAAAATTAAAGGAGCATGCCAAATAGTAAAAACCACTCTGAACAGAACCTCTGTGATTTTTTTGTTCCAAAAAGCCCATTACAGCTCTGGAATTCGTGGTGAAATAACAGTTTATGCTGCACTATTCTCATGCAGCTCATAAAATTCTTGTTCATTTTAAGAGCTTAGCACCTGCTCCACCTTCCAGGAGCTTCCAAGATGGTTTTCCAGACACGTCTGCTCCAGCAGAGGCAAGGATGGACTGACCTGACTGGAGTTTGAAGCATCCATAAAATACCTTTTCTGTCATTCTCCCTGCATAAATAGCTTGTCAACTCCAGGTTTGTGGCAGCTTGTGCTGTGTTTGTGCAGCTGGGCAGATCACCACATGAAAGACAGGAGGGGGAAGGAGCAAGGAGGCTCAAAGTTAACTGAGAGCAGTTCTCGTGAACGTAGATATATGAAGCTGGGCTCCCACATTGGTCTTGATCAGATCTGGTGAGTACCTGCTGAGTTTATCAAAATTGTCATTATTTTTATTTGAAAAACATGCCTGTGCTTTGATGCAGGTGGTGTATTTGCTATAAAAGCCTGGGCCTGTGTTGCTGCCCTTCCCTGGAAGGTGTCAGCGTTAAAAACAGGCTCAGGCTGCTGAAAGGAGCTCTGAGGCTCCCTGGGAACAGGGATGTGCTCCTGCTTTTGTGCACGTGTGAAATGGGGAGCATGGAATGCAGTGTCCAGCTGGATTATGGACACTTTGCAAAGAGGGGGCAGGTGGAGATCGTGACAGCAGGAATTAAATCACCTGTTTGATCCCACTTGTATCAGGGGTGAACATCTGCAAGGGGGTGTCCCATAAGCATCGTTAACAGAATATTGCTGCCACTGGCTTTATTCAGTCTCCTGTCCAGTGCTAGATGGAACAAAATGAAAGTGGAATGATGTGCAGCTAGAAACTGGATGTCCCCAGGGAGAACAGCAGTTCCTGGGATGGGGTGTGGGTGTCTTCAGGTGTATGGCATTGACATAAGAGAATAGGAAGACTTGGTGTATGGCATTGACATTTGCCTGTGTGAATTCACATTTGGCTTGATAACTATCAACCAACTGCTCAAGGTGTCTTGACATTGTTTTCTTGGGGAAAAAAACCCCAAAAAAGGATGTAGAGGAACTGAACTGGCTAAAATACAGAATAAGCTAATGAGTCATAGCAGTGATTGAAACAATGTACCAGCACTTCTGGGAAAAGAACAGAAGGCCTTAAATAGTCATTGGAAAAGCTGAGGTTGGAAAATACCCAGTAGTATAAACATATTGCTCCTATGAATCTGAAGACATGCCACCTTTCAAACTTGGTAGCTCAAGGTGGATGCTGAACTTAGCTTTGATTTAGGAATAAGAATTGCAGATCAAATGCAAAGCAAAAGATATTGTTCTTAAAAAGATGTCAGGGTTTTTATTTTAAGCAGACTTTGGAGGATGAAGCAGAAGGGGATGAACAAAGCTGTTTTGTTCTGATAGGTGTTTTTTGAAATAAAATGTAGGTGGCAATCAGGTAATGCATCTTAAGGGATGGTGATGTCACGACTTGCTTGTGGAAATTGCGAGGTGTCAGTGAATTCAGCTTAAAGATTGGAATCTCCAGTTTGTTCAAAATGAATAAATTAATTCAATGCCATCCTAAGAGCAAACCTTAAACCAGGAGAGGTAATTGCTTCCATTGGCTCAGATGTGGTCTCCCCCTGCTCAGGAAAACTTCTCTGCAGATGCCCACAATGATGCACACAGACTGCTGCAAAGTGAAATATTTCCTAAAAGGAGGGGAACACAGAGGTGACCCTGCATTCCCAATGGTGTCCTGGCTGCCTTGGGGAACACTGTGGAGGTTGTGCTGTCATGAAGTTTGAGAAGAGTACAAAACTCACTGGCTAGTTGAATAGTTATGAGAATTATTTACTGGAATGATGGAGCCTCTTGGTTTTTTTTCTATTGCAAATGGGATATTTCTATCCTGACACTCATTCCAGGACAGGCCCATCTTAAATATTCTTGGTAAAATGGACAGTTAAAAGCTTTTATTCATGCTATGGGATTAATAATGGCTGTGCTTGACCATGTGTGCTGTAATTCTTTTAATAGCTTCATTCCATTATCAACTATTTATTAAAAAGATTTCACCACAGATATGGGCTTTATGGAGATTACTGTGCACTATACTTAATTACCAGATGTTCAGTATGTTTACAGTATATCTGGTATTCAAGTAAACTTCTCCGTGTGAAAACCATCTAAAATGAAAAGTTAAAATACCTCTGTAAAGCTTTGTATTATAATAACTGGAAATGGAAATTCCAGCTGGGCAGTGTTATGAAACTAAAACTACAAATTTTCAGTCCTACTCCAAAACAACACTGTTAAACTCCAGTAAAAATGTGTTTCGCTGTCTGAATTTACCTTTTGCACGCAGTCCATCAGATAAAACATCACCCATGTGTTTTTCATATTCTTTTAGTTAGTTCATTGCTTTCTTTCATCAAAACTATACAAACTCAACTGTATGCTCAACTTTGAAACCAAACTTCAGAGTTTTATGGTTAGGAAGTTCTAAAATTCAGACGTGCTAAAGCCCAGGGCAAGTGCTTTGCATTGTCTCACTGCAATAATGTAGCTTTCTTAAAATTCTATTTTCCAGGCAATTTTTTATTAGTCATTAACTCTGATCTCTTTAAATTTACCCCTTTTATAAACATATAACTAGTGAAGTTATCTAAGCCCAAGGCCAGTCTGATATAAGCTCAACTCACCACCTGGAAAGCAGAAACACTTTTAGTGTCTAAAGAAGTTGGGTCACCCAGAATCTTTCTGACTGTGAGTCTACTTTAATTCCTATTTTACATCACTCTGTACTGGGCTCACATTGTTTTTCCACTTAAATAATCCTTCTCCTTCCCTATTATTGATTTTGGGCAATTGTAGTATTTTAGACTCCCTGTTGAGTCTTATTTAATCCTAAGCTAAGTAAGTCAAGCTGTTTTCCAGTCTTTCTATTCCTCTGGTAACATGTTTTCTGGTTTTCATCTTTCTATGACCAGAACAGCACACAGATATTCTCATGCACAAAGTCTCATGAGTACCCTTGTAATAAATCTCATAATTCTTTTTCAGGGAAACATTAATGAATTTCAGTCCATCTTTCCATAGCTGCATCATATCAGCAATTCATGGGCAACTTGTGGTCAATTAAAGAAACCAGATGACTCTGTTCTCCTCACTTCTACCTTAAGAACCCCTAGTTTGAATCCAAAATAGTTATCCCTACAATCTCTGTAGATGATAGCAGTCTGTATTTCACTGCATTTTCACTGAACACAGCTTTGATTTCCCCCTTCCCAAACGTGCTGCTGTGTCACACTGTTGTTAACATTAAATTAAGTATTTCTGGATTTCCAATTTCTGGAATTGCCTTTCTGTTACACTTTCAGCTCTGAAGTTCCAGTGATTTCATGGCAAACGCTCTTGTGCTGGGATAACTGAAATATCCACAGTGCTGGTGCTTTCCTCCTATTTTTATCTGCTGCAGAAAGAGCTGGAATGACCCAATTATTAATACAACCTAATTGTATAATAACAATGCTATGTATCCCTGCTGTCATTCAGCTCTGTGTTTCTGTCTCTGGGTGCTCCTGTTTCTTCAGTGAAACTTTCCAGTCTGAACCTCACCTGGTTGGCTTTTAAATTTTGTCCAAGCCCAACACACCAGCAGTGACCGGTGATATCTAACACCTCTTTAATTTCTGTAAATCCAGGTCTGGATCTGCTCTCAGTGGCACAGAGGGAAGTTTTATTGTTGGCATTACAGAGAATGGAAGCAGGACCCAGGTGGGCACTGACCCATGACTGATACCCCAAGACAAACCCTTCAGCCCCAGGTCTGATTAGTCCTTCAAGAGCTGCATAATAAGGACATGAGGGTGAGATTTCATCCTCTTCCTCCTGCCTTCTCATCCACAGAATAGGCTTCTCCCCTTGGCACACTTTATTAAAAGGGATATCACCCTAGACAGAGCATCTAAAGGGATTATCACACAGTAAATGCAATTACCTATTTCTCAGCATGTTGCCATTATTTGCAAGTGAAACATGATAGGTTTGATCCCTGTGTTGAGCATCCTCCACTGTGATGGCTACAAATTTCAAATGTCTCAAATAATTTGACATAAAAATTATAAACAAATTACGGTATAGAGACTCAGCTAAATTTTTAGTTGCTTGTTTCAAGTATTTTAGCTTAAGGGTTTCTGTTTGCTTTGCAATGGATGTGGAAGCAGTGTAACCATCTTTAGAGGAATTGTTTGTCTATATCCCAGCAGGATAACTTTAGGTTGTATATGATTTGTACCAGAACAATTATATCAGGAGTGATGCCATAAAGAAGACCAACAGTGCTATGCACTCCCACCAAAGCTGTTCCATTCAGTTCTTGCCACTAATAAGTGCTTGAGACTAACCTGGGACTTCAGTCTTTTGAAACAGCAGAATCCAAAGTTTTCACAGCCCTTTTTTATAATGAAAATGGTGGATCTCATACTCACAGAATTGTTCCTCTAAACTCTAGGGCACTGTTTAACCCCAGTTTAAAGTATGGTGCAAGGCATCAAAGACTGGTGACAATATTGTGGTTGTCAGCATTTTTACTTATTCTGTTGGCAGAACTCGGGTTCTATCCCAACAGAATAAAAAAGCAATTTCTATTTCTGAATTATAATATTTTAAAAGAAATATTATAATATTTATTTTTCATATTAGTATTGGCACTGCCAAAAAACACGGTATGGAGAAAATTAATTGCATTTTAAATTAACAAATAAAAGCATTCTGATGCTTATGTTTTGGAGAGAGTGAAAAATTCAAGATGAGGCTCAAGAAAACCCAGTGAAAAAAATAAAAGAAAAAGGTTCCACAATGGCTTTCTGTTTGTTTTCTGGAAAACCTCTGTATTCCAGGCTACTATGGGGATTGCTTAATGTCTAGGATTGGCAAGTGTTGTTTGTGAAAGGATGCAGGTGAGCTGCTTGCTGTTGAGAAATGAGGTAGTGTGCCTCTCCTGACAGGGGGGCCAGGCAGGGAGGTGTGGGCATGAAATTCTTGGGAAACTGGCAGGAGCAGTGAGTAGAAGCAGTGTTCTGAGAAATTAGCCAGGATATTATAAGAAACTTAGAAGCCAGGCTAGAGGGGAGGGATGGAGACTCATGTACATGCTGGGGGAGGTGAAAAGGAAGAGACAAGGCACGAAAGGAAAATGGAAAAGGGAGGAAACTGGGGAGGAGAGGAAATTGTGAAGGGGAGCTGTCAGGAGATGCGTGGCTGAGGGGAGAGGAGCGTAAGAGAAGTGAACTGGGCAGCTGCTGATTGAGACTGACCAGGCAGGGGAAGGGCAAACAGCAATACCCAGCCCTCAGCCCTGAAAGGCTGAAGTGCAGGAGAGTTATATTCATTTATGGCAGCCAGCTGTGTGAATTGATGTGTCACAGAAACACCTTGGGGTTTGTCCTGTACTCTCCCTCTTTGCAGCGCTCTCTCTTGCACACTGTGAAATGTTTTCCACAGGGCAGGATCTTTTCAGACCTTTCAGATCTTTTCAGTGAGTGCTTCCCCTGGAAAGAGACCCCTCTGGGGTCCTCCTTGCTTCCCTGAGGAATAGTGTGAGGCCTGCCCAGCTCTGAGCAGGCTGAGAGGGCTGTGGTGACTCGTGTGACACCCAAGGCCAAGCTCCATGTGGCACAAACAGCAGCAGAACAGGCCCTGGAGTGTTTTAGGCTTCGGGAACTGTGAGAGCCCTGACAGTTCTATCCAAGGGTAATTCAGCCTTTGGTTTCCTTCCAAACTGTCAAACCTGCACTTGTATCTACAGCTCTCTGCTCCCAAGGCTTACAGTAGGGTATTTGAGTTGTATGGCTGCATGGAACAGCAGTTCTTGTGCCTCAGTGGTGCCTCGTGGCTGGGTTTTTCCTACCTGTATCTCTTCTTTTGTCTGGGCGTGCTCTGGTTGTCACTCTGAAGATCTGAGATTCCAGCAGTGCTGATGCAGCCTCTAAGGGGAGCCATGCAGGTTTGGATTCAGGTTTGTCAGCACGATGTGCTTTAACTCAGCTGGATGTGTGAACACGCTCACCTTGTCATGTCACAGCTCACTGTCCTTAAGCCTCACTCAAAACCAGAGTGTCCAGGAACACCAGGAACAAGGCTGTCCATTTCCATCTGCTCCATTTTGCAGTCTCTTTTCAGCACAGTATCAGGGCAAACTGACCTGGGCCATGCTTTTGTCTCTTTTGGCCTTTTCCCAGCACTGCTGAGTGTGAAGGAGCAGTGAGAGCAGAAGGCAGTCTGCACCAATGTAGGTGAAAATGCAGGATACCAACCATTTCCTAGACTTTTCCCATTTGCTTTCCACAAATGAAATCTCATTTTTTCATTGTTATTTCAGTCCTTTGGAAAAACAAGCAAACAGGAAAGCTGGATTGTATTTGCTGATGGTTTGATGGGGTTTTTCTTTGGAACTTCTGTCCTCTTTCTGTGTTTTAAAGCACTGGCTCTCCAGGACAGTGTATTTGGGAGTGTGGTACTCAAAGCTGACCTCTGAGGTGTCTGTTAGTTGGGTGACTGTTACTGAAATACCTGTTAGAGGTATTTCTGTTCTGTGCTCAATGGAATGGGGCTCAGCCAGTGCAGAGCTGCCTCTGCCATGGCAGAGAACATGAAGTTTTGTTCAGAGTTTCCCATGAAATGTCTACAGCTGAAGCCCTGCCTTACATTTGCAAAAAACATTGAAAAAGTGATGTCTAGCTCTTATTGCTACAATCTGTTTATTTCCTGTCAAGCACCTCACATAGTAACTTAAAATAAAAAAAAAAACAAACAAGTGTTTGAGAGTAGAAATGATGGGTATGAAACCCTGAATTAACTGAAATCAATGGAAAATCTGCATTTGATTCCTGCAGTTAGGCTCTTGCATTAAAATGTGGTAACAATTAGGAGCAACTGTCCTCTGCCACTTTACATTCTTCTTTTCAAGAGGGCATCTCAAACCACTGTCTAACAAATTTCAGTCTAATGCTACTCTTATTTAAAATGTTATTGAATTATACTGACCTTTAAAAAGCCTTCAGGATCCAGTTTTTGCCTTGGATTTAGATACTAACAAACACTATGTCCATTTTTTTCCCTGTGGCCTGGAAAGAACAAAGCTTCCAATTACCTTGATAGGCTTGCATATTGAGCAACTCAGTTATTTACATAAGGACATTTCTCCAAAAGGAAATTGTATAAGCTCTGGAACTGCTTTTCCACCCTGTGTACAACAAATCTTCCAATTATTCAGTAACTTAAAGGTGTTATTCCTATAGGAATACAAGTGCCCATGGTCTGATAAAGTGTAGCAAATAAATCTGATTTATCCCGTGACACAGTTTTTTTTAAAATATTTTCCTTTTTGTTTTATATGGCAAGATGAAAGAAAACTATGCTAGTAGGTGCCCTGTGAACAGAATTGTTCATGAACATAGTTTAAATGCCTCACATCCATGCACACATTCAACTCATCAGTCAAGTGTCAAAACAGCTTAATTGCTTTTTTCACAGCTTTGATCATACTTGTGTTTTATTGGACTGTTCACATTTTCTCTTATAATCACTTGTTATCTTTCCATACAGTTCTAACAAGTACTGTCTTCATCAAGATTTTTGTTGTTCAACTTCCCTATTTCATTTTTAATCTGCTAAATGAGCATTTCCTTTCTTTAGAAAAACAAATAAATCAAAAGGGTCAATTTGCTTTTGTGTCTTGAGACAAAGCTCTTTTTGTTTGATTTCTGCTTGGTCATTTATTATCCACAGCATGTTTGATATTTGTGATAACGAATTTTACAAGGAATAAATTACATGCACATCCTGATGAATAAAGCCCCTGTTACTGTGCAGTTAATAATGCTGGTTGCAAACTTTGTTAATGTCTTACAAATATTTTTGGTAATAACACATCAGGCTTTATTTATATTTCCTAGGAGGAAGCTGTCCTTTAACAAACTCAGCAATTTATAAAGAGGCATGGCTGGTGTTATCCAAGGAGATTTTTAATCTTAAACCCTCCTGTTCTCAATTAAAAGGTCTGACACAATTCTTTGTCCAGCTTGCCTCCTGTTTATGGCATTTACATGAAATATGGCACATTATTTAAAGCTAACAGTATAATTGTGTGTGCTTCATCAGGTCAGAGCACAATAATGCATGTGCAGTGCTCAAGACTCAATTTGCTCTCTAGATGCATTATAACCTATTTGGCATGATTTTTTTTCCCAGTGTATATATTAATGGCCAATAATGGCTCTGATCCAGAAAAGCTTTTAAGCATTCACCTAACCTTAAGTAGGTGATCAGATCCCTGAGACTTGCTGCTCTTTGCTGGTTTGTGCTCTAAACAAACAAACACTCCACTGCCTGCTGCCCCAAGCCTTCTCATTCCTGACATGATCCTCCTTGCTGTAAGGATCAGTCCCACTGTGATCCCAGTGCTCTTTTTTCCTGCTGTGTCACCTTCCCTCCCATCCAGGGGAGCTTTGAGCCTCTCACAAGGACCAGGGCAGTCTGAAAATGGATTTCCACCACATCTCCTATGCTCATCTGCCCTATAATCTTGACCCCAAAGCTCCCAGTGGCTCCCTGTCTGTGCCAGGCACAGCTCCTCACATTTCTGCTGCTCTCATATACTGAGCAACTCTCCCTCCTCATCCTCCCAGCCTGTCCTTCCCACAGATTCTGTATCCAGCCATTGCCACTCCTGTTTGAGCTGTCCCAAAATGTCTCTGTGATCCCAACCAGACCACAGCCCTGCAATGGCACACACACCTCCAATTCCCTTAGCTCATTCCCAATGCTACTCGTGGCAGCTCACAGGCAGCAGCCATAGATGGTCCACAGATACATTAAATACATATAAATAAATGTATCTGTACATATTAAAAGATCTGTGGGGTGGTTTATGAGGTGGCACAAAGTTCCTGCTATCTGAATATGGCACTTGATAGGGTCTAGAGCCCAAAGTAGAAATTTAAACTAAACTCGATCACTGAGGAAAATGAATCCAAGATACAATCCCTCAGTGAAGGCATTGCCGCAGTTGTTTACATTTGCACTGCTCCTTTTATTCTAGATAAAAATTAACCAAAGTTAACACAAGTGTCCTCAGCAAGGCTTGGTGTCATCTTCTGTTCATATGAATATTCTCCAGTTTCCATCTTTTACATGTACCATTATAGTCACCTTTTACATATACTATTATAGTCAATTTTTCAGGCCAGAAGTTATGTTCTCGGGATGATGAACTTGATGATCCTTATGGATCTCTTCCAACCTGAGATTCAGATACACCCTTTTGGATTTTGTGTTAACTGCATAGAGACTGTTTAGCTGTTCAGTTCTTTATAATTTAAAAAAATAATTGTTATGGGACTGATAATTTTCAACTTCTTTTTTTACTTTTTTAGCTTCTTTTTTAACTTTTTTCTTCCCCCCCTCAAGTGGAAAATGGAGCTGTAATACCCATGATATTTTCACTGTGCAGCAGAGGCAAGACTTGCCTTGACCATAGGATGCTCATGACCTACCCCAGCTGAAAGGGACAAGGATCAACAATTAGATGGTCACTTGATTGTTCCCACTGATTTTCCTCAGTTTGTTCTCTGTTTCCTCAAAGTTCAGAGGTCACACCTATTTGAGGGAAGCTTTTCTCTTATTCGGAATTGCCTCTGTGTGCTTCTCTGTGATTAAAGTGCCAAGTGGACAAAGGTGAGCATGAGCCCATTTTGTTTGGCTGCAGAGGGAGCCAAATGAGTTGTTCCAAGTGAGAGAAATTATGGAAGGAGAAGACAAAGGTGGGTGACCAAAGTCAGGGAAGTTCAGATGCAGAATGCTCTTTTCTTTGATGCATCTTTGCATCATCAGACAGTTTTACCTTTAAACCACTCAGATGGTGAGTGCAGGAATTTACTGGTCAGAGGCCAGGTTTGTAAGGTTAGTGTGATCTCAGGCTCAGCTCCCTGTCTGACAACCCAGTTATAAAATAAACCTATCTTCCATGCTTTTAAATTGGGTAAATACACTTTTAAAAATGATCCTTGAATCTGATCAAACCCTACAGTTGGGTGTTTACAGCAGCACTGAAGACAGTCTCATGACTGCAATAAAACTAAGAGCCCATTTCAACGACCAGATGTGGGAGATAAACATGCATGGAAGGCCTCACACTTAAAAATCTTCCACATGGCAAGTGAGAGCAGCCCCTTGTTCACTATGGGTTTGGGGGTTTTTTCCCCTATGGATTCCCAGCATAAAGGGAAGTTAGCTTTATGGGCTACTTTTCTTGTACATTTGCTTGATTTCATAATGGCAGGGTGCCTCAATCACTCCCCAAATATCAGAAATCTACAAATTGATTCCTTCTACTCATGGGTTTATAGGAAATAGAAAGGGTGTTCTCTCTAAAATCCTCTTTATTATTACTATGCTTCAGTCTGGAGGTTGTGTTTGCACAGTGCCAGCCTGGGGCATTTGAAGTCTAAAAGTCTGAATTGCTGCAATACAACTTCTGTGTTCCTTAGTGTAAAGGCTGATTTTATTTATTTTTTTTAAATTCTCTCTGAAAATACCTACAGCACTATACAATTTGAACAGTTTGAACTGTGGAACAGGCAAGAACAGCTAGAGAGCATTTATTTGAAAGTTGGCATTTCACAAACTGGACCTACACTTTGCTTTTTTTGCCAGAAATAAACAGCTCAGGTAAAGCAAAGGTAGAGGTTTTGTCTGACTTGGGTTTTTCATGATTGAAGTGTATATAGTATTTCAGCCCATTGTATAAGGATGCTACTGAGGCAAACTTTATGCATTAAAATAATATCTTTTATTAAATCCCAATCAGTATAGTTGGAAAAAACCCAACCAGGAACATTTTCAGACATAAAAGTGCTTTTCCAGATCTGAGAATCTCTAAGAGCCCATATACCCTAAGCAGATGAAGATGGGTAATTATCTCCTTGAAGTCATCCTGCAAGGTTGTATAACCTCTCTAGAGGTGAGGACATACCCTGATTTTGGACAAAATTCTGTTCTCTTCTGCTGAGGCAGCCACGTGGAGGCAGCAGTGGAAATTGCATCCCTCGGATGAACACACCAGGCCACAAAAGCAGGTGCTCTGGGCTTTGTGCCTTCAGCTACATTGTGCCTTCTGGTCCTGGCAGCTCCTCTGAAGCCAAGGCAGTGGCAACAGAATTAGTCAGTGTGCAAGATGATGATGATGATGTCAGTGGAACTAATCTATTTTAGTCTATTTAATTATTGTGTTTAGCAGTCATACAGCAAAGTCTTCCAGTATCAAAAACAAAGATAAAGGCAGACTGACAATTAATTAAAGTCTACCTGCTTTGGAGTATCACTGTATTTATTTTTAGGTTCAGCAATTATAGTTGATACGTAGACCACATAAAATATCCACATGCAGAAGCAAGAAGTCAAAGCCCAGAGTAAATCTGGGTTCACAAAAGCCTTTGTTCCAAGTAGTGAACAGACACACCGTAAAAAACCCAAACCAACTATTCCTTGAGGATCTCTGCAGTACCTAATCATGAAGAAAAAGAGCTAAACACAGACTTTTAATTTAGCTCTCCCTATCTCTTAGCTGTTGCAGCCCTATTATTTACATTTTTGTACGACTGGGTTATTAAAAATTCAAGCAGAGTTAAAATGACTAGAAGTGATTTATAGTGTCAGTCCAGAAGATTGTTGGTTGTTTTTTGTTTATCCACCTGTTTTCTGACTCCTTGAATAATTTCTCTTTCTTTAATTAAAAAAAAAAAAAAAAAAAAAAAAGAAGAAAAAAAAAAAGGCCAGCCTGCTGCTACTGAAACAAATAGGTACTGTAGGGCACTTGAGTCCCAGGCTTTGTTTTGCTGCCTGCATTAGGTGGGTTTAGAGGCCAGATGCACTGAACTTTGCAACAGACAGTGCTGGGACCATCTGTGCAGAGTTGGGGGGTGTCAAAGAAAGGCTGTTTGTGTAAGTCGTGGGAAACATAGTGGCCTGCCTGCCAGTGTGCTCCATGAATTGAACTAATTGAAGATTATACTCTAGAGCTTGCCGTAGCTCAGTGAGAGGATAATCCTTCATCAGCTGCAGTCGCAGCCAGTAATTGGTGCTTATTACAGGGAGGAGTTCCCCCGCAGTGCTGCAGAAACTGAGAGGCTTTAGTGTTTAATTACTGTCTTTCAATAGAGATGGGAGGAAGGGGGGAAAAAAAAGGCCTGAGTAAGAAAGTCCGGGAATAAGGGGAGGGGCAGCAAGTGTAATGCAATTTCTGATAGTCTAGGCTAGACATTTAACAAGTGAGAGCCCCTTTTGTGTGAGAACACAACGTTCTGGCATGGATAATGAACCTCTGTTGTTTGTAATTAACCCCCGCGTCACCACAAAGTCTTTGTCTGGAATATTGTCTTAAAGGGATTGTTTTCCACACCTCCAGCACAGCTGAAAAGACTTTAAAGGTCTCACTTGCCACATTCAGGACAAACTCACTTTTGAAAAGGTGTTTTGGTGGGTTTGGTTTGGTGGGTCTTATTTATTTATTTGTGTATAGTTTATTGCAACCCTGACTGTAGGTGACACCCCCATTTGTCTCTGGCTCCATATTCATACTGGAAGATGATAAAGAAGAACATATACATATACACAAATACTGATTTCAAAAGGCTGTTGAATGATTCTGAACCTCCAGAAGTGAAAATATTGATTTAGCTAAAAAGACACACTGCTAGGGTTTTATTTTTGGAGTTTGGATTTTCATGATATAAAATTCTACCTTAGGTTAAAGCTGATGTAATATGATTGACCTGGAGTCCTCATATGTGCAATTTCTTCCTTTACAGGCAGAGTTTTCTCTTACTCCAATTCCTTCAATATTGGTGTTAAATAGGTGAGTCTTACTGGGGAGCTAAGATGAGCCACTCTGCGCCATAATCATCTGAATTATGGTTTGTGTAAGAGTTTCTAAATGTTAATGGTATTGAAAAATAAGGATGCAAATGCCCATCCCCTGGACACTGCAGTGTACTGCTCTCTGCTATCATTTATTTGTTATGGCATCCTTGGAGCAGGGCAGCACTGCTCACTCATTTCAGCACCAGCATGGGATTTTAAAGTTAACTCCAATTTGCCTTTTTCTTGTGAAAAGTGCACAGATGGAAGTTTTGTTTCTTTAACTGAAGTATTCTAGGAAAAAAATACAACAGGCTAGCATTGTTTGATGTTACAGAAGACAAAAGGCATGCCTGCCACTAGAAAAGTCTTGCAAACCTCATTTTGTATGTCTGTCTGTTCCCTCTCTGCTTATATGTAGAAAATGAAGAAGGTATGTCACAAGAGGATAAATTAGGAAGTAAATGCAGCTATTAAGTAAAAGCACTATCCCTGGCTAAATATGTACATCTTTCCAGAGATTACATCTGACACTGTGTATTTGAATCTGTTTAAGTTTTAAGCTTGCATGTTTTTATAATTGTATTTTTTTTCTTCTACACACAGACAAGTGCTTAACTGTGCCCTAAATCCTATGGACTTCATTAGAATGTAAGTATGCACTGGAATTCATTAGATCTCTACAATATCCATTATTTTCCTTATGGCTGGGAAAAGCCACCATGCCATGAAAAAAAACCCCACCTTTATTTTATAAACAGCCATAGGGAGGTATAAAAGCTGTCAAAATAAGGAAATGGATCAAGAATTCACAGCACAAATTTTTGTATCAGAAGCAGAAGCACAACCAGCGACCTTTCTGAAAAGAAAGAAGCTCTTTATTTGTCTCTTGTTGCTGAATACAGGCAACAATAATGACCTAAATGAGACCTGCTGAGTGCAAACAGAAAACAAATGCATGGTGGGTTTCTAGCATCAGCCACTCTCTGATGCTTAATTGCAAATTGTTAAATACACAGAGTTACCAATTCATTTTAACAAAATAGCATTCACAGACTCTTACCAGTTTCAGCCTTGGCACCTGTTGAGTAGCTCCTACCATCAAACAAATAATTTGGCTTTGACACTGAGTAAATATCAGGGCTCAACCATTTTTTGTTAACTACAAATATCCAAACCCATCAGTGTTTGGTACACAGTGTGGTATTGGTATGTCTGGGAGATGCTATTCCTTTAGTAGAGCAAGGTAGAAGGAAAGGAAAAGATTCCAGTACACTAGGATCTGTTTCTCTTCAATCTTTTCCCCAAAACTCCAGGACAAACACTGTAACAGCTGCAGTTTTTCACTGTCCAGAAGTCTCTGTAGTGGCAATTATCATGTAAAGGTTGGAGGAAATGTGACTTCAAACTGATGCCACAAGGAGCCAAAAGAACCAAGCCAAACCCAACCAGAAAAAATTCCTGAGCAACCTGAATCAGTTTGGCCTGGGAAAAGTGAATAGACAAATAAACCATAACTGGCTAGAAAGGATTAGCAAGAAGGAAACTGAGCTCTGCTCAAACCAAACAGGCTCAGACAATCTCTCACCAGAGACAACCTTCTTGACAGTTTATCCTCCATTTTTTATCTTTTTACCTTTTTCCTCACACCAGCCAAGAGAATCTGCAAATGTATCTAGATATGTCTGTGGGTGTATGTGACATTTATGTTTATAATTCATATAACTTCAATAGCTTGAGTTTTGCAAAGAGTTTAATCTAATTACAGCAATAATAAAGGCTGGAAAAATTAGTCCATTCTCATACTTAAAAAGCATAAATGGTTCCTCAAAAGTATCCACATAGAGATAAAATAAAATAAATACTTTTACAAGCTATTTAGAGAGTGTAAGCCTTTGGGAAAACAACCTTTTTTTTTAAAGGTATTTATCCTGTTTAACAGAGATTTGCTTTGCAATTTTAAATACCTAAATGTTTTTGTTCAGAATCCAGGAGACTTGTAATGGGCCGGTATTGTATAACTTACAATGCCTTTTTAGACTTCAAAGTTTTAGGAATTATAAGTTGCTGGATGAAAATAATATTCCAGTTATTAATTTTAAGTACAATAAAGAGTAGTAATGATTCTTGCCTTGCCTCCAGCAGGCCTCAGACCAGTCTTGTTGGAGCAGTTTGTTAAATCCATGGCAATTGCACTCATAAGCTGAGTTACACTCAGGTAAGAGCAAACATTAAATGAAGGGCATAATTGGAGTTTGTTTCTGTAAAACTGACTGGAATAGGGCACATCTTGACAGATTAGCTCCTGTAAGCTGCAGTTTGTCCCAGCCCTTCCACTGAAGTGACTAAAGAAGGGAATGCTGCCTTTTTAACCAATGTATTTTTAATTATGATTTGTAGTTTAGATGGTTGCAGAGAAAAAAGTTGAACCAAACTTTGACTTTTTTCTGAACATAGAGATCATAATCAAAACAGCCTGTAAGATGTTCATTTTTGCAAATACAACTATTTTAAAGTCATCCTATTTTGAAGACTGGCTGGCACTTTGGAGTACTTACAGCTGGTGATACCAGAGAGCTCTGAGGCCATGTGGAGCCACTTCAGGAGGTCAGAAACATGCAGGCTATGATAATATGTCAGCCAGGAAGTTCAGTGTGTGGTAATTGGCTTCCTTGGCTCTCTCCCTCATTGTGAACCCTCAGGTAGCCCCAGAAGCAGATTCCTTTTCTCTGGACACACTCTCATTCCCTTCTCCATGTACTCACAGCTCTCTAGCTGAGAATTGCATTAAATAGGGTTAATGTTACATAAATTTCTTCATATTTTTTTTCTTTAAGGCCTTAAAACTGTCTGCTGCATCTTCTTTCAGTGGCACCAAACCTGATGGGTGTTTTCATTCATTTCTTTCTCTCCCCTGCATTATGTCTTACCATACCTGGCCATGAACTGCTGCTGCTTAAGGGGCTTCCACAGCACACAAAGAGAAAGAGAAAACCCCTCAAACCTAGTTTAGAGGTTCATAAGAAGCACAGCTGCTTTCTGGTAATGCCCTTTGATTCACTTCAAAACTGCAAAAATGCAGTTTAACCTTTTACTGGCAATAGAGCTACAGTTCTGAGAGATTGTCTGACAAATGTAGGGCCTTGTGTGTAAAACCCTTTCATACCAAGGAGCCATGAGTAGTGTCCATAATTTACTATTTATTAATGACCATCTCTTACTGGTCACAAACTCATTTTCTACAAGAAGTCAGAAAACATACAAACAGCACTGCCTGTAATGAAATGCTGATGTGTATGAGGGGAATCTGTCACTACCAGCAAAGCAGCAGTGTATAGGATCAGTCTACCCAAATTTGTTAGCTGGTTTTAAAAGCTTCCTTCACCCTGAAATAATTACTAAAATTGCATGGAAGTCACTGCTTTCTAATAAATATGTTTATTTTTTCATACATGCATATATATACATATAGATATACACAATTGTGACATAATATTTGAAATTACTCTGGCTAACTTAATTCTATAAATTTTCTTGGAACATTGCCCTAATCTTCACATTCCCTTTGGCTTACTGACCCCACAGTGAGAGATTTCTGTTTATAGTGACTGCCCTGTTAAAACAATATTCTACTGAGTTTTTGGCCTAATGGTAATTAACCAGGAAGGGTCAGTAAATTACTTTAAATAGTAAAATATCAGAAAAAAAAAAAAAGAGTAAAAAGCTTTGTATAACGTTTTTAGAACTGAACTCTTAGTACAAATTCACCCACAGGGCGGAGAGATATGAATTCCAAGCAGGCTGAAGTCCCTAGCCAAGAAGGTTTGGTTGAGCATGGATTCAGACTTCAGCCCAGCAATACAAAGGAAAGTTATACTGAACTTCAGAGGCTCCCACTTTTGATCTCATTGATTGTTTTGACTGGATAAAAGAATCAAGCATTTGGGATTAGAGCACTTAACTCTTCTAAGATTGATTAAGAATTTACGGCTTATTAACCAATTAATGTTTCTTTAAGCTCTTAGTGACTTAGCATGGCTGAGAGCTACTCTAAATTCCTAAGGAGACTTAAATATCTACAGTGCCTTAGCATAGTTAAGATTTCTTCCCTCACTAAAAAGACTTAACCATGTTAAGGTTCCTTAGGCATTTAACAAAGTTTATATGCACTGTAGCTGCTGCCAATTTCCTTCTTAATTTCTAAACAAGAAAAATCAGTGTAAAGAAGTGTGCAATATGAATTTGAGAGATCAAGCTCTTACCTGAGACACTCAAGAATTGAAGTTAGCCTCCAAGTTAGCTCAGGCATGATGACTTACTGAGCATTTCCTTTGTGGAACAGAAATCTTCATCAAGTGGTTCTGGCTATGCCACCAGAGAGAATTCTTCTGCACTGATAAATCATTGCATTGAATTACTGAAGTGCGTGACCATAGAGCCCCTAAATTTTTAACTTAGGATTTGTTTTTATTACGTTCATATATGCATCCTGAATTACTAAAGTATTCATTAGCTTATAAGCATATTAATCCTATAGAGTTAAGCAAAAACTAACTTTTACACAGGTCAGTAAAGCCCTTGTCTGAAAGAGATCCAAGTCAGGACAGAGTGCTCAATGGCACTGAGTCCTTTCTCCTCTACTTCAGTGTATTTTGTTAAGCCAATAAATGTTTATTTCAAATTGTTCACGTGCACAAAAAAGATTATGCAATGCTTACATTGTGTAGATCTTTCATGCACTTATGTGAGGAGAAAAAAGAATAAAATTAGATTGTTCATTTTGAGCTAGTTGAGCAGGAAAGAAAACCACTTAAACATATTGTTACCTAGTTTATGCTTAACTCTTTTAAGCATCAAGATTGACATGACTGAGAATTGTGTTTGTTCAGATGAAAAATTCTAATTCTACTCCTAATGATTATAACAGAAGCGCAGTAACCTGTATGATTCACTGACAGTTCTTCCAGATGAAAAGATAGGTGTATCTATCCACAATGCAGAGTAAAATTGGGATGGCTTTTAAAGATGCTCTGATATTGAATGCTATTATTGCTGCCACAAACTATAAAAACTCCACTCTTTCCTTTGTATGCAGAGTAGGTTTTGAAGGAAGTGAGGACAAGTTATTTTTGAGGCAGCATTTAATGGAACATGTAGTAAAATGGTTTTCCTCCTTTCTTCAGTTTATTATTCTGGTGTGGGTTTTGTGATTGGGTTTTTTTGTGATATATGCTGTTACTTCAAAAAGATAGTTTTTTGAAGGTGCTTTCATTCACCCACACAGTCTAACAGTTTCATATAAACACAAATGCCCATTCTCATACTCAACTAAGAAAATGGATGACAGTCATAGATAACAACAGGTATCCCTCCTTTACAACACTCACCCTTCCATGGTCCCCCTTAAACTGGTCAGTCTGCCAAACAACTTGCTTGTCTTTCACAGGAATTACCTGAGGCCGAAAACATCCACAAATGTCAGAATTTAAGGTTCCTGAGCTTCAAGAGCTCATCACTTTATTTTACTGCACTTTATATGCCTAAGCTACAATTCCCAGTTGCTGCAGCTCCAGCTGTGACAGCTCAGCAATCCCTCAGATGATGATCTTGGATGTCCAGTCAGAAAAGCAGCACACATGCTTAGGTGTGGAAAAGAATCATTATTTTTGTCCCCACCATACAGAATCTCTACAGCAGAAGCAGATTTAGTCCTTTATCCTCTAATTTCCATCACTTCTCCACAGTAACTAAATTCTGTGGCTTTGCCCTGAACTCAAGGCCCACAAACTAAACCCTCTCCATTCACGGTTTTCTTTTACCACAACACCCCAGACATCTTCAGTTTCTGGATATTGTTGGTGATGGCAGCCAGGTATCTATGACACAGACAGCAAGGGCTTTCCATCTGCACCAGAGGCCTCTGAAGGAGAACAGTCATGCTCTGGACTCTGTTGGACTGATTCTGACTGTATGTTGCCCCTGTGAGGACATCAGAGGCTGCTAAGCATAAAAAGGATTAAAAAGCTTCTCCTGGTTTAGGGCAAATGTGGGAGAAAACATCCAAAGGGGTTTCTCTAGAAGGCAGATTCAAGTAGCCCCTATCACAACTGGTTTGGGAAAATATTTCCTTGGAGAAAAGTGGAAAAAACCTGTTTATTTAACAGGCAAAGCATTCACCAGCACAAAAGAAAAAAAAAATGTTGCAATAAATTCACATAGGCAGCAATTTTTCAAAGGCTTTTAAGTAGTCCATACTCAGTTGATTTTCACAGGGAAAGTAAAAAAAGTCTATTTCTAAACAAAATTATCCCTTTCTGCCAATTTCACAGCTCTACAGTGAAAATATCTGATTGTTTTTCCCTTCTCTCCCTCCCTCCTTCCCCTCCCGCCCCCCACCCAGTAAAACAGAATGTTTTTCCCCATCACTCATTCTTGGAAATCGTTCTATTTATTTTAGATTAAATTTTCCAACACATCTCAGATTGAGACACAGACATGGCATGGAAAATTTCAGCCCAAGCATTTAGTGTTTGGCAAAGTTACAACCAACTGGGACTTAAAATGGGAAGAGTTTGGCAATTTAGGATGCACTTAACAGCCTTCTTTCTAATGAACATTCTTGTTCAAAAGTTATTAATAGACTCAAGAACAAGTATGAAATTCAGACCAAAAATAATGCTGGTGTCCTGTCTGAACATTCTAGTCTTTATGGTAAAGTACTTTGAAAAATCATTGGAAAGCAAAGTTGTGTGACTAAAGCCAGTATAAATCTTAACTATAATTTTCTGGTAGGCTTAAGAGTTGAAATATTGTCTTTAGCTTCAGTGGTGATATTAACAAAATGCAGTGTAGCGCTAGAAAAGCTACAGAAAAGGAAATTGAGAATGATCTCCAGAGATAAAGAAATGTGCAGGATGGAGTAAATTTGCATAAAAATTGTTACATTGGTATTTAATTGAATTATATTGGATCTTATATTTTTTAGATAATATCAGTTTGAGTTACTATTGTAGGTTTTTATAGACTGGTGTATTATTAAAAAATATATATTCTTGAAAAAAGTTTTGACAATGTGCTTACCTGGTAAAGTCACCTGTTTAAAGCACTCGTGTTTTCTAATGTAGTGAAATATGATGGCAATAAATAAAACCTATTAAATTGGTGGTTTCTATCATTCTCATTATAAATATCTCCCACAGGTGCCTGGATTATGTTTGCAGCAGATTCAGCCTTGTGCAGCAGGCCAAGGACGGTACAATTTGGTGAGTATTCTTGATTGATGCTGTATCATTATAGTACAGTCAGCCCTTTCTTTCCCTGCCCCTGTTCTTGTTGTTCAGCCATTAAAATAACACTTCCAGGTTAAAAACGCCATGGTTTTTAAAGCTTATTGCATGTGAGTAACACTGCTGTGGCACATTAAAATGCCACCATGCTAAGAAGAGTGCTAAATAATTGAATAAATATTGCTGTGTTTAGACTGTTCCTGTTTGTGGAGAGAACTCAAAACCTGAAAGTACATTATTTGCCATAACATCATACAAAATGTGCTTTAGCAAATAAAAAATACTGCTGAAACTCCTCTGATGACTGTTTAAGCCATGGTGTAGAGGCAAAACTGCCATTCTATATATGTATGGTTTTTATGTAAAATTTCAGCAATGTCCAATTTTTTTAATCTAGCTGAAATTTTTGATGTTCAATTCTCCAAGTGGTGATTTCATAATTTTCTAGTTCGTTGGTGATTTCCTCAAGAACTGAAACTTGTACTTGAATTGGACCTGTGAGAAATAATATTAATAACTGAGACATTTTAATATGCGTGTGTGATGAACAACTACTGGCCAGTGGTCACTATATTACTGTCCTCTTGCATTGAAAATAAACCCACAGACTGTATGTCTGATTTTAGTCATACTCATGCTTGGTTTCAATCTGGCTCCCCTTGATTCCATAGCAGCACTGATGAAAATCATGCAGATCTTTCTAACGGATGCAGAAAACCTGATGCTTTTGGCATATTTTTAATCTCAGCACTCCCAAATAGTGGGTCACAATATTCTGGTCCCTCCCATAACATGTAGAACATTGAAGTCTGTCCCATTATCCTTGCTTTAGTGCTGACTGTTGAGAATCAAGCCAGATATGTAAAAGTTGGTGACTGCAGCAGCCCCAGAACATTGATGTTTCTGATTTTTGTGGAAATCTAGTTTATGGTAAGTTTTTTTAAAAAATGTTATTACTTACTTTTTTCAATGTTAGGTTTGTGGGGTTTTCTTGGGTTTTTTTTTTTTTTTTTTACATTCAGTTCTGATGTTGTCTCCAAGAATCTCGATATATTGTGGGCTCTACTGGGAAATTTTACTGTGTGGTTCATCCACACCACCAACTTGGACCGATGATTAAAAAATGGGGTTAATTATAAACCTCGGAAGATCTCAGATGGAGATTTGCTGTTATTTGCATTAATAGATTTCAAAGTGATGCAAGCCTGTGAGGATGAATGAAAGCAGTGCTGGAGAAGTGCAGGTAGTCAGGCTGGAGCTGTGATCCCTGGTCACACAGACCTGCACATCCTGCTGGAGCCACTTGGTATTCCATGGGTTTTCTTCAGAGGGACAGAAATCCACCTGCTTGGCTCAGCTTGCCAAAGGCCCTAAGGGAACAGCAAAGCATACACAGAGCTGGAGGAACTCTGAGGAAGGTTAAGGAATTGTATAAACAGGCTGCATTCTGTTCTGCTTGGTCATTTTGGGGATTAGGAACTGATCCTTTCCAAAAATCATAGGTGAGGATTCTGTTACTCCTCCAGAAACTGACAGCAACTCAGGAAAAAAGAGGCAGAAATCCAAAGAACTGTCTGGGCTATTTTAGGTGACATCAGGTCAAGCTCAGTACAAATGCAGATTTTGCACTGATTGCTGCTTCATAAATTTGCAGCATTCTGCTTGCTTAGTTTCCTTGGAAATGCTGGCAGATATGTAGGGAATCAGGGACTCTCTGGAGTAGAGACAGAAAACCCAAGACTGAGAATGACCTCTTAACACGGTGTTTAAGGCTCAGAGAGGGAGCTCTATATTCTAGTTGGTGGTCAGAGAGCAGCTGCCTTTTTTTAATGAATATATGGTAAAATAATTTCTGTTCAGGATGGAATTAAAAAAGGTAAAACCTGTTTCTCTCTTAGCTTAGTCCACAGCACTTTCTTTTTTCTTTGAAGGAGACCATCACTGCCCAAAACCAGTTTGTGACTTTCCTGCTGTCAGGTGTCTAAATCCTGGGTATAGCACCCCTCCAGTTAGTGTTTCTAATAGCAGCCAGGTGAACAAATTCCTGTTCGCTTGTCCCATTCCAAGGAGTCCTGAATTGTGTATAAACTGAGTTGCTCACCTACAGTCAGATACTCTTGTGTAGCAAGGTGTCAGAAAAATACAAATGAGGGGCAAATAGCCCAGAAGTGCAATACATGATTCCCAATTGCAACAGGAGATGCTGATATTTGCTTTCACACATTTGCTTTTAATCAACAAAACTATGTGTCTGTGACGAGAAGCTAATCCTGTATGACATGGAGCACCAGATCTTATTGCTATTATCTATTTTAGCTTTCTATCTGTTGTTTGGATCTGAATTTTCTGTTTAATTTGAAGGAAAAAAATTGGAAAATTATTATAAGCTGCATTCACCTATGTAATCGTCCATGCCTAAATTACTGTTTTTCAATAGCATGCTTTCTCTAAGTATGGCAATGCAGTTTTGGCATTACACAATGCATAATTCTGATGTTTCTCCTTGTAAAGTTCCACTATGGTCATCATTTCCAGCTGATCCTCCAAAAATTTTGCTCTTGGCTCCTATTTTATAATGAAGGCTGTGCCAATAGCTTGTGCTTATCTAGCTTGGTTACAACAGTTACAGTCTGGTTTTCCAGCCTTAGGAAACAACTGAAACAATATTGATTTGCTTCAAGCCTGCCAGTTTGACTGGCACCATAATCAAGATTCCAGTAGCTTTCTAAATGTGGTGGGTTTTTTTTGTTTTTTTTTTCCCAGTGTATCTGCCATATATGCAAATTCATTAAAAATAAGAAAAAAATTATGCTGGTTTAAGATTTTTTTTTTAAGCATGATTTCAGACTGGAAGATTTGCTTCTGTCAGTGTCATGAACTTTTTCAAATTATTTTTTAAACAATGCTGTCACATAAGTTCTTGGTGGGAACCTAACACTCCAGAATGGGTTAGGAAGCTACACTTAAAAAAATTTCTGCTAACTTAAGGTGGTATTTTCTTTCTTATTGCAGGTTGAAAACATGTCCTGTTCATTGATCTAACTTAGAGACATAAAAATGCAAACCACTAATGTGCATGATTCAACTAAAGCTACACTGAACTCATTCTTACATTTGAAAAAAAAATCACAAATAAATCCTTTATGTGAGATATAAACACAGAAAAGGGCAAGCCTAAAGAAACCTTTAAAAGTAGTGATGAAATGAGAAACAACTGAAATTTCATTTTAACCATATAGTTTTCTATTTGCTGTAATGCATGGATAAACATCTAGAACTGATATTAAAAAAGTAGTAAGAATGTGTGCTCACAGCTTAATATTCTACTATGAAATTCCAACTACACCCTTTGTGTATAAGTAAGTAATTACTCAGCTAAGCCAAGTTTTAATGCTCTAGCCAATTCTTGCTAAAATAGATTGAACTGTTGGAAGGGTGTTAGCAGAATTTTGTTGTTTACCATATTAATTTCTTCAAACAAATGCCTAAAATCTCATTTTTGCAGTCACAAAAAGCCTTCCAGAGGCTGATATACATGCTGCTTTCAACAGGCAAAAAGAGGTGGAGACAAACTTTGAATATATGAAAGAAGACACTTTTAAGAGTGAGGATGAACATGACTTTAAAATAGCAGGCCTTTCCACAACACATGGCAGAGCATGATTGGTATTGATGTTAAAAAGAGGCAGTGGAAATCACACTTATTTGACACTAATGCTTTCAAGCTTCTTCTTTGGCAAGATAAGAGAGTCCTAAAATGTAACAATTGAGTATCTTAGGTTTTCATATTGATGGGCAAGTGGTGACTAATTCTTTTTTTTTATTTATACACCTAATGTGCATGAGCATCTAATCAGCTGAAAGTAAACACTAGTATCTTTAGCACAAAGCATTTATGATGTCTATAAAATTTCTATTAAATTTAAGCTTTAAAAATATTTATTTTTTCAGTATTTCCCAGTCAGAAGTGAAAGCTTTGCTTATACAGTTCTGCCCACATGCAAATACCTAAATCCACTTGAACACTTTTTGCCTTGTGAATCGGGAATGAAATTTCCCCTGTACAATGAAGGGTTTTACTCCTAGCATTTGATCATTCCAATATAGATACTGAGAAGCTGAATTAATTACTTAATAAATTAGGTAGGAAATAACATAATTTAACTGAAAACAGAGAGTGAAGTTTGATTACTGAAGACACAAACTACATTTCACCCAGACCACCATGGTTTGGAATACTGCAGGGAGTTACAAGGATATCATACCAGCAAGCTGCACCTGGGCCCCAAATTATGAACTGTAACCTCCAGAGTATTTTGAAGTTTGTTTTTCCTTTATTTTAACTAATTGGTTTCAGGTGAGTTAGGTGAATTCTTTTAGAAGTTTAGTGTGTGAAAGATCACTTTAAAAACGCCAATTTGCTGTTTTAATACTTTTTTCTCTTCGATTACCAAACTGATATTTTGAAAAATACTTTTTTTTTTTTTAATTACTTTTGAGAATTGCTGTATGGGTTTTATTCCAAACCAAAGATCCTGACTCAAGTTTTAACAGTTTTAGGGGAAACTATTGATAGATGTGTTGGGTTGAAAATGCAAGGTGCATAATTTCACCTCCTTGGGACTGTATGCAAAAAGTGATTGAAATGCAGAATAAAATATTATTGCTTGACATCTTTACTAAGCTTGGAGTAATTTCATTAATCCTTTAATATGATGCACTGAGAACGGAGGTATCAAGTAGTTTCTTGTTTTTTCTCTTTAAGCCTGTTTTTTTTTTTTTTTTTTTTTTCTTTCCAAATTGGACCAGGGCTGCCTGACCAAACCACTGCACTCCACCTGGGTAAGGAGTGAATGTCATTGTGGGGATGTCACCGCTTATCCCGGAGCGGCTGTTCCCAGGTGGGACGCGCTGAGCCCTGTGCGAGCACCTGGATGGATCCTGGAAATCCCTGGAGTGCGGGAACGGCACCGCAGGACACAGAGCCCGAAGTCAGCACTGTAAACTGCTCTGGGAATAAAGACGCTGCATAAATACGCTGTTCGTTTTTTAAATGAGTGCCATTGCTTTAATAGGAAATACATTCAAGAGGTTTCCGTGCAAAATACAAAGCAAAACAAAAAACGCGATCAAAACAAGTAAACCAAAAAAGGGAAGGGAAAGGAAAAGGGAAAGGAAAAGGGAAAGGAAAAAGGAAAAGAACGAGTGCTGTGTGGCGGTGACTCCGCTCGTCCCCTCTCGCTCCCGCGAGGTCGCGCTGAGGGGGCCGCGCTGCCCGAGGCTCGGCGGGCGCAGAGCGCCGCTCGGGACGGCTCTGCCCGGCGCTGTTCCCTCTCTCGGGCGGGATCCCGGCTCACCCCGGCCGCCCCCCGGGGTTGGTGCCCCCCGGCTCGCTGCCGCCCTGCCGGGGCCGGGCTCAGCCGTGCCCGGGCACAAGCGCCCTCCCTCCGCAGGTGCGCGGGGCCGGGCAGGGGCGGCCGGCGGGGCCACTCCGCCGCGGGCCGGGAGCGCGGAGCCCACGGCGCTCCCCAGGACGGCCGGCGCTCCGAGCTGGGATTCGGTGAGGGGGTCCCGGGGGTCGTGCCGGGCGTGAGGGAAGCGCTGTGCTCTGAGGTGGCCACGGGCGGACCGGGGGTCCCGGCAGCGTGCGAGGGTGCCGGCGGCCGCCGAGGCGTGTAAGGGCCGCCCTGTCCGGCTGGAGCCGCCTGAAGCGGGAGATGCCGGCGGAGCGGGGCTGGAGGGATCTCGGGGAGCCCTCTCCGAACCCCAAACACAAAATGTCCCCTCAGCCAGGAGCCGGCAAAGCCAAGCAGCAGGTGGGTTTTACCCGGCAGCGAGCGGGATGTCCCTGTGTGCCCGCTCTCCCGGGATGGCCATCGGGTGCCTGGGACGGCGGCTGGGGAAGGTTTCACCGGTGCTAGCTGTGTGTGATTGAATCAGGTGATGCGATAGAGGTGTGTCATGCTTTAGTGTGAAATTAGGGAGTGATAAGATTGATAGGCAGCACTCATTCTTTCCTTCTGGGTGTACCAGTTGCCTGCTGTGTGAATAAGTTAAGGTTATGTGAGGTGATCAGAAGTAGGACCTTCAATCTGAGTTTTAACCGGGCAGGGAGGAGAGGGAACAAGGAGATGAGTTAATTGTCAGTGATACTTCACTTTTTTCATCATCTCTCCCTCTTCAGGCAGCCCTTTGAATTAATAAATCTGAATGCATTTGTAACTCTCTCAAGTAGCTGCCAGCAGTGTAGGAGTGATTACTTTTTGAGTCATTCAGTCTTCTTTTTTTTTTCTTTAATTTCTTTACTAGGATTTCACCTTGCATTTTGAAGGCTGATTTTGATGTGTTCTTCCTTCTCAATAGAATAGGTTCAACAATAAAATATATTCAGTAGTGATCTCTCCCTAGCTCCTGCTGACACCTGTTGCTGAATTGGCCTTTATGGTTTCTATCCCTCTCTGTTTGACCACTCTTTATTTACTCATGTGTAATGGAGAAAGAGATGTGAAATTAGGACAACTTAGTAGTTCGTAAAACTTCATAAACTTCTGGATGTTTGATTCCTTTGTAAAGTGCTGTTCATATTCACAGTAGTAGTAGTGATGTATATGCTGTGTACATACAGCTTTAAAATGGTTTTGCTGTAGTGCTAAATATTTACAGGCCTTAAATGTGACTCAGAAGTAAGCTGAGGCTGCTTTGCACATGTTTTCTGAATCTCTTGGTCAAACATTGCTAGCTCAGTTAATTTTACTTTGTACATTGTCTCTGACTTGGTCACATATAAGCATGTTACTGTCTATAAAGCCTTTAATTTGAGTTGACTGGCCCTGCTACAGCTGCCTCAGCAAAGCCCACATCAGCTCTCCTTTAACAAAACACTGGCACAGGACAGCCTGAATGCTGACCCTCTGCTTGTGGGGAGGTAGTGCAATGAAACCTTGTTCTCCATGGAGGATTTTATGACAAAATGACTCTTAAAAAGTCAAGTACATGTCAGTGAAGGTAGACACTGGTGCTTGGGACTGAGACCTGCATGCAGTGCTTGCCTCTCCCATGGCAGCTTGGAGAACAGGGCTGCCTGTTTTGAAATCTGTATTTCAAAACACATTATATAATATATTAATATTATATATATATAAAATTATATATATATATATATTTATATATATAAAATATTAATATATTATTGCTTTTCCAAAAGGAATAGGTAACATTGTAAAATTAAATGACCTGAAAAGGACTAATGGTTTTTAAAAATAAACTCGCCTGGTCATTATTCTTTTGACTGGACTTTCAGAATTTTCGTCATCATGGCTGATGCTTACTTTTAAATGCTCCAGCTTCCAGTGTGTAAGTAATGTAAAGTTCACAGAAGAAGTGGAAATCATTAGACTAATGCTCAGTTTCCTTGTTCCTAGAAAAAAACCAAAATCCAAATACACAGGATATGCTGCATGCTGTTGCCTGCTACATGGTTAAGCAATCCCCTGAAAAAAATTGGTTTTTTTTTTCAAGGATGGAGTTGGGAGAAAATTGCTTGCAGAAGAGCTGTGGAATAAAATAATAGGCTAATCAGGGAGTATAGTTAACTTCATATTCTGCATCAGAAATACACATTTAAATTTTTTTAATGTGAGTGTTAAGGAAGATAAGTAACTTCATGTTACTTAATATTCTGATGAGCAGAGAGGAAGAATCTACCTCTGTATAAAGTGAAACCTTGATAAATTCATAGCATGAAAATAGGACCTAGAGTGTAATTCCCTCAAAAGGAGCTTACTGCTGCATGTAATTTTACTCTGTTAAGGTGAGGATATTATCATTTACCAATGGGAAAGATTCCCCATTTCATAACCAGACATCTGAAAATGCCCCTCTCTGCATGGGAAACTTGGCACAGCCAGCCAGAACCTTTTTTCCATTTCAATAAACTAAGATATCAGTATGGATGGAGAGCACATTTTCAGATGCTTCATGATTTTTCTAATCCTGTGACCTGTGTGCCTTAGGGAGATCTTCCGGGAGTGTCCCATGAACCTGCTGTGTGGCTCTTTATTCCACCTTTGGGATTTGGATGTTTACTTGGAAACAGCAATGGCTGGAGGAGAGAGACATGATGTTTTCACGAGATCAGGGTAGAACAAAGTAAAGCAGTTTGAAACCTGAGTGTTCTGTAACAAGTGTTTGAGTATCTGTGTGATTTCTGGCCCTCACTTACTTTATGTCTCTGTTGTGTGTAGGTAGGAAAGTTTTGTTACAAACTTTGAAAAATAGCATGGCCCTGGTGTCAGGCCTATTGAATTGGCTGAATTAACACAGATCTTTGCTGATGAAGTAGTGGATAAGGTAGGTGAGTGTTTCTCAGACTTCTTGCAAATGTGAGCACTCATTCTTCTCTTTGTATGCACTTGCTAAGTAAAGAGTTAGTCCTGCACTACTTTAATTGCTGCCAAGTTCCTTGGTGTGCTGGGTGGGAAAGGGCACAGGAATCAGCAGCAGTGATCAGCTGCAGGGTGAGCCCTCAGTGCCTGGACCAGGAGCAGCAGAGGGCTCCCACAGTGAAGGGAGTGGGATTATCCCTAGCCAGGGTAAATCCATGCAGCAGGGAGTTACAGCTGGGGCTGACTCCCCTGGAGGAAATGAGCTGCTTCCAGCTGTAAATCAGGGCTGTTTGGTTTTATTGTTTTCCTTGTTACTTTTTAATAGCTTAATATTTTAATTAAGTTTTCCCCCTACCTGTTTATGACTCCCACCCTTTGAATCTCCCTGTTAGTTCACGGAGAGGTGCACAACAGGTAAGAGAAACACTGGTTGGTTTGTGTCCTTATTTTTTTAGAAAAAGTCACTTGTTAGATAGCAGCATTGTCAGAACCTCCATTGTGGCTTGTTACTGTAATTTTACCAAATAATAGTTTGTCTTTCATAAAACAGCTGATTCACAAGTCCATTTCTTTGGCTCAAATTTGATGAAGTGCATTACTACTAGCATAAGTTATTTCTGCTAGGATAGGGAGAAGATGTGTGCAGCTGAGCAAGACTGGAGGATTCTTTTTGCAAACAATCAATTCTAGTCTGCTAATCCTTCTAGTAAAATAAACCTTAAATTTTTGTCCAAGGTGCTTTAAAGTGACGAGGGAAGAGGGAAACTTCTAACTAATAAATTAAATTTCAAAATGCAAACAGCTCACATACTTACTTCTCCTTTTATTCCATTATATAATTTGCTGGTGTTTTAAGAGTGGAGGAAAGGAAGGTTCTCCCAATGGAGCTTACCTTTGTGACACAGGGTATGGTCCAGCTTGCTCTTGGCCACAGCTCTTTGGGGTTCCATGCACTGTCAATTTTGCTCTAGTTTCCTTTGGTGTAACTTTGCTGAAGTTACACCCTTGTACTCTGCAAACGTAACTTCTGTGTGGCTGCTCCAGCCTGTTGGAATCAAAATTGTCTTGGTGAGCTTAAAGGTTTTCAGTAAGACATTTTAAAAGACAGACATGGTTTGCTGAGTGTTGCCATTGTGAAGACTCTCAAAATAAGTGTCCTTAGTTTGCAATACTTTGATAGTGAATGGTATTTTAATGTACATTTAAGCCTGAATCCTGTCATGTGTAAATTTATCACTTGTGCAACATTTATCATCTTGTACAACAACAAAATGGTCCTGAAAGTGGAATTTAAATGTGGATAGGAATGTATTGACACTTTTCAAGAGCTAGTTCAGCAAGCAAGACTTGGCTGCACATTTTGGCAATCTGGAGCCTAAATGTGGCCATGGTGTCACATTATTATTTGCTCAGCCCCTCTGTGTGCAGATACAAACAACAAATACTGTTTGCTTTCCACACAGTACACTAGAAAAAGATGTTTCTATGTTTCAGGATTAATAGATGAAAAATTCTTTTAAACTTTTTGGAATTGTCACTCTTCTGAGTTTAAAGTAGTTGTTTTCATTGCATATCATGGCTCCACCAGTCCTTGTCCCATCCTTCTCAGTGGAAGTTGACTCCAGTTTCACTGTTTTGGCTCTTCTCATTTTCTATAGTACCCTTAAATTAAAAAAATCCTTTCAGTGGGAATGTCGTACCTGACAATGAACAATTGCTATACTGATAAAGTTCTGCTGTAATCCAGCTCTCAGTTGTCTTATGTATATCACATTTTTCACTTTGGAGAAGCGAGACAGCTCATGGAGGTTGTAAAAACATCAGATTTGAATGCTGTGCCAAGAGCGAAGGCTGCCCTCTGCTTGCATGGCTTGGACACAAATGGAGTTATCTGTACCCTTCTGGTGACACTGGGGAGAAGCATATGAAGAGAGATAAAGCAGGTACAGCTCCTCCATTCCCAGGAGCCTTTTTTTGCTTTGGAGCTACACAAGTGTTGAAGTGTTGAAATAGATATGGAGGCTGAGGATGTGTTGGCTTCTTAGGAATACACTGTGAATACTGGAATATACAGCTTCTCTGGTTTTGCTCTGATCCTGTAACCTTTCAGAAGTGTTGAAACAACTTTAAGATGCTGAAGTAGCAGATAGCACTGTTACTTATTTTGCTGGCAATTAAGGAAAGTTAGAACTGTATTTTTTTAAACTAATCTCTACCCACAAGTTGGTAGAATAATTAATGAAATAGATACACAAACGTTCCTGGAGGTGGCCAGAACATCTTTCAGGAGCACGTGCTGGGCACCAAATGCTGCATCAAAACATGCACTGCAGCTGCATGGAATAATGCCTACATGTAAACTTGTTTGTCCCCTTCCCTGTGATAGCAAAGTGTGAAGGACAAAGGCAGGAAAATGTGAGACACTTTGAGTGGCCTCTAATAAACATGGCACAGGATTTCATCAGAAACTGCACACACTGCAATTCCAACAGTGCACTGTAGTGTTTCTCAATGTTTCTCAACATCTTCTATGCTATATTTTTTCAATGTCTGGAAAAATTAAGGGATATTCAAGAGATTTTTTTTTTCTCTTTAGTAAAAAAACATGCTGAAATGCTATACTTTTAATTCCAGACACATGATTCTTGTAAGCTGGGTTTAATGGCTTTGCCTTCTGAGCTGTGTGGTGGTCATTCCTCTGCATCCAACTCTTTCCCTATGAAATATTTGTATGTCAGCCCTAATTTTTTGCTTCTCCAGGATTGATGTTTGCAATGTATTGTACTTCTCCTAAAATAAGTGAGAGGAAAAGAATATGGTTCTTTGTCCAACTGGAATGACCATCAGTTATAAAACTGAATGTTTTGCTTTCTCTTTTGACTTCTGTATTGTTCAAATTTAAATTCCTCTTGTTGTGCCCCTAAGATTAATTGTGTATGTAAGCTGGAGTTTGAGAAGACTGAAAAAGTTGGGGTTTTTACCTAAGGGAAGATATTAGGTCTTTGTAGCTTTTTCTACAACATTTGATGCTTTTATGAGGTATGAAATGTAGGTTCTACCTTCTCTATTTTCTCTATAGTTGCTACATCTTCTAATTCTCCAGTTTCTGCACAGTTTTAGTTGTAGACATGTTTTATGATGCAGAAGTGATGCCTTAAGGAATCCTCACCTTTATTAGTAGATGTGGACTCAAAAAGATGCTTAATTCTTTTTCCTTCTCTAGAAGTGAGTTGCTCATGGATCCCTGTTAGTATTCAGCTGCAAATTTGGAAACCCACAGATGGGTTTTATGGGACAGAAAAGGCATTTGGAAAAGTTTCCTGACTGTGGAGCCAGTGCAGTTAACCATTTTTAATTATACATAATGCATATCACCCTGAATTTGTGGTACTCAGTGGCACTCTAGGTTCTGATTTCTGTAGCACAGCCAAGCAGATTGTACAGGTTCTTTTGAAATTAATCAATGCTGTCTCACAGAACAACATTGCAGGTTTAAAAGAAATCCAACCAAGGCATTATGACTATATATAATAGCACAAAACTATTGACTCAATATGAAAAGTATCTTTAAAAGAGTGCTCTGCTGCAGCTAGCTAGCAGAATTAATGCTCTAATCCAAATATCAGGCACATTGCACAGGTTCAGTTGCTGTTCTGCCCTTGTTACTGTGACCAGACTGATTTGTAAGTTTGGGGAAGGGAGAGAGAAAAAGAAAAATCCGTATACTCTCTGTGTATAAAGAGAAATTATAAGTAACAGATAGAAAGTGCTTATTATTAATATAGCTCTTAACCTAATCCTAGGAATCTCTTGATCAGTGCCTTGAAAGTATTCTCTAAGGGAGAATATGAATCTAAATATTTGTAATCATCCAGACTCTCTTGCATTTAAGGACATATTATTTCATTAAAAATATAGAAAAATAGGTAACCATTGCTTTAAAAACTTTGTTGTTGAATTTAACATGGCCTGTGTCATACTTAGCATTAACTCTTACTGTACTTATGTAAAAGGTTTAAAAGAAAATGAAATTTTTGGATGCAGATCTCCTAGGCCCTGATTTTTTAAATCAAGTCTAAAGCAATTTTCTTGGTTCTAAGTTAGTTTACTAATTTTTCTACAAAAGTGTTTGTGGAGGGCTTCAGTTATGAGACCTTTTTTTTCAGGGATTTATCACTTTTTCCATAAACACGTAGCCCTGATTATACATTGGCACTGTGTTTTCTGTCTGGGAGTGCTTTTTCCCTGATGAAATAGTGAAAAGTAGGCTTTAAAAAATTACACAAAGAAGCCTTTCAGGCTAGAAGGCCTTAATTTAAGATTTTCTTGACTTTAAAAGTGGAGCAATTAAGCTGTATTAACATTTATTCTTTATTTTTAATATGATCTATTCAAACAGGAAGGTCAGGGACTAGTGCTGCAGGTCCACAAGTCCTAAGGATCCCCAGCTCTGATCAAGGTCAGAATAGACTGTGATCAGTATTTTCCTTGGAGTTTTACTTAAAGGAAAATTAAAATTGCAAAAAAGAGTGTTTCACTCTTCTAAAATCTAAAATTTACCAGTGCTGTGGAATTTAAAGGGATTCCCTGCATGGAAATGCTCAAATAAAAAAGAGGTCTCACCAGAAAAAGGTTCCCACTAAAGAGAATTACATCTTTAAAAGGAAGAACTGAAAACTTCAGGTTTTCATTACAAAAATAAGCTTACTTGCTCCAGGGTCCCAGTTTCCTAGCTGGATTGCATCTCAGGAAAGCATCCAAAAGCCGATACTTTTCACAAAAAGAAAAAAAGAAAAAAGGCTTTATTGAAAACCTGGTTCATTGCTGAGGAGCAGCTTTCATGGAAGAATTTTGCCTAGGTCTGCCTCAAGCATAGCAGAATGGCAATTTATTCTTGTTTATTCCTGAGGCATCCAGAGTTAGGCATTCTGATATTTCTGAAATCAGCAATATACTTCACCTGAGAGCAGGCAGTAGAATAGATTTCTTGTCCAGAGTCCAGTTGCTGTGTGTTGCTCTTGGATCTGTTGGATAACACCAAGTGTGCTTAATCATAAAGCCTGCCAGTTCTCTTCCCCTCTCGGCAGATTACCAGATTTATGTTTGATTTCTTGGATCTTTTTGTTACCTTTTTTTTGCCAAAGAATTTGCTCTGACTGAACTTGCTGGAAAGGAGAAAAGCTGAAGAATGAGTTTCTTGCTCCTCTTTGTCATTAACAGTTCTGGTATTCTCTGCTGACAGCAGTAACCAGTCTGCATGGTTGCTTTGCTCCTTCCAGAGAGGAGTGCAGTGTTCAGAGAATCCTCAGGGACCCACCAGGATCATCCAGTCCAACCTCTGGCCCTACACAGACACCCCTCAATCCCATCCCACCCTGTGCATCCCTGAGAGCAGTGTCCAAGCACTCCTGGAGCTCTGGCAGCCTTGGGGCCGTGACCATTCCCTGGGAAGCCTGGGCAGTGCCTGAGCACTTTGTGGGGAAAGAATCCTTCCCTGAAAACCAACCTCAACCTCCCAAGTATTCCAGAGACCAATACCAGGTATGGAGGACACAGAACATCAGGCTGCAGCATGTTCCAACTGCAGCAGCATCTTCATCCTGTCTCCTTTTCATGGGTAATTTCCAAGTCAAGCATGGTGGTAACACGTTCCCTTAGGACAGAATTAGGATATGCCCTTTCAGGTGAAGGGTGAATTATTGTTGCCATCATAGTGCAACAGTTCTCTTGTCAGTTCACGGCAAGGGTTCCTTATTGCTAGTTTCAACCTCCTTGGTGTTTCTTGTAGGCAGCTCCTCCAAGCACTGACTCTTCCTTGTCCTCACAGCAGCCAACTGATTCCAGTTCCCACCAATCCACTCTTTTATAACACTTTTTATTGGCTACAGCTGTGGCCTGTTAACATCAGGCCTGCTCCTAATCTTTAGTAATTAACCCAGCTGCAACTGTTTAGGGGGTAAGATTACTTTCTATACCACCTTCATTTACCCATACTGCATCCCCCTGCAAATTATCTCCAGGAAAACTGGTGCAGTTGTTGCACAAGTGTCAGAATCAGAGCTAGTACATGTCTATTTCATTTACCATTCCATTTTGAAGCCTCTTCTAGACTTCCAAACATAAATGAAATTTTGCATATAATAAAATTAAAAAAAAAATAATTGTGCTGTATGCCTGAGACTGGAAAAAGCAAATGAGATAGCAGACACAGCAGCTTCTCTGCAGGTGTGAAAGAAAAGTGCCAGTGTGCCTCAAGTGCCTTTCCCCTTTCCCAGTTACACCTGGTAGAACTCTAATAGTTTCTGCTGATCTCTGGAGGGGTTTCTCCTGTTTTTTCAGCATTGTAACATCACTGCTGTGCATGGGTACAGCTCCAGCCAGGCCATTGAAATGCTGCAGGAGGTTCCCCAGTCCCCCCTTCTTTGCTTCCTCGAATAGAAACTTTTCCTTGTAAACTCAGCAACAACAGCAGCAGCAGAGCCCAGACAAAAGAGAGCTTTGGAGCAGTCCCAGAGGGGCACTGCCAGCTGCAGGTCACTCCTTTGTGCTGTCTCCAAGAGGGATGCACGGGCTCTGCTCTGCCAGCTTCAGCTTGGGAAGCCACGGGGTGGTCTGTGCCCCAATAAGAGCTTGTTTGTCTGTCTTTCCTGTTATGGATAGCGGTGGGTGAGCGTGTTTCGCGTGATTTCAAATCCACTTAAAGTTCATGGGTCTGAAATCAAAACCAGAACTCAAATCTTACGAGGTTTGTGTTCTGTTAGGAGCTGGCCTTTTGCCAGGATGTGTCTGTTCATTTAACTTTTAACCCTGGAATCAAATACATACCAGTTTGCTATACCAGGTCACTTGTATTGCTTTATATTCTCTTCCTTACATTTTTTAACATCTGTTCCATTGCATGCATTTCTGGCTATCAGAAAGTTGCTCACAGAGGTGTTCGCTCTTTCATTGGCATACGAATTTTGTTTTCCATCTTCATCTTGTTTCACAGTTTCTGGGCTCACAGCATGTGCCTTCTGCCTGTTCCTCTGTATATCTAAGACAATGAAGAAAGGCTGAAATCCGTCCTCTTTGAGGGCTGTATTTTAGATCCTATATGCTTTGAATATGGACTGAAATAAAGCCCTGAGTGTCTGTGCCCTGTAGTTTGGTTTACCCACCATTGTGTGTTTCTGAGAGGTGACACAGTCACGGCAGCTCTGCAGGGCACTGAGGAACAGATTCTTGCCTAGTGCAAGTATGGAATTTTATTTTTTTTTATTTTTCTACACTAAGTCTGTCTTGCCTCTAGTGCTGTTCTCTTTTATGCTGCTGTGCTTTTATGTGGGTGCATGGAACCCCAAGCAACCCTGATGTGGAAAATCAAATTTATTGAAAGTCATCTGCAGTGTTGTGTTTTGTAGGTGAACCCAGTAGTAGTCTATTGATTCCATATAGGTTCACTTGCTGATTCTTCGTAGGTTTTTTTCCCCTTGAAATAGTTGTACCTATTAAAAAATTCAAGTGTGGGTCTTTCTGTGCATCTATAAAGAAGAGATATATGTGTTTTTTGTTACCAGCATATTGTAGTTATGTGTTAGCAGACATTTTTAAGAGGTAATATGTTGATTTAATAAATTATATCCATGCTTTCCTTTGGTGAGCTGGAAAGTGTTTATTTTTCAGTGTTTTATACAGCGAGGTGATTATGGGGACCTGCTGTGATCATAGCTGTTCACTTAAATGTAATCTCTTTGATCATGATTATCTGTAAATCAGATGCAATTTTTTTGAGTTTGTTTGGTTTTTTTACAGACATGATCAAAAGCCTATAAATAACTTGGTCTGTCACTTCTGACATGATGTAAAATAGGGGTTATTTGAACTGCAGTGTGAATTTTATGGTGTGTATATGTTCTCTGAGTCTAAGTGCAGGAGATAGGATTTTTAACATCAAGGCTTGTGGTTATGAACTTTGAATATGTTTTCTGTGTATATTCTGCATTTTAGCTATTGCTGTTGGAATGAATAAGCTTGTAACTCACTGGAGTGTCTCAAAAAGCACTGCCCAGCATATCCATGGCAGTACTCTTTTTAATCTAAATATATTTTCAATTTATTCTAAATATTCTCTAGTGATTTTATTTTAAATTTAAAGAAGTGTAAAGATTTTAACTTTTTACAGTATCTTCACACTGAATGTTCATTGAAATCGTTCTGTTTTTTAAAATACTGTAATAATACACTATTTTATTTTAACCTGAGAAAGTGATATAAAGTAATTTGATGTTTTCTGAAAAAAAAACCAAAAACCAAGTCAAAGAGAGTTATTAATTTCATAAGGTTTACTATTTCAGCATTAAATATTTCATTTGAATACTTTTTAAAGTAGATTTAAGCAAAACTTTGTCAATTCTGTATACAGTTGCTTGAGAGTTATTTTTGCTGCCATAAGCAGTGTAACCAAAGTATGTGAGGAGCTGAAACTCTAAACAACAGTATTGGTTCATATTCAGATGTTCATTAAAATTTCCACTGGCATTTTCAGTGGCTGTATTGCAGATTAAAAGTGACTAGAAATAATCTTACCAGCTCATTTTGCTTTTTCTCAAATCTCAGTCATTTAAGACAGAAATGGTGATGAGAGGTGCAGCTTAAGAAATTACATTAACAACATTTTGGGATTGATGCTTTTCTGCTCTAGCTGTGAATGTTCCTAAGGTTTCTTTTTTTCTGTTTTCTGTCCCACTGGTGATGTACTGCACGGGGTCTGTAATCACGAATTCCACCTTAAATTTTAGAGCAAGGTTAAATTCGGTT
The DNA here is from genome assembly GCF_028769735.1 of Zonotrichia leucophrys gambelii. Taxonomy (NCBI): domain Eukaryota; kingdom Metazoa; phylum Chordata; class Aves; order Passeriformes; family Passerellidae; genus Zonotrichia; species Zonotrichia leucophrys. The sequence continues at coordinate 7,087,707 of NC_088170.1, forward strand.
TTAACACTTACAGACATCTATGCCACCAAAGGAAGATTTCTCCCTGTGCCTGTTCCCCACCTCCCCTAATGTTTTAGAATTTCACCATGTTTCCTCTAAGGGCTTTGGATCAAATTTTGGATATAGTTACTGGGTTTAAAGAGCAGACTTCTAATAAGAACTATTGTTCACTGTCCTGCCAGCTGTTCTGTACCACAGTCTGGGCAATGGATCCTAGTCAGTAGATGTTATAAATCATGTTATTTGTCCTTTGCCAACTTTGCCCCTTCTCAAGAAAGAAGCTGCCAGGCTGAATCTTGAAAGACCCACTGTGAAGAGCAGAAAACTTATGGTAGCTTGAAAAAGGGCTTCTTTTTCTCTTGCAAAGGCAAGTGAGGGGATGAGCAAAAGAATCTGTAAAGATACAGAGTGCAGAGCCACTGCTGAAGCTGTGGTTTTCATCAGCTGCTGTTTATTGTGAGGATGGCTCTTGCTTTATGTGTACATATAAGAATGATGAATATGGAACTGGGATAAGTTCATCTCTTTTTAAATTATGATTAAACAAGCAATTTCAATCACAAATTACGTGTCACCCTGTCTCTAATCTACCCATTCACTTTACAAAGTAAAGGAGGCAGCTGATTAAATTTAGCCAGCGTGTTTTTTTGCCTGCTGTCTAGACAATTGGCTTGGTTCCCACTCCTCTGGTCTTAGCTCTCTTTCTTGCTTGTAGGCCCACTAGGGCACTTAACCATTCTGCTGTCGTTTAACAGTGTGTTCCTCAGGCTGATAAAGAGCATGTGGGCACGGGCTTTTCTCCTCCTTGGGTTGTTAGCAGAGAACATGGTACCAGTAAACAAACACACACAGGGCCTCTGTTAATGCTGAGTGAGTCCTCTTAGAGTGAAAATTATTCAGCTCTAAAATCAGCTCCCTTTGTACTTTGCTGCTCCTGGCATTCAGATGAGCCCTTTCATCTGACGTCACTGCAAAAGCAGTGGACAGATTCCAGTGTGCTCTCCCTCCCACTCGGGTTTGTACAGACATAAGAAATCAGCAAAACAAAGAAAAAGAACCTGAAAATAAAACCTAAGCTAAAAACTGTCCCTCACCTCACCTGCAATCAACACCAAACCCAAACTACCAACAGCCCTGACTTTGAATATTATAACCATGTTCTTTGGTTATAATCCTCCTTTGCATTTATAGACCCAAAAGATATTGATATCACTGGGGCATATTGCCACAATATTGTTCCACTCTAAAATGCCTCAGTGCATCTGCTGTGCTGGGTTTGTAGTGTCCTGAGGAGTCACACTAACTTTGTTGTACCAATGGTGGTTATTTCTGGTGTAAGTTTTCAGGTTAGAACTGTAGACTGACCTCTCATTTAGCTGTGGGGTAAAGTGGAGTTCAGTTTTGAGGAAGTTTGGGATTTAAGTTGACAATTAAAAAACAAATTCACATAGAAAATGCTTCAAAATTTAAACTGCTCTTATGTGCTCTCTTTTGTACAAGGGGTCAGCCTTGTGGTTGGAGACAAATGGATGCAAAAGAGTTGGGAATTGCCTCAAATCAGTGCATGTTGGTGACCCCCTACAGGTCCCTTCAGCCAGCCAGCAAGCTTCCTGTGTAGGATGGATACAAACTGGACTGGAAATTGAATTTTCACAAGAGACATAATGATTCAGGTGAAGTTGCACTTTCTGTTCAGGCCATCCATAATAAAAAACCTAATTTTTCCTCTAGAAACATAGGCATCCTAGTGGGTATGATTTTAACAGCTATAATGTTATCTTCCATTGTGGTTTTTTTTTTTTCCTTTTTTTTCCTTTAAGAAGGTCACATTAGTCCACCATGCTGTGTGGTCTTTGCTCTAGTAATGTCATGTGGTTTTTGACGTGACAGTAAGCAAGATACATCTCTCATGCAAGCACTTGCTTATTGAAGCATTCAAATATGCAAGCTGTCATTCATCACTTTAAAATTGCAGGGATTTGGTAAAGAATCTGTAGCAGCCAGTGGTTTCATCCTTTCTGTGTTAATTTTCCTGACTGTATGCATGGGGTGTGAAGTTTTTGGGGGGTTTTGTTTTGTTTTGCCTTTTTCTGTTTCTACGATCCATAGAAGTTTGTGCAGATGCCATCTGTTTTATGTTTAAATTTACTGTACCTGCTGCATTTTTTTTTCTCTGAATGGGGCAACCTGAAATACCACAGCCATATAATTTAACGCAGAAGCTGGGGTTTTTTTCCCTTTTACCCTCCATTGCTGATTGTACTAATCCTGCTGGAAGGGCTGTATTTTCCCTAGCTCAGCTTGCTGTGCCATTTTGCCTCACCTGTTTCAAAGGGATCTCATACCACAGTTCCTCAGAAAACCATCTGTTTAAATTCTTGGTGACTTGATGGTCGTTTCTGTCCTTTTCCTTACAGTCACACACATTTCTAGTGTTTGGCCTCACAAATGCTTTGCAAAAATACTCTGCACCCTGCCAGAAAGTCTAACCTTTTGTCTTCAGCTAACAGTTTAATTGTTTTTAATGCACGTGTCATAGTTATTTTTTCTTTCCTCTCTTTAAAAGGAAAAAGTTAATATTTTTCAGGTGCACTTTGCACTTCCTATTTAACGGAACTGGCCTCTGCTCTGCCATTTTTTGGTTTCCAAGTTAGACACGAGCTTCCACAGAGGTAGTTCTTTGACTCTTGTTAATAAATAGAAGGCATTGTGTGGCTTCTGGATATTTTCTGCAAATTATATAGGTTCAATTTTATACGGTGGAAAGGAAACACTGAATAGTTAGCTTCTAATTCCAAACAACGATTAATGCAGTAAGGAAGACAATATCCTCTTTAAAATCTATTTTTGTCTTTCCCTCCAATTTTGCTATACAGTTTCCAGACCTTCCCCCAGACTCATCCTGCCTAGCTTCCTGTTGGAAACGTGAGGAAACATTTGCACGTATCCTCACAAAGAAGCTTTCCTTGTTTGTTGGTCATTGAATATCATTTTCAGAGCATTATTTGCAGCTTAGACCCTCCAGAAAAGAAAAAAAAATCATTTTTGCTACAGCAAATGAGGTTTTTTTTTTAATTAATTGTGACTGTTTTGGCTTAGAGGCTAACACAGGCATGCTTCTAGTGAGAATAATGTCTAAAAATGTGTATCATGAGCTAGGAGGAAAAAAAAAAGAGGCTACTCTTGAACCAAATTTCATATTGTGTTGTGTGAGAGATTCCACATGTTGTTACTTCATACAAATGTTTTCTCCCAAGAAGGAGAACAAAGTAGAATATTCAAAAGAACATAACAATAAAACATATGGATTTAAAAAAAAATCTGTCATCTTAAATGAGCAATATCATTCTTTAGCTTGCCTCCAGTGGGTCTGAGATGTTTGTAGGCTGTTAAAATATGAGTTCATTCTAGGACAAAGAAGGTTTTTTGTTTTTTTACATTTTCCTCTGTAAATCATTGGTGGGGGGGGAGAGAAAAAAGGGTGGAATTATGCTCTGGACGCTGCTGCCTTTGCATTTTTGGCATTATGCCTTCTTACTGTTTTATTGTCTATTTTGGCTGAACTTGGAGTTCCAACCATGCTCCCTGCCAAAAAGAAAAAAATAAAAAGTCAGGTCCTTTAAGGATACTGGAAAATGAAGCCAGTTTTTGAATCCGCCACGTCCTGTAAGCAAATAAAAACGAATCTCTATGGAGCTCAGACGTTACTTCCTGTTCTCCTTTGGATTCCAAGCAGGAATGGAGCAATTTTTCTCTGAATCCAAAAAAAAAAAAGGAGGGGAGAGGGGGAGAATAGATGGCTTTAAAGCAGCACAGGAGAAATCTTTGAGAGGCTTCTATGTGGCTAACTTTTAAAATATATGTTAAATTTTTTACACCTTAATATATGTCTGTACTTAGAAAAATTTGCAGCAGCTTTCCCTCACCACTCCAGCACTCATATTTTGTAAGACAGTGGACATAATAAAAATACATATAATTTTTTGTTGGGTGTTTCCTTTTCTACTGGTTTTTTAAATTGCAAGCTTGCAAATGTTTCAGTCTTGATAGCACGTACTGATTGATTAAGGCATGTGAAAGTGATCAGGAAGATCCTACTTGTGCTTTCCCAAGGTGACCAAAATTAGAGGAGAAGCAGGGGGGGGCAGTGAAGGAGAGACAGAAATGCTTTTTCAGATAAGATAACTGGGATTTTGTTATGGTCATCTGTGTGTTGTGATAACTCCACCAGTAAAGATCTCAGTTTTTAGGCGCTGCTGCTTTCCCAGTTTTTGAATTACTGGAGAACGTATTCTGACATAGAAGATAAACGGCTAGCACAAAGTAGACTTCTGGATTTTTGCCACTGTAAAATTAGGAGTAACTGTAACCCAAGCAGACTAGCCAAGCTTGAAATTCACTGTGGACAAATGTTCTTTGTGCATAATTCTAGAGGAAACTATTTTTGGTAGTGAATGAATATATGTAATCATTAACACATGACGGGGCTGCTGTAAAGGCATTAGGCTGAAGCATGAACGCTTCCAGCACCCAAGAGGTGCTGCTGTATTTTATTTAATAAACTGTCTGGAATGTTCTATTACTCTGCCTTTTTTGTTTTCTTATTTCTGAAGTTTGCATTTATAAAGCAACTTTAAAGTTATTTGTAGGAGAAAAGACTTGGTTTGTTTTCTTCAAAAGAGGCAAAACGATGTAGCTCAAAAAAAGTCAGTTACACTGTTGAAAGGAACAGAAAAAAGCACAAAGAAAATTCTCCCAAGATCTCTGAACATACTCTTAGAGGCCGTTTGCAGTGTGTATATTTATTTGTGTTTGTCTGGGAAAGGTAAATTATCTGAAAGGCACTGGATTTCTGGATACAAGTAGAAGTTATTTCTGCTTTTGCAGAAAGTTAAATCTTAGCAATCCCATTATGGCTTCTTGCCAACGTTGAAAGGGTTCATTTGATTTCTGATGTTGGCATGCAGTGGGACACAGGAGAGCTGTCAGCATCACAGACCTGATTGCAGTTTTCTGAAAGTAGCTTTTAGCATTGCCATGTCTTGCCGGGTTTGTGGCCTGACTTTCAAGGAAGGTTGAGAAGTGGTAGGAAATCCTGGAGTCGCTGAATTGATGCCCCAGAGATTCCTGGATGGTGTGGGAAGGGATCTGCTGTGCCCTGTGCGACTGAGGGCCGGCCCCACATGCTGGGCAGTGCAGGGGTGCTGCAGGGAGCGGCTGTGCTCTCCTTTGGCCGTGGGGTGGGCATTTGGGTGACATCTTCCTTCTGTCCATTGCAGCTTCTCCAGTGGTAGGTGGTGCCCTGGGGAGGCTGGGCTGTTTCTCAGGGCAGTGGGAAGGGTCAGGAGATGATCACTGTCCACACCACGCTCTCCTTCCTGGGTGGATCTGAGTCAGGTTGGCAGTGACTGGGGCAGTGCTGTGGTCCACGCAAGTCACTGTGAATTTTGTCTTACTAAAATGGAAGATCTGCAGATCTTGATTGATGGTCTAGGTCTGTGTTCCCTTCTCTTTGACAGGGAGTAAGAAGTTGTTAACTTTCCAATAGATATGGACTTATTTTTTTACTTCCCTCCCCCCCTTTTTTTTTACTTTAAGGCTGAACTCTGAAGGGTTATACAAACAGTAACTAGTGGGAATAAGATTTACTTCTAGGTGGAGTATTAAATAGAAGCCTTACATCTGGAAACATTTACTGGATCAGACCCTATCTGGGACTGCAAGTCAACCAAGGAACACAACGGGAAACAAAGAAAATGGCACTAGTAACTCAGAATTATGTTTTAATTAGTAATTCTGAATTTCATTCATGCAGGTTGGTATTTATGATTTTGCCTAAAATGCATGCTTTTCCACATTAGGGTTGGTCTAGCACTTTTTACCTGTAATGTTCATTTTAGCCATTCCAGTGTCTAAAACTTGTCTTCTATATTTAGAAACTTTTTTGGCCAGTGATTCCTGTCTGCTTTCATAAACGCATAAAACCAGAGTTTTACCATGTTTCACCTTCCCTGCACCACAGAAGCTTTGTGGTAGTTCTCTCTCAGACTTTCAGACTAAAGATTGCCCTGCTGTTGTGTTAAACTTCAGACTTAGGTTTTGCAGAGAAAAGCTTTAGTAGTATCCCAAACTTTTGCTTCAACTGGATTTCCTAATTTGGTGAGAATTACTCAGTGGTCCCATGTCTGTCTTTGTGACCCAGCTAATAACCTCTGAACTCCTGCCAGGCCTGACAGGGGTGCCCTGTTAGATACTGGTTTCTTGCAAGGCTTTCTCTATGGTCTCATCCCATCCCTGTGCAGCCCTGGGGCAGCAGAACTGCTGACAAACCAATGGGTGGTAGTGGGAAGCACAGGGATTGTTGGCAGGATTTGTGGAGCATTATATGGGGAACGAGAAGCTTGGTCCATCCCTGATTAAATGAATTTGTCAGAGGATTGTCCACACTCAGCAAGTTTTTAAAAGGAGTTTGCAAAAAGGAAGTGAATAAAGGAAAGAACTGCCTTATCTTCATCAGAGGCAGTACAGCCCTGCCCCAGGAGGGTTTACATTGTCCTGGTGGTGCCTCTGCTGGGGTGATTGAGTCCTGTTCTGTAGAGACAGAGATGTTGGGAATTTAGCTGCTAGAAAATGGAAAAGTACAAAACCATGGCTAATTCCAAGTCCTGCACCTGTGTAGATAGTGTGTCCTTGGGCCTAGCTGTGGTATAATAACAAACAGTGAAAAAGACATGAGAAAAGAGAGATGTAACCCCTAAGGAATGAGGAAGAGTTCATGGTATAGTTTAACCAATAGACTGCTTAGCTTACAGAATATTCATAAGCTTATTATTTGCTGTATAAGTGTCTGATGCTCTCTTCAATAAACGGAATTTGCTTATCACTCATATTGAGTGTCTGAGTCTCCCCTCTCCGACAAATGGCTCATCCCCGACAAAGGCCTCATTCTCTGCGTCACAGAGGTCGTGGCATTTCAGTGCTGTTGTGATATGTTGAGTCTGGAGAGAATTAAAAAAAAAAAATTAGCGATCCAAAGATGAAGGAGAAAATTTTACAGGATCTAGGGAGTGCCCTACATCTCTGCAGCAGGTCCTGTGGAAAAGGTCTTTTGGAAGTACCTGTTGGAAAAGCTGTTTTGTCCCTGCTGAGGATGGATGTTTGATGGCAAGCTGAGAGAAAGCAAGGCATGTTTCTGAGTTTGGCCTTCAAAACAGCTGATGATTTATGGCTCCAGCTATGTCTTACACCTTTCAACAGAGAGATCATATTTCTTGTTGGTGTCACCACTGCAGACTCCCTGCTTTCCATGGAAGAGGTCTATTACTAAAACCACCCAGTGGAGCAGCTGCTCGTTTGTACTGCCAGCTCAGACCTGCATCTGAAAAGATTAATTCTGCACTTAAGCAGAATCTCACATGAAGTAAATGTGTGATGCAATCCATGAAACAATTGTTGCATAAGATCATGGGCTTTGCTCAGATCTAAATGAGTGAGTGGAATTCCAGCCCTCACTGTTGCAGTCATCTGAATACTCAGCTCTTCCTGCTTTCATCTCTTGGCTGTAAGGAATGCAGCAGTGGTGTAACCATGTGGGGACATGGAGAATTCAGGCAATGAATTTAGCAAGCAATTTTTTCCTGCATTTTAGCTGAGAGTAGACATACAGTGTTTCATGTTCTTTCTATGCTGGATGCTTTGTACAAACGGATTTTTTTTTTTTTTTCTATAATGTCCTGCATTTCAGATTTAATTTAAAGTTTGGCTGATGCAGTTCTTCTGCTCCATACCTACTGGAACAGCAATGCAGGGGTTCACTGGAATTTTTATTGTGGTTAGACAGCAGGTTTGCCATGTTAGCTGTTCCACTAAGGAACAAATTTAGGGAAGGAAATTTTGTTAATTTACATTGAAGGAATTTCATTTTAGGTTCCTGCTCTGACAGCAATGTGTATGTGTTGGCTGCCCTTGACACAATGAACATTTGGGTCCATTGTAAAGTCTTGAGTATTCTTTGTTTTGCATAATTTTAACATCATTAATAAGGTAATTAATACAATCTGTTAATAATGATGTTCCTTATATTCAGTTCCAATATCTCTCATTGCCTAGGTGGGGACAAAGTAAAACAAAGAATCAATTTATTCAGGAGAGCTGGAGCTCTGAGTTAGAGGATTTTTGTTGAAACAGTAAGTGGATATGTTCATGTGTGAAGGTTTTTAATGGCTGGGATTTTGTGTTATTAGAGTTTAAGTTCTTCAGTGAAACACGGGATGGTGCCTTTGGGAAGGGTCTTAGGGGTGATGTTCAGTGTTCTGTTCCTCTTGTGCCCAAGTGGGAATGTGATACTCTCATAAATCAGGTTAACTGCATCAAGAGGTTTGGAATTAACAATGATGTCATAGTGTCTAAAAAGTGCTAAACTAGAACAAATTACACATAAATACTTATCACAAATCCTACTTGATCCTTTTTATATTGCTTGTTATAAACAGGCACGTATCACCATATACACAGATTATAGCTAATATGTTATTGTGTGTATTCCCCTACAGAGAAAGCTCAGTCGGGGGGGATTCAATGTGGCCTTTGCCACAGGTATTTCTAATTACAGCTAGGTGACCATGACATGAAGAATCAGCTGGCATTTGCCTAAGGAAAAACTGAGAATTCACTTTGATGTTTGTGACCATTTATATTAGTTTTCTGATTTTATACGTCTATAAAATCACTGTACTGATGATGAAAAGACTGATGAACTGAAGGAGGAATTTCACTTGTATTTGGGTTGGCCTGCATTTTGCACAAAAGAATTTGAGATCGCTAAAAATTCTTTTGTGTCAAATTGCTTTATTTCTTAATTGAAATTGAACATAAAATTTAAAAAAATAGAGACTATGATGTATTGGAGGTGACTAATCATCACAGTATAACAGCATAATCAAGACCAATAGTTAACAAAACTCAAACCCCAAAAACTCAAGATGAAACAAGGGAAAAGAGCTTGTAGGCAAAGGCAGATTTGAAAATTGCATAAATAACAGGCAAAGTGAATGCTTGTAATCACTTACTGTTGCATTAAGTAAATTATAATGTCAGCTGTAAAGCACAGGGCTTTGTATCCACCCATATCTGCATATGTGCAGAAACCAAAGGACTTAAAGAAGCAAAATTTGCTCTTCTGTCCCCCTGCCTTTTCTTGGGGAGCTCAGCAGCCCAGGTTTTGCCAGAGGTTTGAGGTTAAACCACAATCAAGTCACTTTACTTTGTTGAACCTGTCTGTGGCTGAAGATGAAATCAAAGATGTGCTGGATATTGAGGTTTATGTACATAGATTGAGAAAATGTACAGTTTATTTATTTTGTGATGATTTCTGAGCCTCAATTAAAAAAAACATTGTAAGTGTGAAGCTAACTTAATGTTATCATCAGAACTAGTGATTCTTATTTCTACTTTAATGGATTCACTGTTTTTAGTAGACATATAATATATATATATTATATAGTAGACATATCAATATACTATATATAATATAGTAGACATATCATTGCAAAGAGCATATTTGTTCTCTTCCAGTTTGGTATTTTGGGTCACATTCAGGTCCAGAGGGGGCACCAGAGGGTTCAGCACCTCTAAACTGGTGTCTGTATGTGGTCTCCTCCCTTTAAGTAGCTGTCACTCTTTCAATTTGGAATGGAGTTACTATTCCCCCCTTTATGTGGATGGAAGAATGGCACTGAAACAGCGCTTAATGAGTCATACCCTGTAAATAGTATTTGAAAAGCCTATTGATGCTGTATTTTAGCACTGTATAGGAAAGCCAGGATTATTATTTTGATCCCAAAGTGATTAACGTGTCCAAACATGCTGCAGGGAGTTAACAAGTCTTCCTAGCCACACACAGACCAAGCAGAGCAAATGTGCATCTTTACAGCTAATTGCAGGTTAGCTGAGCTCCTTTCTACTTTGGGCTTTCCTGCTTGATGCCACCAGCAAGATCTGCCATTCCTTGTGTTTCTTCCCCCATGTTACTGTCTTCTTCTTGGGGATTCTGTTCTGCCCACATCCCTCTGGCTTCCTTCAATGCCATCTTTCTATTATGTCAGTAAACTTTGAGTTCCTCTCCCTCCCCAAAGAAGATTGACAAAAAATATGTGCATATGTTGCACGTGGTTTTGATACAAGAGAAATCCAGAGTAATAGTGGAAATCTGTGCAAATTGTCATGAGGAATTGCTGCTGTAACTAGGTTTGGAATTTGGGTTTATTTAGACCATCCCCTTTTACCAGGGTGGGTATTTCTTAGCAGTCTTTAGGACTCATAAAAATATGAGATGAAAAGTAAAGAAAGCAAACAAACGCTGATATCTGATTCTTTGTCCTGGTAGCTAATATGAAGTGAAAGCAAATGTGTGAGATAAGTTATTTTATGATAGAAAAAGGTTTGTTGTTTTTTATTTTTCTTGTAGATGCTATGTTGATTAATGACATAATTCTGAACTTTTTAGATAAGATGCAAATACTTGCCACAAAATTTGAGTACAGAGACTTGTAGCAAAGAACATGGAAGAAACTTTTGTTTCCTTAACTGCAGCATCACAGTGTTGGAGTCTGGGAAAGGACTCCAACACTGTGATGCTGCAATTAAGGGGAAGGGGAATAGATGGTTAGAACAACTTTAAGATTTATGGAAAAAGAAGAATAAAAATAATTTAGTAGTGTGGTTCTCTACACACTGAAAAACAGTCCCATTCCATATGCTGATTTTTGTAGAACATATTTTCTTGTCACTTCCATCTAGGCCTGTTACATTTTTGGGATCTCTGCTTCTGTCTGCAGTAGGTCCTGGAATTGACTATTTCCAGCTGTTGCTTCTCATTGAGGTATTTGTTGCCTTGTTGCAGCTGGTCACTGTGTGGGTTTGGGTTGAGTTTGACTCCCCCCCCCATCCTCTCTCCATATATTTATGCAGTTTTCCAGCATGTCTGGCACACAGATTTTGGATCCGTACTTTCTTTTGTCCTTCAATAAACAATATTTTTCCATGTGTGAAAGAACACTTCTGGTACTTCAGATGCATGTATATAATTTGGTGCAGCCTTCTTGCATATACAACAAAGATTCCTGATTTCAAAGTTTGTCCTTAATCTAAGTCTGGCGTGGCAGGATTTCTGGTTTCTCAAAGGTTTTTAGGCTTGTTGTCATGATCATGCAGAGGCACTGTCAGAGTCTTACCTGGCAATATCCCTGAAGGTATTTTTCAAGCCTTCATTAGAAATGGTGTTAGTAACCACAGAATGGAGGTGTGGATGTCTGTAGAGTGTGTTTTTGCTTCCATCAGTGGTACATTTAATGGTGTTTGACAGCTGGACCTGGGAAAAGCACTGATTTGCAGTATCAATAGTCTCAGCCTTTCACTCTGTTCCTGTGTATTGTCCACATCTGTACTAATGTATTCATTTTCTCCTTTTTGTCCTGGGTATGAGTGGCCAAAGGTGCCACATAAAATCTCAAACCTAGGTCATCTCTCACACAGGTTTGCAATCACATTTTTGAGAAATGCAGTTCCATTTCAGAACCCCTTTCACAGAGACTCTACCAATGAAATACAGTGCAACTTCAGCACATTTGGAAGGGAGAAGTACAGCATGGAAATAAACCTATGTACAGGCTTGGCTTACTGTTATGTTTATGTTAATGAACTTGATTGAACTGGATTGATCTCAAGGGCACAGATTTTATTGTGCCAGTTTGGCAGACTGCATTTTCTGGTGGACTTCACATGAAACTCACCACGGTGGTATTTTTCATATGTTTTAATTTTTAGTCTTTAAATTACCCTGTATTTGTTTGTGCCTTCATTCCATATTAAGGAAGAATCCCATGGAACAGTCAAAACCCTCTCATGTGAAAGGGTAGTCTTTCTTTTCATCACTGTTAGAAGTAATTATTGTCATTGGCTACTTTAAGACGTCTAAAATCAATGTAAGTTTTCCATAGTGATTGTAAGTTTTCTACATGAAACATCATGTTTCTCTGCCTCGTGCTTTAGGCTGGAATGAGTTTTGTTTGGTTTTATTTTTGAATAGTTCAGTCAATGGAATTGCGCTTCTGTAAATTTTCCATTCATTTTTCTTTCACTGTACATCATCTTATTGTCAAGAAATGCAAAGGAAGTTCCTAACTTTAAATAACTACGTGTAGAAAAGTACCAGGAGAAAATACTGCTATTCACGTGCAGTCTTTTGTGGGGAGGAGTTGGGAATAGGATTTGATGTGGAAGTGCTTTTGGTGGATTGGTCAATATGTTAATATCCCCTAATAAAAAGACAAGTTTTCAGGAAACCCAGGTCCCTGAGACACAAAGAGAAGTATGAAGCAACAAAAGGTCACTCTTGGTGGAGGAGGATCAGGTTAGGGAACAAACTGGACATCTGTAAGTCCATGGGGCCCAAGGAATTGCGTCCATGAGTTCTGTGGGAGCTGGCTGGTGTCACTGCAAGGCCAATCTCGATTATCTCTGAAAAGTTCTTATATTCAGGAGAGGTTTCTGAAGGCTGAGATAAAGCAGATGCTTTCAAGAAGAGGAACTGTGGGCTGGTCAGCCTCACCTCAGGAGGTGAGTTACTGGAACAACTAATCCTAGAAATGATTTCCAGAAGTGCGAGGGACAGGAAGATAATTGGAAGTTTTCATCCTGGTTTTATGAAGAGGAAGTCATGCTTATGAAGCCTGATGGCTTTCTATAATGAGGTGACAAGTTTGGTGGATGAGGGCAGTGTATTCTGCTTAGTTTGGCTTCAGTTAGGCTTTCAACACTACCTGTAATAAACCAGCCAGGGAAGTAAGGGTTGGATAAATGGACACTGAGGGGGACTGAAATGGCTGGGCCTGGGCAGTTGTGATGAGTGGCAGAAGTCCAGCCAGAGAAAAGTCACTAATGTGACTCCTCAGGAGTCTGTATTATAGCCAGCAACAATTAACATCTTCATTAATGACCTCGATGGGGCAGTGCACACCCTCATCAAGCTGGTAAATGATACAAAGCTGTGAGGAATGGCTGATGTGCCAGCTGTTTGTGCCACCACCCAGAGGGACCTGGACATGCTGGGGAAATGGCAGAGAAGAACCTCTAGTCTCTCTGTGAGGAGAAATAAAAAATCCTGCCCTTGGGGAGGAGCAATTCCATGCACCAGTGTATGCTTGAAAGCAGCTCTGCAGAGAAGGACCTTGGGATCCTGATGGTCACCGAACCAAAGCAACTTGGTCTGCATTAGGAAGAGCATGGACAGCAGGTTGAGCCCTGGTGAGAGGATATCAAGGCTGCTGGGTACTGTCCTGGGGTTTCAAGTACAAGAGAAGCTTGGACATACTGGCATGAATCCGGCGAGGAGCCAAGAAAATTACTAAGGCACTGGAGTATCTTTCCTCTGGAGAGAGATTAAGAGTTGGGACTCTTCAGCATAGGCAAGGTAGAGCCCAGTGACAGGCAAGGAGCACCAAAAAAAAAAAAAAAAAAACCAAACATAAAATTCCATCTAAGCACAAGAAAAAGAAGTTTGTTCTTGCAAGGGTAGTCAAAACCCAAAGCAGGCTGCCCAGAGAGGTTGGGGAGAGAATCAGGACAAGACACGGTGGTGGGTGGCCTGGTTTGGATGATCCTGATTAAGCAGGGGATCTCAAAAGGTCCCTTCCAACTCAGAGATTCTGTGATATGCCCTGAAAAAGAAAACAGTCACTTCTGACTTGATCCTTGCTTTGCATTTCTCTAACAGTACACGCAGAGAGCGTGTGTGTGACATGACATCTGCTTGATAGTGTTTTTCTGCAGTTTAGATTGCTTTTGCCTTCTTCTACCACATCTACTGGCATTGCAGCACTCTTGGTCAGAATTTTTGCATCACCTTCTAATGCCCCTTGGTACTTGCACTGTTTTTCCAAGTATTTTTAACCAAGGCACTGACTGAGTCCAGATTTTTGTTTTAGGAATTGCAGACAAGCTGCATAAAATGTAATCTTACCAAATACATAATTCTGTGGTATTTCAGTGACCTAGGAGGATTCAGTTCCTCTTCAGTTCCTAAGAGATAGTCAGGTACATGAGTTGAAATATATTTTTGGCAAACTTGATGAGACATCTTTTTCTGAGGAAGGTAATGTCCTCTTTGGTGTGTGGAGAATGTTATATTTCTTAGGGTAAAATAAGTACTTTCAGAATAACAGGCTGATTTGTTTCCTCCAGTCAAAGCTGTGAGCTGTAAAAGGGTATATTCAGTAACTTCCTCTTTTTTTTCCTGCACTTATGATAAACTTAGCATAGTCCCACTGCTGTGTGCTTTCTAATTAGAGGTGTGAAGGAAAACAAAGAAAGAGGGTGAATTTGGTATTTTTGCATTTCTCCTATCATCAAGAGTAGTGTTTTCTGGTTTGGTTAATGAACTATGCATCAATTTTGGTCTTTAGCAAAAGGTCACTTTGATCTCAGAACTGTGCCGAGTGGCTTTAAGGAGGTGTTAAATAGGAATGATAAATAAAGCAATTTAAAGTACATAAAGTACATTTGGGTCAGAATTCCTCATCGCAGATATCTATCATTTCACTACCTATGTATCCTTGTAACTGAAATCCACTGGGAGCACATTCCTGGCTAACCTAAACAAATCTGCTTTCTCTTAGCAGCATTTTGGTAACAGATGTAGTCCAGAGACTGAACTTTGCAGATTGTGTGCTGGAATTGAGATGTTTCAGCTTAATTCAATAAATTTTAACAACAGTTAACTAATTGCACAAAAAACATACCCCAAAATTGTGAGAAAATAAAGTTACTGTTTATGATTTTACATTTTTGTTGTTTTTCGACCTGGAGCTTCTTGGTGTTGTTCATATTTTGAAAGAAGGAGGTGAGGCCATTTGACTTTAATTTTGGTTTTTTGAAATCCAGTTCTTCTAAATCTTGCTGTAGATTGTTAGAAAAAAAGCAGTATACAGATTTGAAGACGGGAATTTTGTTGAATAGAGTTAGGCAGTAACTTTATTTTTTCACAACTTCGGCATTTGAATAAACATTAAACAGGTTGAAAATTCATGTTGACATTGCTCCAGGGTGATGTAAATTATATATCCATCACTTGAGCACTTACCCTTTTCTCATTGACCTTGATAGCAATTACAGAGGCTGCATTTCTCTGTAGCAGTCTGAATTCTGAGCAATTTTTACACCATATGAGAGGCAAAGAGGTAAGAACCCTATGCACACACAACTGTGAGTTTTTAGAGCAAAACTTTCTGTGGCCATTGCAAATAAAACCAGTTTTCATTTATATTGAGCTCTTCCAAGCCTCATGAAAGAAAATGCCAAAGCCAAGTTTGTACTTTTTTGTTTTGTCTTTTGACACCATGAAGGTGAATCCTGTTGAAGGCTCCCAGTTTTACTTTGTAGAGATGAAAGAGGCTTGTGGTTGGGCATTTTTGGGGGTTTTTAAAAGTTAGCATGTAGGAATAACTGTATTCTGTTATGTGTCACATGTGAAAGGTGAAACAGGTCTGACTGGGTACTGGGCAGAGTATTCCTACTTTGGAATGAATATTAATGAATAATGACAGGGAATTAATTCCAAGCCGTCATGGGTGTTTGCTGGCTGCTTTGGATGAGTATGGTGGGGTCATTCATGGTGGGATACTGTGAAGCAAAGGAAGGACCAACCAGGTTTCTGTGTTTTAACTATCTATTAATTTTGTGTTGCTGAACATGCTTTTTTATACACAGATGGCTTTAACTGTTAATCAACTGATTAACTTATTTAACTGTATAAAAAACTGATACCAGTGCCTCAAACTCAGTAATTAAACAGGCCACATATATTGTCTTTAATTAAGCTAGACACTATCTTGCAATACTGTGGTTTTGATAATATTGATTCTCTCCTTTTCTATTGTCCTTTCACTTTACCTTCTTGAAGTAACTTCTTTTATTTTGTGTTTTTCACAAAATATAACGTGAGGAAATGGTGACAAGTTTTACAGAGGACTCTTGAAGCTCATTTCTGTGGGAATGTAGTGATGGATTGTTTTGAGTGCCAGAGCATGACTTCCCTTTAGATCAGATGAAAACAAGTAGAATTTAACTTTTCCTTTATCTGTTGTAATCACAGCTGCCCAGTGCAGTTTTCATGGCAGCAAGGTGAACCAGTGGTGATTTTTTACAGTGCAGTGTCTCTTTATTGTAGAAGTGGAAACTCTAAATGCATGAAAAGGACTTCCTTCCCTTTCATTGGGGGCCTTTGTGCAGTTTATTCCTGACAAATGTCCAGGCTTTTCCTTCCAAATGGTTTGCAGTCTGTGGGCACTTCTCTCACAGACCCTCAGGAGATTTTTGAGTATTCTAGCAAAAGGGTTTTGGGTAGTATTGAATATCTTTCACAGGCCATTTGCACAGGTCAGGATTCTGCCTATAATTAGTTTCAACAATTCCTTTGCACTTTATTTTTTATTAAAACCACAGATAAGAGAAATGAGCTGTGGCTTTTTTATCCTGCAGAAGAGACAAATGAGAGGGGATCTTATGAATGCAATAAAGTATCTGAAAGGTGGGTATGAAGAGGATGGGACCAGATTCTCTCCAGTGGTACCCAGAAAGGACAAGGGGCAGTGGGCATATAAACTGAAACATGAGATGTTGCATCTGAATATGAGCTATCAACTCACTCAGGGGTTTTCATTCAGATTTATACAGCATGAGAAACCTAGAATGGGTTTCTGGTGATAACCTGGAGCCATTCTAGTCCATCAGCATTCTCATGGTTTATTCATGATACAGAGATGTCTTTGTGTCACATGGATATCAGAAGGGGGTGTTTGCCATTAAAATGTGGTTTTGCTTTACAGGTTAAACTATCATAGCTATTAACTTTAGGATTTTCTATTGTGTTGGCCTGCCTAGGAAATAACATTTATTTTCTTTAATTAAATGAAGTGAAATGTAAGCTAGCACTTTCTAATTAACTTTGTGCTGGAGAATGACTGCAAGTGGCAATGAGAGATTCTTAGAGAATTTCAGGAGGGTAAAAATGTATTCCACATCTCCTGTTCTGTATGACATAGCATCCAAAAGAGAGGAATTAGTCTGCTGCATTTTAGTGGTTTACACTGAAAAGAACTCATTATCCTGCAAATATCTCACTAGTTTGTACAAAGTTAATACAGGGCATGTATTTTTTATGACTTATAATGGTACAAATATTTACAGAGGGTTTCATTCAGATGTAGTATCATTTTAGTATTAACTGTTAAGTTCTTATATAAGATCAATATTTAAGAATTGGATTTAGATATTTAATTTTACAAGATACATAGCTTTACCAAATATAAAAATATTCCTTCAGTGTATATTTTTCACCTCTAAATTGAGTACAAGTTCATTGTCCCTTGGAAGATAAAGTAACATCTTTATTTGGACTCACAGTACTTTTCACAGGTGGGATCTAAGTGCTTTTTGCCAATTCAAGTATCTCTTCTGTAATCAAAACAGTTTGGTTTAGTAAAATAAAAAAAACTTTCAGCATTTTATTTCAGTAAAATAAAAAAACTTCGAGCAAATACAGCAATCTTAAGTGCTCACCCCGTAAATTCAATTTGAGTAGTCTTCCATTCTTTTAAAATTATTTAAATATTGGTTGCCCATTGTTTAAATTTCCAAGAGTTTGAGACCAGGTTAAACAGTGAGCAGTATATCCAGCAGCAGAGGAAGGAAGGTGTCTGTAGCACATTGGTTCTGTGGCTGTCATGAGCAGATTGTCCAAGCCCCAAACGTTGCCTTTCCTTCCACTCCATTGTCTGAGAATAACTCTGACTTTGCATCTGAAGCTTTGACACCACAGATAAATTCTGTGGCATTAGCTTTCATCCCCTAGGTCAGCATTAAATTATAATACATACTGTAATACATACCAAGCTCTTTCAAGTTCTGAGTTTTTATATTTAGGACTGCTTTTCTTTTTAAATAATTACTTTCAACATATCTGTGTCGCCCTGTTCTTCTAAGTTCTTCTAAGCCTTCTGATGTTTATATTCTTGTAATGGTGTTTCTCATGCACTTTTATATAAATAATGATTGTTTTACATTCTTTTCTGGAGGAGTAGAAATGTGATGGACTGTTGATTTGTCCAGTGTCATTGGAGAGGTGGCACTTTCATCCTCCAATCCACTGTCACTTTTGAAAGTCTATAAATATTGGAGTCAGAGAATAAACTTCCCTTCTTCTTCTTCTTCTTCTTCTCCTTCTTCTCCTTCTTCTCCTCCTTCTTCTCCTCCTTCTTCTTCTTCCTGCTTCTTCCTCCTTCTTCTTCTTCTTCCTTCTTCTTCTTCCTTCTTCTCCCCCTTCTTCCTTCTTCTTCTCCCTTCTTCTTCTTCTTCCTTCTTCTTCTCCTCCTTCTTCCTTCTTCTCCTTCTTCTTCCTTCTTCTTCTCCTCCTTCTTCTCCTTCTTCCTTCTTCTCCTCCTTCTTCTTCTTCCTTCTTCTTCTACTATTATTATTTTTATTATTATTATTATTACTACTACTACTACCTTGGAGTTCTAGTGTCCACGTTGTTTTATTTTGTGTCCTATTGCGACATATCTTCATTTTAAAATATCTTGAACTTTGTATAATTTGCTCTAAACTTTAGAGAGACTTACACTTTTGTGCAACAATTGCTCAATTAGTAGTTAATCTCACTTGATAATACCAAGAAGTTATTTTTAGTTTAAATATTCATAAAACTTCAAACATCATAGTTACAGAACTCCAAATTTATTATTGCTTTGCAAGCATATTTTGCTTGCCTTATTTGTATGGGATTATTTTCTGTTCCATGACAGACGGGTATATTGGCTAGAAATTCCTTCAGGAGTATTACACAAAAATACAAGGCAGTGCGGAGTGCCAGGGTGTTAGATGGAGTTTGGCAGGATGCTGCAGTCACACGAGGCTCCATTCCTGTTCACAGATCTCACTGCTGCACTGGCAGGCCCAGGTGAGGTTTGCATGCCCCTGCCTTTCCTGCTGTGGAACAGACTGTGACAAAGAGCCCTTTGGGCAGGGCAGGTCATTGCAGGGTGACAGGGAAGAGGCCTCTCTGTACCCAGACATGGCAGATGTGGATGCTGATGGCTGCTTTTGCTGTTTGTGTTTCTCAGGCCCTGAAAAAGGACTGGTCAGTGCCACACCATGACCAGGAAGCCGTGCCTGGATTTCACTGTGATGCCAGGTATGTTCCATATCCCACAGCCTCTTGTCCCCTTACAGCAGAGTGACACCACCATTTCTGCCAGAAATCATCATCCTTGCGGGATGTGGCAGTCCCTGAGCAGTGTCACCCAGAGCTTGTCCCTAGCCTGGGACTGAATGGCCTTTACAAGAGCTGATGTGTAAGCCTACTTATATGCAGAATATTCTTGCTATAATGTTATTATTTGTAGGGAGATAGACCATAAGTAAATAAAGGTAGTGTAGAATGTAATCTTACCCCTTAAAGAGTTGCAACTGAGCCAATTATTAAGGGTTAGGAGCAGGCCTGATGTTAACAGGCCACACCTGCAGCCAATAAGAAGAGTGTTATAAAAGAGGGGATTGGTGGGAACTGGAGTCAGTTGGCTGCTGTGAGGACAAGGAGGAGTCAGTGCCTAGAGGAGCTGTCTGCAAGAAACATCAAGGAGGTATGAAACTCTAGCAATAAGGTACTCTTGCAATATATGACAACAATTGTTTGGCTTTGAAAAGCGTTAGTTACTTAGAAAACTAGATGAGAATCTAAATCTTTTTCTGAAAGTAATCCATTACAATTTAATTCAATGGAGACAGGAAATAAAAAGGAGAGATAGGTGCCTCAAACACTTGTTTTATTTGTAGAGAAAAAGGGCTCTGCAAATTCAAGCACATACAAATTCGAGCTAGCTAGAGGAATTGGTTAACATTCACACACGTGCCTGCAGACTTTTTCATTGCATTATTTTCTTACTTTGCTCTGAAATTCATGTCTTGTGCCTTTTCTCTCATTATGCATCAGCTTTTGATGGAGTGGCAGTGAAGTATTATTCTTTTTTTTTTAATGCCTCATTTAACAGAACTATTTTGCATGCAGTGTATTAAAGAATTTATTGTAATATAAAATTTCTGTCTTTCTTGTGGTTAATTTCCCTTGTAAAGAAGACATAAAACATCTTTTCCGCAAAGTACAGTTTTCTCAGAACTTTTATAGTCATGTTTCTCTCCCAGCTGTTTTTTTTTTTCTCCATGAGTATCCCTTTCTAAAATTATGTGCCTGAACAACAAATCAACTTAAAGCTCTACTCAGGCCTTATGAGGTTGCCTACAGAAAGAGGTGGAATGACTGGCTTGGAATAGGTGTCCAGGTATAAATGAGAATTTATGTGCCCAGCTTTTGGGTGATCTGCATAATGAATCTTGCTTTAATAATTTTTAGATTCAGGCTCTCAGTTATGTTTCCACTTGGTTGTTTTTATAAGACAGAAGTCTCAATAAAATTGCATGTACTTACATCATATAATCCAAAACAATATTCCCTCCCATTTTTTCCTCTGTATTCTCATATTTGTCCTGGTTTATCCTTAATCATTTTCCCCAGCTGAAAGAATAGCAGCAATGCAAAATGCAGATTTTGCTTGTACTCGAAATCTACATATGTATGCTTGTAAGCTCAAGTAAATGTTTGGACATGTTTCAAGCTTCAAGAGTGCCTGGTTTCTGTGGTGATGGAATTCCTGTTGGTTGTAGATCCAGCTCAGTGGTATGTATTCAGCCTTGAAGTGTAGACATCCCTTTTGCATTCCAAACTGTACTGCCATCCATGACTGATTTTGGAGTTGCATCCATAGGGTGGTGTGACTGGCTAGTAGCAAGGGTTTCTGGAGATGGTCACAAACTGCTCCACTGTCAAGGATGATGTGCTGTTCTTACCCCAGGAGAAGACCAAAGCTGTTCCCAAAAGCAGTTTGAATCTTGGTGCATAGGTGATCCCATGGGTAATGAAGTTGGTATTGATGGTTCCTATTGAGTTGAGTGATTCAGGGAGCACTGTGAGCTCTGAGCTGTTTGGGATTCCAGGTCAGTAACCAGGGTATTGATGATGGTTTAGAATGCACCATACACCTGTTCACACTTGCCTGATTTTCATGATGTTTCTGGACTTTCTGATTCTATTTTCTGATTTCTGTAAGAGTTACATAAAGAATTGTGAGAAGATGACAAAGTGGTTAGAATTTCCAGCTAGCCTTCTCTTACTGTTTCCTTTTGGACTCATGTGATTGCTTGCATTGAGGTCAGCTCTTTTAAAGTACATAAAGGAACAGATTTTTTGAGTTACAA
The DNA here is from genome assembly GCF_028769735.1 of Zonotrichia leucophrys gambelii. Classification (NCBI taxonomy): domain Eukaryota; kingdom Metazoa; phylum Chordata; class Aves; order Passeriformes; family Passerellidae; genus Zonotrichia; species Zonotrichia leucophrys. The sequence goes on from NC_088170.1 coordinate 7,109,067, forward strand.
GAGTCTTGTGTGCCTCTAAATGTTGCTAATTCAATTACTTAGCACTAGGTGATCAGCATATACACACATTCCCAGGCTAGCTAACTAAAACATGGAAATGGATTAGCTCTTGTGGCTGCAGAACAAATAATGTAACAACCAGACACTATTAATTACACATTTCTGCACAGGAAATTTGCAGAGATGTAGCTAATGGATTGCAAGATTGGTTGTTGGGTTAGTAAACATACAAGGAGTGTTGACACTTAGAGACCAGTGAACTGGTAAATTGAAGATGACCTGGTTTTTCCCAATCTCTGGTCATTTTCTCAGCCACATACAATTTAATGGGATGCTGCTGCTGTTTGTAGGTTCTACCTTTCTAGGGCAGATGCTGGTTTTCATTTGTTTGATTTTTAGCAAGTCAAAAGAAAGACATGATAAAGTATGGTAAAGGCTTTTCCAGGCTGTTGACAGAATATGATCATAAGCTGTGATGTTGATCCTTGTTGAGAGATTCTTTCTCCTGTCTATGTTGTAGTGGCAGGCTCGAAGGCTCCAGGGCTTAGGTGGAATAGCCATGGAACTTTACTTTAGGATAACAGAACTGTTTTGAAAAGCTAAATATCTGTAAGACTTAAAAGGCACAGAAGGAAAAAAGCTGTGTCTTAGTATCTCTCTAGGATGTTTGCTTATCCCAACATGCACATCAAATAAAGCCCAAGTATTATATTCTGACAATAGGAACTTTCTCTGTGAGAGCATTGCTTTTCTTTCTTACCAGCATTATTTTAATTGATTAGATTGTGAAGCTCAAAAGAAGACAGACACCTGCCTATTTTAAATGGCTATTGAAGATGATTGACCAGCGACTGGTTAAGCTAATTTTAAACTGAACTGAAAAATCCTTATTCCTTAGTAATAGGCATTGTTAAATCCCTGCATTCAGTATTAAAGTCAGTGTTAGCTTTTATTCAATGCTAAAAGAAAGCATTGCATTTTCTTGTGCATTTCAGTGGCTGGTCTGTGATGAATGAAATCCAGCATGATATTTTCTTACCTCCCCAGAGATCATGAGTTTCAGGTGCAGAGACCTGTACTCTTAGCTTGCCCAGCAAAAGGAAAGTGGTGCCAGCTCTAGCAAGGAGCAAGCACACTGGGGCCAGTGGGTTTTGTGTCACAGCACCTGGTGTAGCAGAATGACTTAGTTCATACTTCTGTCACAAAGGAGGCTCAACTATCATTTAGTCCGAGTGATCCTTGTTTGATTACCCTGAACGTTCTGTAGAAGCTGTGAAGGAAACCAAAGTGGGAAACACTTGCTATTTTTTTTTTGAAGTGACATAAATATAGATCTGATACAATTTGTGAATGTGCACTGTCCTGTAAAAATAGAAGAAAAGGTATTAGCCTTACCATTTTGATTTGGGAGGTTTGAAATATTAATGTTTCTTGGTTCATTTAAGGTACCTATTTGAGAATTCCTACCCATGTTGACAACATCTCCATGCAGTAATGGCACTGGGAGCTGTTCTACAGATGTTTCTAACCCATTTAATTCTACATAGCTCCCAATTTGTTAACAGAGAATTTCATAGCTATATAAACATACTATTTGTGGTATGCAGCGTAATGCAGTTAACCATTTATTTTTAACTTCACATAAAGACACAACATAAAAAGGTTAAATAACAGATACTTAAGTGAGAGAAATGAATGTAGATATTTGCTTGTCCTAGGCTGGAGCATTATGAACTAGAAGTTCAGAATGAAATGAGTAACTATAATGTAACAGAAGTGGTATGTGGTTAAGAGATAGGAGGCCCGGCAACTAAAGTATCTGAATTACAGTGTTTAATATCCTGTCTTGGCATAACTCCAATGCCTGTTACATGTTTTGGTGCAAATTGTTCATTTCTGATCACTTGAAGTCTACTTCCCTCAGTTTTGGAATATTCTTCTTCTCCCATTTAACTAAAGTTACATGTAAGCACTAAACATGAAACTCAGGACAGCTGGTGATTCAAAAGATAGCACAGCTTTCAAACACTGATGCCCAAGGCTAGAATTTGCAACTAAATCTGCTAATTAGGTTAAGAGCTAAAATACCAGTAAGTGCCTATCTGCATCCTTAGGCACCTAAGTACCTTTAAAATATAGCCCAATAGCCACTCTTCTATTTGTAGCACAGCAATGATAATCATTCTTCACTTTGCAATTATCCCTGGAAGACAAGACCATGAAGTGTCTCAACAGCACTATAAAAGGGGCCAGAAAGGAGAGGATCCTTCCTGTCTCAATCTCTTTTGCTCCTGGTGAAGGCAGCCTGTCATGCTGACTTTCTGGTGTCTGCACTAAGAGTTCTGCCTCTGGCAAAGCCTGTTCCCTTCAGCTTGTCCAGAGTGGAATCCATAGGGCAAGTGGTGGCACCAAGGTTCAGGGAAGCTTATGGAAGGAGCATGCTGCATTTGGCACTGCATATTTTAAATGGTCAGTGGTTTCTTATTCTCTTCTAAGCCACCACTTCTACATGAGCTGAGGTGGGAAAACTTGAAGTTTATCTATTGCTCTTAAGCCAGCTGTGGAGAGTTGATGTGGGAAAATTTAAAATCTATTTGTTGCTCTTAAGCCAGCTGTGGAGAGAAGTGGGTTTGTACTGTGCTGGATGTATGGATGGCCATTGGGATTTCCTTGTGCTCTGACTATGGCCAGTACTGTGCTTTCTGTCCCATTCCTATTTCTCTGTCCAGAAACACAGGTTCTGTGTGTTTAATGGCAGGGGGAAGCTGTGAGGAATATCTGCTTTTCAGCTGACTCTCCTTCAGAACCAGAAGGATCTTTTGTCCAGCAACTCATGAGCCCATATGAAGGAAATACTGCTTAAAATCAAGCTAAATGGATAATGTCACCTACTTGAACAAAAAGTTAAAGTGTTGTAAAAAGAGGTCCTGAAGGATTTATAAATGTGTCCCTGTCTATGGCTCGTATGGGAGCATTGACTTTATAAAGGAAATACATTTAAACTGCAGATTTTTATACTGACTGTATTAAATAAATGGGTTATTTTAAGAAGAAATGAAACTAAATTCTTTTGTTCTGTTATAGATCTAGAAGTACTATTTTGAAGATTTTATTTGCCTCAGATTAATGCTAACATAACTAATATGCATCTGGAAACAGAATATTTTTAATAGCCCAGCTGAAAAGCAGTTGTGTTTTAACTATGGGAAATAAATTCTTTTTCTTCTCTAGTCATGGGGTCTTTTAAATGCTATTTTGATGATGCTAAATGTAAGTTTCTACATTTAATCAAACCATTTAAAGGTGGTTGTTAGGTAACTGACCTTCTTTTATATTTAGAAGAAGCCAGTACAGGTTAAGATAACTTTATTGAAGAATTAGTAATTATTTTAATTACAGCAGCTGTGTTGTAAGTTGGAGTAAAGGAGTGGTGCACGTTCCCTTACAGATTTACATGCCCACGTCTGCATTTTAGAACATACTTCTGCACATGAGTAGTTTGGCTATTACCACTAATAAAAAATCATATTCAGCATTTTAAAAGGCTGATTTTAAACTTCAAAGCAGGAGTAAATTTTTAAAAAGTTTTCCAGCAGCAGCTCTATATTATTTGAAAGAAATACAAAGATTTTTAGTTCACAAAGTCCAAATGAAAATTTAATAAAAAAAGAATACTGTGTGAAAAGATGACCAAGATGCCTATTGTTTTCTAATACACGCAGGGAGAAAACCATTTCCCAAAGGTTTGCAGATCCAACAAGTATTTAGTGCAGAGGATGGACATGAAAAATAGGATGGGTTCCTGCATGACCGGCTCTATCTTTGAAATATGAGATGACAAATCATTTTGTTAAACTGATGAGTTGGCAAAGCCTGGGAAATAAGTTTAGAAGTGCATGTAAAAAAATGTAATGTAGAAGTTCTCCAAGTAGGTTCCTAACTGGAAAGCTTTGAGAGAGGGGGGAGGCAGGTGCAATAGGACTTGAGAAATTATGATATTAATCCCAAACACTGAAATGGAAGACAGCAGTAGAGTTGGGGCTAAGGTGGAAATAAGAAAAGGAATGTTTTTTTAAATAAGGATGTAAGAAATACTGTGTGTTTTCTGTCCTTAATTTGAGTTAAATAATACGTGATATACTCTGTCATAGAAGTTTTGTTAGAAAAGCTACTTAGAAAAAGAACACTCTCATTGAAAGCACAAATAAGCTCCTAAATGAAGACATATTGGAATGAAAGATATTAGTTATATGAAGTAGGACATAAAGAAGGACAGACATAATAACAAACCCATAAATTATTAGCGGTGTACAGAAGGAACTGGGAGGGTTTTTCCCCTTTCTTCAGAATAAATTTAGCAGCATTCACAATGCAGTGAAGTGTTACAAAAAATATTTTTTTCCTTTTTGAACAATGTCAGCATTGGTCAAAACAACATCTGATTACCTGAAGATGTTCTTGAATTCAGGTGTGCTTCCCAGGACTGGATTCTGGGAGAAGTTTGGCCCTTCTGTTTTCCCATTCAGTGTTTGACAGTGAGTTCAGCTTTGGCTACTTCAAAGCCTCTGAAATATCTCTGGAGTTTGGCAGTGGCCCTGGAGAAAGCCCTGGCAGCCAGCTCTCCTCTCTGCTCTGTGCCTTATGACCTGATCTGTTCTACCCCACCTCTGAGTCTTGGGTCTTTTTCTCACTACGCAGAGAGGGGAACCAGGCCTAAAGTAACAATTTCCAGGAAAATAGGTCAGAATCAAGGTCAGGGGCAGCCTTCATGTAAATGAATACAGCTCCATCCATTCCAGCAGGGAATTGCCTCTCCTGGGTGCATCCCCTCACTTTGCTATGATGTTAGGCACATTTGCTATAATCTCCCTTTCTCCCCAGAGAGGGTTTTCCCATACACACACAGATGTGTGTTCACATAAATAAAATCAGGATTGGTACCTTAAATATCAAGTGACAGTGTACATCCAGTGAGTTCAAGATGTAACTACTTAGAGCAGTCATTAAGGATCAGTGTTTGTCAGGAGTATTACCTGACTGGAACAAGTTTGTTTGGAGAGATTTACAGGGTGATATCTGGTGGGGGACAGATCAGGGCAGGGTTCATATACTATTTTGAAATATGTGCTTGCCTCTGTGTTTCCTTAAAGAGAATAAAGGAATTTCCTTTCCAGGGAAAAAGAAAAGAAAAAAAAAAACAAACCAAAAAACCCTGTAGCTTCCAGGGAATTCAGAGTAGGAAAATTTTAAATCTGTCAGCAGTGGTCCTATTTGGAGATTTCTCAAGCAATGCATGAAATAATGTTCACTGAGCTAGAGAACAGCAGTATTGGGTAAAGAACATCCAGCTTGAGCCTTCCAAGTTTTCAGTGCCCTGCTCTCCTTTTCAAAGCACTGCAGCAAGACTTGAATACTGTATGGGAAGCATTTTTCCATTCTCCATTTGTAGAGTATAGCATCACAGAAAGTAGGATTCAAAGAGCCCCCCAGATGTTATGTTGGCCACTCCTTTGCCTGGAGAGAGGATAAACTGTACTTACTTCATTCCCAACAGATGTCTGTCTTACCTATTCATAAAAACTTCTAATGAGTGAGAACCCACAGTCTCCTGGGAAAATCCATGGCAATGCTTCACGCTATTAATCCTTAATTTTTTCTCCCCCCTGCCCGAGTAGCCAAAACCTCCCCACATCATTCATTTTATGTGATGATCTGGAATGCAATTCAGTTTGCTTTTAGAAAACTGCATGAGCCACTTGGCTGCTAGGTAATGCAGTTTGTTTGGCAGTCTCACACTTCAATCCTGCAGTAGGAAATTCCTGCCAGTGCTTTGTGATTTTCATGTCTGTCTCATGATACTTGGTGTTTTTCCTGAAGCTACAGTTACTGAGCCACAGATCTTCACTTTTATTGCAGAATAGGAGAAAAAAAATAAAAATCAAGTGTTTCTCCACCAGGAAAATGCTTGCAAAGGCTTATTAAAACAAACAGAAACAAAGAAATTGGCAACCAATGTTTTCAAGTTTGCTTTATAAATTTTTAGGCTTTTTAAATGCTTGGACTGCAAAGAACTAGAGGTTTTGATCCACAAGTGCATAAAAGTCTGGTTACTTGCCTAGATCTGTGCAAGCACAGTAATCATCTCAGAGAAGTGAATCCTAAACTTGATAATCTGTAACTGCAAAAATATCTTTCTGCTGCTTTCAAAATCATCATAGAGGTGATTACTACAATTGCCCTGTAGAATAATGGTTAATAAACTGTGTTTTATACAACCATGGTATTGCAATCACAGCATCATACTGATATCAAACCATAGTAAGGAATTTAGCGTTTGGCTTGAGGGAACTGAAGTGGTTTAGGAAGTTTAGTAAACAGAACTGCATTCCTGCAAAAAGGAAAATACTGAGATAAAATGTTTAGATGTGGCAGATCATTTTCAGGAGGAGTATTGGAGGAGTTTTCTTGGTTTGTCACATTTGCATAATTACATATATATATGTGCAAAAATTTGTTACATCATTTTCAGACTTTTTCACATAGATGTTACTTTTTATGACCAAACCATAATCTCATATACATGTAAGAAATACTAAGTTATAAGGACCTAGGTCTTTTAAAGATATTTAGGATTTTATAGATTTGCATTAAGGTGCAGTTACTTGTTCAGAAGAGTCTTGCAAATTTCTTCAGAAAATAGCATTGAAAAAGGGTTGAAGGGAGAGAAATGCCAACTGCCCTAATTTTGTATATTATTAACACATAACAGATGTCTCTTTTACAGAATAGATTATGAGTTGTGACCAATTAAGTTTTAGTAACAGACCTGTAACTTTTCAAGTCAGTGAAATATTAAATGCTCTGTATATTTTGTCTTGTAGACTGCTACAATGCTGAAGATAAGTTTGGAGGTTTTCTCTCCTCCTCTTGCCCCAAATCAGAATACATCTGGTGTTTGTTGTACTTCTGTAAATGATGGTTGGACTTAGTGGTTTTGACCCTGGTTCGTTTTGATTAAGCTTGTTAATATTTTATGGTTTTAGTATCTGTTTTACAACATTTCCATTACTGTGTATTTTATTAAGGTTCAAGTGGTTTGTATTTTTATGGTTGCATCTGGTCTGCATAAACTCTGCTCCAGTTATAAAAGCTGCTTGTCTCAGTCCTGGGCATGGGGGATTTTGAAGTATAGTGGGATGTGTACGTGTTAATCACATGTTGGCACCTACAGGACTCTTGCTCCTGGAGTAGCTCACAATAATCTTACTGCCTGAAGTAGGAAAAGGTTGTGTGTCCCTGTTCATTTCTTTGTGTTTGTTCATGCTTGCATGGGTATGTTTCATGTTGCCACACCTTCAGTATTTTGTCATGTTTGCCTTCAAAACAAGAGTGGTTTCTCTTGAAAGGTAGTTCAGAATGCTGTCAGGTAACTTACATGATCCAAATACACCATTGGACTATTATGTATTTTGTTAAGTCTTTAAGAAGAAATCTTATGTCAGAGTCAAGGACTCTTGAGCTTAATTACCCATGAAGTCAATATGATGTTTTCTCTTGATAATCATACAAATTAGTGACTTGCTGTAGTGTTCAGCTGGCTGCATGTCATGTAAGCTTCTCCTGCATCTATTGTTTGATTTATGTTTGAAAGGGGGGGTGGAAACTTTCTTTTTTTAGTCCCATAGATTATTACATTTCTGAAAAATAGGCAAGCATCAAAGCAAATTTAAATAGTACTGTATTAAATAACTAGTTTCTGAGACTGTAAATATAATGAAAAAATGTTTCCCAAGTATTTCTTGATTTTATTATCATACCCCTTTTAAAGTGTTTGTTCTGGAGTCCTTACCTGACTTTCTTTAGAGGCATCTGCTCTGCAAAGCATTTGCTGAAGGACTGAAGTACTAATGCAGTAGGACGAGTTTGCAGGAGTGCACAGACATTGAACACGATGAAACATTCAGTGATCCCTCTTTCAGTTCTTTTCCCTAAAATCACATACCTGAGGATGCAGTTATGGTTCTGCTGTGAGCTGGGATGTAGACTCCTCATGAGCTGCTGTGTCTGAACTTTGCATCCTTTGCTTGGCTCTATCCTGACTCAAAACCAGCTGTTCTGCTCCAGCATTTCAAAGAGGATATCGTTCAAATCTTGTTCCTGCTAAAGTGCTTTTGAAAATTGTCTTACTCTTGGTGTACCTCACAACTCCACTGCAATTCTGAAGTTTTTTTCATGGATTTTTTTCCTTCTGCTCCTCCAGCACTGACTGCCTGTCTCTATCATTAGTCCTACTCACTTGCTCCTACAAGACAAATTTTAATGACTTGAGAGTATTCCAGTGTGCCAGAGGTATATGAAGAGATACATGAACATATGTATTTGGTGCATGCAAAGTTTTCACAAACTGCAAGGTGGGAATAAAACATTCATTGGTGCTGACAAAGAAATTAGGCTAACAGGGCTCTCTGGTGGGTTTTAATTTCCACTTTATCTGTTTCTTCATGGCAGTCAGTGATTTCAAGTTGGCCTGTCAGAAAAATCTCTATCAACCTCACACGCAAAACAGGACAAAATTACAGATTAATTCTCTGGTGTCTGTGGTCTGTGGAGTATTAGAGAATTCAGTTTCTCATGTGCTTAGCCAGAGCAGTGAGACTGTGAGGGGACTAGTTTAACACCTCAGCAGTGCAAGAGTATTTTTGCATCACAAGGCATGGCAGTTCATTTATGTGCACCTGTGCTTTGAAAAAATTAAGTTAATGTCTGCAAAGTTTCAGTCTTACTGCTACAGAACAGCCCTGCCAATGGAAAAACAAAATGAAAGCTAAATAAATACCTGTTCCTTGAAGAGCTCTGTCAGTGTATCCAGCCCCATCTGGATGTAGCTCTATTCTCCAGCACTCCCTGGGCCCAGACATCCACTTTTACTCAGTGAACAGAGCATGTCCCTGCCCAAGCCATGAGGAAAATGCTGTGAGAAACAGTGTCAGAGGCTTTCCTAAAGTCCAGGCAGACATGTCCTCTGAGGGGTCCCTCTGTCCTAGGAGATCAGGACCCATCAGCCCTGGCTGCCCTGGCTGTCCTGCACGTGTTCCATGGTGGCACTTGAGAGGATCTTCTCCATGGCCTTTCCAGTACTGAGGTCAGGCTGGCAGGCCTGTGGCTCCCTGGATCCTCCTTCCAGCCCTTTGTACAGGGGTGTCACACTGGCCAACTTCCCTTCTCTGGGACCTCCCTGGTGAGCCAGCACTGCTGGGAAATGATGGCAGTGGCTCCATGGGCACTGCCACCAGCTCCCTCAGTACCCCTGTGTGGATCCCATATGGCCCCATGGATTTGTGCAGCACTGACCAAATATTCCCCTCAGGATTATTTGAGCTTCATTCTGCTCCCTGTCCATGTCTTCCAGCTCAGGTGGCTGGGTGCCTAGAGAACTGGTCTTACCATTCTGAGGCAGAAAAGGCATTTTCCTCATTCTTTTTCACTATAGGATAGTAAAGGATGAAGATTCTCCTTGGCCGTTCTTTTATTGCTAATGCATTAATATAAATCATTTTTTGTTGTCTGTGGAAAAAGACATGAAGTTGAAGCTGGGCTTTGGCCCTTCTAATTTTCTCCCTGTACAGCCTCACAACATCTTTGCATTTCTCCTGAGCTGCTTGTCCCTTCTTCCAAAGGCCATAAATTTTCTTCTTGCACTCTGAGTTCTAGACAAAGCTCCCTGTTAGCCAGGCTGGTCTTCACTGCTGGCTTTTCGTTGGGCACATGGGGACAGCCTGCTTTAAGATTTCTTTCATGGAAGCTGTCCAGCCTTCCTGGACTCCTTTGTCCTTCAGGACTGCCTGCCCAGGGAGTCTGTCAGCCCACCTCCTAAGCTGGCCAAAATCTGCCTTCCAACAATCCAAGGTGGCAGTTCTGCTAATCTCTTTCCTTCCTTTATAGAGAACTGGAAACCCCAGGAACCTCCTGGACTGTTTCCCTCTGTGTTGAATTTCCAGCATCTGTTAAGTTGAAGGTCTCCGTGAGAGCAATGGTAGCAATCATGAGACTTCTCCCTGTTCTAATTTTAATATTATAATAGAATATTTCATCCAGCTTTGTCCTGGTTGGGTGCTCTGTAGCAGACTCCCACCAGGATACCTGCCTGACTGGAATTTGCTGATAAAGCCATAAACCCTCACCTTTGTCATTGCCATCAGTAAGCTCCAGACCATCCAAGCTCCCAATCACACAGGGCTACCCCACCGCCTCCCCTTCCTTGCCTGAACCTCCTGAAGAGTTTGTAGCCCTCCTGATGCTGTGCCAGTGATCCCACCGTTTCTCTGTGTCGGAGTTTTCCTGCTGCACAGTGACTTCCAGCTCCTCCTGGTTGTTGCTCATGCTGTGCGTGTGTTGGTGTAACTGAGCTCCAGGCAGGCTGTCCATCCCACCAGGTTTTTGGGGTGGAGAAGCCCTTGAAGTAGCATGTAGCATTAAAGTAGAACGTAAATTAAAAACTAGTTTGTGTAAAGATAACATATACTAAGCTTGCTTTGAACGAAGTCATGTTGCATTTTATTTATTATGCTCTTAGGTCAGCGCGGCCGGCAGGTGGCGGCACAGGGGAGACGAGGCCCGCGGGCCGGGATGGAGCGCTCCGGGATGCGGGGGGATGCAGGAGATGCAGGGGGATGCTTGGGATGCAGGGGTGAACCGTGCCCTGCATGCAGTGTGAGACAGGGATAAGAGGGGTGGAATTCAGAAGGCTTCACTGTGTCGCTGCAAACACCGCGTTCTGTGGGAGGTTTGCAGAAAGCTTATATCTGAGTATATTTACACTAGTGTGTCTGCGAAACTTCCGATGTTCTGTGGCTGTAGGGTATGAAGAATTATGAATTCTTACGTCCTGTGAAAAAAATCACTACAGCAAAGTGAAGTATTAATTGTAATTGGGGCTGTCAGCTTGTGTCCAGTTCAGGAAAGAAGTGAAATCTTAAAGCTGGTTCTCTCGGCACAGATCTTTGTTAACATTTGGTCACCCAGAGCGAGAAATTGCAAATAACTTACATGCTGTGAATGTATTTGGTACTGCTCTTTTCTTGGTGATGTGTGCTGTGGGGGTGTGTGTGTTCCCAGCAGAGGAACAAGGGGGAGTGAATTTAGGAGGTTTAATTTTCATCTTTATCTTAAAATCTGCTTTAGTACCATCTGCAGCTTAGGAAGCATCTGCAGCACTGTCCTTGTTCTACATTCTTTATGGTGGTGTTCTGCGTACTTTAGGGTGTTCTCTGCCTCGAACTTTTGTTCTTATTAAAGAAGACACAGGATTGAAGCCATGAGGAGTGTGTGCCTTTTCATGGGGTGTGCATATGCAGTTATTTATACTGCACTGGTGATTTATGCTGCCGCCACACATGCCATTTCACAGTTCCATTTAAAAATTGTGAACAGGATTTGAGGCATAGACAAAAAATTACCCGTGACCCATCAAGATGAAGTTAAGGAGAAACATCATGGCTTCTATGATTCTGTTTTCCCGTTGTCTTTTATTATATTTTGACATGGATAACTTAAAATTAAAAGAATTCTGTCAGAGGTGAACCAAAGACTCAGCAATTTGGTTAAACCTCAGTCTGCATATCTAGCCTTCTACTAGTTGGCTGGTGATTTTTCTGTATTGCTTTGTACAAAAAAAAAAGTAGGAAATTTAACCTCATTGTATTTATATAGCTATGGATATTTGTATAGCTCTATGAGTAGTTTATGGATATTTGATTGGTGCAGCACAAGTTTATGCCCTGGTGAATACTGAGAGTTCAGTGTTAGAAGATTTTGGAAGCTTAGCACGATGTATTTGTGGGGTAAATAGATTGAGACTGGTACAAAACCCCCTCTGTTTCACTTAACACACACTCAGCTTCTGCATGTATTAATTAGCACTTGCATTGATTGTGCCACTGTTATTCCAGAGATTTTAAAATGCATGGTATTCTTTTTCACAGGTCAAATCATATAGAACATATTTTTTTTCACAGCTTTATTCAGTTCTAAGGACACGGAATGAAGTTGCTTGATTTTAATTGACCTCAATTTAAAAATGTGTTTATTGAGTCAATTTAAAAATGTGATTATCCTGTGCTTCAGACAGAGCCTATTGTTAAAGCACTTTTAAAAAGGAGTATCCCTTGGTAATTAAAATCCTCCCCTGCAGCTGGGTGGCCGTGTTCTGCTGTGGTGACACAGGCAGGGCTTGGCCTGCCCTCACACAGCAGACCCAGCACAGTCTCATCCTGCAGTGCCTGGTGAGGGTGAGCAGCACTAATCTGCACTCCTTGCAGGCCAGTGCTTTTGTGGTGTTAATTTGAAATGCCATCTATTTGTTTGTTATCCCTATGGAACTGGCACTCCTGAAATGTAGAAGCGAAGAAACCAGAAGTGGAAGTTGAGAAATTCCACTGACCCAGTTAACTGTAATTGCAGGGTTGGAACCGGGGCCAAGAAGTTTGAGCTCTGCATGTAACGTTTCAGTGCACAGCCCCATTTGAATGGCATTACCTCATCTCACATCCATTTGGGAAAAGAGTTCCAAATCCCACAAGAACAGCTCTAAGTTATCCAAGGTCATTGTATGACCAGAGTGGGAGGAATTCTTTTGACGTTTTCAGTTACAGGGGGATGCTGAAAATTCTGTTTGATGCAGCATTGCAGCTGCCACAATTAGTTTGGTTGGGGTAAAATGAATTTGTCAGACAATTCTTCTGCTTTGCCTTTCCCACGTGTTCTATGTGTCAGCTGGAAGTGAGTGATCACAGTGTCAGGAAGAAGGAAAGTATAAATATTCTAAGGTGCTTTATAAAATACTGGCTTTCTGTGAGCAAATGACATCAATTGGAACAAATGACATACTGCTTCCAGTGATGTAATCCAGAAAGTCTGAATTGCTTTTAATGTTTCCAACCCGAATAAATTCCTTTTCTCTTGAGTTCTGCCCAGTAATCAGCTTTTATATTGCAAGCAGGAGGCTCGATCCGTGTTTATTCCTTCATTTTGAAAATTTTGTGATAGAAAAGGCAGGAGGAAAAAGACCTAAACACATTGTATGGCCGTGTGAGTAGATAAGAAGTAACTGAAGGTTTGGATTTTTTATAACATCGCTGAGTGAACTGCAGCAGTGTTCTTTTTTTAATGGGCATGTTTTTATTATGCTGTTAATAGTGACAGGGATAATAGGTTAAGTTATACAGTCAAAAAATTTAAGCTGGGAGTGGTTTTGGGTTTTTTAAATCCATATCCATTTTGTATATGTAGACATAAACATCAGTGCAGTGAAATGAGGCAGTGAAATAATGTATTGAGTAAAATACCCAGGAATATACAAATACAGATTTTTAGTATATTTAACAGGTGACAATGTGATTAGAAATAGAAAACATGGGATTTTTAAGTGCTTGCTAAAGCACTAACTTGATTTTCTTGAATGTTTTTTAGATCTTGAAATAATTCTCATTGCCATTAAGAAAATGTCATAGTTGTGAGATCAGAATTTGGAAGGATCTTTGTTTCATTTAAAACTTTCCTGAAAATTATATTACATTCTGTTGTTTATTTAATAAATTTCTCTGAGTCTCTGGCACAAGGACAGTGTCTTTTGAAATGAATCTGTCCAGCAAGGGCTTTGAATGTCTGTGTTAATTAACATTTGTAATTTCTTGATACAATTCAGCAATACTTCTCCATTGTGTGTATCTGATTATTTATTGAAATTAACAATAAAAATTCCTATGAAGACTGCTGTTAACACTCCAAGGGCTTTTCTCCCACCTCCAGAGGATCAGGTAATTTACACATGCCCATCCTGAGGCCTGTGACCCCTCAGAATTCCACTGACTGCACTAGAATATCCTGTGGAGATAATTTGTGATTACATATGAGTGAAGGCAGCAGGATACAGCTGGCAAAGTATTTACGGCTTCAGAGAGAGTGTGTATTTTTTAGAGTTTGAAAGCTACCACAATTCTTGTGTTATTTAATCTAAATTAGTAGGATTGGATGTTTTTTCCCTCAAATTGAACTGTGTCATTTTTAAGGGGTCAGTCTACTGTTTTATTACTGGGGGAATTTTTTTGTATGTAATAGTCTCTGGTAGCTTTTTTCAAAATTTGCTGTTATAACAACAAGCAGTTCCACTTTTAAAAATATGAAAGCATTTAGAAAAGTTTTAACTACACTTCCTATGTCCCATATACATCTACTGAGTGTTCTCAATGGCCTCCTTGTTCCTTAAGTGTGCTTAAGTTATGTTTTCATTATTTTTATCAAAACAAAATGAAGAAATAAAGTTATTTATTTCTTTGTGTTTAACTTGAAGGCAATCAGTGGTAAAAATATGTAAGTAATAATACAAAAAAATCTGCATTTTTATAATTTTTAATTTTTAATTTAATTTATAATTATAAAAAATATAAATTTTTTATAAATTTATAATTCTGCAGGTGTTATGAAGTGTATTTCTGAAATTATTCCAGTAGATACTGCTTTTGGGAATACTTTCTTTTGAAGAAATTTATCTCAAACCTTTTTGTTTGCAGGGTACAGAAGAGCTTTACAGTGCTCAACTTTTCAATATTTAGACAAATTGACTTACAGAGAAAGGACTGATTGATTAGACACATCCTATGATGCCATTTAAATTTCCAATACAATGCATTTTGTTGTACAAGAGAGAAAATAATTTGCTGCAAGGCAAAATACAGAAAAACGTATGTTCTTATAAGAAAAAGAGCCTCCCTTTATACTCTGAAGAATAAAAAGTGAGAGCATTATTTTTGAAAAAAAAAAAAATCATGGAATTGAATCCCTTAATCCTTTTTTCCCTGAGCAGTTCCTTTAGCAGGACCCTGGTGTTCCAGTGCAGTGGTGGATTCTGACAGTGTCCTGAGGAGGGCAGGCACTGGGAACGTGCTGCCCGTTGTGCTGGCAAGGACAGAGCTTGGCAAATGTCTGCTTTTTTATGATTTTAACTTGATGGATTTTACCTACACATACATGTATGTAACATTAGTTTGATAAAAGAAGAGTTCAACATCTCCTTCCCTCTCAGTTGGTGTCTCTCCCTGACATTTCCTCCAATATTACAACTAGAAGTTTCACACAGCTGCCTCTACAGCAGAAAAGGGGAGAAAGGGAAAAAAAATTACTGAAATGTTTTATCCTCCCTCAGTGGAATATGGAATTTCCTGCATTGTTCTCCGGGTGTCTGGGATAGGCAAAAGTCCTGTGTAGTTCCCTAACACATTTTGCATAAATATTTGTGACAGCTTTTTAAAACCTCTCTTCCCCCTTCCCCTCCCCTCCCATTTCATAGCTAGAAACAACCAGGAGTTTTGTGTCAGTGCAGAAGCATTGCTCAGTTCCCTCTGGTTGCAAACTCCATTATATTATATTTTTAAATGATGAGTTTTTCAGCCTAAATTATATTTTTAAATTATGAGTTTTTCAGCCTAACATAGGGTGTCTCTACACAACTGGTTTTACATGTTGTTAATTTGAGTGTTTCTTCCCTTTGGATTTGTGTTTGATTAAATCAGTTGTGCAAATGGCTCTGGTCGGCAGAGCCACTGGTGTGGGGTGTAATCACTGAGGCTTGATGGCCCAAATGGTGAACTCATGTGGGCTTGGAGCCTGTAGCTCTAAACTCTGTAAAAATGGGCACTCCTAAAACAGGAATTATGGCCTTGGAGTGCTTGTGTGGCCCTTGGTGTGTGACCCAGCCCTCAGCTGTGCAGGGATGGACAGGAGGAGCCTCTGGGCTGGTTGTTGGAGTCCCACCCTCTGCTCTGAGCTGCTCATGGTTCTCAGACACTGTGAGGAGGGATTGGTTCCTTTGTTATGGCTTTTTGTACCACTCCTGCTGTACTTGGACTTTCTTCTTCCCAGCAGATGTAGAGGACAGAGAACATGGAGGAAGGTGGTTGCAGTTGGTATCTTCTTGCTTCTGTGACTTATGCAATTATTAATTGCTTTTGGCTAATAAAAAAAAGGCTTTTAAAATTATATGGGAAAGACAATTTTGCAGAAACCAAAGCATCCTTGAATTAAGCTTAGACCTTGTTGAAGTCCTGAGCTTTATGTTTTGGAGCAAAAGACCAGATTAGAAAGAAAAATTAAAGATTTTTCAAGATGTTTATTTTCCTTCTTGCTCCCTCAGTTCTCTTTTTCCTCTCAAGAAATATTGATCTCCTACCTGTCTTTTCTGCTTTGTTTCACAGTGACACATACACTTCCCCAAAACTAGCTGCCAGTTATCATGTGTGTGAAACTTTATTGTAACATAGTATTTGGAATTCAGTGTTATCTAATTTTTAGCAAGGATTCTTCTCCCCATCAGTCTCCTAAGAGGTGCTGCAGAAAAATGCCTCATTGCTGAGTAACAGATGCACACAAAGGCAATTGGCACTTGGATACTGAGAAGCCCTTACTTGTGTGAAACTGCTGTAATGTGTCACATAATGACAATGACTTTTTCTGCTGCCTGTAAATGAAATACCTGTAGGTAAACATTTCTTCATTAAAGAGTTTGTACCCTTGAAAACAAAATGTTTCAAAACACAGAAAAGGAGCTCTCTGCAAAGCCCTGTTTTTAAGCATGTGCATCTGATCATCTGGCAGCCTGCCTCATTTGCCTACAAAATACAATTTTGGGTGGTGAACTCCAGTGTCCAACACAATTTTTTTGCCTGGAGCTCCTCAGTTTGCAATTGTTTACACTGCCCTTCTGCCTCAGTTTCTCCAGTCTGGATGTAATCAGTGATCTCATTTGCACTTGAGGTCTCCAGAGAAGAGATAAATTGTACATTGTGTCCTCATCCATCTGTGTCCTCAGTGATGTAATCGAATTATTGGTCTGGTGCAGTTTGGTCCCTCTGGTTGACTTGCATGGCAGCAGTGTCAGTGCTGAGCACGCTCCACTGGCTCTGCCACGCTGGCCTACCCTGCTGGAAATGTTTTGCAGTGTGTTCTGCATTTTGTCAAAAGCCCTGTGGATTTCATGTAGGTCAGCTGTGTCATACTTAGAGACTGAGCTGCTGTGTTTTCCTTCAGTTCCTGCAATGGCATGGTTCTGTTTCCTGAGCCATCTGATCTCTCTGAACATTACTGGCAAAGGGAGTTTGATGTGCCAGAGTGTACAGAGTGTAACTCTTGCCTGTAACTCTTGGTTGGAGTCTTGAGGAACCAGTAACTTCAATAACTAGTGGCTTGGCCAACTAGTAAATGCAAAGTTCCTGAAAGGCAAATCTGTTTCCCTGAGACATCTTTTCAGTGCCTGGAAAGTCAGTATTGACATCAGCCAGCAGCCTGATGGATTTTTGAGACAGAATTCTGCAATAGAAACAATACACCTGCTGCTTCATAGTCCAGTCCTATGAAGGTGGGAGAATCAAATGCTATAGCAGATCCATAGTACTGTGTAATGCTTTTATGGAGTTAAGCAGTGGGAGATCATTCAGACAGAGAACTGCTCAAAATGCATCTGAGCCCTGTTTGCCTTGTTCAGGATTTACCTTAAGATCACAGATATTTCAGGGTAAAATATCTGATGGTGTTGTGAGACAGCTAATAGATATTAAGAACAAGAGGTGGTCCCTCACTGTACCATCCCCTCTCCTGCCCTATTCTGATGAGGTTTCATGATGGGGACTTGCTGTTCTTGAAACTCTCCAGCTTGGGAGCAGATGTGTGATAGTTACTGCAGACAGCAAGGCCAAGAAGGCAGGCATGGGACAAGAATGGGGAAATGTCCCTGTGGTCTTGACCTTCTTTGGTCACCCTCTGAAATGTTCATTTCAGGCTGCAAATGGTGAAGGCTGGAACAGTCTGAGTGTACTATAAAATGCTGTGATAGACTGTTAGAGAGACAGTGCCTGTTGAGTGTTTGTTTCAGACAAATGTCAGTGTAAAAAGACACTGGAAGGAACATTCTGGAAGGGATCAGCATTTTGTATCTCTGTATCTTGGCAGATCTCAAAGTGGCCATGGGCTGTGGGCTGGCAGAATTAACAGGCAAAAGCAAAAATACTAAGTTCACACTTCCATTTTTTAAGTGGCTCATGCCTGTTGACTCCTAAATGTGAACCAGAAACCTTGCCAAAATTTGGGAGTGTCTGAATGCAATATATAATAGCATAATACCTTATACATTATACCATAAAATACCTGGAAGAGTAACATGGCAAAATATTCTTTACTTTCTCATGGACTCATGCTGATTGCAAAGACCAGCCAGGTGTGGAACACTTTGAAGTTGTGCTGCATTCCCCCTGTCCATAAGGCAGGCTCAGTAAAACTCTGGGCTGGGTTTACTGTTTCCAGCTAGCAGCAGTAAACACTCATTCTCTTCATCTCTTTTTAGTCTTATATGGGGAGATAACTCCCAGTTCATTTGACTGATCCACAATGTTCTAATGAAAAAGGATCTACAGAACTGGCACACTGACTTCTCTGGAGGGAAGAAACAGCACAGAGAAAGTTTCCATTCAAGTAATGCATTAAATCACCCCCTTGACAAAAGTATTGAGGTGCTGATATTGATAGCTACCAAGTCCTCCCTTAGAGAAAAACATTATTTTACCACCTTTAATAGTTAATTAATTATTTTAAAATTCCCTCTAAAAATATTAAACTGTTAGAGTTTGTGTGGTGGTGGTGTGGATCGTTTGTGGAGGGAAGTTGGTGAAACATAGCCTTTGCAAGGATTACCAGTACCTTCTCTTTATAGAAGAACAGAAGTTATAGTTGTAGCTGACACTGAGTGAAAAGCCTGCCAAGGACAGGAATAATCATTTTGGGATAGGGGCTTTCCTGTGATAGAACATACATTCTGTTTTATGGCATGCCCCTGATGCTGAAAGATGTAAAGAGCTATAAAGATGTTATCAACAGTGGTTTGAAATAACCTATGTGACTGCCTATCATTTTATTATTTGTGGGTAATACACAAAGCCTGTTCTCTTGCCAGGAGAACTTGCATGGCACCACACAATGTCTTTTACTTCTTATGCCTCATTTCTAGAAAAGTAGTATTTAATGCTATACCAAAACTCATCTAGATAACCTGAGATGGTGAATCTCTGATGAGAATGATTGGTTTTCCTCCAAATACAGCAATCTGAGAAAATTTGATCAAGCCAAAAGTTCCTCACGTTCCTAGGGAAACAGCCTCATCTTTCAAAACCAGAAAATATTTGTTAGAGGTTTCCCCCCATCCCCCATACTCACCTTTGTGTGTAAGGGCACAGGACCACATGAGAGGTGTGGTTGGGGAAGGGAAAGAACTAGGTGGAGATTAGGTCCATGTGCATATGTCAGCAAATTTACAAATTCTAGTGAGGGTGAGGCATGCTTTCATTTAAATATGCACAGGAGGTGGAGTAGAACAGAGTTAGATTAGGTAGAAAGTAGTGTACATCCTACCAAGCCTGAGGCACCTGAGCTAGAACTCAGAAATTGATAGCAATTTTAATTTAATTTCTTTTTTTAATTTTAAATTTTGCTTCTAAATAGAGTTAATCCAATCCATGTCTGTCTCAGACGGTAAATTGCTTTCTGCTCTATTAGTATGGATTAAATACAAACTAATGCCATTAAATACATCAGAGTGGAGCAGAGGAGAAAAAAATAACTAATTTTTAGGTGGTTTTCTTGGTCTTCCTGACTTACATAAGTTTTACTGTCTTATGTACATGAAAATTTGTAATTATCAGCACCACAAAATACTCAGCAGCTGCGTGTTTGAAAATGGGTGAAGCAGTTTTGGGTTTGGTGACTTTTAATAATGTTACGCGGAGTCATGGGTTGGAGACAGACACACAAAACCAAGAGTCCTCTGCAAACAGCAATGAGTTTAATATGGGTGCCCCTTTTTAGGGGCTCTGGATTTCCTGAGCTCAGATAATTGCTTGGATGAGACCTCTCTCCCCTCAGCTCTCTGGCCAGTGGTGTATCTGCATCTAAGCCACAACAGGCTGAGGTCTTTGCTTGGGTTTGAATCCAACCTATCCCCTCCTTATCTGGGCACTTATTTTCTTCTAGGTTGGTTGAGTGTAGGGGGCAGCACTAGATCAGCTGCAGTGGGACATGATAAGTCTAATGAACCTGCTTTGTTCAGCCAGAGGTCTTTGGAATCAAAGTGTTGGATTTCTTCAAGGACCAGTTTTACATTTAATTTCATTTGTAGCCAAATTAATTTATGTCTGAGAGGGAAAAAATAGCTGGCCTGGGGATATGCATATGACCTTCCTGTTCTGAGAGGGAAATTTCTTTTGGCCTCAGAAGAAGGGAAGAAAACCCTTTAAAAGGAAATAAAGCATGTAGAAATAATAACAGCCATACCTTATAATCTTGACTGTTCCTGCTCTGACTGAACATGAGTGCCCAATACATATATTATTCCTGAGAGATGCTTCTCACCCTTTTTATCAAAAATCCCCTTAATGTGAATTCACAGGCTAATTAGGTAACCTGCATATCCTCCTTTGTGCTTAGCAAGCTTCTGCAAGGCCAAGCCAAGCAAACATTCCCTTCACATAAATTAATCCCACTAACCCCACAGGGAGAGCCCCACCATGCCTGGAGTGTGACACGGCAAAACTGCCTGAATGCTGCCCCTTTAGCATCCATCTTCAAACAGATAAAGAATTGTATCAGGCAGTTCCAAGAATGCCTCCTCAGTCTTCTCTCCACAGCATGAAGGTGCCCCAGTCCCTGAGCTTCTCTTCCTCAGCTGTTTTGTGAGGAGCTCATCATTCCTTTCTCCTCCTGGATTCTCTGCTCAACTCCACCCATCCTGTGAACGTGACAAGGTTTGGCATTCTGGACAAAGGAACCATCCTACTTTGGTGAACCATCCTACAAAGTCAGCTCCAGTTAACTTGGTGCTTTAAGAAACAACAGCAACTCTCCCTGTGGTTACTTAATTGCATCCATGTTCTATGTGATGAATAACATTTCCCACTTAGAGAGCAAAATTAGTAGACAAATGCCCTTCTTCCTCCCAAGCAGGGGGTGGGGGAGGGTGTATGAAGATGTTGTATCTATGAAAGCAGATGTGTTATTTAAATGCTGCAAGCTAAACAAGGAATAATTAATGTTAACGTGCTGCCATTTGAGTTCTTAAAACCACATATGAGAACAATGTCCTAGACAGAAGGATCTGATTTAAGTTCAATTGTTACTTGCTGAACTTCCCTGACTGAATGGAAAATAATTTGGTTGGTTGTTCTTTGAGGTGGCAGGTTTAAATATCAGTCTCTTCTATGCCATTTGGGTCTTGCTTTCAGTGCAATTCCTTCAAAATGCAGATTCTTGACTGTCTAAATACTGAAGACTTCTACTGGAATTGTCTATACCATCTGAAACCTTGCCACCATATATTAACTGCTTTTTCTAGAAGAATCTCTAGTTGCAACTCTTAATCCTGTTTTCTTCTTCTAAGTTACATTTTTTTATTGTCCACGGTGGCTCTAGAAAGTGAACTCTTTGTGAATGCAGTGCACTTGTAAATGCTAAAAGTAGAGTTCCTGAAGCTGCTCTTTCACTGGGGCATAAATGACTGACAAGTACGACAAGCAATGTGAAAATTGATACTGATCTGTCAGTCTTTGAGGCATCCCCTTTTATTTCAAAGGAGTTAATGAAAGCTGATTTTACATTTCTCCTCTTTGTTTAGCATAGGAGGAGATCTAAATATGCAATACGTGGGGTTTTTTTTTGTTTTCCGTTCTACTTCATTCATAGAATGTAAATAGTAGTTATATTTATTACAGTACAGTAAAATAATTTTTTCCAATGCAGTAGTAAGGGGAAAAAATATACATGGGGAAATCCACCATCAGGGACAGCTTACTAAAGGTTCTGAAAATGTCGGAAATGTTTATAAATAAAAATACAGAATAAAAGTTTCAACTGTATATATATTTATTAGCTGGGTGATAATAATTGATAAATTATTAACAGTTTTAGATGTTCACAGTTTTGCAGAAGTAGACAAAACCCCACAAGCTTCTGGTAAAAAAAGTTAAAATTTGTAATTGTGTATATGAGCTCCAGATTGCAATGACCCTTAGATACCCAAGTTTTCAATTTATTTCTCTGGCAGAATTTCAATCTGTTTTACACTGACTCTGTGCTGTATAACAAAGGCCAAATTAAATATTGGATGGGGCTTGGAGCAGTAGAAGGTGTTGTTGCCCACGGCAGGGAGTGGAATGAGAGAACTTTTAAGGTCCCTTCCCACCCCAAGTATTCCGTGATTAGGAAATACTGCTAATATTGGTGTATACTTGTGTAGCCAATGTCTACATTCAGGTGATGAATACATAGTTCTCCATTTTCACTAGAATTACCTGTATATTGTGTTTGCTATTCTGTCTGTAAAAGATGAGCTAGAAATCGTAAACCAGGTAAAACTAATATTTAGATGTGCAGTAGTACTCGTGCATATCTGCTGAGAGCCCTGAGACAGAAGGCCTGAGAGTTGTGAACTCAGAGATGGATTGCTGTGAAACCATGGGCCATGTAATAGAAGCAAAGTGTTTTAGCCCATCTAGCCATGCTCTGATGGACAAAGGAACCTGAAGGCCCCTCTCACTTTTTTCTTTTCAAGGATAGGGGAAAAGCAAGGTAATTGGGGAATTTCTGGCCTCAACCTTGAAGAGGTGCCAGAGAATGTTGTATCTACAAGGTGAAAGGAGAAGGAAAAGCAGTGTTGTTCCAAGTGGGTTTATAGAGCTGTGAAAAGTAGTTGGAAAAAAGATGCATGATGTGCTGAAGATTTGAGACTTGTTAATAGTTTGTGTCCTGTCTTGAATTAGGTCCTTGAAAGTGAGATTGTGGCATTGCTGTTCCAAGGCAGTGCTGCTGTGCTGTGTTTAGTATGGCACTGGACTGCATTTATGTTCAAAATAATCTCAGGTTTTGGCTCCTGAATTGTCTGAATATGAGTGTGTAAAAAGAAACTTTTGAAGATTTTCAGCAGGACAAGAACAGAAGGTAGGATCTGTCCATAAAGAACTTGGTGGTCAGGTATTGAGTCAGCTGGAAGTCTTTCTGGAGAACTGGACTGAAGGGAGACTTTCACCTGGGTCTCCTGCTTCCTAGGGAAATGTCCAAATCATCAGCCTGTGGAAATGCAGACCAATGAGCATGAAAATAATCAATGAGTGATAAAGTATGCAAACTATAGCATAAACAGAAAGCTGTGGTCATGGAGTCACTTGCTGGAGCTGGTTTGCTTTTTAAGGCAAATTTTTGCTTTTAATAGGTGATATTTCTGCCTTTCCAGCTAGCTCTTTTTTTTTTTTTGTAATCTGACTAGGTGCATATTCTTTTCTTGTGTGTTGTGTCAGGGGCCAGAGCACTTTCCTGACGGAACAATCATGCATTTGCCTTGATATCACTCTGCTATCCTTGAACCCTGCTTTCTGCCAAGCAAAGAGAAAGGGATAGTACTTACTCAGTCCTTCAGGATAAGAGCCAAAGCTGAAATACCTGCCAAATGAGCCAAACTGAAATGCTTCTCTTCCTTTGTACTGCCCCTAGAAGACACGAGCAAAAAGAAAGTGGAAATGAGAAATAGAATGTTGGCAGTGGCCTTCAGTAGCTCATAAATTTTTACCCTTAGAACTGCTTGTGGGTGAAGAGCAGAAGCTGTTCTCTTTTAGCTGGCCTTGGTAGTGGAAATGGTCAAGGAGAAAGAGAATGAGGACAGAGAATTATGGGGATTTAAGACTGGATAAGAGCATGATAATAGTATGTAAAATGGCCATCACATCTGGAGAATCCTGGTACACTTTTCATTATAAGTTTGAATGTGTATTATGTAATTAAACATTCATCAAAGGCTTTGTCAGAACTAATTCACTCATGTCTGTCTCCCCCCCAAATTGAAACAATGAAAGAAAACAGCTAATTCAAAGCCTTCTGTAACTGAAGTCCTTAAAAACATTCCACATGTAATTTTTTTCGTAAAAGAAAAAAAATACAGCAGAGAAATACTTTGCTAGAGTCACTTTCTGTCAGCTAATCTCACATGAAAACAAAAGCTGTTATTACTGTGAGGTCACTGTGAAAGGGAGGTTATGACTGCAGTGAAGGAGACCTCAGCATTGCGTGGGGGCTGCTGGGCAGACAGAAGGCCTATTTATATGGCAAGCAGAGGAGAAAACAAAGGCATTCAGGGATTCCACTGGCAAAACAGATCACCAGAGCACTAAATAGCTAAAATGTCCAACTCCTGAACAATTACAGTGATTCAGTAAGCTTGGGAGCTTTTGGTTTTGCTTTGTAGGAAGCAGAAGTCAGTGGAGGACGAACTTGACTCAAGAGGAAGAAATTGTGCAAGAAGTTTTTGTCTATGTTCCTGAAAATAGTTTGGGGGGTTTCTTCACTAATGAGTAATGCCAAAATGATCTGCTTACAAATCTGAGAATAAAAAGTATACCAGCATTAGAGGAGAAATAAAAACCATGTGTGCTTATTATGTCAGGATTTTTATTTGGGTGTAAAATTTCATTTCATTGGGCTTGCCTCTTGTACCATTAGACAAGGGATAGCAGGAAGATGAATAAGATTTGAACAAATACAGTCTGAAAAAAAATTTCAAATAATTTAGGCTCTTAAATCTTGACTTTAGCTTACTATATGGGACAGCGTGTCAGGGTATTGATCCTGGTTTTCAAGAGCACAGAGTGAAGTGTCATGCCTTGATTAAATATGTATGTATGTGTACCAGGATAATGAAAGCCACAAAACTGAAGTGTTTTTGCACAGAGATTTTATTTCTCCCCCTTTTTGAATATTCAGCCTGGTAAGTCAGATGAGCTGTGTAACTGCATTATTGACTTCTGCTTCTTTCACGCTTTGGCTTTTCTTCCAGAGTCACAACTGCAGTGATCTAGATGGTAAAAGATACAGGCTGATATTCATGGGTTGAGGGTTGCTTCCAGAGCAGAGGCATTTCTGTTAAAATGTAATTGCTCCATTATCCTGTACTCTGTTGCATGAGAAGGATTTTTCCTTCCCAGAAACTGGTGAGGGTTTCAAGGTTCTTACTTTCATTTCCATTCTTCAGCAGGAACTTGTGTGAGAATCAAATCCTTTGTACTAGGAATAAGTAAGTGGTGTGTTGCTGTTAGCTGATAATTGTTGTGGTCTTCACTTCCAACCAGCTTCTAATTTATTGAATCATTCTAACGTCAGTTTTTTGCAGTAATTGTTGCACTGACATTTGGTCAAGCCTCATGGCTAAAAAGGGCACCCTGGGAATTGTGTGTCTAATTCATTCCTTTCCCTGTGTCTACCTGCTTTTCTTTCTCTGAAAGACTTAGGGATTGCCTTCTTTACAGGTCAGAGAAGGGTTCCATGTGAAGATCCTGCAGTCACCATAAGAATTCCCAGTTGGAATTCAGTTTGCTACTTGTGGTTGATGTGCCCAGAAGGACACAGTTCAAGTGCTTTCACAGCCTTACTGTTGAAATTCTGGGAAGTGATTAAACTTTGGGAGGTTTTTTATTGTTCTAGGACAAGCAGGCATGACTCAGCAATGTGTTAGGATCATATCAAATACAAAGTTAGTTATTTTTATGTAATGACCTGGTTTTTGGTACTCAGCCATCACATCTGAACAGACACAGGTAGGTACTTCACAGGGAGATGGGTGGGAGGCTTTTCTTTCCTGCTCCACTGACTGGGAGTATCCATTAAGCTTTCCTTGAAGGTGATAGATGTCCTACTTTGTCATCAACCCCCCATTCAAATAACTTTTTAAATGCAACAGGTGAACTTAAGTTGACAGTATTAGGTGACCTTGGGTTGTCTCTGTTTTTCAGAGATGGCACAGGTAACTTCAGTGAAGTTCTGTTTTGCTTCAGTAACCTGTGTTAGCTTCACACCATGGTCATGGTTGTGAAGAGAGATGATATTTGCCCTGTGCAAGGCATTGTACATCCCCTGTAAGCCCTTCCTGTGGAGGGGTAGAATGTAAGAGAATAGTGCAGAAGGCAATCTCACCTGAGGAGTTGCAGCTGGACTAATTACCAAGGATTAGGAACAGGCCTGCCCTTAACAGGCCACAGCTGTGTCCAATAAGGATGAGTGCTATAAAAGAGTGGGTTAGCTGGGTGAGGAGAGAGTTGGGGTTTGGCTGTGCGGTGAAGAGAGATGGAGTTTGTTGGCTGCGAGGAAGAAGGAGTCAGTGCTGCAAGGAGCTGTCCGTGAGAAATCACTGAGAAGGTATGTGACCTTTGCAATAAGAGGACAAGACCTTCCCCTTCTGAACAAGAAAAACAAGCTCTGTTTTCACCTGAGAAAACTTGTGGGGTGTTTTGTGCATCTCGGAACATTTACCTCAGGCAAGAACAGAGTAGCAGCCATGCCCGGGAAGTCATTTTCTCTTAAAATTGGGTGTACATGTACATATTGTCCATTGAATTGCTTTGAGATTCCCTAAAAAAAATACTTTGCTTTTCCTTTTCCCCTTCTGAGACTTCATAGAGCCTGTCTAACTTTGTCAAGGTCTAACTTCCATTAGACCTTGACAAAGACTGTGTATGATTTTTCTGAGGTGTCTGTTTGCTTTCTGCTGAGTAGCAGAAGTCCCTCACTGATGGTTCTCCAACATCAGCCTCCTCTTATCTGCTGAGGAGCCAGACACCATCATCCAAATGCATCTGGAAAACAATGCTTTCATTTGTCCTGGTAAACTAAAAGGGTCTGTGATGTAGGCAACTCAGACACTGGATCTCCATCCCATGGCTTTAAATTCTAAGAGTGCACTCTAGCACAGTTTGAGTCCATGCAATCTCTCTGCTAAACCAAGCTTGTGAGGATATTTACCCTGCCAAGTTCAAGCTTGTGGGCTATAAGACCATCTGTCCTGTATGTAGGAACTTAGTGGAGCTCTTCTGCTCTCTGTTTTGCCAACTTCAGATGTGAAGGGCACCTTTGTTTTCCTCACCCAGCTGCCCCTGTTGGCACAGACCTGAGCCTACTTTTCAGTGAATTCTAAAGCCAGTGGAAGATGGTGTCAGGAACGGGCTCTTCCTCCCTATGCCACTGGTAACTCATGCCAGTCTTAAGTGCTGTCTAGTTGCTAATTGCAAAACTTACTTTTAAAAAAAAACCCCAATACTGTTTCAATATTTGGATTTAGTCCTACTTATCTTCTGAGTAACAAAAGAAAGAGTTTAGAAGTTTAGAAAATGGCCTAATCTTTGATACATGCCTGGCAGATGTCCTGACAGGGACAGTCCCATCAGCAAGCAGCAGTGCTACCTCTCCCTAATGAGGATTCCCCAGCAGATGGGTTACCTGACAAAACCAGGGACCTGCCTGCTCCCTGACACTTTTAAACTATTATGAAATGCATAGGGGAGAAAATGAGTGTTGGTCATTTTCATCCTGCAGGACTGTTGCTTTACTAAAAGTGGTGGGGTTTTATGTTGTTTCTGCAATTGTCTGGCTAAGGATCAGGATTAGTCACTGAACCTAACTTTGCTTTTGAACTACATTCATACAGCTTCTTTAGGGTCAAGCTGACTCTGTAGGCATGTTTTTCATCTTGGGCCTTTAGGGACAAGAAGTTTGCAAGAGTGTTAATTAAATCTTTACAAGAGCTGAGGCTTTTCCTTTTTCTGAGACTCCAGCTGCTTTTCTGAAGAAAGGCAATAACTACAAGGTTGTTTCTCTACCCTGCAGGAGAGTACCAATTCATTCCACCTATACTCTTCACCACCTATGTGCTGGTGATGTTTGTCTCAAAGTTTTGAAATTTGTTCTTTGTAGAAGGATTGGAAGTTTTCCTGTATGTTTTTCTTTAGTTGCATTTAGTCTAGGTCACCCTATGAAAGTAAATTCTGTTCTTTATTTGCTGAAACCTTGGAAGAACTGGTTGGTTTTGGAAAGGCAGTACAGTTTCTGTAGCACTGCCTTCACAGCTTTGCAGTAATAAAGATTCACTCTGTGTTTTCCAGGGCTGCAACTGGACTTAAAAGGTAATACAAGTAGCAGCATAGCAATAACAGGAGCTTTACAGATGTCTCTGTCTTTACCATCTCCTTCCTCTTTCTGATATGCTACCTTGGAAACAATAAAAGCAGTCTTGGAAAGAGTTGTCTGCATGTTGGGTTCAGGGAGCCCCCCTCAATGTTAAACACATTTAAATTGGATTAAATCTGATGAAGGACATCAGAGGTTCAATAAAGTTCTGCACTGTAAGTGCAAATCAGACAAATCTCTTATAAAGGCACACATCCCCAGACAGATGTGTGACATTAAGCTGTGTACAGTGCTTTGGGAACTTGTTTCAAGCTCCTAACTCCAAATAGGATATATGCTAAATAAACCATAATTTGAACCAAATATGTAATATTTATCATACAATGAACCAAAACTGTATTCCAGCCAGCATTGTTAAAGCTCTCTGGAAACATGAGTGAACTTAAAATTCAGGTGGTCATGGCCCAGATTTTAGTTGAGTAAAATGCCAGAACCTAAGAATGGCATATTGTGATTGGGCCAGTAATGAGGGGAGGAGTTCTACATCAGCCTCTCTCAGCGGGGTTTTCAGGGTGTTGGGCATTTCCCCATTTCTTTAACCCTATCAGTGGTGCTGTATCACATAAACACAGTGATGGGGCACCTTGTTGTGTGTGGAACTCCTTGGTATTTCTGTAGTTTGAGACCATGTGGATAAAGCTCACAAAGCAAGGCTGTTGCTACTGCAGTGATCAGCATCTCATATTTTGGTTTGTGCTCTTCCTGGCAGTTGGACATGAATGGTTTCTGTGTGACATGAACTGTCTAATGCCAAAGCAAGTGTTACATTTCACTTCAGAAGTGAGCAGCATGAACTGTGAGTCAGATCCCATGCAAACACCACTCCTTACAACACAAGTAGTGCTAAGAAAGAGCACAGATCCTCGTGCAGCTGGTGTGGCTGTGTGAGTGTGTCTCACATGCACTGACTTCTGAAGATGAGCATTTGTTACTTTGGACCCCATCTAAAGGTTTCCTTTGATCTTAGCTGGACATTTGTTGATGGTTTTCAATAGTCAGTGCAGATGTTTGGGTGAAACAAATCTGTAACAGGGAGTCCATGGTAAATACTTCTTCAGATAAGGTAAAACTGCCTATTCTTATTTTCCAAACCAATCAAACCAGGTACAGACTCCATCAAATCTTCTGCTAGAGCTCTGCTTTATATCCATGAGAATGTACAGAAGCTGAACACCTCTGTGACTGCCTTGACACAGAGTCTGTGTGGAGCATTATTTCTGTATACAGGTATGAGATTTGTAAAGGTTTAAACTCCTGGGTAACACACTAATGCCTGCAGTGCCAATTCAGAGAGAGAGTGCTGCAGAAGTGGAGAAATAGTGATACCCTGGGGTTGTGGAAAGATGAGATCACTCAGGGATGTGTTGAATGCTAATATTATGTGAATACTGATGACCACACCTTCCCAGGGGCAGAATCACTCAGCTAAAGGGAAAGGTTTCGGAATACAGCCTCTAAAGCTGCAAAAATAATTTGTCCAGGGACATGTTCATTCTTGTTTGGCAGAATTTTTCAGTGCTCAGCTTGAAGAGCAAGAGAACCTCGGAGAATCAGCATTTATTAAAAAAATGAAAGTACATAAAAATTATAAATCTTAATGGTCTTGTAGAAATGCAAATAGCAATGGGTTTGTTAGAGCTGCAAGCAGGAATTCCATTAAAGAAGATACCTTACAAATGAATATAGGAACAGGAACATTGGTAGGGGAAAAAAAAAAGGAGGCATAGTTTTGTTTTCCATTTTACATGGGTATAATAATAAAAGACAAGCAGAAAATTCAAGGTAGTAGTTTTAAGAATTAAGACACTGATTGGTGTCTTTACTCTATGGTGAATTTATTCAGTTGCGCTTGAACCCAACACCAAGCGTAGCCAGAAGATGGAACAGGAAGGACTGAAATTTGACCCCTTTACCAGAAGAGAAATTCTGCTGCAGAAATACAGGCAGAACAATCTTTTTGGATATTTAAGTAAAAAATCTCACCTATCAGAAATTAGAATTTTTAAAGTTTTAAGAACAGGTTTCAAATAGTTTTACTGTATTTGAAATCAGCCTGCAATTGCAGTTACAGAAACCAGTGTAAGATATTTTTCATATAAATACCAGTTCATCAAATTTCCCTCACCTTTCGTGTAAAGTGACGAGACTGTCTTTGCCTCTTTGACTCCAAATAGTTTAGCTTTTGAAGTAATTTCTGAAGCATAAGCAGCAAGGTTTTCTCCCAAATTTATACATTCCTTCTTTTTACCTGTCATTTAATACTTATTTAAAGAGCTATAGGCAGTACTTTTCATGCATTAAATACAATTTATTGACTAGCTTGAAGAAAAAGTGCAACTTGTCCCATGAAATTTGTTATTTGCCAGTTGCTGTCTCATTAAATACTCTGGCTTGTTTCATGGTAGCTCTTTGCTGCTGAACTTTTGAAAGATAACATGAAACATAACAGGAAGCAAGAGTTTGCCATTTTTTCTTTTTTTCTCCCCTCAGAAGTGGAGTCTGTACTTCTATTGCTCTAGTAAAGCAGTGTTTGTGTAGGGTTATTTATAATTTACAAAACACAAAAGTCTATCCAGCTCATCCACATGTGGCCTACGTGACTCAAATAATTACTCAGTTAAATAACATATTTACAGATAAGAGAAAAATGAGTTGTGATTTTGCAATACCTCATCAAGTGGGCTATGCTTTTTAAAAACAAAATGTCTTTCATTTATTCCATGGTTATTTCACTCTGTTCAGTGCAGGAAATGAAAAGGTAATCTTAAGGTTCATGTTTTTCAGAGAGTTCTAGGGCTCATCCTGTGCATTCTGCAATCCCCAAATTGTTTCCTATTTCCTTTTCTCCAGTAAGTCTTTGAGTGAATATTCTTTGTGGAATTGATTTCCTTTATTCATAGAGATGTGAGGGAAGCATCATACTAAAGGTATGATTATAAAGGGTGGAAGAAAAAATTGTGCAGTTCTACTCTCACATTTATGTAGGTATATGTGATTCTGTAATATGAAGAGAAAATTAGAATGCATTTTTGAGACAGAAAATTGCTTCCAATGTGGGATAGCATTCAAAATACATACTGGTGGAGTTCCTTATATGTGTTGTGCCTCACAAGGTTTGAATATGGAACAGCTGGCAAGCAAACACACAGGTTTAGTACCTTATTGTGCAGCTTATATGGGCTGTAGGAAACCAGCAAGGAAATTATAAGTTAAACTGAGAGCTATGGGATTTCAAACTTTCCTGTGCTTTCAAAGGCTGTGGTTGTAAACGTGTATATTAGAGAATTCTTCAGTTTGATTCAGGCTGATGGTGTATGTCACTCCCTGATACATGTTTGCAGTAAGAGGAGGCTTAAATGCAGATCGGTGAGAAACCAGTTGACCTCTGTATACTTACACACTTTTTCTCCCAAACTGAAAATTTTACAGTCACAGCTTTCAAAAATATCCAATCAGTTCTTTGTGGTAGCCCTTGCCAGGTGAGAGACACTAAGTGAAGCCAGTATTTGAGCTGTCTCAAAAGGGGAGAGGGATTTCAATAACTAGTTATGGTGGTTTTGCATGGGAAAATCAGAACATTAGTTTATACCCATTGGAACCTCATGGCTGGAAGTTCCCAGGCAGTTCAGGATGAAATTACAGTATTACATGATGGCTCCCCATGAGCAGTGACCTGCACACAAAATTTGCTCTAACAAGTGTTTCTAGGCATACACCAGCAGTTACCAGGATTTCCAAATCAATTTTACCTTGTGTTTGTAAACTGTTTCATCCTGTGTGTCATTTTAATCTGTCCACATCTTTTGTACTAAAGCATCTATTAGCACCTGAGGGGAAAGTATAAGAGTCTTAACATAAATAACAGTCTTAACATAACATTGTTATGTTAGAAATTAACCATGTGAGTTAACTTCAGCGGTTGTAGCTGGAAGAGTAGAGACAGGCTGTGAGGTGTTGGATTTTTAAGCAGTGCTGGTAATTAATAAAGACACAAAGCAAATTACTGCTTGTGATAAACATCTGTGATTGTGAGAACAGTGCCCATGCTCAGCTGAAGTGAACATGGCCTGGATGGTTCTCTCTTTAGTGTGGATGAGTTGGGGGGTCAAACCTTTTAACTGAGAGTCACTGGGAAGCTTACTTTAAGTACTAAGCATATTATGGTAAAAGTGGTGAATTAGGGCTATACAGAGATGATGATTTGTCCACCTTATCTTTTCTGTGAGGCTGAAGGCATGTCTCAATAAAAAATCACTGCCAAGCTGAAACCATAACCATATCCATAAAATAAGGTTATAAATAGGTTGGCAGCATCAAAATTAATTAACCTTTACCTGTTCATAAATAATTGCATTACTGCGACTGTAATTTAAAATGGACTTCAAGACAGTTCACTCTCAGATACGGTTTCCTTCAAGTCAGGAGAGCAGATACTACAGTTAATATCCAAAAAGTAGTCCTTCTAACTTCCCCAGTATTTAAGGGTGATAAAAGTAGGAGAATTAATTATTTTAATTATTTATCAATGCAATAGTAATTTTATAAATTTAAACTGGAAAAAAGGCAAGTCAGAACCTTCTGATAGTGCCAGACACTTGGAAAAGCTTTGTGTGTTTAGTAAGGTCAGCTTTCTCTGGCTTTATACTGCAGTGCCATGGTATGGTCAGTTTGTCCTTTGTGGCAGCAGCTTTTATCCTGGTCAGATGTGCTGCAGGAGTCTGTGGAATTTCGTGCTTCTGCTGCCAATTTCCATTATGTTGTGCTGTCTTTAAATACTTCACTGTACTGAGCAAGAGTTTCAATTACCATCTTCATGCCATGACATCCAGATGCTGAGAATTTTTCTGTTCACGTGAAAGAAGCAGTCTTGGAAAATGCTTATCAGATGGTCTCTATTACAAATTTATACAGCACCTACCAGCAGAAATAAGAATGCAATCTCAAGAGCATGCAGATATTGGCCTTGCTGAAAGAAGGTTGAGTGTGTTACTTTTCATCCCTCTGTGGAAAAGGGCTGCAGAAATTAATTTGGATTAAATAAATGCATGATTTTATATAAAAATAATTCTAAAATCACATACATTTTGTTGCTATGCATTTTAGTTTTGAGAGATTTCATTATTCATGTGTAATGCTGTAGCAGGACCACCACATTCACATTGGTGGTCACCATCATTTATAATGGAATATTTTCCTCAGAGTTGCAGTGTGTATTGTAGTCCTTAGTATATACATGTTAGACTCTGTTAATATTTAGTGCTTTGGAAGTGTTAGGAAATGGTTTATTTTTCTTACTTTTTTTCCCAATTGGATTCATAGTGCAGTAGTATCTTTAAAATAGCTCTAAGCAGAATTGACTGAAAGGCTCATGAGTGAATACTGAATTTTGACAAGTGAGGGTGAAAAGCAACTGACAGGTTTATCTTTATGCACACATCTGTCCATGCATGCACACACTCTCCTTTGTGGCTGGGGCTGAATGTCCTGGCAAATGCAGAGCAGCAGAGCTTTGCACAGTGCAGGTGAGCAGGCTCTGCTTGAGAGTGGAGAGGATTTTGTGCTCTGTGCTGGTTCAGTGACAAAGCCTGGGCTGGTACCTTCTGCATACACCCAACTTGTGGATATGGGCCACTGAGTAAATAATAGACACAGTTTGGAGGGAGGAAATGATGACTGGAACAATCAGTATGGATTTACCAAGGTTTCACTCCTTGCCTTCTAGGATAAAACAGCTGGATGAAGCTGTGGATGAGGGAGAGCAGTAGATGTCATTTATCTTAACTTCAAGATATTTTGGACAAGGTCTACAAATTTTCTTGTGTCCAATTCAGAATTTGGGTGGGTGGACAAATAAATGCATAATTAGTGGTTGGCTGGTCTGGCTTAGAGGGTAGTGATAAATGGCTCATATTCTAGCTGAGGCCTGTGGCAGGAGAAACACCACAGGATTTTTTTTGTCCTGTGTGACACTTTCAGCAGTGCCCTGGAGGAGGTGATAGAGGCATGCTCATGAAGTTTGTAGATGACACTAAATTAGAGAGATAACTGATAGACCTGAGGACAGGGCTGGTGCTCAGAGGGACCTAGACAGGATGGAGGGATGGGCCAGCAGGAACTCTACAAAATTCTGCAGGAATAAATACAGCACCATGTGCTTGGGAGGGAAGACTCTTCCTGCAGTGGTGGAGGCTGGGGAGCAGCTGTGCAGGGACAGCCCTGGGGTATTCCCAGAGAGCTGAGCAAGAGCCATCCCTGTGCCATGGCAGTGACAATGGCCAGCAGCATCCTGGGCTGCTGTGGCACAGGCTGCACTGACAGGAGCAGTCAGGAGGCTGAGGGAGGAGATTATTCCTCTTCAAACCTCATCTAGAAAGCTCCAGGCAGTTTAGGGCCCTTCAGCATGAGGAAGGCATTGATATGCCCAGCGAAGGGCCACCACAATGGTCAAGGGGGCTACAGGATTTTTAGGAGGGGAGGCTGAGGGTGCTGGTTCTGTTAACCCCAGACAAAATAAAGATTTGGAAGAAAAGGAGATTTAATAACAGCCTTCCAGTTTCCAAAGGAGGTTATTGACATGGAGTCCCGGCAGTGAAAATTGAGAGAATGAAGAGATAATGATCATAAATTAAAACAAGAGGTTCAGACTGGATGTAAGGAATAAATCTTTCATGAGTTCAGTCAAGCAGGCAATGGAATAGGCTGCCCAGACTGGTTGTGGAATCCCCACCATTGAAGGATTTCAAGACCCACCCAAATGAAGCTGTGGGCAACCTCATCTAAACTAACAGCTGTCCTTGCATTAAGCAGGAGGTGAGAATTGAGACCTCCTCAAGTCCCTTCCAAACTCAGTTATACTTGGATTCTGTAATAACTGTTTGAAATGTGCACAGCTCTACACAGCTGGAAAGGAATTCTACTTTATCATTCTTTCTCTGTGCCGGGCAGATGTTGCCTGGAACCTCCTGAGTTGTTGAACTCATGAACGTACATGAACTTATCAAGAATGCTGTAACAAAGGGGTTCATGTGGCAGAGGGTTTAAACCTGGAGCCAGTTTCTACACCACAGGCCATGTTCAACACAAATCTGTGCCTTGGGCAATGCTTCAGCACCTTTCCCACAGGGGAGAAAAATGGATCCCATCTTATGGTGACACCAAAGAGCACCCTTCCCTTCCTCTCTTCCTCCCTCCATCCTTGACTTGCTTCCTGATTTGTATATTTTAACTTGTGCAGCTTTTTTCTTTTTGAAATCTGCATCTTTTAGTAGTTTTAAGTATTTATAAATTTAGAAATGCATATATATTTTTTAATCTTTTTAATGGAAAAATGTAGCAGAAAGTGCCCTTTTGCCAATGTAGAATGGAAAATATCAGCATGATTTGCATGTGAGATTGCTGTGATGATTCTAAAATTTAGTAATGTGTATAAAATTTTGGTTTAGTTCACATGTGCTTTCCTTAATTTTAGGTGTATTTTCTTCTTTATCTTTAAAAGAAAAGAGGACACCTCTTCTGGAATTCAGCTCCTATCTCTGTATTTGTTCAAGTGCATTGTCAAGTGGCTTTCTGTAACTAAAAGCTGACAGTGTGTTATTTCACTCACAGGTTAGCTTTTTACCAGAAAAACTGTCCCTCATATATTTCTGGTTTGATATGCCACTTTAGAAGGTCTCTTTGCCCGATCCAGTGCTTACTGAAACATGGAATTTGGGTTTTTTTCCCCTTGCCTTCAGTAAAGAATCTCAGCAATCCAGAATTAGGCACCTTCAATTTTCCTTATCTGGGAAGCAACACAAAATTCTTTTTGAATATAAATCAGGATATCCTTGATTTTCTTCTATCTAATGAAATGAAAGCAGCAGAAGGCAACCTGATCAGGTTACCTGGGCCAGTGCTGCAAAATTCTTAGCAAGCTTGTACTAGAGGATAGGAGTGAACCATGTCCAGGTGACTCATCACAGACTCATCACAGGCTCTAGGAGGGTTGTCCAAGAAAGCATCTGACTGGCTCTTTGGCAACACCAACAGCCTGCTTGAGCCCATTTCACGTTTCTCCACGTGTCTGTGATTAAGGAAAAGCAGTGATCCACCACAGTGTCAATGTCACGTTTCCATCTCTGAGTCAGCCGTTTAGAGGAGAATGGGGAGCATAAAGAAGCCTGGCAGCCCAGATTTCCATCTAAGAGGTGACAGGAGACAGAGCTTCCATGGAGCTGCATCAGCCCCTGAGATGGAGACATTTGCTTTAGCTATGGCATCATCCCTGCACAAAGGTTGGACTCAGAATGTTCCTCTCCTGTATTTCATGTGAGGCAGCAGATTGCCAAGCAGAACACTGAAAATGCCTTTGATGCATCTGCCCAGGTGACTCATCTGTGAGCAGCAGATTGAGTCAAAGCGTCTCTGAAATGGGTGGGTCACCCTTGTGCAAAACTCAAATCCTTCACATGACCAACTGCACTGGGGAGATTTAAGGGAGTGCTATAATTTTTAGATTTTATTTCCACCATTCCATATGAAAAATGTTTCCATGAAATCACGGCAAAAGAATAAAATGCCTCCAATTACAAATTTTGAAAACAATCATTTGAATTGATAGTTCACCTTCTGAGATTTTCATCATTAAAAGGACACAGAGCTAATCTTGCTAATTTGCAAGATCCAGCTAGCAATTTTATCTTCTGTGGGCAGAGCTAGCTATGTGAAACTGGACCAAGGAATCCCCTTCAGTGAATCCCTACACAGCAATGCCCTGTACTAGTTCTGAGATTACAAATAACATGCACTGTGACATCATAGCCAAAGGTTGGCTCAGGGACTGGGGCATCTCAGAACCCCAAAAGGCTCCTGCTGAAGCCAGTAGGAACCTTGGACCTTTGGCCTTTTTTACTTGGATGAAAATTCTTTCTTTGTAGTTTTATGAACTTAGGAATTTGTGCTCTTAATCCTGTTCCTTTGGAGTTTAGAGACAGGATGTGTTGTAGTTGCAAAACTCAGCAGGTGAAGTCATGAAGCTGAATCTCTAGAGAAATAGAGCTTTTGCAGTTTGATTTGCAAGAAAAATAGGCTCACAAGGAGTTTTGGGCTTATGTTCAGAAAGAAATTGATACACATACCTTTTGCAAAAAGCTGTTCTGCAGAAGGAGAGGATGAGTGTGCTCCTTCCTTTTTAATGCTTCCCTTGGGAAGCAAAATGGGGAGAGAATCTTCTGTAAACCTTTCCATTAGACCTACTGATTGTAAAGCACAGCTTTAGCTCGAATTTTCAATTTGGATCAGTTTTCTCTATATTTTGTAGGTTTTTAAACATTTGTGATAATTTATTCTGCTGTAATTTGCATCCTCTTTCAGATAGGAAGAACATAGTATGGCATCTGGAGGTCCATTTGAAAAAGCAATGTCCTTACCAGGGTAATTACTGGTGCAGAGTGTAGGACCAATTCATCTTCCTTCATTGTTAGTGCCAGTGTAACAATGAGCTGATGAGTTCAGAGCTGCTCAGGTTTGGGCTCCACTGGTAGTTGCAGTTCTATATGTGTGTCAGACCTTCTTATTTTGCGTTCATTTCCAAATTTTTCTCATAGGAGTTCCAAGATGGAACTTTTGCACAGGGTGAAACAGGAGCTCTGGTAACTGATCTCTTCTCTTCCAGGATTAGTTGGCTCTCTCACTGCTTGTGTTGGCACTGCTTGGTTTTAAAGCTTCCAATTACAAAATTTTGTCTTTTTGCCTGAAAAAGTGAAGTTCATTTTGAGGTTAATTGAAGCTGTATTGCAATGGCAGATATTTCACCTATTGTTACTTTAAACTGTGTTCCAGACTTTGGTCTCAGTACCCTGTGCCATATCCCTCTTATATTAATTGAACTGTATTACACTCTAGTGAGAGAGAGCTTTAATACAAAGAAATGAGTACAGTGAGGGTTGTTTAATATGGTAAAAACTCCAGGATGTCTTCTAATGTTACAGAAGACTCAGAAATGTTGTGTTTGGGAGGAGTCTAACCTTAGGTAGTTGTACTTTCTTGAAAAAAACACTTTAATTGTGCTCTCCTCTCTTTCAAACAGCCACCTTTTGTCAGTACAAAAGTTAACACAGTTAAGGCCAGGTTTTGTAATGTCTGACTTTATTGCTCAAAACTTAAAAGATTATATCTCAGTCTTGCAGAAGGGGATGGGGTTTTCTTTATCTCAGTGGTAAAATACTTTGATAAATAAGAACAGTGGCATCTGAAGAAATTTTTTTGCGTATGTGGATATAAACTTTTTCCTTTATTTTCAAGTTGAAAAAAAAAATTACTAAGTAGCTGGATTTTTTTTTCTTTGTCCTAGTTGTAAGCTTAGTATTTCATTTCAGGCATGTAGCTTTGTCCAACTGCTAGATTTGATCTTTGAGAGTTTTCTGAAGAGTTTCCTGAAGCCTTTCAAGATTTGCAGAGGTGTTTTTATACCGTTTTGCTTTCCGAAATGGTATAAAATGGTAATTTTTGTCTTTAAACACCGGTAGCTCTGCGTGGCCCCTCCTGGTCACCCTCCTGATAAGGTTTTTAATCCTTCAGTCCCTGGTGAGTCTGTCGGCAGGGCGAGCAGGGGGCCGGCTCTGTGGCATTGGCAATGCTGACGGGTCTGTCAACACGGGGTGTGCGATTGTCCCCCGGAGCTTACATCCAAGTTTGTTGTACCAGGCAGAGAATAGAATGTGGGAGAAGTTATTCTGAGTGTGTGTGCATGTGATTGCAGTTTCCAAGGAGACCACCTTCTTTGTCTGAACATGTCCAAAATGATTGCCTAATTGATCTCATCATGTGGGACACTCTGTCTGTCTTTCTGTCTGCTTCTCTCATGCGTTCTCTCCTCCACATTGTTAAGCAGAAAGTAAAAAATGAAAAGTTATGTTCTTGCAAAGAGCCAAACAAAGCCTTTAGCCTGACCAAACGACAGGCTGGGGCTGTCCCTTAGCCAGAGCCGATGGCCAGGGTGTCACCAGTGTGGATGTGAGGCGTTGCTGCTGCTATTTCTCCCCGGTCTGTGCTCTAACTCCTGCATAGATGATGCTGAGCGCGTCTTTGAAAGAGACAGCTGTTAATGCTCCTACTGAATTTCCACTAATTATAAAATGAAAGGACTGGCTCTCTTTTTCTTCCCAAAGCTCAATAGTCTAGTTTCACTGATTAAAGAACCAACAACAAAAAAATCCCACAACACACAAAAAGCTCAGGGAAGGAGGAGACGTCAGCCAGTGCCGGTGCTGAAAAGCATGCTGATGTGCTTTTTTTGTTGCTTGTGGTTTTGTTAGTACTGATGATGTGCTAATGAAGGCCAAAGCTCTTTCAAATTTAGTCCCTTGACACTGGAACTGGAAATGAAGAGCTCAAGTTTAAAAACATTCCTGCTAAAGGGAGGAGAAGATTGCACAGGGCAGTAAGAATGAGGTGCTGCAGCAGAACTGGAGGTCACTGCATACTGCAATTCCTATCACTCAGGACTTTGGCCAATCCCCATGTTCTTGCTAAGCAAAAACTCCAATTAAGCTCAAGAGAAATTTAACCTGAGCTATGGAAACACAATGTTATGGAGACAGAAATTACATCACAGTGCAGTATGTAAAAAAGCTTATTAGAGTATTGAATAAATATAGCAACTACTGGAAGAAATAATTTTTAAAATCCCCTCTGTGGTTTTATTTATTTATTTATAATTTTTATTACAGTCCTCTTCCATAGAAATGCAGTGCTTAAAGAGGATCATCAATTGCATAGCATGGTTTTTTTTATTTGTAATAAGTGTCTGTAGTCTGTGTGGAAGTGAGGAGAGGGCATAGCCTACAGTGTGTCACAGTGGGGGTAGATACCTGCTGACACAGGAAAAAGGTCCAGGCACACGTAAACCAATGGACTTAAGTGTGGAGAGCTTGAGGAGAAGAGTCTGGAAAAAACATGGAGTTTGCAGGAGCCACAGCTCCCAACTTCCCTGCTGGCTTTTACTGGAGAGAACATGATTCATCTGTCTCTTCATGAAAAAGTCTCCATGACTGTCAGAAGCCAGTCCCTCTCTGCCTTTCCTACAGCCTGGAAAGGAGGGAATAGTCTCAGAGGCTTTGACTTGCCAGTTGCTGCTGCCTCCCTTCTCCCTGTGAGCAGAGCTGGTGAGCTGCTGGGTTCAATCCAACGCTGAATCTTTGCCATTGGCCATGGCCTGAGCATGGAGGGGATACAGACTGGTCCTTACTGCATTCACGCATCTTTGTGACAGAGTATTTTCTCCATGTTTATAAAGATCAAAATTTAGGCAATAAGCAGCTTGAGGATTACTTAAATTGACTGAGAAATCCAGATAATTTTACAGACTGAGACCATTAGGTGGGACAGAGCAGGCTGGGGTGAACTGGGGTGAAGCAACAGCTGTACTCAGCCCCTGGAAGTTAATTTAGTGGCCTGTTTAGGGAATGCTGTGCTGATAAAAAGATACAGTACTGTGGCAGTGAATCTTAAATGTCCATCACAAGCACTCTGGTCCTGCCTGTACAACTCTGGGGAAATTCCTGAGCTGTATTTAATTAAAGCATGATAAATGGTATATTTGAACAAATAAATTTCTTTCCCCCTTCTGTCACTCCCTTCTGGCCAAAGCCTGAGGCCATTTCATTTCTCTTCTGTTCTGGAGAAGTGATATGAAGAGGAGCTCATGACCTTTTAATTTGAATGCTTTATGTTTGAGGTTGAGATGTTATAATCAGCTTTAGCATATATTTGAAAAAATCTTTCTGTACTCTGTAGGAGATTCAGCTGCTTTTGAAACAAGTGTCAGGTATTAGACTACCAAGTCAGAAGTGAGAGCAGTGCAGGACACAACTGCCCTGTCACTTGTGCCCTGAAACACTGAGCTCTCCAGGCATACCTGCCTGCTTGCTGCCTTTATGTAACAGCTGCCAGTACAGACAGGCTTAAACATTTCCTCCCTCCTGTTCCCTCACCTCCCAATCTCTAGCTTCCCTTTTCTTAGCTCCTCCCCCAGCATTTTATCAAAAGATGCTGGACCAAATTGTGCTCTCAAAGGGTGCTCCTCCCTCACAGAAATAGTATTTATTATTTTATTATTTATTATTCAGCCACAGTTCCAAACACAAACTTTTTATTTGGTGGTTCTACACTTGCCATCTTTAAATTCTTTAGTATGTCATTTTGTGCCAAAGTTGGGCAGATCCAGCCCAGCAGATCCTTTCTTGTGGGAGTGCTTGTTAAACTGAAGTTAATGAACAGTAACCATGTAAGAGCTTTCACCTAAGGCAAAGTATTTTTTATTGCCATTTTGAAAGTATTGAATATGTTTTTAGTAATATTTTTAAGCTAAAGAATGGATTAGAAGAGGTCCTTTTTCCCAACTTTATATACAGCTATTGTACAGGTTTTGTTTTTGGCACATACTCTTTCCAGAACACGAATTTTGTTGTGATTATAATCAAGAAGACTCAATTTTTTTTTTTCAGTATTAGGAAACATTTTTTAATTTGGTTAGGACTGAAGAACAATTTACCACAGTATCAGGCAAGTCAGGGAATCCCAGCATTTGCTTTTCACGTGGTCTGAGATCTCCCATAAGTAAAGCAAGCTGAGTGGAAGCATGTTATACACATGAGGAAGGAAGACACTGATGGGATTGTTGTTCTTCCTCACTGGAAGTAAGAAAGTTTATGAGGAGGTAGATTCAAATTAGGTAACTGTAGTTTTTATGTTTTAACATTTGATTTCATCTGAAATCTTTTGTGATTCTCTCTGTAATTGATTTTATTGGTCCTTTCTGGCTCTTTTTTTTTCCTCCATGACAGAAAGGTCTATTCTATTTCAGTGGTTCTAAGGGTATGTGGAGCAGAGAGAACACAGCAGATATGTTTGTTGTTTTACTCAGTTTGAGTATTTTGTTAACTTTTTCTCTCTCGCCCACTATTTTGAGTAGAACAAAGCTATTTTCTTGCATTTCAGTGTCAAAGGACTGTATTTTCTGACTGGGACAATATCCCAGATATGTCTCCAGACCTTTTAGGCCCCTCTTAAGGCTGTTTCCCACTGTTCTGAGAGCCTAAGTGCTGGGGACAGGCTCTTGTGATAACCACACTGCTGCATGGACAGGAATTTACATTAGGGCAGTGTTTTCTCACTCTGTTTTAGTATGTAAACATTTCCAATCTCACAGTGGGGTTAAAGGGTGTAACTATTGAAAAATCAAAATAATACAAGATTTTGATCAGCCTCACGGAGTGTTAGGAGCCAAAAATGTGTTTTTAGAGACTCACTTACAGTGGGCATTGGCACAATAAGATATGCCCATCTAACAGAAAACTACCATCCCTGATGGTACTGATAATTAATTTAATTTTATCACCTGTGGCACCACTTGTTAGATTGCCTTTGAATACCAGGTGTCAGAATAATAGTACTTCATGGATACTTAAGAAGTTATAATTAAAAATTATTCTTAAAACTTTCACTTCCATTTCCACTTACATTTCTAAATAAAAATCAGAAGGAAAACCATTCTTCTTGTTCCATGTACTCTGGTTTTGCTACTCCCACAATTAATGTGCAGAAGCAGAACTTTCCATCTTAGTCCAGAAGGGATTTTAGAGCTATTTCTGTACTTGACATACTGATAAGGATCTTAGTGAAATGTACAGAAATGTTAAGTTAAAAGGCACTTAAGTCAGCAGTTGAAACCATCCAGAAGATAATAGCACACCAATATTTTAGTTTCCTCAAAAAAAAAAAAAACAGCTATGCAGGTAGATTAATTTTGGAACTAAAGTATGAAGTATGTTTGGAAGTCTGAATATAAAACAATGAAGAAGGTTATGTGGAGTACGTATGTACTTTTTGTGCTCTTCCCAGCATTAGCAGTAACTAAATAAATTGATTCTTGCAGTAAGGAGGGACATAACTCATGTATTTATTTGGGGAATTAATTTGGGTCAGTATGGGAATTCTTTTACTTTGCTCCTGATTTCAGTTATTTCTAGTGTGATCTGTCACAATCTCAGAAAAAGTAATTAAAATTTATTCTATATTGTCATCTGTGAGTGAACAGCCTAAAAGTTAAAATGCTTCTCTTAAAAGTGAGGCTGGTTTACAGCAAATTTTATGAACAGCCCCCTCTGCCAGGGCAATGAGGCATACAAAATGCATCCCCCCTACTCCTGGGGTGTCCTGAGCCCACGGTGACAGAGCCTGAGCTCGGGGACATGGAGCAAGGGAGGTGATTTAGCACAGCCCGGGGCAGGCGTGGGAACTGCCCCCGCCTCTCAGGCAGGCTCACACTGCCCCTTGCAGAACAATCAGGGGGATTGTGTTGCTTGGCTGTTCAGTGCAGCGTTTGGAGACTTCCTAATGATCCATTCCAAATGGTTTGGCCAGGCAACCCTTTTGTACAACTCAGATATAACCTTGTGTGCTTCCCACTTTGTGCTGTGACAGTGCTGCTGCTTACACGGGGTTTGACCATGTTTCTAAAAATAAGAGTCTTTTACCTAATCGTGAACTTTTGGGAATATTGGAGAAAGCATCGGAACACAAGATACATCTTTAATTCATTGACTGAATAATCAAAAAGACTTGTCTCCCTTGTCACACACAAGTGAGTCTCATAATAATTGTGCAGATATCTTAACATTTATTTCAAGTTCCTAAAGCTCTGATATATGATTCATGATTTACAGCAGAGATCAGAAATTAGAAAGCTGGATCCTATTTTCATTGAAGCCAACAGCAGAACTTGAACCACTGCCCCTGTAATAGGACAACGCCTTATTCCTCCAGATCCATTAGCTTTCTCAGTATTAACCATTTCAGCATCTGCTCTCCCACTGTGTGTAATTCAAGTAGGGACTGGTGGCACCAGTGAAGTGTGAATAGGTAAACACAGTTTTGGACCTTACTGTAATGGGTCTGGGGCTTGTGAGGATGCTGGTTCCAGCACTCACAATTCTGCCTGCCAGCATCTTTCCCAAAATTGACCTTTGGGCTCGATAATGAAGGTTGCTTATGTTATAGTCGGCACAGAAGAAAGTGCAGTCTGGAAGAAGATGCTTGTGGTCACCTGTGATTGGTGGAAGCAGTGCAGGATTTCTGTGCTGTTGCCCATGCTGTTAGGCTGGAGATAAG
Source organism: Zonotrichia leucophrys gambelii (assembly GCF_028769735.1). Classification (NCBI taxonomy): domain Eukaryota; kingdom Metazoa; phylum Chordata; class Aves; order Passeriformes; family Passerellidae; genus Zonotrichia; species Zonotrichia leucophrys. The sequence goes on from NC_088170.1 coordinate 7,153,305, forward strand.
AATGAGATGTATTTTTGTCCTGGGGAGATGCAGCAAATAATTTTTCCAAAGAATTATCTTGTCCCCTTTGCCTTACAAAATAAGGACAAATGGCCCAAGGGAAATGCTATGTATAATACTATCAAGAATAAATATGTTCTTAGAAAAATATTACCAAATGTAACCAAGAAAATACTTTCCTGGAAACTAGTGTACTAAAGTAAACTAAAAAATGAACCAATTTAACTTTTCTTCAAGAAAACTGTCTGTGACACAGCAGTGTCTGCTGCAAGCTGCAGGGATTGCATCAAATGCAAAACAAAAAGAAGTCAAACCCAGGATTTTTACTACAGCATGTTAGAACTATTAAAGGTATAAATTTTGATGATCTGATCAGAAGTGTAAAAATTTTTTCCCTAAGTTTTGCTGTTCAAATTAATGGGAAATTACTGCTTTTAAGTTGGCTGCACCTGATAAGCATCTATTTTTTGTACAGAGATCCATGCTTTTATATCTTTAACCATGTCTGACTCGATCTGACAGAACTTCACCAACAGCTCTTGCTCCAAAATGCCTTCACACCCCAAATCCTGTGGCAAAAACCCTTCCATGGCACTCCTCCTGAAAGAATACCTTCTCTCACTGTCCCTTTTAAAATTTACTACTCGCTTATACTTCTGTCAGGTTCTTGCTTATAATATTCTGAGAAATGCAGTGTCAGTACGGGTTGTCCCTTTTATACAAGAGGTTTACCAGGTGTGCGCAGGTTTATATGACAGCTGGCCGCTCTCCAGAATGGATTGGTACAAATAACCTTCAGTTTTTAGACTGGGGAAGGAAACCCAATTACCCCAGTGGTAATAATCCAATCCAAAGTACTCTCCAAATGCTAAGCAATTTCTGAGGCTGAGTTTATCTACTTATCTACTGTCCTTGTTTTACTTGTTCTTTACACCTCATCTAAACAGGCCTGTCTGCATAGAATTAGATGCAGAATTCAAATCTTGAATTATTTATAATTTGAACTTTTTATTTCAGAACGGAATACTGTGTTGAGGACCAGATTTAATCTCTTTGTCCCAACGTGGGTGTCTTGATTTCAAAGACAGGTGTTTGCCAAGGAAGGCAGGAACCTCTCTTAGAATGGTAAAATATTACTTCCTTCCCTCGGAATTATTATAACTTTGAAATAAAGGGGCAACCAGGCAAAATATGGGAAAAGGAGTGTCAGACAAACCCAGTCCGAGCCTCTCCTGGCTGTGGCACTTTCCCTGTGGTGCAGTTCCGGGCACAGCCAGCAGGGGCGCTGCTGGCTCCCAGCCGGGCAAGGCTGTGGCATTCACGTTCTCTGGAAAATCCTTTGCCCAGGATTTTTCTCTTGGCAAGCTGAGAAGCTTCAGAGAAAAAGGAAACAAATTCTTATCTCATTTGCTTCTCCTGTGTTGCGCTCACATGCGGAATATGTGTGGAGATTGTTTACCACAGGTGATTGTTTTCATTGGTTTCTGGTGTGAGTGTTTTCACTCATTGGCCAATCAGGGCCAAACTGTGTTGGGATTCTGGAAAGAGTAATGAGTTTTCATTATTATATTCTTAGCATTCTGTAATATCGTTTCTGTATTCTTTAGTGTAGTTTAGTTTAGTATTCTTTAATATAGTATTATAAAATAATAAATTAGCCTTCTGAGAACATGGAGTCAGATCCACCATTCCTTCCTGCCACGGGGCACCCCGCAATGCAATACAGGGTGGCTGCAATGGTTCCCCCGCGGCTGCAGGGGGCGCTGTGGCGCGAGCACCTCTCTGCATGTGGCCCATAGCAGGCGGGATGGAAACGGGGTTCCCTCGGCAAACCCGCAGGGGCAGCAGGTCCTGGTGCCCTCGTGGCCGCAGCCACAGTGGGAACCTCGGAGTGGCGGCTGGAAGGGCAGGGATGAGCAGGCCCTGGAGCAGCAAATGAAATGTAAGAGAAACTCCCCAGCTGTAGCAGGAGCTGTGGGTGTCCTGGCAGGCAAGGGATGTGGGGTCATAGCATAGTGTGAAACCCAGGGCAGTGGCAGAGAAGCAGCTGGGAAGCGGCAGCCGGGCTCACAAACACGGCCCCCTCAGAGAGGTTCCGGGTCTTGGGTTTTCCCCTGAGGCACCCAAGTAGATAGTGAGGTAAGGTGTTAATAAGGTCCCAGTCCAATGGTGTAAGTGGTGAGGGTCCTTTCTTGTGAGGTAGAGTGTTAATAAGGTCCTGGTGCAATGGCTGCTCTTACGAGCAAAGGCTCGCCCACAGTAATGAAAAAGCAATACAGGGGTGGGCTCTGGTCATGGCAGTGAATTCTGCAGTAACCAAGAACTCAACCTTTCTTCCTCAATGCAGACAGCAAGAGAGTGAGAGGAGCTCAGCCCAGCCCCTCACACCCAGGCCAAAATCTCACAGTAACTCTGCCCTTCTCAAGAGAAAAGCCCCCGGTCAAGAGAGAAGCCAGCTGCACCCTTCTCCCACTTTGGCCAATTTTTGTGTCTCTCTTAAGTAGCAGTCGTTATTGTTTCTAAGCAGCAGATGGGACAAAATTCCATGAGAGAAACTAAAGGAAAAATCCTAACCCTCAACAGTGGGGTAATGCTCTTCTGTTCAAATAGCGATGAGTTAAACTGAAGCTGAGCAGTGAGTGAATGAGAAAATTTGCCAGCTCACAGCAGCACAGAAACAGGGATGATTCCTCACATTTACTAATCAGACGTGCTTAAACTGCCTGTCAGAGATAATTTTCTTAGTAAAGAAAGGAGACTCCCAAATCCACAGCACAGAAAATTCTACAAGGAGCATAAAGATGTATGGGCTGGAAGCCCCAGAGGATGTTAGGCTGCACAGGTACTCCTCATGTGTCAGCAAAGCTGGAGAAGCTCTCCCACTTGGCAGGCACTTTGTGGGTCAGTAGCTCTGGAATGACTGAGTCCATTCCAGGCTGGAGTTAGTGTCTGCAGGAAGATGGGAACAGAGGCATCCCCACTTTGGGTCTTTGGACAGTTCTCTCATGTGCTTGATTTGAGTCAAGGGCACTGAGTTAAGGTCTTAGGGTTGTTCTATTGTGTATAACCAAGACATGGTGGTCGTGTTGTAGATGTGAGTTAGTAAAAGAGGTGTCCAAAGGTATGTGGTTTTGATTTGTTCCTCTGATAGTTGTTTGGTACGTTAACCCAAATCAACTCTGGCTTGCCTTGCCAACAACAAATGTAATTTTCCATAAATGTTCTTTCTCAAGTGTCTGTCCTTCAGCATTTCTGCCTCTGCTGGTCCTGTGATTATGGGCCCAGTTTCACCCTTGAGAATGCTGCAGAAGGAAACCCTGGGCCATCTTCATACAGTGATGGGTGGAAAATCTCTGCTGCCTTTGGGATTCAAAAAAAGCAACAACCTGCTAGGAACAGAAAACCACTGGCCAAGAATTTCAGGACAGTGCACCTAAGAGGTGGTTGGTTTTCTGAGTTCATTCTTGAGTTTACCATGTGTGTATCCTTCTGCTTGTGCTGGGTTGTATTTCTCTCATCTGTGGCCTTCCTAGCTTGATGTTTTCACAGCACTCAAAGCATTCTGATCAGTACCTTTTTGTAGTACATCTAATCTCTACTGTTGACGATCTCCCCATTTCATGTGAAGAAATTTAATCAGGAGACCCTTGGACTGAAAAGGCCATTTAGCTGAATTTTAAGTTCAGTTGACCAAAGCACCTACTCAGATATTCTTGCAGAAGGGCAAAAGGGACCACTGAGAAATTCTGCTGTTTCAAAAAAAATGCTATGAAGGCCTTTTTTTTGTCACTTTTCAGCTTCATGTAAGACATGACACATATGTGAAGTGTCATGTAAATTCACTCTCTTCTGGCTGGGTGTTCATAGTATCCCCTGTGGGTCCACAGGTAGGAAAGACCAAATGGCTTTGTCATGTCTGGTTTTGGCAATAGTAAGAATTTTCAGTGCTTTCAAAAAAAGAACAAGGATACAAAAAATACAATGAAGGGAACTGTGGTGTTTACTGCTACTTTATTGGCTTTACTTGTAATCAGTCATGGAGCTGTCCAGTGGAGCAGACCTTTGGGAAATGTGTTCCAGCCCACAGCAAACAGTGCTGTGAATGACTGGATGGAGGAGGTGATGTGAACTGAGAGCCAGGGCTGCATGGAGCAGTGCCCTGCCCCAGGAGAGACTGAGGAGGCTTTTCTGTGTCAGATTTGATTGGTTTGAGTAAACAGAGCCCGTGCATTTCCGAAAGGCTTCTAACAAATGTGTGAGACATCCTGCAGCCCCGTGCCGAGCAGCGCCGCAGCTGGGAGCTCACCTTTCAACTGTGCTTCGCCTGCTTCCAGATTTCAAAAGTTACCAAGGATAAGATGAAAGTTTTAACTTTTGAAACTCATGTGATCCTTCCAGTCCTTGGAATTGTAGCAGGAAAAATTTAAAAAAAAGTAATATAGTTGTTTTTCACGTTGTAGCACATCCATAAAAGCCGTGCATTTTAAGGTATGCTTCAGAGGTAAAAGTTTAATCTACAGAATAAATTCGCTGCATCACGTTAAATGTAAAATACACTTTTTACACATCTTTGTTTTTTGCAGAACTACCTGTTGGTTGTTTTTAAGCTAAAATAATGGTCCTTTGGCTTCATTCTTGATTTCATCACCTGGCAGAATATTGCTGACACTCTGCAACACTAACACCTTTAGCAAACATGGAATGAAAAAACCAAAGGAAGATGTGCCTTTCATGTTCTCCTCTTTGTCTTTCTACAGGCTTTAGCTGCATAATGCCTATAAATGCTGCAAATCCAGACAAATTAGGATCAATACCAATGCCACTGAAAAAGTATTTAAAAACAAAATACAGTTATGCAGAAACACAAGGAAGAGACAGCCATCAATGAGTTTCAATGAAATACCTGCTTTTGTTTCACCACTTTCAATTTCAATGTGGTGGAATTTAATTTATTTTTGGGATGTGTTTTTGCTTTATAATGAAAACTTGTGGATTGAAAGCTTCAGCCTCTGCATGTTACATCTTGAGGACATCTAGGATCCTCTTGTAATGGCTCTAGAGGTGGAGAATGCCTTCTGTCACCTCAGAAGACAACTCCTGTTGTTGTTTCTTGTTCTTCTGGCTGCACAAACAGCTCAAAAGTCACACTTGGTTCCAAACAGAGGCAGCTGCTACTCATGGGATGAATTCCAGCTAAACACCCAGCCCAAATCTCCTGGGCGTCCAAGAGAGTTGGGGATATGGATCTCCTTTCATAAGGAACATGCCAAAATGGCAAGTTTTTTAGTTCATTGCTGGGAATTCCCCACAGATATGTTACTGATGTTGGACATCTTTAGCATCTGTCCCTGCATGTAAGGCAGGGATTCTGAAGTGGTTCCACATGCAGCCACACTCTGCTTTAGACCTCCCAGTGTGCACAGACATCGATGTTTGGTCCTCTTCCTTGCAAATTCAGTAGCCTCTTACAAGGCTTCTGCTCACCTTTTTCTCCCAGGTGATGGAAATGTGACCTCCTTTTTTCTGCTATCTTTTAAGCTATTCTGGCTGCCAGTTGTCTCTGCTTTTTTTTTTTTTTTCCAAGAGAGAATGGGGGAATGTTTATGAAATGGTTGTATGTCATACGCGCTTTAATGGAAACTTGAGACAAATCTTCTCAGCTTTCCTTAACACTCTGTTCTTAAAAGCCAGATGTTGAAAAAGTTTCAAAAATGTATCTGTCATGCTCAGAATCCAAGCATTTGCACACAATCAATTTTAGACACGCAAGTAGTTTGCTGACTGCAAAAAGACTCATGGCATCTGCTCGTAGGGCTGGTGCTCTGAGCTGGATCCTTTCTGCATTAGGAAGCTTCTGGGGACCAAATCTCAGTTCCAGACCAGGAGTTTGCTCAGCCCAGCAGTGAGCTGGTGATCTGAGTGCTCATCATGAGGTGCCCCTTTTTCTTCATTGCTTACATCCACAGCTTTAGGGAATTAGATGGATGAATTGCTGTATGAAGGGAGGATAAATTAGACACACAAATTTATCTGGTAAGGTGAAAGTGCTCAGGCTGAAGGAGCCAGACTCCATCCCGAGTGGTTTTGCCTAACACAGCGGGAGCACTGAGGCAGTACCACATTCCCACTGCATTCCTGTGCTCTTGTTCAGCCCTTTCCATCTGCTTGAACTGGCCTCTGGTGAAGGTGGACCAAGGGAAGGCTGCTTGGTCCCATTCAGTCACAGACCTGTACTCAGTCAAATACAGGGATAGCGAGGGCATGCAAATACTTTGGAAAAGAGCCACCCACTTCCCTGGTTTAGCTCCCTCGTGAAGAAAAACTATTTGTTTCACTGAGTAAATACCTTGTAGTGGTGCCTTGCTTCCTTTCTGTGATTGGAAAAGATTTTGTTGGGTTATGTGTCTTGGAGAGTTGGATCTTCCTCACCTGAAGTTTTTTTTTGGGCCTGCATGGGAGCTGGAGTAGTCAATAGCATCAGTTATCTCCACTCACTGAGTAAAAACACAGGAATAGTGATCACTTAAATACTCTGGAATATTTGTAGTCAAGCTGGAGGGGTGAGAGGCCATTATGGGTGAGGAGAGAGTCAGCTGGAAGTGAGATTGGGATTGGCTGGAGGAACGCATGGATGGCATATGAGCAGGAAGCTGATTGGCTGGAGGAACGCATGGACGGCGTATGAGCAGGAAGCTGATTGGCTGGAGGAACGCATGGACGGCGTATGAGCAGGAAGCTGATTGGCTGGAGGAACGCATGGACGGCGTATGAGCAGGAAGCTGATTGGCTGGAGGAACGCATGGACGGCGTATGAGCAGGAAGCTGATTGGCTGGAGGAAGCATGGACGGCGTATGAGCAGCAAGCTGATTGGCTGGAGGAACGCAGGGACGCGTATGAGCAGAAGCTGATTGGCTGGAGAGAACGCATGGACGGGTATGAGCAGGAAGCTGATTGGCTGGAGGAACGCATGGATCGAAATGCAGGAAGCTGATTGGCTGAGGAACGCATGGAGCGTATGAGCAGGAAGCTGATTGCTGGAGGAACGCATGGACGGCGTATGAGCAGGAAGCTGATTGGCTGGAGGAACGCATGACGCGTTATGAGAGGAAGCTGATTGGCTGAGGAACGCATGGACGGCGTATGACAGGAAGCTGATTGGCTGGAGGAACGCATGGACGGCATATGAGCAGGAAGCTGATTGGCTGGAGGAACGCATGGACGGCATATGAGCAGGAAGCTGATTGGCTGGAGGAACGCGTGGACGGCATATGAGCAGGAAGCTGATTGGCTGGGAGGATGCATGGTGTGCAGCATGGCAGCTGAGCCAGCCAATGGGTGCCTTCTTTCTGTTCACTTAAGTCTCGGTTTGGTTTCATTCAGGTTAAAATTAAAGGTATAAAAAGGGGCTGATTTTTGCAATAAAGAGATCTCCTTCAGATACATAAGGGGGTCTGTGTTGCTTTGTTCCCCACTGCTACAAGCATACAGCCATTTTTTAAGTTTGTAATTTACTGTAACCTTGCTTTTAGGGCATGAAATTTGGTGGCTGAAGCCGATGGGACTTCAGACAGTGCAGTTCCTGATTTTTTTCAGCTGCCAATTTCCAGCCTATTTTTAAAACTGTGCGTTCTTCTTTTAATAGCTAGATAACTTTACTCCATATTACTTTATATTGTGGAATTTTAGGTGAAGTATAAAAAAAGATGGCACTTTTTTTTCTGGCATAGTCTGCACTCTATGTCTCCGTCAAGTGCTTTTCTAAAGCTGTTTTTCCCAGACTGTGTGTTTTGCATGGGTGGGACAGTGGGTTATTGTTAGCCTGTTAGACACAACTCGGCTTGAATACCCTTCAGTAGTTTGGGAGGCAAGTCAGCTCTATTTGCATTTGTTCCAGTCACAAAGGTTTATAGGTCAGCAAAGGCTGGCTGGAAAAATTCAACATGCCAATGCACTATTCTTCTATGGTTGTCAGGAATTCAAACGTGCTGGTTTTTATATTTCTCCTTGGTCATGAATATATGATCGCACTGTCTGAAGTCGCTTTGTTCCTTCGGAGCTTGGTACCAGCTGGGGCTAAGATGGAGGATGTGACTTGATGCCAGCTTCCCCCCCTCTTTTGCCCACACTGATCAGCAGCAAATCAAATGTCCGTGCGTCTGGAGGCAGTGAGAGGGCACTGCTCACCCCTGCACTGGGGTGCTGCTGGCGTTCTCTCCTCTGTGAAAAAGAGTCCAGCTGAATAAAAGATGACATTTGTCCTTTAACAGAAAACATTGCATTAGCTTCATCTCCCTTCTGGTTTGGGTGCTCTTTTTTCTTCCTGTTTCTATTTAGGTATGTTTGGGTTACATCCTGAAATGTTTCCTGCTTAGCTAGATGCAGAGATGGTGTGGAGACCTTCGTTTGTGTACAGCCTGGCAAAGAGTTGGCATCTTTTAGGATTCAAAAAACTGAAAGCTGTTCATATAGCTTTAATGTACACTCATAAAGATATCTCCTCAAAACTGGTATATCACCAACAGCCTGATCTTTTGAGAGCTTGCAATCAAAGCTTAAAATACATACTAGAAAAGACTGTCTTTCCCAAAGAAAGCATTTCCTTAGCTTTGTTTTTCATCCTCTAGTTTTAGAGAAGGTATGGCCTTTTGCAGTTCTTGAAATGAAATATAGATTTATCCAGTGTAATTCGATTCCTTCCAAGCTGCATTTTGAATTTTAAATGGTGTGTCTGAACGCATTGTGCAGGATACTGTTGCAGTTTTGCTGGGAGCTGACATCTCATTTCCAGGCTGCCTCACTGTAGCCCATTTCCCTGAAACCCGTAAGCCCCGCTTGAGCTGGACTGATTTTAACTCAGTTACAAAAACCACTTATCTTTATAGCTGTAGCTTGAGATCTGAGAATTTTCTTATGAAGGAATAAAATAATGCCAGATCTCCTTTTAATATGCTCATTGAAATGCAAGCTGTGACCTTTCTTGTTCTGCTGCAAAGAGTCTTTCTGCAGAGTAGGGGCTGTTTGGGGGCATGGCATGTGCAGCTCCCCCTCCTCCTGCTGCCTCCTCGGGGCAGCCAGGGAGCCCCGTTCCTTTTGAATGCAGGACTGGCTGCCAACTTGGCACCATCGTTCATGTTTATAGATTTAAATTCAGCACATGGCTTTAACTCTTCAGCTGCACTGCCTGCAAACAATCGCCCCAAAGCAAACGCAAAGGTATAATCAGCTCATTGTCTCTGCCTTGCCAACTTGCATCTGACCCTTGGAAATCCAGTTGGGAACGTTATTTTAAATGCCAGCTTGGGTGAGACACATGCAGAGAGGAAAAGCATGTTTTACATGGAAATGTTTACAAAATATTAAACCTTTTGGGGGAAAAGCAGCTCCTAAAAGAAACGTTTTCAAAAATCACCTAAAATAGTGAGGGGAAGATAGTCTGGAATAATTGAAAAAACTCCATGGTTACAATACTAGTAAGCACCAAAAAAATAGTTAAGAACCTTCTTTTTCAGCTTACACAACTACTAATGTGGTGCAAACAGCATAAAATTGCTGGAAATTAGTCTGAGAAGAGCATGTCATTATTTGGTTGGAGGGTTTTTTGACATTTTAAAAAAACAGTTTGGTGGGTTTTTTGTTTTTATTTAGTAAAACAGTTTGTTTTACTAAATAAATATTTCAGTCAGCTCTGACTATTTTATTAAGCAAAATATTTTACCCCTCATAAAATAATTTTTAAAATGCAACCATGATTGATTTATTAAGAATGTTTTCCACAATTAGAGACATACTGCTTTGTGGCTTTAGTATCTGGTAAAGGAACAATGATGACCTGACTGCAAATGTAGTCATGCTCTGAAATCTAATGTGAATCTTAGCTTCAAAATAGACAAATAAATATTTAATACAGTGACTGGGTGAGGGCCATCCACCCAGTGAAACCACAGGCTGAATCCCACCCCCTCCAGGCACTGCTAAGGTTTGGGTACAGACAAAGATGCAGAGAAATGCAATTTCCAAGGTTTTAGCTGCAGCCTTTTATCTGAATCAAATATTTTTTTCTAACTTTCTCATGCCCTTCATACTTACAAGCATCTCAGTTATGACTCTTGGATACAAAACCAGTATGGTTTTAGCACCTGCATTCAATCCTATTGGAGTTACAACAGGGTTGGGAGGTGGAAGATTTACCTACTTTTTTCCCAACAATTTGTAAAGCATAAAGCACTTTGCATGTGACAAAATAGCTCTTTCATTCACAAATTATTTCCTTTAGCATGAAGTTCTGGATGCAGGTGAGCAGTGAGCCGACTGTAAAACATTCAGTGTAATCAGAGGGTAATTTGATAAGTCCCTTTCTGGGATTTTAAGTGTCTTCATAATCATGGATGTGATGTATTGGAAGCTTCTTTGTAGCTAGCTCTGAAAAAAGATGAAGAGCAACAAAGCATCTCAGCTACACTGTAAACATGTAACTATATTCTTATTTTAGAATAATAAAAAAGTTCTCTTTTTCTTTCAAACCCTGCTGAGTGTTTTGGTACAGGATGCACTCAAAAGAGCTTTCTTTTTGGCAATTTTTTTTTTATTCTTTAAAGTGACTAATTCTTTCATAGTGTATCAGATATACCACATTAATCATTTCTTGGCATTTTTCTTCTAATTGACGTGTGTGTGTGTGTATACATCCGCATGTGCTCTTCCCTTGTTTCTGGAATTTTAAGGAGGTGAGAAGCACACAAACTGAAGAGTCTCTAATGGTTTGCTTGCTGTAGAAAACAGATTTATTTTTATAAAAATACCCACTGTTTTCTGACCTAGTGTGAAAGATGCTGTATTTATATAAACGCTAATGTCGGGAACGCAGCTGTTACGTTACTTTGTGCTTTTATTGGTGTGCTTTCCACCAGCTCCTAAACCCCTTGGATTGCTCCTAAGTGAAAGCCAAAGTTGCAGGCACAGCTTGGATGCCCTTGGGTGTCCTGGACTGCAGGTGAAGCCATGATCAATAGGTGGATTTTTGGATTTGCTTTTGTTTTGTGGAATTGGTTTCGAATAGTTGAGGGAAAATACAGAAATTGCATATTGAGATTTCAGTGCCACAGAAAAGGAGCAAGCAGGGCACTGACATATCACAGAAGATGAGATGATGATGATTTTGGATGATGAGAAATCCTTTAATTAGGTGTGCAATGTGAGTGACCCTATGGATCAGGTTTTTTAGAATTTGCAGTTTTCTAGAGAGAAAAAATAATAAATCAGCCTTGGAAAATTGCTTTATTTTAGGGTGGAAAAAAGACATGAGATTTTCTTACCTAGTGCTTTAGTTTTCCTCCACTTGTTCTCCTTATTTTTTTATTTTTTCCCCAACACGGTTTTTATAATCAGTGAATCTCTCCCCTTGTGTTTTTCAGCACCTGCTAGGTCTGCCCCAGGGCTGATGGCTGTGTTCAGACCCCAGCAACAAACTCTGAAGAGGTAAGATATATGGTATATTTCAGTATTAGAACAAATGGCCCTTTTCCTCATTGTGTTATTATGCACTTTGTAGACATCCAGAAAAGCCAGGGACTTACAAGTATTTACATGCCCTGACACTGCCAACAGCCCACTGAGCCTCACCTTCCCAGGGAGGTAATCCCTGTGCCAGGAGCAGCCTTTGTCCCAAGGAGCTTGGATGAGGAGGGAGGACAATCTAAAGCCTAAACTTCTGTAGAATTTTGTGTAGTACTTCACTGCTTGGTGCACATCCATGTGTACTAACTGCACAATGAAATGTGGCCTCTACCAACATTATTTGAAATGAATTTAATTATATTAATGCAGAAATCATGGCACTGCTTGATCCTTTTTCATTTCTGCTACATACATGAGTTTAAGGATATTTCTGGTGTGAGCACAAGTAGTTCTTTGAGCAAGAGTTCTTTGAGGAATTGGGTGGAGGACAGTCTCCTTTTGATTGCTGTATTTGTTTGTCCCTTTGCTGAAGTTCAGGTCAAAGGCACACACAGGGCAGCTGCACCTGTCAAAGGCATTTTGAATTCCTTGGCCCTGCCAGAGGCAGTGGAAAGGAGCACAGGAGCCCCAGGCCTGTCCCATATAAGAATATCTCCCTTGCCAATATTGTTATTGAGCTGTATTTCTCACCAGTTGCCCCCTGTAAGAACAGGATGTTTTGTACACTTAACACCAAACCTAAACAGAAGTGGGTTTAATTGTGACCATGGTTCTGTCCCAGTGCACTGTGGCACTCCCAGCTGGATTGTGTGCAGGAGTGGAAGCTGGAAGGATGCAATGGCATATGGGAGCCTGGAGATGAACCCAGGGTAGGAAACTGGTGAGACACAGGAGAAAAATGGTTTCTTTCCTTGTATCAAGATGTAGATCAGCCTGACCCCTCTGTGCCCTTCCTGCTGTCACCACATTAGCACCAGCTTTGACACTTATTGGTGACCTGTGGGCCAGTGCAACCACAGGCTGAGAATGAGTAAATAGAAGTGTGGCATAGAAATATGTGGGAAAGGCAGTGAGGGGATCTCCAGCCATATACATTTCATATAAACTGTTTTTCCTTGCAAGGGAGATTTGCACTTGTTGCATTTACAGGATTTGTATTTGCCTGAAATGCAGCTGAGTTAGGTGTTGTATATAGTCCCTCTGGGATTTTTTGGACATAACCAAAGGATTTTTACATTGCCTGGAATGTGGCCAGGTGTGACCACTGTGTAAATGTGGGTGTCTGAAGGGGGAGATGCCACGCTTGGCTGGGGCTCCTTGTGGCTTGTGGGGAGTGTTCTCTTCCCTGGGTGAGGGCAGAGTGCTGCTGCTGGAGGGAAAGCTCCAGCCAGGCACTTCTTACAGTGTGGAGGGGTCACTCAAAGAGTAATTGCTATGAAAGGTTAGTGCTGCATTTTAAACACTTGTACTGGTGGTGACTCTGGTTCTGCAGCCACTCTTTCTCTGTGTGCATCTCCTGCTAGAATATTTTAAGTTACCCAAGAAATACAGGTGAATAATTTGCTCTGAAATGCATTTTATAATGCTTCACCTAAAAGTAGGTACTTCTAAACAATGCAAAAATGAACCAAAACCAAGAACCAAATGTAGTTGAGTTTTTTCTGATTAGCATGCTTTCTTTATATAAGCTTCCAGGTGTACATATTGGTGCTGTGTACATGCTATGGATTTATTGTTGCTATCCTGTTTAGCAGCATGGTGATATCAGCTAGAGAAATTGCTTTTCATGCATTTTTTGCATTAATCTAGCTCTTTCATTACTTTGTCTAACCTGCAAAATTCTATGTCTCCTCAGAGGGGCAGGAATCTAACAGAAAAGTATTATCTACCACAAAAGAAGGTTTTTTCTAAGTAAAGAATTACAGTAGTTGCAGTATTCAGTCCAGAATCAGTGGCAGAGTTTGAGGATCAGGTAATTTGGCAGAATAACAGAGTTTTATTCCTCAGGTGGCCTTCACTTGAGTGCAAGTAATTGATTCTAGTTTTTAAAAGTGTTGAGATACCAGACTTTGGAAAATTGTAGCATTTCATTGCATAAGAAGCATGTAAAATATTTTTAGGGAGTTTAACACTTACTAGCACTCTGATCTTTGCACAGCAAACCTTTGGTAACCAAAGTAACTGGTGTTAAAATGTTGAGACTAAAGTAGATGATATGGAATGCTGACAGAAATGCTGATAACTCAAGGAGACTCATAAATCTGGTTATGCCCCCAGTGTCTTGTATTAAATGTACTGTGGGTTTAAGTATCTGGAAGATGATTTCCCAGGTATAATTCCCACTGGCAGTGAGTGAGGGCCAGCTGCACACCTGGAGTTCTGGTATTGGCAGGGAAAAGCTGTGGACTGTGTGCTCCCATTCCTGCCCCCAGTTCTGCACCTCCTTTACAGAAATTGTGTCCATCCAAGCAGTTCCCAGCTGCAGGGAGATGCTGTGCTAACTGTGTGACATGGGCTGGTGACAGATGCTGCCACACTTCACTGGAGCAGGTCAGGTGTCCAAACATTGATCTGGGTAAGAGTGCCAAAGGTTCTATTGGTATTGTAGTTTATTAGTTCTTGAAAGAATTTTCAAACAGAAAAATGAATTCACTTGCTGACTGCTAACACGTTTTCTGAGCGCTTCTGAATAGCTGCTGGCTACTGTCTTTGGATGTAATAATGGAGTGCAAGCAAGTTCACCAGCAAGTGTATAGGAAACCTTATGGATGTATAAAGAAAGTGTGCTGGCCTTTGCAGCTTTCTGAAAGCAGAAGATGCTTTAGTCATGTCATTTTATAGACAGTACACACAATAAACATCCTGTGGCACTTCAGATTTGGTAAATCTACACCCTGAATGAAAAGTTACAAATGTGCACTGTGCTTTTAGGCTCCTGATGTGCCTTAAAACTTCTCTGTCTTGGCTAATTTCTGCCTTCCAACTAGTAATTGGCAGGGAAGACTGGGAGCTGCTCTTCAAAGGTAATTCTTGGTGGATCTGTCACTTGCAGGCTGCTCTGCAAAAATTCCATGTGAATTGGGCCTGCAGGCCTCCATCCCTCAGTACATCTGGGTCCTGCTTAGCAGGGGCAGGTGGAAAAGGAGAGGCTGTAGAGGCATCAGCCCTGGTTCAGCCTCCAAAGAAGTTGAAGAAACCAGAGGCTTGGGGAACTCTGTGGAGTTTAGGGCAGCTCAGCAGGAACTCTTCTGATGTAAAATTGTGCAAATAAATGCTGTAAGTAAGTTGCAACCTCAGAAAGACATAACTCATGATAATGTAATGGGTGGCAGGATGTAGACAGAATGACCTGCATAAAAATTGACTTTAGATCCATAGTTTTGGGTGCATCAGAGAGCAAGGAGAGTGAGACTAAGCTGACAAAAAAGTAAGGTGGGAGAAAGATTAGTTAGTAGCCAGGTGGTTTAGGGGGAAATCAGACTTTTCCAGAGCATCATATCCCATTCTAATGCATTCTGCACTGACAGTCTGATCCTTCTGACTGAGGATACCCTGGCCCAGGCCTCAAGGGCTTTCATGGCAAGTGGGGAAAGGTGCATGACAGACCTTCTACATAACATCTTTAATGGCAGAAAACAGAGATCTTTGCAGGTTTAACATCATAACTTCCTTGTGGCAAATAATGCTGTTTATTTACAATCTTCTATTTTGGTGAGGGAATGTTTGAGGCATAATGTGTTTTTTTCAGAGACGTTCTGTCATTTGGAAAATACTGTAGTACCTTTCAAAAGCTATTTTTGTTCATTTGTAAACTGTTACATTCAGCCCTTGCAGATAAGAAAATCATTTGATATATGAAACAAAACACAGTACTGCATTTTCCTTTCTAAATAATAGATGAACATTTATAGATGAGAGCCCCTCCCATTAGTTAAATAATAAATAAAGAGTTGCATGAATTTTCTTTCAAATGAAACATTTTAATTGTTCCTGATCATCCCAAGCAAATGCAACTGTTAGGGTGATGGCTGCAAATATCAGCCTCACACAATCAACATAAAAGGGCATTATTTGCCCAGCTGTGGTGAAAGTACCACACATCATGCTCTTATGATTAGTTTTGACTTACATTTTAGAAAGAAAATCTTTTTATTCTCAGGAAGCACTCTTTGATTAGCTACATGGTTGTTTAGCTCTGTTTTCTTTCTTCCCCCATCTTTATTTATATTTGCCAATATTTGGTTACCTTAAGGTTGAAATAACAACAGGTGACACTAAATCACAGAGCTCTTGAATTAAAGGGACCTCTGAAGTCTGAGATACTACTTTAGTTTCACATTGTGTTACTAAGCTTGTTTTAAAGGCAGCATTTTAATTTATTTCTTAGCCTCTCCTTCTTCCCCAAAGATGCAACACATCCCCCAAACCACTGCTCTTGTCCTGTATTGTATTTCTCCTCATTAATATCTGTATTAACCCTGTACATTTTCCAAAGTGCACAGTACCACAGCAGTGCCCTGAAATTCAGAAGAACTCTCAAGTATTCCTGTAACACTAATGAATATCAGTATTAAATTCTGGAGAGCAGGTAACAAATAACTAATAACAACTAAAACCATCCCAAAAAAAGTGACTAGAAGTTGAAAATAATGCACTGTACTTGGTAGTCTTTCATACCTTGACCACTGCCTTGGCCAGGTTTTTGTTGAAGTGGAAGATGTTTGCCCCACAGTTGATACATACAGCCATTTTTCCAAGAAAAATGTTCCTTTCTTTCTCACAATGTCAGTGTAAGTCAGATATTCACCACGGAGCTTGGAATAGGAATTGGCCAATGATGACTTAGAAACAAGTATGAGCTTGCAGTCCTGAGCCCCATGCTCTGCTTTTCCATGCCAGATGGTTCAGCTGAGTGACAGCTCAGGCCCAGACAGTGTCCCCTGCAGCAAGGTAAGCAGGCTGTGGCAGAGCTGTCCTCAGGGGGTGTTTGCCTCCAGCCTTGTCCCTGCACAGCCCAGGACATGTCCCTGGCTGATGTGAAACAGCCTGGCCCTCGCTGAGTTACCACTGTTCACACCAGCCCAGCAAAGGATTTTCTCTGAAATCTGGAAAGAGAAGGGTGGGGGGAGCTTCTTCTGTAGTTTGCTTCATAGGGATCGTGCTTTGTCATTTTAGTAGCCTTTGCCTCTGCAGCTGAACAAGGGTTTCATTGTGTGAGAAACTCTGCCATGGTTTAACCCCAGATGGAAACTCAGCTCCATGCAGCCACTCACTCCCTCATGCTCGTGGGACACAGGAGAGGATTGGGGAAAAAAAATGAGAAAAATGAGAGAACTCAGGGGGTGAGATGAACAGAGTTTAATAGGGAAAGCAAAAGTGTGTACACAAACAAAGTAAAACCAGGCATTCATTCCCCTCTTCCCTTGGACAGGCAGGTGCTCAGCCATCCCAGGGAAGCTGGGCTCCATCCCAGCTCAGTCTCTTGGGAACACAAACTCCATCTCTCCAAATGTCCCCTCCTTTCTCCTCCTCCTTCCCCAGCTTTGTACACAGGAGTGATGCTCTATGGGCTGGGGTGTCCCTGTGGCCAGCTGGGCTCAGCTCTCCTGGATGTGCATCCTCCCAAGGCCTTGTGCCCCCAGTCCTGTCACTGGTGGGGTGGGAGAGGAGCAGAGCAGTCCCTGGCTCTGTGCATGCCTACACTAAACAATAACTAAAACATCCCTGTGCTCTCAGCACTGTCCCAGCACAAATCCAAATCACAGCCACTACCAGCCACTGGAATGAAATTTAACTCTACCCCAGCCAAATCCAGCACAAATCCTGAACCCTTCCAAGTCCAGAGGAGTGAGGTGTGTGACTGAGAAGATCAGACCTGTGGCCCTGTGCCATTCACATACTGACACACATTCTCCCTGTATCCCCTTGCCTGCTGTGGCAGGGAGCTCCTGGGTAGAGCTGGGGCCAGCCCCTCTCTAATCTCCTGCTGCTGGCACTGGAGTGGGTGGCAGAGGGGACAGAGCCCTTCCTCGGGGACTTGAGCCACTGAGGCCACTTCAGGTGAAAGAAAACGTCCCAAATGTCACAAAGCCCAAGGAGTGGTGTGAGAGCTCAGTGAGGGGAGGGGAAAGAGAAGAGGAAGGGACCTGAAACTCCCAAGGGACTCCTCATGACATCAGGTTCCCTTGTGCCCTTTATTAGGGTGGGTGCTGGAGAGTGGAAAATTTTTTAGACTTTTTTATTTTACATTTATTTATGCCTGTTTTCCCCATGTATAACTTTGGGCCTTTTGGTATCAAAGCTCCCATGAAGTGCTGGTCAAGGGAAGAGATGACTGCACCCTGTTGTAATGTTGAAAATATGCTCATGTTCAGCTGAACATACTCTGAAATATTGGCAAAGCAGCACCTGCACACTTTAGGTAGTGTCTGAGGCTGTATCCTCTACAGTTCAATAAATCAACAACCTATAGTACAACTAATATTCTTTTGCCACTAAAATACACCTCAAAACCAAAAGCTGTTGTTCCAAAGGAATGTGGACTTGCTTACCATGCACTCTGATGTAACTGAATAACTGACCAATAACTGGAGTATTTTTATTCAACAAACCTCACACACACTGATTTTTTTAAACTTTTCTATTTACAAAATTCTGAGTTCAATACACTAATCATAAGATGTTCTTTTAAATTATCAGGAATTAGCAATGTAAGAAAAAATATTTTTAAAGAATTTTATCTTTTAAACATTTTCATTGCAGAAGAGGCATACTGAGATTTTCCATTAGGAATAATCATGCACTAACTCAGAACTTTGGGGGGAAAATCAGATTAAACTATTATATGCATTTAAAGGAAACTGCTTCCTTTATATTAATCTATAAGGTGATGAAGTTAGTGTGGATTTTTAAAATTAACACTTGTTAACTGCTCTGGAGAGGAACAACTTTGAAATGCTATTTCTTCAACTAAAATTTGAGACTGTATATTACAAATACATAAGATTTTTACTTATTTTGTAAAAAGAGCTGTTGCTCAAAAGAATCAAAGAATCAAAGTCCTTGTTTTTGCTAAGCAGGCCCAAAGTCAGAGTCCCTGTCCACTGCTGCCACCTCAAAGTTCAGGAATTCAGGTAACTTCAAACCCCACAGTGTGCTCCTGCTTCCTTAAATGACCAAGGAAATGATTTCTAGGAGTTTTTAAATAGGGAGTGGGATTTTATCTGAAGTGAAGAAAGCATGGGATATAAAAGCTTTAATGGACTATTTTCAGTTATTGCCCTGGTCTTTCCCAAATAATGGCAATTTTCTGTTCATTTTCTGCTAATTGCATGTGCAGACAGATTTTGTGCCATCTGTGGTGGCTCCAAATCAGAGAATTTCCTGCAGAGCAGTCAGGTGCCAGAGGAACTGGTCTGTGGTTGAAGCATGTCCTGGTTTGAGCTCCCTCCCACCCTGAGACCTGGGTTCCATCTCTACAGAGGTGACATGCCCTGTGTCCTGCATGTGGCACAAATAACACATGGATGTATGGAAACTGCAAGGCTTTCTGCTGGGAGGAGCAAGCTGAACACAAATCTGTGTTTCTCCCACTGGTTTTTCTCAGTTAAAAAAAATCCTTCTAATTTTGCAGCTTTGCATCTTGGTTATAAAATGTAAAGGTGGGCAAGGCATTTTTGGGTTATGCCAAACTGTGGTTGGTGTGTTCCCTCAGACTGAGCTGTGAAAGAGCCACAATTCTCACTGATCTTCGTTCAATGAAATTTAATCATAGAAAATTCTTAATAGGTTTAGGTAGGATGACAGTTTTTGGATTAAAGATAATGCATCTTAAAATAGCAAGGCAGAAATATAAAAGCAAATCTAGAAAAGCCAATAAGGCATGAATCATTCAATAAAATAAGATCTAATGGTAGGAGTGTACTACAGTAGAGTTCAAGTACTCTTTGATGTACTTTTTTTCAATCACCTGTTAGATTTTGTATGTAAATTCAATAAGTTACAGCTCCTGGAAACAGACTTTGATTTGCTAGATCTCTATCTGCATGTGAGAGCTTTAGTCACAAGTGTGTTTAGATTGGGAGCAGAGCAATACAGATTGCTTTTACAACACACACAATCCTGGGAGCCTCCTGCAAGCTTGTGCAGGAATTCCTGACAGATGTACCTGTATCAAAACAAGCAGGCAGAATGTGCTTGGCCACTTTTGCAAATATCAGGATACCCTTAAAAGTGCAATTGAATAAACCCAGATTTCACTACACCATCTCATTTTTCACTCTTTATTTTTAAATTATTCAAAATTTAATCTATTGAGACTAAAAAAACCACATGGAAGGTATCTTTGAGTGACAGCCTGAATGGTTTATGGGGAGGAAACTAATGACATACGACAAAATGCAGAAACATTGCTTGTCATACACTCCTGTGCTACAAGTAAATTCATCAACCAACATCCACATTTCAGTACCAATGTTGTGACAAAAAGAAACCAAAGCTAGGAAATAACACTTGCATAGGTTGGTTTAAATGTAGGGGTGGTTGATTTTGACTTTTTTAATCCATTGAAAGAGGAATGTCTGGGGATTTATCCCACTTCGTCCTTTATTTTTCTACCTGGGTATCAGCCAATGCCCCTTACTTTCTAATAGGGTATGTCTTGTTCTGGAAGATAAGAATACTGCTGTTGCAAGGTTTAGATAAGAAGAACATGACTTTTATACAGAGGTTTACCTGCATCTGAGTGTTGGAAATGATATTAAGAAGGAAGCTCCAGTACTTTCTCATCTCCTAAGTTTTTCCCACTTGCCTTTTCACCTTTCAAAGTTAACAGTGTCCATTGAGAACATAGGAAGTTTAACTCCTAATTTCCCTACTTTTTCATCAATAAATCACTTACCAGGTTCATTTTTTTCTTAATTATGAGAGTGCATGGGATGAGTTGTACCTTCTCCGAAGAAACAAATTTTTATAAATTACAAATTTTATGAGAAGTAATGCAGCATTCTGTAGGAAAATGAAAGAGCTGCTTTCCCATTCAAGTTCTTCTGTTTGTTTTTGTTGGTTTTTTTTTCATTGAAAATGCTCACCTCACACATTAGCCAACAGTTGCAGATTATTTAGGACATTTCTTCCACATAGGTAATTTAGGATTCTAGAATGTGATTTTAGCAGATTTTTGTAAGT
Organism: Zonotrichia leucophrys gambelii; assembly: GCF_028769735.1. Lineage (NCBI taxonomy): Eukaryota > Metazoa > Chordata > Aves > Passeriformes > Passerellidae > Zonotrichia > Zonotrichia leucophrys. Next base: position 7,173,946 of record NC_088170.1, read on the forward strand.
ATATTTCTGGTGAAATATAAGTGCTGAGCTGATGCAAGAATGAAAAAAATACTTTGGGAGGAACTTGAATTTTCATTTCTCCATATCAGAAGAATGCCTTCAAAATAATACTCGAGTCCTTTACAGATTTTGTTTGGACTACTTGAACTGTTTTTCTCCTGGAATAATTTTGTTGGTCAAGCTTGCCCTGAGCAGGGCTGGTTTCAGGTTTGACAGTGTGCCAAGAACATTCCACCCCAAAGGCCACCACCATTCATTGAGAAGATGCTGTTCTTAGTGTTTGAAATAGCAACATCTTGCCCATATCACCAGAGTTACAGTAATTCATGTCTAGCTTATATTCAGGCAACTGTTTGCTCTTCACCAGACCATACCATGTGTCCTCCTGGAAGGTGCCACCTGCCCACACTCAGTGCAGGGTCCTTGCTGTTGGCATCAATTTGCTACAATGTAGAAGCTTACTCTGCCAAAGGCTCAGCTGCCTTTAGGGGCTCAAGGTCCCCTGTGCTGTGCAAAAAGGAATTTATGGTTCCATCTCTTAGCAATGAGTTCTTGCCAAACTCATTCATCTAGAAAAACTGTTTTCTCTCTAAATACTCTCCCATTTAACTGCAGAAGGCATATTGCCTGTGATTTCTGGATTGATCCCGTTCAGAGGTTTGCTTCCAGGTGTGTGTGAAGGATCCTGTAAAAGTTAGCATAAGCATTCATGTTATTACAGGTTTCTTTGAGTTAGAACTTTCAGCTCTAGGCACATTCAAAACACTGAAAATACTCAGGAAGGATGAAAATTCAGAAGAAGCTGAAAAAAGTGTTAGTGGAACAATAATCCAAAATAACCACAAACTCAGCCAGCCAGTAAGTGCACTGTGGCCTTCCCTGCTGCCCTGACCTGGATCCTCCTGCCTGGGGCAGTGTGAAAGGAATGTGCATTCCTTGCAGCCTGCCAGTCTTCCTTTTGTGCCAGAGGAAAAGGAAAGCTGACTTTGGCCTGGCAGGTGCTTTTGGCGGTCACTGGGGAGTCCTTGCCCTCAGTTCAGCACACACAAGTGAGCCCGTGTGGATCCCAGTTACAGGAGCTGTGGATCTCACCTAGTGCCCACTGTGTCTGCTTGGACACAAACCAGCCCATGGCACTCCCCAAAGCATTGCTGGAATTGGCAACTGCACAAAATTTGAGTCTGTCCTGGTTTAGGGCAAATTTGGGAGAAAACCTCTAAAGGGGCTCCTCTAGAAAGCAGATTCTAGCGGCCCCCCACCCAAGTGGTTCAGGAAAATATTTCCTTGGAAAAAACTGTTTATTTAACAGGCCAAGCATTCACCAGCACAAAAAATGAACAATATTAAACAATAAACTCTTGCCAATCTGAAGAGCTGACACTCAGGAAGCCCCTCCATGGCTGTAGCTCAGCTCACTCAGTCTCTGTCAGTCCCTCAGTGCTGGAAATGCCCAGGCCCGGCCCGGTGCCCACAGCTGGAGCTGCCGGTGCTCTGCTGGGTGTTCTGCGCAGAGCAGGGTTAAACAGGTCCAAGGAAAGGAAAAACCACAGCCCAGGGAACTGCTCTGCCTCAGCTAGCCAAAAACTAACTAAAAGCAAAGGAGAGCCCTGTCCTGCTGTCTGTCCATGTGCAGACAGCACAGTCCAGGAGCAGCAAGGAGTGAGTGCCGTTCCTGAAAACAAACTCTACATTTCTTCTCTCTCCCCACTTCACTCTCAGAACCTGTCTTTAAGGTGCAAAACTTATTTCTGGGCTAAACAGATGAATGGGGATACAAGCATCATAAAGTCACCCCCAGGACAAACCTTCCCCAATCCTAATACCTACTTAAAAAGAAGATACTAAAGGATAGGAAATAGTTTTTAAAACTGATTTTATTTTATATTGTATAACGCTGAGAAAACCAGTTTTATTAAGCTGGGATAATGGGAAATGCTCCCTAACCTCCTAGTGCCTGGTAGTGCTTGCTTCAGGACTGTGCTTTGTATAGAACAATGGGCATGTATTTGGCAGAAATCAACTAGGGCAGGTATTTTACTTTTTGTTTTTAACACACTCAAATTTTAAGTCAGTTAATATTGGCTCCTCATATGGAACTCCTTGGTTGTGAACTCTGGCAAGGCTTTGGCCCTGCCAGGAGGAGGAGGGTCCAGGGGGAAGATGCTTACAGCACACAGTGCCAGTATGTGTGGTGCTTTACCAGGAGTTTGGGCTCACAGGATGGACAGGATGCTTGTGCCAAAGTCTTACCCTTAAAATGTGGGTGGTGTCTCTCCTTTAGCTCATGGGATTTCTGTGAATATCGATTAGAGCATCTCTGAGAAGTGTCCAAGGACCACAGTGGGAAATAGTGCCACAGGAAAACCTTGTAATTCAGGCTCTGATGGGTAGTTTGAGAAGCATCCAGCAAATAAGACATAGAACTGCACCTTGTTAGTGAGGAGAATACAAAATAGGGTAGCCACCAATAATGGCATTGTTTTGTTTCACCCAGTTCCTGAAGCTGGGCCCTAGCAGAAAGGATGGAAGGCCTGCAAGTGAGAATTGTATACAAGAAATGCTGCTTGCTGCACAGCAGATTTTATTCCTGTTTTTCTCCACTGGATTCTATACACTTTAATCCTCTTTGAACAAGATTAACCATTGTTTCAATATAGCTCTAGCATGTGTATGCGTGTGTCTGTGTCAATGCACATGCTTGAGCAAGTAGTTTTTTGCAGGTTAGGTGAGGGGGTTAATAGCAAATGGCATGAGCAGAGATTTTATCCTGTAGCAGTCTACTCAGATCCAAATGAGTCATCAGGAGGAGTGGAATATTCTGAACCATCCCACAGTGCTACTTGAGCCATCTGATGGCAATGAGAAGATAATTCTCTATTTCAAGCATCTCCACAAACAGCACAGTTGTTGGTGATTCCCTCTTTTCCCCTGACAGTGCCCTGCCTTGTCAGCACTGTCTGTTCTCTACCTGCCCCCATTTCCTTCCCCAGCCAAGATGCCCAGTTTCTTTTTGCAAATTGGTTTAACTTCCCTGCTCAGACAGTCTATTCCCACCTTCTGCAGCCAGCCTGCCTCCCTTGCTCCACCAGTCTCTGTCACTTTACTGATGCCCTTCTCCCTTCTTTTCCTTGTGTTCTGCTTTAATAGTTTTAGTTCTTCCATTCTGAAATCAAGCACCTTGAACTGTCTGAATGCCACAGGAGGGACATTAAGAGCAGAGGATGGTGATTTCAGACAGTTCCACCATCCCTTGGAATGACAGAGCTCTGGTATCAGGCAGGTTTGTCTCCATCTCACCAGCAGCATGGTCTGTGAAAGTGAGGGTTTTGTGATTTTCTCTGTCAAACCTCAGGAAGCTCCTGGCTAGTGAACACAAGCTGAGGCTTTCTCACCTTGGCAACCTGGCCAAAGTGAAGCAGCAAATTCCACCTCCTTACCAGGCCACTCCCATCCTAACCCCTGCTCCAAACAGGGGCAAGCAGGAGCTTCTCCAAGAAGAGCTTTCCCTAATTAGGCAGCATGACCAAGCAGTCATTGATAGGCTCCTTCTCAGAAAGACCTGAGATGTTTGGTTGAAGATTTTCAAACAAGTCATCCCCGAGGCACACACCTGGTGAGGGCTGTTTGCAGCCAAACAGTTGGAGTTTGGCAAACTCTTTAACCAACTGAAAGTGCAGTCTTCAAATAGGAGGTATCTGGCAGTTATGCCAGCCCCACCTCTCATTTTTGATTTTTTGGATCATTTCATAAAGCAGTGAAGAATTTTAAGGGAGTATTTTTTCCATTAGAATTTTATAATCTACAACCATGCTGCTTCCTCATACCCCTTTGAGCTACAAACCATAGAGAGAGAATTTGAAACCAGCATGTGGAGTTTGGAATCACTAGACAATTCCCATAAGCTTCATAATCCTGGGAAGTTTGTAATTGAACATGTAGATAAAAAATGAGAAAAAATTACTAAAATTGTGACTTATTTTTCCATTTTGAATACCCTCAGTGTACCTTTAATTACTTTAAAAGCATGTTTTTACATGTTCTAAAAATTATTTTATATAGAGAAATTGAAGTCCTACTGCTGTGTTCCATCCTTGAGTTTGACTATGTATTGTATTAGTTCTGACAATGCCTTGCTACTTTAAACCAGAGAAAAGCAGTAAAGGACATGAAAATGAAGAACATTTTGGTATGTGTAACTTCTGCTTGTACTAATTATTTGGTATTTGCTCTTGTGACAACACTGAGCAAACTTTGTAAGAAAAGAAAGGATTTTACTCACTTTGATGTATTTATTAGTGTTTTTGTAGCTAAAGGATTATATCCTCAAAATAATTCTCTAGCCTCTAAAGCCAAACATGTATCTAAAGAACTGGGCCTGCTTTTCTAAGTCTTTATGGGCTGTGGTTTGCTTGGTCTGCACTTTGCTTCTTTGTTGGATTCAACTCAAATGCAAAACCTTCAGGTGTAACAAGTTGCTCTTCATATTGCACAGCAGAATATGCTTTATTCTGATCTGTGAAGGAATGAAAATGTTCCTGACAGTGGTAGTCACAGCATGACTTCATTGAGTTGCCCAGTGTGGCAACTCACCTATTACAAGGATAAACAGATTACAGCCAGTAAAAACTTTTATAGAATGTCAGCAGTAGGAAGAAAACCACAAAACTTTTATCATCCCTGATCAGCCCACTGGTGTGTTTCAGCTCTCTCCAAGTCACCAAATGCTTTAGAGGAAATGGGAGGACTCTGACAAACACACATCTCTTAATAAGCAGATGGGGAAAATTGCTAATACAAGTTAATATATTATCTAGCAGGTCCTAAAAAATGGAGCTCTCTAAAGGAATTTGTGTCACCTGGCAGCCTGTCCTTTCCTGTCATAGGGCAGAACATGGATGCATGTGCTGAATAGTGCCAGTGGGGTTACAGCTGCTCAGGATGAATTTGGTACCACACTGCAGACTGAGCCTGCTGAGGAGATGGAGCATACCTGGCTGATTTGTGCCTGGGTAAATTCTGCTTGCTGGAGCCACCCAGCAGGTGACAGCCAGAATTCGTACTCTGCGAAAAGAAGGGGGGTTAATAAGTCAAATGAATGTGCCTGGCTTCACAATAGAAGGTGCTTTAGTTTAGTGCACAGTCCATCTATTCCACACACCCCCCAGCCAAATAAAGGGCCCGTCTGCAGAGGGCTGAAAGTGATGCTAAGTAATAACCAGGGGAATTAAAGATTAAATGGGAATAAATGGCCAAAGAGTCACCACAGGTGGAATTCTGGAGCAACTGGATGTAAAACAAGAGAAGGATTACAAAAAGAACAGGGAAGGGAAGGGAAGGGAAGGGAAGGGAAGGGAAGGGAGCGTTGGGGCCGTGGGGGTTTCCCGGGTGCGGGGGCAGCGCCGCCAGAGCGCGGGTCCGGCCCCCGCGGCCCCGCCGAGCGGCGGTGCCGGTGCCGTGCGAGCGCTTCGCGGCTTCACTTCCCGGCGAGCGCCTCCGGGAGCGCTCAGGCAATCCCGAGATAAACCCCGGCCCTGTGACAGGGGGAGCCGGGTGACCGAGTCCGCGGGGGAGGCAGAACCGTGTGAAGTTGGAGCGCTCTGGAAAATGGTTGTTCTGTGTTTTGATTACTGTAGAGAGCGTATTTATTACTCCCATTTCTGTCTGAGGAGCTGCGATTCCGCGTGCGAGTTAATCACAGTAATGCAGTGGGAAATGTTTTCATTATTTGGAGCACTCGGATGAGTTTAAATTACACATTCTGTAGGATTTTAATTGTAATATCTCTTTATATAAATAGCCTTGTAAATACTCTTTCAGCCTCATTGCATGAGATGTAGGATTTTTTTTTTCGGTAGGGTTTTTTTTCCAAATGAAAAGCTGATGATGAGCGGATTGCAGGAAATTCTGTTCATCAGTCGTCGGCTCTGGAGAGCCTGTGCCAGAGGCCTCACGTGGTCGCCTACCGACACGCAAACAGCAGCATTAATTAATATTCCCGGCGAGTTCCCGGGCGGCGGGCGCGAAGGGGTTAACGCGGCCGGGTCCGCGCGGGCCTCCCTCACTCGCCCCTTTCTTTTTTCCCTCCTTAATTAATCATGCGCTGCTCCGCAATTTCAATATGGAGATGGCGAGCAATTATTAATGAGCCCGCGGGCTGTCCCGCGGCGCCTCTGGACGAGCCGCGGCCGGTGCGCCCCTGTGGGTGTGAAACCTGCGCGCACAAAGGCTCCTCCTCACCGGGAACACGCCCCAAATCCATAAATAAATAACGAGGGAAGGGCTTTTGTTCGTCGGGCCGATGGCACATGACCTTGTTGCTGAGCCGTCGTGCCCCTGCGCTTGCCCGGAGAGGGGAAAGCGGGGGGTGCGGGCGAAGCCTCCGAGCCGGCGTTCCCTGGCAGGAGGCGGAGGAGGGGGGGATGGATTTAGTGGGAAATAATACAGATAACCCCCAGATCCAGCTCTGCCGGGCAGGAATGTGCAGGGGGGGTGGGGGCGGAGGATTTGGCAGGGAAATAACCGGAGTCGCCCGCAGATGCAGCGCTCCGCCGCACAGCGCAGTGCCCCGCGCTGACCCCGCGCACAACATGGCCGTGTTCGCCCGGCCCCGCTCCCGCTCCTCCCCAGCCGGAGGGGCGGCTCGGGAGCTCCAGCGGCACCATCCCGCTCGCTCTCCTTATGTATTTATTTTTTATTTATTTTTACTCCACCCCCCCCCACCCCTCTTTTTTTTCCTCTTTTTTTTTTTTTTTTTAATCTCCTTTCCTCCTCCTGCCGGTATGCCCGCTATCCACACCATGCAGTGCACGACTAGGTAAAAACCCCTAACGCGCAGCTACTTCAGTTAGTCGGGTTGGTTTTCTTACGGAGCCTTGATGAACGAGGAGCAGCGCAAGGTGGGAGGAGGAAGCGCGGAGCGGAAGGGACCGGGGATGAGCGATGAGGGATAACAAAGAGTCAGGTGCAGCGCCGTGCGGCGCCCTCACGGCCGCTCCTGGATGGCTCTGGTCTTTAAGCACTCCCCTCACAATTAAATAAGAAAACGGGAAAGCCGCGGAGGCAAAAGCCGCGTTTGTGCCGGCAGCTGCAGCGCTGAGAGAGAGAGGCGAGTGCATTGTGCGGGGAGCGGGTGGGTCCCAGCCCATTCCACCCCGTGCCGTGCCGTGCCGTGCCGCGGGAGGGAAGGTGCGCCCGGCGGGGCACGGCCGCAGCCGCGCTCGCACCGCGCCCTGCAGTGCAGGCTCGCCTTGGCGCAGCGGAGCGGGACTCCCAGGGCTGGACAGACCGCGAGCGGACACGGGGAATTCAGCAATGGCGAGGGGGGGCGGGGGAGGAGGGGGGTAAGGAAAAAAAGGGGATCAGGATATGATAAACAGCAGTGAAAAATGGCAGGAGGATAATGTTTACTTTTGAATCCCTGGCCCGCTGCCAGGCTGGCGCTGGTTTTTAGGTTAGCAGAGGTTGGAGGAAGGGCCAGACTGAGGCGGAGCTTGCTGCTGTCAAGGAAAAAAAAAAAAAAAAAAAAAAAAAGAGAAAAAAAAGGGGGCTGCAAATTGCTGTTCTCAGCTTTTTTCTCTCCTCTCCTCCACCCCCGCCCTCCCCCGAAAAAAGGCAGTGCTTTCTCTTAGGCTCTTAAAAATGATGCAGAAATTTAACCATCTGCTGTACCCGGAGCTCTTCGCTGGTGCTGCACAGCTGAATGTTTGCAAAGGGAAGAATTTGTAAAGCTTTCTGAAATAGACAACTGTTTGTAAGCATGTAAAATATTTTAGGGAATCCTTTCTTTAAAGAAAGGTTCTGTTTAATTGCAGACTGAGTGAGAAGTGAGTATTAACAGAACTGAAACGTTTTTAGCCTAATGTGGGTTTTTTCTAGAAGGGACACAGGTGTACTGCTCCATCACAGCTTTGCCAACGTAGTGTGAGCAGTCGGAGACTCGGGAAGTGCACGGTGATGAGAGCTGAGCGTTTTTGTAACACTGATTTTTTTATTTCGAGGCTCGCTCTGGAAGTGTAGCTGTAGCTGAATGCAGCAAAGCCGCCCTTTACCAGCTGTGTGTGTATAGATGGGAGTAAAATTATTTAATGAGCAATATGGGGACTGGCAAAGGAGCCATGTAACTGGCACAGCCTCCTGAACTGCCATGGTATGTCCAGTGCACAAAGGGAGACTATTGCTAAATAATAGGGGATGGGGAAAAGGCTTTTGAAGTGGTGAAGCTTAAAGGACAAAGTAGAAGGAGTCTTTAATGTGGAATCCTTACTTGCCATAAATTAGATTAACTGTTTAAATGCCATGAACAGCAAATTAAATATTTCAGATGTTCATAAATCACAATATAATGTTTATCTGGAGTAAGAGCTAAGAAAATTGGATGTTATTGACTCATAATTCATCTACATATTTAAGATCAATTAGCAAGTTATAGAAAAAAGAGATCATTGTGAAATATTTGAGGCACACAGTTCCTTTGAAAATGCAGTTTGGGTTTTCTCTTAAGATCTGTCAACACCAGATTGTTACCTCAAGTCACTAGTTCTTTTTTGTAACTGGGAGGACAGTATTTTCTTTAAATGAAACCTCTACAAAAAATATTAAGAAAAGTATTTACTTTCTGAAGCCAATGTAGAGGCCTGGCTGAGTTTCTTAATTCAATTTAAATTTATTTTAGAAGGCTGTGTTGTAGTGCAGATGTCTCGTAGTCTACATACATTTTCTTATTTGTAAAGCTGAAGATTGGGGCTGTATTTTGTCACCTGTTGCCTACACAGGTCAAAAAGGGCAGAGGGGAAGAAGATTTACTGATCATGCAAGCTTTTGCAGAGAACTTGTTCATTATTTCATTACCTATTGGTAAAAAGCAGACACTTTTTTCCCTCTGCTTTTATGTGCCCCAGAAAATCGTACAATATGTGTGCTCCTAACAGTGCCAGAGAAGCATAATGAGGTGTTTAGTCACAGTTTGGATGTGGTATTTGTAGAAAACAGTGCAGGAACTGTGGGCTGGATTTTCAAGGGTATAGTCCTTGTAATCCAAGGCTGCCTAAATCCCAAACTGGTATCCAGGCAATAGCGACACTAAATTCTCTGTTTGCTTTTTGTTAGGCTCTTGTCTGCTGAACATTTTCCTTTCCTTGCAAGGACTGCAGCGTGGCTGGGCATTTTGGTGGTGGGGTTTGTTGCTTTGGTTTAGGGTTTGGTTTTGTTTCTTGTTAACCCTTGGATTTCTGTTGGCTCCCTTTATTGCAGAGCATCTCCGTAAATAGGAATGCAGACAGTCTGGAGTGAGTGTGCTTTTCTGATATGGAATACGTGGATGGGAGGGCTTGGAATGGGGAATCTTTGTTTTGTGGGCCAGTAAAATACAAATGTGCTAGCATTTTTTCCTTCTTGTGTATTTGGATTTAGAAGTCAGTGGTGTAGTGGAGCACTCGGTATAAATGGCAGTCTTTGCTAATATTCTGCAGGTTAGAGAACAAAGATTGCTTTGGGAATAACCATGTCTGAAAGACTTCAGTATTGATGTATTTTGCAAGTCAATTATACAATTTTTACTGTATGTGCAAATATAGCATTATACAGGCTTTGAGAATTCAGAGTTTTATATTGGAAACCTGTTAGGGTGCAGGATTGTATGGAGCTGCAAACACCTCGACTGGTAGTGAAGTGTATTGCTTATAGCAGTGTTTTTCTGTGGGTGTACAATTGTACATGAATAAATATGTAGAAGATGCTGGCCTTAAAAAATAATTTTGGATTTGGCATTATTTAATATACTGCCTGTAAAAGGTATGTTGTCATCCTCTAACACACCTCTCAACATACCCTCTGTTCTAATTTTGATACTAATTTGTTCTTTCAGCAAGCATAATAGTATGAATCTGTGGATTTAGGGTATAAATTTAGTTCTAAATTTAAATAGACAAGCAGCTTATTTTAATATTAATTTCGCAGTCCTAACGATCAAAACCAAAAGAAAACCAAAAGTATCTTGGTGCAGTTATTTGCAAAAAAAATTGAGCTCAAGTTGCTGAACCCTAAATACTGTATTTCTGCATTGTTATTGAATGCTGGAGCTGGTTAGTTGAAAACAAGTAGGGGTTTTTTTGAGATATGGGAGAAGTTTGCTTTCTCACTTTGAATTTGTACTGACTCTTTCCTGGTTAACTAGAATACGAAATGTGGTATAATTACAGTGTTGTTTAAATAATGAATTAAAGCCAGCAGATGACACAACGTGCAAAACAGTTTATAGCAGCAATCAGTTTCCAGATAGTTCTGTCTACTGCCAAATTATGGATAAAAGAAATTGTATGAAATATTATAAGAGAAAGGACACATGGTCTGATACTTGCTATGCAGCATCATTATTACCTGAGATTGAGTGATACATGAGCCAGGAAAGTATTCCTTTTTTTTTTTTTCTCTTTTTTTTTTTTTTTAATATGAAGTTGTAGATCTACCTGAGTGTCAAATCCATAGAATCCCTGAAGAGACAGGTTCTGGGATGTCTCTCTCAGCTTGTGGTGTGCTGGCATCTATTACTGCTACAAAAAAAGAGGCTCTCCTGAAGATTCTCTGAAAAGCTCCTGTTCTGTGAATTTTTCCAGTACCAGTGGACAATGTGTCATATAAAACTCTAAAAAGAGATAGCCAGAGGGCTCAGTTCTGCTGTCAGCACAGAACACGTTTTCATTATTATTTTTTTCCTGTGGTTTGAATAGAGATTCAAATCAGGCCTACCAAATTTGTTTGAAATGAAACAGAAAATACAAATATGGGTGTGTATGCAAATACATTTATTTGTTTCTAATCTGCCTAATTAAATCAGCAATATGGTATCTGATGTCCATTAAAAATGTGGGTTTTGTTTTGGGTTATTTTTTTTCAGTGCCGGACTTGGAAAGTATTTAATGGTCAGTGGAAAAAAATGAGGAAGAGGAGGGTGTGGCTGCTGCTGGGAGGCTCTGGCCCTGCAAAGGGTCCCTGGCTCGTAGAGATGTGGTCCTGCATCAGCACAAAATGAAGACTTCTTTTAGGTAAAACTGAATTATTCTAATTATTCTTTTTTGTTGTCGTTGTTATTAATCAGAAAACAAGCGAGCATGTAATCCTGCTATTTCTTATGTCGATTTCTGAAGGCTGGTCAGTGGCCCTCACTCGAGTTTGGGAGCTTTATTCACATCTTGTTTTGCTCCAGGTTTATCAGTTCTTTCCCTAATCAGTCACGACAAGAGCAACAAAAACTAGTTTAAGCTCTGCAGAGTAATAAGAAAAGTAGTTTGATGTTTTGTTTATTCTGAATAGCCAGCGAGGGACTGATCCTGTGTGTGCTGGAGTGGATCTGTACCCACATCTGAATTTTCATTTCCACTCTGCATTGTGCCTTTAGTTCCTGAGCTGGCACATGTACACACAGATACTTCTGGCTATAGTTCTTTATATTATGGCCACAATTACAGCATCATCAAGTCTTGAAATGAGAATGAGAATATTTTCAGGTTACAATTCTTGTGGGATGAAATTTTAACAGTATTTTTAGCAAAACTGGATGCTGGTTTGATTTTTTTTTTCAAGACATAGGCCCCACTTGTTACAAGGGCAATTTGTTAATAATGCTGATTTACAATTTCAGTTTTGACCAGTTGATGTTAAAACTATTTTCATGCAGTGGTACAGTTTTAGCATTCCTTTTTTTTCCCTTTGCTGCTGCAAATACAGTTTGAGAACGTGTGAGTTCCACTGATACCATAAGTAAAGACAGCTGATGAAACTTCAGTAGTAAAACCACTCACCGGTGTGGTTAAAAATCTGCTCCCACATCTCATGTCTTATATTTGAGCTCATCATCTCTTAATTATGTATCCTTGTCTTCCTTTGAAGAGCAGCAGTGTGTGGGTTGTGGTGAGGTATTCTCACAGCTTGGGTGAATTGTTAGCCACAAGACCAAAGAGGGAGTGTAGCAAACCACTGTGTGAGTGGCAATATCCCAGGCTCTGACACACAACTTGCACTGCCTTGTAATTATTAAATGGGTTTTGCAAATAGTGATGCATGCATGGGAAAAAAGATAGTAAGATAAAAAAAGGAAATGTGTTTATATGTTACCAAGCAGAGCACTATATTCAATGTGTGTATAGTAAAAGAAAGTCTTACTATTGAGATTCTTGCTGATTATTTGTGGTGGCAGGGGGAGAGCAGGTGGCAAAGTGAACATACATGTTTTTCCATGTTTTTGTGACGTGTAAATGATGCACTGACAGCGTTGTGTCAGGCACCATAGCCAGCTTCGAGGATGAGGCATTTTGCTTTGGACAAAGTGAACTCGTCAATTTCTTTGTAATTTCTTTTGGCCACAGAGAACAAAAGTAGGAATTACTGCACTGGAACAGGCCCATGGTGTAATTAATGCCAAGTCTACCCTGACATTTTGTACAAAATTGATTGCTTGGTAAGAGAGTGAAGTTGACCAGCATCAGATCCTTTTGGAATACCCTGTCCTTGTCAGAACGTGCAGCAGGCAGGTCCCTTCTCTATGCACAAAGGTCTGTGTGGTCTTTCCAGCAAACAATCCCATCCAACCCTATATTTTTCTATTTTTCTAGTCTATGGATAGAATAATTCTTGCCTATTCCTGCTGATGTCTCTTAACAAGGCATTGATTTTTCGTATGCTCAGGCTGCACGTTGAAAAATAATAAATTCTTCTAGTTTGAATTTACTGCTTGTTTAATTCAACTGAATGATTTCCCTTTCAAGGCTGGAGGGAGGTGAGAAAGTCGGACAACAGATCCTGACTTTGAGACTGTGCATCTCTGTTGTGTTCCCTTTTGCTTGTGTGCTCACTAACATAAACAGTTTGATCACTGTAGGGTTTCATACATGGCAGTCTCTTATAAGTGACATTGTGGTAGACACCTGCCCTTGCACTCCTGTTACTTCTGTAGCTTTAATGAGGGAAGGCTCATTAGCATTCTCCAGGAAGCTCTTTCCCTGGCAGGCAGATATTAGAAGGATAATGTTTTCAGCACAGAACTCTTTTGCTGCTTGACTTACCTGCCATTATTGCATATCCCTGAAAGTTTCCCTTGATTTGTTATGGTGGCACCCAGGTCCTCCCCGTGGAGAATGTTGCAATATGATCTCCTTAGCAATTATAAAAAAATATATTTATTGTGTTTGGCATTCACTCAGCTTGGTTAAACCCTTCAGTAACTCCAGTACTCTCCCTTTCTTTGTCATTTTTGCCACTCTTAATTTTACAGTTGATCTTTCTAGGCACGAACTAAGGTTAAAAACTGATACCAGCATGGCCTCTGCATTCAACAGCTCTTAACATTTATCTTGTCAAAGTGTCTTTTCATTTGTACATTTTACTTTTGGCTCCTTAGCTTGTTTTTAATCAATACTCCAACTTCCAGTCGTGACTATTTTGTTTTCTTTATAGTCTTCATGAGTCACATTGTCAAAGCCCTTTTGAAAGGCCAGAGAAATAATAATGAATTCTGTGGATGCACTCAAAGTTTAAAAAGGCATATTTTTTTGCTACATTATCAATGTTGTTTTTCTCCCCATTATGTAATCCCTGCTCAGGCATTAAAGTTATAATCTTTTAAAGTAGCCTTCCAGACGGTTTACTGAATCACAGAATTCATTGGCATGTAATCTGGATCATCATTTGTGGCTATTTTTGAGGACTGCTGTCCCTTCATTCCTGATAGAAAAGTGCAGGTTTTTGTTGGAAGCCCTGCCTCCAACCTTGGGCTGCTTCTGAAATGCTGTGTGTGTCCTCAGAATTGCTTGCCTTTAATTTATCCCTTTATTTCAGCACTTTCTGTTTTGCTATCTGCAGTTCTTTCACCCTTTACTTGCAAAAAAATTGATTAATGGGATTTGCTATTTGAAAGGGCCAGAAGAGACAATTTTGTGACTTGAATATCATAGCTTTTTCAATCTGTATTAAGCCTAAAAACTTTTTTTTTTTTTTTTTAGCCTAAAAGGTACCTTTTGGTCTGTCTGGATTTCTGGGCATCAGGAGATAGAGAGGTAGAATATCTTAGAATATGAGGTAGGGTCAAGATTGCTCCACGCCCCAAAAAAATAGTGCAAAGATTTTGTGTCACAGAATTCTATTTCCTCTGTTTTCCTGTGTAAGAGAGGGGAATTCTTATTCCCTTACTTTCCTGAGTGTTGTTTTTGCTTCCCATCTTGGAGGGAGAGTGCTGTTGGCTGGTGTGAAAGAGAACTGAAAAAGAAAAGACTAGGAATTTCCACTGGAAGAAGTAGTGGGTATTTTTTATGAATATCCCAAATTAGGAACCCAGCTAACAAGAAATGTTAGTATGGTGATACAGGGTGAGAAAAGGCAAGGTTCCTCTTGTGCATAACTAAGTAGCTCAAGGTCATAATCAGCCATTATTTTTTCCGTGGTGTTTTCTGTCCTCTTTCTTCACTCCCTTTGTTTCCCAGTACTATTTCAGACTTGCCAGACAATTGTTGTGCAGTCTTCCTGCTTCTAATGTATGTCAATAAATTGTCCTTATGCCACTGGTTCAGTCCTTATGCTCCCAGTCTCCATTTTTAAATCTTAATGTGTAAGTATATTCTTTGTTCTGGTTGTTTCAGTCCAGTGCTTTTTGGAAAAGGTACCCCTTTGCCTCAGCCTGATACAAAGCTTTGCTCAGTACTCACATTGCTCTTGCCCACCTGCTCCTTCTGTGTCTGGAGATTTTGTTACCCTTTTTTCCTGATGGATATGCTATGCCTGCATAATCTTTTGTGCCAAAAAGCAGAGGGTTACCCTTGAAATCGATGGGGAGATCTGATGAACATACGACATTATTTTAAATACCTGCTGGACATTTTTGCTTTGTCCTGGACACAGCCTTTGCTAAACCTGTTCTCAAGGCTTTCTGGCTCCACTTTCTGTCCTTGGTTCCTGGTGTATAATAAAAAGCCCAATACTGTCACATCAGATTTCAGGGAGCAGCAGTCACAGGAAAATGTTGCTTGATTTGGTTGTTTCAGGCGCAGAACTGGGCAGGTGAGAGTTACTCTGAGTGCGACTCATTCACCTCCTGCAGTGGAATGATGCCCACCACAGTGCAGACACGTGGTCTGCTGGTTTCTTCTTTACTCTTGGCTGTGTTGGAATCTGCAGTAAGTTTGGGATTCCTTCTACTGGGGTGAGAAAAGATCAGAAACCAGAGGAGCAGGAACTGCGGTGGTGGGTGAATAAGGGCCAGAGCAGGCTGGGTGTAAGGAGATCCAGCTTGCCACACCTCTTGCATTAATTCATGCTGCTAGAAACTAAAAAGGTGAATATATTGTTATGGATCCAAAAATAGCTATTTTGCACTATGTGTCTGAGAGTGGAAGGACACCATCTCAGCCCTCCCCCTGTATGGTTCATGCTGTTTTGTGGGACTCTAGGACCTTGATTTTTGGAGTTTTGGCAACTCCTGGTCCTCTTCTCAGTGTTACTGGTGTTGGGTGTTCTCATGCTGATTCCAAATAATTTACCCAATGTGGGGTTTGTCTGTGGTGCTGAACTCCCTGCCCCAAAGACTTTGATCTAAGGCTTGGCCTCCTTGCCTGGCCTGATTCCTGTTATTTTCTTCTGGAAGCTCTAACATAACGTTCAGCTTTATCAGAGGTGCCTCTGCCTAAGGATAAAGAAGGGAAAATATCTTAGTCTGGACCACTCTCTTCTGTGTGCTCTTTTCCTCCTATTGTGGCCATCTAACTGGTGGTAACATCTGCATCCCAGTGAGCCATATCCTCACAGATGAGGAAACCAAGGCACAAGCAGATTTGGGATCATTCAGCAGCCCAGTGGATTAGAGTGAGAATGGAAAGGAGACCCTTCAACATGCTATCTCTATGTTGCCAATGCAGCATTAATTTAGCTGTTCCAGGAGATGTTTGTCTTAATACTCATATTAGTAACGATGTTTTAAGATGTTATGAGAAGTTGGTAAAAGAAATCTTAACAGCCAAAAGAAGTGCTTATTTAGCCTGATAAAGTTTAACAATCAGCATTCATGAAATTATATATTTTCAATTTATTTTCCTTGTTCTCCTCTTTGCAAGTGAGCCATCATGGAGTTAGCAATTGTCTGCGGTACCAGGCAACTTCTCTGCCCATCCACAGACTACAGGATATTTTAAGAATTTAATTTACAATAGTTACTTGCACTTTTTAATAACCACTTTAACACCCAGTCAATTTTATAAATCAACTCAGAATTTTTCGAAAGGCGGTACATATAAAAAATTGTAACGCGAGGAGAAGTTTTCACTTAGAATATTTTGATAACCTTAAAAATAATTTTCAAGCAGCTGACTAGCTCTGCAGAAATTAACCTGGTTCTGAAATGTGAATTTGTACAGAATTTTGCTCTGAAAATAATGTGGCACTGAGCCATGACAGCTTGAGGTGTCTCTTTTTTGAAGGGGGGTGGATGGGGAAGTCCAGTGATTTAGTGACTGAAGAGAGTTGCCACTTGCGTGAGCTCCATCCCTAGGGATATGACCTTTTTAATCCTCTTTAGTTAATGTATTGGTGATCTTTACTTAGGCAGAGTAAACAGTGCTGTTCTGAACAAAGGGGAGGTCATGCTTCCTGCATTACACTCTGACCCCGGGGTCACGGCCTTTGTTCACTTCTCAATGGGAATTGCTCTCCGAGGGCCACCACAAAACGGAGAACTAATTTCGGCACGTGCTGCCGGAGAATGGCAGAGTATCAGGTTTGCCTCAGCCCAACCTCCGAGGGCGCCCAGCTCGCAGCCAGAGGAAAAGTCAAACTATTTCAAAGAGGACGTATTAGCCCCTTAATTACCAGTGGCCGTGGCACTTAATCCCTCGTTGAACTAAATATATTGCTTGGGTCTTCCCCCTGTAATTCAATTGCTCACTTTTCAGCCTTTAATTTATTTTTTTTTTACCCCTGACTGGATTCTTCCAAAGGAGGAAGCCCAGACTAGTGAAAAATAGCGATTCTTCCCTTAAAAGAAAGTGAGAAAGCACATTGCAATTGCAGCATCAAACCTGGGCCTCTGAGGTCTCAGAATGAGCCTTGTTTCTCAGCCTGTAAGGACTCGTGGTGCTGTGTCCCAGAAGATTGGATTCAGCACCTTTTCCATAACTTTTTCTGTGTGGTGCAGCAGTGCCCGCACGCACAGGGCCCTGTGAGGCCGAGCATGGCAAGCCCGGGGTACTGAGCCAGACAGAACTGGAACTTCCTCGTTTTTATCACTGATTTTATGCAAAAAGGCTGGGATTTTTTTTCTTTTCTTTTTTTTTTTTTTTTTTCTTGGCTTTGAAAGTAACTGGTGGCAGAATGTGATGCATCTCATTTTTAGGTGCTGTGACTAGGGAACGTATATAAACATGGAAGCTGAGATAAATTATCTGGAAGACTTGCATACAGAAAACCACCACCTTTTACTGAAAGTTGGTTCTTTTTCATCTGTGTGCTCTTTTTGCTCAGCAGTAAAATCTGTGAAATACAATTTTTGATCATAAAATAATTAGGCTATAAACACATAACTTCAGCCAGCATATGGCTTTTCCACTTTTATCATTCTGTCAAAAATAAAAAAAACCCTAACCAAAAAAACCCTAATTGCTGATGACAGCCAAGTTGTGTAAAACACAGCAGGGTTAGAACTGAGCACAAGGAATCTGAGTGTATTGGGGGGAGCTTATAATGTTGCCATCACAAAAAAAAAACCAAAAAAAAAAAAAACACTACAATAGTAAATTTTGGAACTTCTGTGGCTGTCAACATGAATAGGATTAAGGTAAAAATATGTCTTTGCATTCCAGTCATTTCAAGTAAAACATTACATCCCTCTTTAAGTTTTCTTGCAGCTGAATTATTTAAACAAACACTTGTAATAATCTACTCTTAGACTTAAAAGTACATTCTGTAATACAGCAGAATGAGCTCTTTTAACAAAAGCAGTGGCTGAGCAGCTGAGCTGTGGCACCCTTTGAGGGAAAACTTGTATTCAGAGCTGAACCAAATGGGAGCAGCAAGTGATGCTGACTGCAGCAATACTGAAACCAGCCCTTCTGCCTCCCTTATTTGTTGTTGGAAATTCCCAAAGTCCACTACTTTTTAGACTTTTTTTATTGGAAGATAGAGTGGAAATGTGTGTTTACCTGTTTTCCACTAAAACTAATATTGTCATGTTGACATAAGTCTATTTCTCGCTTGTGTTGCTTAGTTAAAATTAATATGTTTACTAACAAATAAGTCCATCCCTTTTATCATTTTTTCAGTACTGGCATTGCTTTTCTGTTATCTGTGGTATTTTAGAGACTAAAAAGAGTCTCAAGGCAATGCTATTTGCATTATTTTGGGGTTTTTTTTCCTGCCTTGAAGCACTGATATGGTTGTGCTTTCTTTGGAGTAGAATTTTAAAATGTGGATAGCAGCTTGGAGTTTAAAAGAAAAGAAGTTAAGAAAATACTCAGCCAGTGTTCAGATTTTAAAAAACTTCTTTTTCTTTAGAAAGATATTGGAACCTTACAATAACTATAGGATGCCTGATGAAAGAAAAAACTAATTTTTTTTCAGAATGTATTAAACATTTCAGCATGCAGTGTGATAATTTAGATGCCATTGTAGAAGTGCCTCTTCTGAAGGATCCTTAGTGAAGGAAACCTTTTGGAATGCTTTTGCTTTGAACCTTCCTGACTCAAACCTCTCAGGATTTTTTTTTTTTTAGGTTTATTTTACTGTTTAAAAAAGAGCTTTATCTGTGGCAAGGTTTAGATTAATAGAATGAGCAGAGAATTGTCTATTTTACTGTGTGAACGTGGTTCCTCAGCATTACTATTTCTGGCACTGATTTTTCCAGCCAGTGTACCTGGTAAAGCTTAATGGTGGGTAAGATTTCTCTCATTTCCTAGACAAAGATGTTGCTGAAATTAAAACATGAGCTTCTAATTTTGGTATCAAAATTGTTTCCAAATGTGACCCCTGCGGTGAAAACCACGTAGGAACCGTTCATATTTAATAGCCTTCTCTCTTTAGCAACTGGTGTACACTTGTCTGTACTGCTTTTAATATGAAACCATTTCTGTTTCCCTGTTGATTTCTTTGATTCTCTGGACCATTGAAATATATAATGAAAAATTTTAAAAATAGTCCTGTAGAACATGTGGTTTGGTCAGGCTTTAGGTGTGCTATGGAAATTACGAAGCCTGTTCTTTACTTTTTGAAGATGAACATTTTTCTAAACACGAGGATGTATATTTAGGCCTAGTGTAATTCAGCCAAATTAATTTGATATGAATGCTTATTTTCCTTATTTGTCTTATGTCAAAATCTGTTCTTGTGCCTCCTTCCATTAAATACTTGAGGAAAAAGAAGTCTGTGAAAGTGTAAAAAAGCTACCTGGATGCAGATAGCTGCATATCATACGTTCATGTGTGTGTGGTTTTTAAATTAATACTTGGGTGAGCAGAAAATACGAGACAGACGTCAGTTGCACCTGTAAAAATAAAAAGGCAGCTTCTCTGGGAAACTGCATGGCTCAGTTTTTCTGTGGTAAGAGGATCCTTGCCTTTTCCACTGACGTTAACCCCTTTGGAAGGAAAAATGCATGACAGCCTCAAAATGGTGCTCTCTGTTAGGGAAAGGCAAAGATGAGCTGGAACTGTGCAGTGGTTCAGTCACAAAAGGGCCTTTTCTAATAGATTGCCAATAATTTTCTTAGTGAATGTGTTACTCCTATAGAAATGTCCCCATGAGCGTGGGATCCCTATTTGCTGCCCAAACAGTCGTGTAAGTGCAGTTTTAAAGCAAAACTGTTTTTTCAAGTCCCCACAATGAGTCTGAAGTACCTGTTTTGCTTTCCCCTCTGAGCTGAACACTCAGGGCATGCCAGCTGAAGGCTGGAACGTTCTGGTCTCCAATGCAGTGCTTTATTCAGTGAAACCCCTCATGTTTATGTCAGGTGTGGGAGCAAGGTCCTGCATCCAGGCAGTGCCAGAGCAGGGAGCCTCCTTCCTTCTCTGGTGGGGATGAGTTGTTACAGTAACACCGAGGATAAAATTCCTGCTGGTGCAGCATCAACTTCTTTTATGTAATTCTTACTCTGTATTTAAGTTAAGGTTTTTAAAATGTCGCATTTGTTTGTGTAACTAGAAAAACAATGGTCCTGAACTGTGCCTTCCATTGATTTCCCTGTTGTATTTCAAATGTAATCCTTCATTAGTAATCTTTAGACTGCATTAAAAAATATTATAATTTCTATTGTGCAGAATTACATAAACAACGTTGATTTAGAGTCTTATTCTAGTAGTATTCACACTTACTGCACTGTGCTAGCATGAGACTATAACTGCATACATACACATACATACCTATATCCTGGTGTCCCATGCTGCACCCATGTACAGAAGGGACAGGCTATGGGATTTTATTGAAATGGTTGCTGGGATGAGGTGAAATTGTTTAATTTTATTACAAATAAATGACAGAAGTAATATGAGCTTCAGACATCAACTTTAATTTTGGTTTTTGACTTCCAAATTTTTTTGAAAAGCAGCTGTATTTCTAATTGAGTCAGGGGGACGTCTCCACATCAAACCCAGTCACATTCTCCTGTTTCCAAGAGACAAAAGGTCTGGGTTTTTCTCCCTGTACAGTTTTCTTACTAAGTACCTTGTTTGCATTAGAAAAAATACTGTACAGTTTTCTTGAAATTTTTGGTGCATCAAAAAAAGTCATTGCGTTATATTTCTGTTGGTAACTTTTTCTGGGAATATACATTTACGAGTTGACCTTTTCATATTTCATTGCTTTGATCAGCCATCTAAAATATTCAGTAAAATGCTTTAAGGCCCTAAGAAAAAAATTGCTAAATTTGAAACTTGATATAACCGTGGATTAATCACAGATATCCCCTGGGATGAACTGAAAACACAATTTGTTGAATAAGTCTGGAAGCAGGTTTTCAGAATTTTGCTCCCCCCCCTCTTTTTTTTTTGTGCAATGCCAGTTTTAGTATTCATGCTGCATTTTATTAGTGTAGACAACATAGCAAAAACTTAATTTGGCCTTTTCCTTATGAGAGCTTTTGTGTTGGTAATAAACTTCAGTAAAATCACCTTTATTAAATTATGGCACGCATTTAATTGCATGGATGCTGATTTGTCTTTGAAACAGCAAAACGAGAAATTAGGGGGGAAAAAAAGATACTTTTTGCACTGAATTTCTGCTTTGCTGACAATACCAAAATGACCCTTCTTTCTAAAACCCATTTTACACACCAGTGTGGAGTGGCAGCCCAGGAGGGGCACGGCCTCATCCCAAGCCTTGGAACTGGCCCTTTCTGTTTTATCACCTGCGCCTCTGTGCAGGACATTTTGTTCACTGCAACTGAAACGTAGCAGAATCATGTTAAAGATGATTTTATAACTTCAGGCATCCCTTTGAAATTCATGAAACTTAGTAATGCACGTGTGACAACTCCACTAAGTGAGACACGACAGACAGAAAGACAAAAGAATCAAATGACACCATTCATGGAACACAAAACTTAAAAAATACTGTCCTTTTTTCACAACTATGTATTATACCTGCAGCTGATACCAGGAGTGTAAAAGCCTGTATTAATCTGGCTGGATAAATACATGAATACTTCCAGTAGGTTCATTATTCTCTTGACATTATATTTAATAATAATAATAATAATAATAATAATAATAATAATGTTTCAATATCGTTCATGTTAGGAGAGGTTTTTTTTTTCAAGGAGAGGAATTTAAATTTACCAGTGCCAATATATTGTTACTCTGTTTAGGTTCCAGTTATCCTTTAGATAGCCAACCTGAGGTGCACCTTGTGTACCCTGTATTTTACCTTTAATGGGCTCAAAAAAAATGGTAACTTGAACTGTACACCTGAATTTGGCCACACAAATACATCTAATACTAACACTCAACTCACAAACAGAATTCTCTGTCTACAACCATGTTGGATTGTCTCTGTGTGTAGTAAGTAATTGCAGTTATGCTAGGAAAGTGATCCTGTAATGGAAGTCCCTTTTTATTTTCTTACAGTTCATGCAAATTTTTCAGCTTTGCTAACATTTCACTACCAAAAAAAACCACAAAGGAATTTGTGCTCTGTGTAAATTTCACGTGCATTGCAATTCACTTTGTACAGGATTCTTGCACTCTGGTGTAATTAAAACACAGATACTTAATACAAGAGAACTTGGTCACTGGACTGCTCTTGAGTAGTTAAAAAACCTGTAAGTAATTTATGAGATAAAGGAATTTTAAGCCCTTTTAGACCCGAGAAATCATAAATTTTCAATGAAGATTTCATCATGTGTATTTGCTTACTTTTTGCAGCTTACCATTTTCTAAAATCAAACTTTTTTTCCCCCCCCAGTGTGTTAGTTTTCCTTTCTTTTTCTTCCCTTCTTTTTTTCCTGGATCCTTTTTTGTGTGAATCTCCAGCCGCTCTGTCTGGGAGGCCCCGGTTGTGAGCGGAGGGTTTGAGCGCGGTGCCCCGGGCAGAGCTGGGTGCCCGCTCGCAGTCCCGGCGCTTCAGCCGGGCTGCCGGAGCGCCGCCCGGGACGGACAGACGGACGGACAGAGCTAGTTCCCCGTGCGGGACGGACAGACGGACAGAGCGGGCTCCCCGTGCGGGGCTGCCAAGGCACCGCCGCTCACTCACCTGCGCCCGGCGAGCGCCCGCCCGTCCCGAGGCAAGAGTAGAGTAAAAAAACACCGGGGAAAAAAAAGCTGCAAGATAAACATTATGTCGGCAGCACCCTTAAAAACCTGCTCGTGCAACCACCCCTTTTAATGACTCCTTTCTTAGAGGAAAAAAAAAAAAAATTAAAAAATAAATCACTCGTCCTAGTGCCAGAGCTTCACTTATGTTGATACCGGTTTAATGCCAAGTTTTCTGTACAACACTATGGTTGAAGTTTATGCAATACAACAGTATTGTTAAAGTACAGTGTACTGGAGGAAGTGTTTTTGCAAAATGCTTCATTATGTTTTGAAGGGAAGGGTGTAGAAATACATCCCCTTTCGGCTTGCTTTTACAGTTTAGATCATTTCAGAATTGCCTATTTGGTATTTCAGTGTTTTCCCCCTATAATTTAGTAGGCCACTGATCCACTGGAATTAATGCAAGTTATCCAGCAGTAAATAGAACTTTCCTAAGTGACCTGCACAAAGGCACTGTGTGTAATTGCTGTCCTTTCTCTGAAGTGTGCACCCCTGTAATCCCCACACTGCTCCTTTCAGGGAGTGGTGCACAAGGCTGCTTTGCTTTTCTAGATAGATTTTAATTATTTTTATTTTCAATTCCTAGATAGTACCACTAAAAACAAAAGCTGTCTAAACATTAAGTAAGATTATTCTTGGTGATTTTTTTATAATCTACACTGGCATTATTTTAGTGATACAATAAAATAAAAAAGGAGGAATTTACACTTTTCTGGATAACTTAATCTTAAAAAAAAGGAAATATGTGTATTGGATTATTTTTAAAAAAAGCAACCTAAGACTGCACCTGATCATCTTATATTAAATATTTCTGAAGGCTGTTAGATTACAAACCACCCCATATTGCAAATGAGCTGTATTATCTGGAGAGCAAAAAATCATGATCTATTTAGAGGTGACCTCAGTGTGGATGTCTCTCTCATACTAAACTGAGAGCAAAGAACAAGAGATGCCACTCTGAGTTAAAATACAAGGAAATTAATTAGTGTTCATCAGGAGTATTTATAATGAGTTTCCAATCGACAGAACTTGAGATAAAGGAAAAGAAAGGAGATATAAAATTCAGTAATAGTATAATCTATGGTATGAAAATAGTAGCTTACTACTATTTGCATAATTTGAATTTATTCAGGCATGATGAATCTTTAAATAATTCTTCCACCTCCCTTTTTGGAATTTTGGAATTCCATTTCTTTTAAGTGAGGCTTACAAGCTGGACTTGAGGTGATTGTTTTCCTGTTTCCTGAATTCCTAATTTTTCAGTTCTGTGGTAACCTAAAGTTAGACAACTTTCAACCTTACTTCACAGCTGTGGTGACAGACAATGCATTTTTGTGTCTCCTTGAGGAAGGGGAGCTTTGGGTGGATGAATACGAGCCATAGTTGTGTAAAGGCACGGCACTTTTAACCCTCCAAATGCACCAGAATTATCCACATTAGGGGCAGGCAAAAGAAGGGATGAACCTCAGCTGTCTTCACATTAACAAAAAATGAGAAAGGAAGGGATAGGTATGGAGAGTAAAAAACAGGAGGACCTATGTTTTATACAGAAAGTAGAAAAATAAATAGGGAGCTAAAAGTCGTGCCTGAGAAACAAGGGGGAAAGTAATTCAGAAAGCTGATTAAATACAAGTAAAACACTCTGAACTAAGCAATTTGTCTATGTAAGTCTGATCCTTCTCTAAAATATAGGTCTGTCTTTTATATTTCGTGGGCATTAAAAGTTTTTCACTGCTCTATTACATGTAGTCTCTTTTTTACTGTGCAGGGTTAACATTCTCATTTGTGGATGTTATGTTAAAATAAATACTATCAGGAATGTCATGCCATCATTTTAAAACAAAAATTGTAAGAGTTTTAGCTGGATGTGCTGGCTATCTGCTGCTAGGGCTGAAATTTTGCTTGCTTTCACTTTTTAACCACCCAGAATTTATGCACATCCTCTGCATCCACAGTCTATGTGCAATAGAGACCAGTTATTAGAAGAGGTCAGAATTACTACGTGTCATTTTACCGAAATAAATATTTGTGGGAAAGTTACTGTTTAAATATCTTGTCAACTGTGTCCTGATAATCTCTAGTATGCTTTTACTATAATTCCCTAAGAATAAATATTAGAAACATTTTGTGGTTTCACACCATTAAAAAGAAAAAAAAGTTGGTAAGGGAAAACCATAAAACATATATTTTGCTTACAGAAGAAATGTGTATTCTCCTCAGAATGCTGGTGGTTGAGCATTTTCTGGAGATCTGAGGCTGGATGGAAGTGGGTAACAGAGGTTCCCTAAATTTGCCACGGCAGGAGTCGGTGGGGCTCGGAGAAAGGCACGTGTGGCACCCCGTGCCCTGTGGCTGGGACTGAGCACTCTGAGAGCAGGGCTGGCTGCTGGCAGGCCTGGGCTGGGGCAGGAGCTGGGGCTGGGGCTGGGGCTGGAGCTGGAGCTGGGGCTGGGGTTGGAGCTGGGGCTGGGGCTGGAGCTGGCACTGGGCTCCAGGGCCAGGCTGCTGCTGCTGCTGCTGCTGCAGCCCGGGCTGGGCTGGCCGTGCCAGGCACAGCGCCCACGGCTCTGCCGCTGCCTCTGAGCCGGGTACCTGGGCCTGGCACAGAGCCTTTGTCACCATCTCCACCACAGCTGGGCACGGGAGGTTATGGAAGGAGGAAATGCTCTTTGGAAAGAGCCTCCGAGTGCGAAACCCTCCGCTCCATTTTGCAGGATAGTGCGTTGGAGAGCAGCTGCTTTGGATGGGATAGAGACAGATGTATGTCTATGGGTTTTCTTTTCACGTTGCAGTTTTTTCTATCACCTCATGATCAATACTTAGTGGAATTAAATATCAATTAATATATTGTTTTTCCTGAAGAATATTTTACAAACTTCAATACACATGGTATTGACTTTTCCAATCAGCTGAAGCTGCCTAGCTGCTTTAAAAGTACATCAGGGAAGCAATGTATGGCATAAGCAATGTGAATAGTAAGTGAGAGGGTCAACTATGACTTTCTTTAAGTAACTATCTGATCCCTTTTTTCTTAAGGTAACATATTTTCCACAAAGAAGATTCTTCAAGGTTGAATCTTGTACAGTCTCCTCCCCCTCTCCACCCTCCCCCCCCTCCACCCCCCCCAGTGCAGGGCAAATCAAATGCTTGACAACGTTTTTTGTTAGGAAAGCACATGAAAAAAAAATTTGAATATACCAATAACAGAAAAAGTCTATATATTTTTATTGCAAGAAGGAGATTTCATTGGCTGAATGAAATGGCGAGATGTGACGCAAAAGGACACTTGGACGGTGGAAATGCTGATGTATGCCAAAGCAGGCGCACCAAGAAATGCTGTTGCTATGAGAGAAACAGAGGGAGAGGGAGGGAGGGAGGGAGAGACCGTGAGAGAGCAACTTGTGGAGGCCTTAGTTTTCCTTTTTGGCTTATAGCAGAGAGAGACTGCAACGTCTCCCGTTTCTAGCAGGGAGGGTTCAGGAGCTTCCAGTGGGTATTTTCATGAGGCTGAGCATTTAGAGGAGAGGAGGGAGATGAGAGAGATGCAGGTCACCTTAGAGCACAAAAGCAATTGCAAAGTAGGAGGCTGTATGTACTGAGCCAATGATCTGTGCTATGATAGATATACAAATTAGTACGGCAGATGAAGCAGCTTAGCTCATTATCCACCTGATGGTACTGAGACTTAACAATTCAAAATGACAGAATTAAAATGCAGGCACACACAGACACACACAGACATATATTTATAATGACCCCACCTTTTCATCTTATGAATTATCCAGCTGGGATACCGACGTCTCTTGTGTGATATTCTTAAAGAGCTGCAATAAATTCACCTTGTGAGTCCATGAGCCAGAAAAAGGGGAAAATAATTTGCAGGAATTTTTTTTGTCTATCTTCTTCGGCAAGGGGGAAAAAAGTTTGTGCTATGAACTTAGCCTAGCAGCTTCTGGAACGTGAGCCAAAAGGGGCAGGAAGTTGTTTTACAATAGCGTTACAGTGATCTGCCACAAATGGAAAAAGCCAAATGTTGGACTCGGCAAAGAGAAAAAACATCCTTCTCCCCCTCGCTTCCCTCCTCTTGCCCCTTAAGAGAGAAAGAGGGAAAGGAACGCTGAGCTAGAAGTTCTTTTTTAATTACTTCTTGTAAGTAATTGAAAGATTATCTTACTTGCATATTCCATGGCAAGCAGGAGGGAAAGAAGTATCAAAGGGACGTTTAAAAAAATGCACTTGGTAACTAGCAACGGGACTTTTGGCACAATTCCTTGAGTTTGCTTGAGGTTATGGAGGGGGATGGGAAGAAGAAAAGCAAGTCGACGCAGCACGTTTTCTTTAAAGAAGGGGAGGGTGTTTGGAGGCAAAACTATATAATTTTTTCTTTTTTTTTTTTAAGGAAATGTATGTTGATCTTCTGAAGCTGAATCCTCAGGCATTTGTGGCCCGTCCTTGCAGCCTGGTATGTTTTTTGTGAGTGTGTGCGAGCGCTCTCAATCAAACAGCAATCATGGCAGCTGTTTTTCTTCCAGCACAGCAGTTGAGCTGTCTCGCCCAAATGCTTATCAGCTTTTGACTCGGTGCCAAGAGAGTTATAAGGGCCAAGCAGCCTGAGCTTGGCTGTGCAGCTGGTTTGGAAGTAAGGGCATGAGAAAACAAAATCGCAAAGTTTTTCTGTCACATACAGTATTTACTTTTTCAAATAGCCATTTTCAGCTCGGTACGTTGGGGTTGGTTTTGTGTGTGTGTGTGCTGTAGTTCGTGGTCCTTGCGGACTGCTGTGTTACGCAGAGCGGTGTAGGTGTGTGACTGCAGAGAGGAGCCTCTTCTCTCCGTTTAATCCCGGGAGATATTTCCGTAGAAACCACCCCCCCACACACACCCCCACCTCCCCCAATTAAAAGCTTCATTAGCCGCACTGCCCTGTCAAGCATATTGCCATAGCGTGGGTGCATTTACATTCCAGCGCAGCGCCTTTCCTCCCATCGCTGCCTCTCTGCCGGGTCCCCTCCCGGCGGCGCCGTCCCCATCGCAGCCCCCGGCCCGCGGGGGTCCCCGCCGGGGGTGGCAGCAGGGCCGGGCTCGCTGCGTGTCCGTGTGCTCGTGGCTGCGGGGGATGGAAAGGAGCCTGTCCGCGCAGGGCCGTGCCGCTTTCATCATCAGCTCCAGCCCGCTGCGTTTCGCTGGCTCACGTCGTCCTCCTCCTCCTCCTCCGCCAGACTGCTCCAGTCGCTCACAAGAAGGAGGCTGGACTCTGGAAAGGCGGCTGCTGCTCGCATTCTTGCTGCAAGGGCCTCCCCTTCAGACGGCCTTTGCCAGAGCAGAACTTTTAAAAATGCTGCAGATAGGATCTTCTTTTTCTTCTGCTTGCCTGAGCCCTCCTCTCCTCTCCCAGCGTTCCCGAGCGGGGCTGGTTCTCGCCTCTCCTGCGCTGTACATCCCAATGCAGAGGGCAAAGCGCCGAGGGCTCGCCCCTCTGCTCATCCCTGTCCCTCACTCCCTTTTCCCTCTGTTAAGGAAATGGATTCCTTTGCCTGAGCAATGACTCGGGCTTTGCAGGTTTGTGTGCTCTGAGGATGAGGCTTTTGCTGGTGATTTTCCTCCTTGGAGTCCCCGTGCACAGTGCTGCTCAGGGAACGAGCCTCTTGCTTTCTCTGCCTTTCTCTTTCGTAGAAATATATTTTTAATGGCTGTAGGTATCTGCACCATGTGAAATAGGGCGTGTGATATCCCTCCAAACCCCCTGTAATTGGACCGTGGCTGAAAAGGAAATATGGGGGGGATGTCTGGGGGGGCAGGGGGTGCACAGGCGGTTTCGTCCTTGCAGACCTTCCCCCCGCCTCCCCCTCCCCTTTTCTCTGCTGAGGAGGGAAAAGGGGATGTGCAGTAAAATGCCGTCTCTGGGACAGGTGCCAGCTCCCAGACAAAAGAAGTAAAATAGGCGGTAAAGAGGGAGGGGGTTGGGGACGGGGGGGAAATTAATAGGCAACAAAAATAGGAATCGAAAATCTCCGAGAGGCTGGGCTGGCGAAAGGGCTGGTGCCCGAGCGGCCTTTTTGCTGAATATTTTGTGTGCGATGGGTGGGAAGGAGAAAGTTGCGGCACACTTTTTATTCCCGTCTCCTCTGCAGACGTTTGGGAGCATGAAGGGAGGATGCCTTTTTTTTTTTTTCCTTCCCCCCCCCACCCCCCCTCGCTTCTTCTTTTCCCTCCTTTCTGCTGAATTATTCATATTGTCAGTGGTGAAGCCAGGACTATTAGCATGCATCAGACATGCTGTTTGTCTGTTTGCTAACATTCTTCATTCAAGACTTGTTAACTACCAGACAAGCTTAACACGCTTCTCTTTTTTCCCCTCCTCTCCTCTTTCCCTCCGTCTCTCCCCCCTCGCTCCCTCCCTCGCTCCCTCCCTCCCCTCTCTTCTCCCTTCCCTTCTGCCCGCTCCGCTCCCTTCTCTCCGCCGCCGTCCCTGCCGCCCCTCGCTCGCAGCCGCCCATTGTTGCCGGCGGGCCCGGTGCGGGCGCGGGGCGAGGCCGCCTCCCGGGCCTGCCGGGCCGCGCAGATGCGCCGCCTCGCCCGGAGCCTCCCGCCCGCCTTGCCGGGGACTGCGGAGCCGCCAGGGGAACACCCAGCGCCGCATCCACCGGCGGCTCGCGGGCCGCCGTCCCGCCCTGCCAGGGTAAGCTGCTCCCGCCGGAGCGCAGGGGATGCCAAGTGGGAAAATCAAGTTTCGGGAACTACGTGGGGATCGGCACATTGGCTCGCGTCTGCCTGATCATTTATGATTAACCAGGAGTGCGTTATCAGCCCGGCGAGGTCCAGGCTCGTTCGGGAGGATCGCTTTGCTGCCTATTAAGGATGTGATAGACTAATATTTGCTATTGTTGCTGTTTTTTAGGTTCTCTTCTCCCTCTCTATCGAGTCTGCCCCTCCCTTCGCTAGCCTGTTTAAAACCAGCAAGCTTCATTTTCTTAGCAGACAAAGGTCGATCACAGCTTTTATTTCTGAATGCAAATGTTCTAGGACTTGTGCCAGTCCTGCCTTCATTGAGCACAATATAACTGCTTTCCTGAATGGCGCTTCCCCCTTCCCTTTTAAAAAATAAAAATAGAAGGGGAGCTTAAGAGAAGAAACAAAGTTGGGCGGTGCAAGTTTTTTACATTTATTTAATATTTCAGTCTGTGTGAAGCGTTATTAAGCATCCCTGTGCAGAGCAGCTGTAACGTAGCCACCAGTCAGTGCATGGGGTTTATTTGTAGGGACACATACGAGAGAAGGGACCTGGTGGCATTGCTCAACTCCTGGCTTTGCAGGTAACTATCTGATGCTCTTCACTGATTGTATCTCATCACAGTTACATTTCCTGATTTTCTTAGCGACGTGAATTTCAACGTAAATATTTTCATAATTCATGTTTAAATGTTTTGATACTTGGAATTGTTCATGATTAGTTTCTAATTACAATTTTTATCATATATTTTAAAAATGATGTTTTTCAAGGCCTTTAAAGGTCCATAAGTGCCAAAAGTGTATTTTCTTTTTATCTTTTTACGTATGCGACCTGGCACTTGCTCACGCACACTCCCACTCTCTTTCTCTTCGGGTGTTAATGAAGGAATTTATTTCAAGTAGAATACTTAAATATTAGAGTAATGCCATTTATAGACCAAAGTAGCATGTGGATAGAGATATAGTGAGTTAGGTGCAATTTGACAGATAGTTAAACACTTAGGATTTATTACCACTGTGAAATTGCCAGACTTACAATAATAGGTATTTTCAATTCTTTATATAGAGTAATCTTTGTGGAAATTAAAGTATCTGAAAATAAATATATTTTAGGGCACTTTATGAGGAAACTAGTCCTTTCTTATGTATTTCTAAACCAAAATGCTTTTTCTGCACACTGGAAAAAATGGGAGACTTGTGTAAAATACTGTAATCTTTTCCTGTTAATTTTATTTATGTCTAGTATTTAAAGTAAATAACAGACCAAATACAAATGATTTCAGAGGCTTTCTCTGCAAAAAAAAAAAACCAAAAAAAAACTCAACCAAGTAAATAAAGCCCCCCCCACCAAAAAAACCCCAAAATAATTTGAAAATACCTTGTGACTTATATAAAAATAATTTTAAATTCAGGCCATTGACAGCATTGTATCAAAACCATCTCCGTATTGGCATTGCATTAGAAGTGTTTTATGGCAACATAAACTGAAATACAACTCATAACTTTAAGTAGTAAAGCAGTATTTATTGGCTGATCATACTCAAAGTAACTAGAGAATATTTTAGTGAACTGTGTAGATTAAGAAAGGAATTTAGGAGCATATGGCTTGGTGATAGCTAAAATTAATTTCTTCAAAGGAGTTTTTAGAGGCCTGTAGCAGCTACGTGGTACAATGCAAATAAAATCTTAGTTGAGGGTTCACAAACTGCTGAACACTCCTCACTGAGAAATTTCAGAGTACTCGGCAGTATTGCTGCTAATGATGCTATTTATCTAAAGAAGGTTTTTTTTTATCCTTAGGTTTGTAATACTTGGGGGCTGCTTTGTTGATGAGGACTAGCTTAAAGGAATATAAAATTGTTTCTCACATATTAGTTCATTATTTTGCGGAGGCTTGCTAGAAATTAACTCCGCAAGTAAAAGCAGCAGAATTGCCTGGTTTATTTCACAGTGAGGGTTTCTATAAGTGTGCTGATCATAGCAGTGTATAAAGACCACGTGCATGTTAATTGAAGAGGGATTAAAATCTGTTCATTAGATGGCAATTTCCAGGGTTTAAATTTAAAATTATTTTTAGTCTGTAACTTGAAATATAACTGCTGATAGAACTATTCAGCCCCTCAGATGAATGTGTGCAGAAATTATGCATGTGAGCTGGAGCATTTACATTTTGAAAGTGTTTTGTGTTGGAGTGCCAAGATTCTCGTACAAAATGTTTGGTGCATGTAATGAAAAATGAAAAGCATAGACAATACTTTGCTTAATTAAAAGATTTATTTTATAGCTGGCTAGGATGAAGTTTGGCATATTTTCAGATAATAATTACGAAGTTTTGCATATTTTCAGGTAATAATTGAGTGAAACAAAATTAAAATAATCTATGATAGAGCAAGTTGAAGGCAAAATGAGCGTTTCTCCCTCATCTCAATCCTCAAAATGCAGTTTTGTCCTTCGAAAGGAAATTTAAGGAGTTGCTGATAAATGAACTGTCTCTTGTTAACCTCCCACCTATCTTGGCTGAAAATGTGGCTTTTACCTGCTGGTGTGGAGAGCGAGGGGAACACAAGGGTGAGGTCCATGTGCTCTAGGCCTGAGAGGGTGCTGGGCAGAGCCGAGCTCTGTGCGTGGCACAGCAGTGATCCCACAGGAGCAGGATCTGCAGGCAGGCAGGCTACCATGGGATCCTCACTGCCAGAGATAGCAACTGGGCCATCTGGCTGAACTTTTGCAAATTAATTGTAATTTCGTCCCAATGAACGTTGCCAGGTTCGGATCAGGTTAAGAGAGATTTTATTGTGGGTAAAGGAGAGGGAAAAGGGAGAAGGAGAAAGGGAAAGAGAATGGAGCGGGAGTTAGCTCTTCTAGATGTGAGTGCAGTCCGGGGTTCTCGCCTTTGTTGAATGTGTGAGATGAGTAGGACTGAGAGGCTGGATTGTATTTTGTGTGGCTCTGTGGGTACAGCACTGTCTTCTCAGAGTGCATGCCAGGTATTCATAAACCTTCGGTGGCAGCTAAGGAGGAGTAAAAGGAGTGGAAGGAATGCCTTTTCTCATCCAGTATTCTTTGGGGAAAAAAAAAAAATTTTTTTTGGGTTTTTTTTTTGGAGGGGAGGATGTAATTCACATCCACTCAGTGCTTCATCAGCTCCCCTGCGAGCAGAATGGGTTCTGTGCTGCGCTCGGCCTCCATCCGTGTGCCACATGTTCCATAAAGCTTGGCAGGGCCTTGGTGCTCAGAGCCTGCCATGCACACGGGTGCTCAGGGCAGGGGCAGGCCCGTGATGGTGACACCTTCCCTCAGGAAAATGGAAATGTGCTCTAATTAGGCATTTTTCCTGCTAACTGCATCAGTCCCTCGCAGCTTGAAGCAGGTGCCGGTAATCAGCCCTCCCTCCTCCCCCTGCAGTGGTGGTGCTTGTGCAGGTCTGACATGCACAACAAAGCCACGCTGCCACAGTTCTAATGCTGCTTTATGGTGCCTGTACCTGTCTGAGAAGGGGGAAAAATAATTTAAAAATATGATTGCATATGTTTTGTTTCTCAAACAAGACACAGTGTGGAGTGTGTTCCTTCGTAGCTGCATGCGTGTTGGTGCAGCGTGTGCTCGCCCGGCGCGTTTGATTGTCGCAGAGATAAGTGTTCATTTATTCAGTGTGTGTGCAGCTAGACTCACGTTTGCAGCCAGAAGACAAAAAGTTGGAATCCCTGTAGCCAGCACAATGGGCGTTCCCCAGCAGTGATCCCAGCAGATAGCAAATGGACGGGTAGGTGTTTGGAAGTGCACACGCACTTCAGCAAGTCCTGAGTTTATCTGCTCTAAACTGTACTGGGCTGTGCAGATCTGTGCTTGTTTATGCATGTGGCTCCATACCTGAGCCACAATACATTGAATTCTGTTGAGCTGAGTTTGATGGGCTTTGGAGCAATCCCCCTCTACTAGATATTCACTTGCATAGTCTGTGTGCACATTTGTGGAATCACTAATGATTCTGGCCTGTAACTTCTCACTAGAGAACAAACCAGTCCGTGATTCTCTTAGCAATGGTGCAGAAATCTGTCCACAGGTATTCCTCTGCACTCACAGAGGCTATTTTAAATCTCCAGTTCTAGAAGGGTTTTATTTAAATTTGACTTAGGATCTCCAAAATAGAATGTAATTCTGTTCAAGACACCTTCATTTGTAGAGGGATATGTAGGAATAAAATGCTCCAGATCAGGCCTTTTGCAGCCTGTCTTTTTTAAAAAATACACCATCAAATATGAGATCTCATAATTTTGAGTTGCCCTTTATAAAAACTGTCTTTTTTCACAGATTAGTGTTACCATTTATTTAGTAGTTGTATACTCCTCGTTCTTGCATACGTTTGAAATTTGCTGTTCTGTACCTCTGGAAACAAAGGATCTGATCCAAAGGCCTCAGAAGGCGACAGGGTTTTTTCACTGACTTCAAATGGGATTTGAATTAAGACTATATACATAATAGTTTCAAATAAAGATCTGAGTGCTACAGCTGAAGTTATTCACAGAACTTTTCAAAACTCTCATAAAAATTGTCTAGGCGTGATGCTCCAAAATACACATCTAAGCATGAATCCTGTTTTGTTGTTTTGCTTTAAAAAAAAGGGGGGGGGAGGTGGTGCTCCAAAGAGCTTTATCTCACTGGTGCTCCAAATGAGTGTTCTATGAATAAAAAAGAGGGAATGCTGGGTCAATATTTGGTATGTAGCTGATGCATTACCTTATGCATTCTTTATTTAAATTAGAGCAGCCTTTTTGGAAGCAGTCTATAGATCTGAGATGGCAAGGTACTGCCTATTTATTTTTACACACGTAAATTTAAATTAACCTCAACCGTCGTATCCTGTTATCTGCCAAGGAAAACATTTAGCTCCTGTCCAATCTGTGTGGAGTTTCAAAGTGATTTGCTCTTTTCAAACTTGTTAAAGCGCAAATAGAAAAGTAAATTGCTTTGCATACCGATCGAACATTTTGCAAAGGGGAGGGAAGAAGAGCTAAGGAAAAACGAATTTACTATTATAATAACCAATATACCTTTATCAAATATTAATTAAGTCATCATTTTCTACAGCCCTTGATTGATTGCATTTGAATTGCTGACTGATATTTTGCCATACTTTAAATCTGAAGGACACTTAGCGTGTTGCCCATTTATTCAGATACCTTCACACAGATATGTTTGCTGTGGCATTCATTCAGCTCCTGAAGTTCTTTTGTCAATGTAAGCAGACATTTCCAGAGGAGAGGCCAGCTACAATTTCAATAATAAAAGAGTTCACATGGTTTTATAACTAGAGAGGCAAATATTTTTGGAGTGCCAAATTAGAAGAAATAGTACTATTTAGACTGGTGTTGTTTTCTTTATTTTTCTCTGGTTTTTTTTTCCTCATTTTACGTAGTTTCAAAAGTAGAAAAATATCCTGCAAACAGGAGCTGGAAGACAAGGAGCAGCACCATCAAGTCTATTTATTTTAATGCTGGGGGGACAGGCTGCTGAGCTGAGTAGCTTAGAGAAATACGTGAGAGCAGAGCGTTTTTGTTTTTCACAGCCCTGCTAGGCCAAGGTGTTTTACACTGAACTTAATTCCTCAGAGAGAGGAGTCACTTTAAGGGAGCTGTAAAAGTGGTCACCAAATGCTGGTTTTTTCACACAAGTTAGGTTATTATTTCTGAAGCACTGCTCACAGTGGCTGCTCTCAGGGCATGGCAGTGGCATAGGTGATCGAGGAGGGGCTGTTCTGTGGGAGAGTTCATTTGCATTTTCATCTGCAGGGTGTAATAACCATAAAGCAGCTACAAATATTGACAGTGTCTCAGATGGACAGTTGTTTCAGTTCAGGCAGTTCTGTGTTGGTGAACACGAAGCTTTGACATGGACTTGTGAATGCATTGGCAATCTTTTCAGAGCTGCTCTTGGTTTTTTTTTGGAATGCAGTCTGCAAAAGGCTAGGAAGGCTGTTTTGTTGCATCCAAGAGATTTTGATCGCTGTATTTGTTTTGCTACCCAAACACAAAGAGCTCTGGTATATTTACTTCTACATTTGTATATACAGCAAGTATAATTTTCAAAAGATTTTCCTCTTTGATAAATAATTCTTTATTTTTTTCTTTTTTATGTATATATTTATTTTTCTCTCTGGTTGCAGATTTTTTTTTAAGAAAGGAGAATTCTCATGATTATTTTGTTACCTTTGGCAGATAAGATGTATTGTCTGATTTGTCTATAGGAAACAAAATAGTATATCCAGTCCTGAGTCAGTGGAAAGTCTCCCACAGATATCAGAGGGTTTTGGATTGTACTCTCAAACCCAACTAACACTAATTTAAAAACCTGATGCAGGAAGCCTGAACTCGAATGACTCTTAAAGTGCATTTAAAGAATGCTGCATTCTGCACAGCCTTCAGACTTGAGCAGTGAGCTTTTGTACCTCCTTGCTTTACCCAGTTTAACCCAGGGAGTGTCAGAATCCTGCTGTCACCTTTAAGGGACACGGCGTCAGTGTTCTTCCTAATCCAGCATGCATTGTGAATTGCAGGGTGCACAGAAGGAATTGATCACATCCCAAAACGGATGGAAACTCTGTTACAGGCCCAAAGGACAGATACAATTTTGCTGCAGGGGTTCATCGTGAGGTTTAGTTTTGGTTTTAAAGCAGTGTGACATATAGGGGTTTTTGATTACTTAGTTATTATGTGAATAAATAATTAGCATTTTAAAATTTATTTTTATTAGTAAGCATTTTATAAAAACAGTTTTGCAACTCGATCTGTTATGAAGATAGCTAGTTACCAGTTTTTAATTGAAGGTTATACGTTTCTCATTCTATAATTATTATAGAAGGAGGAATTAACATGATCACATGGAAATTTTGTTTCTTAAATGGAGATTTACATTGATGGATTGAAGGTTTAAGGTGCAGATTTACATTTAAATTACATATTACATGACATTTACATTTTAAATTATACTAAAACAATTATTTCTACTGTCTTATTGGTACCTTTGAATGTCTCTATAAAATTATTTCATTTAAAGTATAACCTACGTTACCATGTATATGTCTCACATATGAGATCTGAGTATTTTTTGTATGAGCGTGCTCCTATTTGGTGTAAATAAAAGTGAAGTTGCATGTACAGTATTCACATGTACACATTCAAGATGCTATTTAGCACTTTACTTAGAGTAATGATTGCTTCTCTATAACACAAAAGGTATTTGGGGGTGGCATTTAACAGCATTAAAATGGTATCTATCTGGTGCTTTCATTTTGTTTTCCCCAAAATTCTTTCAGGAATCAAAGCTCAGCAGTGTTGCTGAAGAGAAGATAAAGGATTTCTATCTAATTAATTGATTAAAATCTATGAAGGACTAGCACATAGCTGCAGGTGCAGCCAGCTGGGCACGAGGTGGCCTGGAGTCTCGAGGAGTGGCTGATTTGGGACAGGAAAGCCAGCTGGAAGGTGGTTGTGACTGTTGTGAGGAGCAGGCCAGAGTGGAAGTCCCTGAACACAGAATAAGTGTAATTTGTAAGGAAACCTTCATGTTTGTGGAGAGTGCCACACATGTGTGTGTGTCCTTGCTGTGCAGGTCCCTTTGCTCCAGGACACTGCAGGCCATGTCCTACAATCGGTTTTATCAAGTTGGAAGGAACTTAAAGTATGGGCATAATTCTCTTCCCAAAATAGATTTTTTACAGTGTCAGCTGGATATGGCTGGTTTGCACCCATATAAGGTTCTGGGCTGGACACAGAAGCACTAAAATTCCATTATTGTTGAAATAATTGCTGCAAGCTTTTTAACTTTTGATGCCTGCTGAGCTGAATATGCCAAAGAGTCCACACAGGCCTGGTGGTGGGTTGGATTTCGCCTGGAAAAGGGATGTGAGTGCACCTATTTCCAGTGCCTGAGTTTTGTAACTTTTCTCATTCAGTATGGTTTTTCCTGAGATACAATCTAACCTAAAATATTAAATGGAAGAGCAATTGAAGGTTCAGCAGGAAGAGCTAAAAAGCTCTCCTGAACATTAATCTGTGAAAAACTAGGCCTACACCTTAACTGTGTCTATTAGTTTTAAGGTTGCAAGTAGTGGAAGAACAAATAGAAAAATCTTAAAATTCAATTAACACCAGGAGATCAGACTCCAAAACCACTTTGCCAGTGCCCTTGCAGCCTCAGTTTTGGCCCTGTATGAGCATTTCTGTAGAGTGCTCAGGACAAAAAAGTTTCCACAGGTGACCAGTAGCTGTTGGGTGGGTCTGCTTCTAATGGCAATTAAAAACAAAAAGTAAAGCCACTCTTCAGAGAGTGAATTTCAGCTTCGTGCTGATGGCTATTTCAAGGCCTGCATAAAGTTTAAGCCCCACTCAAATCACTTCAGATAGTCCCCAGCTTTTTTATGTCTGTTGTGTACCATGAGCTACCACTGTAGAAGCCACTGGAAGAAATAATGGGTACAAAGAATAATTAACACTTCTGTGACTGCAGATTATTTTGATCACAGACTTTATTTAGTCATTCTTCTATCTTTTTTTATAATACCCTTTAATTTGTAAAATATGCATCTAGACATGCTATTGTCCAGAAATTAGGCCTTGATGAATTGGGAATTGTGATGCCATTGTTTGGAAAAGTGAGTGAGAAGTTGGGAGATTCTTTTTCACTCAGCCTTGGTTATAAGAACCTCTTCAAGTTTCCTCCTTTTTCCATGCCTCAGCACCTCCCCTTGTAAGTTGGAGATAAATCTGGTGCTGCCCATGAGATTTCTGGTGTGAGAAACAGCTGATGTCTGAGTAAACCATGTACAGCCAGCACACAGCACAGAAATCACCCTGCTCTGGGTAGGGAAAGTTGCTCAGGATGCAGAGCCTGCAGAATTTGAGGGCTCCAGTGCTGCCCTTGCACAAGGGGTGTCTCATAGTTTACATCTGGGGTGTAGCTGTTGTTCTAGGCTTGACTGCCTTTGAATAGAGGCTTTTTCTCATAACTTTGGGAGGCCTTGCCTCCCAAAATTCACTGGTATTCCTGACCAAAGTGGAAAGGTTATGTATTGCTTGCCGTGAGGTTTCTTTCATCACCACTATCTTGTAAATCAATCACTCTGTTTTATGCACTGATAAGTAATAGGAGAGACTAGCACACTCAGCATCTGCATCAGTATACCTGAAGTCAGAGTCCAGGTCGGATCTGAACAGCTTGGGAGAAGGATGCTGTGAAATTGCCTGGTCTCTTATCCTTCCAGTTTAGGATTTGCTGTGCAAGTAATTAAAATCTGGTGTGTTGATAGCATTTTAAGGTTTTATGAAGAGGTTAGGTAGATCATTGCATAAAAAAATTAAAAATTAAAAAAAGACAATCCTCTGAACCTTTACAGAATACTAAACAATGACCATGCAAACTAGAACTTACAAATCATAACATTTTATGTGCTCCCTGCAGAACAGAAAGCTGGGAGGCAACTTTTAAAAATAAAGACATAAGCACATTTTACATGTTTTGTTTGCTGGATTTCTTTTTTCTCTCTGACAATTCTATTCTTTTTATCCTCCTGCCTGCCTAAATGTAATTGAGTTTAGGATTCCTTTCTTTTTGCAGCAGCCTCTCCTCTGTTTGCAGGAGGAGCTTGGCTCCTAGGAGGCAGGTTTGTCCACAGTGGCACTGTGGCCCTGCCGTGGCTGGAGCAGCAGATGTCTGGGTCACTCTGTGCCAGTGTCCCTTCCCCAGGAGCGTGGCCACCCTGGAGAGCCCCAGACACACACGGGGTGCTCAGTGAGGAGCAGCTGAGTGCACAGAGCCACGCTGGTTCCACCGTGTGGACAGCTCCAGCAGGCCAGGGTGTATCAGAAACACTGGAAAAGCTGTTTGGGTTTAGTTTTCCCCTGCATTTTTAATAAATGTGCTGTGAAAACCAAGTCCTGCAGGTGTGTATGCATAGGACTGACCTGTGCACCCACATGTAGTCCTGGAGTGAGACTCTGTGTCCTCTTTCCATGTCCCCTCTCCCCTCATCCCCAGCTGCTTGGTGCTGACTGGCAAAGCAGTGCTTTGAACCAAAGGTAGGAATACAGGAGTCCTGCAGCCAGACTTCTCTGAAACGTTTCCTAGTATTCCTCTGCCCACTTTGGCAGCTTTACAGTCTGATTATTAATGGCTCTGAAAATTTTTGGGTGAGTGCTGTTGGGCCCCTGTATTGAGGTGCTGGTGTTTATTTTGGTGTCTCCAGCTGGCTCAGGAGTGCTTTTGTTAGCCAGTGGTCCTGGACTCTCATTCCCACTCCCAGGCCCAGCTGCATATGGATGTCCTGAGCACCAGGGGTGTGCAAGCTGGCCAGGGCAGGCAGCTCCCCTCCATTGTTTGCAGTATCAGTTGAGATCAAATGGGAGAAATGAATGTGATAAACAGAGAAGGTGTAGATGTCCCAGTCTGGACTGTGGAGTTGGGCAGGGTTTGTAGCTAACTACATCAAGTGAGCGCTCTGGGTTTTTTTCTTGCTCTTTGCACGAGACTTCCAAACTTCTGTGTTTGATTTTTTGGGTTTTCCCCACTCTTTCTTTGTTCACCCTTTAGGTCACTTGATATCCAGTGTTTCCAGCATTCCTGGTAGGCAAAGCTGTGTTGGCAGGCATTGTTTTGCTCGTGCACCTCCTGTGTGGTGGGTGCCTGCCTTGGACTGAGGGAGATCAGAGGAAGGCAGAGGAAGCTCCTGTTGTCCTCAGTGAAAGGTGTGCTCCAAGGGACGAGCAAAGGCCTGGGAGCTCCTGGTGCCACAGCCGCTGACATGGTTTCAGTGCACTTTTTGAGAAACAGGTGTGTCAGTTGCTGCAGGAGTTCATTGTCAGAGATAATGAGAGTTGTGAGTACGTGAGAGATCTTAGTTAGGAAGAAAATCAATGGTAAAGCAATGTTTCAATCTATAGCCTGAGTAAGTAATTTACTTTTGAAATCTAGTTGTGCTCAGAGGTGAAGCCATTTCCATTCAGGTTTTGTTGAATCACAGTATTGGAGTTGTAAGTCAGTGTTGGGAAGATTTTGTTTTGTTTGTGTAAGAAGCCCTTCCAATAAGTCCTCAAACTCCTCACAACTGTTGTCTTTGTGTCTGGTTTTAAAAAGTGGCATTTTTTACAAAATATATTTGAATTTTATTTTGCAATCAGTAAAAGGCTCCTCTTTAACATGGAATATGCACATTGAGAACTATTTATCTGGAAGCCAATTTATTTTTGAGCATATATTTTATGAATAAGTTACTAGTATCACCTATTCTTATTGTAGATATACTGCTGTAAATAATGTGATGACTTGTATGACTTGTACCTCTGTGGGAGTTTTGCAGTGGCTAACACCATGAGACATTAAACCTCTCTCTAAAATACATGAAAAAAAAGAAATTACATAAAAATTTTTCTTTGAGAAACAGAGACGGGAAAAAAAAATAAAGACAGCTGGGGGAAACATGTTTCTGTTGATTTGAGAATTCATGTTTTATTTTGTCTAGCAATCAATATGCATTTTTTTATTTTTAGAAAATAAAAATACATCATCTGATTTCCAATTTGAAAAAAGCCAGAAGACCTATGTTTCCATATTCCACACGGTTTCATTTTGCACTCCCAATTTTGAGTTTGTGTGTCCTGTTTTCAATACAAACATCAGTGTTGAAATCCACTACTTTTGTAGATTTTTCTTTTAAAAGGACAAAGATGCTGATTTCAGTTCAGATATGTAAAGCAAGAGCCGTGACTCCTGGTAGAGGAAGAAGCATGGTAGCTTCTGGAATGGCAGCATCAGACCCTGAGTAGCGTTCTCTGCAGTAGCCTGTGCTGGGCAGGCTCATCCTCCACAGCACAATGTGCTCTCCCATTTGCTGTACCTCTATTTAATTTGTCTCATCTGTGGCACAGCCTCCTCTAAAGAACTCGAGCTTCAGATGAAAATGTAGTTCCCAGGCAGAAAGGAACTGCAGTAAAAGTAGTTGTACTACTAGTTTGTCCTATGATTAATAGCAAGACTTGCTTAGAAGTTAGTCTTTGATTTCCTCTGTTTAATTGTAGCCCTAAGTGAAATGGGTTTTTGATTTATAGAAAATGCAAAATTAGGTACAGAAAGTTTTAAATTACAGTAACAGTAAAAAATTTCCCACAATAATCATCCCATATTGTTTCAATTCAAAAGAGCTAGGGCTTGATTTGTGTGGGAAAGAATCCATAGCAGCCAAGTTCCACATTTGAAACTGGGGAGAGGGGAGGATCAATTACCCTCTTTTGTGAGTATAAAAATATGCCTGAACTTCACTATGTAATACTTTTATCATATACTCCCTCTTTGGAAGGGTGTGTGTTGATTAATTAATTTAGAATAGCTCTTTTCTTACATGGATACCCTGTAAAAGCAAGCAGAAAAATTGTGTTCAAACATACAAGAACATCAGTTAAAAAAGCAAAAGCTTTAGGAGCAGCAGTGGCTTGTAATTATGATGGAAAACTGATCTATTCTGTTTTATAATATTTGCATTATGCAGAATGGTTCTATAAACTGTGAAAGCTCTAACATAGTTCAATAACAGTAGCTTTAATAATAGTAGTTTAATTCCTAAGCCACTTTTTGGAAGTTCTACATGGCTGATCTCACTTTTGCTGCACTGTATTTGTGGTGACTTTTTCTTTCATTAGACTGCAATGCCTATGTGTGTTTGCAGCACTAATCCTGGATGTTGAGATTCT
Source organism: Zonotrichia leucophrys gambelii (assembly GCF_028769735.1). Lineage (NCBI taxonomy): Eukaryota > Metazoa > Chordata > Aves > Passeriformes > Passerellidae > Zonotrichia > Zonotrichia leucophrys. The sequence continues at coordinate 7,216,181 of NC_088170.1, forward strand.
GGATAGTTAAAATATATTCAGTATCATTGAAGCTATTCTGGAGTAAATGACTTTGATTTAATGGATGAGACCAAATTCTGCTCTATTTACAGGGATAAATGCTGAAAAACACTGATCTGACCCATGCAAGTTTGCATGTGAGTTCCTGAGAATAGGAGTTTGGGCCCTTTATATTTGTTTTTTTGTTTACCACAACACAGTTAAAAATTATTCTGAAAATAATAATGCAGTTGTTATCCTGTTGGCCAGCTTGGTGGTTTTTAAAATCCTGCTTCACAGTCTCCCCTCACATACAGTTTCATTTGGAGCACACTGAGTTTACAGTTTGAATGTAAAGTGCTGCTTCTATTCCATTTGATTTGGCATTGACCGAGATGTAAAATCTAAACATAAAGCGTAGTATTGATCCATTTATAAGCATTGTCAAATTGTACTGCACTTTTGGATAATTTATTGTTGTAGGATTTCAAAGTCAGGTGAGCTCTGCATTTGTGCTGTAGCCTGACAGTTTAATCAAGATACAAATTTAGAAACAAATCAGCACTGTCTTTTATACAGTGCCTCTAAATCCTTGGTAATTTGTACCAGACCTCGGTAACAGGAAAGGATCGCCGTTTCATGCTACCAATACCAGTGGGTGTTGCTCCCCAGCTGCATCTTATAAGAGAAGATGCAAGAGAAATTAAAGGATCCCCACATGCATTTTTCTGTAATGTACCTTTTGCAGAGTACAAGGCTGATGGAAAATTCCCTTGAATCCAGTGTGCAAGCCAGCTGTAAATAGTGCCATATGTTCTGCACGCTGTAACTCCTACCTTTTGAGAGCACTGGGCAGTTTTTAAATCAGCTTTCTTTACTTTGTAGTTTTGGAACGTTTTTAAAAACGTAAGCGCTTGTAGTCTGCAAGCTCAGAGCGGGGAGGGGAGAGCTCAAGTGCTGCTGGTGCCTACCCTGGCTGCCTCAGGACTCTGCCAGAGGCCTGTTTCGGGGAGCTGTGCCCTGCCAGGACGTCCCTTGCAGCACGAGCTCGTCCCTGCACGCTCAGCTCCAGCGGATCCGAGCTATAGGCTGAGGCTGTGTGCACTGGCAGCACAGATGGAGTGTGCTCTCATTAGGACTGTTTGTTGCCTGTTGGAACACACAGCATATTTCTACCGTGGCATCAACAGTTTCTAAGAACTGAGGTCAAAATAAACAGGTTGCAGTTGGATTCAGGAACAGTCTGGGAAACAACTTAAAATTCCCTGCTTAGGCATAACCATATTCCTAGATAGGTGGGTAAAAAGGCATTCTCGTAGCAAGGGCTCATCTGAATTGATGCAGTGTGGAGTTGCAGAGGCACAGCCAGTGAATTTTCTACAGATATTGGCAAAATTGACCTTATTTTAAATAAATGAGCAAATTTAAGCCCAGCACTCCTGCACTGTTTTTCCTGGTTTTTGTAGTGCTCGAGCAAAGTGAAAGCAATGTCCTGGTGCCTGTTCTCACCAGGCCTCAGCCTCCAGTGCAGGCGCGGGCGTTGCTGAAGGTCCTGGCGTGCTCGGGCTCTGCGCAGGAGCAGAGCTGGCAGACAGCCTCTGGCAAGGCTCCTGGAGGCTGCTTGGAGTTGTTACTGCCCCAAACTCCCCACCCCACCCTTTCCCTGGGGATTAGTGCTTCCTCAGCAGAACCTGCACCTGAACTGCCTCGTTGCAAACCCGCAGGTCCTGCTCTGGCCCTTGGAAAGGCATCGCTGGCTGTGGAGCTGCTGCAGCTCGCCCGAGGTCTGAGCCTGTGGATTCAGCATGGAGCCCTCATCCCCAGCAGCCACTGGAGCCCGTGGATTCAGCATGGAGCCCTCATCTCCAGCAGCCAGGTGGAGCAGCCCACTGACAAAAGGGAGTTTGGTGCATGACTGCAAGATTCACCAGGGCCTCTTCCACAGCCGGTAAGTATTCACAGGATCAGCCCATACACACACTCACAGTCCAGGTGACAGCCTGGCCCCACAGGCATGAGGGAGTTTTAGCCAGCGATATCAGTGAATGCAGGGTTTCATTTGTAGTGTGTAAAAAGCCTGTAAAATTTTATGAAACAGGACAAATACTTGTGATGATTTTGGCTTGAGTGGAGATGTAAATAGATTCGCTTCCTGACAGAATCAGCAACTTGTAAGAGTTTACTCATATTAACCTGGTCACAGTTCATTTGCAGCCAGAGGAACTATCCTGTTTGTTGAGCTGCAAACACACAAAAGTGCAGCAATCTGCTAGATGTTAGAAAATGTTCTCATGGGTTTGGTTAGAAAATGTTCTCATGGGACTTGGGTTTTTTTGGGCAGGGAGGGTTAATTCTAACTCTAGTTTCGGTGGTTAAAATTTAAAAAAATACAATTTTTTTCCTTTTCAGAAATGAAACATTATTGAGCTGTACGGTGTGCATAACAGTAGATGGCTAATACAGATATGTGTAGTGGAGTAGTGAAAAGAGGAGTCAAAAGAATTATGAAAATTTTGAAGACTGATATGGAAAGATGTGTATAATTGTCTAAAAGGAAGGGTAAAAAAGAAAACCTCCTCATATGCTTTGCTGCTACCAGTTTACTGCTGTTGCTGTTCTTACTTCCCATGGCACGAGGTGTTCAGTGGTCTGTATTACAATCACATAATAATATTATCATCCCTTACTTTTCTGCAGTGACAGAGAAGCAGCACTCCTAGAATACCTTGTTTATAGGATGATCTTACTGTCTCCACGAGGTTTTCTTGGTTCCTGCTGCTGTTCTCCATATGCTTCTCCACACAGTTTGTGTATAACAATGTGCCTTTCCATCCTTGACCCTGGCAGGTCTTGTGCAGCCTCATTCATCCTGACCCAGCACCTCTTCCCTGCTCACAGACAGCTGCTGAGCCTCAAGCTCTTCACTGACTGTGAATGCAGTTGGGAACACTCTCCTCCCCCCCACTTTTAAGTTGGCTCTCAAAGCCCATCGCAGATGGTCTGTACCTCATACATAATAAAGATTTTTTTTTTTTCTTCTGAGGCGGGTTTGTGTGAATGTGAGAGGCAGACAGTCTGGCAAGCTTAGACCTGTGTTTTTATATTTTTTTTTTTTTCTAAGTGAGCCTTGAGGGATTTGTTTGCCATAATTTGAAACCCCTTAATAGCTTATGGAGCTCAGTAATATCTTGGTTCCAGAGGCTGGAACGTGATTTGTCCATTTGATATTTTCTAAGGGGAAGTTACACACATTGGCAGAGTGGAGTTAGGGCCCAGCTGGACAAGACAAAGAAATTAAGCAGAAGTATTCCAGGAGCTAAAGCAGTTGCTTTAGGCAGGTGGTCTTCTAATAAGAGTATGGTAGGTTTGTGCTCACTGTGTGTGTGAGTGCTTTGGGGTCACCTGTTATAGCTGTGTATTTCTAACTGCTTGTAAGACTTGTTTCAGCGAATTCTGTCCCATTTTCTGACTTGAGCAGTAAAGTCTGTGTACCAAAATGTCCTCAGAACCTCGTGTAAGAGCCTAAGGAGCATTTTCAAATATCAGATAATTTGCATTCTAGGTAGCTCAGCATGCTGCTTGTTAGTTCCTTTGTGTATGGTTGTATTGGTGGTGTAATGCTCAGCATTCCAGTGGCCATAAAAACAGGTCCATGTGTGGAAATCTGCTTCATGGGCCAGGCTGCCAGTGGGTTCTAGGTTTCTGTTCTGCATGCAAGCTGCCATAGGGCTCTTCCTGAGCTCTGCACTATGCTTTGGGAGCTGGAAATGTAGAACATATGCAGGAGGAAAGTAATGGAAGTACATTTATACCAGCAGTTTCAGCCGTGGTTTTTACCTCAGTGAGAAAAGATATGTCAAGGTGAGATATGGAATTGTATGTTTAAAAGATAAGGGGAAAATGTCCTGAACTAAATTGGATTTTGTTCATGATGGAGAAAAAATTAACAGGTATTTCACTCCTCTTGTGCATGTTAAATGCTGTTTCTGTTTGTGTGTGTGTGTTGTTACTCAGTGTATAGAACAGTAAAGTCCAAACCAGCCTGTGAGCTGTAGAGTATTTGCTGAAATACTTTGAGGTTCAGCTGTCTGAAACTTTTGGCTCTCAGAGGGAAAAGTCCCATGGGTGTCAGATAAGACATTTCCCAGGGCCTGAAGGGTGTCGAGTAAGGGTCTCTGAGAAGTGAGCAGAGCAAATAAAATCTTTTGAGAAGAGATGAGCTCCAGAGAACATTCCAGTTAGGCAGCAATGGTCAGCAGCAAAAGGGGGTCATAGGCTCTTCCTTCAGAGTGGAAGGACCTTGGGAGGCATCTGGTCCAGCCTCCTGCTCAAAGCTGGGCCAGCTGAGAGCAGGTGGTTCAAGGCTTTGTTCAGGTGGGTCATGGAAGCCTCTGAGTATGGATTCTGCACAGCCTCTGGGCAGCCCCTTCCTGCTTGCCTGACTTGATGGCAGGAAGGTTTTCCATTGTTTCTAACCTGAACCTTTCATATTTCAGATCCTGGCTGTTGTCCCTTGTTCTCCCACCACACCCCAGTGTGAATAACCTGGCTCTGGCTTCTCCTGGCCTCCTGTTGGGTGTGGAGGGGCTGTCACCAGAGCCTGCTTGGGTCCCTTAGCCCCTTCTCACAGGGCTGGGGGTCACTGTGGGGGTCCCTGTCACTCTGCCTACACTGCAGTATTGCTCAGCAGGCCGAGGGCTGGCACAGGAGCCTCTCAGGACAGTGCTGGGGCTGACCCATGCTGTCCCATGGGCTGCTGGCACCAGGACAGGCACAGTGGCTCCCTGGGAGCTGCATCACTCCTGACCAGCCCCTTTAAGGGGTGTGGGTGTTTTTGCTGACCATCTGCTGGAAGCAGTGCCAGGAGCTGATGCTGTTGGCTGGCCTTGGCCTTCACAGCAAATTCCTGGGTTAATAGTGTGGTGTTACTAATTTCAGGTATTAATATAGAAAAATATTAGCATGGATTCGAAAATCATGTCATAGTTTAAATGCTAGAAGATGTTAGAGCAGTGTAGAGTTTCTTTGCAGAGGGGTTTTTGAGCTGCTGAGTACAGGTTTTAAGCATAGAACACAACAGTTAGAGATATACTTAGTCTTAAAAATTGTTAGGTGTCATGTAATTGCATAACTGCAGCACCCAAGGCTTTAAGAACAATACTGAGTATCATGAAATTGTGATTTGATTTTAAAATAAAGCAGCATCGATAAGATCAAGAATCTGCTGCTTTTGTAAAGCAAATGTTCATCTAAGAGGGGTTTTTTCAAATAGTGAACCACGTCTGTAAAGTTCTGAAATGATAGCTGCTATTATGTGCTCATCTGCTTGGCACAGTAATTAAAGTATACATTAATGCTGTGAGACACGTGTTTAGAAGTATGGATTGAAATTAATCACCCTGCCCTTATAGAAATTGCTTGATGAGTCCAACAGCATATGTGCTGCTATAGAAAGCTGTGAGTTAGTGTATTGTACATGGGTACAGTTACATTTAGTATTTCATATGTTTTATTAAATATAAGTACAATAATACATTCAATTTTATTAAAGCTACCGAGCTGGGTTATTTACATATTTTTCCAGTGTGGGAGAGGAATTTTTACAGGTAAGACTTGCACCTTAATAACCCCTAAAGATAGAATTGCCAAGCAGCTCAAATGCTGCTCAAGGAGTCTTTGAGGTGTCTGCAAGCATTGTGTGAGCAGGGCAGCAGGAATTCCTGCCTCTGTGAGGTGGGGCTCACCCAGGGCCAGCCTGGCACATCCACAGTGGGTTTCTCATGGAGCACCAGTGTGCTGAGATGAGCTGTGTGGGGGAGGCCCTTGGCTGCTGAGAGAGAGTGGTAATTCTGCACCCACTGATGAGTTTTAGCTTAGATTTAAGCTTGCAATGTTCATTCCATCTCCAGCTTCCTGGGCATAGGACAGGAAGCTGGAGAAGTCTCCAGTGTGAGTTTACAGCCTGTGCAGTTATCAAGTGAAGTGCCACCTCAGCCTGTACCATGGTTACTCTGCCTGCCAGAAAATCTTGGTAAATATTCCACAAGATGCTTGAGAGGCCGTGATTCACTGGGTCAGGTTTGCTCTGTTCCTTTGTGAGGTGGAAGTGGAGGAGCAGGTGCGGTGAGCACTCAGAGCACTGCTCACTGCATCAGTGCAGGGAGCTGCTCTGCCTCCCCAGCCTGTGCAGGGAGCAGCTGGAGAGCTGCTGCTGTTCCTGGGGGCACAGAGCAGTGTCCCAGCAAAGGGCACCACTCGTGCAGTGCCATTGTGGAGCTCATGGATTGAGAGGGTGAAGCAGCGAGCAGCGGGCTGAGGACACAGAAAGAGCAGAATCCTTGTCTGGGGCATTGTTTGGGAATCACCACCCTTGCAAACTTAAAATGTGTGCACAAAATGTGTCTTGTTCTTTGCTGCTTACAACTCCAACATATGACCCAGTTCAAAAAGTGGTTGTTTCTGCAAAGCTCTGACTTTATACTCTCACTGGTCTACGGACCTCTTTGTGTGTTCAAGATCTAAATGCAGCGTGCAGGCAGCCTTTCTCTTACAGCTAATATTGATATCCTGCCCCAGAGTTACAAAAGCAGAGAAAAGAAAACCCTTAGGGACATTTACTGCTTCAGTTGATACATATTTGCCTGTTTCTGGGTGGTGAAAGTTGTTATTTTTATTATTTTTGCAGCATATCAGCCTGGAGGTAGTCACCCTGTCAGGAGTGTAAAATTTACAGCAGAAATTATTTTAATGCTGGAAAAGCTCTTACTCATCTGAACCATCATTCAAAATGCACAGTGAAAGTCGCCAAGGAGAAGTTTTCCATCCCACTGTCTGCAGGACTCCTGCAGGTCTTCTGATGCTTAAGGTAAGATTTAAAATAAAGAGCAAACAACTTAGTTGCAAAGTAGAAGCTGGTGCAAAGCATGGAGGTATAATTCTAAGGCAGAGAGGATCCTTTTGTGCATTGACTCCTGTCTATAGGAGCAATGGCATTGTTAGAAAATTTCGGTGCAGTATTTGTTTAAATAATTAAAGCAGAAAGAACAATAAGCCCAAGTTTACTACCAGAATTACATATATATAAATATATATGTATATATAAAGAAATTGCTTAGTATTAAGAAATAAAAGGATGTATTAAGTTTTCTTTATTCTTTTGAAAATATGTGTCAAAGCACAGAAGTGTTCAACTATGAAAAATAAGTGTTAGCATAAGAAGGGAAAATAGGAGCCACTGGGTAGGACAATGTATTTTGTTTTGCTTAGCTCCTGAGCAATAGCTGTAATATAGAAATAGCTGCATGAACTGTGTACAGGTTATGCCATTGTTTGTCCTTAGTGCTTTTGGTTTGTGTTTTGTAGTGGTGTCCATTACATTCAGTGAATCAAACCCCTCCAGTGTATTTCCTTATTTCTCTGTCAGTGTAGTACAGGCTGCTGGGGTGTCATCAGGATCCCTTCTCCATGACTGTAGCCAAAGGATTTTATATAAAGAGCATTTTCCAGAGGCTATCAGTATGTTCTCTTATACATGACTTTTTTTCTCTGTTTTGTTTTAGATTATGTATATAACTAAAACACATTCCAGAAACTTTGTTTTCTAAATGTGTGTTGGGCACAGTTGTTAATGTTGCAGGTGTTCACATTCAGGGCAATATAAAATGCTGCTTATGACAAATGAAAAATAATGGAATGCTCACTTCATAGCCCTAGGAGTTTGGCTTGGGCCTACAAACAGACATGATTTTCCATTTGTTTATAGACAGACAAGTTTATAATTAAGGCAGTAATGGGCATAAGGATTCTTGCAGCCTTTGTAGCTCATCTTTCTTGTAAGCATCAAAGAGAATATTTGTGGTCGAACACACAGTAATAAGTGTGGGGGAATCAACAGCATGCAGATCCATTTGTTTATTTATTTATTGAATCTGGTTATCCCCTATCCTCCCATCATCTGTGCCTCTGCAATAAAGGCAAAGCATTCCTATTTTCTCTCATTGCTATCACTCCAAATGCTGTAGATAAGAATGATAGCTGGACACAAGTACCACACTGTGCACCCCAGAACACCAGAGGTATTAATGAACACAGGCAAAGACTTGTGTAACCATTACATCAGTGTCCTATTTCTGGAAATGACTCTGTAAATTACCATTTGGCTGAGGAATCCATCGTGCTGATCTGGAGCCTGCATGGCCCAACTGTGGATTACATCAAGCACATGAAAAAGCTGCCCAGGAATCCTGGCACAGAATGAGATTATTTTGTTTTGCATAGAAAACCTGTGTGTTCATGCATACATGTATACAATAAATATGTAAAGGGGTTTGGATTGCCTGTGTCTGAGAGCAGAGCCCTGTGTGGGGCAGATCTTTAAACTTCAGGGGTTGTACATGTTTTATGTCAGCTCTGAGGCAGTTGAGGTGAGCTGGAATGTCAGTCTTGGGGGGTCACTGGTGTGCGAGAGTTGCCACAACACAGCTTCTCTAAGAGCCCTTAGAGAATCTGTGATTTGATTCCTCTCCCAGCTTGGTCCAAACCACCAAACCAGCTTGTGTTTATTGGCTGTGAAGCCCATTTATGTCTGCCTCACCTGGGGACAGCAGTTTGGGGCTGTGTATCTGATGAAAAAGTACTTGGGGGTCAGGAGATTTGAGGCTTTTAATAATTATCTAGAGAGATGACTTCTATGGAGGAAATGTTACCAGTTTGATGATTTTTGTCGTGGTTTATGTCTTTAGTTAGTGCCAGCAGTGTTAAAAAGCTGAGATTTGTGTGTCCATATATTTTACACTGAATTTAAAACACAAATATCTCATCATAAGAGTCTTCTTTTTTAAAAATGGAGAGAAAGAAAAACTATCAGTCTGGTTAAGAGGTGGTTGTTCTTATTAAGAAAACAGTGAGTTCTTACTGCTACCTCTGATGTATCTAAGTCTAGTAATACATGTATCTCTTTAGGACTAGACCTCAGAATAAATTGCAACATCAGAAACTAAATTAAAATCTTCTAAAACTTGATCCTCATATATTTTTAAGGAAGTGGTCTATTCCAAGCACTCTAATGTATGAAGTCTTGTTAAGATTAAAGTCTCTGGAGGCTGAAGTTCATTTTGTGAGGAAGAAACCCAGTTAACAATAAAATCAGGTAATGACAAATTATATTGTCACAAATAATTAAAATAAATTCGTATTCAGAACATCATCAGTGTATACAATAAATAATAGCTGAGAGGAAAGGGTGACCCCATGCTTGTTAAATTGCTTGAAAGTTAATTTGGATGTGTTCAGGTGAATAAAGAGGTTTAGTTGTGTGGGATTTTTTTCCCTTAGCTGCAGTTTTCTTTGTAATTCCACAAGAAATAGAATAATTTGAGCTTGTCAGACCCACCTGTGAAAAGCAGATGCCCTTGTACACAACTGATCTTCACTCAGCTGGTGAGCAGTGAATACAGAGAATGGACAGTGCAGTTGCTCCAATATTAAATTGCTCTTGTGAGCCTTTCAAGCTGGATTTCTTTCCAACCCACAGGAAATAACTGATAATCCTTTTTTTTTTTTCTTCCCAGAGAAGGAATGTGCTGTGGTAGAAATACAGCGTGCAACATAAAGATTAATACATGTCCTTAAGTTAGATAACTGCAAAGGTGTTGACTTTCTCCAACTAAAATGGTGGTAGTGAAACAAGGGAAGTTAATTGTGGGAGAGCCTAGTTGCCTCTTACTGCCATATCTGTTCCTTAGAATAGATAACAAAGTTCCTTAAAACTTAAAATATTTGCTGCGAATTTTCAGTGCTGAGTGTATTATTCAGATTTGCTGCCACAGGCAAGTTCAGTCATAACAGTTCACCTTTCCTGAGCAGAGGGCAGCCTTTCCTTTGGCATCTTTTAAATTTTGAGAACTTTCTGCTTTAGCTATAACCTTTTTCTTCTCTAAAGAAATTCTTCATTTGTGCAGTCAGCTGGCTGATTCAGTGTGCAGCTGAAAAATGATCACGAGATGAGAGTGTGTTCAGTCCTGTTCCTGATGGGTTTTAAAAAGCGCCGACAGCTTGAGTTAAACACAGCAGTGGTTTTCAGTATGTGCCTCTTTGTCTCTGTACAGGATTCCTGTGCAGGAGGTCCTGGGAGAAAAAACTCTATCAGCCATTGGAAAGAAAAGAAATTTTATTTTAAGATTTTAAGGAACAAAAAGATCTCGCAAGAAATAGCATAAGAGGATGCTTAAATTCTCTGGGTAACCAGGAGAAAGGTAGAACAGGAGTAATGTTAATGTAAAGTATTTTGGGCAAGTCATGATCTTTCTCAAAGATTTTGGTAAAAGTAATGTTCTTAATTTTTCTTAAATATCATATTTTTTTAATTACCAAACAAGTTGCCAAGTACTTTTGTAGTCTTGTAATGTTATTTTTCAATTATTTTCCAATTTCAACTATTTCCAATAACTTGCTTGTATTAGTAATCAGTTAAAGCAATTTTTTAAATAAATAATGATTAGCATCTGTGAATTCTTATCTCTGGAAGCTCCATACCCAACAAAAGCAAAATGTGAGATAGATATACACCAAATAAGTTGATATTCCTGTATTTAAAGCACCCAGAAGCATCATTTCTCTGTAGGTGATGAAATGAGATGGGTGGGCTTCCCCACCTACTTTACAGACCTGCTCTGGATGGAAGGGTGGTTTCTGGAAATGCTTTATCCCCATCAGGTGTGGTGAGTGCCCACTGCTGGGCATCCCATGGCCAGCAGGTTGAAGTGCCAGGAGCTAATCCCCACACCCACATTGCTTGGAAATGGAACCAGTGCCTGCCAAACTGGCTGGGAAAAGGTGCTGCTTTTAACAGCACAATTTCAGGACACCTCTGGTCTCTAATTTTTCGTTTACATTGAACCACAGGATCACAGAACCATGGAATGGGTTGGGTTGGAAGGGACCTTAAAGCCCATCCAGTTGCACTCCCTGCCATGGGCAGGGACACCTTCCCCTATCCCAGGTGGCTCCAAACCCTGTCCAGGTGGCATTGGGCACTGCCAGGGCTGGGGCAGCCACAGCTGCCCTGGGAACCTGTGCCAGGGCCTCAGCACCCTCACAGGGAACAATTTCTTCCCAATATCCCATCTCACCCTGCCCTTTATCAGTGTGAAACCATTCCCCCTTTTCCTGTCACTTCTCTGTCTTCCCATCCTGAGATGGGAGATAGTGGCTTTTAAGAAACCCAGTTCAGATGCTGAGTAAAACCCCACCATTCTGAGGTCATTGTCTCCCCTGTCTCACATTTTCAAAGACTTCATGCACTTCCAGCCTGGTGTCTGTCAGGGGATTGTAGCAATTCTTGAGACAGGTAGCAGAATAGGAAAAGGTGGAATGCTAAAGGAAGGAATGCTAAAGGAGCCCTTTTGCAGGTATATCTGGGATTGATTAAACCTAGGCATGCAATACTCTGGATATAACTCTTAAATTATTTTGTTGAAGGTTTTTAAATTTTTTTTTGTGTTGTTTTTTTATGAGAGGGAGCTGCTTCTGCTCTGTGCAAACTCCAGAGTGCACACTGTTGTTGAAAAGTAAGTTTTAAGAACGTGTTGTTTTCAGTGTGAATGTGGAGCTGCTGGTCACAGGCACACAGACTGCCTGAAATTCACAGGTTCATGCAGCACTACTACAAATACTCCTTACAGGATAGTAGTTTAAAGAAAGTGCCCTGTATCTTTCTCCCATTTCCAGACATGGTTCAGCAGCCTGATATGATCAGTCAATACCATGAGACCACTCAGCTGTGTTTGGAAGAGCTTCACAAATCGCAGGCAAGTTTAGGGCTCCTGAGCTGGTTGATGTAATCAGGACAGGCATCTATAAAACGGATTTCATACAGCCTGGATTCAAGGACCTGGCCTCTCTACTCTTTTTATTTTTTTAAATTTCAGTATTATTGAACAAGGAAATCGTGTGTCCACAAAATTCAGATTTAGTAAACTGGCTACAATAAACAGTCATTTAAAAAAGGCATGAAAGACTAAAGAATTTTAAATGTGTGTAGATTTAATTGTAATGGCTGTGCCATGTATTATTTTCAGACTCTGGAATGAGGCACAGGGACTGACAGAACTTGCTCTGAGCATTCCCTGAATTAAAAATTCTTGCTGTTTGTATTCTGTCATGAAATGGTTGGCATCCCAACAGTCGTGACAAGTGTGTATGTTGGCAAGGAATTAAAAATGGTGGTGCCTCTGAAGTTTAGCAGGAGGTTTCCTGCTTGGGGATGGCAGGCAGTTGTAGCTGTTACAAATGCCATTCCCTTGTCTGCATTGCAGCTCATTTCTGAAACAAAGCAAGCTTGGGAACATGTTCCACTTTGTAATAGGAACTGCTACATTTGGTTTTCTTTGAGTCTTCTCTGACACTGGAGTCTTCATGTGCCCACTTCTCTTTTTTTTTCTTTTGTTTTGTTAATAAATCAAATCTGACTACAATATCTCTCTGCCTCTAAACCACAGTAAGGGCTGCTTGAAAAAGCGTGAGCCTCCCAAATTTTTTACCCTCAAGAGGAAATAACTGATTTTTTTTGTTTGTCTTTGATCCAGTCTCATCAATGCAATTTTCCTTCTTCAAACAATTGAGCCTGCAGTTCATTATAGTGCAAGACCGGAACCCTTCTATTACCTTATTTTTAGCAACAATTAAATCGAGCCTTAAAATTGAATTTGCAAAAAGAAAGGCCTGTGCCAGTCCCAAATCTTAGAACTCAGCTCTTAAAAATGAATGTCAGCACTTTGCTCTCCTGGATGTGTCACTTGGTGGTGTGGCTTGGTGGTGCTTGTGGCCAAATGAAGTGTATGGTGACCCCGCAGATCAATTTAAATTCTGACATCCTCATTTTCAGAATTTCCACTTGCTCTGATAAAGCACTTTAAGGGATTTTTTACTGCTTTAAAGGATTTTTTACTGCTTCTATGACCTGTGCCTCTGTGAGTGTGGCAGCCCACTGGACCCTCCTGGATGTGCCACCTGTCCTGGGAATCCCTTCTGGCCTCCTCCAGCCCTGAGCTGAGGGTGCAGGGTCAGGGAGCACCAGGACACCCCAGGCAGGTGCATCTGTGCTGGAGACTCACTGGAGCTTCTCAGCCTGGGGCAGTGAGGAGCTCCCACCTTCCAAGGCCCCTCCCAGCACCAGGGACACGGGTGCTCTGCTCCTGTGGGGTTGAGCATCTTCCCAGAGCACAGCCTCTGACTGTTTACCAGAGCTTATGCACCTGATTAAAACATAACTTCCCTTCAGCTTATGGAGCTTGGAAGCTTTAGAGGCATGAATTAATGGAGAGACATGTTGTGTCTGCTGTGGAGTCAAGGAGCTGTGCTGCAGAAGAGAGAAGTTGTTCTGCCCGGTGATTTGTTAGGGATAAGCCTTACCTGCAGAATTTTCAAGCAAGAATGTTTATCTGCAGTTGGGACTGACTGACACCATCACTTGCCATTAGAGAATGTTTTAGTTTTCCTAAAGATGGCTGTTAGAAGTCTAGGAAAAGAAATTTGTTGCTTGGGCAGGACAGAGGTGAGGAGATTTGGAAGTGTTTGCCAAACATGTGAGAGCAAACTCCTGTCACAGTGACTGTGGGAGCCCAACTGGAACTTAGAAAGAGGAGCATAGTCTGAAACACTGAATATTTTACTGTTGTCATACCTGACTGAGATATTCACATGTTATGGCAGTAAAGCTCTCTGAATAATGGAATTTGCTGCAAAATGTGCAGCCCTCATGTTATTTACCTAGCATGGTGTGCATGGAAGCATGGCTAGCATCAGGCAGGCTGAGAGATCCACAAAGAGAAAAAAATCTGATTAATGGCACCTAGAGAGAGCAGAGCAACCCCCTGCAAGGAACCAGACCCCTCAGAATGTGAAACTGCTGGACCAAGATTTCAGGCCCATGTGGAAGAGCTGTGTCTGTGTATGAGCCTAACAAAGGGGATAAAAATGACAAGATGAAGGTAGAGCTTTCTTACACTTTCACCAGGCAAAATAAAAGAGTGAAATAAAATTGCCAGGAGTTGAATACACAAACCGGAGAACAGCTGGGAAAAATATTTGAGGAAAATGTACAGGAGATAGCAGAAGGATACTTTTCTCTAAATCCCAAAAGCAAGAAGCAGAGAAGAGGATAGATGCTTGCATTGTGTGGTGGAAAATTCTGGCATGCACATGTACATTAGAGACATAAAAGATCCCCTAATTAGAGACAGGATCATTTGTGGGACATGTGATTCCAGTTTACAGGAGAATTGCTGAGAAAAAAAGCATCTAACCCTAAAGGAATGAATCAAAGGATAAGAGCAGCTGAACTATCCAGGAAAAGCAACAAAACAATGGCCACTTCTGCAGGACACAGCAGAGTCCAGGAGAGAGGGAAGAGGGGGATAAACCTGTGAGCAGTACACAGAAGTGAAGATTTGGGACTGGTGGGAAGGGAGCCACAAGGATTTATTTAGTTCAGCAGTGGGCAGTGGTGCTGTGTCTGGCTGAGCAGGGAGGCAGAAGGAAACCACAGGGCAGTGAGGTGGACGAGGCAACAGGCTGTTCTGGAGCTCAGCATTCTGAAGGAAAATGGAATCAGAGTCAGCTTTTAGGGGTCTCTGCGTGAGCAATCTCCAGTTAACCACCAAATGTTTGCATGGAAAGCACTTCTGTCCAAAGGAAAGTTGGGGGATCCATTTGCATTTCCGAGAGAGGAGAAGGAGGAAGATAAGGTTTGAAAGAGGCACCAGGAAGTCAATCTGTCTGAGCGTGACCTGAATGTTACCCCGGTTTTTTGTGTTTCTCTACGCCGTTCTCTAAAGAAAAGCCAATTATATTTCAGAAGAATAGGGGCCTCTCATGTTGTTATTCATCATGTGGCACATGAAACACCAACACTAACTCTGAAACTGTGAGTTAACCTTGTCCTTTCATCACGTATGGTCATCTCATCACCAGGCTGGTGACTGCTCAAAGCTGCCTGAAAGTGGTTGAGCCCCAGACAACTAAACTTTTATACATCAGTACAAAAGCAGCAAAGAAGATGAGAAGGAAAACTGATTGTCCCCAGGGATGCAGCATAGTGGTTTGGGTAGTCCTGCTTAGAAAGTCACTTGTGGCTTTTATAATGAGGAACTTAAGGTTTGAATTTTCAGACTTATTAGCTGTACATTTGTTTGTTTTTTATTAACTTAATATACTACGTGCCACATTTTCCTTGGGGTATTGAGGCAAGTGATGGATTCATCCAGTTTAGCTCTAAATGCATGGGCTCTCCTTTTCATAAAACTTGGAAAAGATTTGGGTCTCATATTTCCTGAAGGATTTTATTTTATGCCTGTATATTTTGGTACAGCAGGTAATGTTTTCTGTCCTATTTCATTTCTGACAATACCTGCTTCTGGCTAATGTAGAGAGGGAATGTAGATTTTGTTTGTTCTCTTTCTTGACCCGTGAGAATTAGAGTTGTCTTCTTATATGAGCAGGCAGAGTTAAACCACTTTAGTCTACAAAAGAATCACTGCAAGTTTCCAATCCCCTCGCTCGCTGCTTCAATGGAAAGAAAAACAGGTTTTAAAAAGTCTGAGAAAGATATGGCTATTAAGCTAATCCAGTATACTTCATCTAGCTGCTAAAAATCTTGACTCTTAACAGTGATTAAATATAATTGCATCAGTAAAGGTGGTGTAAAAAACCCCCTGGCTTTCATTAGAAGCTATCTTTAGGAAACCATGGTTCCTTAACTTAAAAAGTTACATGTAACATCACTGTTTTATTTTGGGAGTACTTTGAAAGTTTCTTAAACACAGAGTTATGTAGAAAAAATAAATAAACCACAGCAGAACAAATACACAATTCTGAAGTATTCTTCTGTATTTCAATATATATCTGCAGTGCATGCTATTTATTAAAAAAGAAAATTGGGCATAAAACTGAAAAATTAGTGGATAAATATTGAAACATCTTAAAGATCCGATCAAATGGTAAGGATATTCCAAAGGAAAAAAAAAATTAACAAACCACCACGTATGTGTGGGATAAAATTGTCATAGGATGGAATGGAAGGACTCCTAGTAATTTTAATTAAATTAATTTTTTTTACTACTCTTCAGTTTGGAAGGGAATCTGTTCACTATTTTAAGAGCTGAAAAACAATGTTGCTAAACTTTTTCTCTTATTTTCATAAATTTAGAATCTGAGCTGTGTCAGAGCCTTAACACTGCGCAATCTTTATAGAGAATTTTAAATTTCTCCAAGTTATGTGATCTGAAAAAGCTCTTCCTAGACAGTCAGATGTTAAAAAATTCAGCAGTTTTGGTATAATGCAGAACACCACATGCTGCTCTGTATCCTTGGGCTAAACTGGATATTTGCACTTTTGTGTTTGTTTTGTAGATTATGAATAATTGTGTAAACTGAAAGAGGACTCTAAAAGCTCCTATGCTGAAAAACTGAAAAATATAAAATAATCTGGTTCTTACATAGCTTTGTCATTGCCAGTGTTAAATGTTACTGCAGGTATTTATTGCAAGAACCTAAGTTACTGCAAAGACAGAAGTACAACAGTGAGCCTTGTTTGCTTAGAGAAACCATATACTCCCAATGTGTTTGAGGGGAATAATCATCCATTTTTGTGGGTATTCAGGTGAAGTGATAATTCTGAAGCAGAATATGCTATTGATAATGTTTCCACTGGGATACTCACTAAAAATGTATTTAGCTGTTTCCATAAACAGAGTACGAGCAAAGTTTAAGTCCAGATCATGACTGAGATGCTGAACTAAATGCTGATGTATCTTCTCCACACATTTTATTTTTAAGTTATTCGAGATTATATTAAAACCCTAAAAAATATGTCAGTATTTTAATATTAGGACATTTAATGAAATATTCCAAACATAGGCATGTATAGGTAGATATGCACTATACAACAAAAGATCGTGTAGATGATGAAAAATGAGCCCCTTGTGAATTCATTATTTCTATTCTGTTTAACTATTTGCCTCTTATTTTGAGAATCCCAGTGTGGAAAAATATTTCTATAATTTGTGTTTGGCATTTTTGCCCTTGTGCAGTTTTGATTCACAAGTTAAAATCCCGTTTCCATGGAAATTAGCTGAATTTTTGATAAGCTTTGAATTTCTCCCACAAATTAAGGCAACTGGGGAACATCATTTGAGCTGATTGTGTCCTTAATGTCAGCTGTAATATTTTCCCTTTTATTCCATGTGAATGGGGGCTGTATTTTGATGATGATTTAAGTCAGGATTCCCAAATGTTACTGCAACAAGTTCTCTTTTATCAAGGGAAACGAGGGTATTTGATAACATGGAGTGAGTTTTTGTGTGACAGCCATCCACAACTTCCTCAGCAGATCTGCCCACCATCAACACCAGCAATCCACGTTGCTTTTCTCTGGTTGCTTTCAGAACAGCTGAAATAAAAATGAACATTATTTTTTTAGGAAGTAAAAATAAAGCCTATAATATAAGCTTGATACATAGCTTGAGAGGAGAGGTTAGGCTAAATTTATTTGATGAGAATAATCAGGAGAAGTGAAACTCCAAGCACCAGGTTGTTTTCCTAGCTCTAACTCATAACTAGAGGTGGATGGGGTGGGAATTGGCTGCTATGGGCAGGGTGGGACAAGAATGCCTTCATTTGCCACTCTGCAAATATCTGTCCCAGGCCCTCAGATGGGAGGGTGGCAGTGAAAGCAGAGCCTTCCCTGCCCTGGAAATGCCAGGTGATGGACTTGAGCAATAGTCACATTCTGAGTGTATTTCTGGCTTTCCTAAGCTTTGATCCTGCCATTGAATCCGCGGGGGTGCAAAAATCCACCCACACAGATCCGATGTCAAAATCCTGGCCTTCATTATTTGTGGTTTGGTTTGGACAAATTATTGCTCTCTGTGCAATAACCACAGTTATTACCAGAAATGCTGGACAATCGAAAACATACAGATATACATTGTGTAGGTATGAACATTTATTTTTTTATAAAGGTCATAACTTTATTAATGTATTTTGACTCTTAACTGAAATTCTCATATCTGAGTTTTGCCCTGTGCTGCTTTTCATCTGACCAGACTGACCTGGATTTATGGCAATTAATTCTCAGAAAAAAAGGGTTCATGATTTTTATAATCTGAAAGCCAGCCTAGAACAAAAAGAACATCCAGCTTTATACACTTGTACTAAGATCCTACTGATTTGTTAAACTGCAAATGGATTGTACTAGTTTTCTGCACTGAAGAGGCACCCCCTTTTCCTTTTTCTATTCATTATTCCAGCCACCTCAAGTTAGATAATTTTCATCTGCATGTAAACAGAATAGGAATCTCATAGGAAGAAAACCCCTTTAAACAGGAGCAGTAAATTTCACAAAAGAAAATTAAAATGAGAATTTTCCAGCAAACTGAGATATGCCAGAGCCACTGCAGAGCTTGACAATGCCAACCAGCACCATTCTTTAATTAAGTAAGGAAAACTTTGTGAGTTTTATGTGTTTCCCAAAGTCTTTTGGTCCTTCTTTTCATCTTTCTTTTTCCTGAATTTTTAATCTTAATTAATGCTGATGTAATTGCTGACATAATGCTTACAAATAGATTCCCATTCTTTGTAGTGCTTTAAATTTGGATTTTTGTCTTTTGTTTTTCCTTTACTAGAACTGTGTATAAAAATAGGCTCTCTTCAAAAGTTCATGAGTAGGACATGGCAGGCCTTGTCATTTCACTTCTTGCATGTTTTCAGTTGGAAGTCAGCTGAAAATCAACAGAAGCTCCCAGGCAATTCCTGCGCCTGCTTAAAATTGTTCAAAACTGACTTTTGTTTGAAGTTAAAAATCTGTACCCCATTTTTCAATGAGGTACCAGCCAGGTGCTCTAAAACATGTTCCTAATTATTTGCTTTTGATCTGATGAGAGAGTGGCACTAGTTTTGATTTTCAAGTTCATCTATGCTTTTAGATCCACTATATCAGTGGAGTGTATTATGGATATGCAGTTGCAGTTCCAGTCTCAGAGTGTCTGAAGCAGTTCCTAGAGTCAGGAAATATTTGTTTTACACGTGTTATTATTGAGGAAAACCCAATGGCAATAAAAGTATTCCAGAATGCAAAAAAAACTTTCTAGTAAAAATCACACTTGTTTGAGTGGCCTATCTGAAAATGCTGGAACCTCACAGAGCACAGCATATCTGTCTCACCAGAAAAAAGTGAAAAGCAGCATACTTGCTTTCCACTAAAGAGTGTTTGCAGTTTTCAAAAATCAAATACAGCATTAGCATTTTTCCAGGTTATTAAATAACTCAAAAGACCTTTTCCAGTTGGGTACAGTTTGTATTTCCAAGTCAAGATTGTGTCTGGTGCTTCTTCAAAAAAGTATTCTCAAGCTTTCAGAATTGCACCTTTCAGAGCTTTGCTTCTCTGCAGTTGGTGTTGGAATTAATTGTTTTCTAAGCCTGAACTAAACCTCTTGAGGGGTTCCTCTGTCTCCTCCTGATTGAAAGGAATTGCAAGCTAAGGCTGAGGGTCCACATAAGGCCTTTAGTGATGAGAAGCCAGTTTCACAACATGGAGGAATTTTACATTTAATATATTTGTACAGTTTTGTTTGATTTGGTTTTGTTTCCCCTGCAGAATTAGCGGATTCTAGCATGGCTTGTATGGATACTAGGATTTTTTTAAAGATTGTGAGCCAAGGTTTAAAAATCACTGGTCATTGTAAAAATTACAGTGTTGAGGAGCTAATCTAGCAAACTGGCTGATAGCCCTTTCAAAGGTTTCAAAGCATTCAGCTTTGTGCAGGAGACCCACCTATTAAAGTGTCTCAGGCTGGGATACAAAAGCCCAAACTTACCTCCTTTCAGTCTTTGACCTACTTCAGTTTTTATAAGAAATTGCTGTAAATATCTACTTGCCAGTTAATACAAAGCAATATCTGGTAGTTTCCCACAGTAAAAATTGTCTGCACATATACATCCATATAGGAAGAATGGATGTGATACAAACAAGAATTGTGTTTCATCTTTCAAGCTATAATTAGATTGTGGCTTTTCAAAATCTGCAGATTTCCTCTGTAAATTAATCTTCCAGTGTCTTTTGTTGCTGTCTTTCAAGTTCTATCGGCTTCCAGCTAGAAAGCTAATGATAAAGCATCAGAATTGCACCCTTTTAAAGAAGAAAAGCAGGGTAGGCATCTGTAATAGCAGTGTAATGACACCAAATCTGCATGTACAGTTTAGCATTATTTGCCCACATGCTCGTTCATTGGCACACAGACGTTTTCCTCAGCGCTTTATCTGCGTGTGATGTTTTGCAGCACCAGTCTGGCATCATTAGACATCCAGCCGCCAGCATTTCAGAGATTTTTCCACAGAGCCATAAAATTGCACCTTCCTCATTGAATCTCAAATCCAGCCCACCTGTAATAACAGAGCAGTGGAACAGTATGGATCTCTCCTGGATGTCTGCAGTGCAGTGAGCTGGGCTGCCTTGCCTTCACACTGAAGGAAAGGTCGTGTCCTAATGTTATGCCTTCCTGTTTAAAATGAATGGCTTGTAAATGTTTATCTCAGCTAGAAGTGAGAACGTGGGCTACATCTGTGCTCTGCAATTCCCCTTGGAGAAACCCTGTGCAGTGAAACAGCTGCATATCCCTTCACATCCTTCCCTTGTGTTAAACATGCACATCTCTGGCTCCAGCTCTTTGCCAGGTTTCCCCCCCGCTCATGTTTGGATTCCAGGTTGAAGTTTGAAGTAATGTTGTCTGGATTTATAGTGGGTTACATTGTTTTCTCCAGGAAAGAGCGAGCAAAGGGATCGGCCCAGTGCAGACAGACTCACAGTCCGTGCAGTGTCATGCAGGGTAGAGTTTCTTTGGTTCTGCCAATAGGTATTGCAGTGTAAAATGTCTGGAGGCCAGTTGGGGCTGCTTCTCTAGAGACACGACCAAAGTATACAGTATACTGGCTCTCATTTTGCTGTTTTTGGACAGTAAGGGCTGCTTTCCATTTCCTACAATGTTCCAATATAACCAAGGCACATGTGCTCAGTAATGGAGGCTTCTGAGACCTGGGGCTTCTGCAAAAAGGAAAAGAGCAAAGTAGTATTTATACAGTATAATATTTGGATTCACTAATGGGCTGTGAGGTAGGTGTTATCACGAACTACTGTGTGGCAAGAAAGGTTCCTAAAACACAGATCAGCTTACTCCATCTCCAAATGGTTGCAGATACCCCAGTGTTTAGTTTCTAATTAGACTTGTGTTGTGCTCATTCTCATGAGCAGTGCCAGTGATTGACGTGCTGCATTTCAGTGGCAAGGAGCAGAGCAGCTGAGTGCAGCTCAGTGATGAAGGCAGCATCCAGCTGCTGAGGAAGGCACACTGCTCCCAGAGGCTGATTTCAGGATGAGCACACGCTGATTGGTGTGGCCTTGCTCCGAGGGGAAGGAGGAAATAAAGGCACATAGTCTTCAATTACACTAATGATATTCTGGTCCTAAAAGGATTAGGAAATAAACATCTAACTGAAAATAAAAGTCCAATGTGTAATAGTTCACAAATAATCTATTTGCTTTTGATAGTATTTTTCGCTGTTTCTTAGGAGAGGATGGACATTATTCTTTTTCCATGCCTCAGTTCCCTGTATTTAAAACACAAATGGCTCATCCTAAGTGCTGATTTCTGTACATGTAAGTAATAAGTGTAAGCTTCCAGGCAGAGCCTTGTGAAGTGTTTCTGGATGGAACATGCCAGAGCAGCACAGGCATTTTATGTAACTAAAATTATTTCAGAATTGATTTTGCCAGCACTTTCCTTTATGGCCAGCTCAAGTCAATATGTTTGGTAGTGCAGTTCCACTGTGGATATGAAAATATGGATTTGATATAGACAGTCTCATTGAGTTAGATTGGGTTACTGTGAGGAACATCTCCTGGCTTAAACCCTCTAGTCAGGTCCAAATCCCTTCAGTCAGATTCTTGATGTAAAGTTTGGCTTTTTCAAATCATCATCATCATTGCATTCAGCACTAACAAAGGCTGTGCCTGTGATTCTTGGATGTTATTCATGTAGCATTTGATTTTTTCACAGCCTTTAATGCCCCTGTGAGGCCCAGCAGGGCTGTTCCCTTGCTTTAGGGTCATTTGGGCCCCCATACAAGTGTTAAAGGAGAGGGGCTGGCTAAGGAGTGGCATTTTCTCAGGATGATCAAGCTGTGGCTTGCTGCAAATCCCATCTGCCCTCTCCACATGCAGCATTAGAGGCCCTTCCTGGAACAAGCTCCTCGGGGATTTACCTGCGTAGGATTTGCCAGTACGGGGTCACTGGACAGGCAGATGGGACACATGATGACAGACTTGGACCAGTTGCATTTGGCAGAGAAAACACCTATGGAGTAGGATAGTGACTTTATGGGTCAGATTTTTTTTTTAAGTGATATTCTTTGTGGATCTCATCCCCCAGTCAAACAGCAGATATTGTGGTACAAATAGCATTGGTATACCATGCAGAGCTTAGATTTTCAGAATTGCCATGTGGGCTCTGCAGGATGCAAAGAGTGTGTGTTTGTGCAAACCCTGGAACAGATAAAGGTATTTGTTCCTGTCTGTGTGCTTCAGCCTGCCAGGGATACTTTTTTGCAGGCTATGTAAAAAAAGGTCAGATTTTGCTTTGTCAGTTGATGATGGAGTGAATTAAATTAGACTTGAAAGCCACAACAATATCCCAGGTAATAAAACTTAATCTTGAAGTAAGAATGACACATTTTTTTCTGCTTGAGAAAGGAAGGTTCAGGGCAATCCAGACTTCTCATACTGTTTTATCTCTCTCAGAAAATGCAAAAAGAAGGCTCTGGACTTTGTGAGAGCTTTAGGAAACTTGGGAGGAAAATTCATGTGGTGTAAACGTTCACTTGACCCAATTACGGGCAACATGTTTTAAATATATGAACTTGTAAAGTGCTCATGCTTTTTCATGAGTAAAAATGAGTAAAAAAATTTTTACTGAGTAAAAATGTTCTGCTGCTTGCTGTGAAGATGAAACTTGGACTTCACTGGCAGTGAAACCAGGCTTGCTGCAGATCTGTGTGGCAGATTAGGTTGTTTACTCATATTTCAGTTATGTTTCTTCCAGTTTTTCTTCCTCCATTGCTCTGT
Organism: Zonotrichia leucophrys gambelii; assembly: GCF_028769735.1. NCBI lineage: Eukaryota > Metazoa > Chordata > Aves > Passeriformes > Passerellidae > Zonotrichia > Zonotrichia leucophrys. Next base: position 7,239,330 of record NC_088170.1, read on the forward strand.
TAAAGTACTGCAGCTGCCTGGAGGGCCATAGCCATTGAAAGGGCTTGAAGCACTAAAAGGAGAAATGTTGGGTCCTTTTTCTTAGTCAAACAGTTTTTATGTACCAAGTACTGTATTTTATGCTGCTCAAGGACATGGATATCATTTGCTGTACTTTAAAACAACACAAAAGCCATTTTGGCTCTCCTTGAAGCCAGTGAGAACATTCCACTTGCTTTCAGTGGGAATTTGTAAGCAACCCATGATTCAGTGTCTGTCAGAGCAGGAGAAAGCTGTTAGTCCATAGTACCATGTAAATGTAAAATGAAAGAACTGGATGCCACATCATTTGCACATTTCAGAGAGAAACTGCTTTGGGTTTGGAGGAAGAGTCCCATAAACTTGTTACTCAGGCACACTCACATCCAGAGAAATGCAGAGGAAGAGTCCAGAGCAAGAAGTGTGCAACTGCCCTTCAGCCTGGGGGTGTTTTGTCTGAGTGTGTGTTAGAGCATGGGGAAGGAGTGAGCCCCTTCTTGTCCTGGGGGTTCCCTTCAGTCTGCAGGGTGAAGTGCCAGCTGCTGTTTGAGTGTGTAATAATCACCAGTAAATCATAAATCTAGAATAGTTGCTTGTGCAAAGCAGAGCTTGAAATGGAAGAACTCTAAGGAAGACATCTCTTTCTGTAAAGAGAGTTTTCCCCTGGGTTTTCCCTGCCACAAGCCAGCAGAAGTTTGGCTGCCCCAGATCTGTTCCCTGTGCCTGAGCAGCCCTGCAGAGGGGAAGGCAGCACTGGGCTGTGTGTGATGGGGAGTGTGTGGGTAAATGCCCCTTCCAGACACCTGCCTCAGCAGCATGGCAGCAAAAAGAAATGGCTTGTGTTCCCTCCACATGAGATCAGCCTTAAAATTCTCCAGAACAATGAGGTGTCTCTGCAGCTGTGCAGAGCCTGGGGCCTTGTCTGGCATTCTTGCATTTCTCAGCTTATTCTTGTTGCACCTTGATAGAAGTAAGACTTAATTATTAGATCTTCAACTTTGGACTCCCTGCAGTTACTCAGTGCACAGTTTACTTTATCTATAATTTTCCACTCTAGCCTTACAGTTTTCTATAGGGAGATTATATATTTGCAGCTACTGGTAGAATTTGCCTACCAGGAAAAGACATGGTTTTGAGCTCCATGGGATGTTAGTGATGTGTAAATCATTTAATCTCATCCAAATTGTGGCCACTCCATTCTTTTTCACAATATACCTTGCCTTAATGTTTGAAAACAATGGATGATTTTGGGTGATCAGGTTCAGCAGTCTTCAGAGGGACCCATAATCTTTAGAAATTGCTGTTAGGGAAGATTATATCTTCTAAAATCACATTGCCCCAAGTTTCAAAAATCTCAGGCTTGCATCAATATTCATAAGAGACCCAAGCTCAGTGATATTTAATGAAAGAATGCCTTTATGGAAAGTACTTTACATGCACAGTAAATGCATTTTTGAACATGTTTGAAATGGATGTCTAGAGCTTTATGTTCAGAGAAGGGCATAAACTTAGCAAACAGAAGTGTTTGAAACTGGGAACAAGCATGTGGGTCTTTTGCTACTGGATCTGGATTTTAATCAGAGCTTTGTGCTGCTGTGTGACCTTGATGAGGTGACACATCAATCTGCCATGCAGTCATCAGGACAGAATGGTAAGGAGAGGCAGAGACCACGAGAGCCAGGGCTTGGAGGAGCCTTGGACTTGTGCCTGATATGGCCCATGGCAGTATCTGGTTGGTGGGGCTGCCTGGAGTTCTGAAAGATGAGCAGAATCAAGGCAAATACCAAAGAAGGAGAAATGAAGTATACTCTGAGCATTGTGTAACATTTCTGTTCTCACCCAGCTCTATGTGAAGTTGCAATATATGTGTACTTAGGTTGATTTATCTTCATGTTAAGGTCACTTAACCACTCTTCCACAGAGGTAGAACACACATTTTCTTACTGGCCTCAAGAGAAAACAATTCTCTGGTGTTCATTCGGATGAATTTAGAACAATTCCACAGGGCATTTTCCCAATTTCTCTGCTTGTATGAAATGTTGCAGCATCACTTTACTCAATGCAAGCTTATGCCAGTTTTTGTGGCAGGTGATATGGTCTTGATGACAAATCATTTGTCACCAGTTCCTGAGTAACCAAGAGATGGAAAGTTTTGTTAGGTTTGGATTGTAGCTTTAATGTGCACACTCCAGGGGAGTTGGCCTAAGCCAGTGAGGTGTCTGTGTATGCAGATGTTGTACCCCAGCTAAAACAGGTTTCTGGCTCAACTAAAGAAGGGGAGCAGGAGAAGGGTTGGCAAAGTAGCCACGAAATCCAGCAAAGCTTCAAGCACTGCCAGTAGTCTTGAGGGTGGTTCAGTTCAGGAGGTTCAGAACAACTGCTAAAGGAGCAGTGAAAATATTTTCCATCCTTTCCTGTGAAATGACATGGTTGGTTTGCTGTTGCTTGTTTACCTGTTCTGCATGTATGTTGCATTTATCAGTCAGACTGTAGGGGGTAACAGTACTTTAATAATAATGTTTTGATTTTTGCTGTGTTTATTCTGTGTTTTCTGACTAAATTCATACTCAGATGGCTTTTTCTTCTGCTCTTCCAGCATATGTGTCTCAGGCTGCCCCTAAAAATAAAATGAAGTAATCTGGCAAAATGAACTCAGAGCACACAAAGAGGAACCACTGGAGACTGATCTGCAAGATATTCAGGTATTTGCACTTTCATATCCTACACCAGTAATTGGTGCACACACATGGTATGCTCTGCAGTTCTTGTGCTTAACTCACACAAAGTGGGTGAGAAAATTATATAAATAAACAAAAAGTCATGTGAAAGATGAAAGTTGTTTAGTCAGAATGCCCCCATTCAGCTTAAAGATGGAGCCAGGTTTGTAAAGGTAGAGTTGCAGCTCCACGTTCAGCACACATTGATGCTGCTGTCCATCACATCTGTTAGCCAGGTCAGATTTTACCTTCTGTCACTGCCCAGTGCAATGATGGCCATCTGAGAAGTGAGATGGGAGAAAGAGGATCCTTCCCTGCCTTCCACTGGGGCAGAGTGAGCAGCCCCTCCTGTGCTGATGGGCTAAGGCACTGTGACACTTCCAGTGACCTCAGGAATTAGGTCCTGGGCTAGGCCTACACTGAGGGAGAAATTAATTTTGGAATCCCAGAGATGCCAGAGGTCCTGTGTCACTTGCCAGGCCTCAAGGATTTTTTTGACCTTCAGGTTGCGTATATGTCCTGTGTACAGCTGAAAGAAAATAAGGCTTTTACAGTTCTCAGTGCAGAAATGAGACTTTCTAGTTGGAAAGCAAGAACAATCCAGAGAAATGTTGTCATTTTCTAGATAATAGGAAAATAGATTTTTGTTTTATGAATACATACAGGAGAAAGTAGCACAGCTCTGTTGAGTCCACGTTCCATGTCTCTGAAGGAGGGAGAATTCTTGTGTGATTCCTTCTCCATGCTCTGTGTGAGCAGGTGATGGCATGGATGCCAAAGTGACAGCTTAATGTCAGCCACATGTGTTTGTATGGTGGTGTAAGTGCAGAGCTTGGCTGTACACAGCTTTGTAGCTGATTAATTGGGGAAGCAAATGAGCTGCTAATGGGAGTAAAGGTAATGGGAGTAAAGGTAAGAGTTAATGGGAGTAAAGGTAAGAGTTGTGCTTGCCAAGTGCACCAATACCAAGGTGCATTCAGAGAAAACATTTCATTTGTACAGTCTTTGCAGTCTTATGTTATCTCATTGCAATGATTAAGCTGTTATAATTAACTGTTGTTCATAATGAAGCATTTTAAACAAACCCACAAAAGCAGAGGTATCTCCTAAGGGTATATATTTAAAGGTTATATCACTGATAGGTGAAAAATCACTCTTGTTGAATGTTATATCATATGTGACTGTCTGAAAAGCAGATGCAAGTAAACATCAAAGTTACTGTGGGTATTATTTTAATTCCTGAATTACACACTCTATCAGCTTCCAGATATTTATTCACATTGGTATTTTTTATGTGTCCATTCCCATGGTCTTGGCAGTGTGTTCATAGACACTGCTGTACTCTTTCAGATTCTGCTACCAAACTGCTTCTGGGACTTCATGCAGTTTGCTTCATTTGAAGAACTTTGATAAGTTATATGAAAAATTGATAGCAAATCCCAGAGTACCAGGTTTTGCTGCACATAATGCAGATGTAACACATGGGATCACTGAATGATGGTATAGTATTTCAGTATTTAGTATTATTAGTACTTTTCCTTTCAGTATTTTGTCTTTTTTTTTACCTTTTTTATGGTTATTTTGGTTTGGGGTTTTTTTAAACTATTTTACTTTTGGTCTTTTTACTTTTTTTTTACCTTTTCAGCATTGGACCTCCAATGCAGTAGTTGCTTGCCATGGTGTCCCAAAAAAGCAAAGTCAATGGTGAAAATTCTTGGTTTTCTACCAAGTGTTTTAGAACCTTGAGCCAGCTCATTAGCCTTCAGAAACATCCTCAGTCTCACTTTAGAACCACAGTTTTCTTGTAAGAACAGGAAACTCTTGTCAGAATCTCCTAATGTAGATTTAGGAAAAGTTTCTGTTCGGCTTTGAGGAGTGATACTGTTTTCTTGTGAGAAGATTAATTGTATCTAAATAATTTAAATTTTCAACCCTTTTAAAAATAAGTACACTTGAGATTAAAAAATGTTTTACTGCTCAGTTAAGCAGTTCATTCCCAATAGTTATCACTGAAAGGCAGGAGAAACAAGCCTTACACCAATTTTACTGACAATAGATGGGAAGAATAGTACCTGAGAACATTCTATAAGCTGAAATTATGGACTCATTCTGTACCCAAAGGTGGTGGTCAAATCAAACATCCAGTATTTTAGATGAGAATTACTAACCTTCCTTAATGTTCTGAAAACTCATCGTTACGGGGAAAATAGACTTTGAATTTCAGACTGTGATCATTCCTCTAAATGAGAAAACTCTAAAAGTCAAATTTTTTCTAAGAAATTACAGAATGTATATGATTTGGGTAACTATGACTAACAAACTATTTTAGAAAGGAATATTTTTTCCTTCTTTGGAAAGAAAATGTGCTTAATGTTTTTTGCAAACCCTTCATGTTTCTAACACTACCCTGATACACTATTTTCTAAACAAGTTACAGGTATAATAAAGCTGCTTACAAGTGTTGCTGTGTTTGAGAGATACAGCTTTTAATTTGGTTCTGCTTTCACAGAAGGAGTGGTTCCATTTCACAAATTTTCTGTAATTTTGGGTCCTGAGAAGCTTGCAATCAGTATTTTGCTGCAATCAATATTTCTAGGTGATGTTGCTTTAAAAGAAACCTTTCCTAATTATAAAACTTTGCAAAACTCTCAGATTTTTAAAGTTCTCAAAATTGTGGTCTGTATGTTTGATTTCCTTGATAATGTTCAGAAAATGAATTAGTTTAGGGGTTTTTTCCCTTTTTATTTTTTTTTTCTTCTGAAGGCTGGGCATTCATTGAACCTAAGACACATTTATTGCACAGTAATGTGGGGAGGGAGGAGAGTTTCAGATATGAATTAAATCTGAGTTACAGTGACTCATAACTGACAACAAAACACCCAAGAAGAGACGTGAGACAGGATGAGATTAAATGAGACAAGCCATGAAAGAAGGGACAGATTTATGAGTTATTGGCCTACAGATGGGATGAGAAGATATGAGTGGAGAATGAGATCATCAGGCAGAAGTCTGCTAAGGGAAAAGGAGGGGGTTCACAGGACACATCCCAGTAACCTCCTGTGCACAGTGGGAGAATTGATTTAAGCCACAGGAAAATCACTGTTAGAAATGATACAAAGATGGGTTAGATCCCAAACCTCAGAGGGGCAGATTTTTCTCTCCTTGCACTTAGAAAAAGAAGGACACAACAGTTAGGATGACTCTGAGCCTGCAGGAGTACATGCAGAGCACACACTCCAAGGTAGTCTCACCTGGTTAAATCACATTGGCCTCCTTTAAGTGTTACCAGTCCTCTTTTCATCATTTAGGAAAAAAACAGCTGAATTCCTTAAAATAAAATTCCTTAAAAAAAGGAGACAGAATTTTCACCTTCAATCTAAACAATTCAACAGTTTTCTTAATTAAGATTAGCTTTTCATCCCTGAAACTGAAAGCATGTTTCTAAGTAACTATATCCTCCATGCTAGGCTGCAGCCAAGACTCTGTGTATGGGTTATAATTGGTGGAATTAATTGCCAAGTGTGTTTGGTTGAAATTTCAGTTGGCCAAATTATAATCCATTTCAAGATTCAGTATCTTAAAGTTCTCACCTAAAAAATGGAAATAAGACCTTGGCTGCTCACAAAGGCCTGTACAAATCTGTGGAGTTGCTGTGTTACCATAGCCATGACCCCTGCCCCTTTTCTAATTTTGTTCTTGTATCCTCTGCAGAGAGATGAGGAGAATCTGTTTGGAGAAATGCACTGAATTCTGCCCTTTAGCTGAATCTGTAGAATCAGTTGGCAGCCTCTTGAAAAAACTTTTCTGGTGAAATTTCTTCTTACATCTGATTCTGATAGGAGTGGGGAAGAGGCAAATGTGTGTTTGTCACAGATTCAATCATTTTTGCTCCGTGATTTAGCTAAGAATACTAAGTACTCATCTGTGCATGTGGACAGGTTGATTTAAAAGTTAATAAACTTGGTAATGGATCAGTAGAACTTGAGGTGATCAGTAGAGCAGTTCTGATTTGGCTGGAAGTATGAAATTTCATTTGGAATATAAAAGTGAACTGCATTTAAAATTCATAAAACTTCTGTTATTCTTTAACTATATCTAGAGCTTTTTAGTTTTGAGTGGAACTGAAAAAACTGATAACTTAAAATTTAAAAATTGTGAAACTTTTTTGCTCAGTTTGAGCCAGTGGGCTGATTTCAGGATTTGGTTAAGCCTCAGTGTGTAATACTGTGCATTATTTTAATTATTGCTGATCATTCACTCCACAGCAGTGTGCATGGAGTCGGAGTTCCCTTCAGGAAGGGCTGGAACATCTGAGCTTAGTGCTGGGACTCATCTGCAGCAGGAGGACTGTCCAGCTGCTCAGACGGGCACCTGTCCTCAGCCCTGTCTGATCCCAAATGCCTAAGGAAGTGTGTAAGGACAAGGAAATGGTAGATCACATTTCAGCTAAGTGAGCTCTTGGTGCTCCCCCACCCCAGAGAAACATGCAGTCAGGCATAGTTTATTTCTCATTAGCAACTGAAGTGATTTCTGTTCTGTAAACTTGCCTGACCTCCCTCTGAGCCTTGTGCCTCCCTTGCAAGGAGTCCTGCAGCATAACACACCTGTTGTGAAGAGCCACTTGGTTTTTGTTTGTTTTCAAACTACCTCGTGCTAGTTGGAGATGAATCTGACAGCAAAACTAGCGAAGGATTTTAAGATTGTATTTTTGAAATGTAATTTGTGTTTAGGCATTAGGTTAGTGTGGTGGCTATAGCACAGTTAAGTAGTCCAGGACCAGGTTGCCTTGTGAGTGAAATAAGTATTACCTAGAAGGTGTGTGCTTCAAAAGAAGTTAAGTCTTAGCTGCCATATCAGTTTTAAGCATGGGCATATTTGGTAATAGCAGGACAACTCCTGATGGGTTCCAGTTAATGAATCATTTGAGTATGCATTTAACTCCTCTGAGCATTTCAGCCTGAGTTGTGCTGGAGTAGAGTCTGGGTGTTACTCTGGAGGTATCTCTCTGTTTGTACAATTTAATCCTGCTAAAACACTTATGGTGGGGTTTTTTTGTTTGCTGGATTAACACCATGTGCTTTTGACTTTGCTGTCCTGTGTTGGATAGTGTTCATTTTGTGTAGAGCCCTGATTCTAATTGGGAGCTAATTGAGATCAACATATTCTGGGATGTTCCTGCTTGCCAGTGATAGGAGGGATGAATGGGACAGAGAAGTAATGGGAAGAGAGAGGTAAAGATGCTGAGGAACCCTGAAATCTAAAGATAGGAAGAACATGGATCCTGAGTCTGTTACATCCTGAGACACAAAATCTCCTTGGGGTGGGCTAATAAATACTTCAGTAACTTCAGCTGCCTGAGCCAGTGTGTCTACAGAATGGTTCCCCTTCATAGCACCCTCTGTGAAATAAGAACACAGGAAGAGCTTCAAATGGAAAACACTAGAAAGAGAAAATTATTAAAATTACAATTTGTTGACCAGGTTTTGTAGACTAATAAAATTATTCCTGCAAAACCAAATGACCAGCCAAACAAATTAACAAAGTCATAATAATGGAGAGACTGATTTTTATCTAAATTGCAGTAGGGTCTTGCTGTCTGTGGGAACTTTTCCTTACTAGATTTCATTTTGAGAAGATTTCTTAATGCAAATGGACTTTGCAAATCTTAGTCTGCTGAAGCTGAACTGTATTAAAAGTCAAATCTTCTCTTTTGGCAAAATAAAATAAATATAATGCATGACGTGACATGACAGGACATTATATAACATAACAGTGGTATTTCTAAATGAGTAGAGTTCCAGGTTAAAATTCAAGACAAGCTGTGTATAATAAAATATTTGATCTATTTATATCCTAAATTCCTTAGGAAAAGATTAAGCTTGCAAGAAGACAAAATACCTTATTTTTTATATGACATAATGGGGCACAGAAAGATTAGGGTCACGATGTCAAAAATTCAGAAGTCCTGTTTAGACTGCAGGAGAGAAGACTGGACTTTGAAAAATGCTTAGCTGTATTGGCCCTGAGCTATTCCAAATATCCCATCATAAGAATTGGAGCAAAAACAGGTTGATGCTGTGCTCACTTGAAAACCTGTCACCAGTGGTGTCACTAGCAGTGGAAAATAGAGAAGCTGTTTTGAAAATCTGTTTCACTGCAGGAGATAAATGTGGATGCTGGCATTTAACCCAGTGTCTAAGCAAAATATCTTTCTGGGTTTTTGTAAGTATTCTTGGTAGAGAGTAAAGGGGAAGGAAACAGAATGACTGAAAAGTCTTCATTAGGATGGAGAGGAATGAGGGCAGCAGGATAGCAGGTGTCAGAAGAAAATGCCATGGACAGTGCATTGATGGCAGTAGAAGATGCAACCCAACAAAAGCCATGTCAAAAGTAGCTTGAGGTGCTGGAAGCAGTAAAAAATTGGATTTTTTTTTTCCCCATAGGTGTTGCTGTTGAGCAGAAATTGGAAGGAAACTGTGAGGGTCAAGAGATTGAGAAAATGGTCCTGCCCATCATCATAGGAAACCATGAACCTCTCCACTCTGGGACAGGAGTGACCTGCAGTGACCAGCTCTGTGCCTTAGGAGCATTAGCTGTACTTCTCAAATAAGGTAAGAAATCAGTTGTCCTGGTTTGGGGAAAATTTGGGAGAAAACTTCCAGAAAGCAGATTCAAGTGGCCACTCCCCCAGCTGCTTCAGAAAAATATTTCCTTGAAGAAGAAAAGTGGAAAAAATTGTTTCTTTAACAGGCAAAGCACTCACCAGCACCAAAAAAAAAAAAAAAAAAAAAAAAAGAGAGAGAGAGAACAATATTAAACAATAAAAGCTCTTGCTGCTCCAAAGAGATGCCAAACTCAGGAAGCCCCTCCATGGCTGTAGCTCAGCTCACTCAGTCTCTGTCAGTCCCTCAGTGCTGGAAATGCCCCGGCCCAGGCCCGGCCCGGTGCCCACAGCTGGAGCTGCCGGTGCTCTGCTGGGTGTTCTGTGCAGAGCAGGGTTAAACAGGCCCAAGGAAAAGAGAAACCACAGCCCAGGGAACTTCTCTGCCTCAGCTAGCCAAAAACTAACTAAAAGCAAAGGAGAGCCCTGTCCTGCTGTCTGTCCATGTGCAGACAGCACAGTCCAGGAGCAGGATGGAGCAACTGCAGTTCCTGATAACAAACTCTGCATTTCTTCTCTCTCCTCTTCACTCTCAGAACCTGTCTTTAAGGTGCAAAACTTATTTCAGATCAATGGGGATACAAGCATCATAAAGTCACCCCAGGACATCAGTTAATATCTGAATTTAATTGGGAAAATACTGTATTTAATCTAACTGAATGAAGCCTAAGCAAAACACCTGAATATAACCTTCTAAAATCAGTGACTTTATGCATTTTCCAGAGGCAATATATGTCAAATGTACACCCATTTTTCGGACTGATACATTAGAAATGTCTTAATACAAAATACTGAACTAGTTCTGTCTGTTCGTTTTCTTTCTTGAAGCTGTTTGCTGCATTTCAGACAGGTTAACATGGAGTGTTTTTCTGACTCTTGGGACTGACATTCAGCTTGCCTATTACATCTTATGAAAGGCTCTGTCAGGTTTGAAAATCAGAAATTTTCAAATAAAAGCAGTGTCTGGAGAGAGAAGCACAATTTGCTTTCTTTTCCCAGCCTGTTAATAAGTGAGAAGTGGGAGGTAAAGCAGGATTCACTACAGGACTGGGGGCTACTTTAGTCCTTTCCTTAACTGGAAAGAGGAAAAAAAAAAGTTTATTTGCTAGAGAACAGCCTGTGTTTGTATGCACTCAAAATACTGACTGATTTGCTGATGTTACTGACAGACACTGCGTGCATTTAAGGTCCTTGGATGAGAATTTGCAGTAATTGTGTTTCCCTTTGTGGAGGTAATTAAGGCAGCCAGCAGCTGTCTGGCAAACATTAGCGCTCTCCTACCTGGTCCCAGGGGAGCAGAGGCAAGGCAGGAGTGATTTGACCAAGTGATTGGCAGGACTGGGGTGAGAATCAAACCTTAACCAGGCCCTGCAGCCGAGGGTGAACACATGGCATTGTCCTTACAACATCTACAGTTGCTACAAACATCATGGAATTGTTTAGGTTGGAAAAGCTCTTTAGGATTGCCAAGTCCAACCATCAAATGCAGAGGAGAAAGTGGTTTTGTGTGTAGAGATAAAAGATACAGCTGTGCTAAATGCTCTACAAATACATAGTAAGAGGAATCCTCATCACTACACTGCTCAGTCTATCTGAACAAGGAGGAGTCTCCTGTAAATTTATTTTTAATAGTAACTTAGGTAAGCTCTGCCCTAGCTGAGCAATATTTAGACATGTGTCTTTTCTTCTGAAATCAAAACTGTATATTAGTTAATGGGGACACCTTTTAATTAATTTCTCAAAATGTCCATATTGCATTATTTCACAGAATTATTTAGCTTAGAATCACAAGCTTCCCTAAGCCTCGTGGTTTGTGCAGTATCCTCCTTATCTATAAATAAACAATATCTGACCTTTGTGCTCTAGAAGCCTGGTAAAGACCCTGGCAGGACATCACAGAACCTCCTAATATAACTTTCAGCTATTTGTGGGAGTCTGCCTCCGTGTCACTGAGAAGCAGAGTTGGAGGTGACAGTTTAGATTTTGCCTCCTCCTTCCGGAAGCCATTTCAGTCATGCAGGCACTTGTGGATCTTACTGTGCATTTATAGCTTAAGGAGTCGTTTCCACTTGGAAATAGTCCTGGGCACAGTGAAGATGGACACAGAGTGCAGGCTAAGGTACAGCTCTGTTACTGCTTTAAGGTACTGAGATTAAATCTGTGTTTACCAGGTTTCTGTTTCAGTGAAAATTGCAATAATAAATGCGATTATGTTCAGTTCAGTAAAGATGCAATTCAGAATGTTAAAATATTTATGTTAGCTCTCAAATGCCACCCTAAGTAGGTGTTATATTAAAATTGCATATTAAAACAAAATACAGATTTCTCTTCCCTACTTAATGTCAGTTACTTTATTTCAATTACTGAAAATATTTTGCAGTTGTTTTTACTTTCCTGTTTTTCTCTGCTTACGTAAAACAACTTACAAGTTTAATGAATTTATGCTTAGATCCTTCAATATTTAAACTTCTATCTGCTTTGATAATTAAAATCAAGAGCAAAATAAAATTTAAAAGTGTAGAATGCAGGCATAGTGTTTCCACACAGCCAGAATGTTTTCAGATGTTCATAAATGTTGCACTGTTGTGGTGCTTCATATTAATACATGAAGCAAATATGTGTTCAACTACAGGAAGGCTTTCTTAGGTCTTTTTTTGGGGTGTCAGACCTCCAGTAAGCTGTTTAACATGAGGGCTTCTCCAGTGCCACTTGCTGAAACACTGTTTGTTGGAGTGCATGTGGCAAAGCAGCCACTTGATTCCAGGTGTCTGAAAAATGCAACAGTATTTCAGGTGAAAGCAGTGTATTCCACTAGCAAAGGTGCTGATCTTTTTGTAAAATGAAATTCTATGTATTTTAGACAGAAGTTGTGATTTTTAAGGTTACACCTGCATTAGTGGTGTGTATTAGTTTGTGTATTGTTTAGTTTACATATTCCACCTATATCCTTGCAGCCAGGTGCAGAGCTGTTTGTGTCTAGTAAGTGTCTGCTCTGAGGATATTTTTATCAGCAATTACACAAAGGAAACTGAAATTAAAGAGTTCCCCATAGACTTTGTGGGTCATCCACTGTTTTGTTGTTGAAATAATGAATGTTCACTGCAAAACTACAAATGGAAAATGAGCTGCCATTAAAAGGGAAATTCAGATGTGTTTCATGGTTCCTTTGCTTTTCTTACTTCCTTGTGGTTTACAAATGCTGTATTTTAGGGAGACTGAGAGAAAATCCTAAGGGCAACTGTCAGAACCAGGACAGAGATTTGGTTTTGTCACTGGTCTCCATGCAAATGGACTTCTCTTTCCATCCTTCCCTGCTGCTGGACATAAAAATGGATTTTGGAGTGCCAGAGCTTGTGGCCTCAGTTATGGGGGTATATGTTGTGAGAATTAGTAGTGCCAGTGGCACACAGGGTTGATAAATGCTACTATTATTGTACAATTAGGTACTAAATGTTACCTATATTACCCTCTCAGGACAACACACTGCACTTCAGGGAAGAAACACATAACATGACTTGGAGAAAATGAGAACTTGTTTAAACAGAATGTCTCCAGGATAGTCAAGGGAGAGATTAAACTGGAATTCAGATGAAGTCTTTTGTAGGTACATACACTAGTGAGGAATTACCAAAATGGGAGAGCCAAAGGGGGGTGCTTAGCTTATCCTTTTTTTCCCTCAGTAAAATCTGGGAAGTAAAATTTTAAATGTTATGTGAATATTGAGCCCTATTTTGGTTTGCTTTTAGTTTATTGAAAAATCATAAATTATAAAAAAAATTAAATTATTCCAAGACTTCTTTTTTTCATCCTGCTGTTGTTGGACAAGGACTCTTTCAGCAATGTCAAAATGGTTGACTTGCTATAGGAAAAAGTGCTGTGAAATAGTGATAAATAAAGAAAACCAGAAATTTTTGTGTGTTTGTTCCCCACTAACTTTTTAGTGTGCTGATACTCTCAGTGATTATTTGTAGTTGTGTGAAAACTCTGTCTGTCTGCATGAATATGAGAAGACATGCTTGGTTTAGTTCTGCATATGAAGAAAAGGAACTGCATAAAATATTTTTCATTCCTCCTGTTAATTCTTGATTGAAATCCATTGAGCATTGTTATTCTTTTGCTGGTAATGCACAGACAAAAGAGCAGACTGTCACCAAAGACAATTCTTTAATTCAAATTTCAGAGGATAAAAACAAAGAACGGGTTATTTATTTTATGGATATGTGTGTGCATAGTTAAATGTATATCTGTTATAATGGACCAAGGAAAGTGGAAAGGAATCCTTAGTGCTCAGATGGAATGGGAAGGAGAGAACCAGAGCAGAGCTGGCTTTGAGATTTGAGGCAGAGGGAGGCATTTCATGTGCAAAGGATCAGGCTCCTATTGGATTCCCAGTACTGGAGGCATAAAACTTTAATTTCCTTATAGAAGCAGAGCAGTTTGAAGTGATAGGTTTGACAGTGGAAGCTGAATATTGGTTTTCTTTTTAATTTATTATTTATAATTTAAGAAGTTGTTATAATTTATTATATTTTATTTTACCTTCTCTTTAAAACTACTAGTTATTATTTAAAATAATAGAGTAAGGTTTAGAATACGGATTTACACAAATCATTGTGGAAGAAAAATCTGTGAAGCAAAGAAAATAGATTTAGATCAGTCCAATTTGACATTATGTGTGTAAGAAGACTTGAGACTAATTTGTACTGATGACAATAAAAATAATTTTGGTGTGGGAAATGTTATGACCCACCTCTGAAAGCTTACCAAAATGGAGGCCCATCTCTTCTTGGAACCAGTACATTGTGAAGTTTTAGAGGCAGTAAAGCAGAATTCAGATTCCAATATGGGTGTGCTTTCCTTCTGAACTAAAAGATACTTTGCCAGTGACAATTTTCAGGTTGCATACTTGTGATGACAGAAAAGGCCATGATTATAATATGTCCTGCTTAATAAGAGTGGTCACAGTTTCTTGAAGGTAAAACTACCTTCTCAGCAACTTCCTAGCAGAGGAACATGGTGTGTTCTTACTTTGTTACCAGGATGCTTGCAGTAATTCCAGATATAGCAAACATTATTGCATCCAAAATGGGATTTTGCAGCTAAATTATGTAATCTCAAATGCTGTGAAAAGCTCTGGTACAACCTTTGAGCGGTCCTGAGCAATTTGGGATTGTTCCCAGATGACAAAGCATAGTGTTACAGGGAGATGATTTTCTCCCACCAGTTAAATCTCTTGCATTCAATGCAAAAGGATTTTTTTGCATGATGTAATTTGTTGGACAGCTAAGGTTACAGTCAGTGTTGAAAGCCCCAAGGTGTAATTACACAACTGTTGCAGAGCCCACCAGAATATTGTGTTCTCTCTCTCTGACACTGCCATGCAGTGGCTGAGATCCATTATCCCAATATCAGCTCATGTGGACTCTGTTTGGATTTCAGAAAAAATAGTGATCAGATTATTAATGTATAAAACCAAGGCCATGAAGCTAAATGAGATGGGTACTTTGGTTTGCTACATTGCATTCTGACAAGGTTCAGCTACAACAAGCTGAAGGATTTTGCTTTTAATAACATATTGCAGTGAGTATGAAGGTGCATGAGCCATGCTGTTCATAAATACAAGTGTGGCATTCTTTCATAAGTTTTTTAAATGGTCACAGTGAAAATCTTGAGAATCATAAATAGAAAATTTTCTAGATTTTTAGGCAGTGATCATATTTTGAACAGCATGCTTCTAAAAAGAAGCTCCAGACTTAGTCTTGGACATCAGCTAAACAGTAAGTGTTACCAGGCAGAAGATTTCATAGATGAGACCTTATTTTAAAATTGCCTTCACTTAGATCCATCATGTGTGGAATCCTTTGGTACTGGCTTCTGATGAGCAGGATGATGTCTTTAACAGCTCACTGGGATTTTCAAATACATCAGTGTGATGTATTTGCTAAACAAAGGTGGTGGCTGAAGTTTGACAAGTGCTTGTGTTCCTGGAGGCATGGAGAATAAAAGTAATTCTGAACAAAATTCTGTTCGTTATTTCAGTTTCCCTGATGACATGCAAATCAGAATCTGTCAACCATTGGCTGTTCCAGATATGATGTCAAAGCCAACAAGGGAGAATTGATGTAGTATTACTCAAAAGCAGAAGTATTTTGGTAAGTCACGTAACATGCATTAAGTAGTTGAGAAAGTGATCATTCATGATAACACATTTTTTTTCTGCTCTTTATACCTAAAATGTACTTTCAAGAAACGTTTCTAAAAAGCACAGTAGACTGTTCACATTTTGGAAAGTGTTTCTCCCTTCAGAGGCCTAGAAAACAAAACCTTCATACAAGGAAGGCTTAGAACATCCTGCCACAGCCTAACCTTGTGGAAAACTCCACAGAGCTGCAGCATGGCATACTGGTTTTGGTCAAGTATGGCACAGTGCTCTTCCTATTTGTGCAACTTCCACCTTCTTTCAGAGTTATTAATTCACCTGTTTCACTTAGAACATTTTTCATGGTAAGCCTGCATTACCTCAGCACATCAAGAGGAATATTCTCAATTCAGACAACATTGCAGAATATCATCTGCTTGAGGAGTTTTGCATTGCTTTCCAAAATACATATTGATTGCAGCAGAATTTAAATAAAACAAGTCCCAAAACAAAATATAGCTATTATTGTATATTCACTGTGTAAATATGATTTACAGGGCTTTAATCTCTTTCTTGAATGCTTGAAATCTTGCTTTTTAAGGTGGCAATGATATGGCTGTAATACTATAAGTTCCTAAATGTACTGGTGCTATCATTCTGCATGCATGGTTCTTTTATACCTAGAGGACTCTTTAGTCCTGCTAATACATCTAACAATACTGCTTGACTTTATTAAAGCCTACTGACATGTTTACTTGGGGTTGAGAAGTCACACATTTTCCCTTCCCACCAGTAGCAGTCAGCTCTGATGTGTATTTTTGGTTTCTTACATTAACATACATGTGTGTTACAGAGTATCTGTGCAGGTGATTTAAAAAAAAAAATAAAAAAGACTGCATAGGCTTTGGTGTCACTGGAAAATAAATACAGGTGTGTACTCTACTCAGGTGAGGCTCCATATGAACATGTAGATGCATCGAAAGACAATTTCTGAAGAGAAAATTATCTTATATTGTCATGGGCTCCTGTCCCATTTCTATTAATGTCTGAGATTTGAGAAACAACTGAAACAGAAGCTGTATTCTTACTTTAATACCTGGGTGTGAGACAGAGCATGCCCTTTTTGAAGGAGTAACTCATATAAATTCTTATTTTACCACCAGAACTCTTGTATATACCTCCCATTTTTCCCCTCCCCATCCCCATTTTTTTTCTCCCCAGAATTTATCATCTTCTATTGAAGAACTGCTGTTCTGTATCCCAGTTTGGCCCAAGCAATAAGTGAATACTAATGATATTCCCTTAATCATTGTATCTTGCTGCTGACATCTACATAAGGAACAGATGATGTCCAGTGGTGCACCACTGTCAAGGCCTGGAAGAGTCTTCTTCACTTGCTGGCCTCCCTGATGTTGTTCCAATTCCAGCTGACATTATATGTCCTCTGGACTGGATGCACATGCTGTTCCCTGCCTGTACATGTTTGATCTGTTTAATTAGAGCATGGAAGATATCTTCTGCACCTCAAAAAATACTTCTTGGCACTACAGCTGGAGGAACAGGCATCCACCATAATCTGGGATATGACAAAAACAGCAGAGGCCAGCTGAAAGAGGGATTCCCAAAATCTTGATGTATTTCTCATGGGACTTGCATGAGAAAAAAGCATCTGCAAAATGGCTCCAAATGGATTTGTCTTCTGCAAGTGCAGAGCCTGGGACAGAATTGGAAACAGCTTTAACCCCTGCCTCAAAGAGTGCAGTGCAGATCCTTTTCTATAGGAATACTATCCCAGCAAAGTTAATTGGGCAACTCCTGGTCTAAAGTATTAGTATTTATTATCATGATTTTCTTCTGGCAACCACACATGAGCATTTACATTAGAAGTGCATCCAAAAAGGTCATAATTACTTAAATAAATAACATTGGTATTTTGCAAATGAGCAATTAAGTTATGAAAGAAGCCTCTTTTCATACAGCTGCTGGCTTTTGATCCTTCTCTGCATTATTTAAGACCTAAGGCTCCAGAGTTAATTCCTGGTGTCAGACACAGTGTGTAGCTCTGCTGTGCTAAAGTTTTGTGTGATCCCCTGGACCAGGGGCAGGGCGGGCTGCAGGCTGGTAACAGCACAGTCTATTACAGCAGACCCTGCTCTTCCCTGGGCTGGAATTCCTTGCTTGTCTTTACAGCTTCTGTCTGCTCACTCCTGTCCTTTCCTGCACAATCCCTTTGGCACTGGTTTCCTCTGATTCTTACCACAAAAGTCTGGGTCACAGCAATGTACCCTCTGCAATGTCTGATTTCTGTCTTGGTTGGCTTTTCCAAGGTTCTCAATGCATTTGCTGCCTCCTCTCCACCTTCTCATCTGTATCTTCAGGTCTGAAAACTCCTTTAGAAAACACTTGACTGAATATAGGTGCCATCATGTGTCACCACAGGCAGGGGAGTGGTCAGCATGTTCTCAGAGACTGTAAAAGCCAAGTGGAAATCTGCAAGTGGGAATGTCTCTTTGTATTACAGTTTATCAGAAAGGGATTCCAGGAGTTAAAAAAGAATTCCTGTTAATTCAAATTACATTCATTTTTTTATAAAACAGGAGTTAGTGTTTACTGTAAAGTTCTTTTTTGATTACAGACTGCATAAGGAAGGAAACAAAATATTGGAGTTCTCTCTGTAAGGCAGCTACTTTCTCTGTGCCTTTTTCTTCCCTCTCTTTAATTCCCAATACCTCAGAGGCACAGTTTCCTCCTTTAGCAGGGACTGTGACCTTAAAAATAGCTTGCTCCAAAGTAAACACAGAAAAAACCTACTTCAATTATTTCAAATATGTGGTAAGTAACCAAAACCATGTCCAAGCTGAAATTCAGAGTCTTTTAGAGCTGCTTTTAGAACTTTTTAGCCTTCATGTTCAGGCTGCAGGCTGGCCTCTGTCTCCAAAGGCATTGGTAAATCTTGCAGTGCCATTTCTAAGTAAATTGTCCCTGCCTTTACCACTGTTGCAAAATGTTTAGAGGGGACACTTTCTGTTTGGGTGAGGGCCAAGTGTGGCACCCAGCACCTATGGAAGTGATGATCCCAGGCTGCTTCCATGGCATTCTGATGGGTGGGACATCACAGCTGGAAGAGTTGGTGATTTATTGAGCAGAGAGCTTGTTTTGTCACTTTTGCTTCTAGCTGTAGGCTCCATCCTCTGGTCCAGCTGCAGGAGGAGGAAGGCAGGCCCCTTCTGCACTGGGGCACATCCATAGGGCTCTGCTGCCCTCACATCTGCCCACAGCTGGGCCAGAGCTTGCAGTTCCTACAGAAATGTTTTCCAGGAACAGCCCTTGCCATCAGACAGATTTAGTGGGGCAGTGAACCAAGTCCTGACCTGTTCAGTAACAAGGCTGGGGTCCATGTGTTAAAGCAGCTGTGAACAGCTGTGCTCTGCATTTCACTGAGGAGCCCTTGGTGTTGTGTAACCAGTAAGGACAGAAGGACAGGAGAAAGGACATTCAAGTCTGCAAATTAAATCCCTTATGACAAGCAAGTATTGCAAAGGAGTATTTTCAGAGTCTGGCCAATGCCCTTGCATGGAAAAATTGGTCAGGTCTTACAATCACCTCTCCCTGGGCAGAATTGTCTCCTTACCTTGCTTAGGAGAGTTTAAAACTGGTACAGATGCCAGAGTAACAGTCCAGTGGGTCTCTCACAAACAGTCTGCTTGTGCAGACTGTCTCAAAACACAGGTATTCCCTTTACTTTTCATCTTGCAGAGGAGATCTTTCTTTCTCTAAATATACCAGATATATCTGTGTGATGTAGCAAATGTAGTCACTTAAATATTTTCTTCTGAATATAGTCTAAAAGTCTTCATTTATTTAGAAAAAATATGCATTACAGTGTTTTGAAGCCTGAGAAGAGGACTAAGAAACTTTTGATTAGCATTGACAGCTTGGTTCCTTTGGTGTAGGGGAAAAAGGAACAGTTGAAAAAGGAGCAGGGGGAAACCTCAAAAGAACATTTTATTTTTACTTTTCCATCTAAGGTGCAGTAGGGTTTGGGAAGGTTTTTCTTAATCTGTTGTGTTATCCTGATCCACAGGGAACTCATTTTGAAATTAAATATGCCAAAGCATTTATGATTTGCAAGGGGGGATCGGGGGGAAGCCTTAAAAAATATCTTGTGTTTGATCTATTTGTCACTATGAAAATATTGACAAAAAGTAAAAGAACGGCCTTCATCTAGCTTATTATTCTTGGCTTATTTTAATGCTTTCTTATTAAGGGCAAACTCCCATTAAGATGTGAGATTAACTCTTTCACAGTTGCAAAGAAATACAAATGTTTGACTATTACATCAAACTTTAATTTATTCTAAAGTAGGTAATTCCTACTCAAAAATACATAGTGTGAGGGATGAAAACACATAGGCTGAGAGGGATGCTTTTAAAATTAAAAACATGTATGGAATAAGCTGTGCAGAATTTATGCTGCAAAATATCTTCTGTGTAAAATCAGAAATAGAGTGTTAATGACACAGTTCTTAAAGGATTTCAGAACATAAATACTTTATGGGAGAAAAAAAAAAGAGAGCAGGAAGTGTTAACTACAGAGCCAGCCCAAGGGTTCCTGGGACCTTGGCTTCATCCTCTCAGAAGCTCTCAGTTTGTGGAGCGTGCTTTCCCTGGCAGTCAGAGAGCCCTCTGGGAGCCTGCTTTGAAGGACAAGTGCTCCCAAAATGGGCAAAGCAATAAAGAAACTGGAGTTGGTGCAGCACAGCAGTTGCTGATCCAGCCAGGCTGTGCCACTGTCAGTCTCCCTGGGAGCCCAGGGCTGGCTTGGGGGCAGGCAGTCACACGAGTAAGGGCTGCATCGAGGGCTGTGCCAGAGCTGCCCCTCAGAACGTGCCCAGAGTGGGGCCCAGGCCCTGCCTGAGGTGCAGCACACGAGATCAGGTCTGGGCCCAGCCTCCTGCCCTGCCCCAGGGCCTGCCCAGAGTGGGGCCCAGGCCCTGCCTGAGGTGCAGCACAAGAGATCAGGTCTGGGCCCAGCCTCCTGCCCTGCCCCAGGGCCTGCCCAGAGTGGGGCCCAGGCCCTGCCTGAGGTGCAGCACATGAGATCAGATCTGGGCCCAGCCTCCTGCCCTGCCACTCCTCCTACCTGTGCTCATTAGTTCCAAGGACTCTTAGCTAGCTGGAAACTCATTAATGCTGGCAGGAGAGAGATTACCTAGCTCTGGGTTAGTAATGCAATGCGTCATGTTGCAGAACGGCCAGACCTGAAGCTTAAGCTCTCTGTTATCACTTCAGAGAGACAGATGTTACTACTGCCAGCCCAGAATTCCTAAAAGAAAATGCTAATTTAAATGACTTACTCCGTTAAATTCCCGTTGAATTAGCATTAGTAATGAAAGTAGTTGCATTGTTATCAGTGGACTATCTGAGGAGGCTGTTGGCCAGAATGTCATATGAACAGGAATGTCTGCTGGGATATTTAATTTCATCTCCCATGACAATGTGCAATTGTTCTCTTTTGTACATCTTCTGTTAACTCTTAGTGGTCTGGGTGATGTTTTGCTATAGGCAGAAGCCCCTCCAGGGCAGCACAGAGTACACAGTAGTGAAGTCCCTCTCTGAAGAACGGCAGTGTGCAGGGACAGCAGAGTTAGATTCCACTGCAGTGAAATGAAATGTTCACAATTTCCTTCCCTGAATTTCCCACCAGGCTCTGGTTATATCTGCAGCCAGTACATCTCCATGTCTCTGTAACCAAGAGAGAACTTTGGGATTGTTACTCACCTGATCCTGCAGAGACATCCCTCCTTGGAGGCTGTTTGCTGAGATGTGCAGAGGGTCCTTTGTGAGCCTCTCTCACACACATTTCACCTGATCTCAGGTGTCTCAGTGGGTGCAGAGCTCTCAGCACTTAATGCTGTATCCTTGCAACACTTATATTCTGCATCACTGTGCTTTTATTGGAGCCCAGTCAGGAGACACAGGTTGGGATTGGTTTGCCATGGGGACCCAGAAGGAAGTTAGAGGTGTAGGAGGTATTGGTAACAAAGCTTATAAAAGGCAGCAAGCTTGTGCTTGGAGTTGTGAACCAGAAATACCACCATCCCCACAAAATTCCTTTGGTGGGCAGGATTCTCTTTTTTTCCCTTTCCCTTCTTTTGTGTTGTAGTATTTTGTGTCTTTGGAGTTGTGGGGTGGATTTCTTTGTCTCAGGAACCAGCAGTATTTAAAATATAGGGGGACATTGCTTTATTAAAGCAATTCTTTCAGTTGTCACAGCAGTTGTTTTTCCATAAATGATGAAGAAAGGAGGAATGTATGTAAAGAGATACATTAGGTAATAATGGTGAATACAGTTTTGCTTAAACTAACAAGGAAGCATTTTCTTAAACTAACTACAGCATTGTTGCTGTAGTTCATTTTATCTAGGTGATTTTTTACTTCAGTATTCTCCAGGTTTGCAATCAAAAACTGCAGCCCTTGTATGTTCACACCTGTATCAATCCCAGTTTCTCTTGTCTGTGTAACTAAGTTCCTCCATTAGGATATCTATTAGTCAAAAACAGAGAAAATAATAAAAATACCAGATGTAAAAAATATAAAAATATTATTAAATATATTGAAAATTTATTGAAATATTACGAAAATAATAAAAAACCCAGATGAGGTACTTTGTAATTCTTCCCAAAATATTTTTCTGCTCCTGCTTTCCCAAACTTCGCTCAGTCAGATGGGCAGAAATGGCAGCATAGTGGGAATGGTGCTGTGCCCCCGAGGTGATCTGCCTGACTATTTTATACAAATGGCTACTTTTCTTACAGCTTTGCTCAGTTAAAGGGTAATTGGAGACCTGGGGAGGCAGGGGTTGTTATTCTAGAATCAGCATATGTGATTTCCAGTATTTCCAAGTGGCTAAGCACCAAAGAAGTGGAACCCCGAAGAAGAAAAGCGTGCTGACAAAATTTAGGATTTTTTTTTCTCTTTCTCTAGGGATTTAATAGTAGAATGAAAATTCTTTACTGCTCAAAAAATTCTCTACAATTAAGAAAAAAAGCATGGCAAAGAAATGTGCCATAAGTACCACACTTAGTCTTTTTATTCCTATTCCCTGATTTTCAGTATGGTTTCTAAACCTTTTTCACAATATTTGTGGGTTGGTTTTTAATCCTTATTCTCATTTGTTTGTAATCATCTCACTTTCCCTTTCTCTTTTTCTGCTTACAGTCCTTTACTTTTCTTTTGCTTCCTTCATGCCACCCTCTTAGGTAAGTCAAAAGCGTAACAAATGTGCCTTTGCCACCCTCCCTACTGCCTTTATTTAAATTGAAGTGGAACTGGAGGCTGTGTAGACTTCTGCTTTTCCAATGTCAGCAGGTGAAACTTAGTATATTCTTCCCAGGAGCACATGCAAACATTTTTTTCCTAATCTTTGTCTTGCTGTGTTTAAGTTTGCAGCTGCTGGATTCCACTTTGAGTGTCAAGTTCAAAGGCATCCAGACAGTCTTTGTGAAATATCACAGAACCCACTGAACTTCACCTGGGTTTGCAGGGGAGTTTTGTCAAGCCACAAGTTTCCCACACTTGCAGTGTAAAGCCTTGTGTTAATTCAGAGCTCTTTTCTTCCAGCTCAGGTTAGAGATATCTTAACTCTGAAGGATCACAAACTATAGGGAACTTCTTCCTAAACTCTGACCTGCTTTCAAGTTTGTAACAAAACTCAGAGTTGTTTCCACAGTTTTTGGGGTTTGTAACAAAAGCAAAGGACAGCTGTAATCCAGGCTGATCTTAAATCCATGGCTTTAGAGATGGGTTACTGGAAAATGCATGTCAACTCTAGGCTAAATTCTTCCCTTTTCTGAGAACATTTTACCCTGCTGTCCCTGGGGGCTCAGAGTATTTTTCTTTTAACATGGTCAGACTTTCTGCCATTTCTTCCAAGGGATGAAGTTTCAAAATATACTTCTTCTGACTGCTTTTCCAGGTAGCTGGTTCACTCTGGCCCTGCACTCTGGGAGGGGTCGCCCATCCTTGGCTTTTGAGGGCCAGCCCTGCCCCTTCAGTCACCTTTTCATGGTCCTTTGAATATCAAGTAGCAGCATCACACTGGAGAACAAGTGGAATAAAGGGAATAGAAGTGCTTTGGCCTAAACTCTTCTAGCTTCAGTGTGATCCTGTGTATTCAGTGTGCCTTTGTATAGGAATGTACCTCTCTTACCTTCTTTGTTGGTTTCATTTCTACATTACGAGTCCCTCAAAATCAGAGCTGCATAAAAATTAATCATGATCTTTTTTTGCATTGTATAATTCCAGGGTGTTGGGGTTTTTTTACATCTCTCAGCCTTTCCAAGTACACCACTAGCTCAGCTGGTTTTTTTATTCTGTTACATTATAAAAAACTAAACAAAATCCCCTCAGCCTTTTTTTTTTTATTTATACCATAGTTTTTCTGCGTTAGAAAGTTGTAGGTATTTGGTTTTGTTTTTTAGGTGGCTTGTGGTTTCTTCTCCTCTCAGGAAACAGTGTGAAATCTCTAAATCTCTAAACTGGTAATTAGGCAGGTACCTAAATTTTTAATGAGTAGCATGTGCTTTGCAGTTTTTCCTGAAGATTTGCATATTTGTTTCTTAGGATCTATCAGGTGCTAATACTTTTACAAGGAGGCTGGTGGACACATATTTGAAGGAAATATGTGCTTATTAATTCTTGATACTTTTTGCTTTTATCAGCTCTGCTGTTACTTCATTCAGTTCTAGCTGTCCCTGGCTTATTACACACAAGACAGTGAAATCTGAATCAGAAGTCACTTGCAGAGATGGAGGTGTAGGCTCCCCTTCATTCTTTGCATGTTCATTTGCTGGTTATGTTGCAAGTGCTTTCAGAGCTGTGCAGAAGACTGTGAAGTTCCTGGGGCTGTAATAGAAAACATTGGTGCCTTGACTTTCAAGGGAAGAATGTGGTTAAGATTACAGTGACTGAGGCAGTGTCAATGGGTGGTCCTGAGTCCATGTGGCTCCCAGAAAAGAGTGTCTGCTCAGATGGGTGATGAGCTGCACTCACCACAAACAGCTGGGAAAGAGCTGCCCTGGACTATGTTTTTGCATGCTCAGTGGCCAAATGCTGTCAGGTGGCTCCTCAGTGCTTTGCTATAAAATCAGACAAAGGGTTTGCTTAAAAGCTGGACCATCATAGAAGGGAGCTGCATGCTCCTTTTGTCCCCTTGGGTCACTGCCTTTCCCTCAGCACAGTCCCATTGTCCTGTTCAGTGAGAGGTACAAAATGTCTGCCTCGTTCCCAGCGCCATTTTGTAGCCTGATTGTTGGATAATTAAGACTGTGAGAAGTGGAAAATAAACAGCATGGCATGGGGGAGATTTCAAAAGGAGCACCAAATCTGCATGTTTTGTTTAGATGTTTAATTGTTGCCGACTGGCTGCATTTAAACAAGTGACTTTACAGTGTCTGGAAGAAAACAGGCTCCCAAATTTGAGGAGCTGACCTTGGGTAGGTGCCATCAACTGTTCTTTTCTATTGGCACAAATGTGCTGCTGGCAGGGTCTCCCTGGAGCTGCAGCCTCTCACCCAGCCCTGAGTCAGAGCCTGCTCACTCTGTACTGGGCCACCAAATTATGGCACTGTTGTGGTTTAACCCCAGGTGACAGCTCAGCCCTGCTTCCTCCCCTACCATGGGTTTGGGAAGGGTAAAAGTGAGGAAACTCGTGGGATGAGATAAATGCTAAGAGATAAAGGAAAAGTGTGTGCACAAGCAAGGCATTCATTCCCCTCTTCCCTTGGACAGGCAGGTGCTCAGCCATCCCAGGGAAGCTGGGCTCCATCCCAGCTCAGTCTCTTGGGAACACAAACTCCATCTCTCCAAATGTCCCCTCCTTTCTCCTCCTCCTTCCCCAGCTTTGTACACAGGAGTGATGCTCTATGGGCTGGGGTGTCCCTGTGGCCAGCTGGGCTCAGCTCTCCTGGATGTGCATCCTCCCAAGGCCTTGTGCCCCCAGTCCTGTCACTGGTGGGGTGGGAGAGGAGCAGAGCAGTCCCTGGCTCTGTGCATGCCTACACTAAACAATAACTAAAACATCCCTGTGCTCTCAGCACTGTCCCAGCACAAATCCAAATCACAGCCACTACCAGCCACTGGAATGAAATTTAACTCTACCCCAGCCAAATCCAGCACAGCTATTTATTCCAAATATTACTAGCATCCCCTTCAGTAATCAAGATTTGATTGAGAAAATATAGGATATTTAAAAATAAGAACCTTCAAAATAGCTGTAATTAAGCTTCTGCCATAGAGCAGCACATAACATTGTTCAGGAAAAAAAAGACACCAGGCTAGATTACAAATATGCTAAAATCAAGCTAAAAATGTGTGATAGGAATTAAAGGGATACTGTGGAGTTGTTCCTGTCATCCTAGGGATGCAGTACCAGCTGTGTGAGGAGCAAAGTTAGTGGCATTTACTCTGTTTCTCTGTGAAATGCTCTGGTTTGTGTGTGTAACATGAGTAAGGGCACTTTACATTCACAGGAGGGTGCAAATTCAAAGCTGTTTAGAATTCTGCAATATTTTAATGACAATAGTTGATCCCAGTATCAGAACAGTATTTCTATTTTTAAAATGCAATCAATCAATCATTTTAATACATTGCAAACTTAGTGCCAAACATCTCAGAAAATTATGTCTATGGCAGTAAAAATAAAGCATCTGAAACCCTTCTGCAGAGTCATTCTTCCCTTTTTTCTTACCTAAGTACAGTAAAAGCTCAATGCTGCAAAAAATATCTGGAATTGCATAACAAGGAGTAACTCCAAACAAGACTGATTAGCAGGCAAGGATTGGCATAATGAACTGAGCAAGGAGGGACAGAAAAACTGCCCCATCTGACAAAAGTTCTCTCTAAAAATAAAGCATGTGCTGTTTTGTTTTGGGGTTTGGTTTTGACTTCTGAGGTGGGAGTTGTGTACTGCCTTTTAAGGATTACAATGAAAATTGCTCCTTTCTGTTTACTTCTCAGGAAGGTGTCCCATGTCTACCATGCTTTTACAAAAAACTGTTCATGTAGAGGTGATTGAGGCTGTAGGTAATTCAAGCTCAGTTTCTGTCTCTGCTGCAGGGATTCACACAAAAGCACCAGAGAGTCTTGTACATCTGTTCTTCATCTGCAAAATAAGGATTAATGCTTCCTTATCATTAGTGCTTATAAATGACTTTGAAGTTCCTCCAGTGTGCTTCAAATATATCTGTTACTGTTGTTGGTGATAAAAATGTGAAATACATAACTCAGTCATGTTAACAGCCTATTAACTGAGAGGATTTTTAACACAACTAGAATATAAATGTATCAGCACCATATTCCAGCAAATAACCAGCTACAGTGAGAACATACCTGTACATCACCTCTATTTTCACTTCCACATGGGTTTTCTCAAGGGTGAATTTTTCTGTGGATTGCTTTTTTTTCTGAGACTGACCCTCAGTCTTGTATTGATCAAAGGCTTTGCTTTTTTATATAGGACCAGCAAGAAACAGTGTTTTCAGTCCTGAAACTGGTAGGACCACTACATTGGACCAAGAAGTTAAAAATTAATTTCAACCATTCTTGTTGCCCCAAGATAAATAAAGGGGGAAATTTTGAAAGAGATTTTTGGTTTCAGTTGAACAGTAGCCTGCATAAATAGGTATTTGTATAACAAAAAAATAACTCAATGGAAGCAAGTTTAGTTGAGGTAAAATTGGAGCCAAAAGCACAGATGATCATAGGTTACAGAGTTAAGACATCTGGATTTCTATTCAATTCTCTGAAGGTGTAACTAGGGGTTAATAAGGTTTGCTTTCCTCTTCCAGAAGAGTTTTTTTATGTGATGTCTGAAATCTGGCTTCCTTAGGGGATTAATAAGTGTTTTTCCAATAATTCAAAATAATTGCCTTGAAAATACAAGGCAGTTTATGATAGTCCTTCCTAACTTTATGCATTTGTAGCAGCAATACTGTAATTTTTGATTTGCAGATGTGAGTGCATCCTTCCTAGGGACAACTGTCCCAGAAATCAGGATATTTGAGCCAAAACTTCTTTAAATCATTTACCTTGATATTTTAGGCAGTATCTGAAAGGATTTTTTTTGAAGTAGCAGTAGAGAGGGCTTGTATTTTGTGTTTGTGTGACCCAATAGGTCTCCTCCCATTACATGTTTCATTTTGATGTTGATACACATGCTTTTGTTAATTATTGCACATTTTTATGTCAGATATATTTATAAGTATATATGGGTTTAGTTCACTATGCTTATTGGCACAAATCAAAGATGCTCTTACAAGGTTTGTGCTTAGTGCATGTTGAATTCATCCTGCTGTTCCAAGCATTGCTTGAGTGGTCGAGGACAGAGTGCCACAGCAGGGAATTATCAAATGTCTGATTCTCTTCTCACCCTTTTCTGAAAAGGAGATGTTGGTTATAGGAAGGGCATGGCACTGAAAAAAACTTCAGTTGTATTTCAATATTTGAAGCACCATTTGTGCAAAATATGCTATATATATATATAAATATATTCACAACAGAGTTGTTTTAAGCTCCAAAACACATTAACAACCTCCCTGAAAAAAGTTATTGAGATTCTTTTTTCTAATTGATTTTTTAAATTATTTTGAAGTAAGTTCTTTTCCTCTGAACATAGATTGCAAGTTTTTGCAGGTAGTTCAGAAGCACATATTTTGCCCAGTGTTTGGATACCCCCAAGGCAGTAGGAATACAAGCTGGTGCCAGATGAGTGACAGCTCTCATTTCTTTACCATAGTTAACAGCAAAGGTTCAGAAGTTGTCATACCAGCTTTCTAAACATAATTGTAAACTTGCAGTGCCCATGTTTCCAGAAGCAAAAATGCTTGCTAGCATTCAGCATCAGCTCTGTTAGGCTTCTTGTGGTGCTGAATTTTTACTTGTCCATTTTGTGTCTGGTTATTGCTTCTTGACATTACTTTACCAGAGTCATTCATTTAAAAGATCTCAGGGAGAAAACCTCAAGAAAATGACAGTATTTTAAGGTCCCTACCATAGTTTCCCTTTGATATTAGACACCTGTTTTCATCTAACAATAAGGGCTTTTTAGCTTCTAATTTAATAGGTTGCACTTGTAATAACATGAATAGATTTACATAAGATTTGGTCTGGTATCCTGCTACAGCTACAGGCCTTTAAAAATTATGTTGCACACCACACTTCATACCTAGATTGATGGTTTTGGGGAGACAGCCCTTCCTGAGAGCATGTGTTATGAGAGAAGATAGAAATGAATTATTTGTGTATTCCCGCTTGCCTTATTAAAGCAGCCCTAGGTATTATGTTCCTGTCTCACTCTAGATATTGCACAATACTTAGTCTGCTTACTTCATCAGTTACCATGCAGTGTGGAGAGCTGAACTCGTGACAATCCTGTTCATCCTTTCAGTTCTAATACTTGGTAGTAGGTTATGTTTATGTTAGAAAGATCATAGTTTTTCTTACATGAATTACCAAGTACATGAATGTTGTAATTGTTATTCAGAGCCTAGATGATTCATTATTGATAGAAAGGGCTGTTCATTTGGAATGTTCAGTGTTACAGTTGTCTTTCTGATTAAAATGATTTGGGGTTTGGTTTCCTTTTCAGCAACTAAGGATCATTCTAGCAAAAAATATTGGTGATCCACAACAGGGCACTCTCCATATTAAATATCTAGATTACAAAGTGTTCTGGGATTATCATACCCCCATATGTTCTTAGAGGATAAATTACTACCCTGTAGACTTGGTTATGTCTCAGTTTATCACTCACATTTTGTTTAAGAGTGTGTGACTTTTTTGTTTGCTTTTGTAAAGGTGCTTTCTGTGCACTGTTGATGCTGCAAGACATAGAAATTAGGAGACTTGTATATTAGCAGTTCCACAGCACAATAAAAGATTAGGGAAAATGTGTGTTTGCTAGCAGAACTGGTATCCAAAATTTATGCATGTATAACATATGGAAATACAAGGAAAATATTTAAAATACAAGGTAATAGTTAAATGGGAGGGGGGGAGTTAAGCTTTTATATTTCTTAAGTATTTATATCTTAAAATATTTGACTTGCTGCATAAATTGGGGGTGTGTTTATTTGGAATTGTTTGGGTTGATTTTATTTGTTTCAGGTTTTGGCGGGTTTTTTGTAAGGGTTTATTTTGGTTTTGCTTTGGTTTGATTGGCTGGGGTTTTTTTCTTCTTGTACTTGCTTGCATATGTATTGTGCAGGCTCTGACTTTCTGGCCAGAGCAGACAGAATTACTTGATGCTGAGAACCTTGTTAATTTTATGGCCCATTTTCACATGGAGATCGGCTTTTATTTCCCCTCTCAGTCTTTATTCTTGATTCAGTTGTTAGTAAGGTTTACTGAGCAAAAACACTGGGTGTATTATGGGAAGAAATCTAATCAATGCAGCACCAAGGGACAGTCCTTCAGAGTCCTCCCTGTGGCTGTGAGCCAGCCTGGAGGTTACTACGAGGTTACTCTGTCTGACTCGAACCAAAATACCCATCTACTTCTGAAAAGGCTGCCGGCCACCCCCAGCACGTGGAACAGAAGCCTCATTAATATGAGCTCCCAATATATGTATCCACCTGTTGTAGCAGCCCCAGCACAGAGGCTGCGTTTCCTATTTTAAACCCTTTGCATGGCTGTCTGCATTCCCTGCTGTCTGCAGTTGCTGTGGAGCTGCAGGGCAGCTCCCAGGCGGTACCTTCAGGGAATGCAGGAGCCTAAAGAAAGTGGTGGCAGATGTCAGTGGACCTTGCCAAATGCTAGCTTTCAACTTAGATTGTCTGAAAGATTCACTGACTAATCCAGACTTTGTGATACAGAAGTATCCTCATTAGTCATGGCTTTAAGTGTGCATTTCTTTAATGCCTGCTCCTTTTTCAGGTATTGATGCAGAGAATTGCATTGACACATGTGTAGGAAATCTTTATTTGTTTTGCTTCCTAGCAAACCCCAGCCCTCCAGTATGCAGAGTTTAACTCTTCTTAGAGTTGAATTATTAGAAAGATACAGCACTTCCTTAGGGCTTTTACCTGTTTTGGCTCTGAGTTCTAATAAATCATTTGGCAGCAAAACGACTCTAAGATAAACTTCCCCCCTTTGATGAAATATTTGTTCAGCACATTCTACAGTATGGTTTATGTCAAGAGTTATATGTCTTCCTTTTTAAAGACAAAAAACAAAGAATCAAAACCATTATCAGACACCAGTGCTGATTCAGCAGAGGCACAAAAACTTCACATATCTAATAAGCCATATATTTTCTGTCTACCTCACTTGGTTTTCCTGACAAACACATTAGGAACTGCCTGCTAGTACTTTGAACCCATACCATATTTTGTGTAAAGGAGCTCAGGAGCAGTAAGCTCTTGAGGAAAGTATACTGCTCCCCCAAGCTGGTCCTGAGGAGCCTCAGGTGCTCCTGCTTGCACACAGGTGGTTTCCAGGGAGCACCCTCCCCTTGCTTGTGTGGCTCCTGTTGCACTGTGAGTGGGCTGAAATACCTGCAAGCAGGCACACCTGCCGGTGCAATCACAGTTTTCATCATTGTTCTCATAGGACCTCATTGGTAATGCCTGCATTTTAGTTTTGTTTCTTAAAGTTTTCCATGGAAATTTCTGGTAAGGTATGAATCCTAGCCGCAGGTATTGATGGCTAAGAGGAGGCTGCAGTTCCAGTGGCAGTGAGCTGCAGTGAATCAGAGACTCTGAAGGAGCTTCATTAGCTCTGCTTCAGTTTCAGCTCTCCTCTGTCTGCAGTGATGTGCTTTCTGCCCATACCATGTTGCAGCATTTGATTGTGAATTGTAGCCTGAGAAGCATGTGGCAGTTTCAATAGGCATGTATGTTAAACAAAACTTTGAGAGAAACAGTCTCCTCAGTTAAAAATCATAAGAACATAAGAATTCTGGAACACAGAAGGGACCTACTCTATTGTTTCTAGCAGTGATCTGTGCTTATGGAAAAAATATAAGGGCTAGGTATATGGAATAAATAGGCAGAAGTGTTGTGGTTGATGAATTCACGTGGAAAATCCCCCTGGACTGTAGGTGCATCAGGTCAGAGAATTCTTAGGCAAAATCCTGGATTTGTATGTTTGGATCCACAGTCACATATTGGGCATAGGGACCAGCCACAGCACAAACAGCTGACAAGTCTGGGACTAAGCCCAGGGGTTCCAGCCATTTGCAAATAATCTATTTGTGAGGGCATTCATCTTCAGTGACAGTAAGTACAAGAATGTTCAAATGCAATTAATTACTAACTTATTATAAATAACTTTAGTAACCTGCTTCTTTCAATAATGGATTTTATTTGTCTGGGTTCTTTTTGTATTATTTCAACATAAACCCCATTTCTTTAGCCTTTGTAGGTGTTGGACTCGATGATCCTTGTACATCCCTTCCAACTCAGCATATTATGTGATTCTGTGTTTTGAGGACTTGGACTGTAGAAGTTATTTTCTGTTGTTAGTTGAAGTGGCATCATGTCACAAAAATTTGCATTTTGCACAGAAGTGTTTTAGTAAAATTGCATTCAGGCTGTAGAGCTTATGGGGACAGGAAATAACTGTAGTTATTACACCTCAAATACTAATCTTTTGCAAAGATTAAGTATTCCAGAAAAGGTTAATAGCCAACACTTTGCTAAAATGGGGCCAGTGGTGCTATTTCATGGAGATCCTATTTCAGTGGGGTTCCAGTCAGCCATGTTGTTGGATGGGGGATTAATCAATCAGAAGGATAATTTCTCCTTTCTTCCCACAAAGGAAACATCTTGCATTGCTCTACACTAAACTGGGGGTTTCCATTTTAGCAGACACCAAGTGTCAGTTCTACATGTGGTGCTCAATACTGTACTACCATCATGATGTGTAAGAGTATTGTGTGAATAATCATGAGTTAAAGCAGCAATCCTGTTCTGTTGCAACCTGCCATGGTGAAGGGTGGTTATGCCATTGGCCTTCAAAAGTTCATACCCAGGTTAAGCTGAACCCACATTTGATTTCCAGTGTCAGCCATGAGTGGCTGAGGTTATCACTAGTGCCCTTTCTTGGTGCACTGCATTAGTGAGGAACCACCAGCTCTGGTGGTTCTGGGCCAAAACTAGATATAGACTTGAGCTTAACTGTCTTGGTGTGTAAATATTAAGTACAAAGGAAACTCCACACTCTTTTCTAGACCAGCATTATCATTAGTTCTCTGACTGGGTCACTTGGCTGCCTCAAAGACTGTAGTTAACATGTTCCTGCTATTCACCTCTTTCTGCTTTTACTCACAGCATTCAAATACCGTTCTTGCTAAAGATCATGTTTGTTGTTTGGGAACAATATCCCTGATGTTCAGTAATGCCCCCTTTCAGACTAATCCATAAAAATATCTTTAATTTGAGTTCCATATTTCAGCAAGCCCCTGAAGGCCCTGGAGCACAGGCATTGTGCATTTCAGGATGAAAGTTTAATATGATGTTTCTTGTTGTGCATTCTCATGTTTCAACAGAAATGTATCTGGCAACTGTTGTTCTTCTCTAGCCAGTCCAAGAGAGAGGGCTTTCTTATTAACCTCTCTGGAGAAGAAATTTAATAAGACCCAGTCATGAAAACACTGACATGACTGAATAAAGTCCTTCATGTCTAAACATCTGCAGGATTGTAGCCTACTGTAATAATGGAATAGTCTGAAAACCATGTCTATAAAATCTCAGTGTGGCACTGTACCAACACATGCTCTTTATACAGTCTTGAGGCTGTCAAGTTTGAAGAGTTTCTTTATCTGTACCATTTCTATCCCATCTTGTGTCTGGACTTTTTTCTGCCTGTAGGTTCCCATTGGCCAGATGTCTGACTGAGACTAAAGATTATTTTTGTGTACATTTTTGTACAGTACCTATATTCTCTTTTAAGGAAAAATATACACATGCATTTTTCTTCTCTATTAATAAACTGAGTGACAAATTAAAATAAATTCTTTCAGCTGTTCAGAATGGTACACAGATGTACTGGCACATTTCAGAGTGAGTTAAATTGAGAGCACAGCATTACATCACCTACAGAGCTGAGGAAGAGGAGGTGGTCTCTGAACACTGAAGCAAAACAAAGCAGTGCCAAGGTGGTGGCTTTGAGAAAGATAAACCAGACTGTTACCTCTCCTTGTAGATGGTGTGGGGAACTCTGATGCCTCACTTCCTTTCATTTCAAAGCCAGGTATCATCTCACAGTGGGTAACCCAACCCTAATTTTTAGGATACTTAAGTCTTTATAGGACTTTGCTCTCAGGCTTGGCAGTGAACAGAATATTCACTTGCATTTACATCTAATTTAGGTGCATGTGTAGGTAATTGTTATTCCTAAGCTGCTGCTATGGAGAGAGGAAAAAGAGGCTCCTAAGGGGTTGGTTCAGGGTATGTATGTTAGAGATGTACTGCAGATTTCTTTCTGAAGGACCCTGTCTGTATCTGGACACTGTATGATCAGGTCACCTTTACTGGGACAGTAAAAGTCAGCTGTATCCTCTCTCTGTCTCTGCCTTTCTGTTCTGTAAACAAAGGCATTACAAAGGCATTTTTCTCCTGTGAGGTTGGGGGATAACATTCAAAAGGAGTTCTGAAGCACGTGGATATTATGGTGATCAAAGAGTGAGGAATGCCAAAATGGGAGGTGTCTTTTGTTGGAGGAAAGAAAGCATTATTCCAAGAAGATTGACTTGGAATGGACTGGTACATGTATACAAATTTTGAGGCTATTGTGGAGAAAAGTAACCTTTCTTAGTAAAACAGCAGCAGAATTAGCTGGGAAAAAAAGTAGAAGCAGTAAGAAGTGAATAAATTTAGTATTTGATGTGATGAGAGAGAGAACAATCACAGCATCACTTCCTTGGAGTGACCCAGAGTAATTTGTGTGCAGTGTGCAAGGGATGAGGCCCAGGTAACTGCACTATGAGTTCAGCCAGCACTAAGGGAGAGTTCCAGAGGTGGGACAGGGGTGGAGCCCACAACCTTGGAGTTATCAGTACCATGCCCTCGAGCCCATTCCAGGGTCAGTCTCAATTATGAGAGGGTTAACATTTACTGAATATTTGTTCCATTACAGGTGGTGTTCCTGCACAGTTTAAGTGGATATAATTGTTGAGAGGGCTAATGTCTAGTGAATACTTGTTCCACTAAATTTGGTGTTTCTGTATAGCTTTTGTGGATACAGTTGTGACAGGGTCACCATTTCATAGCATTTGTGCCATTAGAGTTGCTTATGGACTTTCAGTGTCATTATGGACTTTCAGTGTCATTATGGACTTTGAGTGTCATTATGGACTTTGAGTGTTGTCTCACCCTAATCCACACTGGGGGGCTCTGTGAATCTCAGCTCCTCTCCCCTTCTCATAGTGGGGACATGAGAGAGTGGTTTTTTTAGGCTCCCCATAGTTCTATCACCATCACAATGCAAGAAACTAGGATTTTTTTTTACCATACTGTATGTATTTTTATATGAGATAGTCATTTCTGTACTTGACTATGATTACAAAGCATATGTGAAGATATTACTGACACAAATGCATTATCAAAAGTGTTAGTGTCCCTGGCAGCTGAGACTAAACTGCTGAATGCTACATTTTAGGAGTGATTTACACCTGATATATTGATGTCCATGACTGGTCAATTAATCTGACCACAATTAATCTTTCTACTGGTGATTGGTATAGTAATTTTAAAGGTCTGGAAATAAGGATGATATTTTGGGGTAAAGGTTGAAATATTTTTATCTGGTAACTTTTCTTTAAACTCACTTGGCTATGAAAGTAGAGGAAACTTTTTTTCACTCAAAGCTTTCAAGGTTTGCAGCTATTAAATTGACTGGTCTCAGGAACTTGTCATAGTGCTTCCCTGAGGGTAAAGTCATCCCTCCACAAAGTACCATTCATGCCCTACTTACCCTCAATTAAGGCTTCCAAAATAAGTTTTGGGACACTGGCCTTCTTCTGAAACAGAATCCTCACCTGTAGAAATTACTTTGGGAGGCTGTATTTAATATCTGTATGTCTGTTGCTCTCTTTTTCCATCATAAGGATGACACTTTTTTTTTTGTTTCTCTCTCTTTAGAAACAGAAAGAATGACTTACTGGGGAACCAGGTTAAAAACTAAAGAAGTGAAGATTGGTCATCTCTGCAGAGGAAATTACAAGGTATGCATAGTAATCACACTGGAGATGCATTTCTTGCTGGTGCTTAGCTCTTCATGGTACATTACTTGTGGCAATAAAGTTTAAAAATAGTCCTCAGAAACATTGAAAAAGATGTTCAGAAAAGTACTTTTTTCTTCTTTGTGCTTCCCACACTAAGCAAAGCAAATATTTATTTGGTTATAAATATCTTTGAGATGCACCTTTAAACTCATTACTATGCTGAATTGTAGCTGTGTTTCTGCAGGTAAATGGCAATCACATTCAATGAATTGGTTTTTTGGCTGGGGCCAGTAAAAACAACTCTTCTCCCAACAGTAAAATTGAAATCCCTCCAGATACTATCAATGGTCATTCTTGAGACTTAAAGTGCTTGTTTCATGGACTCATTTAATCACTGTATGCCTGGTTCAGCAGTGTTACCATTTTCTCTTCCTCATTTATTACCATCACAAGGAGATGCACTTAGAACCTGTTTTGCACTGCATTTGAAGAATATATCCTTTTACATTTGTCATCCTGAAAATTTGTAACTTCAGGGATGCAAAATCAGCACTACTAACAACTCATACCTCTCAAATATTTTATGTAAAGTGAATGCTTAATATTTATCCAGTGACTGCTCAGTGACCAGCACAAGGCTATATGCCACTTAAGTCCTGAGGTTAAATGTTACTTCAATGATGCATAAAATTTGTATTGACCATCTGCCCAGCACTGAGTGGAACCCATTAATGAATAAGCCTCACAGTATCACTGTGAGATAGGGAATTATGATTTAACATATTTAACAAGTGATAGAACTGAGCCCCAAGGGTAACCACTTCAAGTCCTACAGGAAATGTATAATAGAACCAGTGAGGAAGCCCAGCTCACCTGACCTGCTGTCCTTCCTACTTGGGCACCCCTGCCCCTGGTGTCCTTTTCACCATGTTCTGTCATCAGCAACTGTACACTCTTTATGCACTGTTTTAGCCATCAAATTCTATTGCAAAAAAACTTAAAACACAGCTGATGTGACCTGTGAATCCTTCTGGTTCATAAAGAACATAATGAGACACAAGGCATAAAGGCAGCACAAACAGCACCAGATGGCCTTCAGAACTTAGGCAAGTCAGCACAAAGTGACAACAGGGAGAGCTGTTGTTGTGACCTCCCTCTCTATTTTTTTGCATAATGTTGAGAGGAAGACTATGCAGATCTTTCTGTAGTACAGAGAGGAGCTGCTGGTAGAGGGCAATCAGTGCTTTGCCTTTTGTAATCTTGCTCAACATTTCTTTGATTTCTTTAGTAAATGTCAGGTCACATGCTTGCATTCTAAAGCTGAAGTATAAATCATCTTCTCAAGTGACAGAAACTGTCATTTTTCCTTGCAAAGTATTTTTCTAACTATGTCTTATGTAACTGTTACAGTTGTTGACATTTTTCTTAAAAGCCCTATTGGTTTGACACTCAGGATTCAGTATAAAGCTATAGACTTGGAAAGAGAATTCTTCTGCCTTTGTTTGTATCTCTGTTCCTTACCCACGAGCTGAAGAAAGAAATATTATGCAACTCTGAGTCATGCTGTAGAAAGGTGCTGTATTTTTAATATCATTAGAATTTTAAAAGAAGGAGAAAGATAAACCTTAGCATAGGTGAAACCAAGAGTTAATATGCTTTAATTATAGAAAGTGGCTATTAAATTTTGATGGGGTGCTATGACTGATACTTCAAATAAAATGTTGATGTGGCGAAATGGGGAGTGTTGATAATGAGTTGAGTACTAGAGAAAGGCTGTTGAAAATATATCTATAAAAAATACATGATCCTCAACCAGAGATGTTCTTGTGGAGATATCCATAGGAATGGATCAGAAAATAGACTTCTTCTCTCTGTCTTGGCTTGTGTCTACAAGAACATATAGCCCTGTATAGCTGTGTCTTGGCACAGATACAGGCTGAAATTAGTTGTCCACATGAGATATTTTACTGTGCCCAGCCTAAAGGTGATACTGATTCCTGCCCAGCTTAAGGGTGATACTCTAGCATTATTAATCTGCTTTCCCTACTCTTTCATGCCTGCAGAAAAAAACTATTGATACATTCCTGACAGGTCTTTCTCAGGAGAAACAGCTGTAGAATGTGGAATCAGTTGTGTGGAATTCCTGTTGGCAAGACCTTAGACCCTCGACTTCTGCTAGACCCAGCTGAGGGATCAAAGAGAGAACTTTTGCAGGTATTTCATGTCTTCACCTGTACTCATCTCACCTTAATGAGAAGCAAATTATTCTGGAATAATAAGTTCAAGCAACACTTGTGTTCCTTCTGAGGGAATGCTACAAGGGTGATCTGGAATGCCAGGAGCTTGGTCTTGAGTGGGCCCATTAGTCCTACTGCATCCAAGTCCAATGTTTTAGTTAAATTTTAAGCAAGCTAGAGACCTTTATGGTAAATGCAGGGTATTTAAGACACATTTGGGACTTTGAAGATGCACTATGTGTGTACTGACATAGTTTTCATCTCTCAAAACCAGCATCTCAATTGTTTGGTTAAGTATCCTGGAGCTGTCAAAGAATAGTGCTGAATCTAGAAAGGAAAGTCAAGTCTTGATCTAAACATCTCTTCTTTATAGAGAGATACTATCTAACAGGCTTTGCAGCAAACAGTTGAACTCAATACAGACACATGCCAGAAGGGACACTAGTCCCTGTTAAGAGGAGTGAAAAGTGCTCTCCTCCTTCCCATAACTAACAGCCAGACTCCTCACTGAGTTTAGAGCAACCCTGGCATCTGTGGCACCTTGTGATCATGACTTTGGAGTTTGTAGAATCCCAGTTCCCTTCCTGTCAGAGCCAGAAGTAGGAGGAGGTCCCTGTGACACACATGCCCTGTGTCAGTGAAATGATCCCAGCACTGAAGCTTCTCAGAGCTGGTTCATGGGCATTACAAACTTGTTCTCCTCAGAACACAGAGGAGGAACACAATATTTTACAGGTGAGGAAGTGAAGCCCAGCTGTGGATACTTTAAGATGCATAACCTCAACAGATAGGGATGGATCTTTAGAAGTCTTCAGTGTGGGTCAGCTTGTAACATTTCCAGGGAGATTGACACCTGAGTTGCACTTTGTCTTTGAAAAGTCTGATGAGTTATTTTAGCATCTGAAGAAGCCAGAAGAACTGAGCTTATTTTTCTGAGAACTTGACCCAAGTATTTGCTCATGATCATGAAAGAAATATGTGGTCTGGTTGGTAAATTAATCCAACTCATTAAATTTCTGCATACCCAAAGGACTTTCCTCTCTCCCACCTTGCTCACTTCCCTCTTCCAAAGATTTTTTTGCTGAGTACTTGGAAGGCAATGCAGCTCTTCTGTGCTAATTAAATCTTTCTTTCTCTTACTGCCAGCTGTAAGAGAGGGAAAATCCCAGTAGGACTGTCAGAGAGCCCTGTTGTGCTCATTAGAGCATACTGAGTCTGGAACCCTAAAGTCTCCAAAGGCTCACTGCATAATCTCTTTTTCAAGACCTCTGTTGGTACCAGTTACTTCAAATAGCAAACCACTGTCAGGTCTCAGGAATCTGCAACAGCAGGGATCCCCAGTCATTGGATAAAACAACTTAAAGAGAAGGTTCTGGGACCCCTTCCAGTGCCAAAGAGTCTCCAAGAGAGGTGGAGAGGGACTTGGGAAAAGGGCCTGGAGTGACAGAACAATGGGAAAAGGCTTCCCACTGACAGAGAGTAGCTTTAGATTGGACATTAGGAAGAAATTCTTCACCTGGGGATGCTGAGGCCCTGGCACAGGGTGC
Source organism: Zonotrichia leucophrys gambelii (assembly GCF_028769735.1). Classification (NCBI taxonomy): domain Eukaryota; kingdom Metazoa; phylum Chordata; class Aves; order Passeriformes; family Passerellidae; genus Zonotrichia; species Zonotrichia leucophrys. Next base: position 7,278,872 of record NC_088170.1, read on the forward strand.
CAGAGCAGCTGTGGCTGCCCCAGCCCTGAAAATGCCCAAGGCCAGGCTGGACAGGACTTGCACCAACCTGGCATAGTGGAAGATGTTCCTGTCAATGGCTCTTTGGGATGATCTTTGAGGTCCCTTCCAACCCAAATCATTCTGTGATTCCATGATTCAGTACCCCACAAAATCTGCAAAGAAAAGAAAGATAACTGAAATTTTTGACTGGAGCAAAAAGTCAGAGGGACCATTTCCGATTGTTTAAGAAGTTTTTCAAAGGTAAAATATTTTTCAGTGGCAGGTTTTTTGAATGACTGAATATACTCAGAGCTCAGTATTTGCAAGGCCTGGAGGAACATATTCTGATTTTCTGATGGAAGACTGCAGTCTTTGGCCCTCTCAATATTAAGAACGTTGGAGCCTGGGTTTCCTGTTGATGTTTCTGAATTGAACTTTAATCAGTGTTGAAAAAGGACTTTAATAACCTGAATTATGGCCCCCAGTGCTAGATCTTCAATATCACAGTGAGCCTAGCAGTACTGATTTTCTCATGCTCAGCATTTCTTCTGATATTTTTGCCACTTGTTAGGAATGTGTATTTTAATAAAACCTCAGTTTAGGAAATGCCTTTTCCCAGCAATTTTTCTTTGTTTAAGTGGAACCTTTTTACATCATTCACATATATTTTTCCTCATTTTGAAGCAATTTTTTTTTTTTGGGAAATCCTGGATTCCAAAATCTAAAAATGGAAATTTTGTTCCCTCTCCAAGTATGACACAGCATTTGTCAGTCACACCAGATGGGGAAGATGAGCCAAGAAAGCAGCATAGATAGTCAACCAATTTTATTTTTTCATGTTGATGTTTTTCTGTGAGGAGGTAAATGTGCTTTTTGACTCAATACAGTGTTTTAAATCCTGGCTTGTCTGTTCAGAAGAACTTAGAGTTGGTTTTAATAGACTGGAGAGATTAGAAAATTCAGAGCCTTTCTGAGAGAACAACAAATAACTGAAAGGAGCTGCCTTCATTTTTGGCCAAGAAATCTGATGGAACCACCCCATATCTGAAAACAGGATTTTCCTTTAGTGCTCTTTGTACATTGGGGTTTTATTTGCTTCAGAAAAGGTTCTGTACAGTGCTGATTCTCCAAAGCAGATGGCAAACAATGATTAACCAGATCCTTCCAACTGCTCACTCATGAGCAGGCACCAAGTTGAACCAGTTATTCATACTGAATTAAGCTTAAAAAATATCATGTATTTATGAGAGTAAATGTTCTCATCTAAATGGAAACTTTCCCAGAATAGTTCACTTGGGGCTGGATGGATATCTTTAAGCATATTTCTGGTGGCAGAGGGTATGAAAAAGTAAGTGATACTAGAATATGAGTATAGTTCTTAATGTAATTTAAAATGATTCCATTGTAAGTGAATAGTGATGCACAGGGGCAGGACCTCTGATCCTTGTGCATTTGCAAGCCTGTCCTAGGCAGCACTAAGTGTCTTGTGTGGCTGCTTAGTCTGACTATGCTGTCTAAAGCTCCTTTTAAGATTTGAGTGGAAGCACTGCTCTAACAGTAGTATCAAGGATTTTAGATTTATGGCATTAAGAGCTAATGGGAAGCACATTTGCTGTACATTCACATTCTTAAGCTGTTCTACTCATAGCACTTCAAGGCCAAGTGAGGCCTAGGATAGATGAAATTTTTAAAGAAAAAAAAAATACATAAAACCTTTTAGTATAGATAATTTGAGAAATGGTGTAAGAACTGTCATCAGTGAGATCCTAATGAAACAGGCTGGGGCAGCTCTGCAGAAAAGGAGCTGGGGGTCCTGATGCTGAAAGCCACAAGTTGGAGCAAAGGAAATTCCAGTCAGATACAAGGAAAATCTTGTAACCAGAGTGGTCAAAGGCTGGAAGGGGTGCCCAGAGAGGCTGTGGGTTCTCCATCCTTAGAGGTGTCCAAGATTCAATTGGATGTGTGCCTCAGCAGCCTGATTAATTAGACCTGCTTTGATCAGGAGGTTGGACTGGATGCTTTCAGGGGCCCCTTCCAACCTGGATAATTCTGTCATTCTTTGATCCTTTCACAACAAGGACTAAAAAAAATTATTGCAGACTTGGACCATTGAAGGACCAAAAAGGAGCAACTGAAGTTCCTTAGGTGGAATTAATAATACTGTACATAGAATTAATAATACTGTACATCGGCCCATTCACCTTCTGGGATCAAAGAGTCAAGAGTTTATGTAATGAACAGTAACCTCAGCATTTTTCTGTATGACTCTGCCTAAAGGGAAATCACAGTTTTGCTACATTATAACAAAATTCTTACTGATTTCAGGAGGCTCTGAATTCTGCCAGCTTGAATGGGCATCACTGGCGGGTTTTTTAAAGTCAGATAATGGTTTTAATGTGGGGAGAACCTCAGAGAATAGTATTTTAAACATCAGACTCCTTTAGCATATGCACATTAACTTATGCTAGTTTTGGACACAAACAAACAAAAGGTGTTTCTCTCAGCTTTGTACCTATGGTCCTGGCAGCACAAGTATTTGACTGAGTGGCTGAAATAAAAGAAGGAAAATTGCAGGGAAGAAAAGCTTCCCTATGGTCACCAAGTAAGAAAGTGTTTCCAAGCTTTGGAAAATGTTGGCCAGCTCTGACATTTAGACAGTTCATCTTGAAAGACTATGTAAAAAATCTGAACTTTATCGTATGAGCTTGCTTACACACTGAAAAAGCCTGATTTTTACAGCCAGGATAAAACATGCAAACTGCAGTATAAACATACAGTGCCCTGCTAGGGCATATGTTGCTTTACTGCATTTCTCACAGGGGGGAAGGGGTTCTGACATTGCTTAGGCTGGCTTTGTGCAATGGCACTTGTCAGCAGAGCATAGAGAGCCCTGGTACTGTTATGTTTGGATGATAAAAAATGTCCAGGATACGTTTCCTCTTCTTATCTAACAGCCTGTTCTACTTCATAATGTTGTATATACTAGTGACTACAGCATTTTTAATTGTCTGGATTATGTGTGAGTACAGATAATGATAAATGCACACTGGAGTCTACTTGGCCCATAAAAATTTTATGCAACTCTGAGGAAAAGTTACTGTTATTAAAGAACCATTTTTTAGTGCAGCACCAAGGTGCCTGTATCAACAGCCCAGCCTTAATCCTTTCATGGACTCAGTGTTTTGGATGAGTGCAGGTCTTTATGTAATTACAAATTTAAAAGGGTCCACGAATATTTAAGAGCAAAAATACTGCCTATGCAGTAGAGGTTGATTTCTAGAAAATAATGGCTACAAAACCATTTGGTAATTTTCTACCCTGCTCTTCCAAAGGAACAGTCTGGATCTAAGGAGTGTCTGTCACATGTTATTGCCAGTTCCAGTGTTTGGCAGTTGTGGTGATTTTATACTAATATTGATAAAATATTTATGTTTTTCATCTTCATATGTTTTAGCCCTCAGAACTTGTTTTCTTGGCATTTTTTCCCTGTAGTCTATGAGGGATTTTTACATTTATGTAGAGAATCTGATACTTGTATATTTGTCCAGTAGTTGGAGCATTAAAAAACAAGAAACATAAATCTTGCAGTTCTGAAGAGTGGAAATCCTGCTTTTAGGATTTGGGAAGAATTTTTTTTTAATGGAACACTTACATGCTTGTATGTGAGTCCATTACATGACGTACACCATGGTTAGCAACAGCTTTTGTGTGTCATGGCTCAGGTTCCCATACACTCCTGACAGTTTATGCATATTCATGAGATCCATGACATTTTCCTGCATCTGCTCTTATCACAGATTTCGTTTCGAAGCAGCACTTCATTGATGTAGTACACTGACACATTTTCCATATAATTGCTTTTCATCTGCTTGCATGATTATTTTGTGACACCTAGTGGATAAATTGATAGTGGTGCTGATTTAAATTGCCTCTGTGTTTTTTTTATTCTCCTGATAGTTCTGGCCTGGAAACTCAATTCACATCACAAACACATAGACTCTCTTGTTTTCTACTTTCCTTCTCTTTTTTTCCCCTCTTTAACTTTGCTCATGGAATAACTTGCTCATAGGCAGGTGAACAAATACCCAACACCAGTCTTGAGGAAATTCCAGGAGTTCCAAAATAATACAAGGTAGTAAACACTTGAAAATATCATTCCTGACTATTGTTTAGTCAGGCTCCCTGTGCAGTCTGGGATCTTCATACAATAACTTTTTCTACTGTATTAACTTTTTTTGAGGTGTGCTTCAAGCATGCAGTTCCGTTAAGAACAAAATGTGCACTACATAAAGTTGTAGAAGGTTGCAAGAAGTACTTATTTCCCTATGAAGACTCCTAGAAATATCTGTTCCTTTAGTGTTCTTAGAGAATGAAGTCTGATAAATAATTAAAATATTATTCTATACACACAAAAATATTTTCAGAATATTTACATCAAGAGTCTAGAAATGCCTTAAATGCATGACCTACTTTCACAACTAAGATATGTCTTGTGAAGTATGTCTTAATTTACATGTCATGGATTCTGTGCCTAAAGCTTATTTCTGCAACAGGAAAATATTGAAATACTGTCCACTGTGTTTGCTGTGAGATAGAAAAACAGGTACTTTTATATGGCTCTTACCTTTTGTGTTTTGTGATAAGGGGAAGGGAATCAATTATTTCAGTTGTACCAAGTCTGCTTGCTGTATTTCTCAGTTGATACTAATAATGAGCATGTTTCTGTCTTCAGAGAAGGTTTAATCTGCTCCTGGCACCACAGATCTTAAATTCTGGAGTCTGTCATCCCTGAGCAGCCACAGAACAATAGCTTACATGATAGCCAAGATAGAATTTAGTAGGTTTTAAACAGCAGCTGAAAGGAACTGTAAGGTAGATGAATTTGGAGCTAAGAGGTTATGTATTTTTCATATGTGGGGAATTGGAATGGAGTTGTGCACAGGACATGAAGAAATTGGTTCTAAACATCACGTACAAGATTTTAGATTTCAGCTTTTTATTCTTCAGAGAAAACATGTTGCATATTTTGACTCCCAAGAGGCTTTACAACCAGAAAATGTAATACTGAACTGTGTTTTTAATGCCAAGTGACAAGGCACTCTGTCCCTGTGCTTTTCCTGGTTGCTCCTTGTAACAGTTCTCTTGTGACTTCTGTTTGTGTAAGATCAGGGCCTGTGGCAGCAGCATCATGAATAATGGACACGGAGAGCCGAGCACACCGAGGAGCTCTGGCAAAGATCTGCTCACTCTCTACCCTTCAGCCCACTCATGAATGTTTAACCAGTGAAATGAGTCTCAGCTACACCAACTTACACTGGTGTCCATCTATGGACAGTCACCTGGGAAAGGAGAGGGCTGTGTGGAGCTGAGCACAGGCAGTGCTGTGTGAGCCCCAAGCCTGGAATTCACGTGGAATTCTCTTGTGCCTGTGAGTGCCATGCCAGCAGCACTGCCCATTCACCCCAGCCCCCCAAAAGCCTTCACCCCCTCAGCATGCAGGCACAGGTGGGCCTTGTGTGCCAATGGCAGCTTTCAGTGCTTCCCCCTTGCTTGTGGAAGACTCATGTAAAGCTGGGCAGGGCGAGTGTGTGTGTGAGGCTCTTGGCAGTGTCCTTGGAATGCTCCGAATGGAAAATAACTGCTCAGAGCAGAGGCAAAGTCATCCTAACAGAGCACAAGTGTGTGCTTCTGAAATCATAACTCAGCTTGAGGCAGCACCCCATCCCAGGGTGATAACAAAGTGCACAGGGATCTGTGCTGGTGACCAAACTAAAACAGTCACTGAAAGAAGACAGGGAGCTCGATAAGTGCTGGTTCGCTAGTGGCAGAGTCCTGGAGGTCCTCTGACAGGGACACAAAATGTTTAACAGGGTTAGGGACAACACTTGCCTCTTGCAAGCAGGCTTGTCTGATCATGTCTGTAGCCTCACACCCTCCCCAAGCCCCAAAAGTAACCAGAAACAAACTGCAGCTTGGTTTGCAATGCCTGTACAAATGCTTTCTCCGTGTTAGTGCATGTGGACTTGCAGGCCTCTGCTGGCTTACTGTCAGGCTGAACCAAGGCCACTGGCTCAGCCCCAAATGCAGTCCAGACTCCAGAACATTGTTCTGCAATAGAAATGAATTTTAGGCTTTTAACAATATTGTAAAACAAACATGCTATACAGAACAGTGATTTCATGCCAACTTTCCATAAAATGTTATCCTCAATTTCAAATGCTGCAGGCTCTGAAGTGATCATCACAAATGGAACACTCTCTAAAGGATGGATTTACTTGTCTGCCATCATATAAAGCTCCTTCTTCAAGTGCACTCAAGTAACTTTATCTTGTTTGTGGTGATGGCAAATGTAAGGGTGCATTGATGTAAATACAGAATTTTAGTCTAAATCCACTACCACTGGCTTATTTGGAGCTTTGACCTTCTCCTGGCTCCCAGACCACTAATTCATTTACTCCTACTTGTCAGCTTGATCTCACTAAGGGCTAAAATTTAAAATGAAAGCCTTATGGGAGGAAGGCCAGAAGCCATTTTTCTACCAACTGTAATTATTGGCATGGCTGTATTCTGCAAAATGAATTTAGTTTCTTGTTGAGGCTTAACCTGACAGACAAATTAAGCACCTCTTGGTGTTTAATTAAGTAAGGATTTGTATATACTAGTTTATTGCATGTCTTTTTGAAGAAAAACAATTTTCAAGGACCTGAATCAATTTCAGAGTGAAAATTCAGTTTTCCAAAAAGGAATTAGTGGATTGAGATTGGCAATGGCATTTTTTTAAGAAGATGTGACTCTATTCCATTTTTCCTAGCTTCTATAAGGAACTGAAAAAAATAGCTGTTTCTCAGTGGTGTGTCATAGGTTAGGTGTGAAACTGTATGAATTGCACGTACTAAAAAGCCAAATCCACTTGACTTAAAATTCAGATGGTTTATTTAAGATTTTCTGTGCAGTAAAGGTGTTTTCCATCCAAAAAGAATTAAAAATGTCACTCAGATAATTGCTGGTGAGGTGGCTGAGTATTTAGCTGGAGAGACAGAAGACTGTGGTTCTGACTCTTGTCTGCATCATTGACTGTGCCCAGATTTTATTTTCACAGGGCTTTGGGGGAGTGGGAAAGGTGCAGTTTTGGAGAGCTGGACATCACATATGAAGTCAAAGATGAGGGTGATCAGTTTAAGTGTCCAGTTTTGTGTTCAGAGATGTTAAGGCAAATCCAGATGATGTCAGCTGAGTTACGTGAGCTCAGCTCTTTCAAATATAAGGTCCTTTGCTCAACACCCTGAAATTAGTGAATATTTGTGGGGGTTGTCATTAACATTTCATTTTTGTGTGATCTGCATGAATACTATCCTCCCAGGAGCATGGAGATAACTGAGGAATGTTTAGGAAATACTGTAAGAGAGGTGTTCAGTGCCCCTTTTACTCTTGCTATGTCTATCTGCCAAGAGAAAATAAACCTGGCACATTCTCTTTGTTCTTTTCCTAGTAAAAAACAATCCCTAATTTGTCACAGCCTCACCTCCTCTTGCAGGGTTCATTTCCCAGATAATTCAGCCCTTGCACTTTTGCTTTTACACATGGTAAGATAGCAGGAGTACCTGTAAAATTTGTTTTTCATAAGGTGTATCTCACTTTCCTGATGGATTTGCCATTTCCACACAGGTTTCACCTCTCCTGGACTCTGGACTTGCCCCAATTTCTGGATTTTGTGATCTGGGGGTCCTCATCTCTGCCATGGAGAGCTCAGGGAGACACTGGGGGCAAGCACAGCAGCTCAGCTGGGAAGCCAGGACATGGGAAGATTATGCCAGGAAAACAGGAGGTTGATCTTTAAATCCTACAAAACTAATAGCTTGTAATGCCCTGAGCAGTTCTGTTGTGTCTCTCAGAGCTTATTTTTCAGAAAATAGATCTCCTTAAATGTTTATTTGTGTAAGATCACAAGTGCAACATACAGAGCTGCCAGTGCTTAACCCTGGTTTAATTTCTGTATTTGTGGGGAGACTTTGAGACATCAAGTGTTTCATCATTCTCTGAAATCCAAGGAAAGTTTCATAACTGGGGAAAGAGCAGTTTGCCATTTTAGAAGCAACTGTATTTAAGTAATGAGTGAGATTGCAGTACATGTTGTATTTCACAGGAGTCACAACATCTGTGTCTGTAGGCTGTTTTTTCTTCTTGAAGTTTGCATGCTTTATGAAGGCAGTGTATCATTTTCGTTTTATTTAGTTAAAAATATATTTTAAAATACACTGTGTGGAGTTTATCATACGTAAATCCAAGGAAACTGAATCCTTCCATCCTCTAAGTAATCTCTACTAAAATCTCTAGGAAGGTTACCTGCCACAATACTGCTTTGCCACAGTCCTGCCCCAGGAGAAGGGTGTGGCAGTTCTGCCTGATCCAAGCCCTGCTGAGTTTGGTCAGGAGTGTCCATCTTGGCATATCCTCTGCCATTTTCCCCACAATGCTCTTCCCTAACACACTGGTGACTGTTTTATTGCACTAAATAGCTTATTTAGTCGTTGGTTTTGCACTGGGTGTTTGGTAATTTGCACTGATCACATGGTTTGTCCCATTGTCCCCTTTCTCCCTGGAGAAGAGCACCTCCAGTGTTTTACTTTTGTCCTATGTAGGATTGTGGGGCCAGAGCTAGCTGGGTTGGACCCAAACAGCCCCCAGATCAGTCTGACAGGTGACATTTCTAATCATGGACAAACAGCCTGTAGGAGCAGAGTGTGTGTGCTTCACTTGGGAAGCCAGAACATCATCACAGCATGCAGAGAGCTTGGGAGCTGCTGCTCTGGCCTGCATCCAGGGAAAAGTCCCTGCCTCAGAAGGCCTCCAAGAACTCTTCTTCCCTGATAATCACAGTGCACTCCAAGAGCACCCAGCCTGGGAGCCAGGGAGGCTTGGCCTTTGTAAATCCTCACGAGGTTTTGGGGGGAAGGTACCTTGAAATCACAGAACGCTTGTTCTGTGCTGTCCCAGTCTGTTCATTAGTAAGGCTTTTAGTGATATAACAAGCCTGCTTTAAAACTGTCTGCTTTCCTGTAACATCACAGAAATAGCAGACTTGGCCCCCTGCCTTTTGAAAAGTGACTGCTGAGGTACTTATTAACATCAGTTCCAAGATGTTTTTCAGCGAGAGTTGGAATATGGAAATGTCATATTTTTCCTAGTATTAAACAATTGTTAAACTAGAAACATAACTCTTGCCAGAGAGCTCTTTCTTGTGCCTGTCGTCTTCGTAGAAGGAAAATGAACATGGATTTTTCTTTCATTAAGTATTTTAAAGTTCATCCTTGTTTGGTGATCTAGTCAATTAAATTAAGTTTATGGGCAGCTTGTGAGCACAGAAGACTAATTAATTTTAGGTGTTGGATAAAGCACATTCTTTTCCATTTTTGTTTGCTAATGAGTATTACTAATACCCATAATAACAGATCTTATAGAAAACAGTGTTACGCAGAGTTTATGGTACTTTACAAGTAATTATCTCAATATCATTATGAATTTAAAAACTACTACTTTTGTGGGGAAATATACATTAAGACAACCTTATATCAGCACAGCACCTAGAGAAAAGAATCTCTAATATCATTATCATAGAAAATGAGAGCATCCTTTAGAAATGATTAATTCAAGTTCACCCTTTTTTCAACAGGGATGAACATTTTCTAGGATCCCACCTAATATTGCCCCCAAAAGTGTAAGTGAAGTCCAAATATATTAAAGACAGGCAGTGTAAATCCCTAGAACATATTCCAGAATGTTGCATTTCATTCAGTCTATATTTCTGTCTCTGAATCTGAGTCACTGAGATCAGCTGTAAGTAAAGGTTCTTCATCCAAAATTCCCTGTCATTGGAGTTGGATGGGTCTGTGGGATAGTTTGGGCTTTTCACTACTGTGAATGTATCCTTTTAGAGCCAGACTGGTTCTTTGAACTGGCTTCACTGGACCATCCAGCATAAAGAGCTACTATTCTGAAAGGCTGTGTTGTTTTTGTCCTTCCACTATGAAATAGATGCTTACAAAAAGTCACACTTTGAAGTCACACAATACTCAGCTTTCCTCCAATTATATTATGTAACTCTGTTCTGTTGATATAAGCACAGGGTTTATTTTACACAGAAAACACTTTCTGAGAGCTGACTGTGCAACACATCCAGCCTTGCTGAAACTGCACAGAAGTTTAGCTCCACTTCACATTCTCAGCTCTGAGGAAAAATACTGAGATCTCTGATTGCACACATAAAGAACTTGTTTCTTTTTAAATGTCTTATCTAAAAAATGGAAGTACGGGGTAGGGTTTGTTTTCAGAGGATTATTGGGAGAGTAATTGACCATGCCAAAAGCTGGTACTCAGAAAATTCTGAGATTTAAAACCCTTAAGTATATAGAGAAAGCTATCATGCTTTCTGCTGGAGAGCTTTCCAAAGGGGTTCTTGATAGAAGTTAAGGTACCAGTTTGGGAGGGATTTTGCATTGATGAAACATTGAAGTCTCTCAAGGTATTCCTTCAGTATGGTATTGAAAGAACATTGCCCTTTTTGGCCTGCAGGGGCTCTGAGGTTCCAAGAGGTGAGGTGCAGGGCTGGACAGTGTTTCCTTCCCTGCAGTGATCTCAGCTTGGTCAGAGTTGCACCTGTCCTGTTTTGTCCAACAAATGGCACCATGTGCAGCTAACAGCAGCCAGTGACCTCTTTCTCCATGGTCTCCACTACCATGAAATGATCTTTGACATTGATGGCATAACGTTGTTCTTTATAGATTAACAGTTTGATATCCAATTTGATCAGATATCTGCATTCTCCTTCCTTCTCTGCTTTGCTTAAAAGTGTTTGTTCCTTGAGGGTGAAGTACCTGATACCTCTCTCTGCCTGTCTCTGCAATGCTCCTAGTATTCAAGTCAATCTAATAAAAAATTATTTTCTTTTCACTATACTTTTCTCTTGCCTGTCTCTTTGAGTTGGGGTCTCTGTGGGCCGTGGTGTACCTGTGGTAGTGCCAGGTGAATGGGAAAGCTCCTGGAGAAAGAAGCTGCTCTCTGCTTTGCACATGCTGTCACCCACCTTGTAATTGTTTCAGTGTGCAGTGAAATGCAATTGAGATTTATGTTTTTTGTCTTGCTCCTCTCTTTTCAGATCCCCACAGCAGTGATGCTGAAAGCCAGGGCAGATGGTTTCTGTCCCCCTGCAGTGTGACCAAGTGACCTCAGGGTGAGACTTGCTGAGTGAAACAGCTCTCCTTGATCCATGTGGGGCTGATGGATGCAGCATTTATTGTGCTCTTCAATTAACTAGCAAAAGGTTAGTTCACTGATTAAGGTAGGCTGTTTGCTTTAAAAGTGTGCTTACATATTCAAGCAGTGTTTGTATTAGAATACAGACTGATATCTCAGTTATTCCAACTTCTTTAAATCCACCCTGAATAGGAAGTGTTGTTGTCTATCAAACCAGGTGGCAGGAAATAACAACCCCCTCAAACTTGAGCAGAAGTTTGAAGCTACAGAAGCTGATGCTGTAGTGGTAGTTCTGCTAATCCCCCTAGCCAAGGCCTGTGTGGTACAGTGGAGTGTGTTTAATTTGCTCATCAATTCAGAGCTGGGTTCCTGCTCAGTTAGGAGTATTGCTGACTAAGCCACAATTCCTCACAGTCTTAAATTCATTGCTCAGTCTTTGGGGTTTACCTATGCAGAACTTGGGAAATTCACTTTAGAGAACCTCAGTTCTTCCCCATTAGGATAATGGAGAAGGATCTGGAAGCATGTTAAACAATCCCTTTATTCAGCATCCATTCTGAGTCATAGTGATGCCTTTCCCAAAGTGACAAACTGTTTGATAAGGTACAGTCATGTAGGAGCTGGCAGTACACAAGTGCAGTTATTAAAAATGAATGCTGTATCCTGTTTCCCTTGTGTATCTTGTCACTGACATGACTTCACAAGTTGCAAATCTATTAAACATTTCAAACATGGAACTGGAGCTCATTAAGCAGAATGTTGACTGGTATATAGCAAACCGTTTCACATTCAAGACTGTTAACATTTGTCTCCAGAGTTTTTTGTCTTCTAGGTTGTCACTAAGCAATCCAGCTGTCTGGGAATGCAGCCTGTGCTTCCTGTGATCAGAATGAGACTGTCCTTTGGGGTGAGGTAGTAGGTTGTATAGTTTTAGGGCTATGCCCTGCCTGTCAGATAACTATACAATCTACTGTCTTTCCTGAAGTGGCTGTGATGTCAACGCTGGATGGCTCCAAAAGCCAACACAGATATTTTTCAACTGTACCATTCTCTGGCTCTGTCTGCATGTTTGGTTCTTGTACACAAATGTACTGTAACACTCCTCAGAGTGTTTAGATTCCTGTATTTCTCATTCAGGCTCAAAAGGCATTTCCTTGTGGCATTTTTGGAGAGCAGGTGGGGTGTGAGTGCAGGACACAGAGGTACAGCCCAGCCTGCAGTGGATTTGCTCACACCCAGCTGTGTGGGACTGCCATGGGAGTGGCCACTTGGAAACAGCTGATCCATCTCTCCCTTGTTTTCTGGCATCTGTGTTCATATTAAACATAAATGGTACTTTTGATTCAGCAGCTGTTTAAATCCACTTGGTGTAGGCTGTTTGAGAAACTCCAAAGGGATGAGCTGGACAAAACCCTGAGAGGATGTCTTCCCAGTCAGTCGTGTTCTGCCCTGGAAATGGTAAATACTTGAACCCTGAGTAAGAGGTCTCTTCAGTCAGTTTTGGGCACTGATTTTTTATTTGGGCACTTTTTTATTACATATTGCTAGTTTTGGAGGGACAGTGTTTGCCACTGCAGTTCTCCTGTCTCTGCAGTCCCTCCACCAGTTCTGTCTGACTCCCAGGTGGAGCTGTGGGGAAGGGCTGAGGTCACACATGGCCTCTCTAAGGCTGGAGAGTGATAAGGTAATTTACTTAGAAATGGTGAGATGTTTCCTTCAGAAGATGCACGTGATGCTCTAACAGGATGAGGTAGTAGGTTGTGTGGTTTCAGGGTAGTGATTTTGCCCCAATCAGGAGATAACTATACAACCTACTGCCTTCCCTGATAGGCAGCATAACGACCTCAGTGTCTTAATTCACAGAGGAACAAGAGCTAAGATACACTCCTGAGAAATACTTCTGAGACCAGCAAAGTAAGTCTAGATACAGTTGTTGCTATCCTGTCCCTAATAGCTCTAAATTTAGATTTTAAGTGTAGATTTTTGATAACTGCCTGCAAAATAATTACCCTTTTTAAAGTCTTTATCATGAAAAATTGAATTAAAGAAGTTTTATTTATTTCAAAGTTTGCCTGCTCTTGATCTGTTTCATTTTTGGTTCATTTGAGTGGGATGAAGTTACTGGGGGAAATTATTCCAAAAATGCTGCAAACTTGCATTGAGGAAGTTTGTATTTGCTTGACATCTAAGTTTGAGTGCAACAAATTTTACTCGCAATACCCTGGTTTAGTTCAACCTTACCTCTCCCTCAGGAATCTTGCAGTGTTTCACAAAGAGTTCTGGGTTAAATCACACAACATTCTTCAGCAGGTAAGGTTTACATTGCAAGGGAAAAGCTGTAACAATGAAAATCAAGAGTGAGAATTAAAAAACCAAAACCAGACATCTTATTTCCCTCGGTTTCTCATAACAGGCTCATTTAAGTGTTTAGTGCCCCAAAAGAATTCTCTGCTATCTAAAAAGTTCAAATTGCATCTGAGAAACTATGGACAAAAAAATGTTTGTCAGTTAAAGATATTTCATAAAGAATATGAGCTCTTTAGTCTTACAAGAAAAATCAGTGGAAGAAGGGGAAAATAACAACAAGGTGCTGAGTTTGGTCATAGACATAGAAATCACTCTCCTATGTGCAAAATACACCCAAAAATAGGAGTCCTGTAAATCTTAAAGTTATCTTGAGACCAGAGGTATCAGACTGGTTTAGTATAACCATCAGTATATATTTTCTTTATACAGCAGCTGGTTACTGTAGACTGGAGTCAAAATTGAAGGTAGGTGTAATCCTGTGTTTCTGTCTGCCAGCTACACAAAGACAAGCCTGCCTTCCCTGAGAAGCTTTTCCCTCATCTCTGTAACTGGGAGAGCTGTGACATGCACAGTGAAGGAAAAGGAATAACTCATGGTAGTCAGAAAAGTGGGTATTTTATTGCCTCTCTGGTCCAAAAATGCCACACGTTAGCTGGAGTCAGGTGGTATGTGAGGTCATTCAACACCTCAAAACAGGGCCTTTTGTTCACACCTTTACCAAAGGTTTGGAAGGCTTTTTGACTTGGACTCAAAGAGACAGATAAAGGCTGTTGGTACAGGAGGAAAAGCTGGTGCATGTCTGGAACACCCACAGGAGAACAGGCAGTACTGTTGCTGGTTTTAATCTTCTCTGTTTGTCTGGTTGTGCATCTCTTAATGCAGCCCTGCAGGTCCTGAGCTCCTTCTTGCAGCCTCAGGGCTGCAGCTTGAACGTGAGACAAGCTGGGGCAGTGATTGCTTTGTGTGAAGCCTAAAGCATCCTGCTGCTCTCCAGGGTGCAGAACAGGCTGGAGAGCACAGTCTTGCATTCTGTAACTACAGAGGGAATGTTCTCTCTGGGACCTTGGGGTTAACAGAGGGAAAATGCTGCCCACGTTCTACAGCAGCCTGTTAGATCCCAACTCTGAAGTAGTTTTCAAATCTTCTGGCTCTGCCTGGGTCAGCATTTTGCTCTTGGTAATGAGCTGTGAGTTTTCAGATTCAAGTTGTTCTGGCAATGCCATTAAAATAAAGGGCCAAAAATATCCATAGTGTTCTCCTCTCTAGGATCAACTGTAAATGCAAAACCATGTGCCTGTTCTTGGCAGCTTGTGAGCCTGCAGATAATCAGGGCTGTCCTTAGTGGCTGGCATTGCAGCTAATGACACTCCACCAGAAACGTGAAAGCACAACTCAGGGGCTCTGAGTATTTCCCAGAACTGCAGACTGAAAATGTTTGTGTCCAAATGTAAGCAGCAGCTTGGCTTGCTGGAATCTCAAGGGAAGAACAGCTGGGTTTTTTTAAAACTCCAGTCAGCATTACCATTTCTTGAGGTGTCATGCTGCTTGTTGCACACATCAGGTGTGAGGAAGGAGCTAATCATGAGTGCACATAACATCACATGAGAAATGTGTGTCATGGCATGCACTTCTCTACAGTCTGTGTCCACTTAAACATCTCTCTTTGATTTAGTGTGCCTGCAAATATTGATTGGCAAGCAGAAGCTTAGTACATCTTGCTGGAACAAAGCTTGTACATTTGCTTGTAACAGGCCAGGTAAAAATTGATGGGTATGGGATTTTCTCTGAGGCAAAGATTTCAGTTATTAGCTTCCCTTCTGTGCCCTGGAGAAAGTGCTTGGTGTTTTGGGAGAAGGCACAGAGAAGACATTAAGCAGCTCTCTGATATTGAAGCCACCATTGAACTTTAGATCTCCACTGTGTGGATGTGTGAAGTGTTCTGCCTCTTCTACCTTCTCAAGGCTCTTACTGTTTTGTTGTGTTTTTAAACATGAGCAAACCTCCTTATTCCTGAAAACACTTACCCAGTGTAAAAATTTGTACTACATTTGGCAAAACACTAAAGCAAAGGTAGACATCTGCAGATGACCCCAACAACTACCCTAAGGCCATGTGCTGCCAGCCCACCTGTGTATCAAAAACTTGTTTCAAAAACCTAGGCCAAAATATCCACTGGTTTTCAAATAAATCTGTGTTCCTAAGTCAAATGGACACTTCCAATTGTTGTACAATTAAAAGTAATGAGCACCAGTCATGCTAGGCACTTGATGGTATAAAGACTTGTTTGGTTGTGGGATAGTGTTCATGCCCAGTCTCCAACACAAATCAAAACCCAACAAGGAACCAGGTCAAGAAACAAAGTTGCCAATGAGTTCCCTGATGTGTCTTATGTTCATGTTCCAGGGGTTCTTGCTCTGAGTTTTTCCTGTCCAGCTTGCTCATACAAATGTAAACAATAATAGTTCCATCCTCAAGGAGCCCAAGTGAGATTTGATAAAGCAAACAAAAGTGTGTTAAGAAGGTTTCTCAATCAGCTGAAAGTGAGCAGCAGTTTGCACATTAATATCTGGTGTTAATTAACACTTGGAAGAGAGTGAGAAACACTTGATGCACTTTGAATAACACAAATAAAAGTACCACTCTTAGATGGTTCTTAATGCAAACATCTAAACTGAAAATAAAATTGTTCCTGATACAATACATTGGCATTTCCCTTTTGTGAAAAAAAGACAGTTTAACCCTTCCTTTACACAGTAAGACAGGTCCTCTGAACACCTTGCTTTTGGTGACAAAAACATCTCGCTTGTGGTGAAATTCTGAAAACACATTTCACAGCACTCAGGGATTTGGGAGGTTTCAGTCCAGTCCTTCCTAAGCAGATTATTTCTGTGTGCAAGGATACACTCTTCTCTCTGGCTCCAGCCCCAATTTGGTGCTGTGTTCCTCACATCTGGTAAAAAACTACCCTGCAAACTTGACAAATGGTAGTGTAGCTGTGACTATTTGAAAATCAGATGGGGAATCCCACAGGTCCTATTTTTATTTAGGCTTGGCTTGCTGGCTTATTCCAGTGACCTCCGCTGAGGTTTGGCATGGGATACTCATGGTTGCAACATACTTTTTTCCTCCTTTTTATTCAGCTTTTTCCTCCAAAGTTGCAACATGGCTACAACTTTGGTTGTATTCTCTTTTTCTCCCCTCTTTTTTCCTTTTTGAAAAAAATGGGTAGAACAGAATTCTTGATTTTCCAGGATCCAGTGGTTTACCTTTTATTCCTGCATCTTAGCAAAACTTAAGAGTCTGACTTTGGAAGTTCAAATGGACAAATATGTTCTCATTTCATTCCCCTTTGCAATTCATCTTTTCCAAGATGTAATAAGTTTTAACTGTAGCACAAAGAAACTTTATAAAAATATTACATTCATCATGTTACACTAGCTGGCAGAAAAAAACCTAAAATTTATTCACAATTTTTTTTAAAACTTGAGCAAAATTATTATTAGGAAAGTCTTCCTCAGAAAATTTCCACACTTCAAAGTTTTTTTCCCACCAGAGCAAAGAAAAAGAGATTTTACTGTCTAGAATATGGTAGCATATCCCTAGCTCCAGCTCTTCCCAGATTTCCAGTGGAGGAGCTACATCTCCATTGGTTTGGGTGAGGGTCTGTGTGGTATTTCCTGTGTCCCCTGTCGAGGGAGGAATGAATGAAATCTGACTCTATGTTCTTAGAAGGCGAATTTATTATTTTATTATCTATATTATATAAAAGAATACTAAAACTATACTAAAGAATAGAGAAAGGATACAGACAGAAGGCTAAAAGATACTAAAGAAAAAAAAAAGATACTCCAGAGTCTGACACAGCTGGACCATGATTAGTCATTGAGTTAAAACAATTTACATGAAACCCATGAAACAATCACCTGTTGGTAAACAATGTCCAAACCACATTCCAAAGCAGCAAAACACAGGAGAAGCAAATCAGATCATGATTGTTTTCATTTTTCTCTGAGGCTTCTCAGCTTCCCAGGAGAAGAATCCTGGGTAAAGAAATGTTTCAGAAAATGTGACAGTTATGGGTGTGGGCACACACCCTGAACCATCCGTCGCTCACAGACACCTGTGAAAGGCCCAGGATGGTGGTGGAGCTTTCCCTGCCCAGAGCTGTGTCTGCAGCTGGCACAGGAGAGTGCCTTGGCCCCAGGTGAGCCCAGCCAGGTGAGGAGTTTGGTTCCCCCAGGTGATGCCAGGGGGAGGCCCTGCTCCCACCTGCAGTGTGTGGCACATCCCATGGGGCATTCCCACCAAAGGCAGGTGGGTGCACTTCTCCCCAAGGAGTATTTGAGGGATTTGATCCCTGTTCAATCTGGAGACATCAGAACCCTTTGTTTTTGAGGCAGTTGTGCTCACCTCAGCCCGAGGGCAGATGGGCTGCAGTGGCAGGGGCCAGGCTGTGGCTGCCTTCCCAGCATTCCCCCCCAGTTCTCCCATCTGAAGCCTCTCCAAAGTGATTTATGGCTCCCTGTGAGTGCCTGGGATGGAATTAGGGCGCCTTGGATTACATGGTGCCTTCCCTGTTATTCTTGCTGCACGGCACAGATTTATGACGGCTTTTAAGCCAGGCAGCACGTAAAGAAATATGATCTTAACAAAATATAGAAGGGACCAAAGGAGGTCAAAGTGTGGGAGCTGAACACTACATGGTGATCCAGGATTTCCTTTTATTTACTGCTCACACCTTTTCAGTCTCAAGTGGATTTGGGCTGTCTCAGGCAGCCCTACCCCACGTAATCCTCTGAGCCCAGAGACTTTGCCATCAGCGGATGTCTTTCGTTATGATTAAGGAAATGTAGGAAATCCCAAAATGCTGCTGGTCAATTAAATGAGTTTTAGGCACAGAGTGCCAGAAAGACACGCAGCATCAGGGTAGGTAGGAGCCCCATGTTCATGTGGGCAGGCTTTCTGTCTCCTGACATTTCTTGCTGTGGCAGCAGCTGAGGGTTTGCCAGGTCAGTGGTGTGCTGCAGATCTCTGTTTTCAGTGCTGGAGGAGAATCATTTGGGAGAGTCCTTCATGGAGACATGGAGTAAAAGCTGTGCCCACTCCCATGCTGAGACTGTGGGACAAGGAAAATAATGCTGTAAGCAGCTCTACTTTATAACTTTATTTACAGATATTCATCAATTATTCCTAAACTGTAGCACATATGAAAAAAAGGCCTTGCCCTTAGCCTGCAGATGGGCAATGTGAGACCTGCAGCAGGTGCAAGGTGTCTCAAGCCCAAGGGTGGAGCTGCAGGGAGTCACCTGCAGCACCATGGCCTGCCTCAAACACTGCCTCAAACTGCAAAGTGAAACAGCTGCCAAGGGGGAGGGAGGCTATAAATACAGCCAACAACTCCTGAGCCAGTGACTACTGCTGAGAGCCTGGTCTTGAACCAGAAGCAAAGAACAGGAGCCTCTTCTCTCTGGGGTGAGGGCTGTAATCCCCTCCAGCTACAGGATCAGTCTCTCCATTAGTAAAACAAGGTTTGGTGTGCTCCCTTTCATTCAGATTTATTATTATTTCTCCATGTGAGGAAAAGAATTTATCTCTCTTCTAGCCTAGGGCTGTAGCAAGGTTCCATGGTGTGGAGGTTCTGTTGGGTTTATTCAGGTGAGATGCTGGTGGTCTGTTTCTTTTTGGAGGGCGCACAACAGTTTGCATAATAGTTCACCTGCTCTTCTAAGCTTCCAGAGCTACATCCTCTCCAGTTTTCCAGCTGCTTGTTGCTGCTCACAGTGTAATCCCTTTCTAGAGCAGTGAGACTTGAGCCAGGCTGGTCCCCAGATGTTCTTTGGGAATTTCACAGGCCAGGAGTCCACATCTGAAGCACCTTTTTTTTTAAAAGCCTGGACTCTTGTGAGATGTAAGGCAGACATCAGCACTGACAGCTACCACAAAAGTGCCTCCTCTTAACCAGTTTCACACATGAATCACATTCATAAAGCAAGCTGCACCCCTTTAGTTTTCAACACAGAATAAGGTTAAAACAGATAAGCTAATTGCTGGAAGTAATTTGCAAGAGATTTGTTGCTTTGTCAGTCACCCATTGCCGTTGCCATTTCTTTCCCATGTGCAGCTTCTCAGAGCCTGAGAAGCTCTCAGCTATGGGTGTTCTCCTGAGACTCCAGGTCTCCTCCAAAGGGGCATCCCACAAAAGGTGAGTGATGTCATTTGCCAGAAGGGGAGATGTTCCCCAGCTCTCTGTTTTTGAGCTGATTACTGAATTTCTCATGCTTTATCCTCACAGTATGTGCTGTTTTTCATGACATCAAAACCAATATCTCTGGGAAACACTGACACTACTGCACATGTTTAAGTGAAATCTCAATATTCAAAGCATAGTAAAAATCTGTAAAAGACAAAATTTAATGGACATTATGAGGAGAAAATTCTACCTATCTCTTCTTCTACATTCCTTCTGGTTGAATGATAGAGTCAGTGTACCAGAGTATTTATTTATTTATCTATCTATTTTAAGTTTGCATTGCCTAATGCACAGGAGATCCTGGAGGCAGAGTGAGGCCTGGATGTGCACTAATGAGTTGGTGTTTGTAATTAATGCTTTGAATGCTGAGCTGTGTCCAGCCTGATTGTAAAGCACATTTTTAGTGGACTAAAGGTGCTGCCAGCCCAGCTAAGAATGAAACCCTTATGATGATACTAGTCCATTCTCTCTTAAAAGAGAAGAGAATATCCTGAGAATAGAAAATTAGAAGCAGAAGGAAGGAATGACACAGGGAATGATTCAACAGGTGATGGAAATTCAACTGAGATTGCATATGCGCAACATGATCATGTTGGAAAAATAATTAGTTGAGCTGGGAGCAAAGTGAACCTCTAGTGGAAGAAGTTGGCTTAGTCAGTCAGGAGATAAAAATCTCATGCTAGAGAGAGTCTGAAGCTGAGCCTGATCAATCTGATTTGATTTTTTCAAAATAGAAATTCCTCCTGCTCGGGGGGACATCTAGTTAACAGAGTGTACATTGGCTTAAAATAACTCCACTTGAATTGGTCTCCAAAGTGAGAGTTTGTCTCACTTTGCAGTATCTGAACTCTTGAGAGTGTGAGATTCTGCAAACCAAGCAGAAGGATCTCCTGCAATTCAACATTCAGCAGCTGTCAAACTTTTCAGTTCCTCATGTGAAAGAGGCAGTCATGGAAACCGGTCAGGGGAAAAGAGGTTTCAGAAACAGTTACTGAAACTGCAGGTGTCAACATCCACAGGAGCTGGAGGTACAGGGGAACTGGCAGGGAGGGCTTGGGAGAAACAAGGGGAAGCTGCTCAGAAAATCATGTTTCAGGACTGTCAGTGTGTCTGTTAAAGATGGCAAGAATGAAAAATTAAATACTAGATTAATATAACCCATCAAGTTGAAATAAACTTGATCTGGCTCTGAAGAGAAGCTGGAGAATGATCAGGAACTGCAGCAGGGATGGATGGATGGATGGATGGATGGATGGATGGATGTGGAAGTGTTATATCTACAGATGCATCCCAACTACAAAACAAACACTTCAGCATCCAGACTTTGGGAATCCGGGGTAGAGCTTGAGCTGGCAGACTGGTCTGAGAATCTGGGAGATGCATGTGAAGCTCCCTGGCAAAAGGTAGAAATTGAGGCATCTCAAATATGAGAAAATTCTGTTTAAGAAAGTCCCTAAAGAAGCAATATGAATTGTGAAGAACAGCATTGAAGCATTAGCTGTGAGTTACAAACCCCCAGTATGATTCTGCCTTAACATCTTCCTCCCTTCCTACTTATTTAGCAAGTTTTCCATGTACAATAGTGCCTTTATACAAAATTCTTTTGCAGCAAGTGTTACTGACTTACTAGAAAGATGCTCTTTGATAGAAGTTATTTTCCCTTTCAGCACTTCTAAATAGTGCTGTTTTGACTTTGTGCTCCTTTTCCCCCAAAATCTGAGTTGCAAAACTTCTTCCTTCAGTCCCCAGTGGAAGTTTGTTTGTGTTGCCTTTGATGTGAGCAGTTTTAGCTGCTTGGTTTAGTTTTGTCCTTTCAGGTTTAATTTTAACCCCTTGAGGGTTTAGTCAAAAATAATTAAACAGCATGGAATCTTAAAAGGCACAGTGAGATGCTCATGGTAAAAATGTATAACAGGTCCAGTTAGGGAAAAATGTTACAGAACTGATGTTGTCCTTGTCTAGAAAAGGAAAGTGCAGGTGGTATCTTTGTCAGTCTCCCCAGTGGAAATAATAGGCAAGATTTTAAAAGCTGATTAACTGCTGCAGCTAAAGAAACTGAACTCTTACAGTCATACAAAAATCAAAAATACCAAAATAGTCTTAATTAAGATCTGTATGCTGTCTAAAATTATAAAAAATAACATCATTTGGCTTCCCAAGAAGTAATTACAGGTTATAGAGACTGGAAGAGATAAAATCTCTGGGGCAGCTACAGTGTCTGGGTAGATTAGGAAGCCCAGATGTAATGTTCAGAAATATGAGATGGATAGGTAAAGGCACTGGCCAGCTGGCTGCCACTGATCAGGAATGTCCTAAGCAGCAAGGAAGTACAAAAAACTCAACTGCTTTGGCTCATACCAACAGAGAGAAACTGCAGCAGCAAGGAACTTGCAAAAGGAAATTAAAAGCTGTCAAGATTACTTGACAGGATCCATCCAGTATTTCAGATTTTCTTTTACTTTGGGTACAGATGTCAGTATTTATATACCCCAAAATTACTGCCATAAGAAAGAGTGGAAGGCCATTACTATAAAAGTCTTAAATTTTCTAGAAGCACAGTATCAGTTGAGACTGAAGAATGATCTTGCTGCTCTTGCTTTGGGAACAATAAACTACAATACACCTCAAACATAAAGAGTTGGAGTGGGGATAGGAACGATGGAAGCAATTACTTTACCTCAAAATAGCTAAAAAAGGCAAATATTAGCTGTAGAGGAAAATGTCTTATTTCAGCATATAAGCAAATGCCTGCCCTGAAGTTATAATCCCTGCCTTGCTACCAGCCAGATGTTCTCCATAAAGGAAAATTCACTAACTCTTCAAGTACCACAGGTATATGAAAAGCCACTAGTTTTATACTGGCTGATTAAGTTAAAATCATTCCACAAAGTCACTGTCATTTAACCCATCAATGCTCTAAAATGACTGGGATGAGTAGGAGTGCCAGTAGCAGATAAAACCCAGGGAGAAGGATGGAAACATTGAGTTTCTGTGCTTGTAAACCCAGCCCCAGCCCACCAGATGGTGGCAGGAGAAGCTTCTGGGGTTGGTCACCTCATACAGGGATTTTTACTCTCTCTTACACAGTTCAGAGCAACAGGTGATGATGTTTTAGGTTTCTCTGGAGGCATTTATGGAGAGAAACTACACTGGGCCTGAATATAACAATGAAAAACAGCACAATATCCCCATGGGTCAGGGCACATGGAGGAAAATACAATTTGTTGAAGTACAGTAACATGTCAGCTTTTTCTGGGAAGGCTGCAAAGATCTGTAAAATACAAACAATAGGGCAGTATAATTAATTTGCTTAACTGACAACATAAAGCCACACGAGACAGGCAGCCCAGAAAGGCTAATTCAGTGCAAGGAGGGAGATTTGACAGCCTGTGCAGGAAGAAAGAGTCTCTCAATTGTGGTGGGTGTTTTTGTGAAAAGCTGTGCATGAAGGAGGTTCTCAGAAGTGGCTGAATCAAAGCATTTGGAAATTTGTCTGTGGGGGGATGTCACCTTGGCTTGAGTGCTCAAAGGAAAACCCGTGGTGTGGGCACTCCCCTGGTCCCACATTGAGTTTTGAGATGGGGGTGAGATGCCGTCATTGCTGTGTCTTTCAGTGGCACACGTGTGTGTGCTGTACCCACCCTGCAGGCTTTGGGGCTGCTGGTGACAGGGAGCTCAAACCCCTCTAGACTCACACCACTTCTTTGTACTCCCCTAAAAAACCCCAAATACTCCTGCAGCTGCAAGGACTGCTCAGTGTTACCTTGCCAGTAACACACAAGGCTCATCCTCATTGACTTCAACTTGTGCTCCAACCAGTACAAATATTTGTTCATCCAGGGCCCTTTCAGAGCTGTGTTACAGCTTTACCTGTGATTCTCATTGGGCAGAACTGCAGTTTGTATCTGCAGGAACATCTGAACCCCTCATTTTCCTGGAACATCTGTTTTCAGCTGGACAGGAGGGTGGGAGAAGAACACTTACTGGCATTACTGTGCAGCTAAAACACATTTCTGGCTCTCAGTGCCAGGGAAAGGACAGTCCTCTGCCAGCCCATGGCCTCTGGACTGTGGGGCATGGGCTTTATCACATGCTGCAGTCAGCTGCAAATTAATAGGGAAAATAATACTTTTTGTCCTGTGAACCACATTAGCCACAGAATTATGCCATTATTTCTTTCTTCAGCTGCTTTTCTGGTTCAGTTCCAGTTCAGCTCTGTCTCAGCAGAATCTCAGCCAGGCTGAATATGAATTTCAGCTGAACCAGAATCTCTGCTGGTTCAATGTTCCTTTCTTGTTATCATACACCAATTAACTAGGAACCAGAATGCAATTAAGATTGATGAGTACAAGGATTATTTTTTTACTCTCACAGCCATATCTGTTCCAGCTTCTAAGTCTTCCTGTCTATAGCAACAAGAATGAGGGATGAGCAGAACATGTATTCTATGTCAGCAAGTTACAACATCAGAAAGAGAGTAAACAGCCCCTGCAAGCACTTCCTACAAATGTAGGAAATGGATATTACCCTTAGCACAGACAAACAAGAGCAGACACTGTCACCTTTGGGTGTTTTAAAGCCAAGACACTACAATCTGACTGAAGTTCTGTGACTCAAATCTTCCTCTACCAAAGACAGAATTAGTTTTGAAAATCTAATATGAGCTGAACCCCAATTTCACTTTACAAAAAGTGAGTTTAGTTTTTCAACCGCCATCCTGTCACACCAATAAAACTGGGAACAAATTAGCAATTACTAAAACAC
This sequence comes from Zonotrichia leucophrys gambelii, assembly GCF_028769735.1. Classification (NCBI taxonomy): domain Eukaryota; kingdom Metazoa; phylum Chordata; class Aves; order Passeriformes; family Passerellidae; genus Zonotrichia; species Zonotrichia leucophrys. The sequence continues at coordinate 7,303,443 of NC_088170.1, forward strand.
ATAATGAAGTATCTTTTGAACAGGAAGAGGTCAACTTATGTTTTCCCAAGGGTCATTATACAACTTTATAGCACCAGACTATGTATGATTTGAACACTGTATTTCTAAATGAAATAGTTCTGGAGTTCTCACATTTTATGTGGCTGTTTTTCTGCAAGAGAAAATGAACTGTAATGCTGATTTCCTCTCAGCTCTCTCAGTTTTCCATACACACACACACACCTGTTCATATATACACAGTGTAGTGTTAGTTCTTGGTATGTAAATGAAATGCCTAAGTTATAGCAGCCTATTTTAGTAATTTTGACCAGCAAGTCTACATTGGAGGATCTCTTCCCTGTAACTTGTCTTGGCATTTAACACTACCTGCACAGTTAGTGAATAAATTCTGACAAAATCCTGTGCTACAGAGGCAGGTATTGTTACTGCTGCTATTGTACTTTTTGGGACAAGGCAAAAGGAATTCACTTTGGTCAACCTGTACTACAGGAGTTAGAGCACAGAGAGATTTGGGCCCACATTCTCCCCCTCTCCCCCATCCTTTGGACCTTGAAACCTTTCTGCATGTAGTAATTTAGCAAAGGTTGTGATTCTGTGCTGTTGTCTGACTTCTGGGTCACCTGTGCCTGGACACAGCACAGAGAACTGGATGAGAACCAGGCAGCCAACAGTGCCACAGTGTTCCTGGTGTAAATCCTCAGGCAGGGCATCGCTGCTCCCTGGGGAGGATGGCAGAGTATTTTGGGCTGGGGTAAATTACAACCATGAACTTTCCCTGTGCCAACTAAAACAGCACAAAAAAATAAAATTCCCCCCGCGCCCAGCAGCAGCGAGGCTCTCACCAGAGCCAGCACAGCCATCCAACTATAAATAGCAACTTCCCTAAAATTAGATGGAACTGGCAGGCTCTGGGCCATGAATGGGAGCACTGTTAATATGCTCATCAGGTACTGGAAGGGCTCCAAATCTGACAAGGCCTGCTACGGCACAAACGTTCTGTGCCTGGAAAAATGAGCAGGAACGGCTGAATGAATGGGGCCAGGGATGTTTTCCTAACTGGATAATAATGTCACAGACTGCCTGACCATGCTGGCTGCTTAAAGGAGTACTGCAAGGAGGGATATTTCTCCATATTTCTCACTGCTTTGCTTATGCTAACAGAAAATGCTGTTAAATCTAATTAATAAAGAAAGAAGGGAAGTCATTTAGGGGGAAATTAATACTGAGATAGTCAGTAAAGTTAAACCAAGCTGGGTAACTGTGTAAATTTTAGTGTGTAGCTGCTTTTGGCTGTTTTCATTCAGAAATGGCCTGGGTTTCTCTGCACTCCTCCATGGTGATTTTCTGAATAGTGAATAAAAATATGAGTCGATGGTACACCAGGTACTTGGTACTAATTGTTCCCCTGCTACAGAAACATCAAAAATGCTGTTTGGCTTTCTGCAGTTCAGAACAGACCCCATAGCATAGGAGGTGCCATTGTGGTCCCAAAATGGCAGAGAAACTTCAACTGCACAGATGATGTATGCTGACCTTTTCTCTAGCCTAGCACCATTGAAATCCAATCACTTCTGCACCTGCCATCAATCAGCCCACACTTCCATATATAGTCTTTTTTTTCCCCCTAAAAAAATTAAGTTACCTCATACAAAGGCACCTTGAGGGAAGGGAAGTCAGAGCAGAGCAGCTGATGAATTGTGAATTTACACCGAGCTCATTGTACAGTGTCTCTCCCATGTTGATAAACCATTCGTTCACTTCAGTTTAATTCATTTTGAGCGTGAATTAAATTAAGGTAATTATGGCCAGCTGACTCCTAAATGAGTGTCCATAGAGAAATTATATATGCTTGAGTTATACTCACTTTAAATTTACATCTTTTTTTTGTTAATTCACATTGACATCTTGTGCAGGACAAGCCATTGGGTATCTTGGGCTTGTGCCAGAGCACCTTGAAGATAAGGAAGGAGATTTTGAACTAGTCTCAACAGAGGGCAGAAAAATCAAATTCTCAGAGATGAAAAATATATCAGATTTTTTTTGCATTAAATAGAAAACACATAAATGGCTCAAACATAATAAGATTTTTGCACATAATTATGATAATTTAATGGTTTTTGTGAGAAACATTAAAATTAAACAGCATAGCACTGTTTCTGTGCCCTTCTCAAGTCAGCACTTGTAGGCCATAAGGAAACCCCAAGTTTATCCCACCATGCCCCAATTAATGTGATCATTTAAATGGGCCAAAGTATTTGCACAGCTTGTTGTTTTGGTTTTTTTCCTGAAATCATCTCTTCATATGACCATATCAACTTACTTCTAATGTACAGAATTCTTTGAGTGATATGTAGATTCATTTTCACCATGGTTTCAGGAAATAAGAGTGAGTTACTCTAACTCCAGCTGGAAAATAATGATGCCATTGCTCCAGTCCTGCTGCAGCTTTGCCACTGTCACATTAACAGACTGTATTGGTGGTCTGAAGGCCTCACCCAGCTGCCATGAAAAGTTGGTTTAACCACAGCTTCCAGACAATGGATTTTTGCTTAGGAGAAATTTGGTGTAAGCCAGCGCTTTGAAATTTAATCCTACAGGGGTTAAAAACAAGAGTGTTTTTTCTCCATGAGGGGATTTAATATTTGGGTTAACCACTTGATTAGCAAGGTTATGACCTTTGTTTATGGAATAGCTGCTGTAGTTGTAGCCCAATGAGAAGAAAAGCTTTGATGTCCAGATTGCTGATAGTGAAGTGTGTATTTTCACTGGGGAAATGTTCTGTGTCAGTGAGGAGCAGGAATGAAGTCTAATGAGGACTCAAAGGGGCTTCTTGAATAATTGTCTGTGCATGGGGGGGAAACAACTAAAGTGACAAACTTACCAAAAGCTTTCTATATGAAGATATAAAATCTGTTAGGATATTGCTGTAATTGTTTTGGAAGACTGTGCACACACTTCTTAAGCATAGTGATAAACGTGAAGAAAAGTTTCAGGAAGAGAAATGCCCTGGGTTCTGAACTGAGGTTTCAGTAGAAAAGGGAATTAAACAAAAACTGACAAAGCAACTAATGGAAGTTCAGGCTGTACTTCACAGTCCAGTTTACTCCATTATCCCTTTTCCCCTCACATTTCCAGCTCTCTCCCTTCCCACCGAGCCCAGAGAGCTGCCACTAGAGGTCAGGTATTTATCGCTCTGCTCGCTGCCATCAGTCACCTCTCCTGCTGCCTGGTTAGAAACGAGCCTGCCTGAAAACAAACTAGAAATCAGAGCAAGGAGGAACTGTGAATTTACACCCCGGTTATGTGTTCTTCACAAACCACAGCATTTAAAATCTAGTTACGATTTCATCTGAGAAATCTGCAGTACAAAGATGGGATTTCCCAACAAAGACAGAGAAAACATTCATTGATTCAGGTGCTGCACCAAAACCAATGGAGAAGCTATCAGTAATGGTGATGAAAATAATGATTAGGTACAGTACACATAGATTTGGAATGGTATAGGGCAGGTTCTGCTGTGATTTTTACCAGTAATGATTATTCTTCTCACACAATTAGTGTTTGCCTGACCAATTTTTTGGTCTCTGCAAAAGTGAATGCTAGCTGGACAGGCAGCATGAGCTGAGGACATGGGGCGAGAGGATGTAGCCAGCTGAAGTTCCCACCACAAAAATGCTTGGGAAATCAGGTTTTGCTTGTTTCCTGGCACACATGCAATTCCTATGGCTAGGAATAGTTCTATTAATTTTTCCAACTTGCTCTCAAGCTCTTTAGTAACTACACAGTCAATATTGCTGCCCTGTGCAAAAATACAAATGTAAAATTTTATTGGATTGGGTCTTTCCCAGTGAATGCAGTGAATAGTCATAGAAGCTAACACAAGTAGAGCAATCATTCCAGGTCCAAATGTAGGCTCATTTCATCAATACTTATGTATTTTATGGAGGATCATGATGATTTTCTGAGCAAGAGCCTAAGAAAAAAACCCAAGAATTTAATTGCTTAAAATGAGATGTTATTTAAGTTAACTAAGCCAGCACAGGGTGGTGACATCAGAGAACTCCACTTAAGTTATTGCCTCCCAACTGCACATCTCTATAGGGAGATGTATTAAATGAATTTATGGGGATAGATCCACAAGCCAAAGGCATGTGCAAGGGTATTTAGCAAGCAGCAGTTGCAGTCTCCTGATAACACAGCTCCAGAAACTCCAGCTCATTCATGGTGCTTCTGAAGGGCCCAAACCCAGCCCAGCACGAGGAAGGAAACTTCCCCCTTATCCTTCTCTTTCACAAAGGTGTTCCCATGGCATGCCCCTGTTCCACAGATCCAAGCAAGAGCAGCGATTTTGCTTTCTGTAGGAGAGATAAAAAATCATCTGCTGTCCTTCCTTTGTTCAATGAAAGAGTTGGGTTCAGTCTTCTGTCAGAAACAATTCAGTAGCAAACCAAGAGCTCTAGGCTATGTGGATGCAGCCCTGATCAGCCCCAAGCATCACTGCCATTCCAACACTTGAAACTTCTGGTTTTGTAAGCTTTTCTCTTGAGACATCTCCACAGAAAAACCTGGAGAGTATCCAACCTCATTTTAAAATGTATTTCACCTGACATACAGAACATCTTGTGTAAACCACACTGAGATGATCTTCAAAGCCTGTTCTTTCCTTCACTGCCTCTTTCAGAGTGCAGCAAATTCTCTTACAGAGATTTCTCTGATGCTAACAACAATCATTGAGTATGTCCCAGAGCACAGTCTTTTATTCATTGGCATCACTATGTTTTCAAAATATTTTCCAGGTGTGTTGAAATAACTAATTTGAATTTGCTATTTAATCTGTCCCTCCATGCAAAATTGCAGGAGACCTTCAGTGCCATGTCTTAGAACTGTGACAGGGTGAGAGGTGGTATGAAATTTCATCATGAAAATACTCAAAGCACATCAATTCCAAATTTTTGAGAGATGTAACTTTATCAACAACTGGAAAAACAAAATAATCTAAGAGTAAAAAGCTTGGAGTACCAGAGAATACACATTAGGAATAAGGAAGAACTATGTTTATTTAGGTTTGGGAGTGTAGGCTTTGGGTTTTTTGGTAGAAGAACTCTTTTTATCTTTGTTCAAGGGTGAGTGGCTGCTGTTCTAAGCAGCAATATGGAAAGGGAACAAGCAGTTTTGTCTCAGGTGTTTTCTATTCTCTCCACCTTGTTTTTACACAGTGCAATCACCGGTACAGAAGTCCACAGTTACTCAATGTCCATTTACTGCATGCAAATATTTTTGTTGTGATAGAAACATTATTTTAGAGGATGGCACAATGGCCTTGTTACTATTTTAAACCAGCTGCTGGTAATATGAAACTACTCCCAGAGTACTTGAAGCTGCTACTGTATGGTTTGCTAAAACTGCATTTAGGGTTTGTTTCGTGGCTTTGATGACTACATTGCTCAGATCCTGCTGTGCCTCGTGCTTTGTCTGCTCAGAAGAGGGACTATAGCTTTCTTTTCAACCAGAGAGAAATTTAAACAGCAAATATTTAATTTTTAGGCTTAAGTAATTTCCAGGGGGATATTATTTGTTATTTGTAGATAGAAAGTTTTATAAGGATTTAAAAAAATTAGTTTATGGGAAATGACCTATTTGTGTTCTTGTAATGCCATAAGACAACTGCAAGGAGAAATGTTTTTACATGAGAGAGGAATGGTTCTATCAAGCAAATGTGAAAATAAATTCAATAAGTAGGCATTCATCCTCATTTAGCAGAGAAGCCATGTGTATACCTTGAGTGTTAAAAGGTCAGTCTAAAACATCACCTGTTATATCAAATTTTCACTAGCTTGAGGGCAAAAGATCTGCACTCACAGTTGCAGCTGTTTTCTGCAGGGCTGAATTTTCACCAAATCTGATGATTCTACAGGGCCTGCACAGTTCTGGGTGCAGCCCTGTGAGGTTTCTGTGCCTGCTGACAAATAGAAAGAATAACTTTGTTAACACTGAGTGGCTTAGCTTTACAAAGCTAAGCCACTGCAGGTGGTTATGAGTCCTTTCTTTTCTGAAAAGCAGTGCTTAAAATCCATTTAATGCTGGAAGAGTTAAATTAAATGCAGCAAGGTGTTCTCTTCAAGATGCTGACTTCATCTCTCTGTAAGTTCAGGCCCAGGTGTTTGGAGACACATCAGCCAAAGGTGAATTATATACAAGGAATATGTGCATCCATCTATTCCTGACAAAGGGATAAAGTGACTGGTACATGTGGAGTGCAGGAGAACTGACCTCCTATCAGCTACACTCTTGTGGTGTTGACAACTTATGCTTTTTGTAGTGATACAAGAGGAAAGCAAGAATGCAATTTTACTGTTTGTTAGGGTTTTATAAAATAACTTTCTGGCTGTGTCTCTCTTCTACACCAGTGAATCTGGCAAGGCAAAAAAAACCACATTATTCTCTCACAGCACCCCCCAGAAATAGGTTAAAACATGCTCACAAGGTGTGGGGTAGAGAGGGTGCAGGGTACTGATAGAGACAAAAGTGTGAAAATGTCAGTAGCCATCCTGCCTCCCAGCTCCTCTCAGAGTTCTTCACTGTCAAAAAAGTACAATTTGAAGGCCTCTGTTTCTTTCCTCCTCAATGTTTCTGCATTTGGTACGTCTCAGCAGTCCACTATTTTCCTTTTTTTAATACCAGCTTCCCACTGCTGAGCCTCAATCTGAATACTACCCATGAAAATTGATGTGGGTGCCAAGTCCAGCGTGGCGTTTACAGAGCAGAGCTGCCACATCAGGCTTTCATTGTGACCTCTGTTGTGACCCTGTGTCCTCAGGCTCTCCCTGGCAGTTTGCTGCTGCTGTAGCACGAACCACTGTGGGAGGAGCTGCCCCTTTTTTTGCAGCAGAGCTCTCTGCTCTCCATGAGGAACGAAAAATAACAGCGGTGGGTTCCAGTATGCGCGGCATGAAGGATGTGGCTGCCAAGAACAAAGGCTTGATCCTCGCGTTCCACAAAAAGAACAGCTCAGTATACTTAGCACATTGCTCCAAGTGATTAATCCAGGGAATAAAGGTGGGCTTTTTTCCTGAGGAACATGAATATTGTTTAAAAGTACAATTTTATTCTCTTGGAGCAGCAAAGCCTTAGAATTGAATAGCCTAATTTCTACTAGTGCTATCATGGCTTGTGATTAGGAATGGAAAAACAATATCAAACAGCAGCCTACTGTATCAAACATATTCGTTCAATAATCTTTTTGATATCCAGGAGCTTATCAGAAACCTTGTGTCAGGTACAGACTGCACTGGGTACAACCCGCTGTTCTGCTGGAGCAGATCAAGGCAGATCAGCTCTGCAAATTCAGAAAACTGCACATACTGCAGGAAGGATTAGGTTCATTTTCATACATTTGTATTATCAACTTTTCTTTTAACGTAGGGTTTGTCCCTTCACTCCAAAGTAACTCTACCTAGAGGCTATTCAGTGAAGAGCCTTGCTGGATTCAGGCCCACTGGAAACTATTTGTCACTGTTTACAGAAGAGAAAAGCAGGGCTGCCAGATTAGCAACCAAATCTAAAACTGCCTTCAAAGTACATTCTCCGATAGCACAATACACATCTTTCAAATTTATGGACATGAGTGGATAGCTGAGAAAAACATGAAATCATCATTTATCCAAAGACAGCCTGACTTTCATGAGCCATGGGAACAAACTAAATGTGCATACCTTCCTGAAGCAAACACTGTAGCCAGGTCTCAAAGGTAACTCAAATCTGACTAGATTAATTTAACATCTGTTAGTTGTTCAAAGCATCATTAGTGTAATATACATACCAGCTGTAAAGCTTTTATTTCTGGAGTGAAAAACCAATATAAGAACTAGAGACAGAAAAAAACAACAAAAAATGGTTGGTTGTTCCACTTGGACTCTCCAAGGATTTAGAGTTTAGGAGAAAAAAATCATCATTGTATTTTATTTTTAATCAGAGATTCACTGGGTCTGGATTAAGTACATTTTGATACCAGCATTCCACTCTGATTTTTGAATGTCTAGTTTGCCTTTATTTGGGTAATAAATCATATTTTTCTGCATACAGTTCATGGGATTGATAGTGGGGTAATGACTGACTTGAGTCTTTCCTCTAAGAGCAAATCAGAGTTGCTAAAATAACTTAGGATCTTTAGCTATGTACAGGCAAACAGCACTTAACAGAATTGAGAGAAATGGTAAGATTTAGCCCCAAAGAACTGAATAGTCAGGTAAACAGGAGCAAGAATTTAGTATAATTACATTAGAAGTAGTCAATGAAGAGTTGGCCAGTTGGAAAAACAAAGTTTGCAAAAAAAATAGGGCTTGAAGGGCTATCCTTTGTATCCTGTCTTGAAGGATACAAAGAGAGCAGGCGAGGACAGTGTGTGCTTGTGAAGAAGGACATTGATCCAATCAAGGGGTTTGAAGATGGGGGAAAGATAAAAGGAATAAAACTAATACTTATGCAATGGGAAACCAAACAACCCACCAGGGATTTCAACCACTCTTTGATCTGTTTTTTAATATCTGGAGAAAGAGGATATGGCCTTTACCACCTTCTTCCAAAGTATGGTTTAACAAACAAGTGAACTGATGCAACACCTTACAGCTGCAGGGGGGAAGATCTCCCTTCTCTCCTGTCCCAGTGTCCTCTCCTCACCCTTGAGCCTGCTCTGCTGTTCCATGGCTCCCAGCTGAGGCAATGCAAATCCCTCACCTGCAGACAAGTAGCCAGTCTTTTGAGGGGGTTGAAAAAGGACATGAATACTAAAGCCCAAAGAGGATAAATTGTGGAGCCTGTGCCTGAAAGAAGGGGTAGGAGGAGGGAATGTGGTTTTCCATTTTCAGCAATGCTACATTGATATTACCCCAGAAGGCTCCTCTGCTGCCAGAACACTGAAGTGCAGTTGTGTGACACCTGGCTTTGAGGCTTTCTTCCTGACTCAGTTTCCACTCTGAACACTAGCCTATGGCATTGCCCTTGATAAGAAAAAAAAAAAATCACTTTTTCACTTTGTGTTGTAATTAGTTTTACTGGGTCAAAAAGAAAAAAACAAGAGGCTTGTGTTTGTTTTTACCTACAGCTGGTGCTGGAGCACAGTCACAGGTAATGGCTAATCTAACTGTAAAATCTGAGGAGGCACAGCTCCCGTAATTGCAGGGCCAAGCAATCAGGTGATGTCAGCACACTGCAGGCTGGCTGGTGTAAGCTCAGCCACCCGAGCTCACAGAGCAGTGCCCTGCCTTCCCCGCGCGGTGCCACGCGTCCCTCGCGCTCTGCGCGGCCTCCAGGGCCTCCTGCGCGTGGCACACCTGGGACGTGTGGCACAGTGACAGGCACTCACCTGCTGCACCGCTCTGAGAGCCAAACTCCCAGAGTGTAAATGTACAGGGCAGGCATATTGACAGGGTCTTTTTTCTCTGCAGATTAAATAGAAATAAATTGGAGGAATACTGAGATTTCAGAAACATTTGAAAATCCAAGCCTAACATTAAACAAACATTTGTAATGCTGAAGCTCAGGATAAACAGCAAATATTTTGTGTTCTCTAACAAATATTTGCAGAGTTGCACACAGATGAATTAGGTAATCAGGGCAACTGCTGTCAGCAACTCAAAATGGGTGCAAAACTATATGACACAGCTCTAATTAACCACTCTTGTATGATGGCTCTTGTTCTTGGAGGCTCCCAGAATGGCATCAGTGATCTGCCTGTCCTGTTGTCAGCATTTGGGAATTTCTGGGGTCCCCAGCTATGGCTGTGGAAAAGGTGAAGCCAACATAACCAGTGTGTGTGCACCCTAAGAGGCAGCTGGCAGGAGACCAGCTTTGGCGTATTTGCTGCTCTACATTCAAACCTTATGGATTTTGTCTGCCAGTTTCTAGAGCAAAATGTACCTCAAGACATAAACAGGAGGTAAAAAGGGAGATAGATATATTAAGATATGCAAAAGATAGTAACAATTTTATTTTTTTTTTAATGGGGGAAAAACTGTGAAATAATTCAGTTAAAAACAAAATGTCTGATAATAGTACAAAGAAAAGCAGACTTCACAGGCTGCTCCTTAGACAAGTTCTTGTTCTTGCCTCTTTTAAACCATATATCTAATTTTTAATTCTGGCTCTTGCTGCATTTGAAATGAATGAAATGATAAGAGAAAATACAGTTTCTTCACAGTTTTTGGGTTTTTACCTGAAAAGACATTAGCTCAGGGATTATTATGAGAGAAAAACTGTTTGGAAAATATGCTGAATATTGCAGATGTATGGCTTAGAAAACATGCTTGATTTTCATCTAGTTCTGAACACAATTTCTGTTTCTTGCACGTTCAGCATCAAATCATTTTGACAAAGTCATGAGGTTTTCAGAAGCAAATGGAGCATTTCAGTCTTGGTTTCACTAAAGAGAGATGGGTCTTGCTACACAAGGATCTGTCATGTGCAATTTTGTTTACTTGGGACTGTTTGCTAACCTCCAGCTTCAATGAGTCACGGTATTTTTACTGCCATGCTGTCCATTCCATAGGCTTTAACACACTCCTCCACTTAATTATTAACAAAGTCCAAAGGTATCCACCCCTCTCCCACACAGATCTTCCAGCTAAACACAGCTTTGAAACCTCTTCTTATTTAAAATTGTTCTTTACGGTTTGGATAAATACAGTGTTAGCAGTTGATGCTTTCGTGTTGCTGCAATGACGTCCTTCCCCACGAAGGCTCCTGCTGCTGTTTACATTCCTGTGTCCAAACAAGCCAGGCTTGCCCACACTCCAGCAGATATCCTCTGGCTTGGCTCCTCGTGGTCCAGCTGAAATTCACCTCCTTTCCCAGGGTTCCCTGCAGTCACTGAAAGAAGCTCTTCCTTTTATTTCCTTATCCCTCAGGTTCCCTGCCACAGTCACCTTTTCCATGTTCTTGGTGAGGCTGGACCAGGGTTTGGTGCCGGGCTGATTTCCAGGGTAGTGTAGAGGACCAAAATTCAGCCAGTGCTCCTCCTGGATGTGAGGTACATGCCATGAATTAGATAATGAAATTATTCTTATTTTCTGCTGTTATTTTCTACTATTTTTCAGTTCCCTGATCTGGTTCACAGCACAGCCTGGCAAAAAGCTGGAATTGGGAACATTGAGGAGTGATGCAGCATGGCATGAGGACAAATAAGGTAGTATTCAATGCTGGGATGTTTCTGAGGCCACAGGATCAGAAAACTGTGACCTTTCTTTTGCTGGCCTGGGGTAAGCCAATTTCTAGCCAATAATGAGCTTGTTGTTAATCTTATAACAATGTGTTTTCAACTCTCGTCTGACCTCCCTCTTCTATGTTTTTTAACATTTTGTGTACAAATTATTTTATCAAACACTTTAAACAATTTTAGAAGTACAATCTTGCTTTAAAAAAACCTGTCCAGGACTTGGTTATGAGCAGCTCCTATTCACACAGCAAAGCTGGTCAGTGTGAAGAGCAGTGAGAGGTACTTGAACAAGAACGTGCACAGTCAAAGTTCAAAAAGAAAACTGGTACCTACAAAGCAGCAGCCCCATTATCTGTGCTTTTGTTTTGAAGTGTGACTTTTAGATGTGCAATGATTGAGCAGAGAGTCCCGAAATGAGCTGTGTGATTGTTCATCCCAAGGCAGCTGAGGCTGAGGCTCGGTGTATCAGTTGTGAGTGCTGGAAAAGGCTGGGTGTGTATCACAGCAAGGTGTTAATCACAGCCTGGAAACCGGGTAGGAAAACAATCTCAGCTCAATGGTTACTCAGCTAATTGCTTTGACTAAGTCTCACATTTACACACCCAAAGCACCCAAACTCAACATTTTTACTTGACAGTAGAAATACCTCCCCTTCCTCCGGGGGAGATAGGGACAAGCAGTACAAGGGAAAGAAGCTGCTTGTATTAAGGACCCTGGAGAACTGCAAATCTGTGATTAGATGAGCTCTGGGAAATGCGCTGGTGTGGACACGCAGCAGCACTACCAGCCGGGAATATCCTACTGTGTGCCACATGCTGCCAGCTCCGGAAACGGCAGCAGCCTGTACTTTCCCTTTGATTGCCTCAGCTAAAACCAAACAAACCCAAATCGGCTTAGCTTTGAGCTCCCCTTCAGGAGCCGCCGGACTTTGCACCAAAACAAGCACACATGCACGATTGGCACTGCATCTCCTCAGCTGCTCTGAGGTCGCACAATGTGTGCACAACCACTGCAGCTCCCTGCATGCTCTGGCAGCAGTGCAACCGGTGCAACCACTGCACACCTTGCTAAAGCTGTGCTTACACCTGTGGTGCAGGAGGTGCCCAGGGTATGGAGGCAAACAGCAGCTGCAACTTCAGTTTTCATCTCTGCACTTGGACTGAATTATTTACAAAGCAAAATTATTTAGGACAAGCTGATATTTTCACAGCAATTCCTTCTTGAAATCGACATAAAACATGAGTGAAGGCCCAGAAACTTCTGCTACTTAACATTAAGGCTACAACTAAAGCTAGACAAGGATAGATAAGCACTGATGCTGGGAAAATTGACCAGTGCCAGCATAAGCTGATCGAGGCATGCAAGGGAATAAATACACACTGCAGAGGTACATAGGAGGGCACATTAAAAAGAAAACCAAGTAGAAATTGCTAATAATTGTATTAGGAAACACAATTTACCAAACATTCTGTTTTGCTTCTTTTTGTGCTGTGTCATGCTCATGTACAGGCTGTGCAGGGAAGGAGCAGTTTCCTGCAGCATTGGTAAAGGACAGCAGAGAGTGCACCGGAGGTTACAGGAAAGAAGAATTGGGAATTGGAAGCAGACATCAAAGGGGGTACAGAGTTGACGTAAATAGAAAAGAGACTTGAGAGGGGACAGTGAAAGTTGTTAGCGTTAGCTGGAGACAGGGGAGAACGAGGGCCAGAAGATGTGTTGCAATAGGCACTTGTGAGTGAGGTCTGAATCACCGTTATGGGGGGACAACAGGGACAGTTTGAAGTACATCACCCAAGAAGAGAATCTCAGTGACATGGATGAAACACCAGCTGGGGAAAGGGGGCAACAAAGGCTTCACTGAGCCAACAAAACAAAAGTGGGAAACCTGGATCAGAAAGAACTCTTTCTTTGAAACAGAAAACATTCAAATAGTATTCAGTTCAAAGGACTGGAAATACAGGGATAAATAAATTAAAATGCTTTAAACAATTAAATTAAGAGTATATTTATTTCCAAGGATAATAGGGAAAAATCTGCCAAAAAAGGAGGAAGCCTTTTCCCTCAGTCACACTATGGCAAGTACCACGTTCATCAAAGAAAGGAAGGAGCAATCCACCCCAGAAAGAGAATAACAAAACTTCTCCCCAGTTCAAGATACCAAGCAGTGATTTGTTTTCTAAAAATGTATGCATTTATTATATTAAGCTTAACTGATTTTTAGCAGTTCTCGAGACCAAAAACAAAATGCACAAATAAATCTGTTAAATCCTGCTGAATCTGGTAATGCAGTGTCCAGCACAAAAAGAAATGTATAGAAAAGCAATATTACACTGAAGAAAGAAATTATTCAGATGAGAAGGTTGGGCAAATTTGGGAAAGAATAGCCACAGCTGAGTTTTAAGAGTAATTGCTTATTGCCATAAGGTGTTTTCAAGTCAGTAATTCTCTCTCTGCTTCCTCTCCATCCAGCATGGGCTCCCCCCTCAGAAAAAAGATTTAGAACAGCCTGCTTTACTGTAGGAAAGGTGCTTGCTGTGCTAATAGTTTTCTTTAAAGAACTTTATTTTTAATTAAAACAAAGAAATGAAACACACTGGCTGTAATAATGATGAGGGGGTAAACACTAAAAAAAATTAATTCACCAGTTCTCAACCTGGCTGGCAGTCATGTAGTGAAAACCCATAATGACAATGACAGCACCAGCATAAAGAGTAATTAGAGGAATTCTAAACATTTTGTCTTAAGAAGGGTTAATAAGTTTAAAGCACCATGGTCTTACATGCAACTGCTCTGAAATATTTTTGACACGGGAAGAGATGAATGGACACCTGCAATGTTTGATCTTGACGCTCTGACAAGTTATGAATTGTTTCAGTAAGTGAAGAGTAATGAGCGAAGTAACTTTCAAACATGAAAAGAAGTTATCTGAATGACCAAGGCTATGCCTTATATAGATGGTGTGGCATGGTGAACATCTCTAACAGAAATTAAATGTAAGTAACAGCTTCATTGCTTATTTTGTTGGGAAATATAATCTCATTTTAGATTTTTTTTAATTGAATGTCTAAATAGTTTTGTGGAAGAGTAGGCTTGTGTAAACCTGTAAGTTGCATCCTGCTTTCATCCAAAACCTGTCATAGTAAAATGAGGCAGATGAGTCTCATGTGACTTATCTAAATGTTTTCATTTATCACCTTTAGCCTTAGAGCTTTGTTCTAATCCAGGAGAGAGACATGCATCTAAAAACAACCAGCCCTCAAATCCAGCCTGACTTAAAACCAACAGCAAAACAAAGCAGCACAGATATTTCTGTACCCAGACTGCTGTGCTCAGAAAGAGCTTCATAAGGAAAGCTCAGGGTGGATACATCTCACTGTCTCCTCCTTCTCTTCACCAGTTTTCTTGGCTATTTCTGAATCAAAGCATCATTAGTGTAATATACATACCAGCTGTAAAGCTTTTATTTCTGGAGTGAAAAACCAATATAAGAACTAGAGACAGAAAAAACAACAAAAAATGGTTGGTTGTTCCACTTGGACTCTCCAAGGATTTAGAGTTTAGGAGAAAAAAATCATCATTGTATTTTATTTTTAATCAGAGATTCACTGGGTCTGAATTAAGTACATTTTGATACCAGCATTCCACTCTGATTTTTGAATGTCTAGAGTTGTTTGGGGTTTTTTAAGGGGCTTGATTTAATGAGAGAGAATTGTGCTTCTAACAATGATTTGCATACTGCGTATATTGAATAAATCAGATTTAATCCTCTCCTGTTCATTATCACATGGAACTTCTGGCTTTGACATATTTTGACCAGGCATAAAGGGGCAGGATCCAGCATGCACAAAGTTATACAGAAAAAGAATCAAATTACACTCTGGCAGTTTTCTAGACTTCTGCTAGTGACCTCTGCTCATAAAACTTGTTGCTTTTTGATTGTCCAGGCTCTTCTATTCTTTTAATAAGAATGATCCAAATATTAATGTAATTAATTTTCCATTAGTACATGTTGGTTCTGTAAGGCTTCAGTAGGCACTCACAGAGAAGCAGAACCCTATGTATGCTATTTCACTGATAAAGTGCTGGCTACGATACTGGGTCTCTGCAGTTCCCACTTCAAATAAATACTCAAATGGGAAGGCTCTATGGCTCTACCGACTTTGTAGTGGAAGTATTTCACGATGACCCAGCAAAAACAGGGCCCATTGTCTGTTAAAAACTCTACCATCAAATCAGCAAGAGAAACCACAGCAAATATTTGAGCGCAGGGTCAGCCCACTTCCTGCATTCTACCCGTGGCTGGAGGAGGTGGTGAAGGTGCTGCCAATTTTCCCTGGTATGGTCTGTCCTCCCAGACTTGTGAATGAGTCTTTGCTGACTTGGAGCTGCTCATCTGCTCCCAGAGAATTGTTATGAGAGACTGCATATCTGGCCTTTAAATAAATGAAAAGGCATTTCTATTTTGTAAATGAAAATGTTTTGTGATAGAAATGCTGTGCACGGCTGTGCAGGCCTCTGACAAAGCCAACTGGCTGCTGGAAAGATGGAAAATCAACAACTGCACAAATCTGGCTGCTTCTTCCACAAGTGTCGAGCTTTAGGCAATTGTAATAAGGTTATTGCATATTAATAGAATATAACACTAATTCAAGGTTATTCCAGCTAAAAACCTAGTAAATAATCTAACTTCTGATTTCCAAAAGCTTGCACATTTAAGTAGCTGATGGATTTTTATATTTAGTATGGGATTAAGTTTTGAACTGATATTTACACAATCAAATCAGTAATCTACACTTTAAAAGCTCTTTCAGTACAAAAGGAATTACTACAGTCTCTTGTGCAAATATTTTAAACATGGAATAGATTCTCCTCCTTTACCACTTTCTGCATCACCAGTCATTTTTGTGGACAAAATGTTTCCAAGTTCTTCAGAAGAATCACTTCCAGAACAGGGGTTAAGAGAGCTCTCCTCCATGCCTGGAGTAACACAGCCCTCCCTGCTGCAGATGGAGCTTGCTACATGTTTGGTGTGGGCTGAGGAGCCCACAGCTCATAAACAGGAAACAACCCACAACTCATTTTGAATTCCAATAAATATTTTGTGTTTTACTGCCTTTGGGACAGCGCTTGTGCATGAGTCAGGGCAAGATGAGGTGTTGATAAAAAGCTGAGTCAACCTGGCATGCCTCTCACTGGCAGCTGTGGCGAGTCCCTCAAAACGTGCATATTCCCCAGGCAAAAGCCTGCATCCATTCCAACACCTTACTCTAGAAAATTCTCCTGCAGCACTAGCATCATGTCACCTCACCTGTGGTGAAGTATGTAGGTGTTAAACTGGGAATTAGCCTGCTAAATCAACTGATTCTTGTGGCATTGGGTGTTGGCCAGCTTGGGACAGACCGTGAGCAGCTGTAGTGGTTGAGAAGTCGAACTGTGACCAGAACCAGTTTGAAACAGTCTGAAATGCTTTAAATCAACATAAGGCTTTTATTTAGCTTCTGTTTTGCATGGTCAATATTGCCTTTTGCTGGCTGGTCCTGAGCCGTGCCTTTGGGGGCTTTTCAGCCTCTGCTGTTACTGTTGTTTCTGCACCGAGTGCTCTGGTATTCAGGGCCATGTGCTAAACCCAAATTTATGAGAAATGTATGGAATTAAGTGTAGTGCTTGCTGCAGTAGTATGGACCAAACCCCTAAAACAGTGCTCTCTTTCCTTTCTAGGCCTCATTTAACTTCCCATTGGAAACATCTGAAGTGAGTCTTATTTCATCATCCCAGTACTGTGCCATTGACTACTCAGCTCACTAATTAATTAAGTGAGATTCCTGATTAAATTTTGGGGTTGGTTGGTTGGTTTTTTTTTTTTTTTTCTTCCCCACATGGAATGCAAACGTGAAAGCAAGCACGCATTTATATGATTTTGAGAAGTGTTTCGTAGGGCACAGATGGATGGGCACAGTCACGGCCCCTCCTCGCCGGCCCTCAGGCAGGCGGCTCTCACCGCGCCCGCGGCAGCGCCTCCGGCCGGCGGGGCTTTATGCGCCCCTCACCGAACGTCCCGGGGGCTCAGGCTCGACCCCCTCAGCCCCGTGTGCCGGTAAAAATGGGGGGGCAGGGAGGGAACGGGAGCCGGGAGGTTGTGAGGGGAGTGAGGGGAGCGAGAAATGTGAGGGCACTGAAGAGTTCAAGGGCAGTAGAGGGATGTGAGGGCGATGTAGGCAGCGAGGGGTATGAGGGATGTGAAGGGAGTGAGGGCAGCGAGGGGTGTGAGGGCAGGGAACGGAATGAAGGCAATGAGGGGTGTGAGGGCAGCGAACGGAGTGAGGGCAGTGAGGGGTGTGAGGGCAGCGAACGGAGTGAGGGCAGTGAGGAGTCTGAGGGCAGTGAGGAATGTGAGGGCAATGAGGGGTATGAGGGCAGCGAACGGAGTGAAGGCAATGAAGAGAGCGAAGGAAATGAGGAGTGTGGGGGGTGTGAGGGCAGTGAGGGGTGTGAGGGGAGCGGGGCCGCCCCCGCCCCGCCAATGGCGCACGGCCGCGGCGGGAGGTGTGTGCCGACCTCACTTCCGGGACCTGTCACCGGCCGCTCCCGCCCCGCTCCCGTTCCCGTTCCCTCCCCGTTCCTTCCCCGCTCCCGCTCCTTCCTCGCCAGCAGCCGGGGACACGGCTCGGCCCGGCCCCGCCCTGCGCTGCCCGTGGCAGCGATGCACGGTACTGCCTTAGGGGCGGCCTCTGCCCGCGCGGTGCCCGTGTCCCGGCCGGGGCGCCGGCAGGAGGCGGGAGCGCCCGCCCGGGGTTGGGTGACGCCCCCGGCTCGCTAACGCGGCGGCGGCTTTGCTAATGACCTGTCCTTTCCTCTCCTCCCCTCCCTTGCCATTCGCTATTACTTATCTCTCCGGCGCCGCGGTGTGAAGCCCTCGGCGGAGCGGCGGCGGACAGCAGCAGCAGGAGGTAGCCGGCCCGGGGAGATGCTGTAGCGGCTCCCGCTGCTCGCTCGGAGCGGAGCCCTGGCCCGGCTGCGGGAACGGGGCCGAGGGGCTGCGGGACGGGCAGAGCCGGCCCGGCGCAGGTAAAGAGACTCCCGGGAAGCCCACGGAGAGCGGGGTTTCAGGGCGCTGGAGGTGGGAACGGAGAAGGGGGTAATGCGAGGGGCTGTCACACGAGGGGCTGGTTGGCAACGGTCATGTGTCCCAAATGGAACATCTGGATTGCCCTTAACCTGGAATGAACTCGGGCACGAGGCAGAAAGTGCGTGCTTGGAGGTGCCCGCTGCTGGCTTGGCTCGGTCCGGCGGGCTGTGCTGTTCCCGGCCGGCTGGGCAGAGGAGGGTCCTCTGTCCCGAGAGCGAGGAGCAGGTCACTGGGAACGCCTCCGGGGCTTGTTCTGCGGTTTGCCGCCTTCTTGGTTGTCCCCGTGGGGCTGGATACTTGCTTTTCAAAAAGTATTCCCCGAGTAACAAAGGAAAGGAGTGGGAAAAGGTGTTGCCTTGAATTCATATTAAGATTGGCCCAGTCTCACTCAATGACACGGGAAGCTGTTCCTAAGCTCTCTGATGGAAGTAGTATGAGCACAGGATTCGTCACACAGGATTATCTGGAATGATAATGTTTGGCACTTTTGGCATTGGGTGTCTTAGTAGTACTGCACTAATAAAGGTGTTGCATAAGTTTTGTTGTGAAGGAAAATCGTGGTCAAACTCCTTGTATTACAGAACATGCACAGACTTTTCTCATTGGCACCTGGCACTGCTCACCTATTCAAATTTGCTTTGCAGGCGGCAAAACGGATCAGCTGTAAAAACGATTTCCTTTGTAAATCCTGAATCATTGACTTAGCACTGAGGCTGCTACCTGGTCTCGTGCTGGAACTGAGGCACTTGTGGTTCATGTGATGTGGTCACACGTCTGCTGAACCCAAACTGAACCCAAAGCAGCGCCGTAACTTCTGTTGGCTGGCATGAGCAGCCACCGGCTCCCAGTGACTTTGAGCGGCAGCTTTGGGAGTTTCAAGTAATACAATGTAGTGCATGGGAAGGATGAGGGCACACAGACCTTACCAGAGGTTTGTGGAACTCCCCAGACTGCATGCTTGCTGTCTTTGGAAGGAATTCTTGGCATGGTCCAAAAAAACATTCTTATCAAGCTGTTGGTGCTTTATATTGACTGTCATCCTCTACAGTCAGGTGCATGGGGAGTTTTGGCTACCTGCTGGAAACACCTTGTGGGTTTGTCACTTGCTTTCCAAGTAGTTCTTTAGTGTCCTCATTTTCTGTTAATACTGTAGTCCTCATAAAGGGTGTAATGAATTTTAAATCATGGAGAGAGGGTTACACTTCAGCTGTGATTTTGTGCTGTTATGCTTTTAATATTTCGTGTGCAGAGTGTTATAAAAATATAAGGGACAATGATGTCCTACAGGAGAGTAGGATATATGGCCTAAGATGCTAATCTTGTTCTAAAAAATGGATTCTAATGCTCACTGTTGTCCCAAGGAAACATAACTTTTCTTATTATTTTTTCAGAAGCAGCTTGAACTTCAAAATTACAAACAGCTCTATTCTTGTCCTTACTTTTCTATAGCTTTCCTGATGAGATTTGGGTTCTGACTTTGCTTCTGTTGCACATGTCATATTTTTGCAAGGGGGAAAACAGAGAACACCATACTTACCTTGGAAAATAAATGAAATTTAATTCATATTTATTAAATGTGCATCCATATTTTCTTACATAATTTTGGAATTTAAACATATTTTTAATCCACTTTTTCAAAACCTCTCTGCATCTCTAATTTGTTTGTTATTTTTAGTTGTGTATGCTTTTTTAAAAATATATAGACTTTATAAAATATATAAAACCAAAATCTCTACCTTTGAGATGTAAATCCTCAAAATAAAGGTCAATTGCAAAGACATCTCATGGGGCTGTGTGTGCACCTTGGAAACTGTAACTGCTCTAAATGTGTCCACAGAAAGACTTTGTGAGAGTGCACTTTAGGAGAAAAAGTATTTTACTCTATAACAGATAATTGAAATAGCACAGGGCTGTCACTATAGTGTTCTCAGTTGAGTGGTTTTGAATTCTTTTAGTATGAAAGAAAAAAATCTGAATTATACTGGGATATGCCAGTTATATTCCCTAGTTAGCTAGATGTCAGTGTGGTCCAGCTGTAAAAATAGGGACATATTAAAAAAACTCAATCATTTAAAAAATTATCTTAGCCCAAGAGAAATGAAAGCTTTTTTTTTTTCAGAAGAAGCATAAAGAAATATTTTTCTTAAGTTATATTACATCATAGCTATGCAAAATCAGTATTGTAAGCCCTGGGAAATTTTATTGACACTTTTTTTTTTTCTTTTAAGAATGTCAGCAGCTTTTTATTGATGAAGAACTGCTTGTTATCACCAATCTGCACATGAAATGGAAGGGGAAAAGGTTCTGGAAAACAACTTCTGTTTCAGCCTTGCAAGATGCTGCTTGAAGGGGTGAGTACATACATGGACTGGGCACAGAATCTCTGTAAAAAGTGATTCATGTATAGTCAAATGACAAGGAAAGAAATCTGAGCATGTAGTGGCAGTAAATAGCTGATAAACAGAAAATAGTAGTACAGTCAGGAGGGCAAAGTCAAACTTCCTTATAGTCTGATATCTGCTGCTGTCTTAGGTGCTAGTCAGTAGAATTCTGAATTCTTAATATTTTAGAAGCAGAGTGCTCAGCATTTCAAAGGACCAGGGCTGTTAAATTAAATATTGAATGACATTTTATGAAGTAGAAGGCTGAATCTTTCCCTGAGGTAGAAAGCCTGGTAAGGTTAGGCTCTTCATCATCACAATGCTCCAAGCTAAAATCTCTGCAAGAGTGTGATATTTGACGTGTTGTAAAGATACTCAAGTAATGTGAGACTGTTGTGTGACCAGATTGCATGTGGCATTGAGATGTTGCCAAATCTGACTCCACTTCCTCATACCACTTCTCATAGTTTCTGCTTATGAAACAATATTTATTTATAAATGCATTGCATGTGTCTTTAAATATCTAAGAAGTGTAATTTCTGTGTCCAGTGAATCTTCTCGTGCACAGATTACTATAAATTATAAACCACAGCTCCCTGGCACTCTAATCCTGACTGAGGCTGGAGCTGTTACATGACTGGTTTGTGTTTAAGGCTTTGCTAAGTCTTAAAATGTGTGTAAGGTGTTAAAAATGTTTATACTTTGGAAAGATGCAAACTACCAAAGAGGCATAGTTTGTTCTGTGGTGCTGTGTTCATCTAAATTTCTTGGTTTAAGTTCAAGTTGTCTCGTGCCTGTGGAAACACGAAGAGTAGGAGAGATTGACAAGCATTTGGCAAATTACCTATCCCTTTCTAAAAATGCTGATACACTGTCATGGGTTTTAAAAGATTAATAAACTGAGAAATTATTCCCTAAATCTTTCCAAATAGTAAAAGAAACTTGTTCCAAAATGTGTCTGCCTTGAGGAGCTCAGAGCAATGAGCTGAAGTTGTACTGAGCTAGTACAGCTCTTTGGCATGTCTCCAGGCAGATGAAATACATGTGAAAGCAAGTTAGTCCAATATTTTCATGTTTCATATTTTTGTATCTCATGAGTTTGTTTGCATTTTGTTGAGAAGTATGTGGAAGGAAACCAGAGCTGCTGTTTGGAGTGCTGGTTGAACAAATCCTTGCTCATTTTTGGGTGTATAACATCCTGCAGCTGAGAGAACTTATCGTGGTGAATGGTTTAGAGTTTCATGTATTTTAAATGGAAAAATAATTCTGCAATGACTTAATATTATCTACATTTAACAACAACAAAAAATAAAACATAAAAGTGGATCATTTGAAACTATTCTACAGCCTGTGGTTAAGATCTGGAGGCAGATCTTACTGTTTTATTGAGTATATCCATGCATCCAGCACTCTTATGCTAAGTTCTATTACCTGAATATAGGCTTGTATTGCCATTCTATGTTTTGTTCTGTCACACAAAGAAGTGCTACATGCTGCTTTGTTTTAAAAATTATTTACAGGAAATGATTGATATAACAAATCACAGAGCAAACCACTGAACATGAATGTTCAGAAGGTAAGAACAGCTCCTGTCTTATTTACAAAACCTTACTTGAAAGTGAAGGCTTGAATCACTGATGATGTTTGCTAACCTGCTCTCTGTGTTACTGCTTCAGGAAGAGTGGTACAAAGTACCTGACACTGCAGGCATGGGGCAGGTTCCCATTAAACAAAACCAAACAAAACCAAGCCAAACTCTCTGGCATCTTTATTCAACAGGTATGGAAAACATTCCCTGGAGTAGTAAGGCTGAAGAATATAATGTAGAACCAATTGGATGTGCAGGGAGGAGAAGGGAGAAGGTGGGTGCTGTGTCAGGAGGCTGCTTTGGAGGCTCTTGTTAATTAGTGCCTGGTGGCTTTCTGTCCAACAGAGCAGAGGAATCCTCCAGTACAGCTGTCAATTAATTCCTACACTCTGATGTTAAAATATAATTAATTGCAGCCCACGGGACTGTTGGCTCATTGGCAGTTTTCAGTGGAAGATTACCAAATAGCCATATATATATATATATGTGTGTGTGTGTGTGTAAATATATATATATATAATATGTAAATATATATATATATTTTTATATATATATATATATATAAAGTGCACACATGCTGTGTGCAGTTAAGCAGGCCAGTGTGATCAAATCAGGTAGCAGCTTTGTAAGTGAGACAAGCTTCAGTACCTAGGTAAGTGAGAAACAAGCAGCACAGGGTTACTGCCTCTGAACAAAGCAACAGCTGTACCTGTGGTTCTGTGCTGGGGATGTACAGATGAAACTGTGCATAAACAGGCCAATATTTTCAGGATAAGTATATGTTCTGGGCACCTGATTTTCAGCATGTATGAATGAACACATGAATGCAAAAAAGAATGGGATGTCCTCTGTCGGTGGTTCCTGACAGCCCTGCAAAGACAGGCTACAGCAAGAAGCGTGGCTGGATCTGATCTAGGCTCCTCCTTTCCCTCTCCCATCCATGCTCCTCTGTCCGTCCCGTTTGCTGCCCCTCGGTGGGTCTGCTCAGCTCTCTGTAGCTGTCCGTGGTTTTGCTGGGTTACCGGTTCAGTGAATGGAACTGTGTCTGCGCTGCGGAATTAACCTGGCCAGGGACTGTTCCCGGCGTGTCGGGATGCAGGGAGGCAGAGCAGCGAGCAGTGCCCCGGGCCGGACGCTCTCCTGGGAGCCTCTCAGGCCGCTCCGGGCACAGCGGTGTCGGGCAGGCTCCGGGGCAGCTCCGGCCCGGGGCATTCACGGTGCCAGCGGGATCCGGCAGCGGGGAGCAGCGTGGCTGGAAGGACAGAGGGACACGGAAAGTGCCGGGCCGGCAGTGCCAGGGAGCTACTGAAGGGACATCCTTTTGATGTGTGTTACTTAAGCTGACTTGGCTGGGTACCCTTAAAGTAACCTTATTTTGCAGCCAGTAGCTCTGCTTTGGAGAGGGACTGTGTGCTGGGTCCCCCATAACTGCTCTTTCAATGTGTGATGCAAGGCAGCTGAAATGCCTTACAAAGTGAAGTAAAACTGAAAAGATGAAAATACATACATGGCTTTTTAAGGAGGTTTTCTTTTCCTGGTTGTTTCACTGGACTCTTATTCTTCCTCCACCTTTCTTGCAGTTCAGATGCTTGCTTGCTTAGGAGTGGGGTAGCAGATGTACAGCAGTGCTGGTATTGCTGTTTAACTGGGCACCAGATACCCTTCACATCATAGAGGATGAGCAGGGAAAACATGGCAGGAAAACAATGTGGTATAGTTTGGCACTTTTTGATCATGCAGGAAAACAATTGGGTATAGTTTGGCACTTTTTGATCACCAAGAGTGTGAGGCTTGTGATCTGTACACTGTAGTGAGTGACCTGATTTAGAGCTGTGAAGTCATGTGTCCCAAGTATATCCTCTATCTGACACGTCAGGAGCTTGCAAGTACAAGCACTTGATGTCCATTTGCCAAAAAATGTAGATTAATTGCATTCATGCCTGTTGCCAAGGCTCCTGTCAGTAACACTAACTCAGTGTAAACTTTGGTTTTGTGTGATACATTTATCACAAGAAAAACTTCTAAAGGTAGGGATGTCTGAATTGTCAGAGTAAAACTAAAGGCCTTTCTCTCAGCAAAAAAAAGCAAAACCACAAACCAAAACCAACAAAAAGCCCAGCAAGAAAAAGTGAAAGAATTTTGTTTTACATTCCACTCGGAGTTGTGGCATGACATTAAATTGAAGTTAGTTTATTTTTAGCAGGTTTCATTTGTTTATTTACTTAAACGTAATAGCTGAGCAACAAGAGGAAAAGTATTTCTAATGAATGAGTAAAATTTTAGCACAATAAAGAATAAGTGAACTAAAAACTTCAGGTGCTAGTTACAGATGACATTGGATTTTTATGTGCAGGTAGAAGAGTGTAAAAGTTGGCCCATTGGAATGACTCAATTTTCAAAGACACTTGCAAGCAGAAGAGGCCTAAATTTGTAACATTTTGTGAGGGTCATTATTTTTTAAAGGATATAAATCCCTCTGCTAAGCTGAATTTAATTTATCAAATAAGTCATGTTATTATGTCTGCACAAGGGAATAAAGTTTATCAGGGAAATAAAACCACTGCAAATACACAGTGGTGGTGTTCTCTGCTAAGAAGGCGAATTCAGGCTTCTTGAATGTCTTCCAGAAACAGATGTAAATTCCACTGTAGCTTTTCAGCAGTGAATAATCCTGGTCTGTTGTGGTTGGTGATGAATCATTGAGGAGCTGCAGATGGTGAGGGGGGTGCAGCTGTGCAGATGCTGCAGGAGCTGAGATGGGAGACTGCAGCACCAAGGGGGTGAAGGAGGTGATTTGGGATGGGTTCATGTGGGTGAGAGAGCAGAGGGAATGACAGCTGAAAGAATATTGAAAAGGACTGATCTGAGATTTGGGATGGGGAGTGAGCTGGTGACTGAAAGGAGGTATTCTTGAGGAAGAAACATACATTTTTTGGAACAACATTTTTTGTTGTTATTGATCTTGGAAGCAATAATTGCAGTATCACATACCAAAGCAACTGGTCTTTTGTCCTGAGCCAAAACAATAAGGAGCCTAAGCCAGAAGTTTAAGCTATAAATGAAAAGAGAAAACTAAGAAATTTCATGTCTCTCCTACTTTCCTTAAGTAGGAGAGCTTTTGTAGGAAAATGTACAGATGCAAAGTTGTGGGCTTTTTTATTTCTATTTTTCTGAGCAGGACATGTGTAATGAGATCAGTGTGGCAAAATTTGGGAGTTTGTCAGATGGAGAAGTTGTATCTGTCTAAGTTAAAATCCAGTCAATATTTAGTCCCACTAAAAATGGGAGGTTGCAAGGCCTAATCATTAAATAGCAGGTAAGACTCAAATGGAACTTTTCACAGTCATTGGTCCCACTAAAAATGGGAGGTTGCAAGGCCTAATCATTAAATAGCAGGTAAGACTCAAATGGAACTTTTCACAATCTTAAATCAATATGCTAAACACACCTTTCAAATTTTTGCATTAAGTAATTTCAATTTGTCTTTTTCTTATTCTCCTCTCCTTTCAGATTGAAAGTTTTGTTCCAAAACAATAGCTCTTTATTCAGGAAGAATGTTGCCATTAAGATGTCTGCAAGAATTAGGGGGTGGTGCAGGCAAATGTCCAGATCAGTTTTGGAAGAGAGTTTTCCTCCAAAACTGAGAACAATTTTCAGGATTGTTTTCTTACTTTTCTGGTCTAGTTACCTGTCAGGTTGTGCAGTATGGTCTGCTGTCCTGTGCCCCCAGCCCAATAATTCTGAACCTACAAACCTGCTCAAATTAGAGAGAGCAGTAATGGCTGCAAAGGCACTAAAGTTCAGTCATTTTCATGGAAGTTGGTGGCTGGGAAGAGGAAAGGAAAACACA
Source organism: Zonotrichia leucophrys gambelii (assembly GCF_028769735.1). Taxonomy (NCBI): domain Eukaryota; kingdom Metazoa; phylum Chordata; class Aves; order Passeriformes; family Passerellidae; genus Zonotrichia; species Zonotrichia leucophrys. Next base: position 7,329,597 of record NC_088170.1, read on the forward strand.
TTAGTGACCCTGCTGAGGAAGTGATGCAATGTGAATTCAGCAATTGTCTGTTCTGTTTGAGCTCTCAGTTTCCAGCCAGCACAGGGGAACAAGCGAGCTCAGGCTGAAGCAGCCTCAGTGTGTTTGTGATGCTTTGGGGGTGCCATGTGGGCAATAGTGAACACCTGTGTGAATGGTGCTTATCAAATCTGGGCCCTGCCTCAGTGCTCCCAAGCTTTTATTGTCCTGTTTAAACTCACAAAACCATATGCAGCTGCAAAAATTTCATTGCCAGTCAATAAACTCAAAATGAATTGGCATCTGTCATATATAATGCATGGCCTTGAATGAGGTTGTTGTATTCATGAATGAGTTGAAGTATTTATGTCATAGGAGCAATCCATTGCTCTTCTTTTGAAGAATAAGCAAGGTTGAAATAATACAGGAAGGTTAATATGCTCAGAAAACAAAAGATTGTCATTATTTCTTATGCTTCTTTTATAATATTTCAGCTAAAGAGAAGTATTTTTATTTACAACACAGCGAGCATTCTATTTCTAAATTCTAAATTTTATTTACAACACAGCAAGCATTCTAATTTCTAAAGAGCATGTTACTGCTATATGTTATAATATCTATATTATATATATATTATGATAACATACTAAAGAATATATTATTATCAGGAATATATACCACTTGCTATCACACATAAAGGTCTGCAGAAAAAAGCCAAAAGGGATTTCTATATCCTGTTTTGTAAGAACATTTGAAGTTATCTGTACTTACACATGAACCCTAAATATTGTTGAAATGCCATCAGTTTCAGAAAGTGCATCCCAGTGTTTGACTTTAAGTTAGTGGCAATTGGCTTTTTCTTTTCCTAAATATAGTATGTCTGAATTTTCACATTTGTAAGGAGGAGTTACTAGACAGTTATGCTTGTAAAAGTTATGATGTTTTCATTGACAAAACATTCATGTATGTTATGTTTTTGTGGGTTTATTTGGTTTTGGGTGTTTTTATCAAGCATGTGAGCAAGTAAATCTTCTGAGTGAGAGGTTTATGTAGCAGCACCATCAATATGCCAAAAATTTTGCCTTGCACTGCATCTGTGTATATTAGATTATAATTTTAATTGACAATTTCAGTTGCACAGATGTCTTTAATTTGTTACCTTATGAAGTTTATTTTTACCATATGTAGTGAAAATGTATTCTGTAAGAGACTTAGCAAGGGGCTTACATTTTATTTACTACAGGAATTGATTATATTGGAGATAATCATTTAGGCACCACTCTAAAATGCAATTTCTATTTGCCTGTTACCCTCTGATGTCTGTGTCCTTCAACAAATGAGGTCTCAGTGGAATATCAGGGTATAGTTAGAAAATTGTTGAGCACACACTTTTCATAACCTGAGATGCAGTAATCACATGTGTAAGGAAACAATTGCAGCATTCCAATTTAGTCTGAAGGATCTGGTTCCCAGTGAGCAGCATGTTGGGGCAAATGCGTGGGCTGTTTGTAAATGCTGGACATGTTGTAATCAGCTGTGACTTTACCACTCAAACTTATTGTTGTGTATTAATTTTAGGAAAAAATCACCTGAGTATGGCTTAGGGCATCTAATCTATGCCTGCAGTTCATAAGATGCAGTTTTTGTGGGATTTTTGGTTTGTTCCTTTTTCTTAATTCCCTTAATTCCAGCCATACCATGCAACCAGATTTAGCCTCAATCTGAGCTCTGATCTCTGAAATGAAGGTGTCCCTAACTGTTAATCAATTCAAAAGCTTGGCTGATGTAATTAGCTCATCAGACATTTACACAGTATTGCAAAACTTGGAAAAACCTGGCAACTTCCAAGTCAATGGGCAAGGAGTTTTTGGGACACACCAAATAAATGGGCAAGGAGTTTTTGGGACACACCAAATAAATGAGTAAGGAGTTTTTGGGACACATGAGGAAAGTAAAATAACTTGAAGTTCATCAAGGGGGTAATAAAAATAAAGCAAACACTCAGATGACACATTTGTGTGAACGTGACCTTGGCTCTTGGATCAAATAGCAAATACATGTATGTCGTGTTTGTCTGAATGTGACCTCTCCTTGGTTCAAATATCAATCATAAATCAGAGCCCAGCTTTTGATGTGCATGCAGCAGGAGCAGCCTCTTAGGTGATGCACCAGATCTCCATTTCTCAGCAGTTGTGGTCTCCACATGTCACACACCCAGCATGTGTGGCACTGTGTGCTCTCAGCCCCATGGCCTGGCAGGTGTTGTCACAGAGGCTTCAGAATCTGTACAACTGTGAAGCACAACCTGTTGTGATTAGCACATGTAAACTTTTGAATCTTCCTCAAGCATGGAATAATTTGACTGGAATATTGGAATATATTCTCTTCAAGTATATTGAAGAGAAGCTGACATTGAAATGGATTGGATAAAGAGCAAAAGCTGGGGATTCATTTGGGAGGGGAAAGGAAAAGGGGGAGTGTGTTGCAAGTACAAAGTTGTAAATGTGACAGTGGAGTGGGGTTTTCAGTAGAAGTTCTGGTGAGTTGTGAGCAGCATTGGTGGAACTGTAGTGAGCCTGAGAGGCAGCACATGGCAGAGAACACAGACTGCTCTATAACATAGAGGTTACTAAGATGATGCCATGGCTTAGTTTCTTGCAGAAAATAAATTCTTCTTGTCCTTTTGAGTCTCTTGTTAATAAAATATACTTTCTTCAGTGGTTATGCCTCAAAAATACTGGATATTATGAACTGCAATATGAATATTTGCTTTAAGTGCATTAACAACTAATGTAAACTGAATAATCTTCCTTCATACTGCTTTACAGGCTGATTTTTTAGCTATATTAACAGTAGTGTATTGATTGTATAGATTAGGCTGATAGTCAGTTTGATTATAAAAATGGAAACAGACACCATTAACAAATTGAGAGGTTTTTAGGCCTTCCATGTATCTGGAGTATAAAAGTTGAAGCAAAAGAAAAGACTTTTTTAACACAAAGTTTTTCACTTGAGTCCTTGGCAGTGCTTGTTTGGGCTTGCTACTGTCTAAATTTCAAGCTGGATTATAATGTAGTTAAAATACAAAAACCTAGGAACTCAAAATACACAAAGCAACCAACAAAAACAAAATTCCCAAAGCCCCACAAACAAACAAAATCCCAAAGCAACAAAGACCCCTCCAAAAACACTTCTTGAAGAAAACAGTAAATTGAAGGAAAACATTACAGGTTTTTCAATAACCCTGAGTATGGTATTATGTAGTTTGTTAATTTATATTACTCTTGACTTATGCTGAAGTTCTGAGTTGACAGCTCTTTAAAGGATTCAGCAGACATAGATTTAAAAGAGATTTGAAAGCTTTACTTTGACATGCAGCTATTTCTGAGTCTAGTTTCAGTTCAGCATTCACTAGACAGAAAAATCAAGTCTTCCTATTCCCAGTTACAGAAAGCTCCAAAGCATTTATTTTTTGGATATGAAAACTCACATTTAGAGGAGAAAAAAACAAACCAAACAACCAAAACATCTCAGTCATGCTGGCATTCTCTGCAAACTTGAACCTATTTGAGCTTGAAGGCAGTTTAAACACCACCTCAATCTGCCCTCTTTACAATATGGGATTTTCCTTTATCAGAAGGGCCTTGATGCAAATTTGATTAATGCCATGTTTGATACATCCATTTGTGTGGAAGAAAGCAAGCGTGATTGCTGATAGGTGTAAACTTGAGGTGACAGACCTGTAAGTCTTGTCTTTGGAGCCTGGAGGCAAAGGTTGCAAAACCTTCCTGTCCTGCTGCTGCTGAAACCCAATGTGGCTCCTGCTGCCAGAGGGATTGCAGGGGCTCCTTTAAACACAGGCTTCAGATCCTGCTGCACCCATACCCGGGAGCTGTGGTCTGCAGCTCAGCTGGCTGGTACAGGCTGGCTGGCTAATGGTGTGCATGAGATATGGTGAAATCTGTTTTCTTGTCTAATATGAAGCCACTGTAAACACAAAGAGTTCCTACTTACCAGGGTCTTGAGGGGCTTGTTGAATTCAAAATTCTCCTTTAGAAAGCCACTTGATGCTGGGATGTTGCTTTATTCTTTGCCAGCAGCTGAAGTCTTTCTTTGAGCTAGATTCTACTCTCAGCTTGAGTTTCCAGCATTGGAACTTTAATTTCATTTTTGTTATTTATTTTTTGGAGCATGTTGTGTCACCTCAGAGTAATTGCCTGGATCTTCAGGCATTGCTGGATTTCAGTGGCAATTTTACAGCTGGAAGGTGAATATCTATGGGATGTGCACATAGCTGCCTGCATGACAATTCCACAGCCCTGCCAAAAGATGGTAATGCCCCTTAATGTAATAGAGGTGCTGTCTGATCTGTAGAGGGGTTTTCACCTCCCACATTGGCTTCTTCACCTCAGGCAGTGCAAGTGCTTGGTTTGCAGACCCAGCCTGTCCACACAGTCACTGGATTCTGCACAGGGGGTTCAGGCTGCACATGCAGTTACATTTTGGCCATGCAGCACCTGTGTCCCTCTGCCCAGCTGCTTATTTCTACTCTCTCCATTGAGCCAGCACTAATATTTGTAAGGCTTTGCAGTGAACTGGATCAGGGAAGTGGTTGGATTGAAAAGTACCACGTTTTTAGTGTGTAATCATGGCGTCCAAGATCAGTCATGGCTCTGGAAATTCCATTGAGCTCCACTCAACCCAAACATGTTAAGTGAGCTGTTTGACATTAGGTGAGATGAATTACCTCTCTTATTTCTGTTTGCTGAAAATTAATTTCCTCTTTGTAGTTTTTTCTCCATTAGTGACTGCATCTGTTGTGTGAAAGTGAGAGGGTATGATATTTGAAAGAAATAGTTTCATTATCTCCTGAATAATTTTGTTGCTGCCCTGTTATTAGTTACTTCTTAAACAGTAATCTTGGCAAAACAAATTTCTAAAACTATTTAGTGTATAATAAATGTTTTACATAAGTGAAAAAGGGAAATAGTGAATAAATAGCCTTGAAGGTCTAGAAATCAGCTGAAAGGTTTAGTAACATTTTAAAGGAGGGTTTGAGTGGTCCTGTTCAGAGACACTGATCTGTAACATACACTAACCAATGTAATTTAAAATCCTCTGGGACAGAAAATCCTGGGTCCAAAGAAACAAAGCTTCCTAGCTCAGTAAATTCCCCTTGAGTTTGGCTGAACAATATAAACTAAAAAAAAAAACATTTCCATGTTTTTTTGTCATTTTGTCTGGGCTTAACCCCAGGAGGCAGCCAAGCCCCACTTGCTCACTCACCTGCCATGGGGCTGGGAGAGAATTCAAATCAAGCTTGCATAGAATTTTTCCTTAAGTGACTTAAGATCCTGACTTTACAACTTTGCTGTCAATTTTCAAAATTAGGGTATGTGAATTTTGATTTCTTTTGAAGGCAAGGATACCTATAAGTTGCATGTGGTATCTCAGAGTACAACTCAGTAAAGGGAAGAATAATGACATTTTTCTGGGTGAGTGTTTTTGAAGATGGGGTGTGCAACTGGCAGTCTTGATGAAGGAGTAGCTTACAAAATTTTTTCATCACATGCATAGAAAATGTTCTCTGACTTATGTTATTAATACTTTTAAAAATAAAAATAATACAAGTATGTAAAGTTACAAACTATGAAAATTGAATAAATTATCACATGATAAATTAGAAAATATGCATCCTTTGCCAGGTGGAAGTCTGGGTGTCACACTGTAGATACCAAATCCTGTTTTCCATTTTTTGTGTTGAATCAGGATATTGGAAATATTCTACATATTCAAGGCTCTTACATATGTACATTCTTACATATTCAAGGCTCTTCCTATCCAGTGAAGTTTTCTAAAAATATCTATTGCAATCACGAGTTTACATGTGCTGTTTTCAACCCCAGCATTCTCAAAATGACCTAGAGGTAATGGCTGTTTCAACTTTAACCCTGGTATTTGCAAGCAAGCCCTTTACACGATCAATTTGTTTATGCAGAGAGATCAGACTTTGTTACTGCTTCCCAGAGACCTTTGCATCTCACAGACCTGTTTCCTTACAGAGATTATCCCTGGTGTGGCAAGTATTAAATGTGGAAGGGCTGGAGGTTTGGTATCCCTCCATCCCTTGCCAAAAATGAAGCAAGTAACTGATAGCTGCATGTTGGGGTGTTTTTCTTTAATAATCTGACTGATTTCTTTGGGACTGATTTCAAGTTGCTAGGTAAGTTACTCAGTGGGTATTCACAGTGAGGTGGTGGGAAAAGAGTTCTTGTGAAAATAGACATATTTCAGAGATAACAGGATGTGAGAGAGTAAAACCTGTTTGACCTTAAAACCATAATTACATGAAATGGTGTCCTTATTTTTCTGTTCTATTCTCTTGTTTTCAGTTTGTGTGTGTTGGTACTTGGGGATAAGAAAGGGGTTATGGAGACTGAATGATTGTATGGGAAACTGAGAAAATCCTCTGCCAATGTCTTTGTGGCACAGGATTTTTGTCAATACTTAGAAGACACAGATCTTTGAGTGGAATCATCATGCTGCATCTACTACATCTACTCTTGTAACATGTACAGGGCTTTTGTAAAGCAAAAATCTTTCTGTGAATATAAAACAAGCTTCATACTCATTACCCTTTTCATTTTAGGAGCTTTTTTTTCATTCAAGCAAGGATCAATGCATATTATGTGAAACCTGCCAGTGAAAGCATATGCATGTGCAAACATGCACTGAACACAAGAGAAGCCAGAAGGCAGTTTAGTGCATAAATGCTAGGCATATTACTTACAGATTTTCTGTGCTTATAAAAAAATTAATTGTCAGTATTGTGAATATTAGTATATTTTGAGTCTTCAGAAATTGTTATGTTGTTGCCATGCTTGCTTAAGTACCAGTTAATCATTGACAAGTGTGCTAATGATTAAGCAGCTGTAATTTAATTGTAGTGTTTGAAAGTACAAAAGGGTATGTAATTTAATAGTTAAAACAAGAAGCACTCCATTTATGTTTCACTAGCTATTAGGTTGTTTTTACAGAAATTTAGCTAAAAAGGCTGCTGAATTTTACATATTGATTGTAAACCTGGAAAGGTATGGTGTGGTTTGGGGGATACCAGGCAGCTGTTGCCATGTCCAGAGGTCAGCTCTCAAGCCTTTCCTTTGCTTTCCTGACAGATAATGCCTATTTTGGTTGAGGGTAGACTTCAGTTTTCTCTTAATCTTTTCAAAATCTGTGTGCTGGATGAAGAAGTGGTACTTGGAGAGATGTGTATGTGATTCAGCAGGGAACACTGGGTGCAAGAAGCCCAGTGCCTGCTGCAACCTCCTCCCACCCACCAGCACAGTGGGCACAGTAACATCCCTGTTGTCTGTAACTGGAAATCATGGATAAATTCACATACTAACTCTCCTACATATTCCTGCTTGCTGCACTATGTGACATAGAAATGATTTTCCTTTTCTGGATAAAACTATCCTGTTTCAAAGAACTGGGCAAATATATCTGTACTAATGGTATTTGCAGAATGAGATGGCAACTTAGTAACAGTGACAGCACTGCCTTTATTTCTCCTGCTCAAGAAAAGTGAGGAGAATATTGATATTTGTTATAAGTTTTGGTGGGAAGTGCATAATGCCTTGTGTAGAAACACTTTTCTCAACAATGGAGAGAAAACAACCATCTACAGAATGACCTTGTCATAACTTTCATTCATCTTGAAGTCTTTGGGGGAATTTTCCCCACCCTGTGCTCCTGATGATTCATGTTACATAAGATTTCCAGAGCAATAGAATGTTGTATAATATTTCACTTTTGGATTAGAAATCCAGTATTCAGTGTGCTGCAACTGGTTCAAATATTTTTTCTAATTATCTGATTTTTTTAAAAAATTATTCTTTCACCAGTATAAAGAAGTTTAAGTGACTGCTCTACTTGATCAAAATGGTGGACACTGAAAACCAGCTCTATCCCCTCACTCCCTTGGAGGAGGAGGATATAGACAGCCCTTTATCTGGAGAGTTCCTACAAGATATGGAGAACATTCAAGACCTGTCCCAGTCTCTAGGTGATGATAGTTCTGGAGCTTTAAGTTTAACAGAATTCCAGTCACTGGGAAATGGTCCAGGATCTGATGGATCTGTTATAACAGGTAAGAGTTTGGTTTAACATAAAACTTTCTTTTATAAATAGAATGGTAGAAATTAATAACTACTTTAATGCTGTAATTATTGTTTATGATGAAGTTATAATGTGCTTTATGTGTGTATTTGTTTATAACATTGTCCTTCAGAGGCTTTACAATTATTTGAGTGTAGGTCAAGGTACAAGGCCAACAATAATTCAGATCACCTTCTCATGGAGTATTCAGTGCTCACTGCAAAATGTACTGGTTTTGTGGTCAGAGAACATGCAGAATGTAAGCTTTCAAGGCTCAAATTCCATAAGGCAAGTAAAATGAAATAGCACTTTAAAAAAATCCTGGGGTTTAGGCTGTTCTTGATGACTCTGATGCCTGTGGGCTTGGCAGCACTGGCAATGGAGACTCTGAGTTCCGTGCCAAGGTTTTTTTTTCCAACATAATACTTGCTGACCTACATTCATGAGTGTTTCTTAATCTGTCTGTTAAAATAACACACCCATTAATTTGCTGAAGTCTTGTGGTGCAAGTTGCAAGATGGAAGATAAAAGAAATTCTGGCCTCAGAAAATATTTTCCTCAAACAAGGTGGAAATATTAATTGAAATAATTAAGGTTGGAACGTGTTAGTTTTGTAATGTGTTCATCCACTGGTGGCACGTCTGGTGAGTTTATTTCATTGTAGGATTCAGAAATGCTTTACCCATTAGAAGAAAAACACAAAATATCTGAGCCAGGCTATTTTAGAATCAGGCATTTGTGTTACCTTCCTTTTAACAGCTGTTCAGCCTTTCTGCTGATGTGCAGGACTCATCCCTCTGCTTTTCAGCCCTCAGTTTAGATTGTCATTTAAAATTATGAGCAGCTTTTCAAATGTCAGGAGTCCTTACATGTATCTGAAGTGTATCTGAGTGAGGTAAGAATGTGTCTCTTGTGGTGCTGCAACAAGAGATGCCCTGCTCATCCCTGCAGCACAAGAGATGGAAGATGCAAAGCCAAGATGAGCTGTTCACAGCTTTCTGCCAAGGGCAGTGGTGTGGTGTGTATTTATTGGCTCCATTATCACCCAAGTAGTTCTTGTTGCCAGAGTCACTTCAGTAAGGCCTTTTCCTTTTTCACATCCCATGTCACACCAAAATTAGCAAGGTACACTCTGTATTTTGTGTGTGTTTGCACTGGAAACGTAAATTATGTTTCAAAGAATTATGATCAAACATTAGTTCACTTCATGACTATTAACACAAGATTATTTTTTAGAATAAGCTCATTTTTTGTGTGGTTGTTAGAATAGAAAATATATCAATCTTGTTAGCATAGTATTTATGAAGTGTTCCTTTTTTTTTTAGACACCCTTTCACCAGCATCCAGTCCTTCATCCATTAATTTTGCCACAGCTCCAGGTGGCATAGATGAATCATCCAGTGGAGCACTAAACATTGAATGTAGAATTTGTGGGGATAAAGCCTCAGGCTACCATTATGGAGTACATGCTTGTGAAGGTTGTAAGGTACAGTCATCATTTTCTTCTTAAGAACCTAAATCATGTTACTTTATTTATGGGGTAATGTGAAGATAAACATTTGCTATATAAATGTTTCTTTACTATAGCTCTAGCCATTACAATTCCTATCTGGGATCTTTTTTCTGAAGTAAGTCATGCAGATACCATAACTCAGACCTTCATCAAGCAGGAGCAATTCACAGTGATAATTTTAATACTGCTTTTCTGTGTTTAGTTAGTGAAATACTAAAACAAAACACTAAACTGTGACCAAAAAAAAAATAAATCTAAACCTTCTTGCTCCACTACCATTTTGTGTGGGAGTATGGCTAGGAGGAGTATAACACATTCCTGTTATAAAACCAACAAATCCTGAATTTCTCACCTCCACCACATGCTGCCTGAATCCCTTAGTCTTGTACCTCTTGTAGTTTTGGGTCCAGGGCATGTCTCTAGCACAAATTACTCTTACCATTAATGCATAATTCTTGAGATTATATAACCCATGAACAATAAGATTCTATTATTTTTCCTTTAATGTTGTATATTTCCATCTCTTTTCTATATTAGAAGGTAAGAGGAGAGAAATAACAGTCTTTGTGTACAGCTTTCTTTCATGCATCATGTCAGCATGATCATTTGAATGTAAATCTTATGGAATAATGCAGAATTTCTATTAGAGATGTAACCAGTTCCTAGCCAGGTGTGTCCCACAGCCTAAATGACATGTTGCTCTGTGATGTGACACAAAATGTTGAGATGGCTCTGGATTTGCTGTGCCTGTGTGTGAGCAACCTTGCATTGCAGACTGGAGACATCCTGGAAAGAGCAGTGGAGATAGAGGCTGTTCTACAATAAATGGTAAAAGAAAAAAAATCACCTGTATGATTAAAGCTTAGTAGTCACCATTCATTAACATTGTTTTTTCAAACTTTTTATAGGGCTTTTTTAGAAGAACAATTCGTTTAAAACTCATCTATGATAAATGCGATCGCAACTGCAAAATTCAGAAAAAAAATCGTAACAAGTGCCAATACTGTCGTTTTCAAAAGTGCCTTTCAGTTGGAATGTCACATAATGGTAGGTAAGAGTGCCCTTCATTTGTTTGCTCCTACCCAGAGTCTGCTGCTGGAGGCAGGCACTTGGATAGCATTTTTACTCACACACATGAATTGAACCTCAGGTTTTTTACAGGATAGGTCGCTGTGGGGGTGCCAGTTTCATGTGGTTGATACAGAGCTGCCAAATGTGTTGTTATGAGCTTTACACAGTTGTGCTACATCTCACTTTGTCCATATGAATGTTCATTTATTTGCTTTCCTCACCCCAGAACTTTGGCACCAGTACTCCCATTGAAACAAATTTCAATCCTGGAAGAATTCTGATTGAGGGTTTTGTAGAAGAGTAGGAGGAGAACAACTGCTTTTATTGTAAGAGGGAGTGATGTAGGATAGAAATCTGTAGGAAAGCAGCCTTCATTATTTTTCAGGTTACAGTGCAACAGCTCTTGGGCAGATGGTTCAGAAAGTGGGGAGGGAGGGCAAAGGTCTATGCTGACTGTGCAACAGGAATCTGCTAGGTTGTTTGTTAAACAGAATGGTTTAAAATTCAGAGCGTTTAGATATCCAGTTTAAAAGTTATGTTGTTGATTGTGCTAGTGATTTAAGATAAGGGTGGCAAGCTTGTGGCTTACAGACCAATTTCAGCCCACAAGGCAGTTCTCTGTGCAGGACAGAGCTTGCTGAGCAGCACCAGTGAAGAGGGAGAGGCCAAGCCATGACAAAGCACATCTCACCAGGCCAGATGACAGTGGTTTTCCCTGCTTGGCTCTGATATTGTCCAGGCTGAACCTGGGGCCAGGTGCAATGTGAAAGGAGGTAAAAATACTGGGATAGGTGAAAAGCTGTGGATTAGGAGACAAATTTCCTAAGGAAGCTATGCAGTTGGGATGGGAACATGACCGAGGAAGCTGCTTGTGACATTGTAGTCTGGAGTCCCAGCAGGAGGCATTGGGAGCATTTACCTTCTTATTCTGCAGGAGCCTGGCTTTCTTGCAGTGAGCTTTGACTGAGATTGAGGTGCATTGGGAGAGGGTTGGTAGTCTCTGCGAGACTGGGGATAACCATCCTCAAAAAGTGTGCTGGACAACAAAGTGACATCTCAGGTTGGGAGCTGAGCAGGGAGCAGTGCTGGTTGGCAGGAGCTGACATCCATGTGAAGCTGTTTCATCCTACTAAAAACTCTGTGGCCACCTGGGCTCCAGTGGAAGGGAATAGCCACAGTTTTATTGCAGCAAACATGTGGGAAAGGGAATGACTGCTGACACACTGGCAATACTTCTCAGGAAAAGCACTACTGAATTTACACCCATGTGTAAGGTCTTAAAACTCTAAGTTTTAGTTTAGAGCAGGTATTCTTCCACTTTTTCAACAGGTTAGTGTGACCACCCACCCTTAAGGGGAAGGAAGCACCTAAGCCACATTCCAAACAGGCTTTCCTTGTTGGGCTTCCATTGAATCCACAGCTGTATTTCAGATCATGCCTAGAGTCACCTCCTTATGTCATGAGAGGATCCCCTGGGCACATTGAAGGGCTGATGGTGTTCATGCCTTGAATTGCTCAGCGTAAGCAGTGAGGTCCTGTCCTCACTGAAATGCTGAAATGCAGTACAAGCAACTCCCTGTATGAGCCATCCCAAACCCTTGCACACCTCCCAAGGGTAAAATGGGGCTGCTTTAGCTTGAAACTGAAACTGAAGAAGTACCCATGAATGGCAAGACCACTTGCCCAAAAACCAGGAGACCTCCATACCCAGAGGTGTTTCAGCCTTGCATCTTCTCAGAAGGATATCCCAATGACTGGATTGGATATTCAGACTGTTCTCCTCTCCAGTCCTGCAGGGCTAGTCTGTTGGGAAAGCAGTATGGAGTGTGGAGTCTTTGGGGTTCCCACTGGCAGTACAGATGTGTTGAGTGAAGAACTGGATGCCCCTGCAGGTTCTGAGCCAGCAGTGGGATTCAGGCTCCATTGCAGCTCTCCAGCTCGTGTGTGTGCTTTCTGCCAAGCTCCTGTCACGAGTTTATTTAGTGTTTTAAGAGCTCCCAAGGTGGACTTTGAGTTTCACACTGGGAGCTGTAAGGAGAAAAACAAAATACAAGTATATTTAGGTAATGCAGAAGGGAAAAGGAATGTGTTCTAGCCCACTGCAGATAGCACTTTGTGTTCTGAAACACCTGATTTCCTTCACTTAGCATATTAGTCACTGACTGTGTTGGGAAGGGGGCAATGTCTTCACCTCTACCTCAGTTTTTCCAGAGAGAAAAATCTTACTGCTCTGATCAGCAATGGTAAAAGGCTTAAGTTCTTGTATGATTTGTGCTTGTTTTACAATTCTGTCTTCCCATCAGCAATACGTTTTGGACGAATGCCGAGGTCTGAGAAGGCCAAGCTCAAAGCAGAAATTCTGACAGGTGAAAATTATGTAGAAGATTCAGAAATGGCAGATCTCAAATCACTTGCCAAAAGAATTCATGATGCCTACCTGAAAAACTTCAATATGAACAAGGTTAAAGCCAGAATCATCCTTGCAGGGAAAACCAATAACAATCCAGTAAGTACTTTTTCTGTTACTTTAAAATAAAACTGACAGGTATGTAAGGTGATTGTAGTAATTTGGTAGACGCTTTAGCAAATCTTTTAGAAAATAAATATCATGGTAATACAAACATGAAATAGTCAAAGCAAATATCTGTAGTAAATATGGTTGCTTTTAACCACTATCAGAATAATAAGATGCTTTAGGAAAATCACGTCATTACCTTGTAAATGGAAACTCATAACCCTAAATTATTGCTCTTAATAAAAAATGAAGTGATATCTGAATGTGAATACCTCTTGATATGGGGAGAACAGTTCAAAATTATTTTCCTATTATGACAATGAAAAAAATGTAATTTTTTGCCACAAATGCCAGGATAAGTACTATTAGCTTGTAGGGTGTACAGGTGCTCTGCATGACTTTTCCTTTAATCAGAACAATATTTATAGCAGGAGGGGAAAGAAAACTTGAGTTTGTAATTTTTTCTTCACAGTGCTGGCCATTTCCTCACCCAGCCCTCCTGGTCTTTTCTGTAGGGTTCCTTTGAAAGGCAGAAGCAAGCAAGGTTGTGAAGACACATTTGCTGTAGAAGTTATTTTTCTTTCAGGGTAATTTAGCCAAGGTCTACCTAATTGGATCAACTGCTTTTTTTTAGTAGCATATAGGCGAGTATAATTGATGTAAGGACTTGCTTGTTTCACTTTATGCATATTTATTTAAGCTCTGCTGTGATCTATGTTACTTTTATGTAAAAGATAATTATATTATCAGCAACTTCAGTTTCAGTAAAAATATGCAGGGAAGAAACTTTACATATGCCATAATGAAAACCATGTAAGTGTGGGGATCAGTGTTATCAAAATGGTAAGCAAGCTGTCTTCTGCATTATGGAATTTGGCATGTAATAGTCTAGTCTAGTCTAGCCTACAGCTTTCTGCATTAGCAGAGAGACACGTGAATTATCCCAGCCTTTCTCATTGCACTGAGAGGTGTGCAAAATGCAAACAGACTGCTATCAATTTTTTCCATATGCAGGGAAGAGCAAAGGGGTTTTAGACTATTGCATACTCTCTTAAGAAAAAAAAAAATTTCTTTTTCTTTTGATTTTTCAGCAGAAAAGCAAATGTTAAAATAAGGTGGTTTTTTTATTGTAATTAGCAGCCCACCTGTTTCAGAACTGTGTATTAACAGCTAATTTCAGTGAATCCTAATTTTTGGCACCACTACAATTAATTTCAGAATGAATGAGCATTTTTCATGATGACAAGGTGTCATTTTTTAATTTAGCTCCCAAGTCCTTAGCCATGCCTCTTTTCTGCATCCTGAAATGATGTTAAATTTTTTTAAAAAGTAGATAGCATAGAGATAGTATACATCTTTTAAAGGTTTAGAGATGTGTTGTGTTTCTTGCTTTGCCACTTTCCACTCATATCCACCTTCCCATGGAAAGTTCTGCTCTGTGTAACGGTGCTGGAGTGAGATGGAATGTCCAGTAAAATAAACATTTTAAAATGGAAAACCATAGGAACATGAGCTGTTGGACAGTTTTCTGAAGGAAACAAGTGAATCCTATGAGTTTCTGACAGGACTCATGTGTTCCCCATGCTGTTTAATCTGAGCTGAGCAAAGCAGCACAAGGAAGGTGCTTGGTGTGTATGGAACTGAGGTTGCTGTTCAAGGTCAGTTGCTGTGAGTTTGCTAGGCTGGGAAGCAACTGGGGTTTGTTGTTTTTCTTTAGTGGATTGTATTTCATTTTGGTTGTTGCCCTGCAGATATATATCAAAATATTTTTGAGTTCTGATTGTTCCTAAGAAAGTCTGAATGCTGCTTTTGATAATGATGTTTTAAGAGAGTGGCTCATCTGTTTGTAAAGCATGTACCTTTCAAAACAAATGGGATTATGGGATTTTGTGCTTTGCATTCTAGTAGGATTCTCTGTTTGGAGATGACTCAGCACCAACTGCAGCTAGAAAGTTGGGACAATTGGGACATTGTCTATGAGAATCTGATAATAAAACACAAGAGAAGTGCGGGGTTCACATTCTTAAGCAAATATGCTGCCCTGTATTGAAATTACTGCCTGTAATTTCCCCCTAGGGTGCTTCAGGAAAGCATCAAGATGTGCATCAAGTGTAGTTAGTTTAGGAATCAATAGGAGCTTAGGCAGAATAACCTGGACTTCTGGAGAAGGTAATCCAAGTCTTTTGTGAACCCTCTGGGACTGGCTCTGAGATGGATTTGTGCATCCCAAGCACAGGAGTGCTGGAGCTTCACTGGAACTATTAGATAAAACTAAATTAAAGATATGCCATACATCTTTACATCTGACTATTTGCATTGCTATTTGCAGAGCAGACTTGTTAGGTATTGCAGTTTGTCATACACTGCATTGATGACAAAGTGACAGTTGAGGACTGAATAGCATGGAAGTGAAAATTTAGCAAAATTCTTATTTTTTTAGGAAGAACCCGATTAATAACCATTATTTAGTGACTGAACTAGTGGGTTTTTTCCTCTGTAGCCATTTGTTATCCATGATATGGATACCTTATGTATGGCAGAGAAGACCCTGGTGGCAAAGCTGGTGGCCAATGGGATTCAGAACAAGGAAGCTGAGGTTCGGATCTTCCACTGCTGCCAGTGCACGTCTGTGGAGACTGTCACCGAGCTCACGGAATTTGCCAAATCCATCCCTGGCTTCTCCAGCCTGGACCTGAATGATCAGGTGACACTGCTGAAGTATGGGGTGTATGAAGCCATATTTGCCATGCTGGCCTCTGTGATGAACAAGGACGGGATGCTGGTGGCTTATGGGAATGGATTTATAACCCGGGAGTTCCTGAAAAGCCTGAGAAAGCCATTCTGTGATATAATGGAGCCAAAATTTGATTTTGCAATGAAATTCAATGCACTGGATTTGGATGATAGCGATATTTCCCTTTTTGTTGCTGCCATTATTTGCTGTGGAGGTAAGCATGACCCATTTGTTCTCTAAGGTAGTAAATTTTAATACTTCCCTCTCGTGAATTAAAAATTTTAATGGAAAAGCTTCTATCCTCTGGAAGATTCAGTTCTACCACTAACTACACTTTGAGGAATCATTATAAAATTATGACATGTATTCTTTTGCTTGTTTTGAGAACAGATCGTCCTGGTCTTGTAAATGTAGGACACATTGAAAAAATGCAGGAGAGCATTGTGCATGTACTGAAACTTCACTTGCAAAACAACCATCCTGATGACACCTTCCTCTTCCCAAAACTTCTCCAAAAAATGGCTGACCTCCGACAGCTGGTCACAGAGCATGCTCAGCTTGTTCAGATAATCAAGAAGACTGAATCTGATGCACATTTACACCCTTTACTACAGGAAATCTACAGGGATATGTATTAAGGACTTCTAGTATTTTTTTCCACAATATTTAAAGACAGAGAAATACAGATGGGAGCAAAACTACTTGTACAGTTATGGGCTGTTCACTCAGCCCAGAGCAGGAAAAATCTAAAACTGGGGAACTGGAGTGTTACACTTCTTTTGGTTTGGGATCTTTTGTCTTCTTTTGAAAAAGTGCTGCAGAAAAATATTGGTCAGAGTGCTCAATGAAGTGTCTTACAATGGTTCTTTTATTTGGAAATTTGAGGATTGGTAAGGAATACATATTTGTATAATAAATCAGAATGTTAAGTAACAGAAATGAACAAAATTGTATTTCCTCTTGGCTTAGTCATTTTAGTATTAATGTAACAAATTCAGCACCTTCCTTCCAGGTATCTGCACAATCAGAAAGACAATGCACTTTTGCCTAATGGTAACTACTGAGAACCAGCTAACACTTTTTCTTAAAGCATTCAGTCTAGGTGTAGCAAATGGCTGGATATTACTGTCCATACACTTCTAAAAAATTGGAAAGATCATTCATCCATTGTTGCTTTAATTCCATGAAATGATGTACAGCTTCATCTACTGTTATGTGGGCATACTTAGGGTGAGCAGGTTTAAAAGACAGTTGTCTTATGAAATTAAACAAAATCCAAAGAGTCATCTAAAAGACAGCAGAGATGCTCCAACAGGTGTGTCTTGAAGAGTAAACAAGATAAACTGATGGGACCTTTTTGTTTCAAAAGTCTGTTAAGGAAATGTGCAAATATCACTGATGATAAAGAGATTATATACCCTGTATTTTTGTACAACTTGTAATAGCTCAGGACGCAGTTTTGACATAAAAATGCTATTTTGAATTAGCAAGAGTTTTGGAGAGACTGAAAAATCTGATCCTACCCTAGGAAAAAAAAGAATTTTAACTTTCCATCAAGGATACTGCACTCTACTGCAGTGATAATGACTCCAAAGGAATGATTGGATAGGAAAGGCATTGGCTTCCTCTAAGTGTCTTGGCAGTATAATTGTTTGGAGCTGTTTGCTTTTCTGATGAATGCACTGCTTCATTTTTTACCCTCTTGGATATATTTCTATTCCTTCTTTGGCCTCATGGATAGAAGTATTTGGTACTTGTTTTCACCAGATTTTGTCCTTGTGGATAAGGTGACAGTAAGACCAAGAGCAGTGTTTGTAGGTGTCAGACTGTGTCATAGAGTGGAAAGCACAGCTGAGAGTAAGTTTATTGTGTTCCTAGGAGTAAACTGATTTTTTTTTTTTGCTGTACTCCTGCTGCAAAAGCAGCCACAATGAAATGGCTTCCTGACTTTGCCACCTCATGGGCTCTTTTCTCAGAGAGCTGCCCAGAAGTGCCAGCTGCATGCCAGGCACTCTGCCGTTTCTCTTTCATTTCCTTGATACAGTAACCTCACATTATCACCACATAATTTCACTTTCTGTTTCACAACAACGAGGTTTCAGGAGCAGTGCCAGCATTTTCACTACAGTAAAGCTTTCAGTGGCACAGGAGGACACTTTGTATTTGTTTTATTGTAGCACGTTTGAAGGCACCAGAATCTTCACTGCAAGCATTGAGTGATGGAGTGAGAACATCATCTTGTCATTCCTATTTCAGTGGCAATGCTTCTTTCTGTCCAGGCACACAGGCACAGCTGAACACTGGAAAAATTACAGGTTTAAAGGCAACTTTTTGGGGTTTATCTGTGGCAGAAGTTATAGATAATTACAGATATATTTAGTGTGATATATTGAAGCACAGGCCTCAAATTTGGTGAGCATCTAGGGCAGGATAGAAATAGTAACTGCATGTGCACAAAACTTCCTCCCTTTCCCTGTTGCCAGCAGGAAGAACACTCAAACACTCAGAGAGGAATGTTGGTCTTGCCAGGAACCCTCAGATGAGAAATGGGCTGCCTTTTGTGTCCCAGAGCAGCACACAGTGTGCCCTCAGAAACAGAGGATTTTAGGAATGCTGCTGCTTTATTCTTCCAGCCAACCCTGTTTCACTGGGGAGCTGTGGGGTTTGGGCCATGGAAATAATTGATCTGAGATATTGCTGATGCAAGAAGCTGTCAAAATATCAGCCATTCTGGGATGCTGTTCTCAAACTGTAGGAGCCAACTGCTAGTTTATCCTCTAAAAAAAAGGATAACTTGAAATATTTTCCCCCCAAAGGTCAGATTTTTTGCCAAGGGCAAATTTCAAAGTTGTATCCCATAGTCTAAGTGTACTGTAGGTTCTCAGGAAAAATCAGACACAGTCAGTGTGCATAACTATTTTTCCAGCTCTTGTTCTCAAAAGTGGCTAAAACACTTTAGTAACACTTTAAACCATGGAAAATTAATAATAAATACTTAAATTCTCAGCAAAGCTATAAAGAATGGCAAATAGAGTAACTCAGTGAAAGACATAATATTTAGCTGTTTGAGCAACTGCTTGTGATAAGGTCCTGTTATTAGTATGAGAATAATGAATAATTTTTTTGTTATTTGAAAACTAGCAAGAAATTTTTGACTACTTCCTTGGACATTAAAGGTTTGATTTCCGTTTTAAATTAAATTTCAGACCCTGAATGAAAAAAAAAAAAAAAGAAAAGAAAAAGAACACATCTCTGAATTACAGAAATATGAACAAGATGTTAACACAGCCTAAAATTCTGGATGGATTCCACTGCCCACACTGCTGTCCCGTGCACATTCCCACAGTCACTTCAAAGAGTGGCACAGGGCACACAATTCCCTTCCCAAGAATGAATGGGCAAAAGAATTTCTCATTTCTACATTATGCTTTTAAGGAATTACATTTGCTCCTTCAGGAGATGACTACAGCAGGTTTTGGCCAAGGAGGTTTTAAAGTTACTCAGTTTATGTCCATTTTTTTTTAAATTTGGAATGCAAACTAGTCTCAGATGTATTTCTGACCAATTACTTCAGCAGCTCCTCTATGTGCAGATAAACTAATAGTTTTAAATACCCCACCTATGGAGGAAAGCAAATTGATCAGATTTTAGGATTAAAATGGATTAAAGGTTTGCTGGCTCATCAGATACAGTTTGGATCTGATTCTTGCCAACAGAACTCATTTTACTGTCATAGCATGGAAGAACTGTGGTTAGCAACCAGACCCCACAAACAGCTCAAGGCAAGAGACAGCAGATGGATAGAGAAATATCCTGGGAAACAATGGTATGGCTTAAGTTTTCAGCAAACCTACAGATTACTCATTTTTGAGCATTGTTTGGAGGGAAAATATTTATTTATTTATTTACTCTGGTGCCCTAGGTACTTTTTGGCAAAGGGCAAGGGGGGAAGGAAAGGAAGGTTTTGTGCCAAGTGTTAGGGAAATCTGAGGTTCATTCTTGTCTCCTCCTTAAATATTTCCTTTAAAGCTGCTGTTTAAAAAAAATGAGTTACTTTGTACCTTTCAAAATTTCCGATCCCACTTTTGCTTTAAACACAAACTGTCACCTGATAGGAAAGTTTCCATTTACAGAAACGACACCTTGCATTGCATTTAAAGAAAGCCCATTTTGTGTTAGCTGCCATTTCCATGTGCCTTTGTGCTCTGCTTCCAGCAGCTGCTGCAGAGCCGAAGGGCTGCCAGGCAGCAGAGTTTTGCATTATTCCTGCCCCGTGCAGATCTCGGAAATACCAGCAGTTGCACTAAGCCTGTTCTCATGAGAGAGCTGGCACAGGGCTGCACATCAAAGAGCTTATAATAAGCATCCAAACATTTGTTTGTTTATCCAAACTGCTGAAACCTGGGGAGATTTATTCATCACGAGAGCTGGGTCACATACGACTGAGTTTGAATTTCCTCATTGCTGACGGAAAGCCTGGACAAAGTTGGGCCCCATGTGAGGCAGAGCAGCTGGGGGATATCCTGCTGTGGCTGCAAGGAACAGTTTCAGTCTCTCCTAAAAAGCTCCCTGTGGCTTCACTGAAAATCTGCAACTGCATTTGACAAATGCATTTGCAGCTGTCATGGTACTGCTTCAGCATAAGGTCTGCACATAATGGTCCCTCTCAGAAAGCCCTCGTCCTTTAGGAAGTGTTGGAATGTAAGGTGCAGCGTGGTATCTGTGCTTGCTTCTGGCCCAAGTGCTTTCCTGATAATCAGTTGCATATAATTTTTGTATTTAGGTTTAATCAGCTTTATTTTCCTTCTTTTACTGGAGATTTAAATAATATGTGGGTTTGATCTAAGATTATTGATATTGTTATGTGTTGTGGGATTTTTTTAATTTAATGTAATACCATTTCTTCATGTTTCAATTTATAAAATACAAGAATATAAATGCAAGGTATAAACTTTCACTAAATTAATTACAGAGGTGCTTAAAGAAAAATGTGTAAATTATTTAATTTAAATATTTGTTACATAGTTTATCTTGTGAACCCTTTGTACAGTGAGGAAGTATTTCCTTTTATGGGCTAAGGATGAGGGGGCTGATGTCAAAGACAATTTGTTATTTATTCCTGTCTGGTCTTTATTGCTGTATCATTTTTGAAGAACTATCACAAATTCTTCAGAGTTATCAGTGTTTGGTGTTGACCATTGTAACAAAACTTTAAAATATATTTTCACATAGAACACAGACTTTCTTTTATTTAATTTTAATAAAAGCAAGTCTAGCTGAGGAATAGCTGCAATCCCAAAATTGAGTTTTTAACTCAAGTTCACCAATAGGAATAATCATGTGTAGAACTGAGTTCATCTTTGTTTTGCAGCATGGTAGCTCATTTTCCTTTGAAAAGAGCTAAAAAGAAGCTGCATTTGGTTTGTTCACTGGTGCTGGTGTTTTCTGTGGAGCTGACTTGTGGCTCACTGGGAATAACAACGTGTACTCAGGATTATTCCCTGCCATCTGCCCTGAGGGCAACCTGCTGCATTTATAGATGTATTTCAAACATGATTTGGCAGCACAAAACAAAGCGTTGAAATGGCATTATTGGCTTCCCTGCAGGAGGGATTTGAAATAGAATTCAGAGTCTGCTCGTAGGGATTCTGTGTCTGGTGCATGTAGGTGTGACAGTCTGTGCCTACAGCATCCTTCTAAGGAAATCTGATATAGGAAATAAGGTACCTTTCAAAGGTATCTCCCTTAAATTTTGCTGTGTGAATCACCAAACACAGTAGGTACCACAAGCACTATCTATTACAAATGTTCTAGCTATCATTTGTACTTACTTGCTTTTTATTTGTAACATGTAACACTTTATTTCCTCAAATTGCTGCAACTTGGCATTTTCACTTCATCAGTGTCACCACACAGGTATGTTGTCCCCTGAGGTGTTTGTGTCATGTTTGCAAAAGCTCTGCTGGACTTGCCTGTGCTGACCTGCAGCCACTTCCTTTACCCTGTCACCTCATGTGACACAAACCCACTGTGGAACTGAGCCCACCCTAAGGAAGGCTGTTTCCTCCTTTCTTTTTCCTATTGTGCTCACAGGTTTTTTTAAATCTTTTTTCTGCTTCTGAAGCTGGGCTGTGTTTTTTTCTTGAGCTCCTTTATTGCCTCAGTCTCGCCAGATTCCATTGCTGCGGATGTTTCGAAACAGAATTCCTGCTGCAAGGACCTCAATTGCAGATGAGCTGCTGCTGCCAGGGGATAGGCAGCGTGCACAAGAGACTGATCTGATTCCAGGCTGGACCTTAAATAAGGACTGCAAGATCAAGCATGAGGTACTTGAAGCAGTAGTAATATTTTGGTGTATTTTCTCACGTTGGGTATGCAGGTGGTCCCTGTTGTGGTAAAGACACCAGCCTTGTGTTCAATGCCAGGAGTTTCATGGCATTCTTTCCACTAGAAGGAAGAAAGCTTGGCAGGATGGGGAAGTGCTGAGCCGCTGCAATCCCGGTGGCACAGCAGTCCTGTGTTGTACTCTGGGTGTGTAGGAGTGCAGTGTCAGCCGGCAGCCTGTGTGGGACGTGCTGCAGAGCTGGGAGCAGGTCACCACCCTCCTGCAGGTGACTCACGGCCACCCCTGCTCACCTGCAGCGCTCCCATGGCTCATCCCCACACACCCAGCAGCTCTCTCCATGGAATCACAGTGCCTTGGCCTTGTGCAGAGCAGAAACCTGCATGGTTCAGTTACTGCTTTAGTAGTAACGAACCTAACCAACGTTTCAGTGCTATCAGTGTGCTCCAGAAACCTCAGAGTGGTTTGACAAAGTCTGGCTTAGCAGATTCTCGGGAGACCTGCCTCCTGAGCAGCTCCTGCTGTTCCACAGCTCCTAAAAGAGTTGCTCAGAATTTTCTCTAGGAATGCAGCCTCACAGGTTAAGTGCCCCGGGATGTTGAAACCCTTCCTCGCCTTTTAAATGGTCTGTTATCTGTGTCTCTTAGGACACAAAAGAAGCACAGTGTCGTTAATGTTGCCATGCCCTAATCAATAGAGCCAACAAGTGTTTCATTAAATCAAGATATCAATTTTAAAGAGAAAACAAAATAGCTTATTGTTTCCAGTCAGCTGTTTTGAGGACATTGGACTTCAGTAAATACAGAATGTAGAAGGAGCACATTTCTTGCAAGGAATAGTCAAACCTAATTCTCATGGAATGCTTGTTTCCCAGTAAAAACCACTAATTCAGGCCAAGTTCCCAAGTTTCTCTCTGTTAGAACAATGCAAATGACACTTCCAAGGATGAATGGATGCCCTGGTCTCGCAGGGATTTTTAGGAAGGACAACATATCTTGCACTTGTGAATGTTAAAGTCACATCTAGCTACACACGATGATGCATTCTCAAACGTTACCAGCCTACTGATCTAGGATGAAAAAACTTGAACTAAACATTTTTTTTTCTTTTTTTACATTCTGATTTTTTTCTGCCTTCTTTAAAAACAAGAGGTTGAATTCACAGTGTTTGTATAGAGACTGTAGGAACCTATGTGCTTTAATCCTTTCAGACTGAATGTAAACCAACTTAATTTGAAACACGGTTTTGCCTTAATGGTTTTAAAAAAATAAAATATTTTTAAAAGTGAATTTAATGACATGTGATGATCTTTTATCTCCAGGAAAGGAACTCACTGCAATGGGACATTCAAAAGGCAGCCTATTTGAAGCATCTTCAGGTACTGATGCTTCCCTGTGTACTCTTAGATGCCTTTTGAAGCAGGAGTGGTTGTGTAGCGTACCCAGAGACGTGGCATATACATTTATTTATATATATTTCATAAGTTTGGTGTTCACCCATCATCCAGCTGTCATCTTCCATATTCTTATGGGTTGTATGGCTGGTTTGAGACATTCATGGAATTCAACAAGAGCACTTCTGTGTGAAATGCAGCACTGAGTAATTCAATGAGCACATCTTCAATTAAATCAGGGAAGTATGTCACAGGTAGCTGTTTTCCTTCCAGAAAGGAAAGCTGTTTTCCTTCCAGAATCTGGGGATATTTTAAGCTGGTAACAGAGTGCTGAAGTGAAAATTACAGCAGAGGAAAACTACTCTGGTTTCTTCATTATCTGTGCTCAGGAGCATGGAAGACCTGATGTTGAGCAGCAGAAAGTACTTGAAGACCCCAATGAAAACAACCTGTAAAGGCTGTGCATCCATGCAGAGCAGGAAAGGCTGGCCATGGTATCATTCAGGCTGTGAAATCACATATATACCAAAATAAAATGATACTGAGACCATAATGCCCACGTTCAGTGGGAATACAAGAATGTGGAATAACTAAATTCTAACAGCTGGGCACAGATAATAATCCATTGTCATTCCAGGAAATACCAAGTGGAATGTAGGGCAGTCTCCTTTCCCTAAAGCATAAACCAGAGATGCCAGAACACATCTGCTGTCCCTCTGTGGTACCTGCTGGCTTTTCTGCACCTACCAGGTCTTCACTGCCAGGTAACTGTGAAGGAGGGGCATCCCTCACTTGGTTTTCCCTGCTGCACAATAAAGAACTGAGCTGTACTGAGCCAAATTAAATATTATATAATTATGCTTTGCTGTTCTGCTCCCTTTTAACCCTGAGTCCTTTCACCCTTCAGTTCAACATAACAAGTTCTTAAAGGCATGGAAATTTCTGAGGGCTTTAAATGACTCCTCAGTCATATTGTAAAGGCAAATATAATGGTTATGAATAAATGAGATAACTGCTTGTGCCTTAAAAGGGCACAGAGGAAGCTGAGCAGGAGGGAAAACAGGTCAGAGAGATGAGATCCCAAGCTCACTGACATTGGAACTGCACTAGGCAGGCTTTCAAAACCTGCTTTTAGGAGTGCAAACTGTCATGAACAATGGGAAATCCAGGAAAAAACATATTTCGAGGTTTGCTGGCGTAAACATATCCTGTGATCTCACGTAACCATGTTGCTTTGGCAGCTTGATTATAAGACTTCAGTTCCAAGGTGGGAAAATGCTCTCTTTAGTTGTGGGTTTAGCACAGGACATGCTCTGGTGTTTATACAGAACAGACACAGACACACCACAGCTTTTAAACAGTGCTCCTAACGTGAAACTGAAATATAACACCACCCATCTTACATAAGTTTAGTATCACTTTCCCTGAAAGTGTAGTCTTTTGTAACTGCAAAAAGGAAGCTGAAATGTTGCCTCATAACGTGGATCTTTTTTTCTGCATTTAGAGACATACATATATTTTATTTATTAAAGCACTTAGGGCTTGAAAAGGCCACTAATAGGTCCAGTATTGCTCCTCCAGTCACTGCAAGAAATTTCTGTCCTGATCAGAGGGCACCAATGTAGTAAGTTCAGAAAAAAAGAAAGATTTTAGGATACTTCAATACAACTCCTTGAAATAATGTTGATTTCTTTTAACAAACACAGGTTCATTCTACTAAAATGATGGATTTTTGATGGATTATATGGATGGAAGTGTTGGAAAAAAGAGATGCTCACCAAAGTATTAACAGATTCTGAAGCAATGACCAGCAGTAACTAGAGTAAAAAAAGGTGATTTTGTGATTAGGGAGCATTCTAGATGTATCCTTAAGGCATGTGACTTGGTTTTTACATAAAAGCCACCTAAATCTTAAGACAATCAAAAGAGAGAACTGAAGAAGCTAATTTTTGAGCTAAACAAAATGCTGTTTCCATTTAACTTTTTACATTTTTACCTGAAACTGTGTTTCTGACATCCTTATTAGAGCTACAGTTTATTTTGTCTGGTTCAGGAAAGAATTGAGTACATTAATGGAACTTTTCTATTTCCAGATTAACTGCTTTGAAAGTGAAAAAGAAGTCACCTTTGTTGTAAAGAATAAACCAAATGTATTCAGGGTCCTCTCCAGCTGCTGTGCTGACATGGACTGGAAGGTTAAGTGAAAAGTGACTGCAAGTGCAAGGGACTTCTAAATACTTTTATTGATTGCAGAAACACCAACCTTCAAAGTCTCAAGTCTCAATGCTGTGATAGCACTAAGATTACCATATTGAGAAATGTAGGTATTATATTTAGGACATTTTCTCACAGCACTTTTATTTCAGACTTAAATTCCCTGCCTTATGTAATCTTACAGGGCAGCACTGCCAGATTAACAATTGGTGTACACTGACTTGCTTGGGTATATTCTGAATTAAGCCAGACCAATCTGTTTTGGAATTTCGTAACCCTGTAGGGAGTGTCAAGAGCAACACAAGGCACTAAAATAGCAAATGTGGAAACCTGGCCACGGTTCCTGTGTGTGTGCTGTTTGGTTTCTTGCTGCAAGCATTCCACATGGTGACAGGAGGCTCATCTGCCTCTCTTCTGGCTCCTCAGCAGCTCCCTGGCGCGGCGGGCGCTGCACGGGGATGTCTGAACGCAGGCCAAGGGCAAGGAAATGTGCTGCTCTCTCCGGCAGTAGTGAGCTGATGAAGGTCACTGCTTTAAAAGGAGCAACATGATAGTCTCCAAGCAGAGAGGAGAAACCCCAGCCAAAGAACTGTCGCTCTTGGGCCTTCAAGATTTATGCTTCGTATCCGTTTATTTGCAGGATTTCTGCTGGGGTTTCCTTTTATCCATGTCTTGTATTTCCAAAGGAAAGGCCTTCAGGTTTTCCTTCACACAGGGGAGGCAGAAACGTTTGGAGTAGAACAGACTACAGTTCTGTAAAGAAAATAACTACCATTACTACACAAAATGGAAATGCTTACATTCCAGTCTCATTAAACTGCATTTATATTTAGAATACTTCTAAAATGAATTATTCTTCTAGGCTGAAATATTCCAGCAATTCAACTTTTTCTTACTCAATAATTCTAACATGTGGTTAGAGCCAACAGGGTGGAAAATAAAACCCCCAAATCAACTGTCCCACTGCTCCTATTAAAGTGACCTTCACCAGCTCCCTGCTACAGGGAACAGCAACACCCCTCCTTCAGCTGCCTTCTCCTTCCAGCACCATGCATGGGTTTCCTGGCCTGCTCACTGAATTCCAAACAGGATTTCATGGCTAAGCTGCAGCTGGTGTTGCTGATGGAGAGTGAATAAAGGTGTAAGAGATTCCATGGGTTTTACTGAAACAGCAGAGTTTTCCTCTAAGTCTTGCTTGATGAAGATTTCTACCTCTTGGGAAGATCTTCCAAATCCCTGCAATGGTGTGTGAGACTTGGAGCTTCAGCCCACTCTTCCTCACCAATCTTCACAAAAATGGCCTAAAGACCCACACAAGTACCAAGTGCTGGAGGCTCTCACAACAGACCATCTTTTCCATAACTCCCAAAAAACCTGTTCTTATTTCCATTAACCCATGCACTTGTATTGTCCTAGGAGACTACAAAAAGGTATCACTATTATATCAATATCACAGAGGTGTCCAATAACCAGAGTAGTTAAATGAACTCCATTCATCTGAGACAATTCAAAATTCAAGTGAGATTTCATCCCTTACCCTCAATAAATGTACTCACTGGTTAAAACCTAGAACCACACCTGGTACTAAAGTTTGAGCTAATGGCTCTCCTCTGAACTCTTGGTGGCAAAGTATAAAAGCTGCTGTGCACAAATATTTTTTGTTATCCCTGTTCTGTTCACAGCTCATACATACCAAATATTTTTTTTTTCCCCAGGAGCTGTGACCAGATGTTAATAATTAAATAGAAAGAAGCAAAACTGACAGAACATTTTAATATATTTGCAATACAGAGTTTGGACAACTGGAAGAGAAACTAATTAATGTATTATTCCTTTGCTCTGCAGCGAGACTTGACATCCCTGGTTCTCTTGATGTGTTGATCACCAAATTCCAAATAGGATTTCATGGGTAAGCTGGAATTGGTGTTGCTGATGGATTATTCTTGGGGATTTAAGAATGAATAAAGACATCAGTTTAGATAGAACTGGACAAATGGATTCCCTGGGTCTTACCTAAATAGTAGAGTTTTCCCCTTGCCATTGTCATTTGCAGCTGGCCTTTCTCTGGGAGCTAGGCTTGGCTATCCCTGTGTTCCTCTCCTTGTTTTTGTTTCTTATGTCACTATCTGGGTTTTAGCAGCAGACTCAGATGATAATTATATCAAAATCACAATCAGGCTGCTTCCATGTGACTTGGAAGCTTGGGGAACAACTTGTCTCCATCTATTGTCCTTTTCTGCATTGCCTGCCCGGCCCCTTCACCCTCAGGAATGAGTGTGAGGCCTCAGTCTCTGAAAAGCCCTGAAAGTGGATTTCAGTTGCACAACCTCCAAGCCTATTGTTTTTTGTCTCTTGGTGTCCTTAATACATTAAGCTGCCAGTTTAAAGGGGGAGATTAGAGTTTCAGCTGGCCTGGCTATTGTTGCTTGCATTGCCAAATGGCACACAGCCCCCAGTGTCACAAAGGTGGCCACTGGGCCATGGCACAGGGGGGAGAGGCTGTTCCTGCAGGAGGGATCCCCACTGTCAAGATGCAGCTCCTCACAGGTAAAACAGGTGCTCAACTTGCATTCTTTTGGCTGAAACGAGTTGCTAGTGCAGATTTTGGCCAACAGGAACTGGGGAAATCATGACTATGAACCCCTGTAACCATAGTCCTGCTCTCTCAGTCCTGGGATCTTCAGCCTAACTCTTCTTTCAATGCCCTACAAATTAAACTTACCATGTAGAATTGAGCCTTTGTTTTAAACCCCTTATCCTGATACAGTTCTGTGTTTAATCAGATGATTCTTTAATGTGTTTTCTCCCTTCCATGACCAAGGCAGGAGGGGGCCATTTCAATTCCAAATTTAATAGTCCAATCCAGGCAAAACAGCTGGCAAAGCATGCTGCCATAGTTTATTTCTGTTTTGACATGAATCATGGCTGAAAGTAATATATATATAGGGATGGTATCTACCACAATACGTAAAGGAAAGGCTCTGCCTGTCCCTGTCCAGGACTGACCCCACATGACTGGAAGCTGAGTGGGAAGCAGCTGTAGTATTACATTTATCACTTAATGCCTACAATCCTGTCTGAGGTCAGTGCTCAATCACCTTCTGCTGAGGTGAGCAATAACAGATGAAACTTGCTCCCTTTCCTCCTTTCTTCTCCAAAAGCCACCTTTTTTCCATGTCTTTAGAAAGTGTTGCAAAAAAATACAAGTAATAATTTTAAATTACTAATATGGTCAGATTATATAATTTCCTCTCCCCTTTTCTGAAGGGGTAATAGGAAGAAGGGCACTCAACCTGCCCAAAGACTTTTAAAAGCATTTTTATTATCTTCCTTTTTGTGTGGTTTTGGCATGTTTTAAGACATGACAGATAATCATTGGAATTATTCCCAGTTGGATCAGAACTAATGGCACTTACCAAGGCACTCTGATAAAGGACTTGAGCAGGGTGATACAGGCTACAAAATGATTGAAGTAAATTGAGTAAAGCTTCAGAGGATATTTGGAGATATTTAAGTTTATGAACACTGTACATAACAGCTCTAAACCATGACTTTTACTGGCACAATAAAAGGAAATACACTTCAGCTAGCATGGGTTGTCTCATGAAAACCCTAAAATCTGATCTGTCTCTCAAGGTCAGAAAAGTCTTAATTTTGCCACATGTTAGGTTAATTCTATTCTGAATTACCACAATTTAAAAAGCAACCTGTCACTAAAACCTTTCCAATTGGTCCAGCTTCTTTGCAAAGCGGCCCAAGAAAGGATGATTTTCTTCAGCTTCAATTCCTATGTTTTAACATTTAACTTAGCTCAGGAATGAATTGATGTACTTGGGTCAAGCACAAGGAGGAACCACAGCCAATATAAAGATATTATTCTACCTTTGTCTCTCTCTATTGCCTTGGATAAGTTTTTACTTCTCTGGACTTTATTTTCCCTACATGAAGAGAAATAGTATGTGTTTACTTACTTTGTGGTGTGGGTGTTTAAAGCACTAATTATCATTTCTGCAGATCTCTTTCAATGTTACCTAAGCAGTATTGCTAAATTCATTTTGAAACCATAGTCATATGTGTGATTCACTATCTGGCCTGGCCAGTTCGGTAAGAAATTCATTCTCAATTATTTACAATCAATGTTTTACTTTGAGTGATACCATCAGGGGAATCTTGAAAACTCAGATAACAAGCAGTAAATGACTGACAGATTTCCACAACAGGCAAAATAAGCAGGACTTTCAAAAAGATTAGAAGCTTCCATTAGCTCACTGCAAGTATCTTCCATTCATTGCCAAAACCCAGGTTACTGAAACAAACACATCTTTTCAAAGAAAAAGCCCCACCTTCATTCAGAAAAGCACAATGTGTGCAAAGAGCCTGAGAGGCTGAAATGCTCTATTTCTGACAGCTCAAACTTGGAAATATCTGCTGAATCCTTCCTAAATTCAAGACACTTGATTTGGGAATGAGAAGAGTTAAATGTGCTCAAGTTTGTCCCAGACATGTCTGTGTTCCAATTCCTCTGCTGTTAAAAAGGAAGAATAAACCTGGCATGTCAGGGCAGGAATCAAGCCCCTAAGCCCAAATTCTCTGAGTAGCTGCTCTTGGCTCCTCATTGGGCTGTGTGGGAGGGAGTCAGCCCCTGCCACAGCAGGGACAGCAGGGAAGGTCCTGCTCATGTCAGCTTTGCCTCCACACAACTGCCCTGAGAACCTGGCTCTGGAAACTTGAGCCCAGCCACCACAGCCACAACCAGAAAGTGCTGGCACTTCACCTAGTCACAGCCTACTGGTAGCTCCAGAATAGAAAAAACCAAACCAAACCCTCTGAGCTGCAATCACTTTTGGTGACTTTGAGTCATTTAAATGTCAGAAGAGACTTCGGAGATAGGATGCTGAGAAATACTCCCAGTGCAGGCAGCTGGGTGGGCAAGCTCCCATGCCAGCTGCACTCTGTGCCATGGATGGCAGGAAACAACTGGAGCCCCCATGCCAGGAATGGGCACAGATCCCTGCCCTAACAAAGGGCTCAGGGCTCTGCATCACAGTCTGGGAGAGGACTGGTCACCCTGAGACTCTGCAGGAAGACCCCAGACCCAAAATTCCCCATGGCATCAGGTGCACAGACTGTAGGGGTATAAAAGCCCAGGGGTTCCTTTGTTTTGGGGCCCCTCCCAGAGGAAGCAGCCTGAGCTGTTCCTGCTGCTGCACAATTCAAGTATTAAACCTTTTTTTCCTGAAATTGGACCTGACAAACCTGGGTAAGAAGTTTCTTTAACAAGGAAATAAACCAAATCAGGAGAAAGGTGTTACTGCATGCTCCTCTCAGCCCATCCTTGGTGCTGGCTGCCACAAGTCAGAATAGCAACTAAACTGAGCCAAGTGAGCCAGGATCCTTCTGGCTGTGTCTGCCCAACTCCCAAAATCTGAGACTCACAGCAAACAAAGGGGCCAGTTCTGCACTGAGAACAAGGAATTAAGACAAGTAATTTTACACCACCTTTCTGGACTGCACTCAGATTTCATAGTTTAAGGTTTCCTTCCAGCTGCTACTTAAATTCATTCTTCCTCAGAGAGCAAGCATGGCATGGTACAACTCTCTTCCCTGCTCACTTTAAATATTAACTTTTGCAAATAGGATGAAGCCCTGTGCTGTGAATCTAAACCTAATAATCCATGGACATTTATATTCCCTTTATGGAAAAAAACCCCCGATCTACGACTGTGTGTGATCTACACCATTACATTTCCTGGTGCTAAGAAAGTAGAAAAGAGCACTCCTTGTGCTTGAGAGGCTGGACTGTGCTTATCTGTAAGTAGAACACTCACAGTTGCTGATCATTTTAATTTAATACTGAGAGGTTCACCTGGTGGAATCCACAAGAACATACAATTATGAACAATTAACATACATGCAGTGGTAGGACAAGGGGGAATGGTTTGCCTTAAAAATGGATTGTTTGGGATTTTGCCGCTTGATCTTTCTCTGACAGGTCACCAGGACTGGAACAAAAAGAAATTATTGAAGCAGCTTGTTTTGCTTGTTACTTTCTTTACCAACACACACTGCTCTGCTGCACAAACTGCAGTGAGACCTAATGATGAGGAACTTGTCCTTGCCAGGGGTTAAAGGATCCTTCATGTCATAGGCTTCTTCCAAAAGCCTGAAAAAGAATAATTTCAGGCTTTTTAAGTGTATACTTCACAGTAGGGGATGTTTAAGAGGGGGAAATTGTGGAGGCTGAAAAATTATCACCTTTGTACTTGATTTGCTCCTCTTGCTGTTGTGCACGAAGCAATGCAGCAGCTCTGCATCTCCTTTTCAAAATCTTCAACTCTGCAGCTGCCTTCAGTCCTACACTGTACTTCCTTTCTTTCTTCCAAAAGCAGAGCAACTGGTGAGCCTGTCAGTGTTATCTTACTAAGCTTTTCTCAATGCTCTGCCTTAACTATCTTCCATTTTTATAACAGCTATTCCTTAGCATGGCCAACTTCTGTACCTTCAGTACCTTGTCAAGCCACCATTTCAATTGCACAGCTTTTTATCAGAGGGTCTCTTCCAAAGCTGTGTGCATGTGAGTATGAAACACAAAGGTTTTTTCTCTTGGTTATGTTGCTGCTGTAAAGCTGAGGTCCCCAGCTCCTGAAGGCAGGAGCCACCAGCACAGAGCCTTACAGTCACCCCCAGTGTGCTTACTTTATGTCACAGACTGCACTGCTTGCTCCAGGGTGTTGGGGGAGTGCATTTAATAATAATTTAGCAACCTGCTTGGGAAAAACTAAAGCTTTATTTTTTCTGGGAGCTCCAGGCAAAATAATACAGAAGTCTGCACAGGGCACACAGCAAGGGCACCTGGCTTCCTCCTGGGCTTAAGTAAAAATTGGATTATGGGAATAATATGGATAAAAGGTATTCTGTCAACTTGCACTGCCTTCTCCTTGTCTCCACACACACAAAAGTGTGTGCAGGAGTGTGTCCAGCACTGTGTTCCTCTCTCCTTTTTCTGTCCACTCAAACAGAAAATGATTTGGCCAGAGCCTTCTACTGTTAGAAAAGATCAGGCATCTTATCATGGCAGATCACCCTGTCAACAAGCCCCTGGGATACAAAGGCAGGATTGTGTTTGCAAAGCTCCCCTTGCAGGATTCCCAGCCCTGCTCAGTGCAGAGCCATTTGACGAGGGCCCCTGTCCAGCACATTTCCTGCAGCACTGCATTTGGGATGTGAGCAAGCCAAGAAAGATGGGGTGTGAAGCTGTTTCTTAAAAGCATCTATAGAAGTGTGATGCTTCAGCATTATTCTTTTGCTTTTGGCACCTGAGCAATCCAAATAAAGCTGGGGTGTTAAAACTCTGATTTTGGATAACCTAAATTAAGATTCACATTCAGACCCTTCAGGAATGGACCTGATCAAAGGTGAGCCTTTGCTCTGCTGAGTGGGAGAGGGAAAACCAGTAGCACTGTGGGGTTTGGAATGATAAAAAGACAGCTGCCCAAGGGCAACAGCCACAGCAGGTGGTGATTAACAGCTGTTTCCATTCTTTAAGAAACTGAACAGTCTTATTGGGGTGAAATGCTGAGTACAGCCTGACTTCCAGCTCCACAGAGTTCCTGAACAAGTCATTGTTGACCATGATGGCCCCCACCAAGCTACTCTTGCATTTAAAGCAAAGGGCTTTATTTTATGGGGAGTTTAATGTCTGCAGGCAAAGCTGTAACTGCATAATTCCTGGTAAAACTATCCCTACTTAGCAGAGAGAGAAAAGGCTTTGGTCCCTGAAAATATAAATACATAGTGAGCAGCCACACACCCTGATGCTGCACGGTCTGACAAAGGATTGTCCAATCCACACAAAAAGCACTGCTGGTCAGAACTCCACACCAAGCCAGAGAGCTCTAAGAAGTGTTTTTGCCATATTTATTTCATTCATGCTGTGTGCATGTATTGCTCAGCTCAGGGAGGCTAAGTGAGGGAAGGGATATTCCCAGAAATACCAAGCTGGCAGTCAGCAGTGTTCTAGCAAGAAAACATTGGTAGAGTAGTCAGTGAGGCTAGGAAATAGGTTAAATACAGATTTCTGCATGGTATTGAAGCAGGGCACAAAAACTTATTGTTGTTTTTCCTACCAGCACTGACAATTTTTAACATTCCTTCCCCTTGGAAAAAAGGAGATCACTTGAAGCACCAAGCCTCATGTTTAGGGTCAGTAGAGCACATTATTGAGCTTATGTAGTGCACACTGCAAGGATTCTAATGCTCCTAGCAGAAATGAAGTCTGTGATCTCAGAGGGCACTTACATAATTGAGTGTGAGTTTGGTGACATCTGCCCATAATTTGTGTACAAGTTTGATAACTCACACAGCTCACATCTGAATTCTCCTGCTGTCTGAACTTCTTTGGAGCATCCATTTTTAAGCTACCTGCAAGAAACA
Source organism: Zonotrichia leucophrys gambelii (assembly GCF_028769735.1). Lineage (NCBI taxonomy): Eukaryota > Metazoa > Chordata > Aves > Passeriformes > Passerellidae > Zonotrichia > Zonotrichia leucophrys. Next base: position 7,363,967 of record NC_088170.1, read on the forward strand.
CACACACAAAAAAATCTTTTAGCCTCAAAATGCAATGCTGGGAACATATCTGCAAGAAGATTAAAGCGACCTGAGACATCTGGCTTTGCAAATTAAAACCCAAAGGAAAACTGACAATTGCAGACCTTGATTAGTAAATATTTTCTCCCAAATTAAGTTCCTTTCCCATGTTCCAGTTAAATTTGCAAATTCCTTAGACAGGTCTATAAACTGCAGACTGGGAGCCTAACTATAAAGTTCACCTATTAATTTGGAAGATCCATGAAATAACTCAGGTGACAAAGCACATGGCTGTGATCTCTGCTCAGCTGAGGTCTGCACTCCCTAAGTGCTTCCCAGGACACTGCTCCCTCTCTGCAGAATTCCAAGCCAGTTCTGCAATGCCCATCTCCTCCCTCAAACTGGAGCCATGGAAGGGTTTTGGACCTCACTCAGGAGGAGGTACCAGGAAGGTGTTTGCAAAGAAAAGACTGTGTCTTTTTCTTTGCTTCTGGTTCACCTTGGAATAGAGTTTTGGAAGCTTACCCCTGACTCCCTGTTCCCATCTGGCTTTCTATGGGAATGAGGCCAATGGAATCATTCTATACCTTGATAAAGTGTTGGCCCCTTCCAGCCACATGGGACAAAGGAGCAGTCACCTTTAAAAAAGTTTAGGTATTATAACTTTGATGAAAACAGGCAGAAGGGGAAGACTCTGGAGAACACCCATATATTTCTGGTATCCAACACCTTGGTCCATGGTTTCTGTCTTACTGAATCACACTAGTTACTAATGCAGTAACAAAAAAAAAAAACCAGCCAAACTTTTTCATTTTCTTCTTCCAATTTTTTTTTCCTTATTGCTTTTAATGAACTCAATTGGCTTGCAGAGGAATCCAACAGCTGCTAACAGTAGCACAAGGTGAGAGGCAGAACTGCAGCACCAGCAGAAAGGCAGGGCTGAGATGAGGGACCTGCACATCCCTCTTTTGGTGACAGTGGGCTGCTATTTCTGCTTGCCCAAGAGAGTGAAACTGAATCCCCAGAGACATCTGCTGACAAGGTGAACTAGGGGCAAGGTGAAGCAGAGCTGGGACTACTTGTCATCTAATGTTCCAGAAGAACAGGGAGATCCTCAGAGGCTACAGAGGCTTCATGACAGGCATCCAATTCAGAAAGTCCTAGCCTGTTAAACCCTGAAACCTAATTTTGGAAATAATCTCCCTTAGCTCATCACTCCTTTACCACCAGCCTTTCCACAGCCATTCCTGGCATTTCAGTAGCAGAGAGTTCTTCAGATATAACACAAATGGGGCTGGACACTGGATTTATAAATAAATTCACCTTGAGAGCACCTTAGGAAGCTATTTGTTCACAAATTATTTGACCCTTGGATATGATGTGCTTTCCCTACCTCACAGGGATGATTGAGAGCATTTAATTAACTCAAGTGCTTTCAGATTTGTCAGTTAGTTGTATGACATGTACATGCTACCCATTTCTCCCTGTATATTGTAATTCAGATTCTTTACACTATGAGCTAACTCAGCTAAGAAGTCTGCTTTTTGAACCCTGCCTTTCTGTAATCAGTCTTCCTTAAAAAGAAGAAATCATTACCCTCAAAGAAGTAGAGTATGGAAAGTCACTTGAATCAAATTGTGAAGACTATAATGCTGACTTTTTCTTTAAAATACTGCAAAACACCAACAACCACAACAACAAAAAAAGAAGTATTTATGGCAGTGAGGGTCATAGACTTTGGAATGAATGTGTCCTGATCCCAAGTTAAAATAACAGCCCTGGGTTCAGAGCTGAAGCACATTAGATATAGAAACACCTGCTCTCTCACAGACCAAGGCATGTAGAACAGAATCTGTTCAATGCCTACCACTGGGAAGGAATGATATCTATGTGCAAACACATTTTTGGCTATGCCAGTTGAAAAGCATATGATCCTGCCTGCAAGGCACAGATGAATTTATGATGCTTTCCATCTTACTCCCAGCTTACAAGTCACTGGTAGCAGCTGTACCAAGTTTTATTTCACTGGGAACATCATTTGTCCTGAGAGCATGTCTACACATCAGCATTTGGGAAAGTTAAGGTTCCTAACTAAAGGTGTGAGGTCAATGAATGCACGATTTCAGAGTTGAATGCTCCCATTCAGAAGTCAAGTTTGCTGTACAACAAAGTAAAGACATTTCCTTCTGAAGAAAGATATTTCATGTCAAGTTCATGCATGTGCTTCACACCTTTAGTCTAAACTGCCAAGCAGACAAGTCCTGAGATGCACTTTCTCACAAAGAGTGGCTTCCAAAAAGTTCATTTGCTTTAAATAACCATGGCTTTATGCCATAAACCCAGCTGAGCCAAAAGTTTATCACATTGGTCAGCTCATTGGTTTGGCACTACATGCCATCCTAGCAGGATGTGACAGTGTGCCAGGTGTTTGTGTGCCCTCCAGACATGTGAAGCAGAGTGAGAACTCATTTCTCTCTAGCAAACCAGCAGCAGGATAAAGGACCTTTTGAGGAAAATGTCCCTTCTTAGTAATGACAGACAAATTTGTCATTACTAAGCAGCCCAAACCATCACCAGGTGCTACCACTATGGGGTTTTTTCACCTTGGAATGTTCTGAAGCAGCACCATTTCCCAGTAACACATCACCAGTCTGTCTGTCTGACACATGCTGAGCGGGTCTTTGACAACAGCTTGTCTAGAACTGAATTCTGCCTGAGCACTTTCCACTCTGCCTGGAAGCCACAAGGTATTTTAACACATCTACACCTGACACACATGCCCAGCTCTTCTGGAAAGAACACAGATATCCACATGCTTGGGCAACCACTGAACCAACAAGCTCTGCAGAAGCTTGCTAGGTCTAGCCTAGAGTGCTGCAGGATGTGTATGAGGCTGGCTCACATATCCTGGCAAAAGGTGAAGCACACAGATTTCAGTGCCATAGTAAGGAAATAACTGCAGTAAAAGAAAGGCACAGGTTAGGTAGTGCTGAAAGAGTGATTCTCTGTGCTGTCTGCAACTGATACCTGATACAGACATGGGGAAATGGCTCTCAGTCCAGTTCTCTGGAGACTCCTAAAGATTTAAGGGCAATTCGGGTTGGAACACACTGCTCAGAGGCCTGGAAGGCATGCCAGAAATCATAAATCACCCTCAAATTGTCAGGGTCAGTGGCAGTAGCACAGATAAGTAATCTGATTTTCTTTGCTTCAAACCTCATTAGCACAAGTATTTACAATGCATAGGTTAAGCCCCTCTTAATACTCCACAGGAGACTCCTGTATTTCTGAGTCACTGATAAACAAGAGAAACCATAGAAGAAACAAAGTACCTATAAACAGATGCAGACTTTGATTTGAGAGGCTGTCAGATAAAACCAACACTGACACACCCTTAATTCTCTTCTACGAAACCCTTGTTTCTTTTACCTGCCAGGATTTTCCTGCAGAATTCACTGTTGATGACAATAATCTATTAAAATATCCACAACTCGATTTTCTACATGTAGGAGTGCTCTCTAGTAGAAGGGCAGTCCATACCCTGGCATGTGCCAGTGTTTGGTGTGACAAACACACTTCAGCACCAGCAGCTTGCCTTCTTCAGAAAATCTGCTGCCTAATTGATCAGGCAGTAGATAAAACAGCAGAACCTTCTGACTTGCTTGTTAATCCTCAGGTGAACAACTTTATTCCTCCTGTTCCTTCATGCTACAGCCCTGAAGGCATGTTCAGGTCACCTGTGGCTGCCTCCCTGTTCTTCCTTTGAGGTGACTTACCTTGGGTTCAGCATGAATTAGCCCAGGACTGCAATTTCACAAGGTGTGAACAATCAGAACTTTCATCCTTACTCCCTCTCCCAAAGATCACCTGATTGAATTAAACCTTGATTTGTTGCAGCACCCTTTTCCCCCAGGCTGGGGGTTGTGCTGGCTTCCTCTGCTTGGAAGGAACAGAGATCCCTGCAGGCTTCCTTCCAGCCATGGGTCACAAAGCAGCAGGATAAACAGTCTAGGTGGTCACAGATGTGAAAGCCAGGGTGTCTTCTGAACAGTTGTAGGGACAGAGGAGTAACACAGACAGGAAAATCAAACCCCTTCCTTAGGTATAAAGGCCTTCTGAACACACAGTGAATCTCAAAAAGTCATCTATAGCTAAGACCCAGGATTTCACAAAGCTGAGAAACCAACACTCAACAAAAACTAAGCCCAAGTGCTCCTGACTCAGAGATGCTTGCTCTGAATTAGGCAGCATTTAGTAAGAATCTTAAATTAAATTAGCAGCATTTAGTAAGAATCTTAATTTAGGTGGCTGCCCAAGGCATCATCTATCCATAATACAAGAGATCCAAACACTGAAGTGTTGCTGAAGTGATCATCAATTCTGGATCACAGAACAGTTATTCTTTGCCAAAATGTAAAAAACAGACCTGAGGTCAGATTTCATTAAATCTCCTTCTGGTTCAACCACTATAAAAAAAAATCAATCTACAGCAATAGTAACCCTCTGTTCTGAACTCATTTTGTCTCCCTTCCACACTGCAGCTCCCTATTAGAAATTTGTTACATTAACAGCCATAGTGGGGAAGAGCAAGTTGCTCTATTAATATAAGTGATGACCACTACTTTTTAAGTTGTCCTTAAAAAAAGTGAAGTGCAGGGCCACACAAGTACCACTGAAAGTATCAGCTTGGTTAAGCACAACCTAAACTTAGTGCAATACTTTCCAACAGAGCCTAAAAATAGGAACACCAAGATTTTGTGGCAATACAGGAGGAGAGGCTAACACAGTATTTCAGGAAATAAGTCACTGCCATTTGACATAATCCTGAAAGGAAGAAATAGAGCTCCAGTGATTGATCTCCCTACAGAAAGCAAAGTTGGGACTATAAGGAAAGACTCAGCCCATGACAATGCGGAGCTGGTGCCAAATTTCTCCTGTGACCAGGAAGATGTTCAGCATTAACATACCTGGGAAAGGGAATTTCTTCCAATAAAGTGGGACTGCAACTCTCAGTTTGTTAGGACTGAGCTCGAGTTGGGGACTGCAGAATGAAGCAAAAAAAGGCTTATCCAGAAGGAAAAGCAAACAAAACTACCAGAGGGGTGAAGGAAAGCCTGGCAATAAAGACAGGCATGTCCCTGCCTAAAACTTCTACATGTATATGGCTCAGCACACCTTCTGCAGCCATGCTCACTTCCTCTGGGACATGCTCCTCGAGGTTTGTTATCCCATCTGGTGTGAACAGTGAGCACAGAAAAGCAGCAGAGACATCCTCTGGCAGCACATCTGATGGAGCAAAGCACACCACCACCCAACCCTTAAAAAGTCCTTTTTTGTCACCAAAAATTGCAAATTTCCTTCACACCAAGGTCACTTCATTGGTTTCAGTTTACAGTGGAGATTATGAAGACTTTTAGTCAGGAGTTAGCAGCTTCCAAACCTCCTAACATACACCTGTGTTAAATTCCTGTCTTCTAGCCAAGCAGCAATATGGAACAAGGTGAATCCAGGCAGGCACAAGACTTCCTGAATTTTTAGCAATGTTTTCAGGTTACTGTTTGCCCCTGTCAGAAAGACTTGGCTTCCCAACTAGTACTTGGATTACTTTGCCAAAAAAACATGCAGGTACTGAGGCTGCACTTCTTTCAACACCTGATGCATCAAACAGGTATCAAGGCACATATGCAAGAACCACTTCCACAGTTCTCTGTAGGACTCAAAGAAATATGTGTTCTTAGGTAGCTGAAGACTATCACTGACTGTCAGGCCATTCCTTTTGTGCATGCTCTGCACCCTGCACAGTCTGTTCTCCAGAGGGTCTATATTCATGCTCTTTCCTTCCAGAAGTTCTCTTGGACAAATTTACTTCTCTGTTCATCACAGGTAAAACAGAAGAAAAATGGCTTTTTCTCATATGGCAAATGTAATCATGGCTGGAGATGTGTGGATCCTAGAATTCACTAAAACCAGAGTGGACTGCTCCTCCTGGGTCACATGTTAGGAAGGCAGACACAGAAAATTTTCACAGTTCTGACTTTTTACCCAAGGACCTCAAAATCCACTAAGAATTGGCAGCATCCTCAACATGTCACAGATATTTAATAAATTTTTCTTTGGCTTTAGATCTCCATCTGTCCAGTACACACAGACAGGTCTGACCAGGATTTCACTGAGGTCCAAAAAGAAAGTGTGGGCTCAGAGTAGAGCTAATTAATCAGGAAAGCTGATGGAGTCTTGACAGAAATTGTATGTTGCCCATGTTTTTCAAAGTTTTTCAAAGGTCTAGGTAGAGAAGGCTTAAAAACACACTGATGTTTCATGCCACATTTAAATGTGTGCTTCTCTTCTGCACATATACATGACTCCAAGCATGGTTAATGAGTAATTACTTCACTCATGTTGGGAAAATTGTGACAAAATGAACAAACAGCTGGGGGATAAGATGTAGTGCAAAGTTATTATGGCCTGCAGTTAAAAGCAGACTTCAAAGGAGGCAGCATGGTTCAGGTGTTAGATGGGCAGCAAAAAAGAAAACAGAAAGAGCAGGTGAGGACGTCTTCACCAGGCTCTGACAAAAGGAGCAAAAACCACTTGCCACTCCTTGCTTTTTCCAGGCCTGGACTGAAGAATAGACAAGCCCAAACCATTGCAACCACTTAGATAATCCATTCCTTTCTTAATCCAAATCTCAGGTTTTGCCTATCTATTGGGAATCTGGGGGCTTTTTACACCTTTTTTGGTGTAGTGATTTTTGTAGTAGTAAAACCACTGATTTAGTCAACAGATCAGTGCAAAGGTGATGCACAGGCTAGAGAGCTTGGTATCTCAACCAGCCTGGGAAGCACATCTCCGTTACAAGTGCCTTTATCAGCAGAATCCAAGTATTTTCCTACAACTCTCCTCAAACAAAAACCATCTTTGGTCTGAATAACCTCAGACTGCTGCATCTGGGCAGAATAAAACTTTCAGGGGAGCCTTCATGTGGCCCTTGACAAAACCTTGTCATATTCGTAGAGATAACAGACTGTGTTTGAGGCAGGACACAAAGTGAAACAAGGCATCACTAATGCTTTTATTGTAACACGAGAAGTTAAGGCACTTGGAAAATATTTGTGGTATGGCACCCAGAAGCATGAAGGTCTTAAATTTCGTTTACATAAAGCGCGCCATTTCAGTTGTAAGAATATAGTTCTATATCCTTACTACCTGCTAATGCACAGATCCACTTCTTAGGCTCAAAGGTGCCTGGAGCTGGAAGAAGCGACTTCCAGCTCGGGAACTGTGAGTGTCTCCCCGTCAGCAGTCCCTCACTCCCGGTTCCCCCGCCCGGATCCCGTTCTCTGCCCGGCCCCCCCTTTGCCCCACAATTCCCGGTTCCCAGTTCCCTCAGGCTGTCCCTAGGTCCCCGTTTCCACCCCTACGCCCCGTCTCCCATCCCTCGGTCCCTCCTCAGCTCCCTTTGCTCCCCATTCCCGGTTCCTCAAGCCTCCATTTCCCGCTCCATCCCGAGCTCCTGTTTGCCTCCCGATCTTGTTTCCCGCTGGCTCCAGTTCCCTCCAGCGCTCACTTTCCACCCAGTTACCGGGGCTACCCCTTTTCCCCGTTCCCGCTCCCGTGCCCGGTTCCCGGTTCCCTTTCCCCGTTCCCTCACAGGCGGCGCCGGGCGGCCGGCAGGGGGCGCTGTGCGCCCGCGAACGCCGCCCGCCTTCCCTCATGCCCTGCTCCGGCTTTGGGGACATCCCGGCGTTCCCAGCGTGTCCCCAGCCCTCAGGACGGACACCCCGGCGTTCCCAGCGTGTCCCCAGCCCTCAGGATGCACACCCCGGCATTCCCAGCGTGTCCCCAGCTCTCGGGATGGACACCCAGGCGTTCCCGGTCCCGGGACGGACACGCCGGTGTTTCCAGCCCTCAGGGTACGTTTTTTTTTTTTTGCTCTTACATCAGTATGTGATGCTCAGCACGGGCATCACCTCTGCGAGCTGGGCAGAGTTGATAGTGCACGAGAAGCGAGGTCATGCTTAGCCACAGAACTTGGGTGGGAGAAGTATTTTGAAAGCAGCTTCTGTTCAGGGACTGGCTGTAGTGGAAACTGTTGGCATTCTCAGTGGAATATGCAGTGGGAAATTCAATAGCAGTGATAAAAAGGCAAGGTGATGGATGAAAACTTTCATGAAAATAAGTGCATTTATTTTAACTTTTGGCCTTCTCAGCAAGTTTTCGTTCATCAGCTTCCAAATGCTGATATTGCTTGGTGCCTCTGACATCAGCAAGTTTCAGGTATCTTTCTCAGTTTCTTCAGCTGTGTTAATCTCTACAGGCTTTTCCTGAGTTTCCATTGCGGTTTCTTCAGAGTATCTTGGATGAACTGTGCTCTGAGTTTCTTCAGCTGAGTTAGTTTCCTCAGGGTTTTCCTGAGTTACCTGTCCGGTATCTTCCGAGTTTTTTCGACGACCTGTGCTCTGAGTTTCTTCAGGTGAGTTAAACTCCACATGCTTTTCCCGAGTTACCCATCTGATATCTTCACAGTATCTTGGGCGAATTGTGCTTATAGCTGTGAAAAACAAGGTTTTCAGAATTGAATTGAAAAACACGTTCTGAAGAAAGGAGGTTCCAGACGCTATGAGCCACTCCCGGGAAGTCTGGTAGCCATAGGACAAGCCGTAGAGCACGATGAAGAAGGATGAGAGCACGGTTATGGTCAGAACCAGGGCCCAGGCCACAGGGACACACCACCAACACAGCAAGGGCTCACTCTCCGGGATCTTGCGGAGCTGCCTGATGGTCGTGCTTAGTCTCCTTACTTTGGACAAGATGCTCCCTTCTAGGACATTGGAACCTGGCTTCTGGGACTTATTATCCATCTCAGGGGAACTCTCAGGTGTCGTCTCCTCCTGTGTGTCAATTACATTTGCATCTTTTTCAGATATTATGCAATTATTCCAGTACCTAGAATCTACCTTTGGGTACATCTTAGTCACAACAGGAGGAGGATCCTTCTGGGAATACTTAAATAAGACAATTATTAACATTTCCACAGGGAGGGTAAGCAAAGCACATTCAATTCCTACTGCTATTGATCTCGCATACCTCAGGTATATTGGAGCTTCGTCATCCTTTTCAGCATTAAAGAACATAATGTTAACAAGCATAGTGAATAACAGCACTGCTAAAAATGTACACAACCTTTGGAACCTGGTGAAAGCCCCAGCGTTAACAGGAGCAAAAACTGAGATCCACAGATGGTACTCTGTCAGTCTCCTGTTAAAATGAATAAGGAAATAGTCAGCTTTGGGTAGAGGTGTCTGGGGGTCTGTGACAGAAAATTTCAAGGCTCGTGAGGGATGGTTCTTGTCAAGGGAAAGCCATTTTCTGCACAGAAAGAACCAGACCTTCCTGGTGGACATGTCCTCAACTTCAGCTCTGCTTAAGAACCAGGTTGAAGATTTGCCATCGTTATTGAGCCTGATCTTGAAGGAACTAATATCTCCCAATTTTTTTTTAGTAGTTATCAGAAAGCAGTCAATGTTTCCCCGTTGGAAAGCTGGAGAAGGCCGGTGCCACAAACAACGGAATTTACTCCTGCCGTGCTGGCCGATGAGCTGCAGGAAAACCTCTGCTTTGGTCCCAGCATTACAGCGACTGCCTGTGTACAGAGTGACCAAAAAGCTCCCATCATCAGAGGCCTCATTGTCTGGCAGAACGATAATGTACTTGATCTGCCTCTCAGCCCTGTCTTTTCTTATAGCCCAGCAGCACAAAAGCAAGAAGATGACAAAAATACAGAGCAGCGTTATGAGGGTCAGTGGGTTTTTAGGTATGTCTGCTATCAGGTTTCTCCCCAGATCTATTGTGTTGGGAAGAACTATTACTTTGGCTGCCAGGAACCTGATGCTGGGTGCCGCAAGGGCTGTCACACTCCTGCGGTACCGCGTGGAGACACAGATACAGTGCACCTGCTCCCAGTTGGTCAGGGGACCAATCACACATGTCTCTTGGCTCCACTCGCTTTCAATCCCATTCAGAAACAGGCACTGGTCATTAAAAATGTATATGCTCACCATTTTCTGGTTTGGGTACCTTAAGATATAGTGTGTCTCCAAGATAACAGTGATGGTCTCAGCGCCTTCACCACTATTCTGCACTATGTTTTCCAGCAGGGACTTTGGGAGACAGACTATGTAGGGACCTTTAACGCTGCAGTCATCAATGAGTGTCTCATTTTCACTTGCAATTGTTTTCCTGTTGTGAAAAGCAATAAATGAGGCCACGGGCTGAGCGCCAGTAAGATTGGTACCTGTAAATATCAGCACCTTGAAAGTAACTTTTAATTTTGTCTTGATCTGGAAGTACATGCTCGTGGCAGTTTCATTGATCTCAAAAAGAAATCCTCCAGTTGTGTAAGTTTGTGTTTTATCGGGTCCCATTAGTAAATTAAAAGTTGCAACTCCACCTTTCCTGGCAAGAAAAATGTCTGCTCTTTCAGGCATGAATGGAATTAGATCCCCATCAGTCTTAGTCTCTGCCATTTTAAACCCCATGACCATTGATATAATATCTGATGTGTAAACTAACCATGGGAAGGGGCTCTCATCAAATTCAAAAACAGCAGTGGAAAACACAGTGTCCGGCGCCACTCCTGAAACGTTTCCTTTTCTTATTATTGGATAAAAACAATTGTGGCAGGTGTCTGTTTCAGGCAAACAGTTTGTAATGTTCCAGGCTTCATTTTTCTTCACAGTGATATTCCAGTGTCCTGTTTCTATTACAGTTTCTATGTCTTGAGGGACTTTTCCCCAGAAAACTATCTCTGTTACACCTTCCATGATGGAGAAAACATGTTGAATTCCATTTGCACTGACATTCTTGAGATGCAGAAGATCAGCTCTTAGGACATTGGCCAAGCATCTTAGTATTCCACTGGTCTGAATTTCTGCTCCCTCAGACCAATTGATCTGACTCCTCTGTCTCTTCAGAATTCCCGTTACTTCTGTCAGTTTCCCAATGGCAAGGTCTTGTGACCTAACATTCATTTTCTCAATTGACTCTGTGATTTCAGAAATAATAGCCACTACTTGGTTGATTTCCATGATGCTATTTACTGAAATATTCAAGGCTGCTTTAACCACAGTTTCCCGAAGGTGAGCCTGGGGGAGCTGGACAATTGGTGTGGTTTTAACGTAGTTTAAGAGTGAGGCCGCAAGATAAATCAAATAACCACCTCTAAGACGATCGCTGAGCTGCTGAGCAGATGTGGACACGCTTAAATGGCTTGCTGAATCCAGCAGGTCATGAAACTCACGTACAAGGGGTTGAGTATTGTGTGGCTTCCTCACATAGGCACGTAAACTCACCTGGGTAAAAGCCCTGAATGCATCATGGACTTGAACATGAAGTATCACACGGTACCAACGAGAGGGCATTCCAAGTGGGAGAAAAGATGGAGGAGTTTTAGGCTCAGAACCAAAGTACAGAATTGTGCCAAATGTGTTTTCCACCACAGAACTTACTGTGGTGGTTTGGGGTACGTTGGAAGCTACTATCACTTTATATGTCAGAGGTAAATGGCTGTCAGAAAATCCTCTACACTTAACAACAAATTTTGTCTGAAAGGCAAACCCGTAGCGGGGTCTGATGTTACACCTGCCAGCCTTAGGTGGAGTGTTTACTGCAAAGGCTTTTCTGAAGGATGCAGACCTACCATCCCAGGTAGTTACGCTTAAGTGAAGTACGTAGGTTGGATATTCAGGCTTCATGAAAGTCAGAGCATGTATAGACAGGTAAGCCCCAAACCTCCCCGTTGATGTTTTAGAAGCCCAATCAAAATCAATTTCTTTAGAGGTGTCTGAAAAAAGGGTCCAGTAATATAGTGGCTTGTTGCTCGGTTTACAGTTTGAGCATTTTCCAGATAGGGCAAATCTCTCTGTTGGAATTAAACTGGCACCACAGTTTTCAATGCATTTAATATCCAGAATGAGTGGAGGGCCAGGATCTATTTCTATAACTTGATCAGCATAAGCCGTCCTTCTGCCCTTTTTAATCACCAGGCGAAAGTAGTATAAGGTGCTTCCTGGGAGGTATTCTGGTGGTATTGTTTGAATGGGACCTGAGGATGTTACCCATCTCAAATCCTTCTGCAATGGATGGCATCTGTTTTTCCATTTGAATCTCATGGTTTTATAGTCTTCAAAGTCTTTAGTGCAGTACCAAGTAAATATCATTGGTCCTTGCGCTGCATCAGGATCAGAGGATCCAGAACCATCAAGAGTCCATCTGTCAGAAAATTTCACTGTGCGGACCGAGCCTCCTGAGATATTTGCCACTAGATCAGCTCTCTCAACCTGAACATAAACCATATCATGGGCCTTGAGGACTGTTGAGGTCTTAATTAGGATTACCTCAGCAGTGAAATAAAACAGATACAACCCATAATCTAAACTATTAGCGGCAACAGTTAAATGTATCATTCTCACGCCAAACATGCTAGAAGTGTCTACTGGGTTTGACCAGTCCGGGTCAGATTTTGTGTCCGTAGCAGGATAGACTTGCCATTGAGGCTTGATAGATATGCCAGTGTCGCACTCTACGTCCAACCTGACAAAGAGGAAAAATTCTAATGCCCTTTTCTTGTACAAGATATTGGAATTGGGAGTAGGTCTCTGAATCCAACACCTGACTATCCTACAGTTTTTTTGCGCACAAACCACTGGTGCTTCTATGGTTTTTGCAGTACGGTTGTTGACCCTGACACTTAAAAGAGCCGGTATAGGTGCACTGCTGGTGCAGTTCACTTTTGCCACAAACCCCGTGTATTTCTCTGCATCAAAGGGTAAAGCAGAGCGACGGACAAAACGTGTGGCATTTTTTACGTGGTCATTGTATGTGTACGTGCTACTCTGGACAATATGGTCTTTTTTTGTGCCAAAAAGCTGCAGATAGAAGGTCCACTCACACTGTAGCATCGGATGTTGGGTAGGGATAAACCACACTAAATAACTAAAGTTCTGCAGAACAGAAGGACGGGCACTGCTGAAAACGTGGACGTCAAGGTCTCTTTCTGCCAGTGACCTAATCAAAGCCCTCTTCTGATTCATATAAAGGTACATTTTGAACTTGTACCACTGTAAGGCCAGAAACTCTATGGTGAGTAAGTAGGAGAGCTCCTTGTATTGGTAGAACACAGTGTGTGTGTTAGGACGATCTGTGGAAAAAGTGCTGTTGTTGTCTTTAGATGTGTAAAATGTTCCCTGGTTGTACCTGAAAACGTAAGTGCTGCTGTTGGTCTTCCCTGGACAAAGGTTGACATGTATGGGAGTTTCTTTGCCAGCAGTTAAGCTCAGGGTACCATTGAGCAGATGCAGTTCCCCCATCAATTCCTCAAACCTCTTTCCATCAACATGGAAGTAAACGCTGGCCACCACCATCTCATCCAGGCTCTGAGGTGTAGAAATGGCACAGAAGTTGCTTGGCAGTGTAAATGAACTGTAGGAGCACAGCCACCCTCCTACAGCCTGTGTGTCCACCAGTCTGTAGGCAAGTGTATTCAGGCTAAGGGGCTGAAGCCACCAGGACAAGCTAAGGGGCTGCTGAGGAACACTGAGGAGCTTGGAGCTGACACTGAGGACATGCACCAAGTCAGGCTCCACCTTGAGAGAGAGGTTGAAGCTTATGTGGGGCATCTGCTCAATACTGACCACAGCAACGTGGATCCCGGGGTGCCTGTAGCGCACAGTCAAGCGGTAGCTGTAGTAGGTGGCACAGGTCTGTTCCAACTCAACTGTTGGATAGACAGCAGGTGATGTTGTGTCCTGGTGCTCACTGCTGGGAAGGAGAAGGCTCGAGGGGACACCACCCCGGCTGCTGAAGCGGTACTGCCAGGCAGCGTTCTTGAGGCGTGCACACCAGCCCAGCTCCACGGGCTGCCACGCTTGGATAACGCGTGTCTGCGGCCAAAGCACGAACAGCCGCATATCCTGCTCCGCGATCTCGACGCTCACGTTGCGGTGAAAGCACTCGGGCGCAGCGCAGGAGGCAGACCAGCACTGCACTGTAACAAGGCTGGAGGCCCCGGGCGAGGGAGCTTCTGTCTGCAGTACCACCCGGCCTGACCAGCGTGAGATGTTCCTCAGAAAGGCCGCGTTCAGGTACCAGAGGCAGCAAGGTGGGGATGGCGGCTGGCCCTCCTCCTCCTCCTCTACCTCCAGCCCTGCTCCTGGGGCGGGCTGGTAATGCAGGGTCACGGTGCTGTTCCACAGGCACGACACCCTGTGCTGGTTGTCCTGCCGCTGGAAGACTTGGCCGTGAGGGCCCGGGCAGCTGACCCGTAGGGGTGACGGCTGGAGACGGACAGGGGACGCCACCGAGCCCCGGCGGCAGCAGGCGAGCAGCTGCATGAGGAGGAGGAGGAGGAGGAGCGCGGCCATCGCGGCCGGAGGGGACGGGGCGGAGGACGCGTGGCCTGCCGGGGCCGCTCGTTGGGGTGGCCCAACGGCTGGGACAGCAGCCCGAGGGCACCACAGCCTCCTCCGCAGGGCAGCTGGTGAGAACGCTATTTAACCTCGGACACCGGGCCCGGCCGGGCCGGAAGAAGGAACAAAGATTTAGGGGTCAATAATCGGCACCGAGCTGTGGCCTGCGTCCGTCAGCGACGGCGCGGGGGCTCCGCGCGCACCCGGCACGCACCGCCCGCCGCTCGCGCCGCTGGCGGCCCCGCCCCCGCCGCGTCGGAGCGGCGAGATTGCCCAGGGACCATGGCTGCGCTGAGGGACTGCAAGGTGAGGGCAGGGCTGGGGACTGCGGGGGGACCATGGCTGCGCTGAGGGGCTGCGGGGTGAGGGCAGCGCTGAGGGACTGCGGGGGGGCTGCGGGGTGAGGGCAGCGCTGGGGGCTGCGGGGGAAAGCACCGCTGAGGCGCCGAGTCAGCGCGGCTCGGTCCTGCCCGTGCCCTGCGCCCACGGGCGGCGGGGCCTCCGTGGGGTCCCGGAGGCTGCCGGCGGGCTTTGGGCTGTGGCGGGCGGGGAGCTGAGGCTGGAGCTCAGCCTCGTACACTCGGGTGTGTTTCGGAGGAGGGAAGCTGCTGTTGGGATCTGGAAAAGGACTTCCCCTTCACCCGTCTCTTCTACCGGGGAAGCAGAGGCATGTGTGAGCATTTCTGGGTCTTGTTCCCACGGCACCCACCTGTCCCCTCCGTGGGCCTCAGAAGCAGGTCAGGCCTTCGATTAACTCTAAATCAGCCACGGGTCAAAGGGTGCAACCTGCGGGAGCTGCTTACTGATTAAGTAATTTGAATGCTCTCTTTCTGATAAACTCCTTTTATGGTTGTGTTTTGGTTAATTAGGGCAGTGGCAGGTTAAAACAAAGTCTCGAAGATTGCGTGAGACAGGTGCGTGACTGACAGAGCTTTGGGGATCTGTCACGCAAGGAGTTCAGCAGGTGCCGGCTGCAGCCCACGGAGAGCACAATTCTCAGAGACAGCTAAGATTCTAGCAGAGGAGAAAATACAAATAAACAGTCACCAGATCTCATGACTGAACTCTAATCTTAGAGCAGGGGAAAGGGCAAGGCTTTGGTCTCACCAAGAAGCAGTGAGGAGAGCAAAGGCCATGACTCTCGGAGTTAGAGAGAGGGCTGTGGGAGATCAGTATAACAGAACCCAAAGGCAGCCTCTGTGGGAAGGGGAACTGATGAGCCTTACAGACTCTTGAGGCTGAGTTTTGCCCACTCACATTCCCTCCTGGATTTCTTCAGTAACAGTCGGATACCTCACTAGAGAGAAGCCCCAGGACCTGAGTGTCCCGAGTATTCTGGGCAGGACCCCTTATGTATGTCCTAGGGGACAAGGGGTGCTGCCTTTTCTGTGGTCCCAGTAATTCTTTAGCTCTCAGTTGGCAATGACAGATAAGGCTTGGAGCACATCTTTTACATCTCTTAGGAGCCAGAAGCTGCTGTGGGGTGGTTCTGCCCTGTAGCCCATTGTCCAGATGTGCTGGTAGTGGCACAGAGCAGTGGCATCCCTGGTGTGACAACAGTCTTGCTGCCATTCTTCTGTTGCCAGAGTGGGAGTTTTCCAGTGAGGAGTGAGTCAGGTGGGCTGCAGCCATAGCAGGACAGAGGCTTTCCAGAGGGGCTGGAAATAGCACATAGCTCAGCTAGACCAGCACTGTCCTTAGAGATAGAGGCAGACACATTTTCCACTAACCCTTGTTCAGCTGGTTTGTTTTGGTGCTCACACACTTCTCCATTTTTGTGAATCTGCATCAAGTCCCCTCAGAATGGGACATCATTTTCTGCTTGGCAAGCACCTCAGGCTGTTGGGTAAAACAGTGAAACAGGCAGTGATGCAGAGTCCTGCTCCAAACAAAGCTTGGTTTTGATGACTGATGCTGAGGGTGGCTCCTGGCCTACTTTGCAGGGCACCATGGAAGACAGCCAGTAAGCAGCAGGCCTAACCTTGCTACCTGCTTGGCTTTTCTCTTTATTCTTTTTCTGGATGACAAATGACATAGAGAATAAAAATTTTCAGCTCCTTTGAGGTTGCTGAATAGAGCTTAAGGATTAACTGGCAAAAAGAGATAACGGGATATATATATATATATATATATATATATATATATATATATATAAAAGATAAAGGTTTATATAGGTATATATAAACATACAAAGATATATTTATAAAAAAATAAATATATATAAAGATAAAGGTTTAAAGGTATGCACACAGGATTATAAACATGGCTGGAACCAGTGGAGAAACAGAGAAACAGATAAGAAGGACTGCAGTGGTTTTTTGGCAACTTATGTAACACAGAAAGAGCAGCACATGTCCAAAGAAAAAGTTCAAGGAAAGGTCACCTTTAATATCGAAGCATTCAGTGAATACAACCACCAGAGACCCCTTTTTATGACTCTCCAGGGCTAGAAAAGAACTTCCAATAGGAGGCAGATGCATGAAAATTCATTCTAGGAATCAGTTCTGTGTATTAGATAAGAAGCATGTATTAATAAATATGTATGATTATGATGGATAAAGGAAGAGCTTGTTGCAAAGTCTCACCACACCCACAGAACAAAGAGATAACAAATGCTTGCTTCCTAGTGCTTCAAATTGTGTTAGGAAGTTTATTCCAGCCTGTTTCAGTGTCATGGATATAGTATGAATTGTAAAGAAAATATGTAATTTTAGATTCAGGTCTAGTCTTTCAGGCATGTAATTTGAAGACTCAATTGCTTTAGCTGTTGGAATGTGAGCCTTTAATCCAATCACAGTGGGAAAGCTTTAGGATATATTAACAAAGTTGTCTTTGCCTGGTTACTTAAAAATTTTGACAGATTATTATAGCTAGGAAATGCTTTAAAGTGTAAAATGAGAAGAGCTGAATTCTTGCAGCATCAGGAAGGACTAAGCCCCATTAGGAGAAGTCTGAATTAGCTTGGCCCAGGTCTGTTTTTATAGTAGTTATCTATCCTCCATATTCTGTGTACTGCATTAAAGTAATGCTGGAGTGATTGGGGCAGCTTCTCAAATGAACTCTGCTCACTTGCCAGCAGCCAGCCAGGAGATGTTGTGCCTCAGTCATGTTATCTTGCTAGAAACTGGCAGCCCAATTCTGTTTTGCTTTTTAGCTTTATCCATTTGCCATGTTCCTGTTGTTGTTAGGCTTGTGTATGAATGTGATCCAAATTTTCAGTTGGTTAACTCCAGAGACTGAGTGGATTTGCTCTGCCAGGCTGTTTGGTCTGCAAGTTGATTCTGAGGAACATTATTGTTTGAAGAAGATTACAGATTCATAGATTATAGGAGAACAGGGTTTTATTTTACCATGTCTCTGCTTCACACAAGCTGTGCCTGTAGCAGAGGAACTCACCAGCAGCTCTAATGAGTTCAGAATGGTGCTGTCATTATGGGCTGGGCAACCCATCGAGATTTTCTGGTACACTTGGGAATTGTTGGCTTCTTTAGCTCCAACTAATTGAGTGTTAATGTAACTGCAACTGAACAAAAGGTTTGTTTCTGCCTCACACTGTACTTCCAGCTTTTCTTTTTAGAAGTGCACAGCTGATGAAAATACCAGAACAGCATCAATGTGAACATCTGGCAGTGTCAGGAAGATGAGGGTGTAACAGGAGCACGTTTGTGTTTGTTTGTTGTGCAGGCCTGGCAGGATGCTGGACTTGTCCTGTCCACGAGCAGCAATGAAGCCTGTAAGCTCTTTGATGCTGTGCTCACACAGGTATGACTGAAAATGGGATTTGAAGGGATTCATGCATGGAACACTCTTTACTGCAGCTGATATTTAAATTCCTTATCAGCTGGGAGAGCCTCAAAATGAGGCCAGCACAGGAGTTCAGCCTTTAGCTGGCTGCAGGAAACCCTTTTAGCAGAGGGCTGCACCAGGTGCTGCAGCCGTGGTGAAACCTCAGCCAGTGAGCTCATTCCACTTGATACCAACAAATCAGCCCAAAACCCTGCAGAGCTCCAGGGTAATAGGTTCTGCTGGTGACTGAATTAAATTAAACCCCAGTTTTTCTATTTTTATACTACATTAAACCTTCCCAAATGCAACATTTGTCTTTTAGTCATTTGCCCTGCTTTTGAATTTTGAGTGTCGGTGAGAACAAAAAGAAAAAATCCTCCTTACCATAGAGGATTTCTCCACCCTGTCTTGCTCTGTCTCTCTTACAGTATGCAACTTGGACCAATAATGAGAGCCTTGGAGGTATTGAAGGATGTCTCTCCAAGCTAAAAGCAGCAGATCCAAACTTTAGTGAGTATAACCTTTGATTCTGAGCATGGAAAGTGCTGGGTTAATTAATGCTTGTTGTCTTGGTATTTAACTGACTTGGTTGATGCAAGGGCAAGGTGATAATTTATGGAATTTTGTAAAACTTCCTCAAACTGTAGAGCAGGCAGAATGCTTTTATGTGATGTTTTTTTCTTTTCATTTCACCCAATATTTGAGTGGCTGTCATGAAAACCTTCTGAGAACTTTAGGCTTGGGAGGCTTCCTGGACCCCTGTGTCCACAAGTCAGTTTTATTGAAAGTGCTCAGCTCCTGTGGTGTTTGTGGAGCTGAAGGCTGTGCTGTGGGCTCAGCTGGTGCTGTGCTGTTTCCTGCAGCCATGGGACACGTCCTTGCCAATGGCTTAGAGCTGATTGGCACTGGAAGGAGCGTGAGGCTCGACAGGGAGCTGGGCAGCGCCGTCACAGCCATGGTGGCACTTTCCAAGGCACAGCCGCTGACAGAGAGGGAGAGGCTCCATGTGTCAGCGCTGGACGTGTTTGCCAGGGGGTGAGTCCTGTGCCACCCTGCTCAGGGCACTGGGAACAGTTCCTGTGTCTGCTGCAGGCAGAACTGAAGGCTGGCAGTGCTGGTGTGTCATGGTAGCTGACATCTAGCAAAGGATCAGGGTGAGATGTCACAGATTGTCCCTGAATTTCTCTCTCCACCCCAAGTGCCATGTCTAGCTGGGGAGCAGCACTGTGCTCTATTGCCACCACTTCCTAGCATTGAGCACTCCAAGTTTAAAATGTGCCACAGATCCATCAGTTTAGAATTAGGAAATGAAGTATTTGGCTACATCAGGGTCCAGACTCAGATGCACAGACAGAAAATTACAGGCTTCTCTCTCTTGTCTCCCTGTCAAAACCTATTTCCTTGTAAAACAGGGAGGTAAGAGTGTCACGCTGTGTGCTGTAGAGGCACACTGCTTCATTCCATATGATAAATCTGTATGAACTGCAGAACATATGGGCTAATGATTCACCTTCATTATTTGTTTGCCAAACAATTGGGCAAGCATGGGTTTGCCTCACATCTCAGCAGAGGAAATGAGTAAGCTACTGAGGCCCTGCCACTGGGTTTGATTCCCACAAAAGGAGAGGGAAGAAAGTTCCATTAATTATGGTGGGTCCTTCTAGGAACTATTCAGCCCTGGAGGAAAAGTTTTAGATTTATGGTTTAAGCTTGTTTCATTTTCCTTGTGTGTTACAGTGATTTGGTGTAACCCAGCACGATTTCTTTCATAAGATTTCTCAGAAGGTGCCAAATGAAGATAATCCTATTATTATCTTAGAAAAGACTAAAGGATTCCTTCAAGGAAGACAATAAATCATTTGGTGCTGAATTTTCTATTTTTCAGCATAGTTTGAGTTCAGGACTAACAGTAGGGGCAGGCGTCTGTGCCTTCTTTGGTGATGGAAATAATTTTTTTATTTCTAGCCAACTTCCAAAAGCTTGTGAGCTATGGGAGCAGATTCTGCAGAGCCACCCCACTGACCTGCTGGCCCTCAAGTTTTCCCATGACACTTATTTCTACCTGGGGTACCAACGCCAGATGAGAGATTCTGTTGCCCGTGTTTATCCTTTCTGGACTCCTGATGTTCCTCTGAGCAGGTGAGTCATGCTTCACTTGGAAATTCCTCTTTACCTGGTGTTCAAGGACTATGTGGTTTTTAAGTTCAGATTTACAAGTTCAGGATCTTTTGGAAACAAGACATGCAGACAAAAATCAGGAGTCTAGAAGTTAATCAAACTTGACTATGGATAGAACATGTATTGAGTATCCCTCTTGACACTGTTGGTGAGGGATTTTTCCTAAGTGAGTGTCAAATATAACACATGGTATGTAATACATAGGATAAAATCATGTCCTTACCCAGAACAGTGGTAAAATTTCTTCATTTTTTCCAAAAAAATACTATTCATCTTGATCCATTAAATCAATAAGGTACACATAACATCCCTAATTTTTCTTTATTTTTATGGCTTAATAGGATGATTTACAACCAGTTTTAAAGGGCCACTTCATGTAAAAGTACCCTCCTGGTGTTTTGTGGGCACTGGGGAAAATGTAGATTACCTTGGAGATGCTCAGATAGCTTTGGTGACAGCAGTGTCTCACTTCTAGCCTTTTTGTTCTGCATCTTGCAGCTGTTATGGAGATCAGCAGCTGGTTCTGCAGCTGGTGATTCCATCTCATCCAGAGATGGAAATGTCCATTCTGATGTGCATCTTGTCACTGTTTGCCATACTGGTGTCTCAGGGTCACTCATTTCCCCTGAGAATTAGCTTGGTAGTTCTGTATCCTGTGAGCTTGAACCTTGTTGTAAATTGCTCTGCAAGGACTTTTTTGAGTTAAATGCTCTTTCTAGTGTGTTTTTTCAGTCCTGGACTAAACCTTGTGATAAATGGATGATGTGTTCTTCTCCCCCTTCTGTTAGCTATGTGAAGGGCTACTACTCCTTTGGACTGGTGGAAACAAACCTTTATGACCGTGCTGAGAAGGTTGCCCATGAGGTAAACTGCCTGCTGTTGGTGCTGAAAGGCTTGAGGATTCTCACACAGGGTGTTGGTTCCTGCCAGCTGGTGGTCAAAGCAGCAAAGAGACACAGCTCACATGGAAATGCTCACAGACCTTTGTGAGACTTGTTGATGACTCTTCTCACATCTCTGCCCTGTTGGGGTAAAAGGGTAACTAGAGGTCCAAGTGTGCCAGGAACCCACGTCTTAAGAGAGGAACCCACCTGCCGTGGCAAAAAGTCCAAATATGGACAACACTGGACAAAACCAGACCAGGGAAGAGCCTTTTTTTTTTATTGTTGGCACATCAGTCCCAGAACATTGTTACAATGGAGATAGATGTTAACAGCTTGCTGGTCTACAGGGAAATGTCCCAGAAGGTGGGGTAATACGGAAGGACATAAAATCATCTCAGTCTAGATTTCAGCCAATCACACAAAAACAAGACATATTGACAAGCCTTCTATCCAGTCTTATAAAACATACATAATGGTAGTTAAAACAAAGACTATTTCATAAGAGACAAAGAACAGAGCTTTATTCATGGTAACCTTCTAAAAATATACATTAAATAAACTTGTTGCCATCCTAAAGCCAATTCTACAGAGGCCTATTGTTATTTGTCACGTATGCTTTACTGCTTGGGAAACTTTTCTGCTTGTTTGGGAACCTTTTCTGATGTAATTGCAGATGCTAACAAACTCCAGACAAAGGCCTGTATGCCTTTTAACCATTTCCTAAAACCCCTCTACCTTTAGGGATTCCAACATGCCCCACCAAGGCAGTTTCATGGACTGCATTCCCCTCATTGCTTATGAGCATGCCCTGTCACATGGGGTCAGAACACCCCTATAAAATCCCCATATCAGCCACCTGCTGCTTCCCACATGTATAATTGCCTGTTTGCTCCTATTAAGGAATGTTGGATTGTTTTGACATAATCACTCCTGTTTGGCTTCCTGCTCCCTTTTGTTTTCCCAGATGCTTGTTCCTGGATTGTTGAACAATTAACTGTAACAATGTTCCTGGGGATCAGGATCAGGCAGCCTGTTTCCTTTCTATGAAGATAGTAATTACACTTTCTCCAGTGCTCAGGGTTATCCCTGTCCTCCAGGAGTCTCAGACACAATTAATCTCTGATGGGTGTTCTTGGCAAAACTTCTGGTACATCAAATTGCTGAAAGTGAAAACAGAGACTAAACCCTAAAATTTGACCTTTACTAGGTTCATGATAAACTTTGCAACATGCAAAAAGCCTAGTGGGAGTTTTGGACCAAGGAAGAGGAATTGGCCATTTTTGGAAAAGAAATAGTTATCTGCAAGGCACGATATCATGGAATATATTGTGCCTGCAGTTCTTTCATTGATGCATGTCTGTGAAATAGATGTCATTTCACAGTCATCATCTCAGCCTGTGTTTTAAAGTGTTTAGCAGGTGTTCATCTCCCTGCAGCAAATGCTGAGAAGTGAAGTCAGCCAAGAAACATTCTCTTCCTTTTCTGTCCAAATCAGACTTGTGGGCTGTGGTTAGTTGGGGTGGTACAAGGATGTACTTAACATGCAGCAAGTTAAAAGTAGTCTCTTGTTTCTAGATAAGCAGTGATAAATGTCTGTATTTGCAAGTTTGTAAGGCTCATTGTGTTTTCCTGTTTTTCTCTCACAGGCTTTGGCTATAAATCAGACAGATGCATGGTCTGTCCATACCATAGCTCATGTCAATGAAATGAAAGCTGAGGTGGAGAAAGGCTTAAAATTCATGAAGGAAACAGAAAAGAACTGGAAGGTAAATGTTTTTGTGGCATCTCTGAGGAAGCTATTTTTAGTTTTTCTTTAATTCCTGCAGCCAAGTTCTTGAGTCAGGCCTGCAGCCCTGTTACCATCAAGGCAGAGTTTGCATATAAATCCTCCTTTGAGGTGCTGCTACCCTCCATGCAGCTTTTAACCAAGAGGCAGGAGGAAGTGGCATGTCATGAGGGATGTGACTGTCCCTATTTGTGATCTGTTTGTGGTTATAAAACCAAAGTGACCACTGATTCTTTCATAAGCTTTTTACTTAGGCTGAAGTAAGCACAGTCATTTGAAGGACCTGGCTAAATCTCCTCATGGGACATCAGATGAGATGAAAAATGACACAGTCAAATCAGCTGTTTCAAAACACTAAAATACTTGTTTGCTTCTGGATGGGGAGGGGATTTTAAGAACAAAGAAAAGAGAAATTATGCTCTTATATATTTTCTAATGTACTAATTACTTTCTAGTGTGTCAGTTACCTTTATATATCCAACATGTTTGATACCATCTTTCAGAGAATTGAACAGGTTAATTAGTTTGTTATGTGGTCCTTTGCTGTAAATTAGGTTTTATTTTGTGTTTGATAGCATTTACCCAGTGATTAAGTCTGTTATATTGAGAGCTGAGAGCTGTGAGGTTTCCCTTTGCTGGAACCTACAAGAGTCTATTTTAGAGTCATCTGAGCTGACTGTCCCACCTCACACCAAGATGGGCAGTGGGACTAGAAAGCCTGGGTTTGTGCTTGTTTTATTTTTTAAGTTAAGCATTCAGATACTGGGCTTGGAAGTGCAGACAGAAAACTCATGCTTGAAGATCACACCAGAAAGCATTTTTTCTTTTAATATGTTAAAAGAAGTTTTAATGAAACAGTGATTGACAGTTTGGGTGATACCTTAAAAAGCCCAATCAGTGATTTTTGGATAATTTTTTTTTAACTCTTGGTTCTTCAAATAATTGCATGTCTCTATGATTCTTACCCTTTTATCTAAATAACCAAAAGAGTCTTACTCTTTTATCCAAAATCAAGTGCAAGCCCACTTGTTTCTAGCAGTTGAATCTTTTTTAGAACTCAAATTTAGCAGCAGGGAAAAGGTTTTGCTTTATTTATTCAGGTAATTCCATGATCTTGTTTGTATGACATTTGGAATGGCAGTATGATATTCAACTTGATATTATCAGTGTTTATGCCAAGCACATACCTGCTTCTGTTGCTTGGGTTTGGTTTATGATTTAATATTAAACAAGCAAAGATTACCAGAATGTTTATCTTAGAAGTCCTGACATTTATTGGGAACCTTTACCTTTGTGCTTCCTGAAAGTGCTTGTTACAGTTGTCAGTATGACAATAAAGATGATTTTTCCACTTGTGAGACCATTAAATTTAACTACAGAACCAAGAGAGAGTGGGAGGAGAGGGCTGAACCTTTCTGGTATTTTAATTTTCACCGAAGGATTATGGAATTACATTTGTCTGTTTTTAATGCATTCACAAAAATGAGCTGCAATTGCCTTGAGCTGCAGGCTGGGGAAGGGGATTTGAAGTTTTGGTGGCAGCTGGAAAGGACAGTGTGAAATTGGGGCAGTGCAGCAAAAATTCATCTCACCTGATGAGCTGCCAGTGTGTTTGGCACCTCTTGCAGCTTCTGTAGCCTGTAGTAAAACTTGTTTAAAAAGTGATTCCTCCTTGTGTGAGGTAGGTTCTAGATGGCTGGGATGAATAAAGCCTCCATATCCTCATCTCTCCTCTGTCTGGCCAGGTTATTTCAGACAAGGTGCCTAAATTTTAGATGAGACAAATCTTACTCTTCTTAGAGATGTGGATGAAATTTCTTTTTTAAAAGGGTGCTGAAGAAAGGTGAGTTCTGAGGCATCCAAGTGAAACTCTTATCTGAAAAATTATGTGGGGGGAACCTTAGGTTTGAGATGTTGCCCTGAATGGCTACAAGTGTACCAAATGAGAAAGTGTCCTGGCAGCTGATTTAAATTTCTTGTCTCTTTTGTGTCTCCTGAAGTACTCAGTCTTCCTGAAGGAGGAAACAGAAATCTGACTAGATAACTTGGAAAGGGGAGTTATTTTGTAAATAATTTTTTTCTCTCTCCAGAGCAGTGATATGCTTGCTTGCCATAATTACTGGCACTGGGCTTTATACTACATTGAAAAGGTATGAGATATTTTCATAAATGTGCTTTGTGGTCTAGATAAGTCATCTAAAGCTCTTTAAAAGGCAGAACTAACATTTACTTGGGGGGGTCAGCTATTTGAAGGGATGTTTTTATAAAATAGCACAAGTCTATATTTACAAAGGGGTATAGTTCTTTATTACTGTTATTTTGAGAATTTTAATTGCTTTGGTCAGCACTTTCAGGATCTTTCTATGAATGTTGAAATATTGCTGTGAGATTATTGCATGTTTGAAGATCCAATAGTCTCACTAATTACATTTAGCACAGTTATTTGATAGCAAGATGAACACAGATCTCTAATTTTGAGACAAAAATTAACAAAATTCTAAGCAAATTCAGCACTCATTTTCTGGCCCAAAAATTTGCTGACTATAAAAAAAGAGAGCATAAACTAAATTGGGTTGCCAATTTAATTATTGTTACTAATTCTTACTATTGAAAGCCTTTAGAAATGGTTGAAATTTTACCCAGCCTGTCAGAATTTCCTTGGATTTAATGCTTAGCACTTGTGGGTTCAGCTTAAGAGGGGGATAAATGTGGCATCCCTGAGAAGGCAGCATCCTTTGGCCAGAAGGAAGAGTAACACAGGAGGAACATAATTCTCAACAGGAGTCCAACAGTTTATTTATTTTGTCACTTCCTATCTACATAACTTTTTGAAGGCTACTTAAAACTGATTTTTTTCCCATCTCTTTGCATGCACCATGGGATGCACTGATTTTTGCAAACATCTGTGGAAGGAACATTAGAATGAGAGACAATACCTCCATGTTTCTCCTTCTTGCTCAGCTTGTGCCAGTATTGGTACTTCTTCTTAGATGGAACCTCAACATACTGATCATTTTGCCTATTAAATCCAGGTTTTTCTGCTTTGAATACCTCAAGGTTTCTTTGGCTTGGTTTGTTTTGATGAGGCAGTGCTGAGGAGCTGTTCTGGTGTCTGTTCATGTGTTTGTGTCTGGTTGCTGTGTCTGCACATTAACCCACAGTCCTCCTTTGCTTTTCCAGGGGGAATATGAAGCTGCTTTGACAATTTATGACAAGCATGTGAGTAGGGGCCTTTTTATCTTTACTGAGATCATGCAAGATCATGATGTGATGCTGATGTGTGCTTTCTTCCTGCTTCCTGTGAGACATTGAAACCTATCCCAGTGCATGATCTGTGTGTAAATATTGTTCACATCTGTTACCACAGTCTCTTAGGGAAACAGCTTCTCAGCACTTCTGGGGAAAAAGCCCCAAGGATTGAGTGTTACATAGTTTGAGTGCTTGAAAGAGCTACAGTGGTACTGATTTCCATTCTGTCCACGTTTCTTATTCATACCTTTCAAAGGTAAATTAGTCAAGTCACCTCTACAAAGAACTGGTTTTGCATGTTAGGTACAAAGTCAACTGGATTTCAAAAGAACCTTTGTAAATCAGCAGTATCAATTTAGATAACATAGCACATCTTTGTAAGGATTGTAAAAATACTGCAAGCATTAGGAAAGCTGCTGGGCAGATTTCTATCTGCTAACATTGATCCAGTGAAGTAATATTTGTGGCAGAATTTTGGAAAAATAACATACTGTGGTGACTCTCCATATTTACTGAGAAAAACAACACATGTAAACCATGTAAGTTTCTGTCATTGCAAATTCCTTTATTGAAGAAAAATGGAATTAGGACTATTACAAAACAAGTAATTTTGAATTAATAGAAGGATAAAATTAATTTAGTACTGTGAAAATAAGTTTGATAATCTGAGGAAGATTCCACTAATGCATCACTTGGTCAGCCTATGAGTACTTGTGATTACAGATTGCTCCTGTGTGCCTGGCAAGTGGAAGCATCCTGGATATAGTTGATAACTGTTCAATGCTGTACAGGCTTCATCTGGAAGGTAGGATATCCTCTGGCCATTCTTTTTTATCACTTTTTCCTTTTCTCTTCCCCTGCCATTCATGTTGGGGAAGTATTTCAATAAAATTACACAGCAAGTTCGATCAGTGTTTCAGAAGAAACTTGAGAGAAACATCAATGTGAAGTTCCTAATGTCCATAAGCTTTATTCTTCCCAGAAGTTTCAATTTTCCATGCCAGTGTGGCATAACAGCTCCAGTGCATAAGCCTCTAAAAACCCATAGCACTTTCTGGAGGTAAATTTCCAATTAGATCCTTTTTTTCCCTTTTGATCCTGATTGAAATAGTTATTATGGGCCTATCAGCCTCTGGCTTTTGTACTCCCCTCACTCAGTGGCATTTCCCCTTTTAAGTCAGTGTTTATACACTGGGGTTCATGGCAGGGACATGATGGGCAGCCAGTATTGCACACTGCTCTGCTAAAACACTAATGATGTATTGGGGTTTTTATTAAATCCTTCTTCTCCCTCTGCCTTGTGATTCCTACAGATGGCTCATGGTGAGCAGCATAAGCAATCTCATAATAAAGCCAGGAGCTCACACAATGCAGACTAAAATAATGCCCTTAAACTCCTGACAGTCGAGAAACTCTTGGCCCACATAGGGCAGGCTGCAGCTGAGCATTATTGCTGCATACATTCTGCTACAGCAGGAAATGTTGAGTTCAGTGGGAATGCATTTTATGCTGAGTGGCTGACAGGAATTGCAGAGTTTTACCTTCTCATGTGGCAATGTTATTGAGAGAAGTATTTTTTACTCTTAGGTGTAAAGCTTGGGGACAGGTGGAATGATCTGCTTGGGGTTACAAAGAAGCACACCAAGGATCACATTCTTCTGTTCAATGATGTGCACTACTTGATGTCTTTCCTTGGAGCCAAAGACCACAAAACTACTGAGGAGCTTTTAACAACTCTGCAGGAACTGGCCAGGTAAGCAATGGAATTCCTGCACTGGGCTCAGTGAAAAGCCCTCTGAACTTCAGGGCCGTGATGTCTCTGGCTTGCTGAAGCTCCAACATGCTCCTCCCTGCCTTAGCATGTCTTCAGTTAGGAGATCCAAATTATTATCTATTTATTCAGTTAATGTCTAGAGGGATTCCTTATGTTGTTGAGCAGAAATCTTTTGTGTTTGAGGTCATGGGCAGCACCTGAGCAGTTGCTGTCTGTTTCCTTTTAGTGGGGTCACACTAAGCTGTGTTACAGACAAGGAGTAAAGTGTATGAATAAGAACGTTCTACAAGATGTGTCAGCTGGCTGTGGTGGGTCTTTTCTGCTCTAATTTAAAAGGTTAATAAGAGAACATTAGTTGGTAGTGATATTCTAATGGCTACTCTTTGATGTGTTGTTAAGTCCATCTGCAGAATATTAGGTTTCAAGTACTACTAAAGTAATAAGCTAGAATATTTCACTTTCAAATTAAGTTATTTGAAAAAGTTACATATTCAAGTACTGCATCCAAACAATGAAGGTTTTGTGTTCCCTTAGGTATTAAATGACTGTGAATTACCTTGTTTATCTTTTTAAGGGGTTGATAAATAGATGCTTTAAATGCAATTTCTTCCCCCTACTAGACCCTTTTTTCCTCTGTTTAAACATCTGTTGGTTCCTTTGCCTTTAAAAAGAAGGAAGGAAGGAGAACCTGAAATTGTCCCTATTTGTTCCTATTTGTAGTTTTGAGGAATACTATAACTTTTAAGAATACTTATAAAAACAAATAACTTTCAAAGCAAGCCTAAATATGTCTCATTTAACTAAAGCAGAAAACAGCAAATATCTTTTGTAATTTATTCTATTATTTATATAAGTATGTCAGGATATATAAAGTATAGAAAACTATCCACCAGAGGCTTTAATGAACATGTGTTCATATAAGCTATTTATTCTTTTGCCCAGTGCTTTCTTTCACCTACTTTCAGCCTTAATAATACATGTGTACATTTTTAGCTGCAATTTGAAAAATTATAAAGCTTCATTTCATTATTTGAGAAAGCAGGCTGAAGGGACTGTATGAATGATTGGATTAATTTACATCTGACACAAATATGTAATATATAAATGATAGCCCAGAGGCGTTTTGTATGTGTTAAGAAAGCAGTGTTACACCCTGGGCACAAACATCTGGCATTGCACCGGGATTTTTGCCTGGCCTTAGCCTTGGAAAGTCGCTGGGAATTTGTCGGGTGTCCCATGGCGCTCTCTGGTGGTTGTGTCGCAGGTTCCTTTCCGTGGAAATGCTGGACAAAACGTGGAAATGAGGAGTTGTTCCATCATTTTCATCACTGGCTGTCTCAAGCTGCCTCAAATGAACATCTGTTGTGCACTTTTATCTTTGTAGGATGCCACAGTTTGTTTAAGGAATGATCAGCACATAGGGCAGTGTTGCCTCCTGGAAAATGAAGGCTGGCCCAGTGAAAGTAAAGGAAATTTTGTAACCCTGATGTGAGAAGGAGCTGGCTTGCAAGGTCATGCTGGGAGCTGTGTGCAAGGACTGGTGGCCACATGTGGCCAGACAAAGGACTTGCAGTAGGATGCTCTGGTGGGGTCAGCACAAGAGAAACTGCACTTTTCTTACTGCCTAGCCCAAACTGTTTATTGCAGAGCTAGGAGGGTTGGGCTTGTGCCTTTTGTGGGTGTATTCAGGAGGATAAAAACTGATTGCTGGATGAGTAACAGAAAGGTGAAAGTAGCATAACCACACCAAAAGATATGACCTAAGTCATATACCTAATATAATACCTATACCATATACCTACGTAAAACATCAGGCTTTGTACAGTAACAAAACAATAAAAACCTGTCTGCAGGCAGGGGCAGACTGGCATTGAAATATGGCTGTTTATGCTTTGGCTTGTGGAAGTTAACCACTGTTTCATTCTACAGAGCACCTCATGAAGACCACCAGCTTTCCCTGGCTCCTCATTTGGGGCTGCCACTGTGCCAGGCTTTTGTGGAGTTTGAAAATGGCAATTGTGACAAAGCTGTAGATCTGCTCTACCCAATCCGTTACGAACTGGTCCAAGTGGGAGGCAGTGATGCTCAGGTAAAGGAGATCCAGAAAAGACTTTTTGATGTGACTCAGTCCCCTCTTAGCAGCCACCATGAAGCACTTACCTCATTCAGTCAAACACTGAAAAGCTGAACTCTGCTTGTGACTGAATCCTGTTTGCAAACACTTACTAGCAAATACTTATTTTTAATGTTGATTTGTTTCCTTCCTGTGAATTTAATAGTTTGGTAACCAAAACATTGTAGCCAGCCATATATTATAAATTACTTACTAGTTTGTATTTTGCTGACTTTTTTTCCAGAGAGATGTTTTCAGCCTGTTATTGATTCATGCTGCTTTAAATTCTAAATCAGAGGCCAAACGAAACCTTGCAAGGTGAGTATTCCCCTGATAAATACTTGTAGAAGTAACACTGTTGCTGAAAGTAAGGAGTAATGAATATATGCAAACCAATAAATTTCAGGCTAAAATTTTGTGTTAAATGTAGCAACATTTAACCAGGATAAAAAGTACAATAGCTTCCAGTTCCAAAAGTCACTCTTTCAGCCTGGATGGATGATCTGTGTATGTTCAAGGGTAGTTGATTTTCAATGGTTCTGGATTTTCATATGGTTCTGTCTTCAACTATAGCCTGTTGCCCTTGTGTGAACTGCAGCTGCAGTCAGTGCCACTGCTGACATCTGCCTTGCTGGGGTCAGAGGTGTGCTCTGCCACGTGTGCTTGCCCCTCAGCACAGAGCACAGCCTGCTTGGCAGAACACACATTTATCACCCACTGCTCACCCTCCTGCCTCTCCTTTGCCAGGTGCCTCCTGCACGAACGTGACCTGCTGAGACCCAAGTCCCCCATGACGGAGCGACTGATCAGGAAGGCAGCAGCTGTGCATTCCATGGCATAGGGCTTCCCTCCAGCTTACCCAGGAGCTTCCCACAAAGCCTGGGAGCAGGGAGTGCAGGGGTGCTGTGAAGGAATTCAGGGAGGTACTCAAGCTTAAAAGATTTGAGAATTATTTCCTTAAAAAAAGACAGCTGTTGCATTTCTGGAGGTTGTGCCTTAGATGATTCCACAAGGAAAGAAGAAAACTTGCTGATAATGCAAGCAAAACTTGCTGACAAAGCTTTCTGGAGCATCCCAAAGGCACTGCTGCTCTGGTATGTTTTCCTGAACATTCCCTCTGACCCTGATTATACACAGTGCAGTAACAGTGCCTGGGTTCCAGTCCTTCTTTGGCCCAGTTTGTTACCTTGGCCTACATGTGAATTTAAACTGCTCAGGTAGTTCAAAGGGAGCTTTGAAATAAAGCTAATAGGAAGATGCAGGGCCAGAACCAGTACAGGCATGAACTGAATTCCATACTGAGCTTCCAGCCCATTCAGGCAGGAGTCACAGATCTGTCTGCATTCAGGATCTCATTCCAGGTGTACATTTTTAAACTCTTGTCTCATAAAATGTTAAATTTTTCTCCCAGCTCTCCTGGCCTCACAGGCTGCCCCTCCTTCCTGTCCAGCTCAAGCTCTTCCCCATGTCCCACAGCAGCCTTGTCCTACAGTTTCCTTTTGACCTAAGAAGGCACTTCCATAGCTGGCCCTGCCCTGCCCCTGGAGTTCCTGCATCGTGGAACAAGAGGTGGAAGTGCTTTGCTGATATTTTGCTTTACCCACTCCTCCCCTGATGCAGAAATAGCTTATTTTTAAAGGAAGAATAATAAAACCATGTAAGGGATTGCATTCCTTGCCTTCAGGTGTTCAGGTTGATGAGCGTGCTGTTCTTCAGCAGACAGCTTGTCTGCTCAGCCATGGTGGGGATGGCTCACTTGGGACACCTTACAGTGGATTTTAACTATTATTTTTAATAAGTGCACTTCAGACAATGACTTTAGACAGGTAACTTTTTACTAGAGGAATGTAACAAATTTTAAAAGGAACAAAAGCCTGAGAAAGCTCTGGCTGGCTATGCAGAGTGTGATCAATGTAATCAATGACAGCTCTACTTTCAATAGAACATGATTGAGAATTTTGTCTGCTTTGCTTTAATAAAGTCAAAGATGATCTTTGTTAAGCAAGTACATGACTTCTTTGCATGTGTGAAGCTTTTGAATGTGTTCTTCAGCCTAATTTCATAGATGTGTAGCAGTGTGCACCCACTTTGTTTCCATCACAGTGGCCAGAAGCACGCAGCAGTGGAGAGCAGCAGCATCTGTGCTCGCACAGGTCACAGCCCAAGCGTTAGAAGGAGGCTGAGGTGCCACAAGGTGGGTGAACCATTGTTTCTTTCTCATCCTCCTGCATTCAGACTATGCATTTTCCACCTTTCCTCCCCCTTCAGCTCAGTTACCCAGACTGCAGCTCTGATGCCCAGTCCCGCCCTCTGATGGAAAAGCCAAAGCCTTGCGCACCAGAGAGCTGCGTCCATCCCTGCTGCAGGGTGGGCTGGACCATGAACAGCTCTGCATTCCTGTACTGCTCTGTCCCTGCTCTGTGTGTGGTGCTCTGGACTGATCCTAAGCTGTCAGCATCTCACTGGCACCCTCCCCACCCAGGCATGGGGCTTTCTCCAGGTGCCTGATTTAGAGTCTTTCAAAGTTACTCATCTGCATATTAAAGCAGTACATCCCTAGAACCTCTCAATATCTCACTACTTCAAGATTTAAGACCAACAGTTCTGCCACTACCTCACTTAATTCTTTCACCTTTTCTTAGGACTTCATTTACTGCTCAAAGCAGCTGTTTAATTACATGAAATCTAACCCAACTGCCCCACCACTTTAATACTGAACATCTCCTAGTTAGGAAGTTAACGTACAGAAATATTCCCTCCTTAGCAGTTAGCTAAACACCCACCCTACCATAGCAGACCAAGTGTGCAATTCCCTGATATAGAAACACCAAATGAACACAGGGAATGCAGGCAGGAGCTGGTTCACTCAGCATATTTAGTCTTGCCATGTTTATGTAAAGACAAACTGCACACTGACAGTGCCTGAACACAGGGTTTATTTGCAAATACAGCAAGCTCAGTAATTCAGGAATTCTACAGGCAAACGAGAAAGAAAGATCTTTAAAATTGATAAAATCTTCTCCACGTGTTTTCATTTAGTTCTAAGTCATTTCAGTAAGATTTTCTGGATTTATCTTTTCCGTTCCTCTTGGGAAGAACTTGTTATCTTTGAGTGATTGACAGATTTCTAACACAGATGCAAAAACCTCACAGGCTATTTGCTTTCTGTAAAGCTTATTTGAAATAAAAATTACTGCTCCTCTGTCCTCACTCACAGCTTCCCTCTGAACAGCTAAACTGCCTGAATATGGCATTTTGTACAGAGGGCCTTCAGTTTGATCCACTTACAGACTCCCTGCTAACATCCAGGAGAAATTGCAGAGGTTTCTGACCCAGGATCACCCCCAAATCAGAAAGAGGACTCTCACTTGTCAGCACCCTGCCCCATGCAAGTGGGCAGCAGAACATGCAGACAGTGCCTTGGGACAGTTCTACCACTGGCCTCAGGAGAACCTAACTGGTCTCTCTTGGTTCCATTCTAATCTGGAAAAAACGAAAATTACTGCACAAACAGGACAGAACATCTCCATGATCCTTAAGGAATTTCTCCTGTCCTACTGTGCTACGTGGCCACACCCACTGGAAAGCCTGGCTCCTTGGGACACAGCCTTTGTGTCCTTGTGCCATTAGCTGCAGCCAAACCACCACATTTTGGTATCTGCTTACTCACATGTGGTGGCTTTCACAGTTTCAGCTGAGCTCTGCTTTTGTGTAGGTTACAGCAAGTTACTGCTCATTTCCACAAGGAATCTGATCCAACAGCTTTCTGATCCATCTGCCATTGTACAGATGAAAACTCTCGAGAACTAACAACATGGATTTACAATATGCTGTTTCTTTTTTTGTTTATCATTTTAACTCAAAACATGTACCAGCATTAACAAGCAGTGCTTTGAAAACAAACTCAAGTCATTATTACCTACACTGAGTTGTTTATAGTAATGATAGCTGAGAGGATCAAGAACAGGTGAATTCTGCACTGAAAAGAATTTCTGGCTACTAAACACCTGACAGCTTCCTTTAAAACTACTGCAGTGTTAATTTTTCTTTTAACTGTTTGCAAAGAGAAGTCCTCTCTATTTTTTTAGACGATGCATTTGCAATTATTTGCCCACAGCAGTCATAACATTCAATTTCCCATCCCACGATTCTGATTTTTCTGCTATGGTTATCAAAATGTCTGTGCTTCATTTAAGAGAGGAACAGAAGAAGATAAGGCAGTCACAACAAATGTAACATCTGCTTTGCCAGCCCTCCTCAATGCAGAAACTGGATTAACATTCTGAAGAACTGTATTAAAAAGAAAAAGGTCACATAGTAGAACACCTGCAATATGAAAAACAAGATGATGGACACAAACTGCCACGTTCCTCTAAGATATGACACATTTTCTTCCCTCCTCTCTAGACACTCTTGTTCCTGTCTCTTTTTGCACATTTATTCCTGTGTCTTTCTGCACACTTATTCTCTCCTCTCTATACTCTATGATGTACTCTGGGTAAATCTGGTGTTTTTCAAAGACAACAAAAACAGCAGGATTGAACTCATTATCCACACAGCTGTCATACAGCCACAGCTTGGCAGCACACTTCATTGGGGGCCGGACGTAGGCGGCGTTGCCTTTCACGTAGTCTCCAACCAGAACACGAGCCACGAACATGGAGTGTCCCTGCAGCGTGCTCTGACAGTAGGTGTGGGAATAGCAAGCATCTCTAGCAAAGTAACTTCCTAGAAAACGAGATGGAAACGTGGGTGTGAGGAGAATCTGTACAGTGACAGCAAAATCTGAGCATCCCATGGGTTTTCAGGAGGTATCTGACTCAACTTTCAGGACTTCTCTTACTCAGTTTACAGAACACCACCGACATTTTTGCAAGAGAGGGGACTGCACTATGTAATTTCCATTCACTATCTGCTATTTTAGGAGCCATTTTTAAAAGCTGTACAAATAAGAACACTACAGGTCTGTGTGTTGTGATGAGAGGGACAGACAAGAAAACATGAGGACCTTCCAAGATCACACTGAGGGCATACACACCCCTCTGCTCCCTGCCATACAAACCAATCTGTAAGTTCAAATTATGATCTCAGACATCAGAAAACGCCACCTACAGCAAATCCCAAATCACTAATGCTCTTGACACCTTGTGAGAAGACTTGCCCCCAACCCAAAGCAAATCCTGGCCTCTTCAGAAGAATCATAATACCAATTCTTGTCATTTTTTTTCTCCTTCTACAGTTAAAGACTTCAGAACCTTTGACTGCTGCACTATCAGGGGAGTCTCAGCAGACATCTCACTTTCTACATACCCTTCCCATAGTTAGTTCCGTTGCTTCCACAAATTCTCCAGTCAAAGTTCTGACTGCAGACTGTTTCCATGAAGGTGATGTCAGCTCCGTGGAACAGGCGTTTTTCCTGCACTTCCTTTCCTCCATTTTCCTTTTTCATCTTTTCTTTTTGCCTGATAAAAATGAAGGGGAGGAGAAGGTGAACCATGGAAGAAAAGGGAAAGTTAGAGCAATGGACTGAGTTCATTGAGAACATACTGTGAACATACTCTGGTGCCCAGAGAAGCTGTGGCTGCCCCATCCCTCAAAGTGTTCCAGGCCAGGCTGGACAGGGCTTGGAGCAACCTGGGATAGTGGAAGGTGTCCCTGTCCTGTGCAGATTGGATGAGCTTTAAGGAATCTTCAACCCAAATTACTCCACCATCCTCTGGACTTGGCAATGTTAAACTCTGCCTGCTTAGCTTGATTACCTCATTGGAGGAGGAGAAGAAATATGCACTGTTACATGCTTTGAAGTCTCTTATGTTTTGCTAGATAAAAAGGTTTTATGAATCAGTAGCTGGTAACTTTCTGGATTCCATAATTTTGCAGGTGAAAGCATTTATTTGAGCAGTATTTTTCTACTCCATTACCATTCCATACAGTCCTTGAATACTTACTCTTGTTTTAAACTAGACAACTGTTCTAAGCAACAGCTTCATCCTACATCAAACTAACTTGAACATGTCTGAACCCCAGCTCTAATCTGCTGGTATCCAGCTTGGCCTAAGTACCTAGTGTTCATATCACTGATGCAGATGTCAAAAACCAGAAAGGAGCTCTGGAACTCAGAGATCATCAAGTTAAACCACAAGGATTCTTTCTCAGTGAATACTGACTTTGTTCAGCAAAAGCACTGAAATAAATCTGACTGGAACAAAAAGGCCCAAGCAGGCTTTACTCTTTTTAGCATTAATGGATAAAGATTTGTAACACAGAGCACGTGTGCAGCAGGCAGTTATTGCTCCATGCCCAAGACAATCACTGTATATTTCATATACTTAAATGGATAAAGATTTGTAACACAGAGCATGTGTGCAGCAGTTATTGCTCCATGCCCAAGACAATCACTGTTCCACATCCCTGTAGGTATCCTCATCCCAGTTCTGCATCATGCATGTCTTTCTCTCCATGCTCCTCTCCCCCTCTTCCAAGGAGCCAGGCAAAGGGAACCTCCCCACAGAGCATGGCATTCTGTGGAAGGCCTCAGACACCAATCTCACTCCTGAAATTCTAATAACAAAATACCAGCCATGTCAAGGCACAGGTGGCAACCTCTTTTCTTTCCTAGAAAGCACATACAGGACACCCTGTTCTTGGAGACTGCCTCCTCATAAGGACAGGGAAACAAGTACTAACCACTGAAACACCTTCCAGAGGGATGGATTCTGAATCCTCTGTATTTTAAGGATGCTGTAATTTTTCATAGTCTGATGAAACAGCTGCTTTATTTCATTGTATTCAGAGGTTGTGTTGCTGATCACCACTGCCTATAAAATACAAACCAAAGCAAAAAAAGGCATGAGGCTGCAGTGAGTCTGGAACATGCAGAAGCCTAATTCCAGCAGATACACTTCCAGAAGGGTCCCCAAACTCTGCTTATGAAGAGTTATTAAATGCTTTAGGTCATGACTACAAGAATAACCAAATGCCAAGGAAATCAGTCTGCCACTCCTGCTTTGCAAGGACACCTCACCTCTCTTCAGGAAGGATGTTGAAAGGTTTATCATCTCCAAGAGTTGACACCTGCAACTTTAAATCTCAATGGAACAGAAATTGCAAGAAGAAAATTTGACAGATTAATCCAGAGAGTGTCAGTTTTATATCTAAAGGTGATTAAGAACAAAAGATCTTAGATAACAGCATAATTTGTAATTGACATTTATAGGAGCTTCAGCTATTAAAGATTAAACAAACAAAACAAAAATACCCTCCTGGCATTGTAGTGTCTTACCTTTTCAAAGTTAGAACTTAGAAAGCTTCACTTTAATATGAACTTCAGAAAAAAACCCTACATTTCTAAACAAATGTGACATCCAATGCCTGCTTAAATAAATACATCTCCTTTCCCAAAGGAAACAAAGTCTATTTAGCCATTATCCTTTTATTTATTTATCCATACATTTGTGTTTAAAAATCCATTAAGAAATGCTCATTTTTCCCAAAGAGAATTTAATGCAAAACATAATTAAAACATTACTCGAGCTCTTCTGCTTGTTTATGTCATGCATGAATTTTCAATTTTTTCTCCAAAGTAACTTATGTCTTTTACCTTCTAGAATCAACATTTATCTCCATAAACTGCAGAAGTGTGATGTTGGCAGGCTGGTATCACCTGGTAATACTTTCCACTTTACCACAACTCAAACCAAGTGAGAACTCAAGATTACAAAGTGAGATCCCAACATCCCACATTCCAAAGTGTTTTAAGCAGGAAAGCTGTGGCCATCCTAAAAGGTAACAAGGAAAATAACATCTTACCCTACCAGGGAAAAACTCCCTGTTTTAGAAGGCTGAGTTTAGAGAGAAAATAAAGTAGGATAAAACTTGGGTTTCACAGATACATTTAAGTACTTACTTATGAGGAGATCACCCACAGGGAAGTGTTCTAAAGATCAGCTGCACAAGAAAGAACTATTTCTTTGAATTTATTTAAAAGCCTTTAAAAAATGAGTGAAATTTCCCATGTCTCAATACAGGAGCATTTTCCAAAGCTTTACAGCACAGCACATAAAACAAAACAATCAGGATGTGCAAGCAGTGATTGTGTGCACAGCCTGTGGCACCACAGCCCAAGTTGCTCACCATCACCTACAGGATGAAGATCATGTCTCTGTATTGCAGTACTACATGTTTTATTTAGAATCACTGAATGGTCTGGGTTGGAAGGGATCTTAGAGCCCAGCCACGGAGGGCAGGGACACCTTCCACTATGCCAGGCTGCTCCAAGCCCCATCCAGCCTGGCCTTGGGCACTTCCAGGGATGGGGCAGCCACAGCTTCTCTGGGCACCCTGTGCCAGGGCCTCAGCACCCTCACAGGGAACAATTTCTTCCTAATACCCAGTCTAAACCTACTCTCTGTCAGTGTGAAGCCATTCCCCCTTGTCTTGTCACTCCAGGCCCTTGCAAATGGCTCAGCACAAGGGGGGCTCAGGGGCAGGACATGTCCAGCTCTCAGCACCAGCACCCCCAAGTCCTTCTCCCAGGGCTGCTCCATCTGCTCATCCCCAGCCTGGGTTGTCCTGGCCCAGGTGCAGCACCAGTACTTGCTGAACCCCATTGGATTCCCATGGACCACTTCCTCCACATCCCTCTGGATGGCCCTGTCCTTCAGGTGTGTCACCTACAGTGTTCAGCTTGGTGTCATCGGCACATTTACTTATACATGAACAATTCCCACTTCAACTACAAAAGCACTTTTGTTCTGCTGCATCCTTTAGCTCATGGTGTGATGCTTGGGGTGTCCTGTGCAGGGCCAGGTGTTGGACTCGATGATCCCAATGGGTCCCTTCCAACTCAGCCTGTTCTATGATTATTCTATTCTATGATCTCTTCCTGAGGAACTGAAAACTTTCTAGGTAGAACAGAGGGTCAGCCCTGTACACAAGTCCTGATCCTGTAAGAAAGGTACTTCCATTATTTTATCATATGATGGCCTCCTGACAACAAAGCTGTTCTCCTTTCCATGAAATCTTTGTGGGCTTGTCCTTATTTCCCCAAGGATGCTTCTAGTGCTAATAAAGGATCACAGCATTACACTGCTGTTGAAGGCTGATATGGCATAACCACACAACTTCAGCTTTTTTCACTTTCAGGCCTGAAAAGGAAATCCCACTGAGTGTGAGCATTTGCTACCCTGTTGTCAAAGAGCAGAGTTCCCAAGGCAGAGAAGGAATCCCTGCTCTGGCAGCAATTCCCACCAGTGTATGGTGCACAAGAGCAGTACTCTCACTCACACCCTGAGCTCTGCTTCACTGGGGTTTTGTTGGAAGGAGCAGGGTTGGTGGCAGTGACCCCCCCAGAAGTGACATCTATAAAATGGACATTCACTCTGCACATTGCATCCTGTGCCTGGTGCAGTGCAGCAATCCTTGGCCTGCACAGCCAGGATTCAGCAGCACATCAGCCACACAGACTGACAGGAAACCACACATCCAGTGCACACACTTTCTCAGTTGTACATTAAAGACACAATTTTAAACCTAGCAAGAAGTTTCAGGATATAATAAATTCTTTTTTTTTCCTTTAAAACATTTAAAAACTACTAATTCCACTTTGTGAAAACAAAGACAGGAGAAAGTCACACCAACTTCCCAAACAGTGTTACCAATTCCCACTGTGTATTTTATACACTTCTTTCTACAGAATCATTCTCAATGACTTACAGATTAAGACATAGCAATACTCAAAAAACAAGCAATGTTACCAAAGCACAGATTCCCATTTTAAGCCAAGATGACTTTCTGCCTATCTCACAGGTTCCTTTTTAAAATGAATCACTTCCAGCGCAGCAGATTTTGCCAGGATTATTTGTCAATGTCTGAAGAGAAGGCAGTTCATCGAGTTGGAGCTGTCAGCTCTTACATGGTCACCACAAGCATGCAGAATCCCAGCCACTCCCAATATTACCTACTGCAAAAAAACAAGCTTAGGGTCCCACAGAAAGATTTCATCTAGCCCAGGCTTTCACTTTTAGTGCCAACAGGTATCATGGGCATTGTCACTTTTCCTTTCCTGTGAAAGGCACTCACAAGTTCAAGAGATTTTTTCTTAGGTGCCAAACTGAGCTCTTTCTACTCCCACATCCCCACAGGTACAACCAAAAGATACTATGGATCTGTGCAGTACATTCCAAGCTTCCCACATTCACCCCCAGTGACTCCAGAAACACCCCAACACATGTACTCAACTGAAATTCAGGCAAGTTTTCAGAGCAAGTATGGGAAGCAATTAAGTACACACAGCTCAAGAGACCTGAACAGAGCAGAGGTGCCTGCCTTTCTGGCACTCTTTGGAAAAATTTATGCTTGTAAGTTAAGATGCCAAAGGAAGAGCATGTTCCTTTGTTACTTCCACTGGGCTCCAAGTATCACAGGCAAATCTTCAAATGGGCTGCTTGCCAGATTCCCACACACTCTCATTATTATTTCATCTTTTCTTTATGAAAGTCATGACTCAACAGCAGGGTCTCTCTAGCAGTTTTGTCTGCCCCTGTCCTCTATGCAGTAAATAATCAAGTGTACTTTGCTATCAAATCTTATTAAAGCATTGCCTCCTTCACTATCAAGTTTTGTTAAATGGTGATTTTATATCAACATAGCACTCCTCCTCTTTTCTAAGTGAAATGCTTTACTCCACCCATGACACTGACACACAGCCACACACTGGTGCTCTCAGCCCCCAGGGTATCTGTGCCAACACAACCTGGTCAGCATCACACAGGATCCTGTGACACACTCAACAAGGAAAACCTCTCAAAGCACTACACAAAAGGCCCATGTAACACAAAAAAGCCCTTTTTTTTTAGAGTTCTGCAGTACTTCCAAAACTGCTGCTCTTCCAGAAGGACTGCAGGATCTAGAAATCTGAAAAACACCCACACATTTTGGTCTTGGTAGACTAAATAAGAACACAGACTTTGGGCTGATAGGGGTTGGGTTTGTTTTGTGGAAGACATCATTGCAATGTATTTTTTTATTTTATGGTTGTAGATCTTGATTTCTGCCACCTCCTGAGGCCAAGGTCTGCACTCAGATCCATGATCTATGTGACAGTACTGGAGGATACAGAGATTTCCTTTCCTGAATCTCCAATCCAAATTTACCTCCTCCTGCCTCAAACTCAGTGAGTTTTGGTCTTGTTGTTGTGTGGAGTTTTGAGTTTTTGGTATGTAGATAAATGCCTAAAATGCAGTTGAAGTTCAAGACAATTTGGCACCTGTTTCATGAGCCCCTGGGAGATCACCTAGATCTTTAGCACACCCACCCAAGAAATTACTCCTGTCCCTTCTCAGCATCCACACAGTTACAGCTGATTCAGTTAAACTCTGAACTGTGCTTTTCCATCAGAATTACAAGAAGGGGAGAAAAAAAAGATACCTTATATCCGAAGTCAGGCAGTGCAGATGCATCCCAGTGACTAGGACAGGTTTGATTTGGAATGGAAGAATCCCTTTGGCTGCTTGCAAACAGAGAGAAATGAAGTGTTAGTAATTCTAGCACTGCTCCAGTTGGAGCATCCTCTTTAGCCAATTCCTGTATTTAATAATTAACAAAATAAACCACAAAGAAACTGGGAAATAGCCTCAGTCTGTAGGCTGGGCTCTGCACGCTGCCACTCAACCACCACAGGCCTCTTGCACTTGCTTTTATAAGTAACAGCTGTGGCTGGAGTACCTGCAGTGATCTGTACCCCAGGCAGCAGGTGAGGCACCAAGACTGCAGTTTGTGACACAGCTTCTGCTCCTCAGTCCCATGGACAGGCTTCAGCAGCAGCACCTGTGTTCTCTGTACAACTACTGCCAGCACTGGGACCCATTCTGCCTTATGATTAATCCTAAAATATGAAACAACAACCTAAAGAGCACTTACCCTGTCTTTATCTTCTGCACATCTTCAGGAGACACGAATTTCGGTCGCCTGCAAACCTGTCTTCGAGTTTTAAAATGAGTATTTGTCTGAATCATTTCTTGAGGAGAAAAAAGAGAAGGGGAAAAAAAAAAGTCATTTATAAGTCTACAAGACAGGGTCATCTTGTCCTCATCAGCCATCCTTTAATGAAAACTGCATATTGGCTGTCAGTTCTACCTGCTGAGGAGTGGTTGCACACAGGCTGTATAAGGTTCCTGTCTCTCCTGTATCTCTGTGACTGAACCTCTGCCTATCCTGCTTGCTCCCTCAAGCCACTCAGTGCTCTTTAAACATTGCTACAGCAGCACAAAGATGCCTAACTTGTATTTTTTACCATCCACAGTGTTAACTTATTTTCCTTAAAGTTTATGACTTTATGTGAAGACTATGAACCTTTATATTCCTGGTCAGATGTGAGTCTGGAGAGTGTCAAGGAGTAAGGGGGGAAGGTTCCTTTTGTGAGGAATTTGCTCTGGGCCACCACTACCTCACTTCCAGTAAGTTTAACTGGTGGTGTCAGGAGAGGAAGTCATACCTTCTAAAAACTGGGAGACTTTGCAAGAGTCTGTGAAGCCCTGCATAGCTATAGATGAGAACCTTTAAAATTACTACCTTTAAAATTGAGCTCATACTGATGTTGGCCAGCCTGGAAAGGTACAATGGCACATGGATCTGCTTGATACAAATTCTCAATAACAGCAGAAGATGGTGAGGTCGTGCTGGTCCCTTCTTCCTTTGTGGGGAGAGGAGAAAAAAATGAAGAGAATGAGAAGTAACACAGTCAGCAGTAAACCCTGGAAAACTAGCTGGGGTAGAGGGAAAGAAGAGGCCAAGTGTAGGATGACAAGGAATCTACCCAGAACTATGGTGGCCTGAGGCTGAGTACTGAATATTTATAACATAAACACAAATACATAATTAGTAACTTTAAATTCCTGTAACAACTTGTGCTGGATTTGGCTGGGGTAGAGTTAAATTTCATTCCAGTGGCTGGTAGTGGCTGTGATTTGGATTTGTGCTGGGACAGTGCTGAGAGCACAGGGATGTTTTAGTTATTGTTTAGTGTAGGCATGCACAGAGCCAGGGACTGCTCTGCTCCTCTCCCACCCCACCAGTGACAGGACTGGGGGCACAAGGCCTTGGGAGGATGCACATCCAGGAGAGCTGAGCCCAGCTGGCCACAGGGACACCCCAGCCCATAGAGCATCACTCCTGTGTACAAAGCTGGGGAAGGAGGAGGAGAAAGGAGGGGACATTTGGAGAGATGGAGTTTGTGTTCCCAAGAGACTGAGCTGGGATGGAGCCCAGCTTCCCTGGGATGGCTGAGCACCTGCCTGTCCAAGGGAAGAGGGGAATGAATGCCTTGCTTTGCCTTGCTTGTGCACACATTTTTGCTTTAGCATTTTTCACCTTCAGGCCTGAAAAGGAAATCCCACTGAGTGTGAGCATTTGCCACCCTGTTATCAGGGAGCAGAGTTCCCAAGGCAGAGAAGGAATCACTGCTCTGGCAGCAATTCCCAGTCTTTATCTCATGCCATGAGTTTTCTCACTCTCTGGCCAGTTCCTTGGCAGGGGAGGAGGCAAGGCTGAGCTGCAACTGGCTGTGATGGGTACACTCAACTCCTTATCAAACCAAAGTAACACTGGTTCAGGCTCCAAAGGAAGCAAAGGCCTAGGCCAAGAACTTTTCTAGTCTAAACACTTTTCTAGTCTAAAAACCCACAAAGGAACAGGGTGACATGGTGAGCATTGATGCATATGAGCTTGGAAACAAACACTGATGATGTGATTAATGCATGAATAGCAGGTGGTTCTTCCAAGACTAATTTGCCAAGGAACAAAAAAATTGCAGGTGTAAGGAGTCTCAGTCTTACCTTTTACTTTGCTTGTGATTTAACTATGAGCCAACCACTTCATTCCACAGATAGGAAAGCCTGAGTGAGCTCCTTGCAAGCTCTCCCTGCTAAAGAGCAGCTGGACAGCTGTGATCTCTCCTGGACCTGGGTGACTCTTTGAGGCTGAGTACTCTGTGAGGTTATTCTGAGTCTTTTAAACTCTATCCAGCACCTTTCTCTTTGTACTTTTCCAAGCCCCTGGATCACCTTTGTGTTCCACCATTTGTGCTGCTATACTGTAAACCATATGGGATAAACTCATCTGCCTCGGGGGAAGGTGAGATTCTATAGATATTTCTTTTCCTGCATTTTTCAGATAGATTACTTTCTCATCAGAGGACTTGGACATACATGGAAAAAGACTGCATTTGATCTGAGAGAGCAGAGCAATCCTTGCATGTCCAAGTAAGGAGGGCATTCCTTAGAAAAGAGGCAACTTCTTCCCATGTATCTTAAGGCAGTGTCTGTATGTTAAATCTCTATAGGAACCACAGACTACTCCAAAAGGGAGCTCTCTTTCCTCCAGCCTGTCAGCATTTTATCACATCTGTTATGAACAATGTAGCTTCACTGCCATACCCAACACTGTCAAATTCAAGCACAAGGACTCAATTAATGCTGTTGAGAAAAGGGGAAAGGATGCAGAGGCCCCACATATTCCTGCAGAAGTGACTCAAGGCACAGGATGTGAACTCACCGGTTCTCCATATTCAATCCACTTGTCTTGGTTGTTCTTCCAGTACCAAATCCACTGTGTGGTCAGCAGGAATGTGGGTTTGGT
Source organism: Zonotrichia leucophrys gambelii (assembly GCF_028769735.1). Taxonomy (NCBI): domain Eukaryota; kingdom Metazoa; phylum Chordata; class Aves; order Passeriformes; family Passerellidae; genus Zonotrichia; species Zonotrichia leucophrys. The sequence goes on from NC_088170.1 coordinate 7,408,836, forward strand.
GACTGATGATGGTGTAGAGAGGCGTCGAACCAAAGAAGAAGAGCAGGTCATTGTCTGGAAATTAATGTTCTTACTTGGAAAGCTGTAAGGACAAATTCAGGTTTCTTAGAGTTAGCAGTGCATATTTTATCCTCTCATCCCCAGTTTAAGCTGGTGTCATTTTCTTTAATATTAAGTAACCAAACCTAGTTATATCTGAAATAGGAGTATTTATTTCCCACAGCACGTGGCAGCTCTGAAAGCCATTTCCAAGCTTCAGAAGTGAACTCTGGCCTGTGAGACACCAAATGCCACCTCAATCACATGTGGAACTCACTGCCAGCTTTACAGATAATGTCAGGCTCCAAGTACAGTGTGGCAAAAGGAACTTCTGTGATAACTAGGTGTGGTTACAGTCTTTCTCAGTACAAAAGCAGGATGTGCAAAGTATGTGACTGAATTTGCCAGTAAACAACTGCAGCCTATCAACTTGGTTCTTTTTCTGTGGTTACAAAGGATGCAATCACAGCAACCACAGCTGTGAGTTCTGCAAACTGCATTCATCACTGGAGCCAGCTGGGCTCTTACTCCTGCAAGGCTTGAAAAGTTAATTCCCATCCAGGAAGACTTTGATGGAAGCCTCCTCTTGGGAATATTGCTAGTGATATATATATATATATCCAGAAAACTGCCAATCAAAATCATCTGGTGCCCCAAGAGGCATGGACCAAAACTAGAATACTGTTTTGTGAAGCCAAACTTGGGGTGCCCTATGAATCCAGGTCACTTCGAGTGGGACTTTTCAGAAAGGAGATAAAAGGAAAACACATTCCTAAAATAGAAATAAAGAAGAAGAAAAAATAAATGGGCTGCTTACACAAAACATTTCATAAAATGTCTCTAGGTATGTAACAGATTACTATTATTGTTACTACAGATACTAACTGCAGTAGGAAAGAAATAGCTATAGAGAAGGACCAGCTCTGAAAGTTGTCAAAAGGCCCAACTTCATTACTGTAAATAAACTGATGAATTATCTGAAATACTGGTATTTTAAACACTGGCTTTTTACCTTGTACAGTTTCACAGGCAAGATATAGTTTTGTTACTTTTAGAAGACAAAACTGGAATGGGATTTTCATGCAATCATTCTTTCTTTGCTTTTTTAAAAGGAAAAATTCTTATTTTTACATCCTCCCTTCTGAGAGGCTCAGGAACCAGAAGCTGAGAAGTCAGACATCTTTAGGAAGAAAACACAAGTTTTCCTACACAGGTTCAATCACAAAACTCCAAGCAAGGAGTCCAGCATTACTACACCTGCTGTTCTTTGGGTCACAGTAGGCCTTTTCAATTTCCTCCATCATGGAAAGTTCTTTCCAGTTCAACCCATCATGTACTTCCCATTTATATGGCAAATGGTAATGAACAGATTGGCATCTATCTGTAATGAAATCAAACATAGCCAAGAATTCTGCAATCATTAACACAGAGAGCAAGACAAGAGAAAACCAAAATAGGACCAGCATCTTCTCTACTTTGAGGCTTTCTCTCCTGGGCTTTGGTATAAGCAATGAAAACAGAGTGCTGAAAACAGAAGGGGAGTGTGTTTCTGCAGTCTTATCAAGAAAAGCAACATATACATATAATATATATATTATATATATTTATACATATATATATATATACACACTGCCAAATTTATTTGAAAGAACACCTGTAGTGGTTTTGGTTTGCTAATCTGAGATTTTTTGGTTAATCTACTAATTAGTGTGGTGGGTTTAGTGCTGGTTAATTACTAGTGCACTTACTAAAATGTCTTGATTTATTTTTTGTTGTGAGACAGAATTAGGAGAAAAATAAAATAGGCTCAAAATTTTAAAAGAGTATAAATAAAAATTTATTAATAGTAACTAAAAGAAAGTGCAATAAGAATCAGAACACAATTTTTAGGACACTTCCCTTTACAACTTTTTTTCTCATTGATGATATAGAGAGACAAAACCTAAAAATTTTAGTTAGTTTACTACTTTTAGAATAGTCTTTCTTTAGTTTACTTATGGAGACAAGTCTTGTTAATTTTATGGAGCCTTCTCTACAAGAAAATAGTTCTCTTGTGGCTCTTAATTTCTACAAATAGCATCTGTTTGGGGAAATTTGTAATCATTAAATCTTTCTCATTTTCTATAAATTTTATCACAGTTGTGCTTATGGGCCATGTCATCTTATGGGGTGTTGGTTTAAAGATGAGTTGTTTAAAAGCAGAGGTTCTTAATATCTATCTCTGAAATTATCTATCTCCAGGACTAGAGATCTTTTCTTTCTTTGGGATACAGGATCTTTATCACTCATCTATCTTTTTCTGTTTAAACTTCTTATAGGATTGTAGCTACTTTAATACCTGTTTACTGTATGGAGGTTTTTGCTTGATATTTACAATTTGCACACTTTCATTTCCTCATACTTAAAGTGTTATAGGGAAAAATAAGAGTCCTTCTCTATAGTTTTACAAGAGAATTTTAGCCTAAAACTAAAGGCATTTCTTCATCTTTCTTTTTTGGGACTTGACTTCTTCTTCATCGACTTTGGTGTTTTAAAGGGCTTTGCCACAGAAACGTACCCAGAGCCTGCCCCCATCAGAAGGGCTGAAATAGGCGGGATTATCCAGAGGATAAAGGGGTTAAGTATACCATTTGGCTTTTTTCTGATTATGTTTGTAATTCTGACAGTGTTTATTAATGACCTGGAAAGAAAAGAAACTACTGAGGAGGCACAACTGTCACCACTAGCCCAAGCCACTGAGCAGGAGTGCCTCTGCAGACAAGTCTTCAACAACTTTTCATAAAGCTTACCCCTGTTTTTGCAGTACTTCCAGACATAGAACAAACAGATCTCATCACAGTTATCTTTTTTGTTGTCCTTTGAAGCTTCATCAGAGGAACTGTTCTTTTTCCCTACAGCAAAGAACATCACAATCCATATTTGCTTTAAGAGAAAGATTCTGCATTTGGTACTTCATCCCAGAAATAACAAGGATGTCAAATCCTTGCAGTAGCAAAGTCAAGCACTCGAAGGATCTGCCCATCTCTCATACAACCCAACAGAGAAGTCAGGGCTTTGTGACTGAACAGTAAGCCCTGACACTGGAAGGAGACTCAGTGAGAGACCTGACAAAGCCATATTCATTGCCTAGAGACAGCAGGCAAGGCAAGATCCTGCATGCACTGATACAATTCTGTCACCTTCCTAGCTAGGAAAATACACGTCCAGGACAGTACAGAGCACTGCACAATGCTTGGGCAGAAATTCCAACACTGCTCTGCTGGCCATCAGGTGCTGTGGATTTCAGCACTCATCAAAGCACACACATAAGCTGCTGCTCTCAACTACCACTGGGAGCTGTCAGGCTGGGTGAAATCAAGGCCCAATGAAAACCATTGGTCTCAAGACTGGAGAGTTGTAAATAATCCATACCTTTATCTTTATCTCCCGCTCCTGTTGGCAAGTGGTCTCGGCTCTGCTCAGGTCTGGTGCTACTGGGACCTGTGTGAGAAGACTGAATGAGCAGCACTGCTGGGCCACAAGCTCAGCCAGCTGATATCCCAATCTCTGGGGAGAACTATGTCCATCACGTGTGTAATTTCATATGAAACATTACACCATCCATGTGTGGAATATCTAAAAGAACCTGTCCAGAGAGTACTGGACTCTGACAAGCTTTAAAGCCAAGGTCCTTCTGCCCAGAAGAACAAGAGATGTACAAGTTGCTCTTCACTCACTGGAAGGTGTATCGAGACAACAGCTCTACTGACAAAGCTGTAGTAATTCCCTATGGACAGAAGGCAAGGAAAGATCCTGCATGCACTGATACAATTCTGTCACCTTCCTAGCTAGGAAAAAACGTGTCCAGGACAGTACAGAGCGCTGCACAATGCCTGGGCAGAAATTCCAACACTGCTCTGCTGGCCATCAGGTGCTGTGGATTTCAGCACTCAGCAAGGCACACACATAAGCTGCTGCTCTCAACTACCACTGGGAGCTGTCAGGCTGGGTGAAATCAAGGCCCAGTGAAAACTACTGGTCTCAAGACTGGAGAGTTGTAAATAATCCATACCTTTATCTTTATCTCCCGCTCCTGTTGGCAACTGGTCTTGGATCTTGGCAGGTGCAGTGCTACTGGGTGTTGAATTTGCAGACAACCCTGATGTAGGAAGAGACAAGAATCTTGAATCCATGTTACAGAAGGCTGATTTATTATTTGATGATATATATTATATTAAAAGAAAATTATATATGAAAACTATACTAAAAGAACAGAAGAAAGGATTTAATCAGAAGGCTTGAAAGGAATGGAAAGGCACGATAATAAAATCTTGTGACTGCACACAGCCTCAACACAGGTGGCTGTCATTGGTCATCAAGTAAAAACAATTTCACATGCTGGGTAAACAATTGTCCAAATCAAATTTCAAAGCAGCAAAACATGGAGAAGCTGAAGCTTCTCAGAAGAAAATATCCTATTGAAAGGATTTTTCATAAAACATGTCTGTGACAACTGGGACCTGTGTGAGAAGACTGAATGAGCAGCACTGCTGGGCCACAAGCTCAGCCAGCTGATATCCCAATCTCTGGGGAGAATTATGTCCATCACACATGTGATTTTCCATTAGCACTCCACTGCTGATACCACAGAGGTGCAATTACAGTTACAAACCCCAGCTAGTCACCGTTATTGCCAGCCACTCAACTCCTGTTTTCAATGCAGTACTTCAGGCAATAAAAGTGCAGCTCTCCTTCCCATATGACTCTGCCATGACTTCCTCCATTCTTGCAAGTGCATAATAGCAGAGAGGAAAAAATGTGTATATATTGCAAGAAGAGAAATACAAAAGCTGATTCCACAAGGAAACAGTTGGTACTATTATCTAGGTATTTACCTTTTGAAGGTGGCACATCCAGCATGCATTTCACTGTTTCCAAAGTTGTCTTCACTTCTTTAGTCCCTCTAACTACTGGCCTTTTCAAATTATTATTTCTGAAGTTGGATACTGAAAGCATCAAAAGGATGGTATGGTTTAGCTGGGAGGTAAGGCAAGAACAGTTTCTACCTCTATCAAACTCAAAATCATTATTAAGACCACTGTTTCTTGCAACTTACCATACACCTTCTTCGGCGCCCTGTTGAATTCCATGTGCTTGTAATCACATATGGCCTGGAAGTTTGAAGCTATCTTCCCATCAATGCCTACAGTTTCCAACACTCTCAATGCATGGTCATCCAAGAGGTTATGGGACATTAGGCACTGAGGAAATTTACACTTCCCCTTGAGAAAATAGTAACAAACATGAAGCTTGTTGCAGTTGCTTTGGTGTGCGCAGCGAGAACCTTTTTTGTTGTATAACTGGCAGGTCTAAAAGTGGAGAGAATACAATAAGAAATGGAAAAGAAAAATTAGAATTTTTGTTTGTCCTACAGGCATGCAGCAGAAAAATGGTGATTAAAAGTCATGTGTTTACAGTGACTTCTTTAATCCAGACAGATTTCTTGCATAGAGGAGCAGGTATTTTAAGCTGACTCAGGCATTTTCAGCTTTGAAGTTGTACATGTTTTGTTTCCAAGAAAAGCCAATCCAACAAGCTTAGGAGTGCCAAAAATGGATGCAAGACAGTTGCATAAAAGACTGGTTTACAGTTATTCTATTTTAAAAACTCCTATAGCATAATGAACAACAAAGAACAAGTATCTCCATAAAAACATGTTCACTGTGTCAAATGAGTTATTTCCTGGAGCTGAAACTGAATTTGCACTTCTTATTTGTAAAACTTATCCTGCATTGAAGATTTGAGCTTATAAAATGGTAAGAAGAGTGCTTTGAGATTAGAGTATATATGAAAAAAGCAATGCACTTCTTTATTCCTCTATTCACTAAAAAAGAGGTACACAGAGAATCATGAGGGATCAAATTACAGACCAAAAACTCCTTCACATTGACCACTAAGCACCACAGGAACAGTTTTGTTCCCAGAGCAGCCTGTAATAAGAAAGCTTCTTTGAGGAGGACACATAGATGTGGCAGAGAGCCCTAATGTCACACTGGGACACTCACAGGTCCCCTCCAAATCCCTCTTTCCCAGGAGCCACCAACTGCTCAGGGATGATGGGTTGGGCATCAGTCAGTGGGTGGGAGCAACTGTACTGGGAATTACTTGTTTCTCTTGGTTTTTATTGATTTCTCTCCTTTTCATTACAGTTATTATATTTTATTCTATTTAAATTATTTTAGTATCCTTATCTCAACCCACAAGTTTTACCTCTTCCCCATCCCACCAGGGTGGGAGAGAGCAAGTGGCTGCATGGTACTTATCTGGGCTTAAACCATGACAATAGCGAATCCACTACTTAGCTACATCAAGAAAGCACACTGTCCCCTTGCACCGGCCAAGAAACAAAAACAAAACCCAACCAAAACTAAAACAAACAAACAAAACAGAGAGAGGAGAGCCAGAGAGGTGAAGGAAAGTGTGAAAACCCATGATGTTGTGGTGCTGTTGTGTTTTTCTTACTCTGAACCCCAGTTCAAGTCAGAAATTCCAAAGTGTCCTCTTTCTTGAGAGCTTCCTACATGCCATGTCTTCATGGCACACACAACCAGTCAGCATTTCTAAGCAGGAAACAGCCAAATTAGCTTTTATATCCAACCTCCAAACTCTCAGGTTTATGAATGGCCTGTACTGATCTCAGTTTTCTCTTAGTTTTGCCATTTTACTGCATGATAGGAGTTAAAGTGCTCAATTACTGGTAATTACTGATGCCTGCCAGGGGTGAGGGCTGAACAGATTTCTAGCAATCACTGAAGGGTAATACCAACCAAGAACAGTTGCTGCTATTTGCTCACTACTGGGAACAATTAGTATTCTCCTTGCTTACCACCACGCTCCTTCAGTCTGCCAGTAAAACATACTTTAAAACACTACACAATTTAAAAGAAAAAAAACATCTGCTTTGTCAAAGTCTAGCACTTTCACAGCAGGGAACAAAGAAACAATAGAACTGTTGTGTCAACAAATCTGTGGAGATGATAACCTGCAAAAGACAAGGGCAGTACTTTGGTAATTTCTTCACCAGGAACAGGGTATGACTGACTTTCAAACAGCCATACCTTGAAGAGAGTACTGCCCTCATACACACATGCTGAACCAGAATGGAATGTTCAACCAAATTTAACAAAATCAACGAGTGGCATACAAACTGGGCAAAGATTCCTTTGTAGAAAGCCAGTGTACAAAAACTCCCTGCATTTTGGAAGAGCCAGATTTGACAGGAAACTGACTGCACTCATTTGGTCATTTTCTCACAGGTTCTTCTCATCTCTTACACCCTCAAGCACCAAAGTGTGTGCAGACCCGTGCAGGCCTACATGGACTGGAAAAGGAAAGGGGCACTCACTTCCTAGTCTTCATCTCACAGAGAAGAAGCAACAAACTGGGTTTTGGTCATGCCTTTAACTCAGTTAAGCATGTACAATTATTGTGATCTTTCAACTCTCTCTTGCTTATCTCACCCTCTGTAAACCTCTGGTGAAGCTGCTGACATTTCTGTTTGCTTGTTTTGAGCAGCTTTATGGCCGCCCTGTTGGGATAACAGAGCTGGCACCGAGACAGGCTGTAGCCTTGCTGCCCACCTCCTGCTATCAGAGGGCAGGTCTGCTCCTGACACATCCCAATGACAGGGCCTTCTCCACATGTGTACTCTGGGTACTTATTGAACACATTTACTGCTGTGGGGGTGGGTTTTTAATTATTTTAAGTACACAGCCCTTTCACAGATCTGGCTTTTTGTTGTTTTACTTTGCCATTCCAATTCCTCCTTCATTCTGACTAAGCCCATTTCATATCTTAACAGCTGGACATTAAGATCAGAGCTCCACATTCTCTCTTGCCCTCTCCCATTCCTAATGAATGAAAACTTTCTCTTAAGAAACCAGTATAACTCACATCAGGGAGGAAGAATGCATCATTCTGGAGAAGCAGGACTTGCAGCTCATTCTCACTGAGGCCAGACAAATCATGATTTTTTAGAACTTTCTTGTTCTCCGCATTCATGATGTCATGTGAGTACTTACAAGAGCTGCAAGAAAACACACAGAAATATCAATGTTTACTCCTTTAGTCAAGTTGATTTACAGAAGAACCTCAGATAATGTACAACTTGGGAAAAGCCATGAGAGAAAGGTGGCTTTGTGAGAGTCTGTGAACATTTAGATGGTGTCTGTAATTAGCCAGAGAATGGACAAACAGCAAAACTCCTCTGTGAAGCGTGGTGACCTTATCCTTCTCATTTTAAACGTCAATGCAGGCTGACCCCAGGCATTCTTTGCCTCCAGGAAGAGCCAAGTCAAGCCACATAACCTAAACAACCCGAGGAAAAGTTAATTTCAAAGGAGTACACCAACAATGCCAAAAGTTACAACAGCCTTCATTTTGTGAACATAGAAGGTTGTTGTCCTAGGGATGGCAAGTAAAGAAACATGCAAGAGTCTGCACGAAACAAAAGCAACAGTGAAGCTGAAAACAACACATTTTGTTATCTTCAGTGGCTGTGAAGTTTTATTTAAAAAAAAAGAATCAAAAACAGGTAAGAAAGTTTAACTTCTGAGTTTTGATTAAGGAAACAAGCTACAATAATGAAGTCAGTGCTGCCAGATACACAGCCAAAATCTGATGAGTATGAATTAGAGAGGGAGATTGCAGGTTTTTTTTCATCTATTTGAAATGGTACTGCAAATCAGTAACAGAGAGGAGACACATACATAGTCAGCATGTGCATTAATTTAATGCAGTAAAATGCAGCTTCCTCATGTCCTGCTCTTCAACACATAATGTGATACAGCTTTAAGATCAGACATACTCAGCCAGTGAAAGTACCTGTAATTTACCAGATTCAAGTCTATCCCTTTCTCTTTCAGCCTCTAGTTAACTCCTGAAGCTCTCCTCATGACAGTTTTACCTCAAGGTGTGTCTGCTCCAAGGTGTGTCTGTGTTTACTGATTTTTAACGCATACCAAAGTGACTTTAAATACTTTGTGCTACTGAGAGGGCAGGATGGCTGATCATTATGAAGGTAATGGCCTCATTGCAAACTTTAATTCACACAAAGTCATCCATCATGAGTGTCTGCACTCAAGGCATTTCCAACAGTGAACCCCATGGGAGCTTGCTCTATTGTCTGTAATGTAACAAAAAATAAGAAAATCTTATCATCCTAATGATGAGAGAGAGAGAGATGGGTGTTCCCCTCCCTGCTACCCAGATCTTAGTGCACAGTGATCCATTTTGTTGGGGCAGAAGAGGAAGGATCCAGTGGGATCATGCACATTCCTAACACTGCATCAGCACCAGACCTGGGACTTGGGAGCTGAAACTACAAAGTTCTTCCATCAGTAATTGTAGTGGCAAAGCTGGGTTGCTCTTCTGCATTTGCCTTTGATTTCCTTTATGTTTTTTAAACCAGGCACCACCTTTGGCCACCTGTGGCTAGAAGAGGCTGCCAGGCCTGCCCATCCCCATTCCAGAAACTGGGACTGATGCACCTGGGTGATCAAACAGTGCCTCTCAAAGAAAGGGCCACAAGCCAAGCAATGACTTCCAGCAAAACTCAACTTCTGTAACTCTCTCGAGCGAAACCAGAGGGCATGTCAGCACTTTGCTTTTTCCTTCTGAGAAATAGGTGTAAACAATTCCACCCGGATGCCAGGGAGGGCTGAGCATCGCGTTAAACAAACAAAAAGGAAAGAAACAAAAAGCCCCAAATCGTCGGCGGGGGCAGGACACGAGTCCTTTCGGAGCAAGGATCCTCCGAGGCTGATCCGAGGGCATTCCTGCCCGCTCCTCCCGGGGCACCAGGGCGGGAGGGCGCATCGAGCGGGGCGAGGGGTGTGGAGAGGGCTGTGGGGGCGTTTGGGGGTGTGAGGGGTTTGGGGGACATGGGGGTTGCAGGGTGTAAGGGAGTTTGGAGGGGATGTGGAGGCGTCTAGGGGGATGTGAGAGGTTTGGGGGTGTGAGAGGTTTGGGGCTGAGGGCATTGGGGTCTGCCCGCGCCCCCGCGCTCACCTGGGCCCCAGGTGGCACCTGCCCATGAGGTGCTGCTTGCAGAGGTGCAGCCGCTCGCAGCCGACGCACTCCTTGCGGACACAGACCCGCGCGTCCGTCACGGCCAGGACCACCTGGCCGCCCTCCAGCAGCAGGAACCGCCGGGGCCCCGCCGCCGACAGCGTGTCCTGCAGCTGCAGCGCCGACAGCCCGACGTTCTCCTGCAGCTCCCGCAGCCCCAGCCGCCCGCCATGGGCGCACAGCGTCTGGGTGAGGAAACTGGACACGGCCGGATCGCACATCCCGCTCCTCCGGCCGGGACGGGACTGTGGCGGGAGAGGGGCGGGAGAGGAACAGCAGCAGGAGCGAGGCGGGGACTCGTCACCGCCTCTCGGCCGCCCTCGACGGGAATCGAAACCGAAGGCACGGGCGGGGCAGCGGCTGGGGGCAGGGACCTGCCCAGCATCGAGGCCTTCTTGGCTGAACGTCACACGGGAAGTAAATAATGCCAGAAGTGCTTGAAAGGACTGTGAGGTTTCCTTGTTATTATCACGGAATCGCGGAGTGGCTTGGGCTGGAAAGGTCTTAAAGATCATCTCGTTCCGCCCCCTACAGAGTCTCCTTCCACTAGACCACGTTGCTCCTGGCCCGGAACACTTCCAAGATGAGGCAGCCACATTTCCTCACCTTGCTAACCTATGCTTCTACACTAACACGAATCCGGTGCAGAGCATTAAGCATATAAAGCAGGATAAAACACATAACGTGCACAAATGACTCTAATACTAGTTTATGTGGCAATGCCATTACTTTTCTTTCTTCCCGGCTGGCAGGGAGCTGCTGATTAGCACTGGTTGCAGCAGAGTGTCGTGGCAGGGCTGTGAAGCTGTGCTGGTTTGGGCTGGGGTAGGGTTCATTTTCTCCAAGTGTCTGCTGTGGGGCTGTCTTTTGGATTTGTCCCAAAACACAGGAATGATAACAGAGAGAGATGTTTTCATTATTGCCAAGCAGTGCTTGCACAGGCCAAGGTCTTTTCTACTCCTTGTACTGCCATGCTGGGGAGGGGCTGGGGTGCATGGGAAGCTGGGAGGAAGGCTGGGACACTTGGAGTTACAGCATTTGTCATCCCAGCCCATGGTGACGTGTGATAGAGCCCTGGTCTCCGAGATGGCTGAACACCTGCCTGGCCTTGGGAAGCAGGCAACTAATTCCTTGAGTTGCTTTGCTTGTGTGTGTGCAGCCTTTTCTTTCCCTATTACACTGTGTTTATCTCAATCCAGGAGTTTTCCAGCTTTTACCCTTCTGATTCTCTCCCCAGTCCCACTGGTTAGGAGTGAGTGAGTGGCTGCCTGGGCTGGCTGCTGGCTGTGGTTAAACCAGGACAGAAGTGCCAGGTTCCTCTTAGTGTTTTAGTAGGGCTGGGGAGGGTCTGTGGGATGGGGAAGAAGCACAGCAAATACTGCCTTGAAAGAGGGTTGAGGATTAAATCCATTTGAGATTAAGTTTTATACTGAAACCCTTTGGAAATAAAGCGAGTGGCCTGTGTTGCCTATTGCTGATGGCTGATTTGAAAGGCATGTGAAACTACAAAGTCACAGCCACTGTTCAGGTCATAGAGAGAGAACCACCTCCAGGAATAAGGCCAAGGTGGTAGTGCCTGTGGTATGCTGTTTCTTTGTTGTTGAAGGCTATGTAAGAACCTTTTCTTTGGGCACATTTCCCCATATCTGTCCCTTTCCTATGATAATCAAACCAATGAAATGATTTTTAGAAAGCAATAGAAAAGAAGAGGGAGGAGGAGGAGTTTGCCACATCATAGCTTTAGAGAAGTAAATTGATAGTTCTGTGTTGGTTTATGCTCTAGGTGTGGATATTGGCATTCTCAGGTTGTCAACAGATCAGGAGGATAATAAAACTCAGATCCATATTTGAGGTAGTTTCAGGACTGACTGATAAGGACAAAAATAATCCAAACATTGAGTCAGCAATATATTACCATCTTTAAACAGTAGATAATAATAATGAATCAGGCAAATTGCACAGTAATTTGCTTATATTTATTTGTCTTTTGTTCTTTATCCATCCAGTTCCAGGGAAAACATACATTTCTGCATTAATCCATCCAGAAATCTGAACTACTGGCCTGAGGAGTTTTGCTGCATATTTTGTTGGAACAATATTAACAGTATGGAGCAGTAAAGTGAAGCACTGCAAGGAGAAAGAAACCACAAATGCAGTCTTGGCAAGCAGGTTCTATTTTCCACTTTAAATACATTCAAGAAGGCTTTTGGATCAGGCCTGAGTAAAAGCAAACAATGAAATACTGCTGGATTTATCCTGTTTGTTACTGTGTTTTGCAAATGCAAATGCCCAAATGCTTCCTTAGCAACTTTAAACAGAACCAATTTGTGTGAAACAACACAACTGGGTGAGGCAAAAGGGATCACTGTATGAAAGAGTCCCAAAATGGTGTTATTTTCATGGTGATTCCAACCTCAAGTATCAAGCCCTTTGCTTAAAGTTAGAAACCAGTGATTGCTGTAACCTCTTGCTACCCTGTAAATCTTTCTCTCTGCTGTCCTCCACTTGCAGCTGTAGTATTTCCTGATTTGCCCTGACTCTGGTATTCAGCTGACTTTGTAGTAAACAAAATCAGCTTTCAGAGATTTGAGACTGCAATATCGATTGGAACGAGCAAAGTATGAATGGCAGTGGCTGTGTGCAAGCACCAGAAGTAACAGCAGAGCAAAGGTTAAAAGAATGACCTGTGTTCAATAACCAAAAGCACAGCTTCAGGCAGTAAAATTGAGAAATGAATTGTTTTTCTCAAAGTGGAAGTTTTGCATTCTGTAGCACAGACAACTTGCCACCAGAAAATCCTACATTCCTACCATCTGACATGCTGGACGTAGCAGGAAGATACAGCACATCACCAATAACATTTATTTCCTGTTGGTTCAACTGGGAGCAGACCACAGAACGTGGAAACACCGAAAATGACCAAAGAAGTTCCATGATGTGCATGGAGGCAGCAGCAGCCAGACTGTGAAGCACAGTCAGTGCTGGGTCCCATAAGCTTTCACGGGCAGTTTTCCCCTGCCAGTGGAAAATAACACAAGAAATAACAAAAGGGTGTGATGGTTGGTGCCCATCTACCCTTTTGTTACATGCAACATGGATCCTGGTGAAACCAGCACCCTTCTGAGGCTGTGAGTATGGGGATTTGACAGTGTGAGCAGAGTTGGATAAATGGAATGAATGTGAATGAAAGCTGGGGAACTGAGTGAAATGAATGTATACATAAAATATATGTATACATAAATGCAACTTCTGCAGGGTACAATAGATTTTGAAAAATATGTGCCTTGTCTGATGTATCTGCAGTGGAAGCACAGGATGTGGTCACACACTGGATTCTGTGGAACAGCCTGCTCTGTGTGAAGTAGAGACTATTCCTGCTCTAAGGTTGATGCAGCCCAGCTACCCTGGTGGCTCTGAGGGCATCAGCAGTTCTTCCCTGCGGGGGATAAATAAAGTATACAGAAACACCCTGGAATGATGCTGTCAAACCGGCTTTCCCTCTTTTTTTCTGGCAACTTCTTCCTCTTAATCCTGACGGCGTCTTCAGGGCTGAGTGAGGCGGGATGAAGTTCGTTTCTTCTGATGAGTGAGCAATGAATGCTTTTTCTCTGAAAGACTCAGGTGTCCTGTGGCTGCTAGCTCGGTGAGAGTACCTCATTCCTCTCTTTTTGAAAAAGTATCTTGCATCACATAGTTTCTATCTTAACATTATGTTAGAACCTAAAACTAAATTTAACACACTCCTTAAGAGAATTAATACAGCATTACTTTCTAACACAACACATATAATATTCATTTTCATATTTGCGAAAAGCCAATCATAAAATATCTATTTTCCACACTCCCCTATTTCACCCCTAAAATGCCCCGGCAGGATGCAGAACATGCGGGGGGAATCGATGGGAACCACAACGGGCTGGTCTGTGAGCTCCGCTTTGGGGGTGCCCCGGCATTTCGGGTTTCCATAATTTTGGAGGCTCCCTCATCACTTTTGGCGGGTCTTAAATAATTCTTGGGGTGTCGCAGTCATTTGCGGGGAGGGCTCGCGTAATTTTGGGCAGCTCCATTGTCATTTTGGGCGGATTCCCGATCATTTTTGAGGAGTCTCTCAGACACAGCGGCCGTGCTTTACAGCAGCGCGGCGGGGCCGCGGCTGGGCTGTACGGCAGTGTGGCGCCGTGAGGGCGTAACGCGCTTTACGGCAGTGTGGTGATCCGGGTGGTTACCGCCCAAAAATCCCTGAAAATTCATAAATTCTTAGGGAGGGCGTGTGTGTAAAATGCTAAATCCTGTTAAGTTTCTCGTTTATATATATATGAACACGTAATAATAATAATAATTTATATAAAAATTGATTTAAAAATACCACACACACACCCTCCGCCCCCCCCCCCCCCCCCCCGGTACCGTATTACATACAAATTTTTAGAACATAAGAACTCCTTAAAAGATCCATAAGGCTGAAAAATGCAAATAAAACTTTTCTATGTGTAAGTGAAACTGGAATTAAGGGCTTGAAAATGTGAGAATTTGTGAAGGAAATAGAAGTAGCTCTGTGGTGAGGCAGGGGAGGAGCAGAGCAATTGCTGAGCGTCATGAGGGGTACATTGAGGTGAGCTGTAGGAGGAAGGTGGGGAAAATTTGGGAGATAAAGGTTGTGTTGTAGAAAATGAATATTTTGAGATGAAAACAAGGTAGTAGTGGAAAAGTGGGGAAGGTTTGGGTGGTAAAATTTGATGTAATCTCTTGGGGAAAGAATGAAGGTAAAAATGAAGTTCTTAGTAGAGGACATTTTGGGGGTAAAAATTGAGAGAGACTGGGAAAATTGTGGTGGTAAAAGTTGAACTAATCTGTAAGGGACAGAATAAATTTATTTTGGGGGATAAAAGCTAAACTAATCTAGCTAAACTGCAGGGCACATAATGAATACTTTGGAAGGACAATCTGATCTAACCTGTAGAGGATATTTGGAAGAAAGATTGAGGCAATTAAGTGACATTTTGAGGGTAAATTTAAGGTTATTTTTAGGGGACAGATAGGGAGAACCTAGGGGTAAAACCTGAGGAAATCTGTAAGGCACAGAATGAACTGGTTTTTTGTAAAAGTGAGATAACCTATAAGGGACAGAATGAACACCTTGGGCTTAATATGTGAGGTAGTCAGTAGGGAATGGAGGTAAAACTGGAGTAATAAGTAGGGAACATCTTGGGAGAACAACCTGAGGTAATCAGGGGATGTTTTGGGGATAAAATCTGAGAGAATTTTCTCAGGGACAGAATGAACATTTTTGAAGGAAAAGCAAAGGTGGATTGTGAGGGGGAGCAGAGGTGATATTTTTGAGACAAGTGCTGAATTAATATAGATGAAACAAAATCAGCCTTTTATGGGTGCAGAATCTGGGGCACTTCAGAGAGAAAATAGAGACTCTCTGAGAGAAAGTAGGGGACTGAATATTTTGGAGAAGAAATTTGAGGTAATCTGTAATGGAGAGAATGAGCATTTTGCACGGAAAATTGAGGTAATTTATGTAATTTATGGAAGGCTTTGGGGTAAGAATCTGACTTAATCTACAGGGGACAAGTATAGGGCATTTTTTAGGGAAAAACTGAAGTAATGTGTAGGGGAGAGAATGTAAAAAACTTACATAATCTGCAGAGGGGAATAAAATTAATATTTTAGGAATGAAGTTGAGTTAATCTTTTGGGAGAGAATGAAAATACTGAGGTAAACTGAGGTAATCAGTAGACAACAGGGAAAAATTTGAGATAAAATTGAGATTATCTCCAGGATAGAGAATGGATATTTTGAGGTAAAAATGACAAAATCAGTAGTGTGCAGGAAGGAAGGAAGGATGGAAGGACACTTCCTGCCCTGGAGGACACCAATTGCTGCTAATATCCATTGGGACACGGAGCCATTGGCTCCAACCCTCTGAATTTGACCATCCAACCACTTTCTTACCCAATCTAACAGCCAACTCATCAAATCCATCTCTCTCAAATTTATAGAGGAGAGTGTGGGGATCATGTCTTTACAAAAGCCTTTTACAGCTGTTGTAATAATAAGTTATCACAAATGTTCATGATTCTATTTTTGTTCTTTTCATGCCGCTGCTTTGTTCAGAAAAAGCTCCCTGAAATCTGTTTGATACAGGTGATGGTGAAAATCTCCTTTAACATCATCAATTTGGGGCACCTGCCTTCCAGATAATTTATGTATTTGATCCAAACACTCCCTGTGTACACTCAAATTTTTGTTTTTAGCAGGTGTGCTGCTTTGGGTCATTTCCAGTGCTGGACACAAGCACACAGAAAGGACCTCACTGTCATAGTCAGGAGTGAAAATCTTTTAGGTAAGCACAGGTCAGCCTTGTGCTGAGAGAGTTAAACTAAAAATAAATTTTGTTTTCAATGCAAGTAGCATTCTCATGATTGGTGGTAGTAGGAAAAGAAAAGGGAAATATTCAGCTCTGGGTAATGTTTTTCTCAACCCTTCTGAGCAGAGATACTGGGGGGAAACTGAATGCAAAACTTCAAGTGAAGTAATGTTGAAACACTCTGAATGTGGGTATAACCTCAGTTCTAACTGCAGTCTTTTAGAAGATTATGGAATAAACTCTCCTGGAAATTCATTTACCATCCTGTTAAATGAGGAGTGCACCCTTCTCAAGCTGTGTGGAGCTGGGAGGAGCAGGTGCTGCAGAGAATTAGGCTTGCCACTGACAAGGAGCTGACAGGGTGGGTAAATGGGCTGGCAGTAACCCTGTGAGGGGTTTGAATGAGTGACTGTAAGTCCTGCACCTGGAAGGGAGCAATCCCTTGCAAACATCCAGGCTGGGGCAGACAGTCTGGGCAGCAGATCTGCAGAAAAAAACCTGGGGGTTCCTGATGCTTTTGAGTCAGGGATGGAATGAAAGACTGCACTCTTCAGAAGGTGGATCAGAAAGCAATTTAATGAAGGTAGTGTGTCTTTTATAATGGGACTTGCTAAGGTGAGACTCGATCGGTGTCAAAGTAAAAACCTCTCACACTATTGGTGAACAATGAATAGCACACTCTGGAGAACCATATCTATAAAGTACAGTTACAGAAAGTGAGATAATGATTGTTTTAATTCTTTTCTCTAATTTCCCACAGCTTCCCAGGAAAATCCTGGGACAGCTATGACTCTCTCTGTTCAGAGGATATGTGATTACTACAGGTTCCTAGTGAACCACCAGTTGTAATGATGTTCACAGGTGTCCCAGGATGAGGGAAGAGAGGAGGATCTGACTCCATGTTTCAGAAGGCTTGATTTATTATTTTATCATATGTATTACATTAAAACTATACTAAAAGAATAGAAGAAAGGATTTCATCAGAAGGCTAGCTAAGAATAGAATAGGAAAGAATGATAACAAAAGCTTATCTCAGAGAGTCTGAGCCAGCTGACTGTGATTGGCCATTAGTTAGAAACAACTCTATGAGACCAATCTCAGATGCACCTGTTGCATTCCACAGCAGCAGATAATCATTGTTTACATTTTGTTCCTGAGGCCTCTCAGCTTCTCAGGAGAAAAATCCTTTCCTTAGGATTCTTTCATAAAAGATGTCTGTGACAACCAGTTGCCCATGAGCCAGTGGTGTGGCCTTATGGCAAAAAAGCCCATTGGCTTCCTGGGATGTTTTAGTGAGATGTAGCTAGCAGACCCAGGGAAGTGATCCTTCCTCTCTGTTTGGCACAGGTGAGACCACCTTTGGAGTTCTGTGCCCAGTTTTGGGCCCCCCAGGATAAGAAGGACAACAGCATACTGGCACAAGAGTGATGAGAGACCACCAAGCTGTTTGAAGCTCTGGCATGGGGCAAGTGAGGAAAGGCTGGAAGAGCTCAGTGTGACCAGCCTGGAACAGACAGGGTGAAGGTGAAACCTTACTGTGTGTTCTGTACTATATGAAAAGCATGGAGAAAACAAATGCTTACCCAGAAAAAGGACCCAGACCTCAAGATGCACAAGGAAAGCACAAGAGGCAACAGACACAAACAAAAGATCTTCCAATTAGATATGGGGTAAAAACTTCCCACTGAGGATGGAGATGCAGCAGCCATTTTTACCAGTGGCTCATTCTCCCGTGTAGTCTTTACAAGCATTACCTAAAATGCAGCAGTTGTTAGCACAAGCCTGGATTCACAAGAGTTGATGGTACAGCGAAGACAGCATGGTGAGTCTCTTGAACTCCTTGGATTACTTTCCAGTAATCCTCCTTGCTGTGATGCAGTGGGATGCTGAAAATCAGCAGGAGTTGCCTGCAGCTCTTTGGGAAAGATTACTGTGACTTAGAGCCTGTGGAGAAAGCTAATAACAGAGGAAAATGATAAGAGTGTAAAGAGAAGGATGAATGAAGGTAATGAAAATGAAGCAAAACTCCAACACAAAGTAAATGTTTAGATTATTTAAAAAAAATCCACAAAATTTCCAGTCATAAGGGATGGAAGCTGAATGAAGAAATAAACTGTCAGGAGCAATAGGCAAGGGTGGGTTGTTCTCTGCTTAAAATCAGACCCACCACATGTCATGGTGTCAGTGCAAAGCACTTGGATCTTCCTATTCTCCTTTCCCACTCTCAGGGCCAGGTGTCTCACACAGCTGTGGTACCAGGCTGGAGCTTTTCTCCTCTTGTGATGCTTCTGGGTGTCAATGGCTCAGAAAGGCAAAGGCTAAAAGACTGGTCAGAGATTAAAGGACAAATAGGTGATGATGACATAGTAAAAAGCATATTATGTCCTGGCTGCCCAGCTGCTTCTGGGGCCCTGGGGGAGGGCAGGGGATAGGAACAACCCATCTGAGAGATGATACAGAAGATGCTGAGTTGGAAGGGATTTATCAGGATCATGGATTCTAACTCCTAGCCCTGCACAGACACCCCAACAATCCCACCCTGTACATCCCTGAGATCAGTGTCCAAACACTCCTGGAGCTCTGGCACCCTTGAGGCCGTGACCATTCCCTGGGGAGCCTTTTCCAGTGCCCATTCATGCTCTGGGGGAAGAACCTTTTCCTGATATCCAATCTGACCCTCCCTGACCCAGCTCCAGCCATTCCCTTGAGTCTTGTCCTGGGAGTGAGGAGATCAGTACCCATCCCCTGCTGCTCCTCAGGGGGATGTTGAAAAGCATGATGAGGTCTCCCCTAAGTCTCCTCCAGGCTGAACAATCTGCTGCTGAGTTTGTAACCACTAGATGGAACTCAAACACTTTGCATTAATTCACTCATCATCTGCAGGGAGTTCATCCTGGTTTTAGGTAAGGCTGTGGGTCTGGTAGCTCAATGTCAACACTTGTGCTCAGTAGCAAAGGCCTTTTATGGAAATACAGCAGGAGCTCCTAAAATATGGGTGAATCATTAATTCATTCATTCTAGTGAGCAGAGATACTGAATATTTTATGTCCAAACCAAGACAATGTTATTGGCACCTACAGAGTGGCACAAAAGCCTCTGATGATTGATGGAGAGCACTGGGATACATCATTCCTTAGACACACCACCAGCACATGATTTTGGGTAAGTCCTTTACCATGGCTGTGGCTTGGTTCCCCCTTTGCTGAAGTGAGTTTTGAAGCTGTCTGCCTTAAAGTGTGCTTGAGCATCCAGTACACTATTCTTGAAATTTTTTAATACTCCTTGGAGGGGTACATCTTGCCAGTACACAGTTGCAAACAAAAATGCAGTCATCTACAATACAAATCCTACATTCTCCTATCTTCCAGTTTCTAAAGCTCCAGATTTGTTTTCTTACAGCCCATTAAAAAAAAAAAAAAACCTAAAGGGCAGCTACTGTTCATTTCTTAAGGGCTAATCATATTTAATTATAATTAAAGAATAACCAGTATTATAAAGCCTAGAAGCTCCAGGCAAGATCAGCTCTCTGTTGTGCTGTGTCTTGTACAAACAGAGGAAAAGGAATTTCTTCCCTTAAGCAGGTTACAGTTTTCACAGGAAAAAATGTACCTGGGGACAAAGAAAGCAAGCAGTGCCCCAGTAAATGCAAAAAAGCCATCACTTGGCATGAGGGAATTCAGAGGTAAGAGAGTAGCTCAGCAGCTGGTGTAAAGCTGGCATAGCACCATGGATGCTGTGAGTTTACAGCAGTTTATCCCAGCTGAGGTTATGCCTCAGGTAGGGGAAGTGTCTGTCTTAATATCAGATTCAAAGTCTAGCCTAGAGTTGAACCAGATCTTCCAAATCTGATCACAAGGCTTTTTTTCATGCACTTGCTTCCCCACTGGGCAGCCCCTTGCTTGTCTCAGATTGTGCTGCTCAGCTGAAACATCACTGCCCACAGCTTGTGTGGCATTCAGTCCAGCTGGGGTTTCAGATGGGCACAGAGTAATGTGGAGAAGGACTAGTTCACATCTGAAACAGAAGAGACTGAAAAATTGCAATTAATTGTTTGAAAGGAGTACCAGCTGGAAGGAGAGTAGAAGAGTAGAATTCTTGCTATTACCAAACAGATTTTTAAAATAGTTAATATTCTAAATGATGCTTAATGACTAAGTATTGTCTTTTCTCAGCAAACACAGTATCTTTAGCTATTATCAGATAAGTAGATTGTGTGTTAATTGAATATATTGTTCCAAATGCATAAGCCACCTTCAAAGTCAATAGAGATTATTTTCCTTACCTGCACTGAGGTGATACTGTGACTATATTATTAGTAGCAATATACTTCAGAGCAATGCAGAGATATTTGATTTCTCAAGACACTTGGGAGGCTCCAACATATTTCTCAGTAGTTATTTTACCATTCAAATAAAATTAAAGAAGCAGTATTAAGGGTGACTATTCTGAGAAAAAGACTCTTCTTTATCAATTTGTATGTATAAACACCAAGAAACTAGTGAAAGTCATCAGAATATTGAAAATGGAGCAGGAAAACCTGCTCTGGTAGTAGGAGATTAATGATATATTCTGATATACAGTCCTTCAGAGAAAGAAAAGACAGATTTCTTACAAGTACATCTTGCTGATTGTCCAAAGCATACAAGGAAAGTAGTAGGGAAGTTTGTTCCTAATTTAATGTATCAATTAATTGATACATTATGTGAAATACATAAATACATAATTGATACACTATGTGAAATACACAAATTGATAGCAGAACAATCCAAATCTGCAATTTAAAAGTTTGTTCAGTGTTTTAGTCCTCTCACTACCAGGTAGGGTCACACAAAAAAGGTACAGAAAAAGAAAGAGAATGGGCACTCCCCATATGGAAAGCTCCTCCTGATTCACTGACCCAGGCTAAGAACATTGCAGTTCCCACTTTTGGCATTTCTTCCTGTCTGTGTGGTGTTAATCAAGCAAGATACAACCCTTTTCTCAGTAGAGGGTGAGCCAAATGAGGTACTTGGGTTGAGAATAGGTAGATGAGGAGTTTTTTAATTGGAGCCTTGCCTTGCACATGAATTCTGAATTTCCTGGCTTTGGTCAGTGCACTTCTTCTGTTTCACAAATGCTAACAACTGAACAAATCCATTCTCCTTCTCTAGGAAAGAAGCAGCTTGCCCCAGAGACTTTGCAATATTCTTGGAAATAAGGACATAAATGAAGAAACAACTGACTGGTAAAAGGGGATTAGCAGAGTTGTAGCCCTCTTGGCATATGAGAGACTGTGTTTGTAATGATAAATTTTATTAACATGATATAAAATAGCAAAACTTTAAAACAGTAACTAACACTTAGCAACTCATTAGTAATCCTCCTAAGAGTAAATAATAAATGCCCATTCAGCTGTTTCTTCACTTTCATAAAGCTGTTTGCACTGACCATGCAGAAATAGTGTCTTCCAGATTGATACTACTAACATGCATTCACAATTTGTGCTTTATTATAAAATCCCTGTGGTCTTGGCTGGAGACAGTTTTCCTAGACTTTGGGCTTGATTATTTTGTGATATGCAGGCATTTGTTTATTGGAGGGCACAAGTTACTGATGTGCAACATTCAGAAGTGATAAAGGTTCCACATTTAGTTTAATCCTCTTCCATCTATTTTGGAATAATTCTGCCTCCAGGAAAGGGCAAATATGAAATATGAAGTATAGTTGACTAACAGAGGTAAAACTGGAAGCTTTGGTCTGAATTGGATATCACAAAAAATAAAAGGTGGCCCACAAGTTTTGCTAAGCTGTGGGTGACTGATGGAGAACAAAAGTGTGATAATTGTTTGCAAGCCTTTCCTGGAAACATCTTGACTGTTCCAAGATGCAGAAATTCAGTCTGAGGATGATGTAGCAGTAATCAGCATTTTACCTGAAAAATGTTACCAATGTTCTCTTCCTGGAAAGCTGAAGTGACAGGGAAGATGCTGCCAGCATTTAACTCTGGACTAGGCAGTGATGTTTTTCAGGGACATAGACAATCACCAAGCCAGCATAACGTAGACCAGGTTAAACCTACAGCACAAAATTGGAATCAACCTTTGAAGTTTTTACTTTTCCAACAATTTTCCTTTAGATTTTATCATCCCTTGGAAAGGTTTTAATGTATGTTTATATAGCTAAATGTCTTAAGAGCTTGTAGATTTTTTTTCAGGCTGGCTTGGAGGGGTGACCTTAACTATGATGTTGTTGGGTATCCCATGCCAGCAGTGTCTTGGGGACACGACATTCACCTGATTTTACTGATGTTACTTGGGAGTAAGGGACACAGTTTGCATGCACCTGTGACAACCCACTCTTAAGGGGAGGAGAGCACCCAAGATTCGTAGATGCTCGTGGTCAAAAGGAGCAACGAAAGTCAGAGGGTCTGCAAAAACATAAAAACATATTAGTAAGTTACACCCTTAACATGGAAATTGGTAGGTTAGTCCCTGACCTACTATATAAGCACACATCAGTGGGGGCTGGATAAAGGGGTAAGATGAAAAGGAGGAAAGAGAGAAAAACAGAACACCAGTTCTGATACTGATCCAGCCCATGGGATGTCCTGGGGCATGCTGCCTGGGATTGGTGGGGATACCTTTTTATAGGTAAGTTTTTCCTACCCTAAAGACAGGGTTATATTTTCTGTGCAAATTAATTCTTAGGCACAGTCCCTTCTTTCAGACCTTTCTTGAAATGGGTGGGAGGGCTAAGGGGGTCTTGGATGGTGTTGATTCCTCCCTACACTCCATGCCCACTCAGCCTCATCCCTGTGCCTGCTCTGTGCTGTGTTGTGCTTCTCTCCAGGAGCTAGAACAAGGGTGCTTGTCCCAGAGAAGTGCTGCCCTAGCTCCCCATGGCCCCCTTTGCTGTCCACACCTTGTTCTTTCCCACAGCTTGTTATTGTTTGCTATTTCCAACAATCCTTGGTTGGCTCCACAGCCCTCTGGCTGTCAGTGTTTGAGATGCACACATTGCCCCTTCTGGGGTTCTGCAGCACTGGATGATTAACCTTGCTGGGAAAGGGAAGATTTAATCCCAGTTAAATTACTCCAGGAACAAGGCTGCAGCATCTCCATTACCTGCAGTGCCCTGGGCATCTCTGAATGTCCCATCCTGACAGGCACTGGGCAGATGCAGGCTGTTTCAGCCTGTCAGTGGGCAGGAAGGCTTTGCATCCAGCAGTCTCCCTCATGACTTGTGCCACATGCCAAGGTATGACATTTTTTAGCATCTCATCCATGGACAAATGTAGACTTTTGCAGTATAGAATGTGTGTGACATGATTGACTGGAGTTCTTCACAAACATTTGCATGAATGAAGGAAACCTTTCTCCTGTCCCATAAGCTGTGTCACCCCTGGGCTCCCAGTGACACCTGCCAGCTTTGTCTGCTCACAGACAGAGTGCACCAGCCTTTCTCCAGGGCTTAGACTTTCCCCTGCACTGTAGACAGGCCAGCAAATTGGCCCCAAGGCATGGCTCTTGGCTTTCAGCCCTTGCCAGTTAGGAGAAGCTAACAGATGTTCTGCTCTGAGTTCATTACAGGTTTCCAGGCAGGGGAAATTAGCAAAGTCTCTTTAGCATCTGCCTTTTCCAGCTGAGGAGGAGTCACATGCAGAGGAGTCCTCAGCCCTGCCTATCTGATCTTATTTGGGCAAAGATCCCTCTGAGTTCACCACCTGAACTGTCCCACTCTGCCACTGTGGTGGCCCCAGCTGGCCCTGCCTTTCTCTCTAGGGCAAAATGAACTGGCTGTGCTTAAGAGGTGTTGCTTCAGAGAACTTGTAATTGGTTTAGATGAGGAGTCAGGAAATAAAAGTAAAAAAAAAAAACAGCCTTCTAAGCTCTTCACAGAATGCCAGCATGGGTCAGTTTGGAAGGCACCACAGTGGTTCACTGGTCCCACCTCCCTGCTCCAGCAGGGCCATCCCAGAGCACAGGGCACAGGATTGTGTCCAGAGGGGTCTGGAATATCTCCAGTGAGGAGACTCCCCACCCTCTCTGGACAATCTGTTCAGTGCCTGGGCCCTGCCCAGGACAGAAGTTCTGCCTCATGTCCAGTGGAACCTCCTGGGCTCAGTCCCTGCCCGTGGCTCTGGTGCCATTGCTGGGCCCCGGAGCAGAGCCTGGGCCTGCTCTGAGCCTCCCTGCACACAGGGACACCAGGGCTGAGGGCCCCTCTCAGCTGGGGCTCCTCTCCAGCCTGGACAGCCCCAGCTCCCTCAGCCTTTCCCTGGCAGGGAGATGCTCCAGGCCCTAAACCATCTCTGCAGCCTCTGCCGGCCCCGCTCCAGGAGCTCCATGTCCCTCCTGTGCTGCTGATGCCAGAGCTGGACACAGCTGTCCAGATGTGCCTCACAGGGCTGGGCAGAGGGGCAGGATCACTCCTGACCTGCTGGCACTGCTCTTCCTGATGCACCCCAGGGTCCCACTGCCCCTCTTGTCCCCCAGGCACTGCACATGGTTCTGTCAATCAGTTGCCATGGTTATTTACTTTTCTTCAAGCCTCAGGTTCTACAGCCCAGTAATTGCATGAGAAACTTGATTCTTGCTTTAATATAAATTATAATAATAGCTGCAGATAAAGGCATGGAATTACTGATTCTAGCGGGCAAAATAAGAAAGGCTAAAAATCCCCAGCAGAGGCAGATGCATGGATGTGCAGTGAGGAGGGATGGCAGCTGGCTGGGCCATGTCCTGGGTGCCATGAACCCACACCAGGTCTGATGAGGAGCAACCTCAGCATCAATTCCTGTGCCCATGCCAGACTCAGTCATTCAAGGAGCAAAGAAACCCCATCCCTTCTGCCAGGCCTTGCACCAAATGTGAGGAAGAGAACTCTTTGCCTGTCAGAGGGACAGGGGGACAACTGATTTGGACCCCCAGCTCTATTGATGTTTTTTTCTTGGTGTCCATCAGCAAAGGTGAGAGCAGAATTAAACCTTGTTTGAGGAAGGGAAGGGTATCTGAATTTGGTATTGTATTTTTTTACCTGGAATTCTCCTTGGCCATGTTAAGTATGGTCCACTACTGTATGAATCCATAGAGTTAGGAAACTTGGGAAGTATCCAGGTATCAGAACAAAAAGTAAGAATATCAATATGGAAGTTAATAATTCAGATTGTGTGAGTGGAAAAATATATAAATTGAACTTTGGAAAGACAAGATTAACAGTGTAAATTTGACATTACAACAGGGATCTCTGTACTGAGTCAGTGACTGCTCCATATACTATGCCAAAGGCAACCCTTTATGGGCTACTTTTGAAATACTAACTGAAAGGCTTTATGGCAAATGGAAAAAGAATCCAACAAATGGTAATTAACCAAATTATATCATGGTCAAAACAAA
Source organism: Zonotrichia leucophrys gambelii (assembly GCF_028769735.1). Taxonomy (NCBI): domain Eukaryota; kingdom Metazoa; phylum Chordata; class Aves; order Passeriformes; family Passerellidae; genus Zonotrichia; species Zonotrichia leucophrys. The sequence goes on from NC_088170.1 coordinate 7,434,732, forward strand.
GAAAAGATTAATCTCTCCCATTTAAAATTAAATCAAATGCCTTGTAATATGACACAGATAAATACTCAACAATTATGGGATGCAACATCAGTGCCTGTAGGCAAATACAGAACAATATATTTCTAATGGGAGACACTTGAGAGACTATTTATTTAAGTTGCACGAAGATTTATACTGTACTAATCTCATTATGACCCATACATAGGAAACATGGGCTGCAGCACTTTGTAGGATAAAATTGGACCTTAAAAGATTATCACATTCATAAGGATCTTCTCCTAAACAAGGGTAGCATGACACTTTATATATTGCAACACTTGGCTCCAGAAAGCAATGCTGTTAGACTGGTTTAACAAGCAATTTGTCTTCCAGGATTCCTTTTTCAGTTGAAAATCACCATTAACACCTGTCAGATCCATTCAAAAACGTTCACCTTTCAAATCATGTGACCTGGTTTTATTATGGCTTATGTGCATTCTGAATTTGTGTCTCTGAGGGTGGTAAATTGAGTGAAAAAATAAACCTTTTCTCCTGCTTTATGATAATATCTACTTCCCATGCTGTATTTTTCATCTGTCTATGCTCAGCTGCTTTACCACTGCTTTAATTTTGTTTGGAGAGAAAGCTGTAACAGAGAGAAGTGCAGATCCCCCCACGAAGGCACTGAACCCCAGGTTTTTGTGTTCTCAGCTCTCTGGAGGTGGGGATGGCACTGTTGTGTCACTGCTGGTGACACTGGGACAGTTTTAGGTCTGGCACTCTGGGGTTGGCCAACAATTCCAGGCACACTGGGCAAATTTATGATCAGCAGTGGGCAAAGTGGCAGCTTTGATTTAAAATCATGAGCCTGTTTAAAAGCACTGAGGAGCTGTTCCTGTCTCTTTTATCAGCTGCCCATTGGCATTTGAAGGACAATTGCCCAGCTGGGCACTTCACCCACGGTGGCTCACTGCATCCAAGGAACACTGGTATTTTTATAGAATTGTCAGACATGTGATCTGTCTGTCTTCATGGTGCCAGATCAGCACACTTCTGTGATTCTGTGATTGATTCTGATTGGGAAAAGAGGTGAAAAATCTCATAAAAAACAGTTTCTGATTTTTATTTGGAGTGAAGCTTTTGTGTAGCACTCGTACATATCCAGAAAAATACATTTTCTTAAGCAAACTGAAGAAAGTCTTGTCACTCATCTAGCATTCATGGCACTGACCTCTAGAGTTTTAAGTGATTTGAGTTCTCTTGCACAAACTAGGAAGCAACTTTTCAATCAGCTTATCTTTTTTCTTTGTAAAATAATGTGGCATTTGGCACCAAGCAAGGCATTTTAAATAGAGACAGCTGGTGGCAAGTGTTTTCAGGGATAAAGCCTGAACTTGTGATTTTCCTCACTTTCCCTCATTACAAATTTGGTCTCTTTCAACCATAACATTTTTTTATTTTTCTCCCCATCCTTTCCTGTATCTTGTGTTGGTTGAACTTGCTGGCTGGTGGTCATCTAGAAGGGTTTGGGGCTTAATAAACAATATAGAGACCAGACTGTTCATTTGGGATCTCTGGAGACAGAAGTATTGTAGAGACTGGGTAGGGGGAAAAAACCCACAACTATGCTATTTCTGTTGCAAAGATATTTTGAGGTTTTCCAGCTTGTAAGAAGGTTTCAGAAAGGACTCTCTGTGGGAAGGTGTATCAAGGAAGGACATCTAGAACATGCTCTCTTCATCTCTGTTTTCTCTCAGGTTTTGATGGCAGACACTTCTACCTGTGAAGCACAAGGATTCAGCCTTGTGCATGTTTTTACCCACTCTGCTGGTGAGAGATTTGGAATCACAAAGTGAGAGAATCCAATCCCTTAACTTGGTTATGAAGAGGTGGTGGGGTTTTCATCAAATATAATAAATGAAATGGTATTGGCGAAATTTCACCTGATTGGTGGGAGGAATGATGAGAAGGACTCCATGATATCAGAAGGCTAATTAATTACTTTATTGTACTGTATTATCCTATACTATATTTCCCTATATCTAAACTGAAACTGCACAAGAACTCAACTGAACAAATCTCATGACTGTCCCCTGGTCCACAGTCGATGTCACTATAGGACACGAAAGAACACAAGTGCAAACTGCCGTTCTCAAAGTGAAGAAAAAAAGAAGTTTATTTTCTGACTCCAACACTTACAGTTTTCTAAAAGTGACAGTAGATTGGAGGGTGACAGTGCCACCTCTCCAATGACACTAGACAAACTAACAGTCTATCAACTTTCTCTTCTTCTATAAAAGAATGCAAAACAATGAGTTATTTACAGAAAGTGTGTGAGAAAGTTCACTACAAGAACGTTAACATCAAAAAGCTTAGAAAATCTTAAAAAACCAAAGTAACAGGTCTGGATGCACACTAGGCCCTGACAGGCCAAGGAAACAAAACCCCATCACTTTGGGTGAACAATCTCCACATTGCATTCTACTTTGGCACAACACAGAAGCAGCAAATGAGATAAGAATTGTTTTGATCATTCTTTTCTCTGCTTCTCTCAGGTTCAGAAAATGCAATGCATTCATCTCCCAAAAAGAAAACAAATCATCTGAGCAAATAGGCTGAGCACAGGAAATCATTTACTGATGAACTTCATTTTCAATACTGCATGATCAGGTTGGGGGGAAATTGTGTGTGGGCTTTTCTTGTGTTTGGGGTTTTTTTTTGGTTTTTTTTGTTTATTATTAATAATTATCATTATTATTGAATGCATCATGTCATCAGCATCAGAAAATGGCTTAAGCAGCAGTACCCCCAAAGTCCAACCTTGGCACTGAGAGGCAGTAAATTTACTTGCACAAATATTGTCACCTGCAGACACTCATTTACTGTCCAGGGAGGAACCAAAGATTAAGTACAGCCTTGGTAGGAAGTTCCTGTGACGTTGGAATTCGTTCCCTTTCACACACTGTGACATGCCAGTTTTGGCCATTGCAGTGTGATGCAAGATGCCACAGTTTGCTGTGGCTTCCTCTTCATCTGGGCAGATAGCCAGGATCTCTCTTGTAGATGGAAGTAGGAAAAATGAGTTTTTGTGTGTCAAGAGCTGCTGGTTTTAATTTTGGGAAGCATATTTTTAGTAGCAAAATGGTGGGCACAGTAAATGTGTTTTTTCCTGTTAGCTTTTTGTCCTTCAAATAAATGAGCACTTAGTTATGGACAGGAGGGTAGATGAGAGGAAAAGAAGGTCTAGCTTGTTTTTGAGAAGTTTTAGAGATGCTACTGGACTTCTTTTTCCAAAGGGTAGCTTTGGAAACTTATGGGAACGTAAGTTCTTAGAATAGAATAGAATAGAATAGAATAGAATAGAATAGAATAGAATAGAATAGAATAGAATAGAATAGAATAGAATAGAATAGAATAGAATAGAATAGAATATTTCAGTTGGAAGGGACCTGCAGTTGCCTGGAATCTGCATAGGACCAGGTAGGAGATGAAGCCACTGGCCACGTGAGCTGGCCCAGAGCACCAACACATCTGCAAGTGTTTGACCTTTGCATCCTTCACCCAGATGAGATCTCTTCACAAAAGCAAGCAGCCCAAACAGCCATTGAGCAGAGCTGCATCAGAAGGTGTAAATCACTGTCTCTCTTTACTGGCTGCTCTGAAAAGCAGCGTTTATCTCCCCTAAGTGCTCGAGGCAGATGATGGAGCTCAGAGCAGTCCTGCAGATGGAGGATGGTGCTGTTGGCAATGGCCAGAGGGTGGTAGCACTGCACAGCTCCTGTTCATACTCTATCCTCCTCAAACTATGGTAAAAAATAGCTGCATCTCTTCATTTCTTGTGAGGAAAAGAAGAAAGAAGAGGTGAAGAGTAACTTTTACAAAAACATGTCATTTTCCTAGGCCCTAAAACATGATGCTAGCTCAGACTAGGGCTGGTAGCAATTTTTTGTGCTTCTACTTTTTCAGAGAATGCTCCTTTTTATATGACAGCCACAGGCTGTCAGGCTTATAGTTTCTCTGCTATGGCACACAACTACCCCACCATGAGAGTGGTCATGTGCAGCTTCCAGGCAATTGCAGGTCCTTTCCAACTGAGATATTCTTTTCCATTCTATTCTCTTCTATCTCTAAGGACTTTGGGAATGTAACAATATATGGTGTCATGGAAGTCTTCTGGTATACACATCTCTCCATTGTTGTCATTGTAGGTTACCTTAATTTTTCTGCAAGTTGGGAAACTGAGAAAATTAATTGTTAAAGGGCACAAATCAATGCTAACATCAGAACTGTTGTGTGCACGTGTACTTGTGCATATAGTGGTGTGTCTGACTTAGTATTGCTTAGCTTGTAGTTTAAAGCATAGAGAGTCAAAAGCTCACAGCTTCCAAATGTCATTTTATGTGACATTATGTATTTTAGAGCTATAAAAATAAACTTGGGCAGCTGACATCAATCATCTCTTCTTTTTCTCTCCTATGCCAGTGAGACCTGTGTGCCCCTGTCTGTTTACTCCCATTCCCAGTTGCATTTACTGTAATAGTTTAAAGCAGAATAATGTGTTGGCCTTGCTGTGTGACCATAGGCAGGTGGCTTCACTGCTCTGAGCCTCACTTCTCCCATGGGTGAAACAAAGGTGATGATGCTCTGTGGAGGGCTCTGAGACCTCCAGCTGCTGTGGAAGAGACAACAGAGTGATTATAATTGCCCAGGCACTGTAAGACCCCATGTTTGGTGGCATTTTTTTTTGTCTGTCTCCTGACACTTCCAAATGCTGCCACATCTCACTGTGGTTTTTTCTCCCTCCCCACTGCTGCTCTTTCTCCTCTTGCTGGTACCTCTCCTCTGTCACAAAGGCCTCTCTCCAGAACATCTACTTCATCTCTGGACCCATTTTCCTCCTGTTGTTGGGTTCTGATTTGTCACTGCCTTTCCCTTCATAACCATTTGTATCAACAGTTCCTTCACCACCATCCACTTTCCTGCTCCCCTCCTCTGCAATTCTCCTTCAGCCCTGACACTTTCTCTAGAAACAGCCCCAGGCCATTTCTAACCTTCCTTCTCTCATCAAAGAAGAGATGGAAAAATCAGTTCACTTCCTTCTCTTGGCAGGGAGGCTGCCGTGGTTCCTGGGCCAGGCTGGGAACCAGGAGCTCCTGGCTGGTGATGGTGGCAGTGCCACTGAGTCACCCCCGGCCTTCAGCATGGCACTCACCCTCTCTGCTCTCCTGGCTTTAAAACAGGAGCAGTTCTTGTGTGCTTACCTCACATGGGTGTTGTAAAAACTTAATTACCACTTGTAAGATGGTATCTAAGGGTGAAATGTGACTTTATCTCTTGGTGTGGTTGTTGTGACCACTGCAATCTGCACTTAGTTCAGGCCCTGGCATCTGGAAGTATCTTCCACAGGCAGCTAAAGCCTTCCTTTCTCCTGGTCACAAAGGTCTCTGTGCCATAATCCTCTGACACAGAGGAGTCTCCCTGGCTGTGAGGATAACAGGCAAGGAGGCTGAATTTCCATCCCGTCAAGGTCCAGCCTTTCCAGCCACTACCTGATCACTCTCTCCCTATCTCTGCCCCCCTGAAATTGCTCTTCTGAACAAAAATCCTGCTCCTCATCACAACTGCCTTTTCCAACCTCGTGGGTTGCTTTGCTCTTCCCTTCCTCCACAGCCGACAGGACTGGAGTTCAAGGTGCCCTCCCTGCTCCTCCTTCCTGGGTGCCCTCTCAGCCTGCCTTGATGGGTACAACCCAGGACAGAGCCTTTGCCTTCCTGGGCAGCGGCTGCAGGGACAGCTCTGGTGGGAAGGGGCAGTGAAGCACATGCTGGGCAGGCAGCAGTGCTTATCCCACCACTGGCTAAGTAACAAGCAGGTCAGGCCTTGGCATGCAGGTCCACCCACCTCAGCACCTCCTGCCAAGCTGATATTGGGGTCAGCTCAAATTTCCGGTCTTAATTAAGCCACTCCCTACACACACTGAGGAAAACCATCAGCAACCCGGGCTGATTGCTGCCTCTTTCCTGGGAGGGGGCAGTTGCTTGCTGTGATGGAGGTGCAGAATGTGCAGTGCCTGCAGAAGCTGCAGTCAGCCCTTCTGGGGGCAAGACGTGCCTTTGGGAATGGGAGACAACAAGAGAAATAAGGGCCACTTCAGATTAGGACAGTCCAAACCCAATAGGAACAGAAAAGTTGTTTATCTTTTGTGTTCTTCACCAAAATGTTTTTCTTTGGAGTGTATCTGTCTGTATCTGAGCTCAAGGTATACTAGGAAGTGAGGATGGAGTAAGACCTGTAAGTGGAAACTGCTGCTCAGCCAGGGAGAGGCTACTAACTCTCCATAATGCATGCACTCTAAACTACATCCATAAATGTCAGGCATGATTTAATGGGCTATAAAATCCTACATCATGATGCCACTGGAACTATTGAAAATAAAAGCAGATAAATCACAGTTCTGTGCAACAAGCTGTACTTGTGTTGCTATTTTTTTCATCTACCAGGGTCTCATTGTACCATTTGCTGAGCATATACAACTCTCAGCCCTGAGTTTCCATTTCCTTCTCTATTTCTAAGCTTGAGTTTTCACAAAGCCCACTGGCTTTGCAGCTGTGTGCTCACACTGCTGTAAGCCCTGGCCCCAGAGTCTGCAGAACTGCTCAGAAAGGTGCTGAGCTTCCACAGGCTCAGTTTTCCCCTCAATACCAGAGGACACAATACCATTATGAGCAGATTGACTGCTGTTGTTCATACAATATTATTCCTCACATTAGGTTATGAGCATTAAATCTACTAGACAATTTTTATCAGGCAGGAAAACAATTTGTGTCACTCTTCTGCTGCCAGTAAGACACAGAGTTACAATGACATTGATGACAGAGTGCACAGCACAACTTGGAACTGGCACGACAGCTGTAATCCTGTCACCCTGTGGAGAAAATGATGCTGAAAAACGAGGGAGGGAGGGGTGAGACTGGGAAAATATTACTAATAGAGAGGATTGGGTTTTTAGAAAACTTTGCTTCACCTCTGCAGCTGAGGTGACTGAACTGAAGAAGTAAAATTCAACCATAGGACCTGCAAAACGTAAATCAATTTGGACTTACCTGGCACAGAATTTGAACCCTGTCCCTTCAGTTTCTATTTTCTTTCTTTATTTTTTTAATGTTTCACAGTAACAAAATATAGCTTGATGATTTTTCTACTTTTACCTTGAGTTACATAATAAAACTTAATGCTTCTTAATTTTTCTGGTCCACATAATTTAATTACATATGAAATCAAAAGGCAGGTGGAAAGGCAAAAAGGAATAGAGAAAAATAACAGAGAAGAAAGAAGAAGGAATGAAAGAGAAGAAAGAAATTTTTTAGCATTCAAAATTTGTGGGGGAAGTTTGAAAACATGTACTTTACAAGACAAAATCTGGAGGCAGGAAATGAAATACACACACATACAATTCAAGGAATTTTCCAAAGTAATTTTTCCCCTGAAGATCTTGTGATTTTGAGGTGAGATGCAACTGACTCATTATTTTGAATTCAAGAGGCTGTAAACACTGACACACACTTCACTGTTCTGGACTGTGAAAAAAACCAATCACAAAAGTAATAGCTTTTTATGCCTGAAATTGGGAGCTGGGCATCTAGTGCTTTGCAGAATTGTCCTCCAAAAATCCTATTTTTTGGTAACCTTTTCTGCTTTCCCTTACTTACCAGTGCTTTGCAGAAATGATGAGCCCATGCCCACAGCAATTTCTCTGTGGTCCCTGCTCTGGCCAGCACAGCCCTGCCCCTGTCACTGCACGTCTGTGGTGATGCCAGGAAGTTCCTCACATATCTGCAGAGATTTAAATTCCATTTAAACAACCAGCCCTGCTCAAGTAGGTTGAGTGGGGAGATTTTGCCTGGTGCAGCCCAGCCTCTTACCCCTCTGTCCCTCAGTTTGGAAGAGTCATCTCTGTTGAGGCCCAGTAATGTCAGCAGACCCATCAAGTCACATTTAAATCTGCTCAAACACTGGAAGACAAAAATAAAGCTAGTAATACAAGTGAGGCAAACAAGTGAGCACTAAATGAGTCAGTTAAGTTGTGCTGGAGAAAGATTAAGGGAAGGAAAAGATAACAGAGGAGAAGCAGTAGAATGAGTCAATGATAACTGGGCACTGGGAAGTAATGACTGGTTTGAAAACAAAAAGAGGAAAGGAAAAACCCTACTATGAACAAAGTCTCCTTAATAAAAGTCAATGATTATTGCAAACATCTGAGGCGTTGCTGTACACTGCTGAAACCAGACAAACAGTACACACAAAGGAAGGAATGAAAACCTTGGCTTTCAGCTCGATGTAGGTGGTCAAGTGTCAAACTCCTCTGGGAAAAAGGCTTCAACATCCTTCTGGGACATGTGAAAAAGCCCCTGGTTTAGCTGCTGAGCAAGTGCAAGTAGAAGACACTGGGAGTCTTGTGGCTGTGAAAGAGGCCCAGGTGGCAGAGAAGCAGTGGAAGCTGCTGGGCAGCTGTGGACAGAAAATTATAAGTCCTAATGAAAAGATGGCTTGTTTCCTTTTCTTCAGGGTTTGCTCTGTTTTTAGAGACAATCTTTAGACTAGAAAATACAATACCAATGCAAACTAGAGCCAGATTTTTCAAACCACTACGAGAAATACTTCAGTCTGATAATTTTCTCATCCTGCTGCTGTCCCCCAGCACAGCACCCACCTTCCCTTTCTGGGAGAGCCCTCAGCAAGGTGGGAGCTTGGCCTCGCCTCACAGGCCATGGCACCTTTTGCCTGTGTTAGTGTTGCTGACATCCATCCGAACAAAAAGTTAGGGGAATTCTGGCTGGAGTGTTGATGACAGGTGGCTCTGCCAGATCATAAATCCTAACTAATGGGTCCTCCCTGGAGATAAGCTAAGCAGTAGCCTCTAGGTGAGAGGGAAAGAAACTCACTGGGAGCCTGTTCAAGGTTAAATGCGAGCTAATGGACTTCCTTTCCGCTCTGTGCAATCTCCACGTGGCACAGATCTAAAGGGGAGCTGACAGCTCGAGCAGCTTCCTCTTACTTTTAAACCAGAACCACTGTCCTGCAACCATGGACCACCCTGCACATTGGGACCTTTGGTAGCAGTTTTCTTCTCCTGCCCAGAGCAGGCAGGACCTTAAAGCTCTGTCTCTCAAGAGACACAACTAATGAGAGGAACTGCAAGAAATCAGGGCAGAGAAACAAGGGCAGAACCAAGCAGAAAGCTAACACATGACACAGGGTTTGGCATCCTTGTTCAAAGGGTTCAAAGGTGCTCTCCAGTCACAGTCTATAGCACCTAGCCAGCATGGCTGAGGCAAACCTGCTTCTGTCGGCACGGGCACACCACAGGGTGGGGTGTGTTTTGTGCAGCCACATTTCCCTCCCAGCCTTCTTACAACTTCAGTGGGATTGACTTGTGGCTGAAGAGGTGCTCCAATCGTGGCTGTGGCCTTGTTCACCATTTCTATCCTTACTTTTTCTAGTTTCCATCCACTGAACTCACATTTAGTGGAGTATTGGAGAAAACAAACAGAATGAGCTGAGAGAGAACAGCTCTTGGAGCAGTGGGGAACAAAGCAACACGGACCCACTTATGTATCTGAAGATCTCTTTATTGTAAAAATTGGCCCCTTTTTATACCTTTAATTTCAACTGACAAAACAAGATTTAACAGAACTGAACAGAAAGAAGGCATCCATTGGCTGGCTCAGCTGCCACGCTGCTCTCCACATGTTCTCCCATCTAATCACCTTCCTGCTCATACCCTGTCCATACATTCCTTCAGCCATCACAATCTCACTTCCAACTGAGTTTCTTCTCACTCATAAAGGCCTCTCACCTCTCAATCAACTCCCAACCATCCAGCCTGCAGCTCTGCCTTTCCCATGCGACCTTCTCATGACCATGAACCATAGAAACTTTAATAATTATAACCCCATATCCTACAAGCTCTAAATCAGGTTGTGGTCTTGGACAGATACTTGCAACCATCCATGCTGGTTGAGAGGTTTGAGGGGATGGATCACAGCCTGTATTTGCAAGGACAATTAATCAAAGTCTGAGGAAAAGCAGCTGTCAGTGATCCCAGAAGGAAGAGATGTTGAAACTCCAGGCAGAAAACTGAAACTTGGGATGCACATCTTCGCCAGAATGTCTGTGGAGAAAACCAGATTGCAATGGAACTGCAAGATGGAACACTTCTGATTCAGAGCCATGTCAGGTGACAGATTCTGTACAAGCCTTTGAGGGAGCCTGCAGACAAACAAAGCTGTGATGGGACACCATGTGGGTATCCATGGGCTGAGAAAATGATGGCCAATTGAATGGGTATCAAAGAAGACCAACAACATAAGTAATAAAGTGGCTGCAGGGACTGATTAATGAAAGGAGAGAAAAAGAAAGGATGGTACCAAGTAGGAAAATAAGTGATACCTCTGTGTAAAACACAAACAGCCATCGAGGAGAAAAACTGTTTAGGGGAGTACACAGCGTGGGTGTAACCAGAAGTAATTGGGTGAAATTGAATAAATGAAAATATAGAACAAATATCTTCCTGACCATGGGGCTTTCTGGGCTGTGAAACAGACTCAGAAAGAAAGAGGTGCAAGCTCCAGTTCCTGAAGCATTTAAAAGAAAAATCATACAAGTGCTGTAAATCCTCTACCATCAGGGGAGCAGAGTAGATGACCTAACAAATCTTTTCCACTTCAAATTTTTATATTTGATATAAAGAATCTCAAAAACCTCCATCTTGCCATGAGACAGAGAATAATATAACCCAGCTTTCGGGGAAAGCCAGTGGTAATCTCCTGTAGGTGAAAAGGCAAAATGTCATGGTGATGAAGTAGAGAGGATAAGAGGGGAAAGAGAAGCAATGCTCTGTATTTGGCATTCAGTTTTGGACTCCTTGCTTTAAAAAGGACATTAAGGAGCTGTGGCATGTCCAGAGAAGGGCAACAGGGCTTGTGAAGGGTCTAGAAAATATGTCTTATGGGGAATGCCTGAGGGAGCTGGGGTTTAGTCTTGAGGAGGCTCTGGGGAGACCTCATTGCTCTCTACAACTCCCTGACAGGAGGGTGAAGGGGGCCAGTCCCTTCTGCCATGCCCTAAGTGAGAAAACGACAGGATATGGCCTTGGGCTGAGACTCAGGATTTTAAAATTGGTTATGAGAAAAAAAATGTCACAGTATGGGGGCGTCAGGCCTTGGAAGGGGCTGCCCAGGGAGGTGGTGGAGTCCCCATCCCTGAATGTGCTTAGAAGACATCTGGATCTGACACCAAGTGATACAGTTCAGTGATTTAGGGGATACAGCAGTGCTGGGTTGACAGTTGGGCTGGATGATCTGGAAGGATTCTTCCAACCTTGATGATTCCATGACTTTAAAGAGCAACAGCTCTACTTCATCCGTTCATCTGTGCTGAGGGAAGGCAGTAAATATGAATCCTTCACTGTTGAGTTGGTCCTATATTTCAAAAGGGTCATTGCTTGCTAGGCTGGGAGGGGATAGTACCATCCCTCATTTAGTTTAAGGCCAAAATGAAGCTGGTAAGAGGCTGCAAAGAGCAGGTCCTGCTTTGCAGAATGGACCAAGGGGTGCCTACAACACTCTGGCCTATTGGCCATGCAGGTGAACCAGCTGTGCATCGTGCCAGCACACCACGCTTAGGGCAGGCACCATGAAACATGAGCTCAGCCTTGCTCTGAGAGCACCGCGGTTGGATTCCCTCTCGTTTGCCATTTTTGGTAGCACCAAATCGCTTCCAGGAGCCTCCCCTATGGCAGCGCACAGCACCTTCCAGCAGCTCCAGAGGCAGCTCTGCCCTGCAGTCCTACGGGGACAGAGCAGTGCCCTGCTCCCAGGCAGCTTCAGGCCTTGCAATAAAGCGGGTGCATCTAAAAACCAGTCAGGCCCCCAGAAACTGCCCGTAAAATCAGAGAGATTTGGATGAAGAGATGGCCGAGGTGTTTTTCACTTTCTTCCTGCTCTTTTCCCTCTCATCAGGAGGGCTGGGGCTACACCGTGCAGGAACCAGGCAGAACCGGGCGCTGACCCCGTCGCGGATGGGAATCACACACAAGGCAGGGGCTGTGCCCACCCGCTGCCTGTGATACAGACACATCCCTGAAACCGCTCTGGGGTCCGAACGCAGGGCCTGGCCGGGCTCTGAACACGGGCACCGGGCCGGGCCTGGCCGGGCTCTGAGCACGGGACCGAACCGGCAGGGCCGAACCGGGCCGGTGGCGCCTCACGCACACGCCCCGTGCCCTCAGCGGCCGCGCTCCGCTTCCCGGCCGGAGCTGCCCGAGCGGCAGCGGAACAAAGCTCGCTGTGCCACCGGGGCCCGCCCGCCCCGGGACCGCCGCTCGGCGCTTAAAGGGCCCACGCGGTGTCAAACGGTCCCGGCTTGGCTACGGCGACGCGACTTGGCCGCGCCTTTCCAGCTTCCCCTAGCCCTGGCCGACCCGCAGCGCACCCAGGGCCCGGCCAGAGCCCGCCGCACGCCCGCTCCGCCCGCGGGCCGGGGGCGCTGGGCCGGCGGTGGCGGTCGCTCTCGGCGCGTCTCCTTTAAGGGGCGGTGCGGGTGCCGGGAACCCACGTCAGTTTCGGCCCCGAAACTCCGGATCAATGAGCGGCGGCGCGGGGCGGGGCGCAGCGCCCGGCCCGGCCCGGCCCCCGCTGCCGCCTTTCGGTTTCTCTCTTTTCCAGGAAGGAAAACACCGGCGGGGACCGGGGCCGCGTCCCCCCGCCCCCCACTTCCCTTCCCGCGCCCTCTTCCCCTCTTCCCGCGCGCGCGCGCGCATCGCCTCTCGCGCGGAGCCGCGAGCACGCGCAAGGCGCACACGCGCGCGGGGTGGGGGGGGCGCGGGCGGCCGCGCGCGCGCGCCCGCGGGGAGCGGCGGCGGCAGCAGCGAGGAGCGGCCCCGGCCCCGCGGCCCGACCCCCCCGCGCCACCCCGGCCCGCCGCGCCCGCCCCCGGCCGCCACTTCCCCTTGAGGGGACGGGCCGGGTCGGGCCGCGCCGCCGCGCCGGGAGAGGAGCGGAAAGTGGGGAAAGCCCGAGAACTTCCCGTCTGCCCGCCCGCGCCTGCCCCGTCGGGCTCCGCCGAGTCCCTCCAGAGAGATGTCTGAGACTCCTGCTCCGTGTTGCATCAAGGTAAAGCCCCGTCCCTCCGCCCGGCCGGCCCCTGTCAGCGCGGGTCGGGGCGGTGGGCTCCGCCGTGCTTTGCCCAGGGTTATTTTGGTGGAAATAACTGGTTTTCCCTCCTCTGATTTTCACGCGGGCGGGCGGGGGTCCTTGCCCCCGTTTGTGGGCGCTCCGGCCGCGGTGCCGCGGGCTGTCAGCGCCCTGCGCTGCCCGGGGGGGACACGGCGGCGGGCCCGGCTCGGCCGGCGTGGCTCTCACGGCACGGAGCTGTGAGGGGGCCCCGGAGCCCGGCCCGGCCTCCCGCGGGCTCGGCTGCCCGCCGTCCCCGCCAGCAACTTCGTAGAAAGTTTCCTGCCGTCGGGGAGATGCAGCCGCTCCTGCTTCCGCCTGTGGTGGGTCGTGGGTCTTTCTCTCTGTCTTTTTCTCTCTGTCTTTACTGAATTTTAATATTTTCCCCCTTCTTATCCGTATTAGTGCTGTTTATTTTAGTGGTTGCGATTCCTGGCACCGCTTGCCGGTGGCAGGTAGGGGAGAGCCAGGGCTGCCCGCCCGGCCCCGCTCCGGCAGGGGCTGAGGGATGTGGGATGTGTTTCCCCCTGCCCTGGCCTGCTGGACAAGGGCTTACCCAGGGAAGTTTATCGTTTTAAGTGGAGGCGGCATGAAGCGGAGACAATGGAAACAAAATTGAGTTTCCTTTTTTGTCCAGACCCTTCCTATCTAGCAGCCCACTGCTTTCCTCTCGCCTTCCCTCACTCCCCGGTTTTGCATTTTATTTAGGAGTCGCTTTGTCTTGTTGCAAGCCAGGAATCTCCCTTTTGCTCCTGACTAACTGTGCCCGAGTAAGAAAGAGATCTTTAGTGGTTGTCTCTCCCTGCCCGGAAGAAAGAGGTGACTTCCAGACTCTCTCTGGAATAAACACTTATTCAGCATGATGCTCTTTTGTTTGCTTGTCCCGTGTGCGTACGGGGGAGTCTTGCCTTCTGGATGGTGGGAACACAATTTGAAAACTTCTGGGTGTGTTTTCTCTTGCTGAGTTAAATGCAATCAGGCCTGTGTCCCGTGAAGTCTCGTGGCTTAGAGTCTAGTTTGACTTTTCGTAACACAGACAGGCAAACTGGATAACGGGGTATTGAATGTGTGTTACTCTATGGTGAAATGCTAATGCAGGCAAAACGTGTTCTATTAACTCATTGGCTTCCTAAAGATATATAAAATGAGATATAGTTGCTGTTTTTTTCTGGTAAGCTCCGTGGAAAGGTAGGATGTGTTCTCTGGACCAAAGAACACAAATGTAATGAAAAAGTTGTGTCATATGAGCTGTATTTCCTTGTTTTCGACGTGTCATTTTGAAAATAGGAGGCTTCCTTCTGCTCTTACTGAAATCAACAACCATGCTGTTGATTTCAGGAACTGTAAAACTGCAAAACTGGTCCTTACCCAGTGTCACTAAGGTACGTTACAGAATTGTACTGTAAGTAATCAGTTTCCTAACTGGAGAGATACAGACTTTTCCTTCAGTTTTGACATTAACAAATGCCACATTTCCATTACATTTCAACAGTTACTGGAAAACTGATTTTTTTAAAGAAGTGACTGATTGTAAACATGATCCGAGCTTATTTTTTAATGTACCTTTTGTCTACGTGTACAAACTGCTGTTACAGGCTTCTCTGTTACTGGCTATTTTAGCAGTTTCAAATTTTAAAATTAAAACTTTGCAGTCAAAAATGTGAACTTCAAATGAAAACATTTCTTTACCAGTCTAACCGTTCTGAGTAGCCTTCCCTTAAGCTTTTCTGACTATCGTTGCTTTTTGGACACTTTTTTAAACCAGGTTGTAAAGGTGATTGCGTTCAGCAGCTGGATTTAAGAGGAGCTGTTTAAATGTTAGTTGATTATATGAGTGCCACTGATAATTTCTTCAGTGTTCCAGTCTGGCTCATGGCATGGAATGTGATATTGAGGCAGGGGAAAAAAGCAGCACAGAGTACCCCAACTTCGCTGCCTTGTTCTGAAAAGTAGGGGAGTGTTGTGCTACGTGGGTGCCACAAATTTTCACTGGCAGCCTGTGAGCGGGAAGCAGTGGTGCTGGTGGGTGTGTTTTCTTGTTTTCTTGTTCTTTTCTTGGTTTGTTGTTGGTGTTCTTTCTTCCCCTTCCTCCTCCAATTCGGGACAGGGGTGCAGGCAGTCAATGCCACAGCACCTGGGGTGATGAGCACGGAAAGGTTCAGCAGAGAAGGTGAAGGCTGGTGCTTTCTTTGTGCCCGAGCTGCTCTTATTGTGTTAGAGAAGTGCTCCAAACAGATTTGGGAAAACTTTGAGGAGGTGAAGTCTTGGTGTATATTTTATTACTGGTAATCAGTGTAAGCTTGCAGTAATATCTTGGGTTGTGTGAAGTAGTTATCAGTATGTGTGTGTGATTGTGTATTGATGTGTGCTTGCTTTGCAGCAGGTATGTGCTGGCTGACTCCTGTGGGAGATGAAAAATACCCTGCTGATAGCCAGAGCCTGCCAGCACTTGGGTGTGTGCTTGCCTGGCATGGCAGGCAGACCCACTGTGCGCTTGTGGCAGGCAGGTTGGGCGTGTGTGTAGGGTCTAAAGTTTGGAGAGAACTCATCCTGGGGTTTAGAAGGTAAAATCTCAGGGGTGAGAGATGAGGATGAAGGTTGAGCCCTCAGTTTTTGCTACAGCTTCCGATGTCAGTGTGCTCTGCATTGACTGGGAGGCTTTGGGGCTGTGGTGAATCCAATATGAGAGGGCTTGAAGGCTTTTGCCTCTGAGGTCAGCTGGGAAGGGGCGTCTGGTGTGGTTGTGACGGTCAGACTCTTTTTTCAGAGATGGAATATCTGTGTTGGTAGTAAACCTGCTCCTCTGATCCTGAGCCACAGTAGTTAGCTGATGATATTGTTGTAAATAGTGCCACGGTGTTGGCACTCATTACAGTACTGGCAAGTGATCCTTAGGGCCTCACCTCTCCTCCCACAGATGGGAGAACTGAGGCACCAGGGGAGTGTAAACATCTTGGCAAAGACATACAAAGCAAAAGCTCAAGGGGAGACAGACTAGCAGTTTAGACACAGATGATGATTTTTGTGATTAATTAAGGTCTATGTGGTGATAAGTTCTGTTCAAAACCTCACCTGGAGCTTTCTGATTGTCAGGATCTCCTTAATTTTTTGCCTGAAATGAATATACCTTGAGAATATCACTGTGGTGTCATACAGAGATTGAAAATACAGCAGGCAAGTGGAGGGCTCCCAAAGGGCACAGTTTAATTTGTTTATTTTTTATAAATATGACACTTTCAGTTGCTTAGTCTGACTTACCATGTGACCATACAATTGTGCTAGCACAAGTGTGGAGTAGTGTGGGAACTAAAACTGGGGATATGGGGACAGATGAGCTGCTTCAGGTCTTGCAGACCCGGAGCTCTCAGAGCCCAGAGTCCCTTGTGTGCCCCTGGCTGATGCTTGAGCTGAGACTCAGAGTGCTTTCTGTGCTTTCTGTGGGCAGCACAGGAGGCACAGAGCCTCGCTGAAATCAGGTTTCACAACTGTTTCAGTGCAGATTTTATGTAGGTGCAAGCTTGGTGGATGTAGGTGCTCTCTCTTGTGCTGAGCTCAGTGGGGTGGCTGCAGGAGTCCCTCAGCACAGGATCCTGTAGCTGAAGGGCTTCACAGAGTGCTCATTTGGATTGAATGATTTGCTTTGTAATAGTTTAAAAAAGACAGAGGAAAGAAAAAGCTCAAAGGCAAGGAATCAGTGTAGTGTTTGAGTTTTCAATCTTTGTTTTCCCTGACTGACTTTTTCGATGGTGGGTTATGTCTCCTGCTCCCTTATTGATGCTTCTTCTCTCTCACTGAAGGCTTCCCATGCTGAGGGACTGTTCAGCTCCTCGTGGCCAGAATCTGCTGCCCTCAGCCAAGGCTGAGTATCTGCCAGTGCAGAGCATGTTCCTCCGTGTTTACTGTGTACAGGGAGGAGGATCCTCCTTCTGTTAGTGCCAGTGACAAAGCTGTCATTAAATCCAGTGGTGGAGGATTGAATGGTAGAAGAGCAGTGTTTGGAAGTACATACCATTTAACACCTGATTAATCACTTAACTCCTTGGCACCAAGTAAATTGAATCCCTCTGAAGCAAAATTTTACTAGCACTGTCCCAATTAAACAGTGGTCATTAGCATTCACTGTGTCATTACAGGTGAAGTCAGTTTCCTGGGAGGCAACCCATTAAAAGAGCATCTTGAATCTGAAATGCCCCAGTGAAACAGAGTATACTTTAATGATAATTTATATGCATATTGCAGCGTGCATCCCACAGTGCCTTTTGGAGGGAGGTGGCTAAACGGTGCTGTGCTGATAGAAATGATGATAAGAGGGACATGAAGTCTTCCACAGTGACACAGAAGCAATCTTCCTGCCTTTTAGAAAAGTTATCCGAGTCCTGCAGTGCTTGAATTCTGAGTTCTTCTGACAAAAGTTCTCCTAATAAACTGCTTACTGCAGGAAAGGGAGAGAACTGAGGTGACTGGTGGTTTTGGCCAGTAATACGGTTTTGACCTACAGTCCAAAAACTGGCTAACTTGTTTTAGGGTTCTTTTTGCATATGTTTGTTTTGGAGTATTTTGTAGTTCACTGCCTTCAGCTGAGCATCCCCAGAGTACCAGCAGCTCAAAAGCCAGTGCTGAAATTGATCTGAAAGTGATCACCTTGTCTTTTGCTTTCCCTATCTGTGAAACAAGCATAAAATAATAATAAATGTTCCTATACAGGGCAGTAGCAGGGCTAAGTACTTGTGATGCAGCATGGAAACAAACAGTGTTTATTACAGAAATCAGGCACAGTGATCTGGTTTGTACCTGGCTTTTTAGTTCACACAGTGCTTTGGGGGCAGGGGTTTGGTGGTGGTTGTTTGGCTGTTGCTTTTTGGTGTGGGCCCCCTATTTCTGCTGAGCAGTCAGAGCAGGATCTTGGAGCTTCAGCGTGTCCTGAGGTCTGGATCAGCCACACGTGGGCAGGGTGGTGTTTCTGTGCCCACAGCCTACATGGAAGGTGGCTTTGGAAGAGGCTGGCACGTGTTGCTGCCACAATCCTGTTCCTGGCAGGGAGGGATGGCAGCCAGATGTGGCTGCCAGAGCAATCCCCACCACCTTCCCTGACCACCGC
Source organism: Zonotrichia leucophrys gambelii (assembly GCF_028769735.1). Taxonomy (NCBI): domain Eukaryota; kingdom Metazoa; phylum Chordata; class Aves; order Passeriformes; family Passerellidae; genus Zonotrichia; species Zonotrichia leucophrys. The sequence continues at coordinate 7,453,041 of NC_088170.1, forward strand.
CCTTCCCAGGGCTCCCTGAAGCTGATGCAGAGCAGGTTCCATGCACAGTTCTTCCAGGTGTTAACTCCTTCCCTGGTGAGGACAGGATGATGATGAACTGCTAGCATTGCCACAGTAATTCAGTTTTAAGTTGCAGCGTGTCCCTGTGCCTCCCGAAGGAAGGAGGCTGCCCGGAGCAGCCCATGGTGGGATGTTCCTCCAGGCAGTTGTGGAGCAGCCAAACCAAACCCAGGTATGTTCAGCCTGAGCAAAGAGAGCAGAGACCAAACTTCTGTGCTTTTACCACTGATTCCTGCTAGTGTGGGTTATTTTTTAGGTCTACAACCCATGCCAAATTCAGACCATACTGGTTCTGATGTTGCTGACTTGTCTTCAGGCAGTGTTTTGTTGAAGCACAGAGAACTACATTCTTCATCTTCTTCTTTAGTAACATATGGGACTCAAGCCTAGATTATAGTGACTGCTTTTGGTTTTTTCTTTTCTTTTTTTTTTCTTTTTCTTTTTTTTTTATGCCACTGCTGGCAGGAAAATAAATGCAGAAAACTCCAGCCAAAGTTAAACTTGTTTGTGGAATGTCCTGGAGCACTGATAAATAAAGGATTTTGAAAAGGGTTAAGCTTTTCACTGATAGATAGTATCATCTGCTGTAATGTTACAAAGCTCTAAAGGAGCTGGGTACAGCAGTTAAGGAAAGCTATAAATGATTCTTCATCTAAATGAATTTCCAAAGGTTATTCCTTGTTAAACCACATGCAGTGTCTTTGCTTCCGTGTTGTTCTTGTATAGTTTGCAAAGACTGTCTTGGTGAGGACAGTCTGGAGAGAAAAAGGGTCTGAAGGAGATTCTCACTGCAGTGTGTGTTGGTGTTCTATGGAATGTATGCACATAGAAATACATAGCATTGGGGATAATTTTAAAGATGTGTATATTGCCAAGAGTAGCATTGAGATGTGTTAATACAACTCCAAAAAAGTCCTTTGGATGTGGCAGCTGGATTTCCCATATTTAACTATTAACAGCTGCCCAATATTAAATCCAGAGTTTGGATGTTTAATTTTAAACTAAAATTAAATATGATTATGAGTGGGGACAATGAATGATTTCGTGGGGTTTTTTGTTGTGTTTGCTTTTGTTGCAGTTTTTGTTTTGGGCTTTTTCTAGCCAGCTCAAGTAGGGCTAGATCAAGAAATTGTAGATTATTTGTTTTAGGAGTTTAGTCTGGAGAAAACCAACTGACAACCACTAGGGACTATCCTTAAAACTGAAGAAATGAAGCAGAGAGTGAGGTTCTTTATATGGTTCAAATTTCAACTGAATGTAGCTGAAGTGATTTTTTTTCATTGTCTTCAGTGGGATCCTCCTAAACATATCTTAACAGAAACTAGGAATGTTTTCTACATGGTCTGGGATTCTGTGGAAATCTATGAACTTGGAGCTCTACTAGGTAAATAAAATGTCTAATAACAGTGCCAGAGATAGCAGTACTAAAATTCAGAGATGGATTTACCCAGATAGTAGGGCCACAACAAGGCATTCTGTAGCTGCAAACCATGTTTCCCCTTTAGTTTCTGTCATTGGTGGAGCCCCATGGAAATTTGCTGATACTCTTGGAGGTGCAATGCAGTGATGCCAGCATTTACAGCACTACTGGGGAGCCCTTTCCTGGCCTTCTATAAGGTCTACATTGTGATTTCCCTTCTCTATGGCAGAACTAACAGGTTTTTTCTCCTGGTGGGTTAGAATTGGAGACAGTTGTTTTACCACATTCCCTCTTGAATGGCTTGTTCTCATCTTCCTGCTTGCCTTGTGCTTTAAAACACAGGCAAAGCCAAGCATTTTCTGACCTGGCCAAAGCTGAGCTTTGTTAGAGTGTGAGGAACTTGAGGTTCTGGGCTGAGGCTTTTGGTTCCATCTGTCACTGGAGGCTACTGAGAAAAACATTCCTCAGCAGATGGATCTTCCCTGCCACATCTGTGAGAGGCTGCTTGGATGTTTCCAGCAGGCACCACTGTTAAAGACTGGCTGCAGCTTAAAGCCTGCAGAGGCAAGGAGGTGGTGCTGATGGGCCATTGTCACCTGTGCCACTGCCCTTCCCCTGCCATGGTGCCAGCAGGGTCACTCCAGCTCATGGGCACGGCTCCCTGCACTTCAGAGCACCACGGCTGGCTTGGGCAGCCTGCTGGGGACACGTGCAGCTGTTGGATGCCCTTGCCATGCTGGGTGCACACCTGAGTGGCAGACCCACCATCTCCCTGGAGGTGAGGAAATGAAGGGCTGGGCTGCTTTCACAGAGGGATGAGGATGCACTCAGTGCTGCCAGGGGTTCCAGGAATGGCACCAGCTTGCAGGAACAGGAGTGTTGATGGGTATGGATTCCATTCTCAGTTGGCAGACTGAGTGGTTGTGTCACTGTCTCATGACTTGAGCAAATGTGCTCTCTGGAAGAGGACCTGGGGAAGACTGTGGGAGCAGCTTCCAGGAGAAGGTTCTGGGATGTAAAATGTTTCATGGCTTGTGGCTTGAGATATGTATCACCCATTGTACAGTAAACACTGGGCTCCTGTACACTGGAGATGCTGTCCCAGCAAACTGCCTCACAGCAGCTGAGTCATCAGAGCCATCCATGACTGACCATGTGCTGGCTTCTATTACCTCCCAATGGGGACAAATTACAACCTCAAAGTGAGAAGAGAGTGAATTGATGGTGTATGCAGAGCCAATTAGCACAGCCAAGTGAGCTGTGTTGACAGGCAGTGGCTGCAGCCTTGGAGGAGTGGGCAGAAAGTGCAGGGATGGGGGTTTTCCTTGGTAGTTTTGAGTGGGGCACTTTCAAAACTTTCTGCTTAATAGAAGCACCAAGGTCTCTTTGAGATGTTCAGTACTGCTGATAGACCTCCCAGAACTGGTCTGGCACCTGGGATCATATTTTAGGAAATGGTTTGGTTAGTGAATGTAAGAGAAAGCTGAGCTCAGTTTTCGATTTGGGGTGAAATAGGCTAAAAAACTACCAACATAGTGGGAAAGCAACAGGGAGTAAAATAGAAATTATCTGTATATTGCAGTTTGAATCTATTCTGTTTATCAGTTTTGATTACAGTGTGCCTTTCTGACTACTGGAGAATACACAGAAATGTGCAGTGGAGTTGCCTGGGGAAGCTTCTACAGGAAGACAGGCTGCAGTGCCTGGGACTTTTTGGCTTGGAAAGGAGACTGCTGAGGGAGATCTAATAGAAAATTGTAAAATTGCACAGCAGTGTAGGAAGGAGAGCAACTCCTGCTAGTTCATAGTTAAGAGCAGGCAATGACCTTACTAGCCAGGGAGATTAAAACAAGTGCTTCTTCCATCTGTGGAGCTGTGGAGCTCACTGCTGCAGGGTGGTGTGGAGGCTAAAAGTGCAAATAGATTTTAAAAATGAGGGTGGATGAACATGAGGAAGATACTAAGACTAACAGCCTGTGTGTGGGGGAACCTCCCTCTATTTACCCTGGGGAAAGTTAGGTTTTTTTCTGTGTGCTAAACCTTTCCCAAAACACAGACTTCTTTGGGGATAAGATCATAGACTTGCTCTGATGCTGTGTAGGAATTCAGATGCTTCCATATAAAATTTTGTACTCTGGAAGGATGGTCTTAAATACACTTCTCCATCAGGCTCTTGTCAAGTCTCAGCTCCTGCAGTCTTGATTTCCAGAAGTGTAGTTAATTGTTAGAGAGAAGAGAGCTAAGGAAGAGTTGATGTCTGTGACTCTGAGACTCATCAGGTCAAGGTTGCTTGGACTAGCAGGAGATTGGCTTTGCTTCTGTATTTACCCAGATTCAGGTGCCAGAAGGGAAAACTTTGAGGGAATGCACAAAATTTGAATTACAGCTCAGGATTTGAAAAAGTTTTCTGGTTTTGGGGAAGAGACAATTGATTGTTTCTAAGAGCCAAATGTGGGTTAGCCATGCTTTTCAGAGGTCTCCTAATTACCATTATCACCCTTGTGAAATGCGTTGCTGAGGCATTAACTCCTTTGCACGGGTGTGACAAATGGGGTCCCAACTGGAGCTTGTAGCAATGGGCATCAGAGCTGCTGCTCTCACTGCCTGGCCAAATGTTGCAAACACTCACTCAGCTGTGTCACTTGCTAAGGAATGCTGTCATTTGTATACTTTGCATCATGCTTTGACTGTGTTTGGTTTTGTTTTTTTTTTTTTTTGGTTTTTTTTTTTGGTTTTTAAATGGCAAACAGAAGAATGGCTATACAAAATCAATTCTGCTATTATTTTGCATGTGTAGTTTTTAGGTATTTTCCTAAAGGGTGTTGGATGGCCATTAAAATGTATTGATGTGCAGCTAAAAATGGCTTTTAACCTAAATTTAGTTTTCCTCTCTGCTAATCTATACAATGCCCACAAATATCTATTTAAGTAATTGGATAGTCTCATAAAGATTTAGTTAGGTTTTTATTTTGGCAAATAACAAATTACTTTATTTGCTGAATGATTGATTTTTTTGGTAATAATTTTGCATGTTGTCATGATTGGCTTTGCAGTGAAATGTAATTGCAAGTGCAGTGTCCAGCATCAAAACCTGAGCATTAAAAGTAGTTCTTAAGAAGAAAGAAAGGTTTACAATTGATGAAATGGAAGTATCTGGTACATTTTCAAGTGATATTATGGAATAACAAGCTTTTTTCTTAAGCACATGAATTTTCATTTTTTTTAATTGTACTGATTGTTTTCTGCCATGTTGATTTAGTATTAGTAGATTTTGTACCCTCACCTCTCACCTTTTGTTGAGTGGAGGAAGGAAACAAGCTTTCTGTTTCTGCAGCCCTAAAGCATTTCCCAGCTTTGGATTATGTAGTCATTGTAATGAACTAATTGCCTGAGCTGAAAGAAGAAAATCTTCTCTCCATATCTGTTACCAGAAGTTTTGCTCTTTGACAGGTTCAGGCTCTAGAGGTAGAACAGTGGGTCCCACTTGCTTGAATGTGCTTTGGCATTTAGTGCTTGAGATTTATCTTTAAAATGATTTTCTGCTATTGTTGTTATACCTGGATATCAATGCACTCTAGTTTCATGTTCCTTAGTTTGTATTAAATGTGGGGAAAATAACCCAAACCCCTTAAAATTTCAGTTTTTAAAAGAAGTGGCCTGGAAACATTGTACATGTTGAGACATAATGCCTAGACTGCAGTGCCAGTCAGAATATTTTTCTCTTCTCTGCGTGTTACCCTCTATACTGTTTTCATTTAATGCTTTAGTGGTGAGCTCCATCTTCAGCCACAGAGTGCTGCAGCAATGGAAATCAGCTGATGGGAGAGATTCCTCCAGTTTGGCATCAAGGTTTGGCTTTGCCAGCAAGAAGGGGAGCCGTGGTAGCTGCAGAACAGGCTGTTGGTTCCAGATGACCCAAACCCCTTATGGCAGCAGTGTTCTTGGGAAGAAAAGGCTCAGAAGCAACAGGTTTTAGCTCATGTCCTGTAGGAGAGGTGTGACACCCAAAAGTCTCTGTTAGCTCCATGTTTGTCTTGTCCCTCCCCCTGAGGGAGGGCCCAGGACTGTCCTGTCTCCCAGATGGGAGCAGAGTGGCATCCTGGAGTCCCTTGGTGCCCGTGGGCTGCAGCTCAGTGACCCTGTGCTCCCCCACAGGGGTGTCCCCAGCCCTTTGCCTGCAGGGTCCCCCTCCCTGCTGGCTGGGCAGGTGATGCTCTGCTCCTCCATCGCTCCTGCTGGCTCTTCCTGCTTGGGGTGACAACCTCACGGCCCTGTGCATGTCCCCAGGAGGTGAAGGCTGATGTCACCATCACTTCATCGAGTGGAGTTATGGGGTGAACCTAAATACTGATGAGAGAGAGGTCTGTTTGCCTTCAGTCTAGACTGGGGTTTCATAATTCCCTGTTTCCCATCACTGGTCCACAGGGCACCCTGTCATATGAAAAATACTTGTTCTGCTCTGTAGGCTTCAGCCTCCTTTTTGTTGAACAAGAGGAGAAGTCTTTTCCCAAGTAACAACTGAGATTCTGTAATTTTCTTAGCCTCAGTTAAAAGATGAGCATAGGTAGACCCAGGTTGTTGGCACAGCAGTGAGGAAGGTGTGAAAGCCATAGATTGCAGACATGGAGGTAGTCCCTTCCATGATTTGCCTACTGAGGACACTGAATGCTGGCCTGGGGTGAGGTTTAGAGCATATTTACATTTAAACATTACAGTTAGTCTATGCATATTTAAATCTCCATCTTCTAAAGAGGAAAAAAAAACAGCAAACCCCAAAATAAATTAAGGGATTGAATTAGTAGAGTTGGCTAGAGTGATACTTTTGGGGATGGAGAAAGTACTATTTTTGGGTTGCTCTCTACATAACACCTGAGAAACAGAGCCACTTTGCACTGACTGGTCCTCAGAATGCTTTTCATCAAATTACTTGCTAAAAAAAAAGAAAAAACCAAAAAAAAAGTGGTTTAGTTGGTATCTATGCTTCTGGAAATAAATACATCTACTTGAAAAACAGGCATTTTTGTTTAGAATTTGTCCCTGTGGATTTTCTGAGAAAACTTACCACAGTCTTCAAAGTTCCAACACACTGCTCACCTGCACGTTTTTGTAGCCACATATTGATGGTAAGAGCCCAGGTGGGTTGTCCTGCACTTCAGGGCTGGAATTTCTCTCTTGATTTGCAGTGAGGTTCCCAGGCTGTGCTGCTCTCAGCCCACCCACCCTCACAGCCAGACACACAGAAATTTAAAGGTTTTCTGTGGCACTGCTGCAAGGTGGAGCATGGGGAGGCTCTCCACACAATTGTAGAGAGGGAGCTGTTTGAACCAGGCAAAGATCTGATATCTGTAATCCTGCACACCTACTCTAGGCTGTGGGATTGGAGGTAGTTGTAGGAAGGAAAACAAGAACGAAAGAAGTAGGGTGGGCTTGAAACTGAAGAAATTAAAAGTGAGGATGAAGAGTTTGCTATGATGAGCAGCAAGGCCCATTGCAGACTCCTGTGGAAATCATAAAAACATCATAAAAATCAATTGCTTTAGTCATGAGAGGCAGAGGCAGGGAGAAGCTGAATTGCAAAGGGTTATTTCTCATTGTATGGGAGGATCAGATGGAAGCACCTGGCAGTTTAGGAGAGTGGGAAGTCTGTTTTCATACAACATGCAGTGAGGTTCCAAAACTTGCTGCCAGCAGGTGTGATGTAGGGCCAAGCAGGCAATTGTTCTCAGAAGACAGTTCCTACTACACAGATTTATCCAGGACCATTCACTGCAAAGAGAACAGCTGTGCTCCTTGGCTCAGAAAAACCCTAACCTGTGGATTTCTGTGGGTGTGTGCAACAGAGTTTATTCCTTGTGCTCTTACCCTGAGCATTTCCTGTTGGGTGTTGCTGGAAATGTGGTATTAGCTTAGACAGACCTTTGAGCTGACCAGGACTACTGTGTTTTTCCATTTTAATTTAGGACTTTCATATTTGGTGCTTGACTCTGTACAGATGCCTCTGACAAGTGGAAAAATAACAGGAAAACCTCTCATGTGAATCAGACCTTCTGCTCTGTTTCTTGATCTTGTTGTGCTATTTCCTTAGCAGAGGTAACCTGACCATCTGAAATTCATGAGAGGAATGTTCTTCAGACTATGAAATGAATTTTGTTTGGGAAAATTCCTGGGGATTTTCCTATCCTTGACACTCCTCTTGGGCTGTGATGCTATTTATTGGCATAAAGTGCCTTGACCTATTTTATTTCTCGAGGCTTTTCTCAAGATTTGGCTGAGAGAGGGTGGAAAAAATAATTAGATTGTTAGATAATTCAAATGCTGTGTGCTGTGTCAGGCACACCTCTTCTCATGTCTGATAAGTGAACACAGTTCCTTACATGGAACTTTCTTCAGATGGCACAAACATGTAACCACATGATGAACAGGTGTTATACAATACAGGGACAATTCCAGCACTTCCATTAATTTATTCAGTTGGCATGCCTGAAACCTGCATGGAGTGACTATCTTGCTTTGATAGTTCAATCTTTTTACCTTTCAGTCCCTGACTCTTCTTTTCAAATCCCCAAAAGCTGGGAAAATTGAGAAGGAAGTGTTGCTTACTGAGTGCCTGGACTTCATTTTTCTACACACAACTGTTAGAAAATGATCAAGCCAGCAGACAGGACCTTCTCATGGGACTGTGTGTGCACCAAATGCTTTCCTTCTATTGAGCTCTTTCTCAAATGGTGCTTGTCCTGTGTTGGAACTAGAGAAGGGAGCTGGCTAAAAAGGAAAAGCTCAACCTGCAGATGCTTCTGTGACCTTTACAAATCCCCCCATCTGGAATGGTGTCCTGCAGCAGGCAGGCATCCCCACTATAACAGCCTGCTCTCACACTGTGTGTCATTGCCTGGCTTTAGGCAGGACTGAGTTGTGGTGCCTGTGAAGCACAACTTGCTCACCTCTGATTTTCCTGAGGTCCTGTCCCACTGCAGCAGCCTGGAGTCACCTCTGGGACCTTCCTTTGCTGCTCTAGGTGCTGGTACAGAGCCTCCTCAATGTCTAAAGACATTGCACCTGTACCAACACATTAAAACAGAAGCAGAAAGTCCCAAAAGATGCTGATAGCTGAAGAAATTGTTTTTCCAGTGTTAAACACAAGGAAGTTAATTTTATCATTCCATACAAAAGCAAATTGAAGTATGTATACTGTGAAGTATGTCTATATCCCATGCAAAGTCTGGACAGGCATTTTCTTAACCCACTGTGCAAGCACAACAGTAACATGACCAAAGGCTGTATTATTTGGTTTCATAGATAAATCTTTCATTTCTAACTCACTTGCACCCAACTATTTAGCTCCTGAATTTCCCACTCAGGCTTTGGGCATTGCTGTGTTCATGGTGCTGGAGTGCCATCAGTGACAGATGAGCAGTTAGTGGTGCACTCTTTAATGCAGAACTCACTTTAGGCTGGTGAAGCTCAATTTTACCATACCTGCCTTTTCTAGTGCTCAGCCCACCCCTTTCTCACCATTACAGATGGATAGCCCTGCACAGTCATGCTGAATTTTTCTGCAGGTTTGTACCTCAAGTTTTACCTCACCCTTCATACTTTTGAAGCCACAGTTCTTAAAAGGGGTGATGGTGAAGATGCTGGGAAAACACCACCCTGGGAGACTGAAGTGTTTGTTCTTCAAGTCACTTGAAATGGGAGCTAAATGATAAGCCTTGTTTTGGAAAGCAGAAGTATTCTGTCTGATCTTGTCCTTCCAGTGGGGGAAAAAAGGGTGAGGATTTGATAATTTATACGGCAATATGGTCCTAAACTTGGACTGATTTAGACTGCTAATGGAAAGTACTTTGACTTTTTAACTGTGTGATGTCAGATGAAGGGATAATCTTGGACTGTCTGATTTCCCTTGCTGCTGGGTTGCACAGCATCTGCCTAAAAGGAAAAGGCAGTGTGCAGACACCAGTGTGCAAACATGGTGGGCTCACAGGGCCTGCATTCCCTCCATTCCTCAGTCTCAGGTCTCACTGGTGTTCATTGTTAATTATTCTGGCTCTGGGCTTGTTAAGAAACCCTGAAACCCAAACATTTTCCAGGCACAAGTCACTTGTGCTAGGATGTTTGTTTAACTAGTGACTGGCTTTCTCTTGTTTTTCCTCTTACTCATAAGAGGTGAGGATCTTTGAGGATGATGAAAAGAAGAGTCCTGCTCAAAATATGGTGAGGCATGTGAAAATTGTAACTTCAGCAGGGGTTCTGGGGCTTTGTTCTAGGTTGACTCTGCCAATTCCTGAATTATACAGCGTGGCTGTACAAGTCACACCATCCTTGCCTGCCCTGACAGTGTCTCTGAAGGAGTATTTGCTCATAGCCAGCTTTGAGTTGATCACTTCTCCATAAATTTTTAACCTTTCTTTAAAGGCACTACAAAAGTGCCCCACTGTTGTTTCACTGAGGTTAAAGTTTGATGAAGCTCTTAAGGTAAGGTGGTGGCACCCTGAAAGATCTCATTCCACCCTTTCTTCTGCCATGGGCTGGCACAAATGGATGTGTGCATGGCAGGGCAGCAGGCCTGGGTGAAAATGGACAGCTTGTGCTGGTGCAAGGCACAGCCTGGGGGGAACATGGTTTTGTGGTGGTGGTGCCAACAGATCTGGGATTAAAGCATTGATGAAACTCTGAATAAACCTTGGCTGGATCTGTGTTACATGACATCAGAATTGAAGCTTTTAAGGATTCACACCTACTTTCTTTACAAAAGCTGTCCCTTCAGGCTAAGTAGATTAAATATAGGAAAAGTGGTCAGGGGTTCAGGAAAACTTGGTGGTTCTTTTGCTGAGACACCATCTCAGCTTAAAAAAAAAAATACAGCAGGCATCTGAAGCAGCATGGTTTGCTGTTGGAGAGTGAAGGGTAGAGCTGTTTCCTGGAGGTCTGAATGAGCCTTGTGGTATCAGTGAGAGGCTCTGCCACTGTCACCTGCAGCCTCCCAGTCATCTTGTGGCTTGCTCTGTGTTTGAGCACACCATGGCTGAGCTGTTTCAGTTTCATTGCTTTAATAAAAAGAGGTACTGGCATGTATTGAGCTTTCTGAGATAGACTGAGAGCACTGAAAGCCAAACCTGCCTGCATTCATTGCAGATTTGTCTGTTCTGTACCACTGGTGCTGACAGTCTGGACCTGTTTAGCCATGCAGCAAAGCGTGAAGCCTCTCTGGGCCAGGGCAGGAAGCTTGTCCCAGGTGCCTAATCTAGAGGGCATTTCAGAGTTTCAGTTACCTCTTGAAATGATGTCCTCAAAGCATGCAAACATGGCACTGATAGGTGCAGTCCTTGAGCTGTGCTTACCACAGCTTTTCTGGGAACTCGGTGCATGTTCCCAGTTTGGTGTGCAAGGTTTCTGTGACAGCCTTTGGATAGAAAACCAGGCCGGCTCTCAGATCTTGTTTTACATTTCTTGTGTCTTCTGTGCTGGCCTTGCAGCGTGGTTATAAAAATACCAGCCTGTGCATCTACTCCTTGTCCTGGACAGGAGGGTAGGCTCAGGTTAAGGTCACTCTATGGAGGTACAGGAAGTTTTAGTCCAGCCCCTGCTCTGTCCCTGTATTGTCTGTGACCTTGAAGTCATTTAATGTGATTGCCACTTCATAAAGTGTTAACACCTAGCAAAATGAAGTCAGATGAGTGGTAGAAACTGCTTGTGCTTCTGTTATACAGATAATAAGTAAGATCTTGCCTTAATCTCCTGCTGGAAGATTAATGCTGCAGAATTAGTGGTAGTAGGGCACTGGGGAATGATTTTGGATAGGTCACCCCTTCTTTTTTTTGTCCCTCCTAATAAAACTTTTGTTGTGAGCTCTTACCTGAAAAACTCTGTAGATGCCACTGTGCTGCTGTGTTGGTTAATGCACAAAAGAAGGCCTGAATCATGGCTAGGATAATGAACTTTAAATTTTAATAAAAATCAATATTGAAATTTGCTCTTTTTGGGACTGACTAAGTTACCAATTTGGTATTACACCAAGGTTCTTGATTTGTGTAAATTTTAATGAAATAGTTTCTTCCAGCTGATAGAAGTTTAGATGATGTTGTGGTGAAGACTTGAGAAGTTCTCCTCCCTCCAAAGTTATTTGAAAAGCTAAAGAAGATTCTGCAGCTAAAGGAGAAATGATGTCATTCTTTGTGACACAGAGATTGTAAGGCAATTGTGTTTTATTGCACCTGATCTCTAGCCTTCACTGAATTCAAGGATTTGGCTGAAGCCTGTAGTGATAACTGAGCAAGGGATGACTGAGAAACTCCTTATTAGTCAGTGGCACTGGTCATAAAGAAAGTTAGGACAAGAGAAAGATGTTGTCACACAGGCAACATCAGTAGTTCTAATTCATTTTCTGAAAGCTTAAATATGAGGAAAAAAGGTGGCCTTTGGTTTCAAGGAAACAAACCCTTAGAAGTTGTGGAGATTCCTAGGGATTATTAACAGCAAAGTCCACTTGTCTGTTTAATTACTATTGCATTTATTTTGAGGTATTCTCATAGAAAGCAGAATGATTCAGCATTTCAGAACTCAAATAATTAATTTGTTTTTTCCTGACTCAGCTTGAAGAAGCTGACTGAAAGAATACCTTTCCCTCCAAATATAGACAGACAATAGGTTCTCTAATGATGATAATTTCTGAATAGCAGATGATGAGAGCAGCAGCAGAAATAGGAATTGGTGGTACTTTTTATTTTTTTTTTCCCTTGAACCTCTGCACTGCCTGCAAAGTTGGAAAACTTAAATAATCTCATGTACTGAGGGAAGGTTTGTATCCCTCCCTCCCAGTAAAATACATTCAGAAGGTTTCTGACAAATAAGAAATTGGTGCAGGATCTACCTCATCAGTTTGGTTGACTGCTGTAGAAGACAGATGTCTTCTATTCATCTGGCTGTTATTTCATTACCATCTCCTTGTGGGTACTGTAACAATTGGAAGAAATCTCCAGTTATTAAATCCCTTTCAGGTTTGTTTAGAGTGGTTGTCTCTCTTGGTTTTGTGCCTTGTCCCATCTCAGAGGTGTGATTTCCTCTTTATTCTGTTGCTCCTTGCTGAACACTTGACACAGAACAAAGAGGTGCCAAGGTAGGAGTGCAGACAAGCAGTGCTGTACTCTTGTTCAGCATGGGCTCAGTGCATATCAGACAGTGAAAAGGTCAGATGCTGAATGTTTTTGGTGAGTTTAATTTCAGAAAGGAAAGAGCCTATAACTTAACCCTTCCCTATAAATAGATAGCCATTAGTTCTTGGGACATTGTAATTAGTAGATAGAGCTAAATATACAGAAGTGAGATTTTAATTTTTTGCGGAGGGAAAGGCAGGGGAAGTGGTGAAAAAAAATTATGTAAGATTAGAAATCCTTGATTTAGAAATGTATCTTCCACAGTCGCCCTGCTGAATGTCTGTGCATTGCCCTCCCTGCTTCTCTGAGTCCTGCCACTCTTCCTGTGCCACTGCTGGTGTGGGCTCTCAGCTCTGTTCAGGGACAGCAGCTCCCAGGCTTTATTCCCTTCCTTTTCCTTTCCTAGGCTGAAACAATCCATGTTTGCCACCTTGTCTGAGATCAGGCAGGTTTCCAAGCTGCAGCAGCTGTTTGTACACTCCTCTTAGGTTATTTGAGCTGATGCACAGAAGATTTTGGAGCTGCCCCTGCTGGGCTTACTAAAGTTTCTGAGAGTTTTTTCTGCTGTATCCATCCTTGAATTAGATCAGCTCAAGCAATGTTATTGTGCAATTTCTGCTCAGGACCAGTACTGCAGACAAGAAAGGTGTGTGTGTATGTGTGTGGGAGGTTTTCAGTCCTGTAAATAATAATAACAATAATAATAATAATCTCCAACTCTTCACCGGTCACTTCTTTCCTCCGCCATTACTCCCAGAGAGTGTTCCTGCATGTTTTACTGGTGGTACAAGGTTTCCTTTGGTGCCAATTTGAGCTTCACTCAGAAGCTTTACATAAAAGTTGTTGAAGTGCTGAGAGAGAGCACGAGCACCCTTTGAGCATCTTGCCTGCCTTTGGGGTATCCCTGTGAAGAGCTGCAGGTTCTTAAATGCTTTGAGAAAGGGCAAGGGGATCAGTTCCTGGAAGAGTTTTCTTTCCCTGGGGGACCCTGGAGGAATTTTGCTTGTACTTTATATCCACTTAGCGGTGAGAACAAATGCACCTTGCTCTGCATTTCTTGGAACTGTGTCTTGCTCACCACTTACATCTCTAGTTGTGGTGCTGTGTGTTTCTGTGTACTCCTGACTCCTGTGATGGTTGTGGATTTTTTGCCTTTTGTGGTTTGAAGCAGAGTTGCTGAGGACTCTATGTGTGTGTGTAGGAATAGCAGATTAGAAAATGAGAGGTTGGTAGGCTCAAAGAGCTTCCTGAAAGTGTGGGAGTGCAGGCCAGGGAAAGGAAGAGAAATCTTTTTGAAGCTGTATCAGTGCTTTCCATGGACAAGAATAGCAGGCAGAGAGTATTGACAGAGTGGTCTGAGGATAAGTGTGGCTGCATAGCAAAGTGTTACTGCTGTAAAAATCACTGCCTGTCCACTCATGAAACAAATTCTTGCAGTGTGAGTGCAGTTTTACTGGTCTGGTTGAGTCACAGCACACTCTGCTCACACAGCTGTGTTCATGTCAGTCAGACCTGGTGAGCGCTGATAAGTCTGCACGTGTCAGTTCGTGCAACCCTTAGAAAAATGATGGAGGTGATGTGAGGAGCAGCTCAGATCATGCCTGTGACAGCTCTGCCCCTGCAGGAGATGGCTGGGTGCTCTGTTGCAGGTCTGGAACATGTGTGGTTCATCGCTGCTGCAGTGGTGTTTGTGCCCTTCCTCCAGCTTGTGGGATGTCCTTCCTGAAAACAATGCAGCTATTTACCTGAAAGATTGTAGTGAGTGGTAACCAGGCCTTGCTCCTTGGTGGAGCAATGAAACATTTTGTTTTGTGTTTTAGCTGCTGTTTCCAAAGGCTTTACAAGCAAATCAGTGGAATTTCCTGGTTTTCTAATGGGGAAACTGAGGCAGAGAGGAGCAGGGGTGAGAAGAGAGCAGCTTATGTTGCACCTACAATCCTGATATGGGAATAGCAACCTGTTTTGCTTTAGCTTGGTGCTTTGGGCACCTGTTCAACAAAACATTTAAGCATATGCTTAATGATATGCATGGCAATAGCTGCCTTACATTTCCTCTTTTCAGAGCGTCACAAACAGTGCTTCTGTGTGAACCCAAACTGCAGGGCTGTGCCCACTCATGCCAACCCACTGGAATCACCCAAGCTGTCAGCCAGGACACAGCTGCTGTCAACATCTGGCCTGTAGAACCTGTCTTATCATTAAGGATGCAGAAGGTGGAGCAGGGAGTCACTGCACAGTGAGGAAGTGGTACTAGTTGGGTTGCAGGGGATGGAAACCAGCTTGTTTGACAGGTGGCTCTCGGATGCAGTTGACTTGAGAAGAAACTCCTGAACCTCCAGGTGAGCTCAGAACAATCACACAGAGACAGCACAGGGTCACCAAGCAAACACTTTATTGCAGCAGTGTAATGACCCATGTTAATCATGCATTGAGTGTTTAAGTAGTGTAGAACCTCTGTTTAAAAACAAACACCAGCCTAAACCAGCACCAAACCCCAACCCAAACGAGCAGTGACTGTTCCAATACATCTGCTTGTCTGTCTTCAAAGAGATTTTCAGTCTTTGCAATTATCCTGGCATAAAATGCTTCATGATTGTGCTAACAGGCAGACTTGTGTCAGCCCTGGAAGCTGCTTAACGAGCCCCAAGGTCTGACAGCCAACTTCCCTCTTTTAAGAGCAGCAATTTGTGTATCTCAAGAAAATTACCTTTTTCAGGATCTCAGCTCAGGAGCTGTTTGCAAGGTTGTGGGATTACAGTGCTTAGAAAGCATTACAACTCCATTTGCTGCATTCTCCTCATGTATCACATGAGACACCATTCATTTTTCTCCTCTGAGGACCAGCCTCAGTTCACTGTATCCCTCTGGGCATGTTGATCATTCTGGGGCCTTTGCCACTGATTTTGGTAGGATATGATTCAGAACTTTCATCTGGGTTGGATTTTCTCGGTGAGATTGTTTACGAGAGAACAAATTTCAGGATCATATCCCAGGATTTTATATACTTTTGTTTCTTTCCATCTATAGATCCAGGATTTTTGTGAGTGTTGCAATCTTGGCATCAGGACTTAAATCCACTCTGATTAGAACCAATGGGAGTTTCCATTAGTAATTGCCACTGACGTAAATTCCAGCTCATAAATTAGGGATCAAAATGTATTATGTTATTGTAATACGCTGCATTAAGTGCAATATAGATTATATATATATAAAAAATAATTTTATATGCAATATGTGTTGTTACTTGCTACATTTACTTTTAAGTAATGTTACTTTCTAAAATTAGAGACTACTGTAGGCTGTCTGAAGAGTTAGTCTGAAGTAGGTTTTCTTTTTTTTTTTTTTTTGCCCAATCCCAGAAACAGCTAGATTTTTTTATGGGTGAATCCTTGAATCCTTGCCTGTGCCTCAGTAATCCCTGCATTTAAGAAAAAAAATCTAATTTAGAAAATACTCCTCTGTTGTCTTGTGCAGCATTCAACAACCTCAGACATCTTACACCACAGATCACAGGCACAAGCCAGTAGCAACAATAGACTGATGCTGTCTTTGATGTTTGGAACATGCAGATAACTTTGTTTTCACAGAGAAGCAAATTCTGTAAAGGATTGAAGGAGTGAATTGATGTCTAAAGATGTGTAAAAAGAGCAACTGTATGGAATGAGAATAAAAATTGGTCACTGCCATAAAGGTGCTACCAAATTAGTTGGCATTGAGTTAACGAACATCTAATCCCTTAGCCAGAAGGGTTAAGATTTACGTAAATAACATCTCCATAATGATTTTTTAAGTGGCTAAATGATTTAATAAAAGGTTGAATTAAATTTATTAAATGGTTAGTAGAAAGTTAGAGCCACAACACAAGGAATATTTTCTCGTTTTTCTCTTTTGTTTTGGGAGGTGCACAGGGCAGACAGAACTGGTGGTTCAGAAGGGGATTGCTCATCTCTGCAATATCTCAGAGGGTAATAGAGCCCAGCTAAAGAAAGAAAGGAAGATACCTCTCCCCCTTAGAAACCTGCAATTTGTGATGCAAATCAAAGGGAGGCACACGTACCAATTTCGAAACTTACTCTTAGCTCACCCAGGGAATTGCCATACATGAGATTTGCATCCAAAATTTTGTTAAACTTTCATAAACAGATTACCAGAGTTGTACAAAACTTCTGTGATCTAAGGTTCTGTGGATCCTGTAAGTGTCTACTGAGATTTTCTGGACCTGAACATAATTTTGGCCAAATATAAGTTGAGCATCTTCATAACTTGAGGGTGAAATAATAAAAAACTTCAGTGTTTATAGTGATGATTATAGCTGAAATACTAGAACAACAGCTCTCGATCTGAACATTTCCAGATTTGGAAGTCTGAAATTCACATCTGGTTAGAATTTTTAGATGGAAAGATTTTATCCTTAAAAAAAATAAATACATCACTGATGCTGAAACTTAAACAATTGCAAAATACACCCCTCAGGAAATACAAAATATGGTATGGTGGTTGTTTGTTTGGTTGGTTGGTTTTTTTAAGGAATTGATTGCTGTGCTTCTTACCTTGATGCTCTCAGTTCGCACTGTTAATTCATATCAATTATGAATATTCATATTAATTCATATTTTATTCAAGTTATAAAGGAGAATGGTAGCTTAAAGCAAGGTGCAGCTTGTACTTAAAGAAGCTTTGGGAGTTTTGGAGTGGCTGTGGGTGGGCCAGCCAAGGGTTAATGGTTTGTTGTGTGAGCCCTTGGTGCAGAGATTGCTGCTCACACACGGGAGCAGTTGTACAAACGCGCTGTGTCTGAACGCCTGCAGCCTTGCGGCTCAGTTCTGTGTGATTGGGGGGCTTTTTTTAGAATCCTTTTTAAAAATACACAGGAATTAAGCAATTTCCTTTACATGGTGCCTCTGCCAAAGCCCACTGAAGTCACTGGGAAGACTCCCACTGTTTTGAGCTGGCATTCAGATCTTCTCTCTCTACGTGTTCCTTACGGCCTGGGCTGCGGCGAGTGTCTGTGGGGGTGTGGAACCATCTCAGCTCTTCTGGAAGGGCTGTCCTGCTGTACTTCAGTTACCATGGAATAGATTGCCCACATTACTAGCAACATAATTATTCTGGATCAAAAATACTTCAGTTCCAGAATTGTCTCCATGTGGGGAGCGACTCTGGAATAAAAATCAGGCGATGGCTTTGTCTGCAATAGCTGGTGCTTCTTGCTTGCTTTCTGTAGGCAAGGTGTTTTAAACAGAGGTGAAAGGCACTAAAGTGAATCCCTTTTTACATCAGCACAGCCAGATGCTGTGAATCTTCCCTGAATTGTAGTTGTTGTGATTTTTGAAATGGAACTAAAGCATCCATCCTCCCCAGCCCCAGGTGTGCAGGAGTCCTTACTGTGGGTCCTGGCTACACTCCTGAGCCCACATTCAGGTCTGTGCAGGTGCAGTTCTGTGCCTGTGGCTCCAGTGGGACACTCTGTATGTACAGATCTGATGGCAGGACTGTGTAAGGAGTAAGGGAGCACAAATGTTACCCTTTGTTAGGGATCAAACCTATCCACTCTCACATTTTAATGGGAGCCCCATGTAGAGATGCTGGAGTAAGCCATGTGTCATTGCCTTTTCCCACTACTACAGATGAATCAAAGCACTCAGTAAATCAACTCTTTTTATAATGTGTGTATAGATCCTGTGAGTGGACTTGGAGCAGACTTTAAGGCTGAGATTTTACAGTTTCTGGTTTTTTATGGATCTAACAAGACCTGCAGGTTTAAGCATTTTGAGCTCATTTTCCAAACTGCCATATTACTCTTGTCTTTTTATCTGTTCCTTTAACATCCTGACTTTTCTATTCATGTGAGAACTGGCAAATTCACTACACAGATGCAATATTAATTCCAGACATTTCACATGATAGTATTTAGACATTCGCCTACATGATGATGTGTTAACTTTAAAGGATGTACTTCAGAAATAAAGGAGTTAAGAAAAAAAAAAAAGTTAAAATGTAACTTATTCAGTCCCTTCTTTGCAATACATAAATTCATGTACAAATACGGAAATAGCAGGATGAGTTAGTGTGTTTCTGTGCCATTTTTTGTAACCACATGTGCTGCTACCTCTCTGTAGCATGTTTGTTACATAGAAATAGAACATGGCATTTCCCATGAAAAATGTCCAAAAAAAGGGATTTTTTTAAATATATCTTTCCTTCATGGTAGAAAAAAAAGTTGGTTTTTAATTTAACTTAATAAAAGGGAAAAAAAAATCTGATTTCAGGAGAAACACTTTTTTTCCCCATAAATATAAGGACATATTTTGTTACCCATCAACAGAAAATCTGCCACTTCTCTGTATTATTTCCTATCTTTAGATCTCTGCTATCAGTCTGTCCTAAAAGCTCATATCAGTTAAAGCAGATATAGAAGCTTATCATTATTGGACTTGGAGAAATCTGGTTGAAGACCTGGTCAGACATGATGTTCTGCCTGCAATTAATCCAAACTGAAGAGGTGCTGCCTCAAGTATGTATCACCATATTATTTGTCCCTTCCACCTCCACTCCACCTGCCTACCAAAGGCTTATTTGCTCAGCTTTGCCTCTCTAGTTGCTTTCTAGTCCAGTTCAATCAAAATTATCATTTTGTGGTTTGCTTTTTTTTCCTTAATGTATTCTGGATAGCAGATTTATTTTAAGTTAGAACATTTTCATTAAATGGTGAAACTGGGAAGCTGAGATTCCCATTTCAGTGAGATTTAGCTCTCAGTGAACTTGGGGTCTGTTGTGGTTTCCTGAGCCAGATTTTCCCTGTCTCTAAAGCCTACTTTCTTAGTGGCATCTATATATTGAGGTAAAAATGTTTATTAGAAAGCAAAGGCGTTAGGACTGCAAACAAATTCTGTTTAAAAATAGCAGAGAATGTATTTTTCCATTATAGGAAAAAAATGGAAAGCAGATGGTGGGAATTTTTGACAGTGGGCCTTACTTTATTTGTTGGTAGAGAAGGGCTTGTTTGGGAGGGTCAAAGAGACTCCTGTCCTTCCTAGCCTGAATTGTGCTGTGAGCTCACACACCCCTGGCATGGGGCTAGGGCTGGGCGCTGTAGGGCTGAGGGGCCATTCCCATATGGCTGCAGACTGGGTTCCAGGTTCAGGTAATTGAAATTAGCCCCCATCTGTGATTTCATTGCCGTGGTGCATTTTGTGATCCCAGCTCAGCTGGGCAGAGTCACGGTGTGGCTCCCTTTGAGCCGTGGTCCCTGTGCTGCTCCAGCACATGCTCTGTGTGTTCGTGTTCATTACCCTCTGTCAGGTGCTTGCCACATCTGCTCAGCTCCCTGTTCAGCCCCTCTCTGCCTGCCATGGAAGTGACTCTGCTTCCTGAAAGGCAGGGGAAGGGAGGGAGGAAAAGAGCAAATGGGCTGGTGCAGAGCAGCCCTTCTTCCAGGCCCTCTCTTTTGTACTAAATTTAGCTGTTGTGGCCGTGAGCAGGCCTGTGCTCGGCAGCAGCTCAGTGCAGTCCCTAAAGCATCTCTGTTTCCTGCTGATTTGATGTTTTGCTGGGAAGGATGTGGAGCAGGACGTGAGGCAGGATTGAGCAAGGAGCACGGGCGTTAGTGGAATGACCCTGGGGAGAGACAGGCTGGTTCTCTCAACTCTGTCCAAAGGCAGGTGGCTGTGACCTGTCATGTAACAACAGGCTTTTCCTTCAGTGCTGGAATCATTCTCTTGTGCCATGCTTTAGCTGCCTCCCAAATTGCCTGATGCTGAACATTTATTAAGGACTCCATGATCAAATGTTTGCGGTTTGACAGAAGCAGCTGACACTGGTTTAAAGGGAAATATGTTGTAATATTACCTCCAGAGAGCCATGGAGGAGAAACTTTGGACAGGATTTATACTTGATAAAATTCTGTTTTGACATAGTTGAGAGAGGCAGGAAATTTCTCCTGTGACTTTTCATTAAAATGTCACCATGAGAGCAGCATCTTTCGCTTCTTGAGAATCTGTCTGTCCTTGCTGCTAATTCCCCACCTGAAATCTTAATTTAACATGGGTGACATGAGACACACTTCAGCAGCCATGAAGAGAAGTGTGAACAGCCATTCCCATGGTGAGGATATTAAGAAGAGTCCAAGTTGTCTGAAAGCCTGTTTTTTTGCATGAAACTTGAAGAAAATGAGGTCAAGGTTCAGGTAGACTTCAGGGTTTTACAATGGAGAAGGAAATCTTGCCTCAGTGCAATTAAAATTTAACTGAAGAAATAACTTCTGGTTTGTTTGGTTTTTTTTTTTTTCCTGTAAGATTTCCCCTCTTGGCTTCAAAGGTCTTTGAATAAAGAATTATATTGCTGCAGTCTAGCTGAACAAAAGCAATGAAACAGCACGTGACATTTACAGTTTGTACAATCATCCTTAATGTGCTCATATATCCCATGAAATAATCAGGTGTGATTTTTTTTTTATATATATGTAGACCTGAAGTTTTCTGAAGACAGAGTTGGCATTTTGGCCAAAGATTATGTAGATGCATCAGAGAATGACAATAACCTCCAGTGCAGAGAGGATCCATGTGGCCTTTCCCAGTCTGCTCTCAAGGTTCAGTCAGGTCCTGCTTCTCAGTCATCAAAGCTTGTTTAGGATTTTTCTATCTGTATTGTGATGGCTCAGTGATAGTTAGCATGGGCAGGTAGTGTCTTTTGTTTAGAAATTAATCCTGTCTTTCTGGATGCTGAGGATTTACTCTTGGCCTAGATTTAGTGTTTCTGTAAGTGAGCAAAGCTTTTTGTGTTTGTTCTTCCCTTGCTCTCTGAAACAAATGTGTGAAATTTATAGGTAAAGAAAAAGATAGTTGTGTGAGTAATAATGTTCTGTAATGATACAATTGCCCTGTAAATCTGTGTCAGGGAGCTTGCACCAGGGATTACCCTCATTGCTATACAAATTGGCTGGAAGAAGTTGAATAATTTGTGGATATGGGGAACATAGATATGTCAATTGTGCACATAATATATGATAATACAGATTGTATCACCTGTGCTAGATGTTTTGGAGTAGGAAAGTGTGGTGTGGGGTTTTTTGGTTGTTTTTGAATAGTGGTCTAGATTGCTTACCTTAAATAGCATCATTTAGTAGGAAGTGAGGAAAAACCAAACACTGACCACTAAAGATTTGTCCTCGCTTCTCTGTCAGTACACCTGGTGTAACTCCAATTTTCCCACTGCTCCCTTTCCTGTTTGCATACCCATCCTTACCTCCACTGGAGTGCTGCTTTCTTCTTGAGCTGAAGTGGTTGAAACTCCTTGTTGCCAAAGCTCCAGTCAGGAAAACAGCAGAGTGTAAGCCATGCCAGCTCCCTTAACTCAGCAGCTGTGTGCAGCTAATCAAATGCCTCTGCTTAACCCGAGGGTCACTTTTGCCTGGGTTTGAGCCCCAGTGGCTTCAGGTGCCTCCTGGACTTTGCTCTGGGGCAGGTAAAGAGCACTCATGCATTCCCTTTTGCCTAAAATGCTTTTGGATTGTAGCTCCTGGTGACAGGGCAGTGAGGAGCAGGAGTTAAATCCCTGCAGTTGTTCATTAAACCCAGGGCTTTGGCTACATGGGAATTTGTGGTCCAGGGTGAATTCAAAGGATGTGATTACGACTGACTCCCATTTACTAACACAGGAGTAATATTTACTAGCCAGCAGTGACTTCAGGATGACCTTTTTGGCTGGTTGTCCTGGGCTGATACAGCACTGCTGAGATCAGTGCCGTGCTGTATGTTTGCTGCAGTGTCTGCTCTCGTGAGTATTGAGATAAACTGGTTCAAATTCATACAGGACAAAGGAGCTTCCTGATGACCCCTTGCATAGCAATGAGTTTTGTAACAAGATTAGTGTTGAGTTGCATCTCTGTAAAGAATGGAGGTGGCTTTATCCAAGTAATTTTTCAGATGCAGCTGGTGTTGGCTGACCAAAAGAAATCTTGCAATTTTGCTGTAATCAAAAGGATTAAAGTTGATGGGGTGTGAGGGTGAAATAATTTTTTTTTTTCAACAAAATGCTTGCCTTCATTGTATTAATAGCACCTACATTCTGAATATTGAAAACTCCATCTCTCCCTCTCATCTCCAGGGCTGTTCTTTAGGGCTTGCAGAGGTGTTTGGATTTGCAGTTTTTTCTGAAGTCTGCATAGCTGGTGCTCTTAGAATTTGTATTTCCACGGTGGAGGGGGAGAGAGGTGGGTTGTAAGAAGCCCCACCACCTTCAGCAAAAACAAGATGTTTATGCTTCTTCTGACATTCACAGCTCTTGAAGGCAAGAGTCTTTGCTGCTTCTACAGACAAGGGGGCTTGTGGTGTTTCCTCTCACTTGTTCTCATGGGTTTCTTGTATTTCCTTTCCTCAGTGAGATCTGATTCTTTTCCATGTTCATCTGTGAGACAGCATTATTTCCCATTTTTCTTTTCTCCCATGCACTAGAGAATTGGTGCCCCTAAACTTCCACCTGTCTCTTAGTAACAAGATTCCTCATTCTGTCTCCAAACTAGGAGCTCTGGGTACATCTGATAGTAATTTCTGATGTGCCAAGGGTGGTGTGTGCATCTCACTGCAGGATTGATGCTTTGGGGTTTTTGGTGGTGGGTTGTGGGGGTTTTTGTTTGATTTTTTGGGGTTTTTTCCCCATCTGATCTGTAATTACAAGCATAGCCATGGCCAGGGGTATTACCATGCTGCAAGGTATCACAAACTATGTCATCAGGTATTGCAAGTGATAGCAGCAGGTAGTTCTGCTCCCTAAAAATTCAAGTATCTCTGTTTTCCATGTTTGCAGTTTCCAGTGCTCAGCAAAATCTCTAGTTCTTGTCAGTAGGAATGTACGTGCTTGCTCACAGGGTTTTTTTCACCTTGGTTCATGCAATGTCAGATATTAAGATCTTGCTTTTATTTTTGCATACATGCAGGTTCAGGTGAGTTTCAGCACGTTTCTGATTAATACTATAATTTTTGGCATTAGGATTAAAGTTGAAATTGAGATATGTAGTAATATGCATCTATAGCATAACTGTATATGCATACACGTGTTGTTAGATAGAAGAGCATTGCTTGAGAGAATGTCCACTATTTCACTTACATCAGTTAAGCCACTAAAAAGTTTTTGCTTTCCATCCAAACCAGGCTTACTCTGCTTTTAAATGTATTAGTAGCTTTAATATTTCCACTCTGGGACCTTGGATCATTGTACTATGATTCCAGTTTGGATGGGGATAGGAAGAGGAGAAGCTAAATAAATTTAAAAATAGGTTTTATTTTTATTGTGGCTCACAAAGTTATGCAATTTTAGCACTGGATTGAAGGCAGGAGGCAAATAGAGTGGTCTGTAGTTGACTGCATGACAGCTGCAGTTTGCTGCATGGATATCATCCCATCATGTGCCCAGTGTCTAATTCTGATTGGATTCTCCTGGTGTGAAGAATCACACTTCCATCAGTGGGATGTCTGTCTGTCTGAGCCTGAAAGCAGCTCAGGGATGCAGGCTGTAGAGGAGGAGTCTGTGGGATGGCCTCACTGTGCCTATCAAGTCTGATGCACATGGTTTATAGGCATCCAGTCTGTTTTGAGGGATCCTTTCTTGCACCATGAATGCAGATATTACTGTTGAATTCCTCCGTGGTGGCCACTGAGGGAGCTGGACACTCAGTTTGCAGATATTGGAGGTGTTGTTTCAGTGGGGCTTGCCAGGGTTAGGAGGTTATTTTCTCATTTAAGGTGATTTTAAGGACTCTCAACAGCTTCCTGAATTTTATTTTTTTTGGTTGCAGGTGTGTAAGCAGTGGTGCCCATTCACTTGCTGTGCCCTGAGATTGTCTATCCCTCACAAATTGTTTGTGAATGACTTTGGGCTGTCTCTGGCTGACAGAGAGCAAGCACATCGCAGCCCTGCAAAGCCCAAGCCTTGGGGAGCTGAGGTGGCTGCAGAGCAGCAGGTGTGTGAGCTCAGAGTTCCCGTGGGGAGCAGCTGGAGGCTCGAACTTTGCCCCTTTGTTTGCTCAGGGTTTATCTCACCCTTTATTGTGCAGCCCGGTGAAAATGAGGGTTTGGTTTGCTGTGCCCTCGCTGCTCTGGGGGAAGCTGTGCTTCATGTGCCACCACAGGACAGGACTGCTTTGGTACACTCCACTGATTTATTTCTGTCTTTTCTTTTAATTTTTTTTAATGTCTATATTTTTGTTGTTGTTGTTGTTCTGGGGGTAGATTTTGACATTAGAGCGCTCCAACAGAAAGCTGAACTTGCATTTTACTTTTAATTTTGCTCCAGGATTGTGCAAGTGGACAGCAAAATTAATATCAAACCAGAAATTTCTTCTGAATCAAAGGCCAAGTGGAAAGTGTACTCTTGATACTGCTGCACTCAAGATTGTTATTCTGAAAAAAACAAAAACAAAACAACAATCCTCAACATTAAAAAAAAAAAACCCTGTGTAGCAATTGAAAAGGCTATTTTTGGTGTAACATTTTGATTTTAGCCAGATTGCATGTATTGAGGGAAATGTTTACTAACATTTGTTACCACTTCTGATCTTCAGACCCCTGGCAGCACACTTAGAGCCAGGCAATGATGAATAATTTTTTGCCTACTGCCTTCCAGGAGGATAAAGTGGCATCAGTTTCTGGGGTTCAGAACTGTTTGCTGTTGGAGTTCAGGCATCCATATCCCAGCACTGGTTGGGAATTAGACATGTGCAATGTACAAGTGACAGACTGAATATGCAGGAAATTACCTGGTTGCTCAGAAGACGTGATCTCTGCCTCAGCTTACCTTGTGCAGTTCATTTGACTACTCTGTGTTTCATTTTATTTGTCAATTTATTTTTTCAAACTACTCAGTTTCCCATTTTATCTGCCATGTAACTTACCTCTTCAGCCGTTAAACAATTTAAAATGGGACTGCCACTATTCCAAACAGCTGTTCTGCTTCAACACAGTCTTAATAATAAATGTAAACAACTATGGTCTTCAGATAGTCCAAATAAATTTAGGAGGATTCTGGTTAATTTTTGATTTTTCAGCTGTGTTACCAAGGGTTGATCTTTGGACTGATATACCCAAACCTTTTCCTTTTTTCCTTAGTTGCTTTCTGTTATTCTGCCTTTCGAAGGACTTTGTGGAAAAGAAAGCAGTATAAAAATCACACAACCAGTTTGGCAGGTCCTGTATAAACAGGAGAAATGCCAGGAAAAGTCTTATGTCTTTGTTGCCAGCTTAAAAAAAAAGGGGGTTAATTTTCTCTTAATGAAAACTTCAGCTGTTGCTGTGTGAGGTGGACTGAGGGGATGGGCACTGGGAGGAACATTCCCTCAGATGCTGGGCTGTTGTCTCAGTCACCTTCTTGGCTGTAGGAACAGAAGCAGCATTTTATCATGGTTCTTGTAAGCAGATTTGGTTTTCTTTTCCTTCCCCCATTTCCTCAGACGGTCTCACAGCTCAGCTCTGGTGTCAAACACACCCTGCTTGATTAACTGGGGGTGATTGATGTCCCCCTGTTTTGCTGTGCTTGTAGAGGAGAGAGCTGTGCTGGTGTTGAAGATTGTGTAGCCGGGAGTTGGGGTGGGTGAGGAAACCTGCCTTCCCCAATGGATCTGTGCCGTTGCATAACCGTGGGAAGGGTTGGAGTGCCTCTGTCCTGATTCTTGTGGCAAAGGAGGGATGTGTTTCTGGAACAGCTTTGAAGCTCCCTTCTGATTTAGGCCGTCTCTGCTGCTGCTTGTGAGCTGAGAGATTTCAGTCAGTGCGTTGACAGGAGGAGAGTTAGAAATCAGAAGTTCCCTCCCATGAGGAGGATGTTTAAAATCAATGCTAAAATGCAAAATGAAATGCATTCTGAGAGCTTTTGCAAGTTGTCCATGTCATTTTGCTTCTCTTGTAGTTCATCCTTCTGTTTCTAGAGCAGCAGCATAACCCCAGAACCATGGTTGTGTGGGCAGAGTGTTGAAATGGGATTTAGGTGACTTGCTGCTTCTTCCTGCACCTCTACAGTTCCTAACTGTAAACTGGGATTCAAACTGGCCCTTCCTCTGGTGCTTCACTATCTTGAGTATTTTGGCTTTGAGCTCATCAGGGCTGCCCTCTGCTCACTATTTCTGGAACACTTTGGGCAATGGTGCAGTGTTTGTTTGCTTCTGAGTGCTGTCACTGTATAAATGTCAAGTCCTAACAGTTGAGTTCCCAGCCAAACAGAGTTCTTGGGAGAACATATTGTTTTCTAAGGTGTCAAAGTAGGTTTTTCCTCAGCCTCTGTACCCTGAATGGGTACCTAATCTGTTAATGTTTTGGTCCCTCCACTTGTAAAGGTGAGTGTAATAACACTTCCTTTCATTGCAAGAAAGTGCTAAAGGTATTACAGGACATATTTAAATAGTGTAGTAATAAGGACCATGAAGAAGCCTTCAGATTGAGTTAAAATGGGCTTAAGATTTGTACTTTACTCTCTTTTTTAAATGTCTGAAGTTTACTCTATTTCAGCTGGCTTAGTTCCCAAGCTTCTCACTTGTGTAGTGAGGCAATATTTGCAGGTCAGAGGCAGCCTTATGGTAAGGGTGGGGTGGCTCTCACTGCAGTGTCCATTCAGAGGTGAACCAGCAATGCTTGGTTGTGAAAACAAGCCAAAGATAACCAGAGTGAAAACTTCAGCACTTCTCTTCTGCCAGAAACAACATCATAACCAATGCTTCAGGATTATGAGCTAAAACAAAATAATAATTTGAGGAAGAACAAAAAGCGATGCAGAGGTTGAAAGGAGCAATTAAAACAATTGGGGAACTTAATGAACAGGAAAAGCTATGGCAAAAGGAAAGCAGCTAAACTGAGATTTGTCACAGGACTTGACACACCTGTGGACCTCAGCATTTATCCCATTGTCCTGTTGGCACAACCAAGGCAGTGAGGGCTGTGGTAGTGCCACAAGTTGTTTTGGAGAGTCTCAGCAGGTCTGGGAACAGGCAAACTTGTGTCCTCGCTGTTTCTCTTCAAACCTCTTCTGTGGAGCTTGTTTTATCCTGGCATCTGCACCCAGCCCTGTGCAGCGCCCCTGTACAGGAGCTGATCCACTTCTTGTTCCTCTGCTGAGTGCTGGGAGTGCCCTTGGAATTTCCAGAGTGAAGGAATAAGGTCTGTGTGGGGTGTACCCTGTCACATGGACAGGTCATACCTGGAAGGCATCTCTTGTTTTCAGAGCAGTTGGGAAAGGATTGCTAATAGCTCTCCTTACGCAACACAATATTCACCTGCTTAGTTAATTACTTATTAGCTCCAGGCAGGGACATGGCAGATTTGTTAATAGCAATGGGCAAATCATTAGAGTGTGCAGCATTAATGGAAGAGAAAGCATTTAATAAAGAGTCAGCACTTGACCCTGTCATTGTCCATGGAATATAGACCATATTGTTGAATTCAGGCTCTGCTCTTTGCCTGTCATCTACCACTTCTTAGAGGTGATAGGTGTCTTGCTCAGGAGCTTCAGCTTCTCTTTAAACACACATGAAAGCACATCTACTCTTTTGGATCAGATATGCAGTACCATGACCAGCTGTTTCTCTACAAATGTGTTTAAAAACTCCCCTAAAAGTTCTGCCAGTCCTGATGGTCCTGTGCTGGAAGGACCATGTTTTATAGGAAATAAAAGATTTTACTGTGCCTCACGCTATCTCCCACGTGGTTTGTTTTCTTTTTCTAAGTAGTACTTTGGTGTGTGATGATCAGCAAAAAGTGTAGTGTTCAGTTTCTTCTGCTTTGCATCCTCATACTATTAGACTGCTGACTCTCCAGACCTTACAAAAGCTGCTAAATAGCTTGTTTAAAAAAAGAAGAAAAGTCCATTTTTTAATAGGCTGACCTGCTGCAGATTTTGTTTCTTTTTTATGTAACTTAGCTTCTTTCAGTGGTCTCCCAATGCATTGTTATGTTTTGATCACAGCTTCTTACGAGCTTATCCTTCTGCAATATGTCTTCTCTGTTTGTATTTCCTTTTGGATGTTGGGCTGTATCTGTCCTTTCTTCTGTCCATCTCAGTAGTTCCTGTATTCCTTCCTTACAAGCTGGATTGTTTGACTGTTGTTAAACTTGCCTGTCTTGCATACATAGGGGTGGGTGTGTGTATGATGCAGAATGAAGAGCCTGCAAATGTGCAGGATGCAATATTCTGTTCTAATATTCTGAAATCCTACCAGCTGTTTTTTATATACTCTCCTTTGTCAGCTAGAGCTTCCTTTTCTAGTCACACTGATCTTAATGTTGCTCACATTGAAGTAGTTGGAGTAGGTGAAAGCATAGGGGGAGAGGAAGATTGTAATTTGATATTTCTTCCATATCCAGTTTCTGTACAGTAGTCAAGGTCAGTGCAGGTATGGCCCTTTCTAGGAACTCCCTCTGCATTTAATGTGTTGGGAGTTAAACAGTCTGAATATTTGTGATATTTTATAGTGGCAGTCATCCATGATCCCTTGTTTCTGGGCTAGCTTACTAAGGCAGTCTTTGAGAATGGGTATTTTATTTGGCTGTCTTCTCTTGTTGAGGATTCTGTTCAGTTTTCTCAAGTAGATCTCCCCATTTTTTTCACCAGCAGCCCTTATTTTAGCTGTCCTATTCCCAGACTGGCCTAGATTCTCTCTGGAAAATTGTTTTTACCTACTTAGAGGTGTTTTGGAACAAGGGGATGTGGCACACTTCCCTGCCATGCTGTGTGTGCTGGGTTACTGTGGCACTACTTCAATCCTCAGGATTACAAGCTGTAAGGTGCAGCATTAGACCTTGGCATGGCACTCCCAGGTTTCTCTGGGCATTTGGCATGTCCTTCTTCATGGAAAGTCTGCCAGAAGCCTGAAGTGTGGAGAAATGCTGTGGTGGAAATGCTGGGGTGCTGTGTATGCCAATGTAAGTAAGCTTAAGTTACTGGAGAAGGGAAATACTGAGGCCCATATGTGGATTTTACTTCCACCAGTGTAAATCTGGACAAGAAACGCTGTTTAAAATAAATAAATAAAATTCACTGAAGAATTTTGCCGGTACAGATGGGAGCAGGATCCAGCTGTGTATTGGGACCAAGAAGGGCAATTTCTTATATTTGTGAGTGGTATTTTCAAAATGTGTATTTCAGGATGTTGCAGCTCTACAGGAATTCTGTCTCCATCAGTGACTGAGGGTTAAAAGAAGCTGTGACTTTTATGTGAATTACTCTCCCGTGATTTTTTCACTACTTAACTGATGGGCAATTAGATATCCCAGGACAGTGAATAAGTTGACCTGGTCTGTGTGACAGTTCTGACCTGTGATTTGTGCTGTGTAAATATTTGATATCCTGTTTTGTGAAGGACCCTGTTCACAGTAACTGAGGCTCCAACAGAAATGTTAGAAGGCAATGCTCAGCCATGGTAGGAAGATCAGAAATGCTGATTGTCCTTGGATATGTGTTTGAGTGCACGGTAACATTGCAACTGTGACAGCTCAGTAATGCAGCCAAGTAAAAACACTTGTGCCATGCCAGCCCTGGGATGCAGAAGAGGAGCTTTCCCATAACTCATGAGAGGGCAGCTCCCTGTACACCATGTTTCCCCTTAGTCTGCCCATCTCAGTTTCATGGCCTGCAGGAGCCTTGCCCTGAAATGAGCACATGACAGCAGCAAGAGTGTGCAGGGTGTCAATTCCCACGCACGCAGGCAGGCTTGTACAACCACCATGTGTGACAGAGATGAGGCTTCCCAGCCCTGCCTCTTTTGGAAAAGAGAACACAAAATGTGCACTGAAATGTCCCTGACGTGCAGCTAAGCCTGGAAAGTTCTTTGCTCTTGCCTTCCTTGCTTCCCTGCTGCTTACTCACTGGCCACAGTACTTCAAAGCCTCATGTGGGATTTTTTTTCCCTAGCTATACAATTAACTGTCTCTCTTGAGCCTTCTGTGGTGCTTTTTGTGGCGTGAGTGTACCAACAAATCATGGTATAGATGCCAAAGGGACCCTATGGGTTGCAGTAGTGGCCCAGCTTTTTCCATGCCCTGCTTAAACACAGGCCAGCAGCAAGTTCTGCAGAGGAGCTTTGCAGGGACAACCCCAGGATGCAAATTGTGGAGTTACACGTTGAAAAGGGCTGGGGGCAGATGGTTTCCTAATGTCAGGCAATTGAATCCATGGCTGGCCTCTGCCTTGAAGTAGTAGGTCAGGGGGCCAAGTCCCAGCTTTGCTGCCTCTCCTTGGAGCCTTGCTGCAAGGGTGGGTGCATAGATAAGGCTTTACCCCTGTTTGGACTATGATGATTCTACTTCCAAACTCTGAACCAGAATCTGCCTCTTGTGTATTTTCTGCTGCCTAACTGTGATATCTGCAGATGAAATTCTTTATTATAAATATAAATGATTGATCCTTTGATGAACTGTACTGAGCTTTTTGCCTTAGTTTTATCTTCTAGTTTTACCTGATACTATCTTCACATAACCTGTTCTGTGCTCTATTCCCCCATATTAGCAGCAAAAAAATACTTTTTAAGCATGTGGTTAAGCTAGTTTTTTGCTGCTTTGATACTTGCTAATTTGAAATATTTTGGAGTGCTTGTACAATAATGCAGCTGTATCATGGCATTTCCAATGACAGCATTGACCTCCTCAAGCTGCCTTTTCATAGCACTCAAGTGCATTGGTGTTGCTGTCTGTACAATTTTAATTTAATTAGAACAGTGGCTGTAATCACTATGGGAGAAGCATGAACTTCCCCAGTGTCTCTTTTCCCCTTCCCTTTGTGATGAACCATTGCACCACTGTGTTTGTTTTTTATTTGCTTGAGTAAGGACTGAGGCATGAGAGGAGAGCCATCACCTGCCCCTGTGCAGGGAGGACAGGCTGGAAGGAGGAGCCAGGGAGGAACTGAACTTCACAAAAGTGCTGAGGTTACTGACACAATCTCTGCTTTCTGCCCAGGAAACGAGATGTTAATCTTTCCCAGTGCTGCTTTGCATAAGGTCCATTCCAGAGAGCTGTGTTTGTTTTAATTTCTCTAATTACTGATGGTGTGCTGATTATGCTGCTATAGATTTGACGTGAATTGCTATATTAATGGGATCAGAAATTAGGAGATGTCTGCCATGGAAATTAAGAAGACGACAGCAGCTGGGGGAGGGGAGGGAAGTGGAGAGTTGAATTCAAACCCTGCTACTGCAGAGCTGCAGTTGGTTCATTTTGGGGTCTGAGCCTTTGTCCGTGGCAGAAGTTGGAGTATGCAAACTCTTAACACTGACCAAGGTCCCCAGATGTGCCATTCAGTCCATCAGAGGCTCTGATTCCTTCCTGCTCCCTAAGTTAGACCATGGAACTCATCTCAGAGTGGTCTCTGGACTTTCATATCCAGCTGTGGTGCTGCACTCAAACCACTGGTGAACAGCGCATCTGTCTTCCTTCCCTTTCCTCTTCTCCTCACTTGCTTCCCTAAGGATTGATTTGCTTGAATCTCTGGCTGATTTTCTCTGTGGCTGGTTTGCTGTCATTGTCCTGCTGGGTGCCCAGATGTTCAGGGCCTTCTGAATTTTTCCTGCAAACACATCATTTTCCCCCAACCACCCTTATCTTTAAGGCCCTTTTTCCCCCCTCTGCTTTGCTTGAGCCACCTACTCCCGTGAGGATCCACAGTGGGAAAACCAGACCCTCCCGGGCTGCCCCTGGCTCCTGGTCCCTTGGCCTGGCTTTCCATTTCATGGCACAGGAACACAGCACCCTGGGACACAAATGTGTGTCAGCTTTCACTCTCAATTCCTTTCTCCCTCTGTGGTATCATTATGTGCAGTACAGGAGAAAGCTTTTATTCAGTGATTAAGGTCAGCTGCCTTTTCTGTCCAGCACAAGGTATTTGCAGACCACATTGCCTGTTTTGGTTTCCTGAAAACTGCTGCATAGGTATTGCATTTCTTTGCTTTATCAATTTAAAAAAGTAGTTTTACTATGCCACCTATCCAGCTACTGAAATAATCATGTCAGTGGGACAACATGAGAGCATGCTTAGCAGACTTTCTTACATATTTTATTTTCATTTCTACAAAAACATGTATATTCTTTGTGCCTGCCATATGAGTGAACTTAGTAAAGGGACAAAAGGACTATCAGATTGCAAGGCTGTTGCTTTGGAGTTTAGAAGGGTGCAATTATATCAAAAGCCTGAAGCTATTTTTATTTGCAGCCTTCCTCATCCTTAAGTGTTAAACTTTTTTTAAATTTAATTTTGTAACTTTGATTTTTTCATTAATATTGTTATTTTAGCAGTATGAATTACTTGTGTTCCTGACAGAGAAAATTCTGTTTGGGTAGTTTTTGTTAGTAGAGGATGCACCCCAATTCTTCAGACTGAAATCAGTGTGTCCTTTGATGGCTTTGGGAGTGCAGTCAGCTGTTAGATAATGCCTGCTACATAGTCACAGTCAGTATAGCTTTTGATTTACACAGGATGGCTTTACCTGTGGCATTCTCAGCAGCTGAATATTTAGTAAAGAGAAAGAACCCATAGGTTCTCTTGATTTTTAGCCATGTGTTTCAGCCTGTCCCTGCTCAGTGGGGCAGGTGAAAGCATGTCCTGCTCAATGCAGACCTGGCTGCTTGTCCGTTGGGGCACCAGCCACCAGAGTAAACCCCAGGGAGGGCTTTCCATGAAAACTGACTCAGTGTGGCTCTTCAATTACTGTAAGCAACGTGAAATTTCATGGTGAAACTTTCTTGACCCCTTTGAGCTGAAGAAACTGATCAAAAATGATGACAGCAAGCAATATGCCGTCTGTTTTAGTCACCTCTTTGTGGCTTCTGGCAAAATGCTCAGGAGTTGCTATTTTGAAATTTCTTAGCTGGTAATTCTTTGGGGCTGAGCGTTTGGTCCCTTGTAGGTTTAGGTGTTTATAGAGTCCCCTGGCAGGTGGTGAATAAGGAATGTGGTAGTACCAAGCTCTTTCTTAGCACTCATCACCAAAAATCTCACAGGACCACATCAAATGTGTATTGATTTGGTTTCTTTTACCAGTACATTAAGCTGCAGCAAGGCTGTTTGCTCAGGAACACGCAAGGTTCATGCAGGTTCTACCAGCACTACCTATCCTTCCTCCCAAGCTGTGACTTGAGCAAGCCTACCATTCTTGGCCTTAATACAAAGGGAAATACTGAACTTGACTAGTTAGGAAATGCTTTCAATAAAAAATTCCTAGTGGCAGAGTATCTGCTTGCATAACCGTAGAAGCATGAGATACCAGCCATGTTTTAGTTTGGTGGGTTCTACAGAGAGAAGCACTGGGCACTCCTGGAGTTGTGGAGATGGATGCAGTCCCTTCTCAGTGGTGTGAGCACAGGAGGTGCCTCTGGAAATGTGACTCCAGAAAGGCTCAGAGAGCCTGGAGGAGCACGTGTGACCTTGTGCAGGCTGAGCACTGCCTGTGGCTGAGCACTGAGCAGGGCTGGGCTGTACAACTGGGCTGGTGCTCGCAGTTCTGCTGCCAGCCACGTTGGTGCCCCATGCTGCAAACTGGGATTAAGCTCATTTCTTCCACAAGCCCAGTGTCTTGACCTCCCTGTGCCATTACCATTCCACACCTTTTGGAAATCTGTCCAGGGCAGCTCTTTCAGCATGCAATTGTTAAATGTATTGCCCTTGAGAGGCACATGCTGTCCTTTTTCAAGACAGCTTAACTCTGAAATTACTTAGCTCATTTGAGCTGTGCTCTTGCTGTAACTCAGGTTGTCTGTGTGTCTAATAAAAAGAAAGACTTACCTAATATCTGTAAATTGCTTTGATATTTAGGCTAAAGGTGCTGACAGAAAAATGCAGGATTAGCAAGAGAGGTCATTTCAAAGGCACTAATAGGAATTGGATAGCTAACTCCCCTTGGTACCTTGTAAAATGCCTTCTGCCAATAGTAATTCACACAGTACTGTGGGATATCCAAGATGTGTGGGAAAAGTAACTGCAGTTCCATATCTTGTTTGGTTTTGGCTGTCCTGTCCTTATGAATACTAGGAAACAATGAATCAAATGCATTTGTTTAAAACAGTAAACCTCAATGAAACTGCCATGGTATAAATCAAGTTATGGTATGCCTTTAGGAGATTGATCAGTAAGGGCAGCACATACTGGAAGCATAATGCCTTGGTTTGATACAGCACCTCCTGGGTCCTGAGGGAAATGGATGGGTGTTCTGGATTTAATTTCATTTTCCACCTGCTCTTGGGCAGCGAGGAGATCCTTTGAAGCCACTTTGTCTTTGCAGTGGTGATTCAGTGAGCATGCAGTGTGACCTGAGCTTGGACTGTATCCTGCATTCTTCAGGAGGGAGGAAAAGGACTTTGGGTCTCCCACCTATCCCCCAGTGCCCATTAACAGAGGCAGCATCTGTGTGGCTGTGTTTCAGAAGAGTTCCTCTTTGTTATGAATGTCTCCATGAACACAGTGAGCAGCTGCAGTGAGGTTTGATATCTGCTGTGGATGGCAGCAGGAAATGCTGGGAAGTGCCAGGTGTCCCTGCCCTCCAGGGGCAGGGGTGCAGATGGGCACAGGGAGCCACACCTCTGCAACAGGAAGCACAGAGTCGGCCACTTTGGGTCAGGGAGGGAGTTGGGGAAGTTGAAAAATCAAATAATGCCTTGTAGCTCCACAGGTGCATCTTTCATCGCATCACAGTGACCATCCCTGTTTGGTAACTGCACAAAACTGAGTTCATGCTGGCTAATGGGTTGCTGTTGCCTGGCCAGTGATGAGTAGAAAGAAACTGAGTTTGTGGGAGACAGGAACATAAGATTGAACAATTTCTCTTTAAAAAGTACTGAGCTGACAGACACAGAGGCTGTACTTGTAGAAGTAACAAAGTGATGGTGGAGTGAAACAAACTTGTCTTCTCGCTCTGTCTAAACCTGTAATAGTGTGTTCTCATGCTGTCAGTCTTCTCTGCCATGTGGTTACAGGCTGTTGTGGTGGCACTCCTGGTGTTGAGGGTAAACTTCTGGTTCTGCCCGAGCTCCTGAGCAGCAAACAGCACCTTGCAAAGAGAATGAATTGGGCTTGCTTTGAAGCAGTGGCTGCACGACTTTCTAGGTGTTCCCTTTATTTTTGGATGTCACCTAATCTGCCTGCAGAGGGTTTTGCAAACCTCTCCTTCCCTTTGGTGGCAAGGGTGCTTACGTTACATTTTGCAGGTGCCTCTATCAGCCTCAGTCTATTTTCCTGTCCCATGGCTGTGATAATGCTGTGGTTTGTCATGGTAGCAATTACCTTCTCTTGGTTCAGCACCAAATTTGTCTTTTCCGTTTGCCGGAGATCAAGGTCAGGGTGAGAGGCTGCACTCGTACTGTCCTGCAATCAGAAATTACCTCCTCCTGCTTCTGTGTGTGCAGGGATGTAAATCCATTCTTGCACTGTTCTGGAGAATAACGTGCATTACCTTCCAGGAAGCATATAATAATAGTTTTTATGTTTCTGTAAAATTGTGGCTATGTTTATTTACAAAAGGTATATTTTGTACTATGATTGGAGGCTTAGAATATGGAAGAATTTTCCCTTCAGATAACGTGAAGTTTCAGTCTTAGATTTCTCGTCAGGCATTTTCCTAGG
This sequence comes from Zonotrichia leucophrys gambelii, assembly GCF_028769735.1. Taxonomy (NCBI): domain Eukaryota; kingdom Metazoa; phylum Chordata; class Aves; order Passeriformes; family Passerellidae; genus Zonotrichia; species Zonotrichia leucophrys. Next base: position 7,489,251 of record NC_088170.1, read on the forward strand.
TAAGAACCTAATTGTGACAGTTATGAAACTAATACAACATTCACAAGTTGCTCTTTAGCTCAATTTGACTGTACTTGGCTGCAAGTTAAACTACTTCAAAGAAGGTAATAGTAACTTGCTTAGCAAAAACAAGAGTACTACGTTACTTGATGGTAAATAGAGTAGTCTGGTGATGTGTTTTTCTGCAGCAATGACAAAAGTTACTGATTAATGTCTTTAAAATGGTAGGAAGGGGTATAGTGCTAAACACTTAGCTTGTTCAGATCATGACTGATTTGTTAACATAAGATTAAGTGGTTTTGGCACTTCAGTGGTACTCACACATGTATCATGGACTTGCTGTCAGATTTTCACTGACAAAAGCCCTCGGAGTCTCCCCACTTGCATGTCGCTTCCCCGTTCCTCCCTTGGCAGATTTCTGAGAAGGCCCTTGGAAATTTCATGGCTCTCTTGAAAAGTAATCCTGCCACTCTAAAAGGTTCTTAGTCCCTTCCCAGCACTGGCTGCCAGTGTTCTGTGTGTGCTGTGGGGCTCCCTGGGCAGCTGGTGCACCACTAGTGCACATCACCAGGCACACACTTCCTTCCTTCCACCCACGTCCACCTCCTCTGCCATGGTTTCATACCTCTGTTCCAAAGTTCACGTTGTCCTCTCTCTTTCTCTCCCTCCCCCCCCACTTTCTTTTAACAGCAGGAAAGAATTTCGTACACCCCTCCCGCGAGCCCGGTACCAAATTACACCTCGTCACCACTACATGTCCCAGTGCCTCAAGCCATCAGGATGGAGGACGACACCGTCAGACTGCCAGCACACCTGCGTGAGTGTCAGCACCAGGCTGCTTAAGCTCTTACACTGAGGAGGGGGTGGGACAGGGTGAGGAGTTGCTTCTGGTTTTATGGAAGAGAGCAGGGAAGTCCCTGGCTTTATACTTTCTTTTGTTGTTTTAATAAGCTTTGGCTGGTTTGGTTTTCCTGGCTGTTGTTTTTAACTGAAGAAAATGACTCTTAAATACAGCATGCTGAATCTCCCCTCCCATCTCCTGCAGTCCTTGTCAAGCATTTGGGCTGTTTTTGGTGACAGGCACAAATGTGGAGGGTTTGTTCTGACAGGAAGTGCTGTGTTTCCTTCCACTTTATTGGAATGGCTCAGTTACGTTCTGCAGCACAAGGTCAGAGTTTCACCAGCTGTGGCAAGTGGAATGCGTTTGTGCTGTGGCTATTTTCAGGTTCTGAGGGGTCTCAAATACTTGTGATGCCCAGGCTCTCTAGTGTAGAGCATGACTGCTGCCAGAGGCAGTGGGAAAGGAGGAGGAGTGAGCTTAGCTGTGCACAGAAGGATGCTGCAAAGGAGGAAGGACATATCACTGACATTGGAACAAAAACTGGAGCTGAGGGCAAGATCAGAGCCAGGTACTTCCTTGCTGAGGTGATTTAATGTTTGACAAAGAGGAAAGGCCAAGGACTGTTGGCCAGTGAGAGGTGAGTTAGGATGGGGACAAGAAGAATGGAATTTTCCTTTTTGGAGGGGAAGCAGTTCTGATGGAAATAAAGATGTTTTAAGTAAACTTTTGTCAGGTGTTACATTCCTGGGGTTCTTAAGCAACAATGAACAAGGAGCAGGAGCAAACAAAACTTTGTGCTTTGCCCTCTGACAAAGGGGTTTGGGATTTTACGGGGGGAAGAGGGGGAAGTCCATGTTTGTCACAAGACACTGCTGTCTTCAGCTGTCCTCCACACACACTCCTTTTTTGGATGCAGACTGTGTTTAAAGCATTTCTGTAGTCCTGTGCTGGCTCCCTTGCTGGCCGTGAGTTACTCTGCCCCAAGGTGACTGTTCCCATGCTGTGTCACATGTCCTGTGTGGCCCAGTTCTCTGTGCTTCCTGGTGGGAATGGGAGCTGCTGCTGCTGCAGAGTTTCTGACTGTGCCTGGTCCCTGCCTGGGCATCCATGAGCTCCCAGGCCTGGCTGCCCCTGTGTGGCTGCTCAGCTGTTCCCCTGCCACACTCACAGGGCATTGCTGTGCTTTGCCCAAAGCAGGCACAAAAAACCCAACACTGAAGCAGTTTTTCTCCAGCAGTTCTTTTCCATACTGGTGCTGTTCATCCTCAGATCTTGTGGGTTTTTTCCTCACTGCAATACTTGGTGCTGTTTACTTCTGCTGTGGGAGCCACTGTGTGTCCACTGCACAGCCAGGATCACAGCTGGGTTTCCAGTTGTTACTGCCCTCCCCACTGTCCCTGGCAGATGCAGAAGGCAGGGAGGCAGAGACTCCTGATGCTGACAGTGGTGGTACATGCTGTACCTGCTTCCTTCCCATCCAGCCTGCGTGCTGGATACTGTTGGATTTATGCAGCTTCCTCTCAGTGAAGACTTCTCTCACAGTATTTTTAGAATGTGATCCAACCTTTCACCTTGACTCTTGTTTTGGTTTTTCTGTTCTTTTGATTGGCACGTTTCTAAACTTGCAAAGTTTCTTTCCCTTCAGTATTTCCACACCAGTCTGACTCGTTGCAGTGTAAAAGCACAGATGATTAATCATGAAATATCTGTGAAATAGCCTTCCATAAAGTTATTGTCTGAGGTCATAAACAACATGAACACATTTACATAGCCTTACTAATTGTAGTCAATGGCAGTGTAGTATTTTGTAGCTCAGTGTGCACTCAGTATTGACACAAAACACTGTTGTCAATTAACAGACCACCCAAACACTGTTAAAACCACTCATAGCTTCATAGCTAGGCCAGGAGCAGGCATTGTGAATTTCTAAAACAATCTCTGATATATCTTTTGTTACAAAACTTCATGCAGTAACTGCTGTGTTTAGGTCCAGCAACTGAGCTACAACATGTGCAGAAAGATTTCTGCTCTTCATGTAAAAAACTTAAGTGATGAGGAGGATATAAGGTCTCTAGATGTTCTTTTAATGCTTAATTATCTCCTTATTTGCTTTTTTTTAAGTGTCCTATTTATAGTTTGAATTAGTCAGCTTCAGTTTCCAACTATTAGATCTCATTATCGCCTTTCCTGCTAAATATTGTCAAAAGACTCCTCCTGATATAGGTGCTTTTAGATTGTCACTTCTTAACCTTTTCTTGACTAAACTGTAGAGGAAGGAGAGGTTCTTAAGGCTATCAGTCTTCCTGTTAAGCTTTCAGATTTCAAATTCTGTTTATATCACCTCTGTGAACCGACTGCCACTTCAGACATCTCTCTTAAAGTGAAGACAACAGAAGTGAAGATGATATTCCAGTAGTCTTGCTAATACTGTGTATAGAAATAACTCAGTTCCTTTTGGATTTCGTGTCATGAGGTTTTAAGAGGTATTAATATAGGGTTTTTCAGTTCCTGCATGGACTCCTGTCATTTATTTTTTTGTTTATTTTTAGAGATGTGTCTGAGGTACAGCTTTGATCTTAAATCCAAACTGCCTCAGAAGTCAGGCAAAGTAACTAATTTCTAGTTCAGGCTGTGTGTAAAGGTTTGGTTTAAATTTGCAAAGTCCAAGGATTTTCTAGGTCTGAGTTTTTGTTATGTTCCATCCCTACAGTTGTTTTTGTTGATGGGAGATGTGGTCAATTCCTCCACTCCCACACACAGATCCAATGCAAAGGTCAGGCCTGCACTCCTCCTGTTTCCAGGACATTCTGATGGTTCAGTCCCACCCCACACATCTTCCTCTACCTGTGCCAGAGGTGCAGGTGACCCAAAGACAGACCCAGAGGCAAATGTTTCACATGGAACATGTACAGCACTCTCTGGATTCAGGCAGTTTTATGCCTTCTGATAAGAAATGTCACTGTTGCTAATGTTCCAGATCACTCTGAAAGCACCAAGCAAAAGTATCAGAACAATAAGTAAAGCAGTTTTTTTTGGTGTGATAAATTAATTCTCATTGCTTAGTGAGCAAATGAGCCTCGAGTAGGCTGTGCTGATTTTATCCATAATACAGAAACTGCCCAGGTATTGTGATACTGAAAAATTTAGAAATAGGTGGAAGTCTTCTGGAATTATTTACATACCCCTTATCGATGGGGAAACATTCCATTTTGCCACAGAGAAGGTTAGTGGGGTTTTGTGGTGAGGGTCTGTGTTTTTTAAAATTTCTTTTTATTCTTTGTCTCATCTGGTAAAATGTTATTAGCACCTTATTTTATGCAATGGCCTTGTAATAAGCAGCTCTTGGAACTGGATAGAGGATACAGCATGTAAGAGATGGATATTACAACCCTTTTTTCTGTCTATTAATATGCTTTGAATTATGGAGAAAACAGCTTTTTTTCCTTTTTTGTAATACACAAGTTTAAAATAAGGTGGTTTGCCTGCTAAAAAAGCAACTGTATATGTATGCTACAGGCTTCATGGTTTTCTTTTGTTTCCCTCAATATAAAACTTTTTCAAAAAGAGAGACAGAAGAAATCCCAGTGCTGAGAAAGGATTTGTTGCATGCTCTGGTCCTGTGCAACATCATTCCCCCTTGCATGCTTATGTTGATTTGTACAGATTGATTTTTATCTCTGAAGGGCATCTTCTCTTGGGAACATGTGTGTGTTTGTTTAGGGAGAGTGATCTCATGGGCAAAGATTTCAGAGTTTTCTCTTGATACAAACATAAAAACAAGTTCATTTGTTCCTCTGAACCAATTACTTTTCTCTCCTTAATGTTGGCATCTTTCACATGCCTGCAGCTCATTGTCATTGTATGACACTCTGCACACTTTTCTGTGCACACAAAGCAATTATTCTTGGCAAAACTAATTTTTCTTGCTGTTGCCTTTTTTCTGAACCCCCAACAGTCTGCACTGATGTCCAGAGTGCAGTGATACACTTGAGATGTCACAGTACATGCATCTCCTCATAGGGGAGAACTTTTACTTTGGGGCTGCCGTGTTGTCTTGGCTCCACTCACTTTGGGGTGTAGTGGTGGTAGGGAAAGCTGAAGAACTGTTTGTAAAATCATCTGAGTGCTTTTTGTTTCAAGTGTAGGCTTGGGTTCTGGTCTTTGGTTTTCCAGTGTGTGATAAGTTCCAGGTCACAGCTGATTTGGATAAAATTCATAGATTGCAGGCCTGGTCACATACACCTCATGAGATCACATTTTTTATTTTGATATCTCTCTGTCCTGTGTTATTATGGTCTGTTCTACTTCCCTCATGAAGGACAGAAAGGAGATTTGTTTAGTTTTCTGCAAAGATTCTATTAAAGGCCTTTAAGTTTTTAGTAGGTGTTTCATAGGAATTTTTCTGCATTATTTGTATTATTATTTGATACTCTGATTTGGTGGGAACTAGTCCAGTGCTTCTGTGTTGGTTTGGCATCTTTGTGACCTTGGCTGTACCAAACAGTGCAATAAAGTTCTGTGTGGACATGAGTAGTAGGGCAGTTGGACAGGTAGCTGGGCAGTTTCTTTAAACTAAGGCATTTATTAGACCTGAAGGCAGTTTGTTGCCAGTTTCTTTCTTCTGATCATGCATTGTTGCTTATATGTATCATTTGTGTTTTAAGGGCACTAGTTTTCTTTTTTTTTTCTTATTAAAGGAATGCAGGAAACAATTAAGAGAAGGTGGAGGAAACAACAACACTTGGGATTGCCAGGGATTCATTTTTTTCTGTATAGTGTCTATTAATTATGCTACTCCTTTTATTAATCCTTTGGCACCTGTTAATTATTCTACAATTTTGGCTAGCAGCTGGAAAGCCACTTTGAAGCATTAAGCATATTGTTGTTTAGTTACTAGAATATGCAATGCACTGAACTGAAAGTATGCAGTGAGATGGGAAAAAAAGCCCTTTACCCTAAGCCACATTTAGAGCAGCAAGCAATGAAAATATTTGCTTTGGAAGGATCTTTGTGGAACAAAACTGACTGACGCACATACAGGGAAAATAAAATAAAAGCTTCATATGACAAAGGGACTGGGAGAGGTGGCCAGAATGTCAAATTAGTGGCTGAGACTAATCCTGGTCCTGCTGAAATGAGTGGTTAAATTCCCACTGATTTTCGTGGGAGCTGGGCTGGCCTCTTTCTCAAATTATTGGCTTCTCCTGGACCTCTCCTTGCTCTTCTCTGACATTGTGGCCACTGAAGCCTTGCTCTTCGCTCTTGCTGCCCTTGCCTTTTCTCCTAATCTGCTTTTCACCTTATGTGTAACCAATGCCAACCCATGACAAAAAAAGAAAAAAATTAAGCCTGGCAATGGCACTGCTTGCTAACACCTTATTGCAGTATTTAATCTTGATGTTACATCTTTGTCTTCTGCCATAGGCTACTCTTGCACATTTTTATTGTGAGCTATTCAGAGAGGGTCCAACCAGCGGTGCCTCCTGCTTTCAGTTTGTAACTGTTAATAATCTACTGGCAGGCTGAGTGGAGTGTGGAAATCCCAGCCAGCCATCCTGTCAGCCTCAGTGCCCCTTACTCTGGTTAAGCCCAGCAAAGCTCCTTCAGGATGCAGAGCATGAGCTGCGGAGGCACGGATCGTGCCTCTGACCTAAGGCAGGCTGTTCCACAGGCACCCTCTGGGGCTCACCTGAACTGAACTCACCTGCTCCACCCTGCATCCCAGGGGTTTTACTGGGAATCTCAGGCCAGCCTCAAAGAGATCCTCCAAACAGGGAAGCCCAGTCTGAGTCACTCTTGTGCCATGGCTGGGGAGGACATTGAGATGTTTGAGTGCATCCAGAGGGGCAACGAGGCTGGAGAGGGAACACAAACCCTGTGAGGAACCACTGAGGGAGCTGGGGGTGTTCAGCCTGGAGAAAAGGAGACTCAGGGGTGCCCTTATCTCTCTCCACAACTCCCTGATGGTGGCTGCAGTCAGGTGGGGTTGGGCTCTTTCTCCAGGCAGCACTGACAGAACCAGAGGACACAGTTTCAAGCTGCACCAAGGGAAATACAGGTTGGATATTAGGAAGAAGTTGTTCACACAAAGAGTGATAAAGTACTGGAATGGTCTGCCTGGGGAGGTGGTGGAGTCCCCATCCCTGGGTATGTTCAAAACAGACTGGATGTGGCACTGGGTGCCAGGGTTTAGTTGAGGTGTTAGGGCTGGGTTGGACTCAATGATCTTGAAGGTCTCTTCCAACCCAGTCATTCTGTGAATATAGATGCTAATGTTTTATATGGACTGTGTTGCACTGGGAAGGGTGAAATACCATTACTCATTCTGCTGGGAAAACTGTGGTCTTTGGATCATGAAGATTCTGCTTTGCATTTTTCTGGCACGGTCTTTGTTCATAACCTGTAGGAAACTAACGCCCTTGTCATTGGCTTTGCAGTGGGGTGACACAGGGCCCCTTCACTTATCACTTTTGCAAACAGCTGGTGAGTTTAAGCCTAAACCTATTCACTCCTGGCTGCTGCCTGGTGGCTATGGCAGAAGCATCTGGGTTAACTGTGAAAAAACTTGTAAAGGAAGCTCACTTGCTGTGAGCTGCTTTCTGCTCCCTGAGAGATTCTCGAATCAAGTGGTTTATTTTTCCCAGTGTGCCTGGTTGTTGCCCAGAGTTAGCAGCAGTTTCCTGCTCTGGCCATTCCCAGTGGAAGCGTGGGGAGGGGTAAGAGCCTTCCTGCCTCAGTGGGAACTTGCAAAGCAGTTCTGATGTGGGAGGTCAGAGAGACCTGTGCTTCAGGATCTGGAAGGCTGGCAGTGTGGGTGGGAGTCCCAGTGGTGCTGAGCCAGTCCTTTACCCTTTTGGAGAGCTTCACTGGAGGGTTTTAAATCTCCAAAATACACAGTCACCTCTATTCAGAGGGGAAAGGAAGCCATGTCACTTTAATATGGGATTCAGGCTTGATCCCTTGTGGAATTCCCCTGGAAAGTGTGGAGAGGAATAAGAAGCAGAAGCAGCGGGACATTTATGGTATTGCTGGGTTTGAAGCATTTTTAGCTTTGTCTTAAAGGGACATTGTCACGATCAGTGTACCTAAAATTAGCTTGCTTTTCTCTTTCCGTCCCAAATGTCTGTTTGATTTTTCATTTGTATTATGTTATAAGTGCTTCCATGCTCTTTTTTAAAAATTATTTTTGTAAGAAATAAAATGAATGCAAAGAATGCAGCATTCATAAACAGCCGTACAAGCAGAGAAAACACAGAAGAGAAACTGCGTGTAAGCCATGACTAACAACTCCACAGTAAGAAACCATTGTGTGGTGAGAGCCTTGCAGCAAAACACAAGTGTGGTAAAAAACCCTGCAGAAACAGCATGGCATCATGATCTTTTAGCAGAGATGAGCTGCTGCCTCTTGGGAGAGAACAGCTCTGTCCAGCACTGAGAGGGACATGCAGTGTCTGAGGAGAAAGCTGCTGTCGCTTTGAGGTCCCAGGAGTTAATGTGATAGGTCATGTGTGTACACACACAGAAGGAAAACAATTATTTGATGCCCTTTATGAGAAGCTGGATTTCTTTCTGCTGTACTTTTATGTCTTTCCTCTCTGGTGCTGGCACTCCTTTGGGTGCTTAACAAATGCAGCTTGGTAAAATATCCATTAAATGGGGGTTTATGCCATTTTTAGAACTCCTCATTTTACTGCTGGAGCAGAAGGGCGAAATGATTCTTGAGTTTGTTGAAGACATTTTTAGTGAAATGATTCCATCCAGATTTGGAGGCCCAGTCCCAACACCTCAGCCAAGAGCCTCTTTGCAGTGTCATTCTCCAGAGGTTCTTGGGAGGGTGGAGCTCTTAATGCATCAGGCATCCCAGCCTTGTGGAATGCTTGTGCACTTTTATGGGATGAATACATTTGAATGTGCTCACTTCTCACGTAAAATGTTTTGTGCGGTTCTAGCATGGCCCTATTAATGTAGCAGTGATCCTTGTTCAAGAAGTTATGAGTTAGTTATAGATTTAATAGGCGTATGGTTGGTGATGTTGTGAGTTAATAAACAATCACCACTGATTGGCTTTTGAGAGTCAAAGCATTAGGAAACTTGCTTAACTCCAAATCTTTCCTCATGAGTTTTTGTGCATGGAAGTCATACCCCAGGAATAGCCTGAAGCTCCCTGCTTTATTTACTCCATCTGCCTGTCTGGTTTTGATCTCCCTATGCTTTTGTATCCCACTGGAAAAAAAAGTGCTCTGCACTGGCAGCATGGTCAGGTAGCTCTGTGGCAATTATACAGACCAGAAAATGAAAATGTTAAATTATACCATGACAAGTAAAAATTAAATTAATGTCTCCAATGATTAACCAAAATGTTCTTCCTGCCTTTGGAGCCCACAGGAACAGTATGGGCTGTTCTGCAGGCAATAGAGAGGAAGGATAAGGGAAAGGATAAAGGAAAATTCTTGGTTATGGGGGTTGCTTTGGAGACAGTGGAAGCTTTCCAGTCTGAAGTTTACTGTGGGGCTCTTTGTATCTGGAGATTCACTATCCCAAATCCAGAGCTGCCTGTAGCACTGGATCCCATGGGGTGTGAGCACCTGAACCTGTCCTGCAGGAAAGCATTGTTCTCCCCATGTCCTGCATGGCCCCTGCCCTGCCCTGGTGCTGTGAGGTGCAGGAGGGTGTGCTACCCCTGTATGGGCTTTTTCCATCCCCTCTCTAAGCAAGAGTGATAATTTCACTGTCTTTTGGACTGTGCACCACTCCTGCCCTGAGGGTGCAGGGGGAACACAGGAGCTGAGCCACAGAAGTTCAGTCAGGAGGGGCTGGGAACTTTACAAACACACATATTTCAGAGGTGGATCCTGTAGCACTGGTAATGAATTTGCACTGTCTCAGCATCCTGATAAAAAGGGTTATTTTCATACTATGTTCTCAGCATTCTCCCTCTTCGAGTTCTTTAGGAGCATTTTTTCTTCATGTTTCCCTCAGGTGTCTTAAAGCTTCTTGTTTGCAGAATAAACATCCCAAAGGGGCTGTGAGCTGGTCAGAGCACTGACATTTTATTTTAAAATGCCCACCAGCAGCAAAAAAAAACCTACAGAATATTTTTGAAGGGAAATTTCCTTTTTGGGTTTTTGTATCCCTGAAAGAATTTCCGATGCAGGCAGATAGTAATTCCCAGCTACGTACTTCCTGATAAGGAAACGGCTCCAATAAAGGCAGCTATAAATAGCTTCCTTTTTATTTTTAAAAAATGTAGGGAGATCTGTTTAGCTTTTACTTCAAACTACTGAAAGAAAAGCACAGTGTACAATAAAAGTCTTAGGTTTGGTAGTCATTTGCTTTCCAGATAAGTAAAGTTTTTAATCTGCATTTATAGATTTAATTTTGTAAAGTCTGGATGTCTGTTTATTTCTGTTCATCCTTCTCACAACACTATAAAAGAACAAAAACCACCTTTTTGTGTGGTAAACATAAATTGCATTTTGCCTCCCTCATGAAGGGAAAGTGTTACCTGCTTTGTGCAGAATTCTTTGTGCTTTTGCTTTGTGCCTATATTTCAGAGCTTCTCTATGTATAGTTTGTTAAGGTGCTTTGTCATCTCAGAATAAGTAGTGTGATCTTCAGCTGCATTTCTTTCGCATTTGCTGTGGATATGCTGTAGCAAATGCATGGTTAGACTGAAATTCCTTTTTTCTAAAAGTAACTTGCTGAGACGATTCTGTGCAGTTAGTTTAATAACCTTCTGAGTTTTCTGCATTATCTTCCCCCTTTTTACAGTTGTTTCATGTATTTTTAATTTCATGCTTTCACTTTGGACTTCTGCTAAAATTTTCCCTTGCCAGTCCTACTTTTTTTTGTTCTTTAAAAAGCAAACACCAAACATGCAGTACCTTCAGAGAAACAAATAATTATTTACCCCCACGAAAATTTACAGAGATGAATAAATTTACTGCAAGAGCTCATGTGAAAGTCTTTGAAGGTTAGATTTCAAGCTAACTATAGCAGTCATTCAGATTACAGCTGAAAATACATACATGTCCACTGCCTTGAGAGTTGTGTAGAGGATGAGTGCTTTGTAAATCATCTTGAGCAGCACTTGGACCTTAGTCAGTCGCTGGTTTCTGTGCTGCAGCAGGGAAGGGTCTGTGCAGGCTGGCATGTCCTGCATAGCTCTGATGGATGGGAATCTCCAGCAGAATTGCCACTGGGGGTGTTGGCAGCTGGGTTATCCCCTTTCCCACTTGTTCCTGTCCTGAGCACTCCCGGCTTTGCCAGGGGGTGGTGAGGTGGATGTGCTGGGCTGGATATACAGCCCTGCTTGAACCATGGCCAAAGCCCCTGCAAGGCCGCGCTGTCGCGTCCTCAGAGAGCTGGGGATCAACGCAACAGAGATGAGGTGGAATAATCCCCCTTTTCCTCCTCCCCCTTTCTCCTTCCAGCCATTTCACAGGATCTTGTGACTTGTGGCCAAGCCCTGCCCGTGCGTGAGGGCCCTCAGCTGCCATGGGCTGCTCCTCTTGGCCGCTGGCTCACGGCTGGCCCGCCGCCGAGCGATTGCACAAGGGCGCAGCTGGTGGCAGATTCCCCCGTGCCCCTCTGGCTCCTTGTTGGCTGCAGAGACATGGCAGGGCTCAGCACGTGCCCTCCACTCTTTGCTTTACACTGTGTTCCTCTGTAGGCACCCAGAGGGGTTTTACCTCCCCTCCTGAGCTCCTCTCCTGGCTGCAGCAGCAAGGTTGATCTGTCTGTGTGTGCAGGCCTTGCCACACCTCCCCAACAGGCCCGTGGAACATGCACAATTAATACGGCATTAATTAATTATGGGGAGAACTCACTGCTGGCACAAGAACCAAGGCTTGCAGCTTATAAAGTGAATCCTTTGATGCTGAGCTTTAAAGAACGTTTCTATCAAGTCAAGCCAGCAGAGAGATTCTGTGATATTTATACCCTCCCTCTGCAGAGGCTCCAGAGCGCAGGGTTTGGCCACCCTGGACACCAGCAGCAGAAGTGGTGCTGCTAAAGGACGAGGGTTCAGAAAGCATAACCAGAGCTTGACCATCAGCAACAAAATTGCACAAGTCCTGGGTGAAAATGTTGGGGTTGAGCCAGCTCAATAGGTGTGAAAAGTGACCTACTGGACTTGAGGAAACAAACAGGAGTTGTTTCACTGTCTCCAGCAGTTCCCACAGTTTTATCTTGAACACGTGTGTGTGCGAGTAAATTTGTAAGCTTGTGCTGTGCTTCTACTTGCTTGGCCAGTGTTTGGGGGAAGAGATGAAAGAATGACTGTGCCTGTTTGGTTTGTGCAATACTGAGAATTTCTCCCTTTGTACTTCCTCCTTCTCGGTAGTGCAGAAGGAAGTAGCCCCAGTTCCTGCTGGTCCACAAACCAGTTACTCATTTCAGTTCTGCCACTTGAGTGGGTCCTTGTGCATTTCCTAGTAGGGGAAATCTCCCTTTATATATATAAGTTCCTCCTTCCTACTCTCTCTTTTGTTCTGATTTCTTCCAAGCAACCTGTCTCCTTCAATTTTTAACTTCTTTGCTGGCTTTCGCTTCCTCTCCATGATTCACTGAAGGCGTTTTGTCAGAAAAACCCTCTGTACAAAATACTTCTTTGTTCCCTTTCTTTTTTTTTTTCTTGGGGTTTTTTTTTTTTTTTTTTTTTTTTTTTTTTTTTTTTTTTTTTCTGTGTTGTACTTCTTTGTATCTTGCTTCCCTGGAAAGTTCCTTAGTAGTGTTACTACCTCTGGGCTTTTAGCTTCATTACTCTGGGTAGTCATTACTGTGTTGCCGGGTGTGTAATTGTTCAAAGCACCTTGTTCTTTTTATTAGAGGTTTGGTTTCTTTTACTGCTCTTTAAATACTAATAGGCAGTGGTGACAAATGTTGTTATTAAATACATGGGCTCGTCTCATCGCTGCTGTACAGCTTGCTTGGTGGTTTTTTGCTTGTTGAAAGTGAGCATAACCAACTCAGAGGAGTCATTCTCTACTTCCACTTTATGTTCTCAGGGATGCAGTGTGTGGTGTGGAGTAGTGGTGAACTGGTCACATGCAGTAGGTTTAGTGCAGGATTTGAAGCCTTGGAGCTCAGCAAAATAGAAACAAGGGATAGTACTTAATGTCTGTAAGAGCAAAAACATTGTAGATCTTCAAGTTTTGCACCCCCTCTCAGTTTTAAAATCATGCAGAATGCAAAAGAAGCGGAGGAACTGGGAGTGACAGCAGAGGTAGCAGTGCCAGTGAGCTGAGCTGTGTTTGTGATGGGCAGACCTGGAGCAGCTGGGCTGTTAAAGGAGTCAGTATTTGCTGCTGGCCTCCTGCCACACCATTATCAGTGTGTGCAAGAGCAATGGCTGAATCTCACAAGGTTTGGCGCTGATTCAGTTCAACAGAACACCCAGAAGTAAATCCAGATGTCTTTTAAATTGGTTGGATCTGTAGTGTTATGGTGAGTTCTCCATAATTATGATTTTCTTGTGAGAGTTCTGGGAGAATATACCTAGTCCCAAATAACCCTCAGAGCACAGCTTCTCACGCATGGCCTTTCTGCTGCTTCACATTTGCACTGAGAACATGCGTGCACAAAACCTCCACTGGAACTCAGACAAGAGTTAACAATCAAAATTTATTTTAAAGCTGAGAAATTTTGATTTTTTTTTATAGTCTGACACATGTATCTCCATGTGCATGTACATATTTAGATCCTGTGGAAAGAAGGCTTGCTCAAGTACTTAGGTTTTATGCAGAGAGACTGCAACTTTTTCTTTTCCTTTTGAAACTAATTAACACCTAGAATGCATTACAACTATTTCTTTTAGGCAGAGTTGTAAAATACTGTGTATGATGAAACAAAAAATGGGTGCAGAAGATGATAGAAGGTGCCTTTTGTGTCACAGGAGTTTGTAAGCAGGCTCAGAATTGCTGCCTCCCCACATCTCAGCAGCAACCAGCAGACACAAGAGGGTGAGGCTGTGTTTGAGTCCAGAGGCTTAGGTTTGAAGGGGTCTTTCAGTCTGGTTTTACTGGTTCAAGTGTACAGAGTCAGCCATATATGTGTGAAATCTCCAAGTTGGCTTCAAATTGTAGCTGGGGCTCTGTCAGCTGTTTTTAATGCTTTCTTACTGCATGCACTCCATAGGCCACTTCCTGAGGAGGACTAATTTGAAGTCTAATCCACAAATAGTCTTGGCACCAGTTTGGAAGCTGAAAAAATCAGAGTATTCTAACCTATTGTGAATAAAGGTAGCTCACACTGATAATTTTATCCTGAAATGACTTGGCCCCCCTCTGAAGCATTTTCACTGCACATCAACAACAGAAAGGCTGTAAAATGATCATTTGCTTTACAAAACATGTCTCTTGGTCAGCTATAAATTACACATATGCTTTAAATAATTTGAGCATCATGACAGTTGCATTCAATAGATCCTGACAATTGTCAAGAAGAGCAAGGACATTTTCAGTAGGAATAAAATTAATTTCAGTAGGAATAAAAATTAACTGTTCAGTTAATTTAGTTAATTTCATTCAGAATTGGGATGAAAGTAAACTATCCTTATTTTGATAATTTTTCTCAGCTTTTCATATGGGACCACAGTACAAGTCAATCTCATTCAGAAGGATGTTGTGGTTGTTCAGCAGAAAACAATTATTGATGTGAGTAGGTCATGACTTTTTCATGTGGTTTTACAGTAATACCTATGAATGTCCCTTGACAGTAGATTAAACAAAAATATTTGTCAAAAATCAGTCACCAGACTCCAATTTGTATAGCAACTGTGCATAGATGCCACAATTTTGCCCCAGAATTGTTAGGCAATTGAAGTTCTGACACAGGCTTGTTAAAGCTCATGAATTCCTGGGGAGGTGTCTTAATGCTTTGTATTTATTCAAACTCTGTCCCACTGTGGGTGTGGTGGTCATTTTTAGTGTGCTAGGGAGCTTAGAACAGACAACTTCCCCAGTCCTCCTATTCCTAGGAAGTGAGAGGGGCAATAGGACCCTGCAGTTTAAAGAAGAGGTAGTTTTGTAAGTGAATAGGTTTGCAGGGAGAAAGTTATAATGTGGCTATGAAATCATACTTGGTATGGAGAAGATGACCAGGAAATGATTATTCACAGTTCCTGACAGAACAGCAAATCCAGAGATCCAAGATAAGTCATTGGGCAACATGTCTAAAAGGAACAAGAATGAGGATGCATCGCTGCATGAAAGAAATCATTGCAGGAAGATGTTTGCAGGGCTGAAAGTGTGGATGGATCTCTAAAAGGAACCAGATAAACCTGTGCAGAGGGATTGGCCATGTGGTCAGTAAAGAAACAGTGGCCTGCATGCAACCACAGCTCATGAATTCCTTAAAACACAGATTAACAGAGGCTGAGATAAGTAATCTGTATTATAGTAGAGATTGCTTCATGTTTTCTTGTTCCTTTCACTTTTTGCTTATACATCAACTGCTGTACATGTTTGGGTAGATGGGTTGGGGATCTTTCCTAGTATGGTAATTTTTATATTTTTCCCCATGTCATAACCATCTCCAGTGATTTGACAGTAGTGTGGATGCCATCCAAGCAGATATATATTCAGTACGCATATGCTACGCCAGAGGGCTCTTTTAGGTGATAACTAACTCATCAGCTAGAGGCCACAGAAAAAAAGTTAAGTGGGGGGATTTGCCTTTAAGCAATTCTGACAAAAGTCTCTTTTATACAACAGCTGACTGGATCGATGAATGTAATGCCAAGGGCAGCAAGAGAGGGGAAAAAAAAGTAATGTAAATGAGCTGGCGAGGGAACAGGGCAAAGCTATCTGGTAAGGGGGGAATGGGAGGGAAGGGCAGGCAGCCACCTCCTGGAGCTTCAGCTTTAGGGACCAGGTTTGCTCCAAGGGATTGAAAAACAAATTTTGAAGTTGAAACTGGGAAAAATGCAGAGAGCCTCTCTCCATAGCATATAAGCCTCCAGCGGATTGTAGTCACCCCCATATGCAATTCTGTTATCCCTGGCATTTGTTTCTCCCATACACCCTCAAAGGATTGCTTTCATTTTTCTGCTGTTGTTCAGTCCAAGATCCAGTTTAACCTCTGCCCCTTTTTATGGGCCTGTCTCACATCCATGTAAATGTTAACATGAATTTCAGTTCTGCTTTCTCTCTTGCCCCAAACAACAGTTTGGGTTTCTGGGTGTAGTGATTAAAAAAAGTTATTCAGTATTATTTGTGATATAAAATGGTAAATTAAATCTAGCTGGAAGACTGGTACTGCTTCTGATCTGTATCCCTTTGCTAAGGTGCTTCATAAAATACCGTATGTCGTTATTCACTCTGGCCAGGATGTTCTTGGCTCTCTCCCACTTAGTGATTCACAAGATGTCTGTGAGATTCATTTTTGTAAATGTGGTTCTCCCCCTTCCCGCTGTATATCCTCCCCTCCCTTCTCCTTTGTTTTCGAGCTCGTTAAATGAAAGCCACAGTACATGGAAGGGACAGAGTGCAATCCCTGACATACCATCGGAAGAGATCAAAGATAGGCTCTAGAATTTTCCCCCTGATTTTCAAGTGGGAGATTACAATAGTTTGCAAAGCTTTTCTACAGCTCCCCTTCCTCTTGCTCTGCTCTTTGGCAGCTCTGTGTGTCCTGTGCCTCTCTCAAGATATTTTTCTCTGGTAAAAAAGCAGTGCCTTGTGCCCTGAGAGCGCTGCTGGCTGTCCCTGGGGAGAGGGGAGCTGCAGGGCAGAGCTGCAGTCCCAGTGCAGGCAGCGCTGTTTGCGGGGCTCGCATGCCACAGCCTCTTCAAACAGCTCTGCTCAAAGGCATGAGCTGGGCTCACTTCTGAGGGAAATTTCCTTTTTGGGGAAGTTGCTGCAAAGGAATTTCCTGTGTGGGCAGACAGAGCTTCCTGACTTGAAGGCTTCTTGGAAGGGAAACCGTTTCATAATGAAATGATAAATTAAAGACATACCAGCCCTGGTTCGCTTCAAAACAGCTATTGAGAGAGCTCAGGCGGTGCACCATTATACTCCTGCACAGAATGAAAATAAATTGCATCCTGACAGGATTCTCCATAGTAGACCATATCCTTCCCCCCAGCCTTCCTCCCTGTAGGTCTCCCTTTCCTCCTCCTTTCCCCTTCCCCTGCTATTTGCTTCACTGTCATCTGTCCTTTGCAGCCCCCTCTAACCACCAGGCACAGGAGGTTGGGGAATGTTTGCTAAATGTGTTCCTTCCTCCATGGAGCAGGCAGCTCTGGTTTAAGCCCTGCTGTGCTGGCTGGCAGGGGGAGTGCCCTGGGTGGAAGTCACAGCAATGGCACAGGGCTGCCCTCAAAGCTGGCTGCCGTTGCTGCTGATGCAGTCGTGGCAAGGAGAAATTCGAGATATCCTCAAAGTTTAAGTCAGTGCCTGTAAGGAATGTCTTGGTGGGGTTATGAAAATATCTGGGAGGAAGTGTTGCAGATAACTGTTTCCTGTTAAATAAGAGGAAAAAAAGGACCTTTGCTCCATCCTGGTCAAGACACAATGGAGGGAGGGCATGGCCAGAGCTGTTTTCAATAGGCACCAACCAGCTCATTGCATTTCCCTGCTCTGCCCTGTCATGCTCTGTGGGGAAGGGGAGTGCTTGTGGGTGTCTGTGCCCCAGGGGATGCCCAGAGCTGTGAGCTCAGCTGGGCTGGGTGAAGAGCTTTGATCAGACTGCTGGGGTTGCCAAATATGTGGTACCTGCAGATGGAGGATATAATTTCAGAGGGCACAGGGCTAAGGGGACCTAACAAGTGAGAGTTTCATGTTACCTTTCTTTGTCTCAACTGTATTGTCTCTGAACTTGATGGGTGATTCTGCCCACAGCACCTAGTTCCACAAAGTGATCTGCCATGCACTGATACAAGTGTGGCATCAGGATTTTCTTTTCTCCCTGAAGAGAAAGCCTTTGTTCCCTGCCTCCTATTTGGCTGGCAATTAAAACTGTTTTAATTCTTTGCAGGACTCCCCAGAATTGGTGTGTGTTATGTGCCTTGTTGTTCCAAGGGAGCCTTATCCCTCTCCATTTCTTAGTGAGTTCCTTTGGAGTTTTGAAACTCTAAAATCACTGGCAGACCACTACATGATTTTATAATAAGTGCTGTAGTTTTTGGGAAAATTTTCTTAAAAATGCCTATGACGGAGTTAGTTCCATGACAGTGAAAGTATTTGAGGTTCTATTTGTATTATTTAAAGCAAGTTTTTGGCCCATGTAAAGAAAAACTAGACAAAGTGTTCACATGGCTCAGAAGTCAGGTACAAAGGACCCCAAAGTGGATAAACACTGGGCTCATAACTTTTATGTTGTCACCACCTCTTGATAGCATTAAATAAATGATTAAAATCAATAAACTACATTCTGTTTGCATAAGTTGTTCTTCTTTTGTCCTTGCTAATGTATCAGCTAATCTCCACCCAAAGAAATGTCATTGGACTTTGTATATTGCCTGCCTCCTGCTTAGACTGGGGTGATGTGCCCTTCTCTCTTTGTGTGCTTGGCACAGCCTCAAACAGCTGTGGGATGTTCGTCCCTCCTTTCCAAAACTGAGCTCCCATTACCTTATCTTCCCCCCAGACAACATGGTGCTCATTTCTGCCACCTTTCTGAGCAAAAACTATGCAGAATTACTTCTAATCTACTCAGAAATAAGATCCAGGTGACATCCTGTAATGGTGCCAGCTATAGCCATGCCAGGAGGAAATCTGAGTGAGAGCACAGTGATGAATTGCTTATAAAATAAAACAGTTTCACCAAGGTTTTGTGTGTAACAGGTTTGCATTGTTAATCAGGTGCCACTGCAGTTGCTGTTCAGCTTCATGATAGCTCCAGTAAAATGTGGGTGGGAAGACACTCAATTTGTGCTGGTTTTTTATTGCTTTAAATGCACACACTGCTTGTTCTTGGCTTGATATCAAGAGAGTGCTGGAAGGAAATGAGGTAGAAAAGGGACATGAAAATCACAACTGATCTCCAAAGGTATTGTTCCTGCTTCCATGTGGAAATCTCAGAGATTCCTGGTAGACATTCTTGCTGGTGTGGCAGAAGGGGGAAATCTTACATTTCACTTCTGGAAATTGTGGGTCAATTGGGATTTCTCTAATCAGCTAAAAACCAGCCATGATGAAGTTTAAATAAATTGTAGGTAATTACTCCTGTCATAGGAATAGCTGTGGAAGACCAATGCAAGGTCTTTGAGGACAAAGGAAAGGCTGGAGAAGTGAGGTTGGATTCATCTTACTACCCTTACTCTTGCAGATGATGTTTTAGGGCCTTGAGCTCTGTCCCTCCATGTAGCCTGTATTTCTGCATGAAATTAGAAAGCTGGGCCATGGTACATGTCCCTGCTCCAGAACAGTTCCTTTTGTCGTTGTATGTTTGCCTGCTACCAAATATTTGTGGGCATTTCTCTTGCTAAACTGTTTGCTTCTGCTACAGTGCAGCATGAAATACATGCAATGTTTGTGAAAGCTCAGCAGGTTTGGTATTGGAAAAGCTGGGGAAGGAATAGGAAAGCCAAAGATCATTTCCAGGTAGCTGTTCTTCAGATTCTTCTACTGTTCTAAGTTGTGGGTTGTCAGGACAGTAACTGGTGTTTTATCCAGCTGGATTTTGTCCTGATCATTTGAAATGCTTCCTTTTTCACCTCAGTGTAATTTACAATCACAAATCTATTGCAGCAAGAAATGTTAACAGGAAAGAAATGTAAACACTTCAACTGTGTCTTACTTCCTCTAAATATCTATATGTTTGTGTTGAGAGAGCTTTAAAATTAAAAATAAAATAAAGCTTTCCAGGGAGCTCTGGGAGCTGAGATAGGTTCATCTCCTGAGGATCTGGAGAGAGGTGAGCAACAGTGCTGGTTGGTATGTTGCCCAAGCAGTGACTGTGATGGAAATTCAACATGGAATTTCAACAGAGGCTGTCCTACACCAGCTGCTTTTGCTTCCCATGAGAAAGTTGGATTGGTGTGGAGAGGTTGAAAGAGAAAATTAGGGACATGAGTTTCCTCTCTTGCACAATCCCTATTTAGGCATTTTCAATCACTGTGTCTGACTGTATATGAAAGGGTTTGACTTCTCAACTGCTGAAGGATGTAATGCTTTTCTCCGGGAAATTCGTCTCTTGGTATTTGAATAAATGTTACTTGAAGGGAAAGGGTGAAAAAAGATGTGGCTCCTCATGGAACTTACTTTACTAAAAGATGGATAACATGGCAGTGAAGGCCTGAATTAAAATACAGCATAAGGTACAGATAAAACAGGCAAAGTCAAACTCCTTATAGTCTTTAGTAATATGCATCTTTTTCTCCCTATGCTTCTCTTATAATTTTTTCCAGGACAGGTTGCAAGCAGAGTTCAACTGAGCAAGGGGTATTGACAGTAGGTTTACTTTTTCAATTATCTTTCAAAGCTTCCTTGGAAATACTTTGAAAGACTTTCTGAAATCCAAGAGCTAGAATTTGAAAAGGAAAGTATTTGTCCTTTTTACAGAATGTCTTTTCAGTTCAGCAGTCTCGAATCCATAATTATTTGCATTTCCCTTGACTCTTTTACGCATGTCAGAGATTCAGCTCTCCCTAGCTAGACTAATGTGACCATAACTGTCTGGTTGAAGTGTTTTTGAGGATGGGCAGTCAGCTTTTTTGAAGCAGGCGAAGGGATGTGATCTCTCTCTTCACACTGACACTAAGATTGTTTATATCTGTGAAAAACTAAGAGATACAAAATTATATTTTTCTTAGGGAAATTTCCTTTCTAAGGAAGTTAGTCATATGAAATAACTATTATTATTTTTAAATCCAGTATGAGTTGAGGGAGTGCCCTGATTACACATTTCCTGGAAAAGGCCGTTGGTGACGTACCAGTGACTAATGAAAATGGCCACTCAGAAGGAGCTCTTTTCTATTAACTATTTGAAAAGGAAAGAGTGCTTTAAAAGCACATGGCATTGACATTTCCTTGTTCTTTCTTTTTTAACCCACCATAAGTGGGCCTGTTTACATCCTTGGCAGCTACAGATTCATGGCCCTGGTTGGAAAACACGAAACCATTCTGATATAACAAAATAAGTAAAGCCAAAGCCTGGTTGCTGTTATTTGCCATTAATGAGGGTGTGCACTTTAATGCCACAGTCTAAAATTCAGAGAGGAAAAAGAAAAGCACAAAGGAGGCACAGCAAGCAGGACAGTAGTAGATGAGTTGGATTTGCCATGAAAATCAGGATAATGCTTTATCTGCTGGTGAGCAGCTGCAAAGAGCTCTGTGCAGGGGTTAAGGATGGAGTTTTGCACATGTATGAGAAACTCTGGTCAGAAAAGGGAAAAGCTGTAGGATAGAGCTTCTGTATTTCATTGTTACTAATTCAAGTTTTTCTAGTATGTGTTAAACTAGTGACCAGGAAATCTGGGAGCTGATGAGCCAGAACTACTAAATACCATTTTAGCTGTTATGTCTAAGACTCTGGGAATTGTGTTGCTTATGCTCAGAAGAGCATGACTTGTGAATGCAATTTGTTCAACTCAGAGTGACCTCTGAGCCTTACTGGAAGTCAACTTAAATCACCCCCCCCCCCCCCCCCAAAAACCCCAACACCAAAATAGAAAAGTATAAAAATATGCCCCCTCTTACTAATACCATAAGAAATTGTTTAGTTTTCAAATTATCATCCTGCAATATTTTGTTTTGAGTTTAACCCCAACAACATTGACATGACAGAATTATGCAAACAAGGAAATTTCCATGGGCTGAATTGCACAATTTCAAGAAACAATCTGAGTTACTAAATAAACATGAGCACTGATGCATCCGCATTGAAGGGCTGTGCATTCTCTGTAGCTGTTGGAACAGAGAGAATAAATACACCTTTCTTCTTCCCTGTTCATTGACTTAACACACAGGAGGGAATGGGTAGTGCCTGGCTAAGTGTGTGTGCAGTGCCAAACCACAGGAGTTGTTGGAGGGCTGCTGCCTGAGATTCACCAAGCAGTCAGAGAAGTAGCACTAAGGGAAAATACTCACAACGCTGCTGTTGGTGTTAAAGCTGTGCCCTGAAAGTCTAAAGTGTTTCCTAGTGCTTTAAAGATTTTCCTTTGTACTTTCATAGGATCCTGTATGGGCTGTGACAGCAGCTACTCTGGGATACAGAAAGAACTTCCAGCTCCACCACAAATATTTCTGTGAAAGGTGCAATGCAGGCACCAACCCAGAAATTATGTACATTCATTTCAGCAACATGCTGTACTTAAATAACATTGTGTTCTTACCTAGAAACTTTAAGCCCACCAGAGTACATCCTAGGCACTCTCCCATGAGTGATCTACCAGGTTGTATTGTTTTACTGCTGTTTCCACTCTCTAAATTCATCTCAAGCCCTGTTATGCCTGTAAGGGCAGAATACCTTTTTTGTCTTTCAGTGCTACAGCTTCCATTATTACAAGGGTGCTTGGCTATTGTAGGGATGAGTCTTACAGAAATTAAGATAATTAAGTGATTAAGGTAAGTAAAAATCCAGTACCAGCCTCTGCCTTTGCATGAGTGAAAACCAAAACCAGTAATGGCCATGAGCACGTTGATGTGGGATATGTCAGATGTGTACCTGTTGGAGGAGTGGGATTCTGGAAGAATCATCCTGCAGGATTAATGGCTGGAGCAGTCTGAGGAGCTGATGGAGCTGGTACTATTTTAAATAGGATTGGTGTAGAAAGGATTCACTTTGGGGATACTTTCTGAAGAGTGATTCTCTAAGGCCCCAGCCTGCTTGATGGTTTTAAGGGAAGATACTTGGATTTACCCTGGGTGGTGCATGGGAGAAACAGCCAAATTCTCAGGAGGGTCAATAACAGGTTTTGCTTGTAAACTTTAAAATACTCAAGTAGAATAAGGTACTTAGTACATTTTACAACATCCAGGCAGAGTCAGGCACTCTGCCAGCTCAGCAAACTTTTAACTCGTTCAGTCTTGTGCCACTCAACCATTCCTCCACTCCTACAGATCCACTTAGGGGTCTCTTCTAAACCTGGAGGCCCTAAAGCCCTGTGTGCTGCTCATGTGAATCTGGAGTTCTCAGAAGAGTTTTCCAAGTCAAGGTTTATGTGACTGCCTGAGATGTGTGCAAAACCTGAGATTTATTGACTTTCCTATGGTTATAACTTGTCACAAAAACCTGTGTCCCATGCAGACTGAACATGTGTATATTTGTGGAAGGGATTAGAGCTCAGACTGAGATGATGAGAGAGAGAATTGATAGGAGCAAAAGGATTATGTGAGGAGTTAGGGAATTACAGAGGTGCTTTCTGTGAACCCAAGAGTGGAGGGTACGCAAGAGACCTTCAGTCTACTCTGTAAAAAAGAAAAACAGGGATCCAGACATGAGCTACCTGCCCTGGGATAGAAAACTGGCATATTTGGCATCATGTGGCTTGCAAATGTGTGCAGAACACATTATTCCAGCAGAAACAGTTGATTTTTTCTGAAGGCTTAGTCAATGAATATAAATGAATCAGTATAGTCTTACATTTTATTGGGTGATTATCAACTGGTGAGACTCCTCAGCAGAATGATGGATGTGGTTTCTTTATCTGACTGTCAAACAGAGAGTTTACATGTCATTCTTCACTTACATGAGTTTGCCCAAGGCTTGCATTATTGGTAAAAACTGTCCTATTTGCTGTATTTAATGATCTACAGGTTATCAAGCCTTCTGCAATCTTTTACTGGCTGTGACAATTTATTGCATGATGCTCCTTACTTTTCCTATTTAGAAGAAGGTCCTTTGCAAGGATAAACACATTAATTTCTAGAAAATATGTTTAAATCCACCAGTGAAAGGTGCTTATTTCCATTATTCCAGGGGTTTAGCAATGATTCTGTCTGAAGAGGATGGAAGAATAGGGAGTGTGGGTCAAAAGGCATTGACAGATAGAAGTTTATCTATCTAACAGCTTGCCTTTAAAGAGCATTTGAGGAAGGGTAGCTGGATGCAGCAATGTGCCTTTGCCCTGAGCCATGCTGAGAGAAGCTGGAGCCCCACAGTGCCTTATTCCAGCACATCTGAGTTTCCAAAGTCAGCACTGGATGGGTGGCAAGTCTGTAGCACACAACAGTAACTTGGAAAAGCAAAGAGAGTGAACAAAACTGAGCCGGGGACACATTGTAGTTATCAGGACTTTGTTGTGACAAATTAATTCTGCTCCATGGTCCATCCCCCAGATGGTCAGGGGAGTCTGCAAACACTGACAGACAATGGCTGCATTTTGGTAAAGGTTTCTGGTGCTACTGGTCTAAACAAAACTAGTTGGTGTGGTTTTTCACTTCAGTGGTTGAATGCACATGCTGGGAGCTTCAGAAAAAGCTGCTCTGACTTTGTTTCCCCTGTGGGATTTTGCTGCATGTTCCTCTTCAAGCACATAGAAGCAGCAGCAGATTTTCTGTGGTGTTTCATGTAGTATGAAAGGCAATGTAATTGTAATTCATTTTAAGAGCCACTGATTCGACTATTTGACATAAAGGGGTTTTCTGTCTTCTTGACGTCATTTCAGAAGGATCTCAGTGAAAAAGATCTTCAGCAGTGCAAAACTTGTGTAAAAGGAAAAGAGAATTAAGCTTCAGTATTTGAGACCAATACTGATATTTACCTTTGTCTTATTTTAAAAGCCTTGGCACATGTTACACTTGTGTAACAAAAGGGAAGTACTTCACATTTGTGGTGTTTTAGTGACCTGGGTGCTTTCTGTCAGTCATATATTTCCAACTATTTACTTTCCAGGTAAATATAAAGATGACTACTAACTATGTAAATATGAAGAGGTGGCTATTAAAAGACAGTAGCTGTCTTTGAAGAAACATGTTCCTTGGCAGTGCCACAGAGGTGTCAGCAACTATAGAGAGGTGAGTTAGGAAGGACATAAGGTTGTTGCTAGTTGAGAGCCAACAAAATTGGTGCAGTAATGCATTACAATTTTCAGCTTAAATAAGCAATTTTAAGTGGAGGACATAAGCTCCTCATAGTCCAGGTAACTTCAAGAAGTTTAGAAAACAAAGAAACAGTTTTGCTGGGGTTGGTTCAGAGCCAGCATTTCCAGTCATTTCTTTCACATGAGGCTCTGGTGTTCTTAATGCTAAAGGAAATTAGGAAGTTCAGTCTCACTCTATTACTGGTGGCTGTGATTGTTCTGGGCCAGGTTCTGCTTTATCACACTCCATGCTTGTAGTGCAAGAAACAAGGTACTAAAACAGGAATCCTTGCAGAGATAATAAGGACAGATGAGGGAATCTCAGGCTGCACTAGAGAAGTTGTTCCAGTGAGATGATCCCTGTCCTCTGACTCTCAGCCTCTCATGTAGGCACAGACAGAGACATGGAACAACTTCAGCTGTGTAAGGTCTGGTTGCAATACATGAATCTGCTCTAACAACTTTCTTCCCTCTCTTCCCAAATCCTCAAACACACCAGAATTCAAATGTTTTGATGATGGAGCTTGTTATGCCTTATATCTCCTGTCTATTGTGTTTTGGGGTTTTTTAAACTTTTTTAATTCTGTCCTTTTGGTATAGTCTTTCTTCATAAAGCATCACACCATCTTCACTTCTCCAGAACCCACAGGTATGAAAACCATGTAGCATGCATTAAAGACCCACTAAGCATCAATTTTTGTTTCAGTCACAGAACAGAGTAAGGAAAAGAATGGGGGAAAATGGGCCAGGGAAAAGGGGGGACAGACTGGATCAAAGGAACACGAAGAGATTTGGTTTGAGTCCAAATCATACAAGCAGTGATCACAAATAAACACTTGGTGGTGATCCAGTGGCTTTTGCTAAGTGAATGGATGATATCTGGCCTCTCTTTGAAGAACTGTCCATGCACATCCATCTCCTATCATGAAACTGCAGGTGTATCTGCGAGCTCAGGTGTATCTGCCAGGCCTGGAGGAATCAGAGAGCAAAACAGGTTCTCAAAGCTCAGAATGACCCCTGTGTCTCGGGGTTATCCCAGGCCTGAGGCAGAGTCATGTAAAGTGCCTCCTCTCTAGTCTGCATAGTAGAGACACTTGGTGGCTGGTGCTTCCTGCTTTCCCAAGCACTGACTTCCCTGCTGACACAGAAGTGTCATGGAAAGTGATAGAGAAAGCTTAACTGCATGGTGCAGCATCAGAAGGGGGAGGGAAGCCAAGAAAAAACCCATTTGTCAACTGAACAAATTAAAAAATTAGAAAACTCAGCATTTTGTCAGTCACTTCACCCCCCGGCATTTCCTTCACAGTTAGGACTTTAATCATCAGTAAAACAATAATAACAAAACATGTACAAGGATTCCAACCATCAGCTATTATAATTCTCTTCAACACAGCAAGGAGCTCTTCAGCAAATAACTATTAAGAGATTAAGTCTCTTTTATGAATAAATTGTTTGGTATGCTGAAGGCAGTGTATTGGATGTATTTTCACAGGCTTTAGGAGTGGAAGACCTTGACAACATGCTAATTGTCTGTACATGCCATAGAGGCAATATGAAAGCCTTGGTAGTGTTCTGTGCCTTGGACCATGTAGCATTCACTGGGATTTGTTTGCTGTGCAGCCCTTGGTTGGGCCGCTGCTAAATGTGAGTGTATGTTATGATGATAACCAAGATTCTGAAATAGCATTTTTGCTGAGGGACTTTCAAAACTTTGAGAGTTCCCCCAGAGGAAGGGGGTATTAATGTTATTACCATTGTCCATTCTGGAGAAGGGGAAATGGAGGCTCCAGTTTCACCAGATACAGTAAAGTAGGGTCATGTAATGCCCCTGCTGAAAATGCCAGTCTTGCCCTTCTGCTGCTCTGGCTGTTATTCCCACCTGCATGCTGGCTGCTGGCAAAATTTCTGTTGCTCAAATATTCAGACTGAGAAATTCCTCTGGGTTAAAACTAATGCTGGGAGAAAATGGTCAGGTTTGGTTCTTTTACCTTGCTAATTTCCCTGATCAGAGTGTTTGTACAGCTACTTGAACACTAACAAGTTTCAGGGGAGCTGTGTGAAAACTGGAACACGAGATGGGAGTAGGTAGGAGTTGTTTATTGTCACAGTGCCATTTTAAACCAACCCAAAGTGCTCATAAAACTCTGGCCTGAGGTACAGGTAGATGGCCTTTTGAAGTGTTTGTTGGCATCACTCCTGGGGGCTTCCCCAAGTCAGCTTTACTCTGGTTAAGCTAACATGCACAGGGTCTCAGCAAAGGCACTCTTGTGGTGTTGCATCTGAATTTCAGCCAGCCTGCCCAGCCCACAGAGGCCATGGATGAGTAGAAAGTGCAGAGGTGGTACCAATAGTGCAAGATGCAGAATCTGGTAATCCTCATCTGTGCTCTCCAAAGCAGTGCAGAGACATTCCCCACAGCCTGATAGTAGTACTTAATTGGTTATAGTGGTTTTTTCCTTTTGTTTTTATAATGGCTGACTGATCCATGGGCGGGAAGCCTCTGCTCCTCAAATGTAAGAGCAGCCAGGGGAAAAAAAAGGACAAGGAAGCAATTTTTCCTGAAGCTTATTTCCTGGCAAGGCACGGTTTTCAGCTTTAAAAGGATGTATGAGGCAAAGAGAAGTCCTGTAAACAGGTTCACATGTGCCAGGGCTCCTTCAGCTTTTGTCTGAATGTATCCCAGAACACACTGACTGGGGTTCATTGTCCTCTCATAGGAACTTGCTATTAAATTGTAAATTCCATATACACACAAGACAAAAAGAAAACAAGTGAGGCTGTATCATAGCTCTTAAAAAAACCCTGAGTCTCCATTATTTTCTCTCCCTGGTTTCTGAAATACTTTTAATCTGAAAATCATGAAAGGTGTGATCATCCCAATGACAATTAGAATAAACACAACTGTACGAGGTTCCTTAAGGAGCATTCCAATCCCCTGCTGCTGTGCTCCTGCAAAAGCCTTCCACCTTATCTCTGCAGCTGAAAGGGTATCACCAGAAGAATGAGACTTCACTTTTTTAGAGGTATGATAGGGATCAAAAGAAGTCAAGTGGTAATAAGCTCTGTGTCAGTGATTTGCTTTATGATTTAATGGTCCAGCATCTGCTTTTTAAACTTTTTTTAAAGTGTACTTCAGGAAAACCATTGCTACATGGCTTTATTCAGGCAAGGTCCTTGTTTCATTGCATTATAAAAATACTGGCTGGTGCATGAGTAGTCTTTGCATGTGCAAGGACATGTTTAACTTTGAACATTGAGACACAGGGTTTTGACTTTTGCTGGTGATGCCATGTGAATAATGTGACATCCCTCTGAGGTGGATGCAGAGGCAGATACCACACAGCTGGATAGCACTGGGGATGTCCTCTGCAGCTTCTCAAAGGAAGAAGTTCTCAAAATTCAGAAGCTTCTCAAAATTCAGGAGTTCATATCCCTGGTCATCTCTTTAAAGGCAACTTCATCCGAGCTTCTGCCACATAAATGATGGGTGTTATGGATTTTGACTTAGTAAAATGCTGTCAGGAACAGAGACAAAAAAGCTCTAGTATTTTCCTCCTACCAGCTCTGTTTCCTGGTGCTTTCCTTAGGAGGCACGTTTTGGTGGTTGCAGGCTGTAATCTGCTAGGGTTTACTCTGCTCCCCTCTCAGAGAGCTTCTTGCAACATGGCCACTGCTCACAGCTCTAAGCACACTTAATTATGTCTCAGTTTCTGTTCTGTCTTTCAATTCAGGGGCTGTGCTGAGAAATACTTGGGGTTGTTAATTTTGAGCGTTGACTGTTAGGACTTCGTTCTAAGCATGTGAAGATTTGTTTTCCTGAAACAGGAACAAGGTGCTGAATGAGGTCACCACATCAATAATTCTTCTTGCTTATTGATTATCTGGCACGTGCATTTTTTATCAACAGCTGATGAATGGAGTGTTGTTGTGGTGTAGATCACAGCAGGTCTCAGAGTCAGCCAGCCCATTTTAGTCTGTGAGATCAGATGTGCACCCAGTGCATCCATGTTCTTAGCTCACACCTGTGTGTGCTGATGGAATTCGTGAGGTCATTCAGTGTGTGTGTGTCTGCATCTGCTTTGTCAGCTGCTGCTGACTTGCAGAAATTTGTTGCTGCTTTAAAAGATTGATTATGATCAAATTGCCAGTTATCATCCTGGCTACCTGATGTATTTTTTTCTTTATACTATGTACTATGCCTGCTTCAAAACTATAGTCATCCTGTGCTACTTTGCACTAGATTTCTCTTTCTTGGTTAGCTTGCAGATGGGTGTGTTTAAGCATGTATTTAAATTTCAGTGCTTTTGTGTCTCACTGTCTGAGAATGGGAGAGGAAGATGGGGAATTGCCAATGAGGAAATAGTGTCTGAAAGCAAGAAGAATGGAAATAGTGAGAACTCAGGCACATTTTTAGGGAGGTGTAATGGGGAAAATAAAATCCCAATACAAATCTTAATGTCCCTAAAAGTCTTGGAAACCTGAGTGGAAACCAACCCTGGGTACTTGCAAGTGTACAAATGATCTGTGTATAAAATTCCAAGTTCTCTATGGATTGTACAATGCCCACAGCACATTTCTCAAACTGCACAAGGGTAATGACTTTTACTGGACAGGGTGTAACATTGGCACTTTCAACATAACAAATTATCTGGTCCAGAGAGCAAAACATTCCAGGAAATGGTGCAATTGTATATTCAAAGTATAATAAATAGATCACTAAAGCTTTTGTGGTATTATTAGATGTTCAGAAGAAAAGTAAGCATTAAACTCACTTGAAGTGTCCAACTGGCAGTCCTTGGTGCCAGGGCCTAATCTATGCTGTAGGACAGTTCTCTGTCACACTGCCTTCCTTGGAAGTGGGAAATGTCTATTGCAGTACCTGCTGGATTAACTCTGGCACTTCTCCTTCCTGCCCTGGATGGCTGAGTGAGGAGTGAGCTTCAGCCATCCCCCTGCAGCCTGGGGGCTGTGCTCACACCTGCATGGTCCATCATTCCATCCCTGGTGGCTTCCTAACAAAGCTTTGTCTCACAGCACGGTCAGCTCTGATGTCTTTTCCTTGCCTTGGGGATTGTTTTGCTTTTCTTTTTGCAAACAACTCCTCTAAAGCACAGCACCTCTAAAAAAAAAAGTTGAATTCTTAGTGATCTGTTTTCCTTAAAAATGAAAGGAAAAGCTTTGCTTCTGACCCTGCATGTTTGAATTCTTGGTTAACCTGATCTAATGTTTGATAGTAGGATATAATATTTCTGATGGTGGCATAGAAATATATAATTTTTCTGCCTTAGTCTCACAGATAGGCCAATGCTGCAATGCATTAGGCAGAGCCTTGCCTGCAGGTAGAGAGAGGGGATTCTTTCCCACTGCAGTGCTTTGTCCAGTCCTGGTCTCCCCAGAACAGGTAAGAAATGGACATACTGGAGGAAGTCCAGTGAAGAGCCATGAAGTTTATTTAGGGGCTGGAGCATCTAACATGGAAGGAGAGGCTGTGAGAGCTGCAGCTCTTTACCCTCAAGAGGAGAAAGCTTGGGTGTGTCTTGTCACTATGTATAAATATTTGATGGCATAAAGTGAAGAAGACACAGAAAATGGGCACAAAGTGAAATACAAAATATTCCATTTACACTGAAGAAAATCTCCTCAAGTGGGCCATGACCAAACACTGCAACAGGCTCCTCAGAATGGTTCTGGAGTCTCTGTCCTTGGGGATACTCAAAACCCAAGTGGATGTGGGCCAGAGCAGCCTCCTCTGGTTGGCCCTGTTTTGATCAGAAGTTGGGTTTGCCTTAAGATACCTTCTAACCTCATTTTTCCTGTGATTCTGTGCTGTGTGCAGGCTGGCAAACCCCAGGAAAAGCCTATAGGAAGGAATGTCAGGTTACTGTTGAGTGTTCTCCTTAGTCTGCTGTCAGGATAAATAAGCCTGGCAGAGGAGCTGGTGTAGGGAGAAGGGGACTGAAGGGGCTGTAGTTGCTAAGTGACTTTCAGAAGAGTGTGGAATCATAAGCATTCACTAAATTATTTGAAAAACCTCGTTTACAGGATCTCATCTGTTCCCCTTTATTTTCACTGAAGTTCATTCAAAAATTCTGTCTTTTATTTGGGATAGTACACTCTAACTCTGCTCTCAAGTAGTGTCCAATTAGAACTTGAATGGCAGTGAGCTGCATTTACAGAGACATTTGGGACCACAGAGTGATTCATGTCCAGAGGGACCTTAGGAGGTCTCTACTCCAACCTCCTGCTATAAGCAGGGTCAGCTCTGGGGCCAAAGTGCCTTGGTGCTTTGTCAGGTTGGGTCTTTTCAGCCTCCAAAGATGGAGATTGCA
Organism: Zonotrichia leucophrys gambelii; assembly: GCF_028769735.1. NCBI lineage: Eukaryota > Metazoa > Chordata > Aves > Passeriformes > Passerellidae > Zonotrichia > Zonotrichia leucophrys. The sequence goes on from NC_088170.1 coordinate 7,520,386, forward strand.
CACCTCTAGGCAGCTGTCCCAGCACTTGGCTGTCCTCATAGGGAAAAGATTTTCCCATCTGATCCTTTTGCTCTTAGACTTTTTTCCCTTAGGTGAATGAAGGTAACAAACAGGGCCTTTAGGGTTTTTCAGGAGTGTATCTGCAATCTAGATCCCTCACTCTCATGAGCACTTCTAGGAGTTCCCCTAAGCCCTTACCTTTATTTTGAAGCATGGAAAAGCATCTGAAAATCTTATCTGATGTCTCCTGGGGTTCATAGCTTTAAGAATTTGCAAGATTGAAACTGAATTCTCTTCCCCTTTCTAAAATAATACATTTCTTGTGCTTCTGAGGAATGATTTAGGATTGGGAAAGTCCTTGATTTGCAGCAGCAGGGTGTGTCTCCTCCAAATACAACCAAAGCATTTCTTTTTAAGCATTTCCTTCTGTTAACTCTGCTGATAATGATGTGGTAGAGATCAGAGCTAGGGCCATAATTACATGAAGTTTGCAAAGAGAGGACAGCTCCAGAATTCCTTTTACACTGCCTAGCGTGCTTCTAGGAAAATGCAACAGTAAAATGTTCTAAAAGGGAAAGAAAGCTTGTGTGTGGAATCTTAAAAAACACTGTATCTGTGTATATCAAGGAGACTTTTTTTCTGAGTCCAAGGTAGCAAACCTCCCAAGTCAGTTCCAGTAGCATATTTTTTCATGTGTGACAGAGGTTAATTTGATCATGCTTGTTACTCTTAACCATAGCTGCCTTTTTTTTCCTTCTTTGTGGCAGTGTTTGCTTTTTCTTTGTCCATTTCTTGTTGTTCCTAAGAACAGATATTTGCCAAAACAAATGTATGTGAGTGATAAAAGCCAAGAGGAATGTCTGTTGGACCACAGGAAATTTCCTGTGCAGGAAGAGATCTTAGGACTTCCTGTGGAACAGAGCATTGTGGGTCCCTTGGCAGAAGTCCCTTTACCACAGCTGCAATTAACCAGAAGAGGGTGGAAAATAGTTGGCACTGCCTCTTGCAGTCACATAGCTCAGAAGAGCCTGAACTAGACACTTAAAAATCCACAGCATAAACAAATGGGAAATCAGAGTGGGTTTGCAGATCATTACTCTCAAAACCAAAGAAAATAAGAATGATGCAAAATTTCAGGTCACTTTTGCTCATACTCCCATCCTTCCTGCCCACCTGACAGACTAACTTGGTGCACATGGTACTGTCCCAGAGTTTGATGGTGCTAAAAGGAGACCTCTTCACTGAAATGAGTCCATGGTACCTGTACTTTGTACCCCACTGTCCCTTGCAGGATTTACAAGACATTCCCAGTCAGCACGTACTCTCCAGCAGGGTTTGCCCATGTCCCTGCATGAGGCTTCCCTGTGGGTACTTCCAGGCAAGTTCAAATTGCCAAACAAGCCATGTCCCACATGTTGTATTAAATCTGTGGGATGCCAGAAACTTGTGCTGATTGCCTGACTTTCAGCAGGGAAGACCCTTCTTTTTGAGTGATCTTTATTTTTGCTTGTGGCAGGTGGGCATCTCCTTCCCCAGCCCTCTGAAACAACACTGGCAGGGAGCAGGGGATTTGTTTCTGGAGAGAGGAGTGAGGAGACAAAAAAGGAAGGGCACAGGATACTAACATAAAATGCTGTAGTGAAAAAGAAGGGAAGAGACAACTGGATAATAGGAGGAAATGAGAGTAGTTCAAAGGGCAGAAAGAGTTGAGGACAAAAGAAAAAAGACACCAGGAGCACAAATTTTATAAAAAAGGAACCTGGCCAGTCTGAAGACAAATGTATTTTTTGTAAGAGTGTGTACAGAGCATTATTCAATCCTACACAAGAGGGAATTCGTGATGCAGGGGGTGTCAAACCCATTGCTAGGTGATGGCAGAGTGAGCTTGATATGGACATTTGGCACTTCATGCTAGACTGCAGTCACAGCTTCATCTTTGGGGACAGTTGTGTGCCTGTACCAGTCCTTGGCCTCACTGCCACAGAAAAACCCCCGGCACAGAAATGGTGCCTGTCTGTGCTCAGTGTGGCATTAAGGCTGTTGACTCGTCAGAGAAGTCACATAGAAGCTGACTATGACATTTAAACTCCAGCCTTGTGAGCCAGATTTGACCACAGTGGTCTCACCTGGGAATTTCTGAGCCTCTCAGGTAGCTTGGTGCTCCTCTCAGAGTTTGGGCTGTGACCTGGTGCCCTCGCCTCTGCTGCTTCAGCATTTGGTGTTTTCCTCACAGCTGTGTGCATGTTCACTCTTCTTTTGTACCAAGGAACTCTTTGTTTGCTTACTGAGTGCTTCCCCACAGGAAATTTCCTGTGATGGAAAACTCTGGGGAAGCTTCCTGTCAGAGGAGAGGCTGCAGGGGGCAGATAAGGGAGGCACTGGGGGCCGCAGACCGCAGCGGCTGAGGAAGCGCCGTCACCTGGCCGGGGAGGCTGGGGCAGGAAGAGGCAGCCGCTGTCTGGAGTGATCTGGGCTGATAGGACAGGGGAACTGCTCACTGGAAACCCCACGGCTGCTGTGGGCTGGCTGCTGGAGCCCTCACTGGGCTGGGCACCATAATTGGTGGTGCTGAGCCCAGGTCTCTGGAAGCTGTGGATGAGTTTTTATCATGGGAGCCCCCATGGGTCACTGAGGTCAGCACTTACTGGGCTCTGAAGAAAGTCTCTGATAAAGGGTCCCACTGTGAGCTGGGTGGGCTCTGAAGCTTGCAACCAGCTGAGGAAAAAAGTCATTGCCTGATGGGAGAACAGCACATTTTGATAATGTTGCCTGTCTCCTACCAGTTGTTTTCCTAAAGAGGGAGGGTCCCCTCTTTAGGTACCATTATAATTTTTGAGCCCATGGCTGACCCTGGCAGTTTCTGGAGAACCACTTTGTATCACTTACTGGGATTTTGTCTTGGTGCAAAAAGGATGTTCTGACTGTCAACTTACTGTGAATGGCACTCCAGGCTCCATCAGAGTGGAGTGCCAAGATCTCTTGTCATTTTGTGCTGGGCAGCACTGGAGCTTGGTGAGCTCTTAGGAACTGCCTGCAACTGCCAGGAAAGAAGCAAAGAAACAACTTCAGAGTTAGATGTAGTCATCAGTCCCTATTTTGTTACCTGCCATGGATCAAAGGTATCTGGGAAAAATTGCAGGCTCATTTTCTGGGGTGAGTGGTTGATCCTCTTGTTTTTCATGTTTCCAGACCGTTGCCGGTATAAGAACTGGGGTTTGATAGGTTTTCTACTTCTTAGCTGTTGCAGTTGACAATTTCTTTGCCACGACAGAGATCAGTACATTGATGATGAACTCTCCAAATGTCCAGTGCCCCAAGACCTGGAACAGACTTGAAGAAAGAGAGGAATTCTCTCCTGTACCCTCAGTACCCCATGTGGACAGGACAGAAGTCTGTCTGTGCACAGGCAGCAGTGAGAAGAGCTCGAACTTGGGGTGGGGCAGAAGGAAGAGCCTGCAGCCAGGAGGCTGGGTCAGGGAGATCAGCACTGCCCACTGGCACAGCTAGAATTCCAGAGAGAGGGATGTGAAGTTGAGCTAGGAGGATGGATTTCTCAATCCCACCTTCCTTCTGCTGTCATATACACCTGCTGCTGCACAACTTGCTGGGAAGGTGAGCCAGAGTTATGGCAGGGTGTCTGATGCCCTCCTGGAGTGCTGGTTCCTGTAACAAATGACAGCACATTCCTGCTGCTATCTGTTGTCCCTTTAGCAAAATGTGCCAAAGGTCTGAAAGTTGGCTGCAAAAGGCCCAACCCTCCTGCTGCTGACCCATGCAGGTTTCATTATGATGCCACAATGGAATTTCTGAGGTGTTTTTCTTTTTTCTCCACTACTCATATTTAAAGACAAGGGAAAAAATTACACTCAATCTATTTATTCTGCATTATAGCTCCTAAGGTTTTAAAGGTGAAGAAATGTCAGAATTAACATTGCCTGTGAGAACCTTGGTCCTCCAATTATGCAATCCTTGCATATGCATCAGCACATGCAGGGCTTGCAAAGTGTGGGCTCTGGGGCTGGATGGATAACTTCACTAAATACTGATAAAGAGGGTAAACCTTAGTCAGTAGAGGGGATAATGACAGGAAAAAACGCTGTGTTGTTCATTAAAACTGTCATTTTGTTTTAATAATATGTAATGCTAATGATACACTAGGAAATCTGTGATATAGTGTGTAAACATGATAAAGTATTGGGAAAATTCAAGTTCACTACAGTTTGGCTATTAAATATTTTCAGTGAAGTAAAGTGAAACAGCTCAAGGCTGCAAAGAAGTGCTCCAACTGGCAGATTAGTAAACTGAGAATTCACACCCTTTAATTTGTAAATATAAATAGTAAAGTTCAGAACTGAAGTCATTAATAGACCTTATCTGTCAATAAACTTTCTTGACATAAATTTTTAATACTATAAAAGTAGTGTCTTTAAAACAAGTTCTTCCTATGTAACATTTTTGCTGTTTTGCTAAAATATTCTAAATTGAAATAAAGAAGTTTTAGAACTGGCTATCAAACTGGTTCTTGTAACAATTTCTGAAAATATTGCTTACCTCAAATTCTTTCTTACTCCAAAACTCAAAGCAGATCTTACAGTAGGTGTTACAAAACCAAAACACAAAAGAGAACTTGCATCCTGACTGCAATTGGAATGCAAGTGGTTGGATTATTGCCAACCTTGGAATACTGCAAATTTCTCCCATTTTATTTTTTCAATGGGTCTGATTTTGTGTATTCAGACAAACTTTGTTGGGGTCTCACCATTCTCCCAAGTATTGTTAACTCTCAGTTTTCCTTTTCCCCTCAATTACTGCCCATGGAGATCGAAATGCTGCCTTCTATAGCAAAATCTGTGGTGTTACCCCATCATTTCTCCTTTGTTCAGCTTTCATGATCTGGGGATTTGGGAAAAATACCAATAAATGACATCCTCTTAATAGCTCTGCATGGAGATTACAATCCAAGGAAGCTCTCAGGACAAAAATAGTATTTCTCTCCTGTTTGTGCATTGCCAAGCACACTGTGGGGTCCTGGTTTGTGATTGCAGCTGAGACAGTACAATTATGCAGAGTAATAATGCAGGCCTGTTGAATTAAATGATAAAGGTCATTTGATTTCAATTAGGATTAGCATCTCCTGGCCCTTCACATGGACCAGGGCCTTACAGTATGAGCTGCTGGAGGTAGGGAAATAACTGTGTTGAGTCTTTCTGTACAAACAGAGCACCAGGCCACTGAGTTAAAGATCCTTGATATTTTTAAACTGCCATGAAAAATAAGGCAAGGATTTGTTTTGATAGGAAGAACTTAGAAATGTGTTCAAATTTCAGCATGGTCCTTTCCAGAGTAAAAAATCTGGAATTAAGGTGACACACAAACACCATGATAAAATGTGTATTTTTAAGAAAGAATTTGACTAAGAGGAGGACAGGGTTTTGAGTCCTTTCTTTTCCTGAATGGCAGTTATCCAAGTGAGACACCCCACTAAAATCACTGGAACTGCTCACAGGAATATGAGTTAAACCATGCAGCTCTCAGTGTCTTGTTTATTACTTAAACAAGACTTAAACTGATGCAATTTGCTATTCATCTTCCTTTCCACTATTTATGGGGGTTGCTTTGCAATTTTACATTTATCTCAATTTTACAATGTAAGTATGGATATCACACTTTTGTTTAGAATTACTTCTGGTTTGAACAAATTTTAAAACAAAAGTAATTAGTAGGCTTTCTTTTAAAAACAGAAAGAAAACACACAGACATTTTGACTGAATGTGAAGGAAACCTATACAGAGAAAGCAGAATTCTTTTTGCACTAACAGTACAATTTTCTTTGTTTCACATTGTGTAAGAATAGAGTTACCAAAATGTACACCAGCTTTTTACAAGAAATGAAATAAATCAGTAAATGTTTAATAGACTGAATATTGGGATTAGCTAATATAAGATTTCCTAGTGCTTCTCTGGCACATGGAGAACTTAGAGAGTGGAGAGAGAAAGAAAAAGAAGAGGGAAAAAATATATGCAAAGTAGGGTTATGCAAATGACCTTATCAGGGCAAGCAAAAGGCCTCTCCACCCTGCCTGCCAACTCGGAAATAACAGCTATGGACACACTCAGCTCCCTCTTCCTGAGGACATGCAGCTTTAGCCTGGGTTGTTGGCAGCCACACCATGAAAGGAGATTAAAAATTGCCTCCTCTTTTATGTCTTTTTAAGAGGGTGGCAGAGGTGTTAAATGAATCTTGGAGAGGGCAAGCACCCCGATGATATCCCAGTACCATTTTTCCAATTTCATACAGGTTCTAGCAAATGAAAGGAGCAAAGAAGCCACTAGGCTTTGCCAGGGGCACAGAATGAGTCTCAGATTTCTTTCAAGGTGTTGATATCCATCCATCCTGACTTCCAATTTGAAGGGAGAAGGCAAGAAGAACCATTACCATGTTTTTCACAGGAGATGCAGATATGCTTTTCAAGTTTGAAAGCCAGTGTTTTCAAAACCTTGGGCAGGCACTAATTGGTCTGTACTATAACTTTCAGCTGGGTGGATTGAATTTTTGGTCAATATGACGTATTGGTGAGGGTTTTTCATAGCTGGGGTTGGACTCAGATGTCAGGAGGCAACCAGAGGGTACAGTCAGATGAAGGGGTTGGCTGGATTGTTGATTTTGGGTTGGGTGCACATGCTGAGGGTACATCCAGTGTGTCATTGCTGCTTTATTCAAGTTGCTGCTTCCCAGGCTTAAAAGATAAACCATGTGTGCAGCATGACTTAAGCAAAAGAGTAAAGACTGAAAAGAACCAGGGGGCAAAACAGTAACTGTGCCATGGTTTTTTTGTACAATGCATGCTGCTCACTCCTTGTTTTCCTTCTGATAACACCAAGGCATTTACGTGCAAACAAAAGGTTCCTCTTGCCGAGTCAGCCTCCTCCTCCTCCTCCTCCTCCTCCCACCTGATTCCGTCAGCAGAGTTGCAAAAGCATGACTTGTGACAGTGCTAAATTAATAAGGCTGAGGTTGGGTTGGCAAGAGGAATCTCCTCTTCACACAGTGTGCACACCTCAGGGGCAGTGGGGGGCAGAGGTAGTCTAGAAAAAATCCCAAATGAGATATCACAGAACATTTTGTTAAGAATCAATCACAGTGCTTTCTTTTGAGAGTTAATCTTACAGGGAAGTAGTGTTTCTGGACCTAAATCAACAAATTTGCTCACAGCAGGGAAGACACAATATTGAACAGGACCAATGGCCATTGCAGCAGATTTGGGAGAAGATATAAGAAAGAAATGCTGTAATTTATTAAGGAATAAGCCAGCTCACAAATAAACCTTTTCTGAATTTGCATTGTTGGTTATCCAAACACCTGAATAACAAGGGTGTAAATCTTTTGTGAAACTGCATTCATGTCCTCAGAAACTGTGCATGGTCTCAAACACGAGGACTCCGTTTTCATGAACATTCAGTACTTGGGTCCATATGCTCTGTGTTTATTATCTGCCTGAGAGGTGTGAGACATCTAGTTTGCAGATTTTCTCAGGGCTTCACGGGAAATTTTTGACACTTTGCATTCCCTAATGTCATTTTGTGTGAAATTGCTGAAGAAGGCTTCTCCCACTCCTCAAATTGACAACGTGCCCGTGTCTGCATTTCTGCCCCGTGCTGTCAGTGCCAAACTGATTGACCCCAGTCATGGGGTGGGGGAGGAGGGAATCACATCAGCAAGCAAAGTATTTTAGAAAAGTAGTTTTCCACTTGAAACTTGTTAAGAAGAAAGAAAAGACGTGGGAATGTTAACTTGCTTTGTATTTATGGGTACCAGAGAGCTTAGTAATTTCTGTAATGTAGGAATTATAAAAGCAGGCATGAAGGGAAAAGCTAAGCCAACCTGAAAAGTTAGGTTAGAAGGTGCCCTTTCTTCAAAGTGTAGTTCACCATCCTTTCCTAATGTTTGTGTTCACTTCCAACCTTCTTAATTCTCCAGTCTGTCTTTTTTAAAAATGATGTTCCAAGCTTTGCAAGTTGGTTGTGAGTCAGTCTTCCCAGGAGAGCGAAAACTTGAGATGATTTGGAAGTTATGATACAAAAGAATGAAGCAAAACTGGTTTGGACTTTGTAAACTAAGCAAGTTGTGAATCATTGGAAAAATAGAAGAGAAATTACTTCATGGAGACACCTCTGTAGCTCTCCTGCCTTCAATGTCATTGTGATTGTCTGAGTTTTTGTGAGTACAAGTGGTGTGTGAACAGACAGACCTACAAATCTGGATTTCTGCAGTAGATAAGATAAAATAATTAGACAATTGTCCTTCACAGAGCTGACTAAAACTTGCCAATATACGGGGGAGTGCAGCTGAGACAGTTTTAATTAGACAGATTGGTGAAAAAGCATTTCAACTTTGTTTTCTCAATAGCTACATAATGAAGTGTATGAGGACTCCAGTAGTTTCCTGGGGTTGGTTCCTGGGGACATGGGCATGGTATGAACACCATCATGCTGCTATTCTGAATCCCTTCCCTCTCCTGTCTGCCCATTTTGCAATGTTCTTCAGGCAGGTGGTTCTCCTGCCTCAGTGTTTTGTGCTACCTGGCACAGCTGTCATGTAAAGAAGCCATTAGATGCTGTAAAATATTTCTGACAAGTGATACAATTTGAGTCTCTTTCCCAGTACTTAAACTTATTTAACCTTATTTAGCCTCACCCCTTCAAGAGATGGCCCTGTTAGTGGGGCTGAGGGGTGAGATCCTCACTCCTCCCTGCTGTCACAGCTCCAGAGCCCAGGCCAGCTCTGGGGCTCAGAGCACACAGTGCCCCTCTCCAGGACAGGTGTCCCTTTGCCCTGGCACGTTTGCAGCAGTTCTTTGATCGTAGCAAGCACAGGGGTGGTCATGCTTCCTGTGGGAAAGGAAGGGTGGGAAGGACAGAAGTCCTGGAGATAGATTCACTGGTGTCGAGGTCACTGAGTACCAGCACAATAGGATTATGTGGCACTAGGAATTGTGATTCTGGGATAATACACTTACCCATCATTACTAGGTGGCTGCAGCCTCTCTCACTGCACCTTTACAGTGGCAAGAAACCCTAAAAGCAGGATGAGACATGGCCTTCTTGTGATTTAGCTCATCCATTTGTTTTTCCTTTTCATTCAAAGCTTGATCCTTTACTGGAACTGCATAGGTAAATCATTTGCCTCTATTGACATTGCAATCATTTTTCCACTCCTGGAAGCAAGCCTTTCTCAGTGACATCATCCAGATTAAACTCAAGTGATGCAGCAAGCCCATGCATTATTTTTCAGTGGAATGACATGTTCTGTAACAATACCAGCTGAAGCATTTTCTCAATTTTCTGTCACCACATCCAGCTGTTATTCTTTTTGCAATTTGCCACCTCCCTGCCAGTTGTGTTGGCCTAACTGTTAGTTCAATTGTGCTCTTAATCGTGTTCAGAAAGCTGATCTGGCAAAAAACAGTGTACAGATATACATGAACACAGATTCTCTCTCTCATCAATAACACAGCATAGCTCCTCCACCAAATGCACTGGCACATCAATGTAGTGGCCAGAAAACATGACAAAGTCAGCACAGTCACTAAACACTACATATTGACCAAGCTGTCACCTAGAACAAGCTTGTTTGAAGGACACTGTACTTAATGCAGACACCCCAGCACTGAGACAAAAATTATCCCAAACAGGATCTTGTCCCAAATGATAAAGTTCATTTCTTATTCCTTGTAACAGTATTTTCAAGTGGTCCTGAGTAGAAATACTAGTGCTCCAGCTTTGTATGACTTCCATAGAAATAATAAATGCAAGCCAGTTCTTTGGGGCCCCAGTATGAGAAGTTAGTGGGTATGCTGACTAGCTTCAGAGCAAGAAGGAGTTAAATGCTGGAGAGGAAGCAATTCTCAAGATGCAGCAAAGATAATCATGATAATTTATCATCTGATAATCAAAGAGCACACACTTAATTCGTTCTCATTATCAATGTATTTCAAGCACAAGTACCTCAGCACAAGAGGCCTTTCTGAGCACAAGTTGCACTGGAAGGTTAAAGGGCCCCATGGAATTGTAATGCAGTTACTTCTCCTGCATGGGTCATGTGTTGTGGTGCACCTTGGAGTCCATCTCAGTGGCCTCCTTGTCCCCTGAATGTGGAAAAGGATCTCTGGCATCTGATGCTGTTCTTTGAAGCTCTTCACCTTTCTCTAGGACAATGTCTTCTTGGATAAATGCCTGACAGTTTGTAGAGCTGTAGGGATTTGGTTCATTAAGGAACCTTCAAGAAATGAAGCTAAATCTGGACTTTTTAATGATGTCAGAACTCCAGTTTGCAGCATCTTGGGAGCGAGAGATGTATGCAGCATGCTAAGAGTGGGCTTTTACCTCCAAAGATGTGGTTCAGAAGTACACTGTGCAGTGTCCAAAGTTGGAATTTGTACAGTTTCCACCAGTAATTTAATATTTAATCTCACCTGAAGGCAAGTCTTTGCATCAAACACAGAAAAACTTATGTACTGGTGAATTGAAGCAGGCTAAAGCAGCCCTCCTGCATTAGGACTCCACAGAGAAAGCCTGCAGGAGCAAGACATCCAAAAGCAAAATCACTTACAGTAAAAGTATGACATACTTTTACCACATGCTGATGGCAGTTTTTTTTTCCTATGGTGATTTGCTTAATGGTTACAGGCAAAGTAAGCCATGGTTCTGGGCTGTGCTGGCAAAATCTGCTTTTACAGTAGCAGCACAAGTGCAGCTGCAGCTCAGGAGCCCCAGTGCAGAGGAAGCCAGCAGATGACATCTCGCTGTTACAGCATGGACTGTTCTCTGGTGGAGCTGGCCCCATGTTCCCTGGAAACAGCCTGGAAAACATGCTCTTTGTGTACACACTCACCCCTCCCCAGCTCTCACAGTCACACTTGAGTTAGGAAACAAAGTCCCAGCCAAAATTCCTCAAGGGAAAGGGACCCAGCTTCTTCAGGATGTGAGCCGCTGAGAACAAAATCTCCCTGTGAGAAAGAGGCAGCTTCTTAATACGGAGGATTATGATGTTGGTGGTGGTGTTTTGTTGATATGTGAAACTGAGATTTCAAAACTTTCCACTTGATTTCAGCTGTACAAAAAGGACTTCTGACCCCTCTCTTACAGAACTCCAGGATCTCTCTAAATTTGCATCCACCAGAAGATCAAGGTGGTGTAGCTGATGGTAGGTTAAAGTGATAAATTGCTGAAAGGAACCATCTTAATTTTAGGCAGCTGTATTTATTGCAGCTTGCAACTATTTCTTCAGTTTTTCAAATCTTTCAGCAGTGTTGATCAGGTTCCTAAACCTGGAGCTTCCAGTTTGGTTACCAGCATTACTGCCAAATAGTGCAAGCATGGTAACAATCTGAGCACTCTGCTGCACTGTACAGCAATTAGGTAGCAAACAAAAGACTTGAATAAAACCACATGTAGGTCAAGACTACCCAGATCAATTTATTTCTGATTACTTTCAAATTTTCAACCCCTCAGCCAGAGATCAAGGCCATATTGTGTTAAAAGAAAGAAACAACATGTATTGACAGTTCCTTCTAATATGGGATTGGGTTGTTTACCTTAAAATTACTGTTGCCAGGATGCATCAAATAATTGATACAAGAAGTAGGAAGGTAAAGTAGGTGTAAAGGATGTAAAGATGCTCTGCATGTGTCGAGTTATAAAGAGGAGCAGAACAGAGTTCCTGGATTTGATCCCTCTGTGTATGGGCAGGCATCCAGTGCCTTTGTGCCTCACATCTGTAAAACAGATATAACAATCTAATTTGTCTGCACTTGAAAGGCACTGTGTAGTATAAATGGGCAAGTGTTACTTAATATCAGCAGTGGCCGTAGCCAGTGAAGAAAAAATGTAAAGAATGCTTTTTTAGACATGGAATTTTGACCTGGATGAAGATAAAATTGGTTTGAAACAATAAAGAGTTGCTGAGAAGAAAATGAAAGTTTTTATAATCCCTTGACTTCTACTGGCAAAACTGTTTGCTTCTGGCAGCATTGTCTCTTGAGCTAGCTACCCTGTGACATTGTCAGGGCTCAGCTGCTCTTGTTTGGGATATAGCTTTTGCACATACAAGGAAAAAAACGACAGACAACATTTCTTTCAGCTCCTTTTGGAAGGGAGCAGTAGGAGAGCAATGTCTGCTCCATGGACAACAGCCAAAAATTGGTTGAGAAGTCAGGGGTAGATTAAGGCTGTAACAGGGAGGGGGTCCAAGGCAGCATTTGCCCCCTCCCCATCCCACTGCCACTGCTGGTGCTGCACTGGCTGCTGGGCAGCTGTGGGAGCCAGGCAGTGCCCTGCTGTCCGTGGCTCCCTGCCCCTGCTGCACTCTGGCCTTCTCTGACCGGGCTGCCCAGATGGGAAAAGCCAGCCTTCACCCTGCCCTGCAAGGAGAGCTCTTGTCAGGCTTCTAGGAAGGCTTTGCAAACAACATGAAAGGAAGCTGGAGCTGTCTGCAGAGTTCTGAAAAGCTCTTGGACATGGCTCATGGAATGAGTGCCTAGAAAACCCACTGGTCTTTTCATCTCCTCTGTGGTTGCTCACTTCTTTGGTAGTTTTTCTCTTTCAGAACCTGAAATCCATCTTCAACACACAAACCAGTACCACTATCTAGACTGGTTTGTCCTGGCCTGGGTGAATTCTGGCACAAACTGCCTGTCATTGTAATATTTTCTGTTTCTGACTAATCCCAAAGGGGGGGCAGTTCACAGAGGACGTCTTGATATCCACTTATTCTATAGGTTCGCTCTGGATGATGCAGTGGAGACACAAGGGAGACCTAGTGGCTGCTGTGGGTCGAATGTGGGTCTCAGTTATGAGAAACACAGCACAGCTGGCCACATTAAACCATTGGGGTTGCACTGGGAGCTTTAGTCTGACATCAGGTACAACTTCAAGGACTTTAGGAATTGGTCAGCAGTGTTTGGGGACTTTTCTGACTTGCTGGGGCTGGGGGTCTTAGACATATTTGAGTAATTTTGTCTGAGAGAGTTACTTCATTTACTGACTTTACTACATAGAAAAGGGCTTGGGCACAGAGTGCGAAAGAATATATTCTTCGTTTTGAATTCTGTAGTGTGGCTTCATATTTGGTGGGGTTTTGTATTGGTGACTTCATCTGCCATCATTAATCAGTGAGCTGTCTCAGCCCAGCAAGCTGATTTAGAGTCCTGCTTGTGCATTTGATCAGCAAATGCAAACCATGTGTAGTGTCAGCAGGTCAGGCGAGGTGATGGAACATGGGATTTTCACCTCAGTTCCAGAAAGGGCCATGGTTGCTTCCAGGAAGCTGAGCTTGGCACAGGGTGTGGGCAATTGAAAAGATTTATTTCCCTGTATGAGAGCTCGTTCTAATCGAGCATTTTCCAATCAATATGTTTCTTACAGACTTTCCAAAGGCTGCATTAGGAAAGCAATTTTATTTATTTTATGACCCCGAAGCCCTGAGGGATTCGGATGTGTCAGCTTCCCAGGTCTCTGTAGAGACAGCAGAAGGAGAAGGGCTGGGTCACAGGGCACCACACCAGCAGTGCCAGCATGGCAGGAACCCATGGCAGAGCTTTGCTGGGTTGGTTTCTGCACGTCTGCACACATGGAGGCCCCAGAGCAGGCACAGTGCACTGAGCATTACCTGCACTTGTGCTCTACCTCTAATTCCTTGTTCAACAGGACACCAGGAGAAATAAGCTCTGCCTTTTATTTCAGATTACTACTGAAAAAGGTGGTTTGCCCTCTGTTCCCAGCAGTGTAGGAGATTCCTCAAAGCCTTGTCATTCTGATTACAGGCACTTTCAGACCTTCTTGAAGAATGTGCAAGCCTCACTTGTGGTTTCTTTTCCTGCCACAGCTGTGTTCCCTAGCCAATAATTTTTTTCCTCAACAAGACCTGTAAAGGGGCATTTTTATCTGCTGCCATGCATTTCCTTTGTACCACTTCATACTCACCTCCCAAATAATTCTCTCTGGGGATTAGCCAGGATTAACCTTTTCTTCATTTTCTACCTTTGCTTATCTCTGGCCTGGGAAGTGCAGAGCCAGCTCTCTAGTGTAGGATGAGGCAGTCCCTGCAAGCCAACAGCAATGAGAGGCCACTGCTTCTCCACTGCCTGGGCCAAGGGCACCTGCTGCAAAGAGCAAGGGGTCAGGCAATCACTGCACACAGATTTCTGTCCCCTACTCCTAACAGCAAGTAGGAGTACAGACCTCCGGCAGTGCAGGATTTGCCCTGTGGCTGGGCTGCATCTCCCTCATGTATGTAACCCCAGAATGGTCCCTGAGGGCACCTAATTACACTCTCCATCTGCATGGGAATAGCTAGGCATGCCACAGATCTCTGTTAGCTCTGAGGAACTGGAAAGGCTTCCTGAGAAAGCAAGATCTTTGCCCTTCCTGCCTTTACCTTCCACAGAAGTGATAGTTCTGAAGAGCAGCCTGTGGGTGCTGGGTGCTTTGGGGAGGTCACTGGGGTTCAGAGATGGATGCAGCAGCCCCAGCAGAGAAAGCACAGAATTGCTGCCTCAGTTTGGAAAGGCCTTCAGCATGATCCACACTGCTGTTGAGCTCAGCACTGCCCTGCTGGGCAGCAGTGTGGTGGTGATGGTGGTGGCTCTGCCATGTCCAAGCACATACCAGAACAGGGCCCCTGGTCTGCAGCAACCATCAGTGTGTCCAAAGAGGGAACCAGAGAGCAGCACACACAGCACCATGGCAATGCTGAAACAGTGTCTTTGAAGCAGCTGTGCAGCAATTTGCACTTCAGAGCATTTTGGATCTTAACTGGCAAAGCACTGTGACACCTCTCTGCATTTTGGTAGTCCAGCATTCCAAAGAAAGATGTGAGATGGGAAGGGATTTTAAAAAGTTGCTCTGGCAGAACCTGAGAGAAGGATTTAAATCTAATCATATGCTTTTCTTCCAGACTGTGTTGCCTTTATACAAAAATTAAGACCAAAACACAACCTCCTCCACCTCACCTCTCCTGCTTGACATACACCATTGCATGCAGAGGCACATACTATGCTTTGCATCTAACAAGGAAAAATTTTGTTAATCAATAACAAAGAAAGAGAGCATCAGTTCCTAAAGAGTTACTTGATAGGAGACATTCAAGTGTTCTGAACTTCTCCAGCATCATTTTCCCACTAAAGGCTCACAGTAGCTAGAGACTTGAGCTGGCTTCTCTATGCTGCCAGTGATGATGCATCTGTCCCTGGGTGTTTGGAAACCAGCTGCTGATTTGCATGCACTGGCCCTTTGCTGTTTGCCCAACCATGCTAAGTAGTTTTTGGCGTGGGAGTGTGAACAATTCTGTCTGCCCTGCAGAAAGCAGGGATAAATGAGAGGTCTGTCTTTAGCCCCTTCTCACACCATCATCCTGCCTGCCAGGGGGAGGATGGAGAGCATAGCTGAAGTGGAACAAAAAGTGAGACAGAACTTGCTGTGAATGCTGTTTTCCATGTGCGTGCTGTCCTGTGCCTGTGTCCTCATCTCGAAACTAAAGCAGAGCAGCAGCTCTCGGTGGCACAGTGCATCACATTTTGCATTGGATTTGTGTCCTCAGATTGTTCCAAAATGAGTCAAGGTGAAAACAGCCTGTGGTACATTATACTTCACATTTTAGGTGTATCTGTTGCATTCGCTGAACACAGCAACTCATACTGTAAAATGCATACTCTGTCTTCCAAACCAAAGAAGGGGTTGCTGAGTGCAAGTGCTTTGCATGATTTAAGATTGGCTGCATCTGTTCAAAAAACAAAGTTGTAAGCCTACCAGAAGTCTGTGGTCAGGTGAAAATATTGCTGGCTGTGTAGTTCTAAGTGCAGAGGTTATACTGCCTGAGCAGAGCACTCTGTTTTTCTGTCCTCAAAGCCTGACCATGCTTCAGTTTCTTGAGGGGCTCTCTGTCAGAAGTGAACTCTTCAGAGACCATCAGCCTAAACTGTCCAACAGACCAGTGCATTCCTGTTGGTGCTTAACAGGTTTACTGGCTACTCCAAAGTGTAAATTACCCCATCAGTCCCTCTCCATTGTGCTTTGCTTTGCTGCTTGGGAATAGAAAGGAGCAAAGAGTGGATTTGTCCTCAGCACTCAGGCTGGTTACCAGCTTGTGCCCTGCAGTGTGAGAATTTATTGTCCTCATCATTTATAAGGTCACCAGAGTAGCAGGTGTGAGAACCAGGACTTAGGTGAGGAGTATCTGCAGAAGTAGATAATCTATTGAGACACCAGTGCATCAGCCTGCAGCGTTAGAAAGGTGAGCAGGGATTTTGCTCCCTGTTTAACGCATCTAAAGCTGTCAGTCTATAAACATGCCAGTAAATTACTGTTTTACTCTGCTGGAGGTGGTGCTTGGAAACTGACAGAAGACAGAGAATACACTGGATCCCATAGAGTCAGATTTTGATGGTTTGCTTGACTTTGTCTAACCTGCTTTCAGCTGTTGAGTTCAGGAGGTTTTTGTTGTTGTTTATTTTTGCACTACACAGATAGGGAGACCATGATGGGAACTGCTTGCCAGATTTCAACCAGAGGTGCAAAGGCAGAGATGGGAGCAGAGCCAGGTCTGACTCTTAGGTCAGAAATCACCCTGGGAAGTCCATGGCCGCCGAGAGGGCAGGCTGGTGGAAAGGCAGCATCCCCCATGTCTGATCTGCACCTAGTGAAAGCAGCAAAAACTTCACACTGATTTCAGCAGTCAGTTCAGCAGGCAAAACTCTGCTCTCTTTTTGCAACACAGCTCTTGTTTTCCTCACTTTATTCTCCTTGGTAAATATCTTTGTTAGTTAAAGACAGTGCTGTTAGCTTCTGCAGAGAATAAAACCAGAGAGATAAAAAGAGCCCATTTTCCTCCACTGTGGGCATGACAATAAAAGAAGATGGAGAGAGGAAAATAAGAAACAGCATCCAGAGAAGAAAAATAGTATAAGTGGGATTAGGTTTTCTTCCATGGACAGTACAGGAAGGCATTTTCATTACCTACTGATAGCAGTGCACACTGTGCTGTAAAATCCCTTCAGCTGCAAAGCCAACCATCTCATGACCTTGTTTTCACAAAACCAACTACTTCTTCTTAAGAAGGGTCAAAGAAGGTGGCATTCAAGTTTAGTAGACACTGTACTGCTCATGTAAGAATTATTTTTTGAATGACAGTTTCTGAGGCACTTTTTAGCAGCACTGCTGTGCACCCCTAGAAAAGCCTCCTGTGACTGAACTGGTTCAGCCTCACAAAACAAATGGGCATGTGGTGGGGGCATGTTTTTTTGAGAAACTGAACTTCCCAGGAAAGCAGCAGGGCAGGAAGGGAGGGAAGTGAGAGAATAAGAAATCCATCTAGGGAAAAGCAGTTTACTTATTTTATGGCACCTTATGTTTTCCAAACACAATGTAAGTATTTTAATTATGGGATCACCCCAGGGGTGGAGTGATGTGGCACATCCACCCGCTCCGTTTAGCCATAGCCAAACTGAATTACACTGGCTGCTTGCTGATTTCTCAGTAATTTCAAGCCAAGTGGTCCTGGGTCATATTACTTTGGGGCTTTTCTCACAAGTCTCAGAGGTGCTACTGGAACCCAGCAGAGACCTCATTTGCAGTGTGAAGTGTTGGGTCTGTTTCAGAGCTGCCAGCACAGCTCATGGGGCTGCTCCCAGTCTGTGTAACTTATTTGGATGTTCTGGGTCTAGCACTCATCAATCTAAAGCTCTCTTTGGACGCAGTACTTTTGTACTAATTGAACAGAAGGCAAAAATGTGCTGTCACCTGCAGGTGGGAAGTGTTGATCTGTGTTTGTACAGGGAAAGATTTATTTATTACATTGTTATCTGTAAGGGAGCACACACCTCTTGTTGAAGTTATGGTACAGCTCTGTCCTTGTCAGCCTGATTTTCACAGTGATGTTCTCTTTTGTTTAATGCCTCATCAGGTGAAGTACACATCAGAAGGCCAGTTAGATTTCTACACAACAATTCTCCTCTGGGCAATTTATTGCTTGTATGGCATGGCAGAGAGGGAGGCAAAAGAAATCACACACAAGCATTTCAAGCACTCCTCAGATGGTCTTGTAAAACCCTTTCATATGTTGTGGTCTGCCTGCATCATGTCTCCCCTTTCTCTTTTAGCTACAGCAACAGCCTGGGGTCTGGAGTGTATTTTCTGCAGGAACAGCCCTTAATTCAGCAGAAGATGAGCCTCACTCTGGCATTTTAGATGACAGTTTCCATGTCTCTGAGCAAATCTACACCTCACCCCAGTCCCTTCAAAAATAAAGGTCCTGCAGAAAACTCTGACCTCACTAAGCAGGCCCTAATTCACAGGGGGAAGAGAATTTGCTTCATAAATAATTAAAGGCTACTACTTGTTTCTGTAGTACAATAGTATGCCACAGTTGAGAGCTAATGGAAATTCTTGCTATGGCCATACAGGCATCCCTTCCTTAGGTCAGCTCTGACCCTTTCTCAGGCACAATCTCAATTCCTCTTCTGACAGAGATTCAGTTCTGTATGCAGCTGTGGCTCTGGGACTTTCCAAAGCCGTGTCTGGGAATCTGGCAAAGCAGCAGAATGCAATTCACTTCATGTTACCTCTTGCTGAAACAGAAATAAAAGGGTTGCCTATCTGTTAAAGAAGTAAAAACCAAACCAAAACAAGAGTGGTACAACTCTCTCAGGCTTCTTTTAGTGCTTGGTAGGAGGAGGGTAATCAGATCTCAGAGGATGGTGTGCCAGGAAGGAAATTTCTTCCCATGTGCAGTGTACAATCAGCCAGGTGCAATATAAGGAAGGGAGGTTCATCTTCCTCTGAAGCATAAGGTATTGGCTCCTGCCAGAGGCTGTGTACCAGAGATCTGATCAGATATGGCAAATTTTATGTTCCTGTGCACAGTGGGTAAGCTTTGTAGCAAGTCAAACAATGAGTCATCTCACGAGGGGGAAAGGAAAATAAAGCTTTTATCGCCCATTGGATTGGAGATAATCTCTCAACTTGGGTATAAACAGCTCTTCACTGTGCTGCCTTCTCTCCAGGGTAGGAAGCTATTTTAAATTTGTGTGTAGAACAGATATTGAATTGTCATACCTCCCAAGCTTCTTTGCCTGGGCCCAATAAAGGTAGCAGGCAAAATGTCTTTGATAGTAATGTGGTTGGGCCTCTGTGGGTAAACACAATAGCCTAGGCTGTATAAACTGTACAAGCTGGTTGGCAGAAAGGGAGTGCCAGATTCTCCTTGGCACCCTGGAAAATCTGTCCCTAAACCAAATATCCCTACTATTTTACTAAAAAATGGTCTACCCTCTTACATGGACCTAGTTCCATTGGTAATATTTGATTGCTATACAGGAAACACAGACTAAAGCAGTGCCAAAGGGGGCACAATCTTGGCCCTGGCTCACTCTCCAGTGTGGGAATGGCACCTGCTCGCATAATGGCACCTGGAGAAGGGGTGGGCCTGTGTGAATGCACCTCTCTCCACATACATGTGCTGATAATCACTCTGTTGCAGGGGCTGTATTCCAGCTGCCCTTCCTTACAGACCCCACCCCAGCCTCCTGGAGAGAAGCCATGGCTGTCTGTTTTGCCTTTGACAGATTTTCCTTTTCATTATTCTTGACCCATGAATGTACATGGGTGTGAAGAGAGAGCTTTCTGTAAAAGGAAGAGAGGATGTGCACACCAAGGATGGATGGCACCAAGGACTTTTCCTGCTGCTTGCTCTGCACCTCAGACAGAGCACGTGGAGGAAAATCCTTTTGCACAGTGGAAACCTGGAATGAAATAATGTCCTGTGAGCTTTCTTCAGGCTGCTGAGTCAATTCTTGGTTCTCAGTGTGTCTCAGATAAACCAAAGTGCCAAAGTGTTTCGCAGTCCAGTGGTTGGAGGAATCCTATACCAACATGGCATTGCTCTCCTTCCCTTTCCCCTGAGACTCTGTAGGTTATGCTGTGGGGAGAAAAGGGGGATTCAGTGATGTCTGCCTGTTCCTGTGCCGTGTCTCAGTTTGGTAACAGAACTGTGCTCTCTTTCTGCCCAGGTTTGCAGCCAGTTTACTGGAGCAGGGAAGATGTGGCCCAGTGGCTCCGGTGGGCAGAGAAGGAGTTTTCCTTGAGGCCCATTGAGAGCAGCACCTTCGAGATGAACGGCAAAGCTCTGCTGCTCCTGACCAAAGAGGACTTTCGATACAGGTCCCCTCATTCAGGTGAGGATTACTCACAGAAGCTGTCATTGCAAAGAGAGAGAAAGCTGCAGCAAAAGCTGGAGAGGGTCAGAGGAGGAAATGGTCACCTTTGCTGAGGTGGACTGGGAAAGGGAGGGGAAAGGGAGGACAGAGACACTTGTATGAGGCAAGGACTGAAAGGACAAAGAGAGAAGGAAATCCTGATACACCTGAGGTGTAGGCATATTTGAATGCAAATTCAAACCCAAACATCCAACCTGTTTATAGTTAAAACTTCCTGCAGAGCTCCCAGAAAGCGAGCTGCTCTGGCAGCATTTTGTGACTTCCAGCTCTTCCTGTAAAGGCTTATCTGTTCACAGACCCAACTACAGCAGCAAGTCAATCAAGTGCTCCAGCCTCTTTAAGCAGCCTGTATTAGCATTTTGCCTCCCAGTTGTCTTGGCTGAGGTGCTGCTAAAAGTGACTGCAAAACTCCTTCCTTGGGGACTTCGCCTCTGTTTAACAGCCCCTGTGGGTTTTGCTTTGCTTTACCATATTCTCACATGTGCTGGAGTCCAGCCCTCAGCACAGCACAGACAGGTGTGTGAATCAGCCTGCCTATTGCTCAAATCATGTCTTCATTTATTCACAAAGGAGATTTAGAAATGTGTGTGTTGCCTGCCTGTATTGGTATCCCCTGTGGTCTGTCTGCTCCAGGTGTACAGTCAGAGTAAGCCTCTGCCCTCCTTTGTCAGGGATGTTTAAATATGAGTTGTGAGCTTTGTTTTTTGTGACCACACGAGGTACTCCTGTTAAATAGAAAGGCTTGCACTTCAATCACTGTAGGTGATTAAAGAGCTTGGACCAAGTGGTGACAGAATTGCTGTGAGGAGGCTTCCAGTGCAAGGCTTACAAGGTGCAGGAGTACAGCTGGTGCTGCTGGGATCCAGCTGATAATCAAACTCTGGGGCTGATTCTGCACCAACTTGCTTGGCCACTCTCCACAACCATCCTCCTGCAGAATCTGCCTCACAAACTGTTGCTTATGTTTAATATATATAAAGTTTTTTAAGGATGTGCTTCAAATCCAGGATTAATTTTGTATGGAAGAGCCCAAACATTAATGTCTGTTGTCACTGTAAAACATTAGTGAGAACTGATGCCTAGAAATGTCTCCTTTTCTTTTTTTTTTCTTTTTTTTTTAAATTCTGGTACACTACCTGGAGTGTAGAAATTAGCCTTGCTTGAAGCAAAAGGAGTATTGAAAGCAGGAATGTGGGCAAGGACAGCAAGGGACACCTTTATATATGTTGTCTGCAACTCCCCTTCCTGCCTGCAAGTTATGTTCCTGTTCTTCCCCTTGTGTGCTGTGAGGGCACTTGAAATAAGCAGGATTAAAAATGTTTCTAGGCTGGAAATAGAGTGTTCCCAGAGAAGAGCCTTTGACTTGCAAAATCTCACTTTATTCAGAAGGTTAAGCTGAATTTGGAATGAAATAACCCAGCTAAAGCCCTCCTCCCTTGCATTTTGTCTCTTCCCTCCAGGTATTCCCCACTGATAATAAACCTCATGGAGGTTATCTGAGTCAGTCCCTAAAAGTTGAGATAACTGTAGGTGAAGGGACATTAGCTCAGCATTTCCCAGAATTAACTGTACGTGAAATTGAAGAACTGTGAAATAATGTTTGCCACAGAGGCATTAAGTTTTTCCAGACTGAGGCCACATGAAAGCTGTATCATTTCCCCTGATGGTTAAAGCAGGAGAAGGGCATCACTCCCACAGTGTTGCCAAGAAAGGGGCTGCCCAGGGAGGGAGAGAGTACAAAACATTTTTCACCATCTTAACACTGCTGCATCTGGGTGATGCAGAAGTCTCAGCTATTTCATTAGGTAAAAAACACCCCAAAAACACAGATAGCTTTATGGATGTTTTCACTAGTCTGTCCAGCCAATCAAAAGAGGCACAAATTTGCTACCTTATTGCTCTGAGTGTCACAGCACTAGTTATTTATGATTATGCCACTGTTGCATTCAGTGATGGAAATTATGTGGTAAAATCACTTTTTAGACTTTCATGTAACTGAGTGCTCAAGGCTTTGTTTTTAATTAGGCTTTCAGATATTGCAATCACCTTTTAAAAATGCCCTAAAGTCACTGCTGAGACAGTAAAAGCAGCCTAGATGTTAAAAATAAAGGAAATAGAACTATGGAAAGCAGTATGGCTTTAACAGTTTCACAGCAAGAAACTCAAGTTGCCCACAATTTAGAATATTGGCAATTTATAGAGACAAGGGACAAGTGATACAATCTCATAGAAACTACTCAAACTACTAAAAACCCCCCCATGTTTGAGAAAACTCTCCCAGAAAAAATCTAAGGTTTCCTCAATGAAGCTTCACTAATTTGGTTTTCAGATAATATGTAATTGTTGCAGCCTGTTCCTCTGTAATATGAGCAGTGACAAACAAAAGAGCTGGCAGAGTGAAAAGTCAAGAGACTTCCTATCCTGTGATGTGCAATTTCACTTTGAAATGCACAACCAGTTACACCAGACCAAATGCACCAGTACCTTATGTGTTTGGTGTAGATGTTGGAATAAGGTCATCCATGCAAGATGAAATTTATAAAAGGCACAAAATAAGCAGTTAGTCCACTGGTCTCCTGGATATTGTGGTGTTATGTTCCATTAAGGAAAGATACAATTATAGTGCCAGGGAATGTTGTTCTGTTTTGCCACAGTCACACTCAGAGATGTGAGGAGCCTTTTTTCCCTTTCACAGGAGGACTTTGCATAGCAGTGAAATGCAGGATTTTACTGCTACATTTTTGGGTCTGAAAATAGCACCCAGGAGCCATGAATTCATGCATCAGATGGCTAAATGAGTCTTCTCATCAGTTATTTACATTTTCATTTCCTTTTTCCTGCTGTTTGTCTTTCAGGTGATGTTTTGTATGAACTCCTTCAGCAAATCCTGAAGCAAAGGAAAGCTCGGATGCTCTTCACACCCTTCTTCCACCCTGGGAACTCTATCCATGCTCAGCCAGAGGTCATATTGCACCAGAATCATGATGAAGGTAACTCGGTCTCATTCTTGCAGGAGCTGCCTTTACAGAGGCAAATAGGAATTATGGCATTTTCTTGCCCCAGAGTTACTTAAATAAAGCTGCTCTCCTCTCTCTGACTCCATAGCTTTGGAGCAATCAAATGGTCTAGTGAGTCAACAAGCCCTTCTCCATTTATCTCCTATTATTTTGTTCTGTCTCCAAAGCACCTTTAAAAGCTATGTCTGATACAGATTAAAAAGCAGAGCATTTTATTGACCCTATTGATTCATTTTTTCCTCACACCCAGTTAGGTAGACAAAGTTGCTTTGTGGACTTTGAGTATCCTGGAGATGCAGCTGAATGCAGTTGTTGGCAGGGCAGGGAGGGCAGGCTCAGGGGGAATATCCAGCTCCCACTCCCTTCACTGGCAGTCTGTCAGGACAGCATGCCAGAGCTCCTGGCACTGAGCCCATCACATGGCTCAGCTGATGGGCTGGGTGAGCAGTTCCTGGTGGGAGAAGTGGGCTTCTGCAGCTTTTCTCTCATTTTTACTATCAGAATTACTTGCTTAGGTCTAGTAGTGTGCACACATACCATGATTATCAGAGGTGATGGAAAAAGAATAGTTTAGTTTGTGGAATTGCATATTTGGGCTTCTTCTACTGGAAAATGGAAGTGTGCTTCTTTTCACTGGAAAATTGAGGTTTTAATTTCTTTAAAAATACACATACTGAAGTACTTCTTGGATTTCTTGAGTATATCATAGAAAATATAAAACTCAAACTTTTTCAGAAGTCCTTTCCACGAAAGTATCAGGCAGAAGAATATTTTTCAATTAAAAATGAATTCAATTTTCAATTTAAAAATCGAGGAAAAAGTAGTGTTACTCTTTTTTTGAGTAAACAGGAGAAGAGAATTTGAGTTGGGATGTCACCCTGGTCTCTGCTCACTGGAGAAAAGGTGTGCTTATCCTATTTGACATGAGTCTATTTCAGGATTCAACATGGGATTGCAAGAGAAGATTCAGGAGTGCTGTCAGACCTGTATAAGTTGCCTGTGGCCAGTCTGAGGTAGCCAGAGTCAAATGGCACCAGCAAAACCCTGAGACTGAGCCAAGAGCAGGACAGCAGCAGGTGGAAGAAGGACACTCCAAAGTGTTTCCACACAGCTGTGTAAATATTCCAGGTTAGCTGAGGTTCACTTGGCAGAGCTGAGCCAGAGACAGTTGCCCGCTGTATTCAGACCATTAGCAAAATCTGTATTTTCCTCAAGCTTGGCCTTCACCCATGAGTGTTCCCACTCTAAATTTCAAACAGAAATACTAGCTGCTCTCTCAGACACTCCTACATTTAACATATGGAGCAACTTTGGCTAGAGAGGATGATCAGTTGGTTTCTCATGTGTGTCATTTAAAAAATATGTATTTTACAATCTAGTGATTAAGAAACAACTTAGATTTCTTCCTTACAATACTCTGGCTGCTGATAGCAGCACTGCTTTTCTCAGAGAACTCTGTGCTATTACTTAAAACTTCTCTTTATAATGACAAAAATGAGTTCTTGGTTTGCTGTGAGAGGAACTTCTAAATAAGCAAGAGAAACTACAGCTTGCCTGCCACAAGACTGAGCAATCAAAAAACTCTATGCCAAAAATTTACAGGCAGGTGAATTCGTTTATTTTGACATTACTTCTTCTTCTGTTTCACAAAGTCACTTGGGAGACACTATCACAATTGAGTTTTCATTTTGCCTCAGCAAAATACAACCTAAAAAAGGAGAATGAATGCAAGGAGCAGAACGTAACCCAGGCTAACTCATAGACTGTGACATTGGGGACAGATTTTACCCTGGCCCCATTCTGAGTGGTTAAACTTCACAGGTGATGTGTCTTTATTACAATCTCTCCTTACTGCAGTGATCTTTTCCATCTTCTGGCTCTTTTGCCTGTTTCCTAATGGATTATATACTTATGATCCTGCTTTTAAATGCTTTCTCTCTAGTGGTTTCTTAGTAGGCTTAAACAAAGGGGGTTTGGCTGTTAGAAATCAACTGACTGCAGTTCAGGGTATTGGCTTGGAAGAGGGATGAGCAATGGAAAGTGAATTACCTTCATCTGCAGTGGTCCCTCTGACAGAGCTCTGAGTCACTGGATGGGATGCCATGCAGGAAGCTTCCACTGTCATTGCCTGCACTTCTTTCATGGCTAAGCAGAGAGTGCCAATCTTTGGGACTGTCATGCCAGCAATTGCTCACTCCCAAAGTGCAGCCCCACCCATCCCTGCATGGATAGGTCAGCAAATTTCCTGGGAGATGAATTTCTTTTCACAGCTTTGTCTTCAAGAAAAGACTGTTGCTCATTTGGAATGAAGATCCAGAGTGAATCCAGTGCTGCCTGAAATGATATACCATATGTGCTCAGCTTACAATCACCAGATGTGCCAAGGAATGAATGTGATGAGGATTTTATTCTGTTCAGGGTCATTTGTAGCAGTCCTGCTTAGAGCTGTTGGAATTGTTTTATGGCAAACAGCATCTTTGGCCATGAGGGGATTCTTTTGTTAAGTACTTTAAGAAAAAGATCTTGAAGGAAAGTGAACCATTAGTGTGTATCCATTTGTGGTGTTTCCTCTTCCTGCTTTTCCAAGAGTTCCTTGGTCTCTATTTTCTCTGTCCAGGTTCAGCATCACCATGGTTTGGAAGCAGACAGGTAGGAACACCTCTGTTTGGAGTTTCCCAGCTAATGTTTTCAGAGAGCTTGGTGAAAAGCACAGCACAGCATTCCTTTCTGCTTTAAAGTTAGGTGCTCTCTTCAGCCAAGGCATTAAATAAATAGGACAAACAACAGAATATTCTGGTCTGTATTTACAGGCCAAGAATGAGCACAGTGCATTTGAATGCACAGTGATGGGGGTGGATGGTCTGTAGAAGATAGGACACTGTAAAATTTGGGAGTTGATTTTCTTTCTGTTGTGGCAAAGAAAGGGGAATTTAAGGAAAGACAGCCACACAGGGTAGGTACAGTAGTAAATTTTCCCTCTTTGATCTTCATTTGGGCTATCCCACATTTGCTGGCCAGATTGTATTTAAAACTGTTTGGGTTTAAGCAAGAGCAATATATAGCTCTGGAGTTTCATGTCCTCCAGCTGTTCCACTGTATCTTGAACAGCCCTACAAATGCCTTTTTCTTGTCTGGGACCACAGGTGTGTTTAATAAGTATTCTAGAGCAATGTAGGTTCTGCCTAAAATTCCAGGTTTTCCTGTAGACTTTAGTGTTCTGGTACAGATGCTATGTCACTGCCTGGCACTGCATTTTCTCAGGACTTGAGCTTTTCCTGTTCAGGCCTTTCCCTGGGTATGTGCTGATCCATCTCCTGCTGCCTGCCTGGCTTCCAGAGCAGCAGGAGCCCTTCAGTCTTCACCTCAACAGGGTTTTCAAACAGGTATCACTGCCTTGGCAAGAGAGCAAGAGAATAATTTCATATTCAGAGAAAATGGAGTGAACAAACAGGCAGCCTCAAATAGGCAGCTACTTGTTTCAGTTGTTGACACGTACCCAGAAGTTTCCTTCTCTTATCACCCAAGGCTTTCAACAAACAGCACTGAAATTTGATCTTTGTTTTTTTCTGATAAAAACCTGTTAGTCACTGTAGCTCTGGTGGTACTTTCCTCTTTGTCAGTAGTTTCCCAAGTCAAAATTGATGGCCTTAGCTAACCTGAAAGTCTGCACTGGCAAAAATTTTAATTTAGTGAGAGGATTGTTAGTGATTTATCTCCCTACTAGTGTTAAGCATCACAGCTGGGAAAGTGTGCTCATGCAAAAATGTTGCTAGAAGTTCTGCTTCATGAAGACATGTAAGTGCTTATGTGGGGCATTCCATCAGTAGACACTACAGACTAAATAAAAGGAGATGAAAATGTCCTTATGAAGATGTAACATGCTCTTAAAATTAAGGCAGGGATCAAACATAGGGTTTCATAATGAGCTTCCTACCAGTAGGGTTTTTTTAAACCTCGTTCACATTTCAAGCTGAGCTATTCTCTACCTTGACCTAAGCCTCTACCATCTAAAACTTAATACCCAGTATTTTCCAGGAGACGTTTTCCCTTTTTTTCTATTCCTTCTACCTTAAAGTGCTCATTATGGTAGTAAGAGCAATGACACAGAGAGGCATGAATGGCAGGAGAAAAATTTCAAGAAAATTGTGCAGAAACACACTTTCTTCATAAGTGTTCATTCAGCTCCTCAAAACGGGATTTCTCTTAGTGTGTTTCCCAAGGAAGTGTTTTAACATGGTGGTGGAGGGAGATTGTTTTCACTGTTTTCATTCTGTGTAGAAATTAATAACTATCTGCATTTATGCAGAACTTTACTGATCACATAAATAAAAAACATTTCCAAGCTGTCAGCAGTAGATCCTACACCTTGATCACAGTAGACAATCTGTATTTTGGGGCTGTTTTTTTCCTCCACAGATAGCTTTGTGCAGAGAACCCCGAGGCCATCTGCAGAAGCAGTCCACCACAACCCCCCAACCATTGAACTGTTGCATCGCTCGCGCTCGCCCATCACCAACAACCACCGTCCATCGCCAGACCTCGAGCAGCGCCCGCTCAAGTCCCCCATGGACAGCACCCTGCGCCGCCTGTCCCCGGCCGACAGGATGCCAGGGACAAGGCACCAGCATGAGAACAACCAGCAGGAGCCCTATCCTCTCTCAGTGTCCCCAATAGAAAACAACCACTGCCCGCCTCCTTCCGAGATGCTCCAGAAGCCCTGCAGCCCTCGCCAGGAGAACACCAGGGTCATCCAGCTGATGCCCAGCCCAATCATGCATCCTTTGATACTGAACCCCAGGCACTCCGATTTCAAACCTCCGAGGTTGTCTGAGGATGGGCTGCACAGGGATGTGAAGCCCATCAACCTGTCCCACCGAGAAGAGTTAGCTTACATGAACCACATCATGGTGTCTGTCTCCCCTCCCGAGGACCACGCCATGCCCATCGGCAGGATAGCAGGTAAGGGACATTATTCTACAGGCTACACCAAAGCTGGGGCTCTTCATTCATAACTAACCATGCTTTGTTTTAAGGGTTTCTTCTTTCCTTTTGCTACTCTGTGACATCAAGAGTTTCCTGGCATTGTGCAAGTTTCACTACATCTGTGGCTTAGGCAGTGCAGTATTAATAAATGAGTTTCGTGACAGGTAAGCAGAGGTGCAGAATGACTTGCCTGTGACCACAGAATGTGTAATTGCTATTGAAATATTTGCATCCTGACACTCGCTACCTCTCCACCCACTAGCAATCCATTCATTTCCCAAGATACCTATCTCTGAAGCCTTGCTCTGCAAAGAGAGAATTTTCCAAGAGTTCCATTCACATTAGTGTCCAGCCCTGTGGAAATGAAGAAACCCTCTGTCAGTGGCTTTTGAAATAATGCAGTGTCAAGGCCATTATGAAGCTGGCAGGACTAATGAAATACCACCTCAGAGTCCTACTTCATAGCCTTTCCTGGGCTCCTCACATCAGGACTGTCCCTTTTTACAGAAACGAGGTTGGCTTTGTCCCACACAAACCACAGGCATTGTCTCACTTTTGTTATCGTAAATAACTGACATCACAACCACTGAATCAGGAAGCTGAGGTTACAGAAAATGTTTCTTGTACTCCAAAGGGAACTGTAAACAGGGAGAGGGGGAAGAGGAATCCAACCACTTCAGAAATACGCTGAATACCCCAGTAACCAATTTCTTTTGAGAGATGCAAATGCACACCACACCCAGAAAGATTCCATGCAGTTGTGTCAGCAGTGACCTGATGTGATCCCCAGCTCCTGTGAGGTATTACACTTGTCCACAGAGCTACAAACACCTTGGGTTTTTTTGTCCTTACATGCCTTAAATTTGTTACAGATGTGGTGCTGCCTCAGTTTTAATGAGGAAGATTTTCTGTTTTCTTAAGATTTGCCACTTTAAATTCCAAAGATACATATCTTACTATCTAGTCAAGATCAAGCACAGCAAGGACCATGATCCGTTCACTAACAGAAAGATGAGTTACAGAAATTAATCCTTTGACATTTTTGCCAGGCTGACATTTGTCTCTCTCCTTTTGATTTTTATTACCCACAAAATTCTCAGCAGGTTAATAAATATACTTAAAGTTATGGCAGAGAAAATACCCTACTGGTCGCATCACTGGAGATTTCCTTCCCAGAAAGTGTTATTGGGAGATCAAGGCAGTTAATTTTTATTTTCCAGAAGAAAACATTCTTTAAGAATAAACCCAAGTCTGAAATAAATGTAGGAAAAAATATGGGGAGTATGTGGTGGTGTAATTTTTCTCCTTTACGCTTAGGAATTTTCTTACATGGTTGGGAATCTTTGGTTTCTGCACGTTGTGCAGTGGGTCCAGTGACACCAGCCCCAGTAATTCCCATATCCTTTCTATCCCTATATTGTTTGCAGGGCAACAGAGCCCAAGCCCTTGGAAATCTGGGCCTAACACAGTTGCTTGGCAAGTATGTGTAGCCATGAAAAATGTTTTCCAAAAGCTAAACCTGTAGATTTAGGTGCTTTCACCTTCAGGCCCATGTTTTGGCTGAGACTCGCAAGCAAGGGTGGCATACCTGAAATAGCTGGTGAATTATTTAATGCCAGAAAAACCTGGAGTGTGTTCAAGCATTTGGTTCAGATGAGGGCAGTGTTTTATGGCCCAGGGTTGGGGAATTACAGAGCTCATGGTTAGATTGATTAGATTTCTGCTGATAAATTGGCCAGTGTACTTCTATCGGTGCCCAAGTCCTTTAATTGCAAAAGCTCACATGGCTCATTTGCTGCACAGGTACAAGCCACTGCTTCTCTGGTTGGATTGTAATGGCCCCTGAACTGCAGAGACACCCTCCAAAGAGCTCACAGCTAATTTATAGGTGATAAAAACTGGATTACTACCAAGCATTTAGACAGCCCGTGCTTCGTGCCTGATGTTAACTTCACTGGAGCTATTGAATTCAATACTTAGGCCCCCTAGAAAGAAAATAGCTTTCTACCTGCTTCCCACCCATCTCTCTGCTCTTGCCAATAAGTGTTTTATTTTTTATGTCATCATAAATGTGTTTTTCATCTCAGTGTCCTCACCTTTACTGCCATAGTTAACATGGAGGTGCTTGACCAGCCATGCTTGCCACTTCAGTGTGAGAGACCATGAAAGGTGTGAGATGTGCCTCTGAAACTGCAAATGTACATCAATGCAGATGAATTCTTCAAAGGGGCTTTTTAGAGATCACTGGCATTACTTCCATTTGCTGGATGAGGATGACTGATGGGTTGGGCAGTGAAAAGATTTACCAAGAGTCCAGTGCCAGAGCTAAGTACTCAACTGCTTACCTTGGTGAGGAGAGCCTTGACTTCCTATGGCTTAACCACTTGGATGCAGGTGATTTTCAGGGGGATGGTGATGAGGAGCTGCTAGGGAAGCCTGGTAGGCTGCTGACTAAAACCTTAGGCTGTGCTCCAGAACATCTTCTGTTCCCAGCTCAGATGTTTTATACTGTAGAAAAATTTTCCCTGGACTTAAGACACCTAACAGCCTCATGAATCTATTTACTTGTAGATTGAATGGGTTTTTAAATGCAGCATGCAATTAGTTGGTGCTGAGAAAGAAAATAATGTTTTTGCTTGTTGCTATACACAATGCTCTCTTTTCAGGAGGTCGATCAATAAAGCTCTGGGCTTTCTGTCAGACAAAACAATGACCTCTACTCACTGGCTGACTAATCTTTCCTACCTTTTTATGTAATACCATTTTTCAAAATATTAATTTTACTGGTAAAGCACTTTCCCTTTTACAGCAAAGGATTTCAAGTTGAAGGTCTTATTATCTTTTCATCTAAGGCCATTTAACACTTTTCTAGCAAAGCCAGAGGCATAAAGTATCTTTATATTACTCATTAAGGTCACATATATTATTCATTATTGGCTAGAGTTGATTTTGAAAATTGTGGTTAGCTGTCTTCTCAACACAATGTGCACAAGTCTTTTGCATAACTTTGTCAGAACTGGAGGTCATCATGTTGAGATGACCAAGAAGCAGGTTTGCATCCCCTGTAAATACACCAGGCAAGGGATAAACAAAGTAACTCAGGCATCAGTAGCCATCTACTTAACAGCATGTGAAAATATGACAAATACTAAATACTCCCCTCAAAAGGGGAGTTCAGCAGAGCAGGGGAATGGGGAGTTTTCCCTACTGGAACTGCTAATTCAAAGCAGCAACACTTTTGGTAGTCAAGTCCTAACTTGGACTCTAGCAAGCAGGATTCTATATATGGCTTACTATTTTTCAGTAGTCAATCTTGGTTCCCCACAAACTATCTCCAAGGATATCTCTCCCTATGGCATAAAAATAGATACCATTTTTTCTTTTTTCTTTTTTTTTTTTTTTTTTACACAATTGCAGTTTAAATCAAGATTAAATTAGCCCTTCTGCAGTTTGGAAATTCTACTCCCCATGAACCTCAGGTGAAGGTTTTGTTATCAAGGATTTTAGGGCTTTGATATCTTGTAAAAGGTACTTCCCCAAGGTGCAAGAGGCAGTTATGGGACTATCCAACTATAACAGGATTGGTTTCATCCTAACCTTTATCACATAGAGGTTGAATGAAACATCATTCAAACAATCTCAGAAACATCCAAATTAAGGTAATGACATGGTGCTATTTACCTCACTTTTGATTCAGTCACTTAAAACTCACTAATACAAATCTGAATAGTTCTTGTTAGGGGGAATACATTGCTGAGCAGATCCCTGAGATTTCCAGCTCCCATTGTCTTTTCTGTAGCAGCTCTAGGACTGAAAGACTTGTTCACTAATCCACAGCATGCTGAAATCTGAAGGCAGTTGAGTCCTGTGCCTGGTGTTATCTATCGGCTGCTCTTATCAGCTGGGTTACCTTAGCAGCTGGGCTGTATCTGACTTTGTGAGCTGCTGGATTTGTTTCTTCCCCTTCAGGAGTGTGAGGAAAAGCCAGGCAATGTTTAAACTGTTGGAAGCACATTGTCTGCCACTGTATTGGTTAGGCCCATAAAGCCATTGAGTGCTGTTGGAATGAGGATGGACAGGATTCTTACCTTGCTGAAGTCGTGACAGAGGGCTGCCTCCAGACTTGCTCCTGGTTTACCTCAGCCTCTCACTGTGCCACACATCCTGAGAGTGCAGGGGTGTAGCATGAGCCCCATGGACCTGTGGCAAGGCATGTGTAAGTGGCATCTCAATAAAAACAGTCTGATGGCCAAAACCAAAAATGCAGTCCCATGGTAAGAGCCCATCAGCCATGAATGACTCGCATTGTGCTGAAATCTACAGAGCAGCACCTGGGATGGGCGTGGGCTCTGAGCATGAGGAGGCCTTCCCAAGGGGATTGTTTTATGTGGGAATAGAGTTTGGAGGGGGAACAGAGTCATGGATTCTCATCTTTTGTTTGAAAAAATTACCTCAGTGGGAGGGGAAAAGACAGGACACTGGAATACCCCTTTCACAAATACAGTGCTTTAAAAAAGTGCAAATCAACTGGTATTTTTTTCTGTTTATACTCTGGAAAGTATAAATGAGGATAAGAAAAGCTCAGCTGACTGAGCTGTCAGATTTGTAACAATAGACATTTAGAGTTTAAACATGAGAAGACACCAAACTTCAAACCACTGCACCTCAGCAATGTCTCCTCACTACTCAGCTACTAGGACCAGAGCCCCAGTGCCCATGGCTGCTCCAGATGTGTCCATGGCACATTTACAACTGTGTCACATCATAGGATCATCTTCTGGGTTTTTTTTTTACTCATGCACCAGCAAAATCCTTTTTGCAAATGCACCACACTGGTTTATTATTTATAATGTCTTACAACACATTAGTTTCTTTTTCTTTCTGTACAAAACAGCTGTACAGGCACAGTTTGCAGTGGCATATGCTGGATGGTAGGGAGGGAGAGTGGGAAAGGAGGCAGAGAACAGTTCTGCCTCTGTAGTGAAGAGGGTAAAAACCAGCATCAAAGCACAACTTAAAAGTTACAGCTTTTGTAACTGATACCATTAGCCCTCACAGAAGAACTGGAAAAATGATGGAAAAGTTAATAATGGGTATTATTGAAAGATATTTAAAGAATAATGCAGACATCAGGCACAGACAGTCACAAAGGTAAATATCTTCTAACTAATTTGCTATCTTAGTATGATAAGGTCACCCAGCTAGTGGACTGAGGGAGGGTGGTGGGTGTAGTTGTTCTGCATTTTAAGGAAGGCTTTTGGTACTGTCCCTCACAGCAGGATTGAGTTGCACGGCTGTGGGATGAGCAGGTTCCCAGTACACTGGGCAAAGAACTGTCTAAGGGCAGGGCTCAGGGGGCTGTAGGGCATGGGGCCACATCTGGCTGGCAGTGTTCCACAGGGCTGTTCCACAGGGCTCACTTCTGGGGACAGTCCTGTTCAATGTATTTATCAGTGATCTGGATGCAGAACTTGAATGCACCTTTAGCAATTTTACTGATGGTACCAAAGTGGGGAGATGCTGTTGGCTCTCTTGAGGGACAAGATGCCTTGGAGAGGGGTCTGTATAGATTGGAGCATTGGGCTGTGGTTGATTGGATGAAGTCTGACAACTCCAACTGACAGATTCTGTACCTTAGGTGGAGCAGTGCTGGGTACAAATAGAAATGGGGAGAGAAATGTCTTGGGGAGCATCCCTGCACAGGGGGGTCTGGGGGTGCTGGCCAACACCAGGCTCAGCAGGAGGGCAAACCACATCTGGGGTGTATCAAACCCCAGCTGATTTCAGGACAGCACATAACATTGCTAATACCACTGGAGCCTACCTGTGTACCCACCTGAGACTGCCAGGGCTGTCTTCTCCACTGTCCTGAGTGATGAACCCAGTAGGATGTGACAGCCCAGAAGTGGCTGGTGGGGCTCTGGTGACACACAGACTTTGGGGGGCAGCTTTGACAGGATGGTTGCAGCAGCTGAGCAATTTCATGTTACAGACTGGCAGCCTAGAGAAAGCCAAAGCAGCTCTTTGGCAGTTCTGAGTTGTGAGTGGTGGGAGTTCTGGTAGTAGCTGTTTTCCAGGGAACTGACCTTCCTTCCTGTAGGGCAGCAGCTCATGCAGACAGATTGGAGCCCTGCAAGAACATGAAAATCCTGGTGTAATGCTGGCCTGTCACTTCCATTTGGACATGACAATGATAATGTATACTTTTACATTTCCATTACATGCCATGTCTTTTGGAGCCCCTGTGGAAAGCCAGACTGCTGGAGAGACTGAAGTGTGCATGACAGTCAAGCTCATAGAGCTCATATTCATAGGAATTTTCATTATAACCTTGAGAGTCTTCTTAACATGGCATTAACAATTAATTTGGGCATGAAAGTGGGCTTTCCCTGCCAATTTAACTAATGACACTCAACTCAAACAATGGCTGAATAGCAATGGCTTGGATAGGTGGTTGTAGATTTTCTGTGAAGTGTCTTCACAGCTGTCTCATTCTTCCTGCACAGTTACAGGAGCAGAAATTGCATTCTGGGCTTATTTAGGTCTACTCAAAAGCCAGGACTGACCAAGCCAGAGGAAAGCTCAGGCATTTAGATTTCATTCTTCTCATTACTGTACTGTAGCACCCATTTGCATCCCATGGCTAGACAGATAAGTGGCTTCAGAGTACCCTAAGCATCCCTGGTGG
This sequence comes from Zonotrichia leucophrys gambelii, assembly GCF_028769735.1. Taxonomy (NCBI): domain Eukaryota; kingdom Metazoa; phylum Chordata; class Aves; order Passeriformes; family Passerellidae; genus Zonotrichia; species Zonotrichia leucophrys. Next base: position 7,555,341 of record NC_088170.1, read on the forward strand.
TCAGCAGGATGTTACACTTTCTTTTAAGAAATTTGCCTTTTAATGGAAACAGGTCCATTATTTTCCCTGTGTACTGCACACTTCCTTCAGGCTAGAGTTGTTTCAGTAATTCAGATTTTCTTCTACAAAGCAAACTTGGATCACTTTGAATCCTCTTAGTTAAACCAGGAGAGAACACTGTTTGTTTACAGTGTTGACACTTCAGTGTCTCCAGAGACAGGCTTGTTTAAATCTGGCTTTAATACCAATCACTTACAAGAACACACATCAGTTTATGTTCCTTAAAATGCAAACATTAAACTGGTAAGGCTGTTCTCATGGGAAGGGAAGGGAAGGGAAGGGAAGGGAAGGGAAGGGAAGGGAAGGGAAGGGAAGGGAAGGGAAGGGAAGGGAAGGGAAGGGAAGGGAAGGGAAGGGAAGGGAAGGGAAGGGAAGGGAAGGGAAGGGAAGGGAAGGGAAGGGAAGGGAAGGGAAGGCCATGTCTCAATGGGGAGGGGAAGGTCACATCTCTGTTTTTGGCAAGTCACCAGTTTATGGCTTATGAAGTCCCTTCAGGAGGGACTTCCCGGGAACAAACCAGGAGCTGTGTCCTCCAACCATGCTCACACCTCCCACAGTACTCTGGGCTTTGAGAGAACACAGAAGTGAGGTTCATAGGGAGCAATCTATTACAGTGATTTTCTGCACCTGGAAAAAAACAGAAGTCTAAACCTAAGACTGAACTGTCAGAAGATAGTAGAGATTCTCACATTGTGGGGTTAAAAATTATTACCCTTGTTGGAAATGCCTTTGCCGCAATTAAGTAATTCCTGCTTTTGCCAACTTCTCTAAAGTACAATTCTGAAGGTAAAACATCATTCTTAATTGTTCAATTCCCATCATGAATGTGTTTGGCTGGTTTTCTGATGTCAAAGAGGTTGTGAGGTGTTTGTAAGAAGTGCATATGAAAAGGCAGAGGTTGAATTTCTTTTCCAGTCATCGCCTCTCATGAGCAGTAAAGCTGAGGAAAAGCCACAGGAGAATCAGAGAATCAGGTTTCTTTAGCAGGAGTCTTTTCTGCCATTGTGATGGAGCAGGAAAAGAACAGCACTTGAAGATAACACTGAAAATGCCCATCTGTTTGGTGGGGATGGGGAGATGGAGCAGAAGAAGAGGAGAAGAAGAAAAAATAGAAAAAATACAGTATTTTTTGTAAAGATAGGTACAACTGTCTTTAGCTTTCAAAGTCTTCATCTATCCAATGGTCTGTGATCCATCTATTACACATTCCTTGTGATTTCAGTGCTCTTTTCTACAACCACATGAGGTGTATTTTGGATCCTCCTTCCCTGTACAAGTTTTTATTGCCAAAGACAGAGCTTGGCCTCATCTTGCTCTGTTATTTTTACAACCTCACAGTACAACTGTTAGCAGCATGACTGTCTCAGGTTTCCTCTCTCCTTCTGCCTGATCTCCCACTTAGTGTTTGGGTACAAGACAGAAGCAACATGTAACTGTTGTATTGTGTGATCTGGCAACCTCTTTACTCAGCCCCAGCTTGAATTTACTGAGCTGAACAAACAGTTGTCTGTCAGGAGGTTTCTCCACACAAAAACATTGGCTTTGCTGTACCAGCTTACCATCCTGCTTCCAACATTCACAGAAAGAAAACTGTTTTCCCTCAGTGACCTGGACATGGATTAACAGACATTGATGACCAGGATGCTCCATCTCAGGATTGGCCAGTGCTCCCCCAGGCCTCAGAGCCATTTGAACCCTTAACCATGAGACTTGGTTACTTTTTTCTTTTGGTTTTCTCTGCTAAAATAATAGATCTTGAGGTTGGACTGTATCTCAGCACAGCACTATGCTCCTGCAGCATGTCTTAAGGAAAATCCCCAGTCAGACCATTCCTGGGACTCGGACAGTGACACTCCCAAGGTCAGAGACTTTCTGGGACTGAAAGCCCTTCCCCAGCTCCAGTGACTGTGAATTACATCAGTTCATCATTTTGACACCATGGGCATCACCATGTTGTCTTCAGACACACTTCAGGTGTACTTAGAGAAACCGGAGTGCCAGAGAACTTGCAGGGTTCTGTTCCTGAGTTTCAGTTGTGAACAGCCATTGTTTGCTGCACTCTGAACAAATGCAGCTGAAGCACAAATAAACTTGTAAAATAAATGGGGCTGAGCTTGGGAGAACTCTTCAGCTGGTAGAAATCACAGAACCATTTAAGTCAAATGATATCATGCTGGAGAGATTTTAGGCTAACCTACACAGCAAGGGGTAAGGCCTCAGCTGATGTCAGAGGGAGTATGACAACATTCCTTTGGCATCTCTTCCTGTGTGGAGCCATGTTGGGCTCCAAGGCAGTCATCAGCCAGATCAAACACTTTTTATATAATGCTCTCCAGTGCAAGATGTGGGTGGGTCTCACAAAACATTTCTGTGGTTACAGAGGGTTTTGGTAGTTACTACACGAAGAGGGCCAGCTCTGCACCATGGGTCCCATTTAAACAACAGAGAGCTCAGATAGAGAGTGTGCTTTTAAAGAATATTTCAGTGATGGGGAATGTTATATCCTGGACAAAAGAGCCTATGTCTATATTGTTAACAGCATTATTTAGTCCTAGAGAGCACAGATGTGAGACCTCTCACTACTGCAACATGAAGATGACCTTGGCCAAATGATACTGGAGAACTCATTTGTAATGGCTGGACAAATATCAAAATACCAGGAACCTAAGGTCCATAATGTTTCATTTACAGATCATTCTGAGATGGTATTTCAATTCTAAGGGATATTTATTACTATCATATAGCTATTAGGAAGTATTTATATGCTGGTATTCTTTAGGTGTGTATTCAGAAGACTCTGCCTGATCAATTAATAATAACATGGTTTTTATTAGCAGGAGTGGGAAACTGCTGCCTCTTGCACATGTAGGGCAGTGCTTGTGGCAGACAATCTGAGAACCAGCTAAGCACTCTACACCTTATCACTACCTTGTACATAACTGTAAAAGTCCCTCTGGAAGCATTAGCTAGGTTGTAGCCATACCTCTCCATTTGAAGCTGCAGTTTGCCCTAATTCCCAGCTAATTACACAGCTCAGACTTGCTCAGTATTACAGCTGAGAAAATGGTAGGGCATGGAAGTGCCAGTGTTTAGGAGCCCTTTCCACATTGATGAGGCCATTCACCACTCCCAACTACATCACCTTAAAGCCTCTCAGTCCCAACTCTATCTGCTGCAGAACATGCAAAGTTCAACCATCTGAGTTCACTTTAAAAAAAAAAGTTTGTGTGTGCTGGGGGGAAATGATGTTTCCCTGTGCTAGGGAGGCATAGTTGCTTTCTAAGTAAGCTTATTTTAGCCAAAAGGCAGGAAATCACAGCATGCTCAAACAATTTAGGTACCAGCCCTGACTCAACTCCCTGATTGAATCTCCCACACTTCTAAACTTGCTTGGTCTCAGCAGCATCCATGTGCTTTTTGCTATTACTCACTAGCCAGCACACACCCCTCATGCAGCAGCTCCTTCAGAGGCCTTCAGACAGCCAGGGAGGAGATTGAATCTTCATGGAGCCATTTCCACCATCCAGACTTCCCTCTTACAAGTGATTGACATTTACAAAACAACCAGCCACATACAAGTCCTTCTCTCCATTTCCTCTGTCCTTCCTAAAAATATTTTTGACCTTCCTGGAAAATGCAACTTTCTGTATCACAGAATCATAGAGAATCCTGAGCTGGAAGGCACCCACAAGGATCATCATAGTCCCACTGCTGGCCCAGCACAGGGCAGCCCAAGAGTCCCACCCTGTGCCTGAGCACGTTGTCTGTCATTTCCAGCAGCCTTTTGGGGAGGTGCCTCTTTTCCTAGCAGAGAAGCTCCTTTTAAAAGCATTTTCTAGCATCACCTCTTCTTGGGTTTTGACCAATTTCACAGGCTTGCAGATGGGCTCTGCTATAATCCAAGCTCTAAGAGTTCCCAGATAGCCTGGACTCGTTGTCTCTAATGTCCTGTTAAAGATGGTCTCTGCTGGTGAATTATTTAATTAGTGATCCTCTGTCAGTCAGGGAGAACCCTCCACACCTCATATGTTTTACTGTGCAATCTGTGGAGAAAGAGATGTATGGCAACCATTTGTGGTTAAAAACAAACAAAACCCCTTGAGTGCCTGTGCTCAGGTTCCTAAAGGTGAAAGTAGAAGGAAGCAAAGCTGCTTTAGGGCCTGTGCAGGCAGAGCTCATACACAGCTCAAGTGTGCTGCAAAGCATCAGCTGCTGCAAAATAACTAACTGTGTGCTTGGAGCTCTCAGCTCTGGGGAGAAGAAATGCAGTGAGCCTGAATCTTTCCTACTGGTGTTTAATGCCTTTTGTTTCCTATTTCCTTGAGACACAGTTACCACAGTTGCCCTGATGCTCAGTGAATTACTGCAACTGAGTCATAGATCTGAATTTGCTGATAGACAACCATATGGTTTGAAATCAAGTCTTTAAGTGGTGGTAGGAACCAAGCAGAGTTTTCAAGGATTTTCAGTTTTATTGTTGAAGCAAACTGCAGTCTCAGATACTTGGGTGGTTGGGGTTTTTTGTGAATTCCACCAGCCTGTTAAATACCTCTGCAAGTCTGAGCAGCTCAGTCAGTTGAGAATATGGGATGGGGCCCTTGATCACTTGGGATTTTTCTTGTGAAGATCTCAAGATGCAGATCTGTTTGTCTCATTTGAAATGTATTTATATTATGCCTGAATCCATCCTAAAAACTAAGTGAAAAATAAAAAAAAAAACCAAATCTGCACTTGAATCCTAGCTCTTCTTAGCATCTGAAGCTCTCCTTGTTTCCACCTGGACATCTCAGGTTGATTTTTTTATGTGCTTCTTTGGTTTTGCGCAGAAGGGAGCCCAGAGTGTGTGTTTGAATGTGAGAGAGAGAGATTAAAAATAACATTGCCTATTGCAAATGGTGAGGTGAAAGTAAAGAGGAGTGTAAACCATATCTCTGCAGAACTGTAAATGTGATCCGTAATGTGCTGTAATTGGAGGTTGTCTGCCTGGGTTGAACATTCAGGAATATGACAAAGCCTGACATTGACTTGCTGCTTCAGGAGCACCATCCCTCCAGCTGACTCCAAGGATTCTTGCACTAAAAAAGACATTTTTATACACTTCTTGCATTGAAAAAGTTCTAGAATGAATTGCACATGTGTCAAAGAACCATTAAGCAGGACCTTACTACCCTTTTATCTGAAAACCTCCCACAATATTAAAAGGCACAAACCAGAAGAGCAATATAATCTCCCTTGTCTTGAATCATAAATGAAGTGTAAAAAATAAGCTTTTTCTTCTCTGTGAGTGTATGCAAAAACACTGACAGAAAGGCAATGTAGGAATTGTGTTTTGTGAATTTGTGAGAGGGGGGATGACAGAAATTCAAGTGGTAGAATTCAACTTCAATTTTCAGACCAGGGAAACTTGTGCCCAGATTTCATTTTTTAAATTAAAACCTAGAAAAATCCCAAATTTTTAGGGATGGACATTTTTCTGTGGAAAATGTTTTTCTATGAAAAATGATAATGAAAAGAAAGTTTTTCCAGGCAAAAAGTTTTGTCTCTTGCCTTTCACATTCCTCCTCTTGTAGATGTCAGGGATGAGGTGACCATTGAGCCAGAATGGGAACTTGTGATTTTTGCCAGATGCCATCTCTTCAAAACAAAATGCTTTATTCTTTGTAGGACTGGCAGGGAGAGAATAAAGCAAGGGCTTTGGCAAACTAAACTCTGGTTTTAGAGACAGTACTGGTGTCAGAGATACTCTTTGCAGTTTGGAAGTGGGAAAATAACTTTAAAATCTCTATCCATTTCAGGTGTGCTCACTAAATGTGTTATTCATAGCCTTTCTCAGAAAGTATTTTATATTCCCATGTCATCATGCCCATTATAACACATGCCAGCCCCAGACAGACCGACAGGAATGGAAAGACAGGCTGACAAGAATCCATTTTAGCATTTGGATGTCTTTGGTTGGCAGCCCTTGAACAACTTTAACAATCCATTTCTCAGAGGCTGGTATTGCTTTCAGAGTAAAATGCAACCCCACAGCCACCTCAGAAATGTGGACAGCTGAGCTGTGAAAATCCTGTTGTTCCTGACAGCAGCAGTACCCCCAGCTCTGTACAATTCACTTCCACATTCCATATTCCATATTCCCAGTTATTCTGTGCTGCACACCCACATTGCAAACAGGAAGTAGGAGCAGCTCAGTTCTTGGCTTCCTCAGTCTCCAGAGACTGCCATGAAACTGAAAAACACTAAACTAAAACTTAAGTGTCTGTTAGACCTTTAATTAGCGACCTAAGGAGTGTTTGCCAAGAGGAAATTTGAATTCAATTATCCAAATAGAAAGTATTTAACCTCTCAATAGCACTCAAGTAATTATAATACTTAGGTGTTGTTTCTTTTCAGGAACCTTAAAAAGTAAAACAAAAAATAAAATTGAAAATGAGAGAAGCTCAGTTTTATATCACATGGAGTCTACAAAGGAAAGCTGTAAGGTTGCCCATGCTTTAGACTCACAGGTTAGCACAGAAAGGGGCAGCCTCAAGCAGGGAGAGCAGCTTGCAGGATTTGTGATTTCTCCACTAAAACAGCCAGCAACAGCATCAGGGCCAACATGTGATCTTTATGTGCTTCAGTACAACCATAAACACACAACTAAGAGCAGCAGGTCACCTCACACAGCTTTTGATGAGATGGAGATGCTCCCTCAGTGTCAGGAGAAGTGGGATGCATCAGAAGAGGCTGTATATTCCAGTCCATTTTGCAAACATTCCTCAATACCAGCCAAGCCATTTTCATTTCAGGTCACAGCAGCTGTTCCAGCCCTGATCCCCACTGTCCTTTCCCCATACATCCATCCACCCCAAAACTTTCCAGAATTAATCACAAGGGAAAAAAAAAGGAAAATTAATTCTTTTCTTGCTTCTCTCTTCACAGACTGTAGGTTGCTTTGGGATTATGTTTATCAGCTGCTTTCTGACAGCCGGTACGAAAATTTTATTCGATGGGAAGATAAAGAATCCAAAATCTTTCGGATAGTGGATCCCAATGGGCTGGCCCGGCTGTGGGGAAACCACAAGGTAAGGAAGCAGTGCCACTTTGCCTCTTGCAGCATCACAGGATTCAGTTGTAAGCAGGGGGCAAGAAGAAAAGATGGCCTATAAATTACTGCTGGAAAACTGGAATCTTTTATTCTATGTACATTAGAAATACAAAGCATCCATCTTGAAGCACTAAAACCTATTCTTCATAGAGAGAGCTTGTTGGTTTGGTTTAAAGGCCTTTAGTTATAAATGCATGTAATTATGAAATTATAAGGAGTGCAAGAATCCCTCTCTTTCAAAGCATCTTACTTCTTCTCAAAACCTGATGCTGAGGATATTCTGGTGAGATGAAGTTTACAAGGAGCTCTGTACTACAGAGCAGGAGCTTTCTGTGTTCCTGTCTGCAGCAACTCCCAGATTCCACAGGCTGCCCTGTCACAGACACCAAATGCTGCAGGATTATATATTTCCTTTTAAGAGGGCAGGTCCTAGTTTGTTCTCTGGAAAGCCATTACTGATTTTGATAGTTTGGGGTTGAGTTATGCATAGGTATTTCTGTATATGTGTATAAGTACATTCATTTGAATGTATGAATAGTCAGCATGGATTTACAAAAGGGAAATCATTTTTGACCACTGTGATATCCATTTACAACAAAATGATTGGCTCAGTGGATTCAGGGAGAATGGTGAGTATAGCTTATCTTGATTTTAGAAAGGCTTTTGAAACTGTCTCATAACAGCTTCAAAGACAGACTAATTAATGACCTAGACAAGAATACAGTGAGGGAGATTGAAAACTGGCTGATCTGCTGGGCTGCAAAGATGGTGATCCATGGCACAAAATCCTGTCACTAGTCATTTTACCCCAGGGATTGATTCTGGGGCAGTGCTGTATGTCCATTAATGACCTGGATGATGGGACAGATTCTCAGAAACACAAAACTGGGAGGAGTGGCTGACACACCAGAGGGTTGTGCTGTCACCTGTGTGGTTCTGAACATGCTGGAGATATGGGCTAATGGGAATTCTATGAAACTCACCAACTTACCCAACCTGCACATTAATAATTGGGCCATCAGGTCTCATGCTGGGTGTCTAAAACTGAAGCCTCTTCAGACCATTTGGGCAACACAGTGGCCTTTCAGCATATAAGAAATGGAAGAAGCACAAACAGTATTTCAGGGAGGTTCCCAATGAGCAGTCTAGGAGATTTTGCAGGGAAAACTTTGTCCCTGTCAGTGTTCCATTGCCTCAGGAGTTCTTGGTGTTCCATTGCAGAGTTATTGTAGTCAGGGCAAGCAGGGGGGTCTGCTCTTACTGGGTGTTTTGGGCAGGGGGATCAGTCTCCTTTGATGAAGCCAAACTCCTGACATGGAGACTCCCAGAGCAAAAACGAGCTTCTCCTGGTCCGGCGTTTCCTGCCCATGGCAGGAATTAAAATTAAGACACAAATTTGCCAGCAGAGTTGTGTCTGCTGGGAGACTCTGCCAGACAGCAGCCACTGCTCCTTGGTGTAGACACAGCCTAAAGGGCAGATCCTGCTCATCCAAGTCCCTAATTTGGGGGCAGTTCTGCTGTCAGTGCCTATCACTTCTTCCTTGTGACTCAGCTTCAGCAGAGCCATCTCCTCTGGGGGCTGAGGAGGGTTTTAATGAATCATCTCACACTTCAGTGTCCCTCAGTGCTCTGGCCATGGCCTTTGGGGCCAGCTGCTCCCAGAGTGAAGGGGAGAGCTGTCACAGAAGCAGATGTACAACCCAGCTGGTTTCTTGGTTTACACCAAGAGGAGAAGCAGGCTCAGTCCCCACAGTGCTCTGTGAGCATTAACTAGTGAATGCAGGGGAATCCCAGAGGAACAGTGCTCCAAGCAGGGATTGCTGACAGATCCAGCCTATTAGCCACTACTCCCAGGCTCTTACAAAAGGTGTTTTCATTAAGAACAAGCCTGTCACATCCCACTTGGCATGAGCATCTCCCTCCACCTAATGTCTCCTCTCGTAGTTAATTAAGTCTTTTGTTAGCTGTGTTCCAAGAAACTGTAGAAAAGCCTTGCTTGGAATTCTTGTTAAACTCCTTGCTTAAATTGCTCTGTGTGGAAAGAGACCCACAAAACTTAGGTGGTGAGGGCTGTGGGGGCAGAATGGGCCTGCAAGCAGCAAAAAATGGTACATGTAATTTCTTGGACTGTCTTGGTTACTTTAGGCAGCTGTGATAGTTCTGCCACTCATTTTGAGCCTTAGGAAGGTTTTAATGAATCATCTCACCACTTTTTTTCCTTTTTTCTTTTGAAAAAAACAGAACAGAACAAATATGACTTATGAGAAAATGTCCAGAGCCCTACGCCACTACTACAAATTAAATATTATCCGGAAGGAGCCAGGACAAAGGCTTTTGTTCAGGTAATTTTCTTTCTTTGCAATTTCTTTCTATGGACAGTTAGTTTCTGAGGATGGAAGATGGAATTGTGTATGGGATACCTCATTGCCACAGTTATAACACAGGTGAACTTGGCCATACATGTAAAAGCTGTATAGAGCAGTGCTTCCCAGCTTTTAAGGCAGCCCCACCAATTTACAAAAAACACAGGCTTGTCTCAATGATCAGTGGAGACAACAGAAGTCTTTTCACTGCTTTGGGCAGGCTATGCCATTGTTTAAGACCTTAGATAAATGGGTTCAGTCAAACTGCTGGAAAACCTACTGCAGATGGACTTCTCAAACACAGCTGCCTGTGAAAGCTGAGCAGGGATCAGGCATTTCCTCAAGGGCATCACAGAAGAGAAGCTCTCAATGACCACGTCTTTGTGCTGCCTTGAAGGAAGAGAGGGAGCTGCAAGAGCTGTTCATAAATCAGCACAGCTACAGCCAGAATTTAGGAAATAGAGCCTGAAACAGCATTAAAGCAGGGAGCTACTTGTACAAGCTTGAGAGTGAGAGCACTCCACTCCTCTTCAGACACCACCAGCAAATCCTAGTGCACATCTGACCCTCAGAGCACTGAACTCAGCCCAAAGGCTGCTTTGCTGTCAGTGGCCTGGATCTAACAGTGTGTTTGGACGTGATAACAATAGGAAGGCAGTCTTGGAATTTGTTTTCCTAAATGGCTGACAGAACTGCATTAGCACTCAAACTCCCTTCAGCTGAAAAGGGCTCTCTGGAATGACTTGTTTATGTCAGCTCTTAGAAGGAAACACAGGGAAGGAGAGTGAAGGAAAGGAGCAGCCATGGGCAAATTCAAGTGTTCAGTAGTAAATTTTTTTCTGGTGGAAAGCTAAAACAAGGTTGCTGCATCAGTACCAAGGGTACCTGTATCTCTGTGGCCTTGTGAGAAGACTGCTTTCCCCTGGGGGAATTCCTGATGCTGAACACTGAATGTGCTTCTCTTTAAGGCTTCCCTTCAGTGGGGGCATACACAAAACAGGGCTCCATCTCTTCTCAACCAGGCTGCCTGTTTTCTCAAAACCATTGTAGCTTAATGCCCTTGGAGACCTCAGTTGCTCTGTCAGACTTGGCCAGTTTGACCAACAGATTCAAAGGTCACCAGAGAGCATAAAACATGAGCTATATAAACTTCATTTCCTTTGGAAACTGGGAAAAAAAAACCCAGCAGAACATTTCTTTGCACAATTCCCAATAAAAACTTTTTGATGTTGTTTTCTTAGACCTATTTATATCTGAAGAGAAAAAGAACAGCTGCAAAAAATCAAGTTATTAATGTGCCTTTTTTGGCTATTCCTTGCAAGCAGAGAAATAATAGGAAATGTGACTTTACATGCAGGCAGTTGTCATCTGCAGATATCTGTATGGAGCTTTAAGTAAGATGGAGTCAGAAAAGGATTTCTAATAGGTTGGCTGGGTGTCTTCTGCAACAAAATAGATCACAGATAGTGTGTCTTAATTTTCATGCAGTTCTGGGTTGGGTTGTTTTTTGTTTGGTTTTTTTTTTAATGTAATCAAATGCTCTTAGAAATGCCCACAGTGTGGTTTCCTTGACGTAGCTTAAAGCACAGACCAGAAGGAATATCCAGAATCCTGTGGTGCAGCTCACATCAGCCCATGGCCCACATGGAAAGGGTCCCAAGGCAGTGGGACCACTCTGTGTTTTGATTTCATTGCCATGCAAGATCAGCAGGACAGTCACAGGGTTTAAATCAGGGCACAGTCTGGCCGTGGGCTGTGGTGCAGTGTGTAGCCAGGCACTGATTCACCACTCCTGCATACAAGCTTTTCACCACTGTAACACTGTTTGTTGCAGCAGCATTTTTCCAGCAGTGACACAGCAGTGAGTCATAGCCCTTTTTTTCCCCCTAAATGCATATATGCACATGATTTCCAAACTTAGAAGGGAAGGCAAAAGGTTAGTTCCAGGCTATGCTGTGTTTGCTGGGAGGCTCTAGCAGTGACCATTCTGAGTCAGTGCTAGTAACCAGGCTCCTGCTGGTTGTTTTTGTTTTCACTGGGGCAAGGACACTGAGAGTATCATCAGCCTGAAATAAAATCAGCTCCTACAATTAACACATTTCATACTGCTGCATGTTAACCAGTATGTTGTTAATGAAAGACTGTGAAATTTTGTACCACTTCCAGCATAAACATCTTTCATCCTAATTTCTCCAGAAGTGCTTGGGAGTTGGGAAACTGATTTGTGTTGAAACCAGTCTCTTATCCTTCCTGTGCCACTCTCTCTTCCTACATCATAAAATTGAAAATGAAAAAGCAGAGCCTTTCTGTGCTACCTCTGTGCACAAGTGTCCTGGCAAAAACCACGACTGCAGACTTAAACTGCAGGCTGCTGGATGTCCTTTCTCATTCCCTGCTGCTGCCATGCCTCCCCAGAGGCAGTTTGTGTCCCAGCACCCTGCAGACTTCCTGCCTTGAGACACTGGTGCTGGGAGCCATGGCATTCACCACAGAGGATGCTGCCTCACTGCAGCCACACTTTGTCCAAGCACACAGGAAGAGACTGTCTCTGCTTACAGTTCTCTAGCCCTAAACCTTCTTCCTTCAGGGCTTTTTCCATTCCTGGAACTTGCTCTAAGTTGGACCTTGTCTTTTTCCTCCTCTTTTTGTTTGTTCTCACTCACCTACACGCAGGCCTGCACAAACCAGTAACCCTGTGCCTCCCCACACCTTGCAAGGGCTTGTGCTTTGAAATACACTGATCATCACCACCTCTCATGTCTCTGTCACCAGACACCACACGAGTGCACCTGGGCCAAGCTGCCATCTGACATGAAAACAGCAAACAATATGAGGGAGAAGGAATAAATATAATTCTTTGGAAAAATCTATGGGTTTTGTTCAGATTTGAGCTTTCAAGAAGCCAGGGTAAAGGCTGGTGATTTCTCTGTCTCCTTTCAAGGTATGGAGGAGGGAAGCCACCTGGGGAGAAGCTGGGAAATGCCAAGGCTTTGGGAGGATACAGCAAAGATTATGTTGGGAGTTGGAGAGCTCAGGGGTCTCAACAAGCTGCTGAAGATAAAAGCTGAGAGCCCTGAGAAATGCACTTGTTTCTGTGTTTTGCAGGTTCATGAAGACCCCAGACGAGATCATGAGCGGCCGGACAGACCGCCTGGAGCACCTTGAATCCCAGGAACTGGATGAACAAATATACCAAGAGGATGAGTGCTGAAGGAAGCAGGTGCAGCACCTCTGTGGCTCCAGGGGAGGAACATCAGCCCGACGGTCGGCACGCTTTGGGAGGGGAAGCAACAGCACAGGAGCAGTACTTGAGGTCGCTGCTTAGCTCGAAGACCACGCAGGACCTGAAGCACCTTAACAAAACAAACTCACCGGCAGAAGTGGTGCTGGCAGGAAAGCCAAGGGGAGAAAGCCTGGACTTATGCACTACTTCACTGTTCCTACAAAGTCTCCCTTGAGTTTTTTCTTTCTTTTTGGTTTGTTTCAGTTTTGGGGGTTTTTTGTCATTTTTTTTTTCCCTAATAAACATGCAGTTTGACTTTCCTTATCTCACATAGGACAAGACATCAGATTATGCTTCTTCTTTTTTGGTTTTTTTGTTTTTGGAAGGCTTTCCTATGGAAATAGAGTGCTCTTATTTTCTGTGCAAGTCTCATGACACAACACTGCATAAACAATAGCAACACAGAAGGGATTTGCTCAAGGCTTCCAGTTTGCTTGGATCAATTTATATGTGCTGCCACTGGGAAATGTGTTGAAGCTACCAAAAGAATTTCTCACACATACCTGTCAAATGAAGAGGAGACACCCTTGACATGTAGGCTGGGCTGTCATCCCAGCATAGCTTGGGCTCACAGAGAGCACTCCGAGTGGCTGTTAACTGCTGGAATATGGACCAAAACCAATCACCTAAGTGCTCCAGAGAGGAGAAAAATAAATGTGACAAACCTCTGCAAGTGACTATCAGTTAACATTTTCCCTCCTTCTAGCAAAGAAGTGGTAGAATGGAGGAGGGGGAAGGGAGGGTGGGGACAAATACATATATATGTGTGTATATATATCTAAAAGTTTCATATATATATAAAAATATATATGTAATTCCCCCCAGTATATTCACAATGCAGAGTTGTGAATTTCAGTTCAGAGTTTTCTATAAAAAGAAAGACTGAAGTCTCTGTAATTACAGAAGGAAAGGGTGTTTCTCATACCTGCCAGCAATTTTGGGGTGAAAGGTGAAGGACTGTTCCTTACATCATAGGGAGAAAGCAAAGGGACTCATCACATGGTTGGTATTACTCAGAAGCCTCTCCAGGATCATTTTGTGCTGCTGGAGAGGTAGATGATTCACCACTCCAAAATCTGATGTTAGAGAACTAGAGACCAAATAGCTATACTTATATCTTGTAATTGATTTTGGCTTTGTTTTGGGATTTGGGTTTTTTTTATGCCTCCCACTGCCCTCCCCCATCCTACAGCTCTGCCATCAAGGAAGCTTGTCCCAGCTTGCCTGTTTTTAACATGATTTAAGACAACAGAAAAACAAACCCTACAGCTGTGTTGCTTTCTTGGTTTGGGGTCTTGTTCTGGTTGCAAGGTGCCTCCCTTTGGTTTGCTGCACTGAGGGTGCTTGGCATGAGGCAAAGAGCTGTGCCTGGTTTGGTCACAGAAAGCTCAGAAGTCCTTGATGGCCAAACAAGAGAAACTGCTGGCCTGTTTCATTTCACAGCTTGGACCACCAGGACAGGAATGTCTGTGGTGTCCAGTGATCCATCAGCAGGGGTCCTTTGAATGGAAGGAAGATCTAGCAGCAGAAATGATGCTTGCAGAGGGAGAAGGTTGATAGGAAAACTGCAGGAATCACATGGTGCCTGAAAGAAAGCACGTCCACAGCAGTGCATTAAAAGCAGAAAGCCTCTTTAATGGAAACATAAAAGAAACTAGATCTGGAAAAAAATCAAAAGGCTAATCTAATCCATTTCAACCAAAAAACAAGGTACATTCCCATGATAGAGCTTTTATCAGCTATTAAACCAACATGACATTTGCTCTTTCCACGTATTTAACAAGAGGGTTAATCTATCCAGGAAAAAATGGCACTCTGCAATGAACAGTGTCCCCTGTGTTTAAACAGAGATAGGCCAATCTCACCAAAGACTGAATATTGAGTCACAGGTCGTAGAAGGAACAGCTCTGTTAAGGGTGTAGATAAGCATCGTACAACAAGGAGAGATTTTTCTGAGCCAGTATCTGATGGGAATGACAGGGTGTACATTTCTCCCTGAGCTTTTCCCAGCCACGTTTCTCTATAAAATCACAGTCAATAAGTTACAGGTCCCAGCACACCACGTACTTGATCTGTTCTCCCTCAAAATAATGGACAGGGGAATGTTTTTTAGCAATGTGTCACCTGTGTGTGGCGTGACTCTGAAGTCCTTGGAGCTCATGAGGCGTGAGATTGGGAGACACTGTGGGACTTCAGGAGTGACAGATCTGAAACCCGAGGTCCCTTGGGAGCAAGGGCCCAAGGAGTTACTTTGTTGCGTTGCTCAAGGGCCCCAAGTTGCAGCCAGGTCTCAGGAGCTGGAGTGAAGTGGTGGATTTGACAGATGGAGTGTGATCAGAAGTACCAATGTAAGGAAAGGCTCTAGCTGGGTCCTTGGGTGTCCAGTGGTAGAAAGAGAAAGTTTTTGCAGAGGGTGATTCATCCTCTTTACTGCTCTGGTCTAGACAACTGCATAACTGCATTATTTTCTTCAGCCTGCTGTTACAAGATGGTGAGAGATCAAAAAAAAACCAATAGAGACTTTCTGCATAAAGTGCTCTGATGAGTCACAGCTTTTTGTCATGGCCAAGGTGCACACTGCAGAGTACAGAGAACCAGAGACAATCCACCCATTTCCTCACCATTATCTACCAAATTAAATCCATCCTCAGCACTGGGTAAGACAGGAAAATCACACATTGTCCAGTAGGGAAGCTTTATAGTGGACATGTTCACCTTTACAAAGAAATGCAATCACTTCCACTTGCACAATCCAAGTCAAAGGGTAAAAAATGTTTGTGGCTGTTGGAAACTCTTCCCAGTTCACACTTAAAAGACATCTTAAGGTCATCACAGCCACAGAGGAGTTCTCTCAAGGCTGATGCTAGCTGGAATGAAAGCAGCCTTTGACCTTGGAACAGGCCAGTCCCACAGAGGCCCTCCCTGTCCCCTGCCAGGTCTCCAGGTGCCAAAGGGAACGGTGTGGGTGACACTGGGGCTGCCAGGACTGCAGGGCCTTGGGGCCTGTTGTGGGAACTGCAGGATTTGAACTGCTCTTGGGGTCTTGAAGTGAGTTTATGAGGTATGACTAAAAATAAAAAAGAAGTGGCAGGCTAGAGCAGCTGCAGGGAGATTCCCATTGACCTCACATCCACTGGCAGATCCATGGGAATGCAGAGACAGCATTAACATCCTGAGCCATAGGAATGCATCGCTGCCTGCCAGGGCTAGCAAAGGTAACTCTGTCTTCCCACCAACACTGACACCTGCCTTCCTCCCCTCCCCCAGCTTCTGATCTCCCAGTGTAGAATTTGCCAGCAGCAAAACAGCCAAACTTTCTGCCTTTGCCACCAGAGCAAGTGGGGAAAGGGAGGAAGCGTTTCATCCTTGGAGACACACAAAAGTCACCTGGACACGGTCCTGGCTGGCCCTGCCTGACCAGAGGGGCTTTGGCCAGATCCCTGCCAAGCCCAGCACCCAGCAAAGGTTCTGGGGGGTTAAGTGGTTATGCAAAGGTTAAGTGGGACCTTCCTTGGCATCACCTTGCTACAAGCCTCAGCAAGCCACAGGTCAGTCAGGCAGGACACGCTGCAGTTCCACAGCAGAATGTTTTCTGGATTAAAGTTTGAAGCCTGTTGACTGCCTCTCCATCCAGAGAACACTACTGGGGCCCTTTCTGTGAACACTAAGTTGCTGCCATCCTCCCCATATTTCCAACTCCACATATGCATTCTCCAGATCTTTTTTGTCAGACTGCAACTGTACGCGAATCCAGAGTTTGAGGTCTTTTTTTAAAAAAATAAAATTCTAGTGTTTTTATTGATGATGGCTTTTGTTTTTTTAAGGTGTGGGGCTAAGGGACTGAATCAAATGAATGTAACAAAACAAAAACAAGCCTATTCTCAGGGCCAGTGAGTTGCAAATAATTTTTAAAATGCTTGTAATTACATCATCTCAATAAAAAAATTTAATATAAAAGCAGGAATGCCAAATTTGTTGGTGCAATCATTGCTACAAGGCTATTTCTTTTTAAGAGCCATGGTACCTAAGAGTATAGCAGACAGCAGCTGTTTTCAGTCAGGAAATGAAACCTGCAGGCTCCCCCTGCCCAAACACGTATGAGCAGTGCCTTGATCTTCCCTGGGAAGTTCAGAAAAGTTAAGGCTGTCCCCTGAAATATTTACTTTGCTGTATGTCCTGAGAGATAAGCCAAGTACTCCTCTAATGACTGGATGTGTGTACCTGGTTCTCCTTCTGTCCCTTGGAAGAAAAAAGAAAAAGCAAAAATGAGTTGCTGTGATGACTGATGCATCTTTTTAGCCTGCTTAACAGGCCAGATCAAAGACTGGAGAGAAAGATGTTTTAAAGAATATTCATCTTTGCAAACCAGTCTAGAAACCCAGCCCCTCTCTTCCAGAATAGCAGGTCTGTATTTTCAAGTGGTTATCCCTAACCAGGAGGTGAGGGGAGAGCAAGATGAGGGGCTACAAACTGCTCCCCACTGTCCCTGTCTCCTGCATGCTGGGGTTCCTGCTGCTATGGACAGTGTGAGGCCTCTGGAGCGTTTTTGAACATCCCTGCTCCAGAGATGCCACCAAAAGCCACACCAAACAAACACATCCTTGCTCCAGAAAGGTGCCACCAAATGCCACAGCAAACACATCCTGTCAGCAGCACACAGCCCACAGCCAGTGCTCTCTGCTGGGAACAACTCAGCGAATCACAGAATGGGTTGGGTTGGGTTGGGTTGGGTTGGAAGGGACCTTGAAGCTCATCTCATTCCACCCCTGCCATTGACAGGAACATCTTCCCCTATCCCAGGTTGCACCAAGTTCTGTCCACCCTGGCCTTGGACACTTCCAGGGATGGTCCAGCCACAGTTTCTCTGGCATACTGTGCCAGAGTCTCACCATCCTCACAGGAAAGAATTTCTTCCCAGTATCTAATAAAAACCTACACTCCTTACGCTTAAAGTCATTCCACCTTGTCCCATCACCTCCATGCCCTTGTAAAAACTTGAACTTTCATGTAGGCTTCCTTCAGATAAAGTCGTCTTTTTAAGGTCTCCCTGAAGCCTCCTCCAGGCTGAACAGCCCCACTCTCATCCTGTCCTCTTAGGAGAGATGCTCCAGCCCTCTGATCATCTTTGTGGCCCTCCTCTGATCTCATTCAACAGATCCTTATCTTCATGGCAGGTTAAAATGTTTGGATCCCCTCCACAGCTCAGGATGACCCAGGACAGTCTGGCTGATGTGTGAGCTAGGAGCACTCAGCTGCTCCTTGCTCAGTATTTGTTTATTTTTTGTTTCCTTTCACTGGTGTTTTTAAAACACAGAGGCAAAGAGTAAGCAGTAAGCCAAGACATCAAGCAAGAAGCAAACAAGGTGTGCTCCACCATAATTCAGTTCCTTAAGGCCATTTGCCTTTAATTTTAGAAGAGGAAATAGATGCATCCTACACCTTGGCACAGCTTTCTTTTGCACTCTGAACAATAGCAAATGCTGCAGGTCAAAGGCATAGTGGAAGAAGTTCTCAGTGGTTTTGGGTATTGTCCCAGTGAGGATTGGTCTCAGTTCAAGAACTAGTCTTGAGTCCAGAGAACATCCTCTGGATGCTCTGGGACAGAAGCAGCACAACAATGCATGTTCAGTATATCCTCCTTCCCATTTTCAAAACTGACTGAGCTGCAAAGGAAAGCTCCCAGGCCAACAGCAGCACAGGGAGCATGGACAATGCAGAGGTTTGCAGACTACAGCTGCCACAAGCATGGTGGTGCACGATTCCTCCATCTGGCTCCCCAGCACCGACCAGGAGAGATTTTGCAAGGCTGTCAAAGAAGACCTCAGTGACTGTCCACACACCCTGAGGACCTACAGAGGCTGCTGACAGCATTTTTTAATTATGCAGGAAGAAAGGATTTCACTTCTCCCAGATGCGACGCCACCTCTGAGACACAAGCCAACAAGAAAACACTGACCTCAGTTTGAAACGCAAGCAGCTTCCAAGCAAAGCAGAAAGAGCCACTTAGGCAAGATGTGAGGAGAGAAAGGTTGCACTGCCACAGCATGAAGCCCAAAACCAAATATGCTCAATTAATCACCTGAAAGAAAAGGCTGGTGTGTCAGTGTAATTTTCCAACAGCACAGGAACAGGTGGATCTACCACATGTCAGGTCTGTCCATCCTGGATTCCCAAGTACCCAGGGGTCTCCTGGTTACACTGGGTTCAGCACAGGCACACCTTGCTCAGCTCTGCTGCAGCCTCCTCACCATGCAGAACTGCAAGCTGAGCTAAATTATATCCACCTGATGGGAGAAAGATGCAACTTCATGAGCTACTTCAGGGAAATGTCCCACTGCCATCCTGCCATGCCCAGCAAGGGGGAGGCTGCAGAGGGAGAAATGGAAGGTTTGCAGCCTGGTTCAAGCTCTCACCACCCCGAGCAGCTCCTAAGAGCCCAACAGAGAGCCAGGTGAGGATGAACTTTCCAGGAACCACTTCCAAAATAACCAAGGAAATGAGGTGTGAAGAAATCAATGCCAGGGCAGCCAGAACTCCAGCACAAAATATAAGACAGGATTGTGCCAATGGTGAACAAAATCGCATCCATTTCTTCATTCTAGGTGTCCCTACCTGTTTTCCCCAATCAACTGAAAAGCTTTATGTCATTTTGAAGTCAGAGCAGCAAAAGAGGGGCAAGAGCCTGTCTTCCCATCTTCATCCCTCCGCGCTCTTTCCTCACCTTGTTGCCTTGAAAAAAAGGGAGTGGATGTTCAGCAACCAGCTCAGCCTGAGCTGGGTCCAACAGTGCCAATGTCACCAGTTAATGAAACAGCCTTTTTCCTCCTCCCCTGTGGCAGTACTGTTGTATCCCTGCTGTAATAGCCCTCATTTGCTCAAAAGGACGGCACTTACAATGCTTAATGACCATCTCCCAGGGTTAGTCATCATAACTTGGCAACCTGTCTATTATTGACCATCTCTCCACCCCTGGCTAGCTGTCCAGTGAAGGGTAAGGCTTAGGTTGTCACTCTGCAGGACACCCATTTCTTGTGATTCTTGGCAGACTAAATGTACAAATGGGAAAGAAATAATCTGGCAGTTGCTACAGAGAATTGGAGCAGTACACGTGTTCTCTTTTGTCTTCAGTGTTGTCCATTTGTCAACAAAAGCAAGTGTGCACATCTCCTCCATCCTCAGTGCCAGCACAGGAACCAGACTGAGATATCAATTTAAAACCAGGCAGATCCTCTTTGTGTGACTGCTGTCACAAACTACAACCAACATTTAGGGGGAAAAAAGGAAAACACAGTGCCCTCCCATAAGACAGTGGAGGTCGTTATGGCCGATAGGATCAGTTGTAAAACCTGCAGGGACACATCAATCTCTCTGCCTCCTGCAAACACCTCTGCATAAAGTTTCCCAGCATCTCAAAGTGCTGGAGAACAGCCACAACAGGAAGAACGATAACTGTTCAGGAATTAGAATTGATCTCCTACTGCCTGATAAACACTGTTAGCCTGGGGTTGTTGACTTGAAGCCAAGTTCCGCTAAATGGACAAAGTTTCCAAGTCAACCCTTCCTGGTGTTTGACAAGGTGAAGGGAAGGAACTGAAGACAGCTCAAACAAAGCAGGTATTGTTTCCAGTAGGCTGCAGAGAGATGTGAGTGCACGACCCGTCAGAAGAAAGTGAGGAAAAGAAGCAGGGGTTGCGTGAAAGCTGAGGCAAGCCAAGAGTCAGTTTGGATGATCCAACAAGGAAAGCAGGGAGTGTTCACCACAGGAAGGGCCAAGGTCAGTAACTTTCACTTGCAGGATCTGAGCAGGCCTCTGTTCAAAGCCCTGCAAAATGAGGACTCCACCTCCTCTGTACCAATGGTTAGTAATTTCCTGCATTAAAATGTGTCCCTTTTTTCCCATTTAACTCCATCTTAATTCTGCTTCCAACCATTAGCTTTCACTGTGCTTGTCTTCTCTAACTTCTGTAAACCACAGTATTCCCACATGGAGATCCTTACTCCATGTAGATCAGTGCAACTCTTTTTTCCAGCTAAGTGTCTTAAGTTGCAATGCAAGATGTAACCAAAATTATGTATTCTATTAGCATCTGTTAAAACCAAGGGGGGCAGTTTTCTTTATCTTTTTCACAAGCATCCTCCCTCCAGGGGATATCTTCCCTTCATGGGCCATTGAGTCTCACTGCATGACTGATAAAATTCCATCATCCCATTGGGAGATGCTCTGCCCAGGGGGAGGAGCCAAGCATTCCTACCTGGATAGAATCTGACATTTGGAATGCCAGAGACAGCCTTTTCCCACTGGATTCACAGAGGAACAGCTTTCATTTCCACTGGATTCCCAGAGGAAGACCAGACCCATCTACACCACCACAGGACCTTCAGAGGAAAACTTCACCCTTCTACAGCATCACTGCTCCAACAGAACCACCCCTGGCACTGCAGGAGGGCTGAGCCACCATTTAATGGGACTGTGCCACCACCCTGACCCACAGGGTGTCAGGTTGTGTTCTGACTCTGTCAGTGTTTTGGGGGTTTTTGTACTACTGCATTTGTATTTTAATTTTCCTAGTAAAGAACTGTTATTCCTATTTGCGTATCTTTGCCTGAGAGCCCCTTAATTTCAAAATTATAATAATTCAGAGGGAGGGGACTTGCATTTTCCATTTCAAGAGAGGCTCCTGCCTTCCTTAGCAGACACCTGTCCTTTCAAACCAAGACAGTAAGCAAGGGAGGAACTGAAGCTCCTCAGGGGCTTCCTGGGGGGGCTGCTCCTGGCCCAGAGAGCTGCAGGACACATGCACACTTGTTTCTTGGGGTGCTGAGCAGCTCTTTCCTGCAGGAAATGTTCCAGAGAGCACATCAGTCCATTGAGAACTGGCTGATATGAAACAGAATGGGGAAAGTGTGGAACACACATTGACATGTCCTTCTGGTCCCATGAGAACCCAGATAACCCAAAAATCATGCTTCTTCCCACTCTAGGGTGGGAGGTTCTCTCTCCACTTGGGAATGACCTGGGGAGATTCCCTGCAAATACAGCAGCAAACACATCAGCAAAAGAGGCTGTCTGTGTCTTTATTTCTTTTTAAAATACTCTTAGTGTTGGTGAATGCTCTTTGGAACCTGCTCCCTCACAGATTCTTCCTCCTCTGCTCACATTCCAGATCACTCCTAAAATTTCCATGGAATCAGCAAGCAAGAATAATTAATGGGCAGACAAATTTCACATGGCCAGGACTTCACCCAGTAGTTAATTCACATAATCTGACCCACCACTGAAATTTCCTCAACCTTACACAGAACAGGAGGAAAATGTGCCAGCGAGATCTGCCATCCCACAGTAACAATTTCATGCATGAGGTGACACCTTTGCTCTGCTAAAGCCAATGGAAATTAGGGCTGTAAAAAGTCTGTGCAACATAGAGATCTGAGCAGCGTCCATAAAATATATCCTACCCAGGAAAAATTGTGGGTTTGCTACAAAAGTAAAACTTAACCCTCACAGCAACCTTCTCAACCAAGTCAACTCCCACTCTGGAGTGAAAAGCACAACAATTTATTTTGATGGTTCTTTGCAGAGACCTGCATTCAGTTTTGACATCCATCAAATCCCAACACAGATGAACTGACAGTACAAAATCAGCCTCAGACCTAAGGCCTCTCAAGGACTGAGCATCCAGTGCTGTCAAGTCATGTATTCCCCAACTGGAAGAGCTTCAACAGAGATAATTTCCCAGCAAAAGGCTGTTGTACAAAACAAAGGACCCACTTCAAAAAAACAAGCCCAGTCCATCTCAAGACTTAGGAAACTTCCTAAAGGACTGATTAACCTACAGTTTTCATTGAAGCAAACAAAACCCATGGATTTTGCATGGGAAGGGGCAGAGATGCTCAGTCCCTGCTGAAAAGCCAGCAACAGAACATGGCTGCAGGTGTGAGAGGCAATTGCGAAAGGGAAAATGGTTATCCAAGAGATTTCCACAAAGAAGGAAACATTTTTCATTCAGCTATAAGTCTTTCAGGAAATTATTCATTTTCCAAATGAAAATATTTTCTTTAAATTCAAAACAACTGTTTTTGCCCCAGCTTTTGTTTACAGAAGAGGAAAGTGTTTCAGCTCTGTCCTGTTTCATCCTTCCTCCACAAAATGTCAACCAAGCCTTGTCTTGGGTTGGGAAGTCAATTTTCAGAAAAAAAAAAAAAATGTTGTGAGGCTTTGCTGAACAGCTGTAGCTGCTGCAGAGGGGAAGGGGAAGGAAGAGAAATTCTGCTCTTCTTCACCTGTTAGTGATGAGCACAAGGCTATTTGTAATGAGCTCGTTAGACCCCAAGGCTTACTGCCAGAAAAACAAAGGGGAAAATCAATTCATTCACCTCTTCAAGAGCCATTTAAGCAGTCCTAATCAGAAAACAAGCATCTAGTTCACTTCTACTTCTTCCACCTTGATTCTTTTTATGTAAGACAGATGCCTCCTGTGGGTCACAGCCACATGTGGTCTGTGTGCAATGAGTGAGCAATTTCCAATCCACAAAATAAATGTCCTGTTGTCTTTTGCTCTTTTGATCTCTTGTTTCACTGCAGTGTTGCCAGCATCCCTAGGAAGCCACATGAAAAATTCACAGGCTTCGTGGTAAAACTGAGTGTCTCCCTAAGCCCAGCTTTGCCAGGAGTGGGGACATCTCAGGGGTGACATCTGCTCCTGTGCTCCACCAAACTAAGAGCTGTGGTAATAATGTGACCAATCAGGCAAATGATTTGCTTTTAATGCTGAAAAAAACCAAATTTGAATAAAAATCACAGGCCATGGACACAGGAACCATCTCTGAGTGTGTTGGCTGCCTTTTACCTCTGGGAAAATTGACAATGTCTTAATGTGTAACCAAATTGAGAACATATTGGTAAATCCATCCAATTACAGGAATGGATGTGCCTGTGTGGGAAAGAAGAGGTATCAGCCCAGGGGCGACCGTGAGTAGTTGTTACAAAGCAGCAGGAGACAATGCACTGCTTCCAGGAGCACCTGCAGAAAGCAGAGGAACACACAGCTCCATCTGAGACTAACATGGATAAAAAAGGATAAAAACATAGTAAAGAACCAGCTCCCCAGTTCTTTCTGCTCCTGTTGCATGTCCTTGGGAGCAGCCAACACAACCTGCCTCACCCTCATCTACAATAAGGAGTCTCTCTCTGCAGCCTCAGACGTTAGTCTGATACAGCCAGGTGCCCCCACGTACTCTCACACCCCTCCTGGTGCCAGCCCCAGCCCTTTGGCAGCTTCCACACACACTGACCTGGTGAAAATAACCTGCACAGAAGGAAGAGGCTGGTTTTCAGCTCCTTGGTCTGACTCACTGCCCAACCACACAGCAACAGTGCTGCTCTAAGATGGATAGTGGGAAAAGCATCCCAAAGTGGGGAGAGGAGCGGGAAACCACAGCCCAGCTGGATCCCACTTGGGCCAGCTCTCCGTGGCCATCTGCCTCCCACGGTGCTCCATGCTGCCATTCCCTTTTTGCTTTCTGCCATCTAACCCCATACACCCACAACTGTTTTCACTTTCGAGCAAACCAGGCTGGAAAACTGAATTCCTGGGGCAGTCCTTGCACACTGTCAGACAGTGGGGCTGTTCTGCTGTCTGTGCTTCAGAAGATCTCCTGTGTGCACAGCTCCCTGAGGCTTTCAGCTGCAGCCCTCACCATTTATTTTCTGCCTGTCAATTGTGACCTCCTCAGCTGCTCTGTGCAGCCACCTGAGAGTGACCCAACAGTTTTGTTTCAAAGGAGTCTGTAGCTCCTTTGTTGGGGGGTTCATGGGGTGCAGAGGAACAAGAGTTGGGTAGAGGAACATGGAAGACAAGCAGCACTTCCATGGTTCATGGGGACACTCAATCCCCAGAGCCAGCCCCTGCTGTCTTTCATTGGTGCTGCCCCTTTATTCAGCCAGGAGCACCATGTGTCTCCAAACAATACAACAGGTCTGCCACTGGTGGCCTCCTGTGTCAAGACCACCCTGTGTGCAGGCTTCAGAGAGAAGCCCCATCCTTTCCAAGATAAAAATCCACTGGAGAGAAAGTTAACTTCAGTACCCATTGTATCTGATTATCCAAAACACAGCACAGCTCCTGGATGCTTCCTTGGCAGTGTGGCACACACTTCCAGAGCCATCTCGTCTTTGATGAGGAGTTGGCCACAGGAGTAACCACCTCCACACAAGATTGCTGAAATTTCCAGGCTCTGAAATCCCCATGATATTCACTTGCCAGCTCACACCAGTATTTTGATCTTCACAGCCTCAGTGAAGATGAGCTGGGGGAAGATGATGCAAGGCAGGTGGGTGTTGCTCTATTCACAGAGGCAGCAGGTACTTTCCTAATGTCCCTGATTGCCCCTGAGACATTTTCCCTCACCTTGAACCCTTCTGGTCCTTTGCTGCCTGCTAAAGTCCAAGAAAGACACTGAGGGGAATTTGGGGCTTCAGTTTTGTCATTTAGCAGCATGTGAGGAGTCATTAATTAATTTAACTCTGCGAGCTGCTTTTATTATTTTTACATCTTTACACAAGTATGACACTAGGTGTGCAGATCTTTGTTTGCATTGATAGTCAACAACTTCAGAGCCCTACAGAAAAGCACAAATGCCTGCCAAAGACAAATTGCTTTCGTTCTCTTCACTCCCCCTACAAGGAGGCAAGAAGGATAATTGCAGTAGGTGTTGTATTCCCCACCCACATTTTTTTCTCACTGCCAAACACATTGCATCAGGAACAATTAGAAACTTTTTCCTTGTGTGGGCCCTTAGCCTATATATAAAATGCACAAACATTTTTCTTCTTTAAAACTAAGCAAAACAAAATCCCACCTCCTTTATGGACTCACTTTCAGGGAGCTAGTTCAGCTGATAAGTGAGGAACTCAGTGGGACAGCTACAGCCACAGAGGCAAAGCTGATCTCCCAGCCTTAGGAAGGGAGAAAAGGATGCTCAGGGACTGTTGATTCCATCAAGGACACAAAGATAAAATGAGAAACAGCTTTCTCAAAGTTACAGCTGCACACACTCACCGCAGAAGGATTGCAGAAAAACCAGCTTAGACCTGCAGCTACCTCTGCTTCTGCCAGCCATGGTGTGTTGTTCCCCAAAGGAGCTTCCCAGGAAGCAGGGGTCTGTAACTCAGTGTGATAAACTGGCACAGCACGACTGAAACCAGGTGGACAGTAACCACCTGACCCCAGATGGGAACTGAACATCCATTACCAACACTGAATGCAGAAGCACCAGCCCAGCAGCCATCATCAGCCTGAGAGCCCAGCTAGGATCAGTGCTTGGCACTGCCCAGACAGGCTGAGAGCAGTAGGTGATGCTTCATGTTTAGACATCAAGGCAGGTGCAGGCAGTGCCTGTCCAAAGCAACATCCTCATCTAGAAGAGGTGCTTCAATCTCAGCTGTGGATGTCCAGTCCAGACAAAAAAACCCACAATGCATAATCCTCCACGAGAAATTGCAGCAAATATTTCAAACAGCTACTTCAATTTGTGTCATGCAGTCACTTTTTAATGCTGGTTAGTGCTCAAACCTGTGCTGCATGCCTGATCCCACTACCCCCTGTCCACCACACAACAGGAAAATTGCATCTGGTGTGCTGACCCAAGTCAGGTTTTGTTCAGGATCAAATATGTGTGATATCTATATTCCAGGGCTACAAGTGTGATGAGGTGGAGCAGAGCAGGGCAGAAGCCCTTGCTGGCTGTTCATGTGCACCTTGAACCTGCTGCCAAGGGCTGAGTACAGCAGCCTTCACCACCAAGCTACTGTGCCTGCCCCAGCCTGTGTTCCCCTCACCAAGGGTTCTCTGGGGTCTCCTGCATCTCCAGCGCTCACCACCCCAGCCAGCACTGCTGGCAGCAGTGGTGGTCCCAGCAAGAAGCACCAATCTATCACAGTGGGTTATCACTTTCTCTCCTCTGACACAAAATAAAATGATCCCCACCTTGCTGCCAGCAGCCTTAACCACATCACAAACAAGGAGGAATCTACAGAAGTATTCAAAACATCTGGATGTTGTGCCACCACGGCAATTAAATCCATGCTCACTTTCTCACACAGTGCCTGGGGGGAAACCGACAGCACAGCAGGGCAGAGGAGGACATGCCGTGGTAATTTCGGCTTCCTCAAAGCCCAGATCTTTGTTGCAACCTCTGAAAACACCCCTAGTGGCAGGCCTTGTCCCAGGAGCTTTGTCCTTGCTCTACGGGGGGGCTCCCTGTCTTTGGAGGACAATCCATGTGCCCATGAGGGACTGCAATGCCCAGGGCTGCCTCGAGGACCTACTCAGGACCAGCAGAATCATAGAATCATGGAATATCCTGAGTTGGGAGAGGCCCACAAGGATCACTGAGTCCAACCTCTGGCCCTGCACAGACACCCCAGCAATCCTGCACAAACACCCCGGCAATCCCTGCACAGACACCCCAGCAATCCCTGCACAGACACCCCAGCAATCCCTGCACAGAGATCCCGACAATCCCTGCACAGACACCCCAACAATCCCTGCACAGACACCCCGACAATCCCTGCACAGAGATCCCGACAATCCCTGCACAGACACCCCACCAATCCCCCCCGTGCATCCCTGAGAGCGGTGCCCAAACGCTCCCGCAGCTCTGGCAGCCTTGGGGCCGTGACCATTCCCTGGGGAGCCTGGGCAGTGCCCGACACCCTCTGGGGGAAGAACCTTTCCCTGATCTCCAGTCTGAGCCTGCCCTGACCCAGCTCCAGCCGTTCCCTGGCTCCTGTCCCTGGTCCCAGAGAGCCGAGCTCAGGGCCTGCCCCTCCTGCTCCCCTCAGCACAAGCTGTGACTGCCATGGCTGCCCTCAGCCTCCTCCAGCTGAACAGACCAAGTGCCCTCAGCTGCTCCTCACACGGCTTCCCCTCAAGGCCCTTCACCATCCTCCTGCCCTCCTTTGGACACTCTCTAATGGCTTTATGTCTTTCTTACGTTATGGCACCCAAAACTTCACACAATATTCGAGCTGATGCTGCCCCAGAGCAGAGCAGGACAATCCCTCCCTGGCCCGGCTGTGTCCCCCAGGACATGGTGCTTTCATGCCAGGCCAGGCTCCTCTCCCTGCTCCGGAGCTGTGGCTGGAGGAGGAGGCCGGGCAGGGATCCACAGTGGGTGGGCGAG
The DNA here is from genome assembly GCF_028769735.1 of Zonotrichia leucophrys gambelii. Classification (NCBI taxonomy): domain Eukaryota; kingdom Metazoa; phylum Chordata; class Aves; order Passeriformes; family Passerellidae; genus Zonotrichia; species Zonotrichia leucophrys. Next base: position 7,583,320 of record NC_088170.1, read on the forward strand.
GAGAGCAGCGCAGCTGGGGCGCTTCCCGCCCTCTCCCCTCACAGCCTGCCACAACAGCCCCGCCCGCTCCCTCCTTCCCCCTCTGCTCCCTCCTTCCCTGAGTCCACCAACCTGCCTGCAGTCTGCCCCATGGGAGCCTTCTCATGGATCTCTAGTCCATCAGAAAAAACGGAGTTTTTGTCACAACACGATGGCAGCAGTGCCTCGGCTTGGTGGCATCTCAGAGGGTGCGAGGTGGGTTTCCCCCAGCCTTGGGCAGCCCGGGTGAGCTGCCTGGTCCCCGCTCCTTGCACGACCTGCAGGTGCAGTGTGGCTGATCTGGGGGAGCAGCTGGGCTGTCCAATGCCCAGACTTTCCAACCCTCAACCCATGGACCTGTCTAAAATAATCCTCTTGGAAATTCCTCATCATGACCACCAATACTGACTTTTATTTTCTGCATCAGGCACACAACAGAAAAGAAACTGTAAAAGTTTAAATCATTTAATTGGCCACATTTTGACATCCAATCTTTTCTATCACCAGCACCAAGTTTCCAGAGAGGAAATTGAGGAGATAATAACACCACCTTGAAGTCAGGTAGGAGATTCCTGCTGGAAGGTTCCACAGGAGCTCCCCAGCAGTTACTGCCTGTTACCCTTGAAGAAAATCCCAAACCAACATCCATACCTAGCTCATGTTACCTCCCAGTCTCTCAACCTTAGGCTCTTGTTGCTTTCATTGCCTTTGGACAAGGCACATGCTCTCTCAATTATCTTTTCAGCAGAAGCTTCCAGTTTATTTGCAGCCTTCAAATACCTTTTTGTTCCAGCTGATTTCATTACCTGGTGGAAACATGCTCTTTGCAGCATGGGTGAGCTTGGCTTAGCATGGATGTGTGCTGCCTAATGAAACAGGGCCCTGCTTACTCACTGCAGTTCCTAGAAGTTCATTCAGCAGAAATAAAGAACAATTTAACAACTTTGCTACCAGGCTACAGGCTGCTGGCTAGTTTACAAATCAGTAACCAACTGGATGAGACTAAAATCCTCTGCCTGGGTTCAGCTGGATGAGCTATTTTTGTGAACAGTGTATTTTCTGGGAAAAAGCCATTTCAGATGGATTGTCAAGAACTGCAAGTTCAGGTCAAGTGAAGCAGAGTTCCAGCTGAAAACAAGCAGAAAAAAAATTGTAGCATTGAAAAAGTTTAGTCTGGCATCCCTGAAAATTATTTGTTCCAGAAATGTCAAATGGAAACTTTTTGCTTTTTCACTTCAGGATGGAAACTTTCACTAACATATTGACCTAAATTTCTATGAGGAAGATATTAATTAACAGGAATAAGAAGGAGACTATATCACTCTGGATCATGTATAGCATTTCAAGATAATAAAAAATGCTTGGTTTTCTTTTTTGTTTTTTTATTTTTCAAGGGGAAAAAAATCCTGGTCTTTGCCTTGAACCAGCACTTCTCCCAAAAACATTCACCTTACCCACTGAGCAAAACTATGACCACCTCCCTATGGGTGTTGCAAACACTAAGAATAGCTCATAGCATGTCTTCAAGACTACTATTTTTGGTGTGTACAACAAGGACCACAGAGAATTTACTGAATATATCCAGGGACATAGGATGAGCAAGGAGAATAAGAAGAAAACTTTAGATCTTTTGATACACATTTTCCTGTAATGCAGTAAGTATGGCTGTCACTGGAAGGGATCCTTTTTTTTTTCCAGCTAAATGAAGCTCAACTCTCATCCCAGGGTCCACTTGAGGAACATTTTAGAGTCACAGCATTATCAACATGGGAAAATTAAATGCAGAGAGGTTTTTGAGCTGTGATTATGTAATAAACAGCCTGAAAATTCGGGGCGCCTGTGCTTTTGGCTGCCCGACTTCAGATACCTGCAGCCTGATTTGCATGAGCATTAACGCACCCAGAACTCCTACTGAGATCAAAAAAACACCTCAGTGCCTCTGCAAAAACAGGTTGCTGGCATCCAAAAGCAGAGGCACGTGCACTTTTCCAAAATCTGGGTCTGCACCTCTCATCTGAGGTGGCCTCTGAGCCAAAAGTAGATTTCAGACTCAGCAGCTCCTGACAGAATTCAACCCAATTTCTACCTCCACAAAAATCCCACAAAACCCCTCTTAGAACTGCAGAGTGAAAATTTACTCTGCTGTCCTCTCTCTTTTGTTTTGGGTAGTTTTTTGGGTTTTTTTAAAAATCATTCTGATTTGGGCCATTTCTTCTAGAGCCTAGAGGTACTAAAATTGCTCCACACCCATCACAGACCACTTACATGTGCACACACATACCCAGACACAAAAGCAGTCAGCAGTTTATAGGAGGCACCCAGAGGTCTCACTGACAACCAGACAGGCACAGAAGTTTGACAAGAACCCATTCTGTCCACAGGTAGGTACTGACCATCCACGTTCTGCATCCCTGGGGTTGTCACTGCCAGAAAGCCACAGCAAAAGGGGGTAAATGCATCAATCTGCCATCAATCTGTGGCCAAAAGAAGGGGGAAAAAAGCACTTCCTGCTTTTCTCACAGCAAGATGGACTCTAGAACATTCTGCACCAACTGTGTGCTGTGTCTACCTGTGGAGTTTTGCATTTTGGAGTGATTTTTTCAAGTGGATGGAGCCATCTCTATTTGGCTTGGAGAAGGAGCACACATTGCCAGAGCTTGGAAAGGGCAATGTCATGCCCAGGGAGCACAAGATGCTGACAGCCTGACAGTGACTCCATCCAGCTGTGACAGGCTGCTGGGTGCCTGCATTCCTGTGCTTTTTGTTTCATGTTTATCACCCTGGCATCAGAGCAGGGTGATGCATCTCAGTTCAGCAAGTGCTCTCTTCTCAGGAGGAGGGCAAAGGGTGAGAGGCTGAGTGCTTACAGAGGGTGAGGTAGGTACACAAATTAGCCAAGCAGATTTCATCTAGCCTTGTTTTCTGCTCTGATCTTCATCAAACACTGCTTGATAGCAGGCAAATTACTGCAGCCCAGAGAAAAGTCATCACACTGGGACGGCAGCGCCTGGGGCAGCAGTGCCAGGTGCTGATGGTGCTGCAGAGGGACCATTTCTGAAGATGCTCAGCAGATTTGCACCCTTTGTCTTTCTCAAGGCAGCATTAAAAGCCACGCTTCCCTATGGAAGAGCAGTGATGGACAGAAAGCCAGTAAGGGGTGTTGAGCAGAGAAATCTAATAATTTATAAGAGCAGCTTAGCCCAGGTGGCCACAGGTACTCTGAAAATCTGTTCTGGGCAAGAACTGTATTTCCTGTGAGTGCTTTCATTTTGTCAGTCTGTGTTTCAAATCGACTTTGACACAACCTCAGTGACAACGGCTTTGAAGTCTGAACTAAATGTGCTATGGAGAACATTATTCATAACCACTCAGATGGAGAGGGAATATTTTCCTTTTGAAAGGTCCTGCCAAACCTGTCCTGTGCTTTGTTTATTTTCAGAGGCACTGTGGTCATTCCTTAGGAGGAAAGGGGATGAAGGAAAGAAAGGGCAAAAACAATCTGGCAGAGAACAGCCTTCCAAAATCACAGACAAAAAAATTCAGTAAAAAAGTACAGGGACCATTCCAGCTGGAAACAGCTGCTTTGTGTGGACACAAAGCCAGAAGTCTTGGGTCCACCTCTGTGACACCTTGAATCTGTATCTATTTTACAGAGAGTTAAGCTGCTGTACTTTGTAGGTCAGTGGTTCTATTTGCAGTGGCAAGGTGCAACCCAAAGAGCAAGTGTTTACATACTTGGAGAGCTCAAATCCTATTCAGTCCCCAGAGGGTGCAGAAATCTTCTAGGATTTTACAGTGCAGGGATTGGCAGGGTTGGGGTTGCATACATACAGATCCACAAAAGCTTTGAAGATACACAATTTTTACATAGGAGTTATGAGAATGAGTTCTGGCTAAAGTCTGTGCAACAGTCATTTTAAATGTTCCAGGCCCAAATCTGCACCCACTAAAGTCCCTGGAAAGACTCCAAGACAGCAAGCCAAGACCCTTGGTTTCTGTGCCTACTCTACTTTTAGTGCCTTTCCTCTGTTCATTTGTTCTCCAATTACAGCTGGTTTTTTTGGTTGGTTTTTTTTTTTTTTTTCTTTCCTGTCTGACCATTTCTGTCATTGGATTCAACCAAGCCTTCCTCTGGCACAGTGTCATTCGTTTAAAGTTTGTTTCCTGAACTCACTATCTTTCATTCCCCTTCCTCTTCCCTTTCCCTTTCCTTTTCCCCCTTCCTTCCCTTCTCAGGCTTTTTAGTATCACAGCTGGCCCTTCTATCCCAGACTCACATTTGGTCTCTTTAAATGTATCTTTCCTTCCTGGTGGCTGCTTCCTTCCTGCCCACTCCCAAACACTGATAAGCATCATATTGCCTCCTGCTGCTCACTTCTCTTTTCCTTCCATGTCTCTTCTGCAGTTATCTTTTCTCCACTTCCATCTCTTAGGTTTATTTCTTCCTGAGGATCCTTTCCACTACCTCATCTCATTTCCTGTTCTTCCTTTCACATCACCCCAGTCTCTCATTCTCATCTCCTCCTTGCTCCCTGTGCCTGCCTTTCCTTACCACACACATAATTCCCCAACACTTTCTTTCTCAGAGAAGAAGCTGGGCATAGAGAGGAAGGGTGATCTTTTTGTTAATATTATTATGATCAGGGGGATATATTTGTTACCTAAGTTAGATAAATAAGCTCCTTATGCAATTGGTGGAAAAGGGTAGGACAACTTAGGAGGTTTATTGGATGTTGTCTTCCTTTATTGACTCTGTAGGGAACCTAACTAACTCCACCTGATTTAGTAGCCTGAAATTAATGAGGTCACATGAATATCCTCTGCACAATCTCACTTTTGTTTAGGTTCATGTGAAGGAGAGAGGGAAGGACAAAATCTCAATACCACAAGGACAATATTTGGCACTGACCAGGCAGCCTCAGCTCCTGACATACCTGGTAGGTGCTGGTGGAGTGTGGGGAGTGGCAGCTTTTCAGAGATCCAAAGGAGAGGAAAATGTTTTTGCAGACACCTGGGAGGAATGTGTCCCAGCCAGAATGGGGTTTTGGGGTGTGACAGCCAGGTCGCCTTTGCAAAAGGCCCCTGGGGGATAGATTTGTTTCACAGGAAGGGTAGGGCCAGCAAAAGTGGGAAGGAGTCATGCAGCAAAGTAAGCAAAGAGATGAGCAATGTAGTGGTCAGAGCAAGGAGCTAAAAAAAGAGGTTGTTGTTTAGGAGACTTGAGAAGATCAATGTTGCTGGCACCCAGGATGGTTCAGTAAATGTGAAGGAAGGGTGGCCATACCATGGTCTAGGTTTTCACTGTGTTGGCAGACAGACAAGGAGATGCTGTATTTGAGAGATGATATACAGAAACCTCAGGAATGGAACACTGGAGTCCAGTGAGAATGCTGAATCAAAGATGAACAGCTTGCTATTTCAGTTCCTCACTCTGGGGACCTCCACTGACCATCTGTAGACCTGGGTACACCTCTGATATTTCCTCTGCTTGATTTTCTATGTCCCTACCAGGTCCTGGGCTACAACTGCTCTTGTCACACTTAGTGTGTGCTCACTGAGGACAGAGCTCAAAGGAGCAAGATCCTGCATCCACTTCCAAGTCATAAAATATTGCTCTAAACAGGTTAATGGTTAGAAACCTATTGTTTAACTTCCCATGTTTTTCACCTCGTTTGCCTTGACAAGCCCACTGAAAACCAAGCTAGTGGGTGAGTGAAAAGGAATATTAGTCTGGGACAACACAAAAGCTGGTGGACAGGAGGGTAGGAAGCTCAAAGGCTGTGCACCCTTCCACAGCTGATGTCTCCATTCTTACTGCTATATCTTTAGATGACTTCCAAGGCTATTAGACAATATTCTCTTACCAAAATCATACCTATTAAACAATATTAGACAAACCCCATACCTAAATTAGACAATATTCTCCTACCAAACTCTTACCTATCCTTTACTGAGAACCACTTGCATCTCAATTCATTTCACCCACATAGAAGTGTTAGATTTTCCTTTTTCTTTTAATGAAAAAGAATTTGCTAAGTCCAGCTTTTTCCTGAGATCTGATAATATGCAGGGTAAGAATGGTGGTGGGAGGGCTCTCAGGACTCTCATAGTGAATAAACATGGGGATTTTTCAAACCAATTAAGAGCCAAAGAGGTGTAAGAAGACAAATACCATGGAACTATGGACATTTCAAGATAAATCAGCCTTTGATCTGAGACACAAAACAAAACTTAGAAGTTTCTCAAGGTAAGTGTTTTTCCTCCAATCCTGCTATTTTCAGCAATGTTATACAAGCACCTTGCTTTACCAGAAGTACAAAGCACTTGGGAGAGGACAATGCATCCCAAGTGACTGCAGAATAAAACAAGAAAAACCTTTCAGCACAAGGATTTGTGTAGGCGGGGGCAGAACACGAAGCACAAACAAATGCCCTGTGCGAGCCTGAAGGAGAAGCTGCTTTCAATGTGCAGAGAGAAGGAGCCCTCACCCTTTCTAGGGCTTTCTCAATGGAGCTGCAAAGCTCATCTCTGACTTCCAGCCCTGTGAATTTCCACTCCAGCCTCGCTTTTACAACCAGTACACAAAGCCCTTATCTCCCAAGCACAGCTTTAGATTATAGAGAGGGCACGCTGTCAAGAGAGGCTGTCAAGGCTAATGAGCACAGGGCTAAGCCAGTGCTGCAGCAAAGGGACACCTCTGCAGCAGCTGCTCCAGGCTGGTTTGCAGCACAGCCAGATGCACATTTCTATATTTTTCCACTCTCCCTAGTTAGCTCCTATGGCTCTGAAGCTATGGCTCCAGCACCTGATCTCCCAATACCCAGGCAACACTGAGAGCCTTCAGAGCCCACAGGGATGCCCTGCTTGCTGTGCACCCAGTGGGATGGGGAAGCACTTCCACAAATGGGAGTGGTGTGCTCTGCAAAAGATCCTGGCTGTAAACTCTTTTTTGTTGCATGTACAACTTTCTGTTTTACTTTTTGTAGGCATAACATAGCTTTTAAGCATTCCAGTCAAACGATCAGGGTGACTCATTCTGGTGGCCAATTTTAATGGCAAATGCAAGGGGCTCCTGACCCATGTGGGAACTGATAAAAGCCAGGAAAAATCCTCTCCATGAAGAACACCAAGCTGCTTCCCAGTGAAGGAATATCATACTGAGGTGACACCCACTAAGTCAATATGACCACCTTCTGCCCTATGTTTTGGCATCACTCACCCAGAAAATGAGATTTTCTGACAAAACTCTTGCTTATTCTGAGACAAAGCCTCCCAGTCTTCTGTGCTCTAAGATTATTGCTTCACAGCACAAATTAGGAAAGATACAGTTGGAAGAGTGGAAAAAAGAGGAACCTTTTGGGAATAAATTGGTCACTCGTTACTATAAATGAAAGGCAGCTTAAGCCTGTTGAATGTGGAAATCACAAACATCCTGGTACATATTTTCCCATTCATATCATACATTCAGATAAATTGAAAGTGATCTTTTGTATCATACTTCCCCCGCCATCCAATGCAGTCATTTCCCCTAATAAACTTCCTAGTGCTTTGTGTGGTCAAGTGTTAGATGTCCCCAAGGAATGAAGTTTCCACCACTTCCTTGCAAGGCATTGCACATCTCTCCATCAAGGAGATTCCTGAGATTCAGTTCAGTGTTCCTTTTATAGGAACACTCCCATTACTCCTGATTATTCCCCTGCATACATCCTTGAGTAAATCTGTTTAGCATTTACTTTTTTCTAACACTGGCGACAGTTACCACATTCCCTCTTTGTCATCTTCTGACTACTTCATGAGGAAAAATTTAGGAATGGGATATTCACAGACAACATCCCCCTGTTTTTTTGGTTGTTGTTCTTGAATCCCCTCCAACATGCCTCTGTCTGCATAGAAGTGCAATACATGGAGTTCAGAGTAATATTCCACATGCTCTGCCTTCCCACATGTAAGAGGGTGCCTTCCCACACATAGCCCACTTCTGCAGCTTAAGAAATACCACTTCCAATCAGCCAGCTGCTATCATTCCTAGATCTTCTCAACACAATTTATTCCCCCTGCATATTTGAGTTTCAAGTTGTTCTTCTCCAGTTTGCATTTTTCCAAGTTGGAACTTGTACTGTTGTTTTCCAGACATTCTTTAATCTCTCTTGAATTGCTTCATATCACTTTCCTGTTTATAAGGGTGTTCACAGTCTTTCCCAGAGCAGCATTGATGTTTTTCAGTTCTTACCAAAAAAAAAAAAGGTAAAAAAAAGTGTTGTTACACAAAGCATCAGAACACTTCGATATCTGCAGTGGAAGACTACATCTGCACAACACACAATGCTCTGCTCTACCTCTGTTCCTCCTCTACTGCTCTGCTTGTTTTCTAAAATTCAAACCATCACTACAGGGCTCATGCAGTGTTAAGTGAATACACCACAACCACAAGATCACCCATGGATTTCATGGAGTGCTGCTGACTCTGTTTCACAGTGAAAAGCCACCACCACCAACACTAGTTCCAACAGCACAAGGACACTTATGTTGGTAGAGCTCATTCCCAAAAATTGACAATACCAAGTTTAGGAATAAAGCTTGGGTGTTCCCTGCAGAACATGGTAAGTCAGCCTGACTATCTCTGAGCTTACACAGAGACAAAGTCTGTGCTTACACACCCACCCCACACCAGCCTGTAGCCAGAGCACCACACTGCCAGGCCTGGTGTTGCAGGCTGGCCTTGACTTCAGGGCTGATCTGGAGGTAACCTGAGTGGGGATGGTGTGAATTCTCTAAAGGACAGGTGATGTGTGGCTGCACCGAGCCTGCACAGTGACTTCAGCAGCACCTGTGTGTGTGTGCAGGGCTTGCTGCAGCACCAGTTGTGCAAAGCACTTGAGGCACAATGAGAGCAGCTTGCCTTCCACCACTCTCACCAAAAAATCTCCCAGCATTTTCTTCTCTTAAAACACACAGGCAACCTTAGTCATGTCATCTTCCTTTTGGGATCAGTATCTTGAGGTCTTCTCAGCACCTCTGCCGAGGGACGACACCAACTATCAAAGTGTTCAGTGAAGGATATTGCATATCCAGGGAAGGAAATTGCATATCCATTTCTGTCTATCCATTTCTGGAGCACCAGCTGACCAAAACAAACCCATTTGGCACATGTAAGCTCAGAACTCAGCCAGTTTGGGACGTCTTTGTGCTCAGCACCTTCACTTGTAGAGACCATGCTTCAGGATAATTATCTAGACACTAAATCTCTGGCCTTAAAACTCACCTCAGTGGCTGCTGTCTGGCAGAGGCTGGGAAAGGTCCATGGGTAGTTTGCCCAGAAGAAGCACTCAATTTTAGTGTTCACAGCAATCCACTTCCAGTGGAAAATATCTAGATATTCACCCCCTTACATTAAAACCACTGCCCAAAATAGATCTGTACTTATGTCATAGATGACAATAAGAAACCCTGGGTGGGTGAGCAAAGTAAGAGTTTTCTGAGTAAGCAGTTTCAGAGTTAGCTGCTTCCCTAACTGGCAGGCACAGAGGAATTTTTGCTACTTTGCCTTGCAGTAGTCTATTTGATGAGCACTGTTACTTGCAGCTGGCCACTCACCTTTATAATTTCCCAGGGTCCTGTGAACATCACATTATTCTTCAGAAAGAAGCACAAAATAGTGTTGAGGGGTTTTGGGGGTTTGGGATTTTTGTTTTGTTGGGGTTTTTTTTGTGGAAAAGAAAGCATCTATGAAAAACGTGTATTCCCTTCTGTTGTGCAAGTCTCAGAGCTGGGGAGACTGGGCTTGCAAGAGGCTCTCTCCAGGCTTTTAAAGGGAGATGGCTACTGCCAGCAGCAGTTTCACAAATGACACCACTTTCAGTTCAGTTCCACAGGCACACTTTGGAAATTGATCCCAAGGATGTGAGATTAACAGGAAGAAGATTAACTCCTGTTAATCTTCCTTCTTCTTCCTTCCTTCCTTCCTCTTCCTTCCTTCTTCTTCTCCTTCTCTTCCCCCATGGCTACCAGGGCCCTCTCCAGGCTGCTGTCCTGTTGTCCCTGCTTTCACATTCTTCTCTTCTCAGTGATCTCTGCAGTGCCCCTGCTGCCTGAGGAGTTGATGGAGGAGATTCAGTGTCTTCTCCCCAGGAGATGAATGTGCCATCCCACAGGGCCTGGGAAAGCTATCCAGGCTGTTTGTGAAGCAGTCACGCCTTCCAGGGGACAGGTTTTATGTTGGAGGTAGTGGGGGTTGTTTGCTTATTTACTTTTTCTCCATTTTTCCCTCCTCTTTTTCTATTTCCTATTTATCTTTCCTTCCAGAAACCTTCAAACTTTTCCCTCATTAGAGAAGGCCTCCTGGAGTAGGAAATAACAGCTGAAGAGCAATATTATCAAGAGTTTGGAGCCAAGGTTGAAGAGAAATATATTGTCCAGCAGGAAGAAGCTGGACAAATACAGACACCCATCCTGGGACTTGGGCAGGACAGTACCTTTGGACTCATGCCCCTATGTTTGTTTGGGGTTTTTGTTTGGGTTTGGTTAGTTGGTTGGTTTTGTTGTTGGGTTTTAGGGGTTTGTTTTGGTTTTGTTTTTTTTTTTTTTCTGTTGATTTGTTTTAGTTTGTTTTGGTTTTGATTTTGGGGTTTTTTTCCCTAAAGAAAACTGCCAGGACATGTTTTGTTAACGTGCTTAAAGCAACAACAGCTTGCACCCAGGCAAGCAGCCTCCAGCAGCAGTGCAGCATGGCATGGGGTCCTGTGGCAGAGCACACTGTACCACCTCCTGCTTAACAGCATCACTGCCTGCCGTGGGTTCAGCGGCAGCCTGTCCTTGGAGGCCTCCTGTCCACACTCTGATCCAGCCCAGCAAGGCCCAGCTTTGACAGGATCACAGCACAGGGACACACGTGCCTGCAGGCAAATCATCACACCAGAGGCTGCGACGTGACAGGGCCGGGAGTTAACCCAAGCACCACAGGGCCTGCCGTGGGTGCAGCTCTGTGCCATCAGAATTAATGGAGTGTCTGCAGCACAGCTGGCACGTAGAGGGGATCATTCACACCCTCCTCACATCCACAGCAAGGCAAACCCAAGCAGCCTGCTGTGCAGAGGTGCTGGTGCCCATCTGCCAGCCTACCTGCCACAGGCAGCACAGAGACAGCAGCACAGCCAAGTGTGAACTGGGAGACCAAGGCTACACCAAAATGGAAGACAGCACATTAACAATGCAGCACTGATCTTCCTGAGCTGCTGCTGCTGATTTATGGAGCCAGCACAATTCATTTTTCCAGGCTGCCTTCATTTTATTGTTATTAATTGTTACGAGGTTTTGTTGGCAGGGATGGAGAAGCTTGTCTGATTAAAAATAGCTTTGGGGACAGCAGCTGGCAGAGTCACAATGGGAGAAGGATCCAGCTCCAGATCTTTCTTCAAAGAATATGTTCCTAGCAAGTAATTGGGTGCAATCAAATGCAGAGATAAACACTAACACTTCCCAAGGTGTAGCTCAAGGCTCTGAGAGTCACTGTTTGCTGGCAAACGTTCAGAAGGGTCAAAGACCTGCTCAAGTCTCTCAGACTTTCTGGCAGGACCAGTGTCCTACTGCTTTGCAAGGCTGGAGACAAGAGAGCATTCTACAGAAACCAGGATGTCTGAGCATGGTGGGATTTCAGCTGCACAAAATACATCATAACAGTTTCAAAAATATGCAGCCTTAAGGGCTGAGAATCTGGTTTCATGCATGTGCATCTTCACTCTGTGGATGGTGCATGTGTGCTTCTGCAGAGCCCCTATCCACATGCTCCAAGCAGTTGCCACAGCATTTCTCACCTTGCATTCTGTATTAAGCAGGTTTCCACAACTGGAAAAATAAGCAGGATGCTGAAGGATGGACACTCTAAGCGAACAATGAGTGTGCTGAGAACTACAACTACACTTCCCCCATTTTTGATGCCAACAGTTTAACTGCAGATCCTTACTCCCCATTTCCAGCAGACATCAGATTCACCTGAACACAAATATGAGCTTGTTTCTATGTCGTACACATTTTGATTTTCTCTGCCTAAGCTACCAGTGTGGTGCTGCAAGAATGGCTTTCAAACACTTTGAGTGAGCCAGTGTTTCAGCTGCAGGAGAGCTGTGCTGGTAGGTTCTGGCTGATGGAATCCAGGATCCTTGCTGCAGGACTGAGCAAGCCAGCTTTCCAGCATCCAAGTGCTCACCCCATCATCCAGCTTCACTTCCAGCCAAGCCAGAGAACAGCAGGACTTCTGGAGAGCTGCCCTCATCCATAGCCTTTGAACTCCTCATGAAGGACACTGCTGCTGCCACCACTCACTGGCTCTCTGAAGAATTTGCTTCTTGTGGCTCTTGGGCTCAGGAAAATCATGTTTTGCAGCCCCACAGAGCAGGAGAGCTGGTCTGCCTTTAATATGTTGCTTTCTAATGTGTTTTTGTGCTCACTTCCAGGAAAGTTTTGGCAATCTGTGAGGTTCATTCTTTGGAAAACATCTCACACTATGTCATTAGGTGAAAATGGCCTCTGGAACAGCTGAAAAATCAAAGTGCTTGCCCACACATCCTATTTGCAGGAGGAAACTGCCATGCTGCATCTTTTTGTTGGCTTTTTTTTTTTTTGCTCCAGCATGTATGAGGAAAACATCTGAAACTCTTAGAATTTATACAGGCAGATCTGCCAGCCTTTTGAATTTTAGTTGAACTGTACACAACCACTGAATTTCTGAGCTTGCTTGCTTGCTTCTTGAATAGGCACTCGGCAATCAGACCAAGTTTTAGCAGCTCCCACAGAAAGCACGGCTGCCGTGGTGACAACAGCTCGCTGCTGTAAACCAAAATCCAGTGCAGCAACACGGAAATCAATAACCCACAACAATTCATCATCAGTGCTGAAGTTCCGGCCCTGTCTGTTGATTTTATTTTTTTTTTAACGGTTTTCTTCCTTTGCCACTTTTGCACGTTTGCTCAGGACTGCCTGGATTAAAGGCAGCAGTGCCCGGGAGAGCTGAGCCCTGATCAGGGCAGCGAGTGCCACCTACTGAAACACGAGTTTTCCATCACCCCGCTTCCCCCCCAGCTTCCTCCAGCCCTGGGATACACTTCCAAAAAATACAAAAGAGCAGGAAAGAGGATTTAAGTAGTTTGTAAGGCCATAACCCCTATTTTAGCAGGCAAAACCTGGGGGGTGGAGGGGGGAAGAAGGGGATTTGTTTTCCAGGTTTTTGGTCTGCCTTAAGCAGAAAGGTACACAAAGAGAGGAAAAAAGTCCCTGCTTGAAAAACATTTCCTTTAAAATGGCATGATATGCCTTTAAGGGGTAGGTAGTAGGCAATGATCCATCTTCACCACATACAGACTTGCCTTGTTCTTCCATTTCTGGCTGAGTGATAAAACGTTAAATGTCATTTCCTGTATCAGTGGTTAACCACTAGATGCTGGATCAGAGATTTACCAGAAGTGCAATATTCAAAAGTGGACCTGCTGCTTTCAATAACCCTTTCTTGCACCCTGTGGGAACCGTTTAACCTTTGAGAGAGAGGAGAAGGAAAAAAAAAACATAAAGGGAAAACAAAACAAAAATACCCTGGATTTTGGTAGGGAGAAAATTCTTGAGCTTAGCATCAAGGGCTCACACTTCATACAGGCACAGGGAGAAATCCTTCCCCAGCCCAAAACCCAAAGTTTATGAGAAAGGGAAGCAACTGGGCTGTGCCTGAGCCCATGGTTCTATGGCAGCAGCTGGAGGTCAGGCACTGGGGGATGCGGCTCTTTGTTTTGCACTGCTTTTCCTCCACTAAAAGCCATCATATTTAGCAAACAGACCGATACTGGCATCTAAAACATGCACTCCCTACCAGCCCTTACTTTCTTTACCAGCCTTACATTTTACATGCAGAGGAGAGCAGTTTATCTGCCCAGGCTGTATTCATTTTATTACCATCATTACAGTCAGTTTTGGGGTTGCAGGGATGAAAATTCATTTTGGGAAGAGCAGCTGGGAGAGTTAGGAGCAGATAAGGAAATTTCAGTTGAGGCTGCATTTCTGAAGGCTGAATTTTGAACATGTGGTTGTGCAATTGCCTGCGCAAATAGAGGGTTATTTTCCTAATTACATAATATTTGTAAAGCACTTAGAACATGAAATGGCTGAGCACACATCAAGAAATACCAGTTAGAGAAAGTCGTGGCCAAATAGTGGTGGACAAGAACACAGAAATAATAGCAGCAGGTGTTTGGACATACACCTGATGTCCAAACTGCCTGGGTATGGCACTTGGCTGCAGCAGCACCCCTTGCTTCACACTCCAGCCCCTGACTCCCTGCTCTCAAAGGGCTCAAACAACTTGCCTCAGTGGGAGAACACTTTTTTTCAGGGTGGGGAATGGCTCTACCTTTGCTGTGTGCATGTACCTTGCACAACACAGCCCTTGCCCCTGAAGGCAGCCTGCAGGGAGTATTGCAATGGAAATAATAAATAGTAATAACTTCAGAGTCGAGGTACCTCACTCCTTTCTACCTCTGCCAACAGGAAACCCCCACATTTCTTCTGTCATTCCTATTTACTCATTTGCACGGCAGCAGCAGCCAGCTGACTCAGCCATGAACCTGACCCCAGCCATGGTAGGTGCTGTGCAAACACTCTGTGGCCACACAGTCCCTCCCTGGCAGGGCTGATGCTCTCAGACATGAAAGGGAAGCACTCCCAGCATCCCAGGCCAGGCACAGCCTGACCACAGGTACCCGTGCCCGACGAGGAGTTTGGCTCCTGAAACAGACTCAAGGAATTGCACCAATCTGCTCCTGGACTGTCCAGGCAAACAAGGGCAGAGCTCAGTGTTTGCACAGCACAGCTCGTGCTGCTGCCACAAACAAAGCTGAGCCCAGGGAGGAGGCTTCTGTGCCACTCAGGGAAAAACTGGGATAGTGGAAGATCCAGGAAGATTCCCCCAAAAGGCAAAGTGTTTTTATTCCTCGCTCCAAAAGTAACAGGAAATCTCCAAATTACTCATCCTTTCCCAGGAACCCTGGCTGGAAAAAAATCCAGGGGCCTTGCTATTTTCCTCTACACACACACACAGACACACACACAAAGGAGCCCTGCAAAGACCTTAACACCAGCTGTGCTTGCCCTTGCCAGAACTTCCTGAATCCACCCCCGGTTATACCCTTGCTTGCCAAGCAATGCAAATATTTGAGAGGCCACCTCAATTCTGCAGTGCCTGGTGTAAAAATCCTCATCAAACCCAAGCAGTAAAAGCTGAGGCTCACAGCAACTTGGCAGCCAGAAGTCTTGTCAGGCAGGCCAAGGTTTTATATAGCAGGAGGTCACTGGAACACACTCTGGCTCACCTATCTCATCGATCAAAAGAGTGCAATTGCTCAGAAACATCTCCTGCTGGCCTTCTCTTTTCAAAGTCCAGTGCTAAAAAGCTGCTTCCTCGTGGGCAGAGAACAAGATGACACAGATACAGTATCTCAGGGAAAGAAAATGTAGTTTCATCTCAGCAACTGCTGAAACTCACAGCACAAATGAATTCTGCTGTGCAACCCAGAGGCTGTAGCCAAGAGAAACTTGAGTCAGAGGACCTGATTTCAGTTCCTGCCTCTGCTAGTGACCCACTGTTTGATCTTGGGTTAGTCACTTCACTGCCCCTGGAAATAAAGACTTCCTTTGATGACTTCTGCTTGGGAACAGCCTGGACACTGGCAAGGACAGGGAAGGGCTAGGTGACATCTGCAGCTGAGGCACAGACCGGCCTCTTGCTGCAAGGTATATGTGGAAGGTGGGTGGTGAGGAAGGACTAAGGTAGAATAATGTGTGTACAAAGCTTTTGAGGTGTTAAAAAAAGATTTGACAAAATGGGGACACCTCTCCTCTCCACATCCATTGGGAACATGGAGTTTCTGGGCTTCCAGTATGCAGCACGAGCAAGGCAAGCCTCATCAAGAGCCAGGAGATGACTTGCCTGCCATGCTCCAAGGGTCAAATCTCTGACCACATCAGCAATCCCACACATTCAGGAACTGTGAATCAGGGCTTCAGAAACTGCAAGTCTGACTTCAACTTCCCAAAGTTTCCAAAGCATACCCTTGCTTACTGTTTCTTTTTTTATATGAGTACACAGATTATTTTCCATATTTAATTGACTCCAGAAGCTGGAATTAATGATCTGTTTGTCAGCATGTAACGCTCAGCACAGTATGGCCACCCCTTCATGCTTCATGTTTGAAAAGCTTTTTCTGCTCCTCTGTAGTTCTGTAATGAACCACACCTACTGCACAGAGGAAATAATTTCTGACTAAAGACTAAGAAGAGACATAATCTCTTGAGAATTTTATTTTAGGTCTGATTTATACCTCAGAATTGTATTGATTTTAAGTCAGTTCATGGCAAACTGAGGACACACAGATTCATTAAACCATGTCAAATCAAATGTCTCAAATTTAAGAGCCAGGAGTGGCAAATTTAGCCCTCAACACCTACATTTTCATACACAACCTCTCAAGGTGGTCTCTCCACACAGCACACAGCTCCAGGCTGCAGCTTCAAGCCTGGCCTCCCTCTTTGCTCACAGAAATGATACACAGATCTGTCTCAGAGGTGAATATGCAGCCTCAGTCCCACGTGTGTGCTGCCTTGCAGCAGCTTGGCTGAATTCTGACCCAGCCCCACTTCTCCATGCCTTCACATCTGTCTTTTCACATTTCCCCTGCCAGCTGCAGGAAGGGTGGTGTTGCCCTCTGAAGGGGTTTGGAGGCTGAGGCCAAGGAAGCCAAGAGAAGCACAAGGTGAGGCTGCCACACCCCTGGGGCTATCACAAGTAAACAACCCTTTGAGCTGGCTTTGAGCAGGGAATAAAGGAACACAGAGCTGCCTTGTCCACAGGTTGTTTCCACAGCTATAGTCATAACAATCCCCACAGCAAAAGCAGGGAAAACCCAACAACATTATGTTTATTCATGAAGACTTGTGTTGGTGTCCTCCTGCAAGGTCCCAAGCTGAGCTGTGGTGGTTTTTTATCCAGCAAAAAGCAGCAGGAGAAAGCAGCCTGGTGTGTGTGCCTTCTACCTTATGCTCTGTGTGTAAAATTTAGGTTTATACTGTTTGGATGGTCAAACATTGTCTTCAACATGTGAAAAAAGCCTTGAGGGCATAAGACCCATTTCCATGGTCGAGACTTCCAGGAAGTCCAAAGTGTAGCTATGGTCACCCCCGAAATATAAATTAGTTTCTTGGTCAACAGTTTCTGATGTGTAGAGATTTTAGCACTAGAAGATGACAGGTTTGGCTGTCTTGAGGTTATTAAACTAAGGGCTGAAATGGGTGAGCAGCTGAGTTATGCTTGACAGTTTTTAATTTGCCAAAGGAATGCAAAGATAGTGTTATGGGGGAAAACACACAGCTAGGGTTTTTTAAAGAAAAATGTCTTGCAGAAGGGACTCAAAATTAGGAATTGATACTTTCAGAGATTCTGAGAAATTTAATTTTCCATTATACTCTCTATAAAGGGCAACATTAGTGTCATTTTTTCTTTTAAATCTAGATTCTTCTTTATTGCTGCACACCATGCTTTGCAGCATGCCCATTCTTATCACTGTGCATGGATTCAACTAGAAGTTTGGAAAGCACTGTAGGCTGTGACCTAAGCAGGGAGAAATGTGCTGAAATGTAAACTATTACATTTGGTGGGGATGTAAGCACCTCTCTTAAGAGAATGGGCTGAGCTGGGGCTGTCCAGGCTGGAGAGGAGCCCCAGCTGAGAGGGGCCCTCAGCCCTGGTGTCCCTGTGTGCAGGGAGGCTCAGAGCAGGGCCCAGGCTCTGCTCCGGGGCCCAGCAATGGCACCAGAGCCACGGGCAGGGACTGAGCCCAGGAGGTTCCACTGGACATGAGGCAGAACTTCTGTCCTGGGCAGGGCCCAGGCACTGAACAGATTGTCCAGAGAGGGTGGGGAGTCTCCTCACTGGAGATATTCCAGACCCTCTGGACACAATCCTGTGCCCTGTGCTCTGGGATGGAGGTGGGACCAGATGAGCCACTGTGGTGCCTTCCAAACTGACCCATGCTGGCATTCTGTGCAACACAAGAGAGTTACAGAAGTTATTATAATTTTGCAGAGAAGCAGTTCCTTCCATGATAGTGCAAACCCTCAGGGCTTACACATCATGAACTGGCTCCAAAAACCAAAACACAAAAATAATTCCCATCATATTTTTTAAATTCACTTGCTACAATTTACAATTTGAAGATTTTCTCTTGAAGCACAAGAGTTATGAGTTTGCATTGAAAATAAAGTGGTAGTTTAATTGGGTGATTGCAGGAACAAGGGTGTAATGGGGGAAAAGCCCTACACTTTTCCAGTATGTAGCTCATACAAGACAAGCACCAATACTTCAAAAGCAAGAGATGGGCAGACACAAACAAGAAGTAAACTGGGGAAACTGGCTGTTTGGGGAAAGGAGGTGTACTGGGCAAAACTGGGAGGGTTTCACTGTCAGGGGCTCACTGTGGGGTGACCTGTGGAGCCCAGGAAGTGCCTTGGGCCAGGCACAGCTTTGAAACAGATGGGACCAGTCCACAGTGAGCAAATGTCCAACCAAAGCAGAACATGGCACCTCCACTCAAACATATTTTAGCATGAGTTACAGCTGTTAGGATGAAGTGAGGAGACGTGTTTGGATTCAGGTGAGAAGATGCAGGAAAACACAGAGAAGATTTGTGTAGAAGAGCAATAGAAGGATGTGGAGGGTGAAAATGTTGAGGGCATGGCTGAAGGCTCACTTTCCAAGAAGGCAATTTTCACTGAGTCAGAGCCAGCCCTGAGTGATTGCCTTCAGTGGAGGTCCCACCCCACAGCAGCAACCCTGGGAAGGCAGGAGGAACACGGCCTGGGAAGCAAATAAAAGCCATTAAGCACTCAACTCCAGTGCTGTGTGCCACTGTCCCCTCACTGAAAAGACTGGGAGGGACTGTGTGTAACCTCTAATGAAAACTCATTTCAAAGGCAGCTGAGCCCTGGAACCAGTGAGGAAAAAATCTTTGGCAGAAGATCAGCTTGGGGAAGGAGAAAGAAAGGTGAATGACTACAGGGGACAGCTTCTTTTCTCTGTTCCTAAAAACAACAATAGCTCATAGCTTATTACAAGAGCTGAGAAACTGTTTCATCCTGCTCCCTGACTCAAGCTGCTGTAAAATGCAATTATCTAGGATGCCTTTCTAGGTCTAGTGCTCTAAACTTGGTAAGGCAACCATCTATTCCCTTATAAGGTTCATTTTGCAACTACCCATTTCTTGCAATGTCTCCCTGCCTTCCAGCTGTTTTATTTTCCCCAAACTTTCCTTACTTCTTTCCAGCAAATAGGGGAAAGTCTCTCAAGTAGCTTTACTTCTCTGAATTCGTCACTCATTCCCTCACAGACCTGAAATTATAAACAGCTGTCCACAAAAACACAATTGCTTCTAGAGTAACCAATGTTAAGGACTCCTGGAGAGGGTTATGACTTCAGCCTGTGCACAGGGAGAGGGACGGGGTGCCGGAAACAAAGATCCTGTTGCAGTGAAGTTTCCCTCAGCCTGAACAATAGAGGGACACGTGGGACCTACAGAGAATTCCTTATAAAGAAAACGCCTCTGGGTTTACTCAGGAAGCTCCAGGAAACCAAAGGGGAATAAAAAGCCCAGCAAAGCAGGTCCCCCACTGTGTCCCCCAGGTATTTGTGACAGCAAGGAGAGTGACCCATGCAGATGGGTCCAGGGAGCTGCCAAGGAGGAGATGCCTGGGGCAGTGAATCAGCCTCTCTGGGCCAAGTGACTCCATCCAAAAATGCTGAGGTGAGGGGAACAGGGTCACTGGCACCAAGTACCTTCAGAGGAGCACCTGGCCACTGTCAGCTGTTTGGGCAAGAAATGTTGTTGCATTTACCCACATTAACTGCTCAGGAGTGGAGATTTTCCAGACTTACGCATGAGCAAGTAGAAGCACAAAGGTTATTTTTGTTAGCAGAAATTAACTCCAAATAAAACCCAAAGCTACTTCCCTGCAAACTGTCAGGAACTTCCTGTGGAGAAACCCAAGTGCTGAATGAGAAAACAAGATTGACTGTTAGTGTGAATGCTTTCAAGGTTTAACTTCTCCATAACTGTTTACGTGAGTGTATTCATGTAGACTTGAATTTTTCCTGCTTGGTGGTGATGACTCTGGCCAAGCAAGACTCAGTGCTTCCAAAGTGCCAACATGTAGGTGACCTCAGCACTCCTATTCACAAAACCACTGCCCACTCTGGTACTCCCACCTGCCCAAAGACAGCTTGCAAACAGAGCATTCCAGATTACAAACAATTGTAACAAAATCAGCAGCAAACATCACCATAAAAAGCAAGGTCTGTTGTCTGCTTTCACACTTTAAAAACTTTTTATATTTTTAGTCATGAGACAAAGCACCTAATCTTGTGCAAAAGGTATTCCCTAAATGCAAACCACTGTCTGGTAGGCATATCTCTAGCAAATTATTTTTCTGAAACAAATGAGCATTCATTTGTTTTGCATGCAGACATGAATCTGGATGCAGATTTCATCCAACTATCCATCACAGCACCACTGCCTCATGATAAAAATTATTCCAGCCTTGGAGCATAGCGCCATCTGCAGAAGTGCTGCTTTCCTTGGGCTTACACAGGCCATGCAGTGTCTTGTGAAGAGAAGAAACATCTGTTTTCAAAAGCGATATCTTCACAAGAATCAACATGGCACCTTTCCCCCTTGCCCCCCTCTTTAAGGTCCATCTGTATCAGGGTCCTTCTGTATTTTGCCACAGGAAGAGGAGAGGGGAAAGGGGAGTAGAAAAGGCTTCTCCATTCAATGGTGCAGCACTAGAAAAACAATCTAGGAAAATGACCATATTTTTAAAACTGAGGATTTTGGGTTGTGCTCCTTCCTTCCTTCCTTCCTGCCTTCCTGCCTTCCTTCCTTCCTTCCTTCCTTCCTTCCTTCCTTCCTGCTTTCCTTCCTGCCTCCCTCCCTCCCTCCCGTTGTATTCCAGGGAAAAAAACGCCACCTTGTGAAGACATTGATACCACCACTGCCAGTTCCTCTACTTCCAGCTCAGTGGGTAAGATCAGGAATGTCTAGGTGTGGAGGATTATGTCTCAACTACTTTCATGTCAAGAGCCCTTGGGGTATCTTTTGACACACAAGTTAGCAGTACCAGTTTTAGCTGATAGGGACACTGTGTTCCCTCTGTGCCCACGCTGTTTGTTCCTGTGCCCAGGCCAAGTCCTCTGTTTCACTTATGCAAGTGTTTGGAGCATGGAATTGATCCCACTGAAGACTAACATACCCCCCTCCCTGCCCTCCTGCACTTTCTGTTTTTCCTGGCTCTCAGCTGGAACCGATCACTGTGTGTGCAATCACACAAGGGGTGGTGCCAGCAAGTAAGGCTGGGAAGCAAGGAAGGGGTTGCTCCTCTTGATGGCAGTGGCAGCAGCTGGACTGACAGTGACACTAGGGGCACACACAAACCACTGTGCAAGAGCAGGAGAAAAAACATCGCTCATTGTTCACTCACGCTGAGGGACATCCAGCTCCAGGCAAACACCCATAGCAGAGGAAACTGTATCACATAAACACTTTAGAGTAAATCAAACAGTTTTTAAATAGACTGACAGAGGACACTTCAGCAGCACTCTTCAGTCTCTGACAGAGGAGGGAAGGCCACGCTCAGCTGTGAGCTGGGATGGAACTGTGCAAACCCCTCTGGGCCCGCTCTGCTCCAAGGCTCCTCTGCTGCACCATCCCACAAGGAAGGCCCTTAATATTTGGTGATGGATCAGCTCCTCCAGCTGGGTAGAAACTGCCCCCCCCCCCCCCGTGGGGTGAGAGGTGTGAGAAGGCAAACTTTGATCTTAGAAATTCTGTGGAGCAAGGCTTTAAACTAAAATTGGTAAGGAAACAGCAAAGCACGAGGCCTGAACAGATGAACAGACAGCAGGCAATGGCAGCCACAACCACGGTGTGTGAGGCAGGAGCAGGGAGGCTGGAAAAGCTGCCCGTGGCTAGGCACACACATGAAACAAGGCAAGGTTTCCTTTCCAATGGAGAAAAATAAAAACACCTGTTCTCCCCTTCACAAAAATGGTTAGCAGCAAAGTGTGTCTCCCTAAAGCACATCCACCATACCTTGTCTCCCACAGCTTCACCACGATGCAGCCCAGAGTGAGGGGTAATTGTCATGGGTTTGTGTTCTCCAGACAGAGGAAGGGATCCTATGGGAGCATGGAGGGAATTTGGGGGTGCTGAGGAGGGTGCACAGGACCTGTGAGGGCAGATGTGCTTGTGTGGAGCTGAGGGGCAGAGCCACATTCAGGGTGGCCAACACCCCCGGAGCCGGCCTGCTCCCCAGCACCGCGCTGTGGCACCGCTGTCCCTCACGGCCCCTGCCCCGGGATGGCCCACAGGGAGGCTGGAAAAGCTGCCCATGGCTAAGCACATACATGAAACAAAGCAAGAGCAATTTTCCTTTCCAATGTAGAAAAATAAAAACACCTGTTCTCCCCTTTCTGTTCCCCCTCACAAAAATGGTTAGTAGCAAAATCTGTCTCCCTAAAGCACATCCACCGTACCTTTTCTCCCACAGCTTCACCACGATGCAGCCCAGTGTGAGGGGGAAATGTCATGGGGTTTTGTGTTCTCCAGACAGAGGATGGGATCCTATGGGAGCATGGTGGGAATTTAGGGGTGCTGAGGAGGGTGCACAGGACCTGTGAGGGCAGATGTGCCTGTGTGGAGCTGAGGGGCACAGCCACACTCGGGGTGACCAACACCCCCAAAGCCGGCCTGCTCCCCAGCACCGCGCTGTGGCACCGCTGTCCGTCACGGCCCCCGCCCCGGGATGGCCTGGGTGTACCCAGGCGGTGTCTCAGGGTGTCCCAGCACTGTGCCAAGCGTGTCCCAAAGGTATCCCGGGGTGTTCCAGCACTGTGCCGAGGGTGTCTGTCCCAAGGGTATCCAGGCAGGCAGTATCCCCTGTGTATCCCGGGATGTCCCGGCACTGTCCCTATGACGCTTCCATGGCGCCATCTGGCGCCGCCGCGGGAAGGGGCGGCCTCGCCGGGTACCTCTCCCGAGTCAATTAAAATTTAAAAAGTAATTTAAAAGAAATTAAAACAAAATTTTGACATGCAGTTAAAAAATAATAAAAGTTAAACAAACCTTTGGCCTGAGTCCCGGGTTTTGCTGAGTCCTCCTGACTGTCAGGCAGCTGTCAAAGCAGCCAGGTCACCTTGGCAAGTGGTGGATTAAAGCACCTAAAAGTGATCTTGGTCTTTCTAGGAATTTTCCCATTAAGAAACACAGTGCTGTCACATGAGGGTGGGTAATACCCCAAATCCACAGAAGAAAGCCCCAAAGAAAGGGGCTTACTATAAACCTCCCATCCCAAAGTCTATGGTGGGAACTGCACTGTTGCCTTCTATGTCAGAACATCTCTTCCTCGGGAACACCCACCAAGCCCTGCCTGTTCAGCTGTGTTTGCAATATTGTCCACATTATTATTCAGCTAAGAACTTCCTTTTCCTAAAACATGATTTTAAAGCCATGGTGTCTTTGGAACCATCAGTACCCAGTTATGGAGCTTCCTAAGCTGAATTCTAGGCTGCAGCTGAGACTTCAGTGGAAGAAACACTGCATGAATTTCTGCCTCTGGTGGCACCTAAATAAACACCCCAGATCTGAGGATGACAGGGACACTTGCAACTCCCATGTAAATAAATCATGGATTGATCTATGGCCCTGTGATCTGTACAAGGCTGGCCATTACTACACACTGTGCTGCCAGTTTCTATGGAAAACCAGGGAAATGGAGCTTATAAAGCAAGAATTTATGAATATATATATATATATATATATATATATATGTATAGATATGGTAAGATACTCTTGCAAGACAAGTATATCTTACCATTTTCTGGAGAAGCAACTGTTTCTTCCCTTGTCTCTGTGCTGCTCTCTTCTGGCTTTCCAAGATGCATGTGAAGGAAGAGAGAAGTAATGGAATTTCCTCAGGCATCAGTGCTTCATGACACTAAAATGTTAATTTGCTCAGCACACATTGATTCTACACTCACAAGCATCCAAAGCGCTGCTCACCTCCCCAGACTCCCTCCAGTTCCTGAGCAGAGGGTATAACAAGGCAGCTGGGACTGGTCCTGCCTTGAGTCATCACAACACATTCCCTTACAGCCCTCAGGAGGTCACAGCACTGGCTCTAGGGCAAATTAAAGTAAGTTACGTCCCATTTAGACTTTTACTGCCTCACCCTCATTTTTCAGTGAGACAGACATCGTTGGGTAGTGCTAGAGCTGGTTTTTCAACAGGGGAAGAAGGGGAAAATCCCAATGAATTTTGTGAGGAGAAAGGGATGAGAAATTGAATGGTTCGTGAATGTTCAGACTGCTTATGAGGAGTTTCTGAGTGGAAAATCAATTTTTACTTGTCAAATTGCTGGCAAAGAGGGTTGCCCCTTGAATATGCAGGTTTCAGGGGCAAGCTCCGGGTGTCCTGGCACAGTTTCTCTGGTTAGGCATAGTCGAAAAGCTTTTCTGTAGAACGAAGCCACAAAGCACCGGGCTGTGTGTGCAGCGCTCAGACTGCCAGGGGAGGGTGGCTGCCACTCGCCTGCCTCTTCAATTGACATTAGCATTTGTATGGAAGGAGTTCATGGACGCCTTCCCTGTGCTTCTACCTAGTCCTCCTCCAGCCCTCCGTGGAAATTCTTGTGCTTCCCTTCTGACTCCGAGATCCAGAGAACTCACTCGATGGCAGCTGGAGAAGAGAAGGGTGGTAGAGAGAGCACTGCTGAGTTTGATGTGGTTTACATGGCACAGGGGAAAGGTGCAGCCCATGGCTGGCTTTGACTTCCACAGCCCATTGCTAAGGGAGCAGCTGCTGAAAGACGTCAGGAGAGTTGTGAGAGTGAAAAATGGGACGGCACGTCTTGCTGAGAAGGGGAGTGCCTTTCTTTTGGAGAAAGATCGCTTTGTGTTCCACAGAAACATGCCACAATGAATGTTTAATAAAGTGCTTATGCCCACGTTTAGAGACGAGCTCCCGCGGCTGCAGGTTACATTTTCAAGAAGCAGGAGCACATGCAGCTAAGTGTGCCTGTGAATGAGCAGTCGCTGGATTTTTGCAATTCCGTTCGCTGCACACAAAAGCCCGGTGCTCTGCTGCTTCATTCCTCACCTTCTGTGATCTGCACAGGACTGATGCTCAGTGAGAATGTTCAGCTTTGCTGCTTTTCAGGGTCTGTGCTACACGTGTGTACTGTGACATCTCTCGGGATCTCTGCCTTTGCTGGCTGGAATGTGCCCGCTGGTACAAAGAGCTGGGGAGGAACAGACAGAGAGCACAGCGGTGTGACAGCAGTTTGCAGGCTGCCCTTTATCTCCCAAAATTGTAAAAGATGGTATTTGTCACATAGCCCTTGAGCTGTGATTGGGGCTGGCAGGGACCTCTCAAGGTCCTTCATACCATCCTTCCCTCTGTCACAAGTGGGCTGAATCGATGTTATTACTGAAAACAAGTACAAGGTAGAACCTCCAGGGCACGAGGGCAAATACTGTCATGAGAAAACCATCATTGTCATCTCCAGGCATGGAAATGCCTGTTGGCAGAGGAAAGCAGCACTGCTGCTCACTCCAAGAGTGAGCTTGGATGTGGGAAATGAGGTGTTCCTCCTCCTGAGATGAAGAAATGTAGTAGATGATCTTACTCAGGCTGCAGTGACCAAGAGCCATTAACAAGCTGCTCTTTTCTCCCTGCTGTGATACCAGTGCAAAAATGAGTCTGTTCCCAGTTCCAGAATGGGGAGGTTGATCTCTTAAAAACAAAAGGCTCAGGGACTGTGAGGAAAGGGTTCTGTGTCTTTAAAGCCAGGCATGGAGGAGGCTACAGGTCATTACTTTATTTTTATAGCCATTATTATTTTCTGGATTGTTTAAAAAAATGCAAATGTTTGAAAGGCTTAATCAGCCCTCAGCAAAAAAAATGCTCTTTTCTTTGTGACTGTAAGATTTTCAGGAAAGGACAAGTATCCTCCCATGTGTGTGGATGACATTCAGCACATGATAAACATAACCTGAATATAAATGATTGGTATGAAAACTGGTAATAGCCTGACTTGGTTAATAGTGTTGTTCTTACTAACACATCCTAGACACAGAAAAGCAATGCTTCTTTAAAACCTAGATTTATATATATAAAGAATCCATTATAAAGCAAATCTCAGGCAGCTTTCAGAAAATCTCTTCAACATTTTCAGCATCTCTATTCAGTGAATAGAACTTATTGAATTTCTCTTTTTTTTTTACCATGTTAAGAAAAGAAAACAATAGTCCTCAAAAATTGTACGAACCTACTAGAAATAGTGACACCTGAAAATCCTAGGAGCTGTCAGATACATAACAACAACAAAATCTTCTTACATACAGATGCACAGATTTCTGTTACAGTAAATTGAAAGTCACTTTGAAATTCAGATAATTCTCACTACATCTGTCAAGAGACTTCAGCACAGAAGTTGACTTACACCTGATATTCTACTAATTAAATCAAATAGAAAGTCTTCTCCTAATAACTAATTAGAACCCTAATTTCTATTTTCAGTTTTTTGGGCACTTCTGACTGCAAGCTGCTTCTGAAAGTGAGACTTTGCCTTGGACCCTTATGAATGTAAATACCCAGCATCATTTCTCCAAAAAATCCCAAACCCCCACCTTGCTCTCCAGAGCACGTATCCCTCTGCACCCTGAAGATGACATTTCATTTATGTTGTACCAAAAAAGAAGCAGCAGAAGGCACAGAATGGGAATGGGGACAAATGGAAAACGGAATTTCAAAGTTGTGTGAATTTCTGTTATTTAAGTATCTTGCTTTCTCCCAGTTTTGGGTGGATTGCTGTAGACAATTTTCCTTGAATAAAATATTTTGGGTCAAAGCAAAGATAAGTGTTTTACTTAACTCCATTTCTGCATTTCTGGACATTGCCCCCTATATGTAACCAGCCCAGCCAGAGGGGAGAGGTTGTTCCTTAGGGAACCAAACCCAGGGTTTGGTCACAAAATGTGACCTAAACTACAGCTCCCAGGAAGCAAAGCAATACCTGACCAGGCAGTTGTAATGTAATTTGATTTCAGTGTGATTGAAAACACATGTCTGAACATACCTTAGACCAAAGATAAAATACCACAATTTGGTCTGGGGGGAGGGGGGGGGGGAAGATATTTCAATATCATATCCCCTTGAAGAAGGATTTTTTCAGTATTCACCAAAGCTGGAATAATATCAGTGAGAAGCTTTCCTGGTGAGCAAGGTGTTCTGTGTCTCCATGTAAGTAAATTGTGTCACTAAATAACCCTCACAAAGAGCCTCAGATCCAGTTTCAAAGGACAATAAAGCAAGTCTCAATGCTCACTAAAGATCTCTTTTCCTCCTTGAGAGAGCAGAAGTTCCAAACATTGTTTGGAATGACAACATTGACTTTTCTTTGCCATCACCTACATCTTGGAGTTTCCAGCTGGAAAAACACATAGAGGACAACACTGTTATCAGGAGAGACCATTGCCCAGGCCTCAGACCCACTGACATTCCCAGGAATGTTTTCCACAGCCCTCCACCAAGCCCACTGATCCAGCCCCTTAAATTCATTTACAGAATGAAGTCCCTCATGGTAGCAGGAGTTTTGGAGATTTACAGCGCCGCAGGAGTGCTAAGTCTTATGATTAATGGAGTAACAAGTGCCAGAGAAGTAAGAAGATTGGAAACTCAGTAACCCTGTCTCAGAGGAAAAGGCCCTTATGCACAAGGATGATTGGTTTCAACTTAAATGGAAAAAGCAGCTTTTATTTTTGATCTTAAAAAAGGGTAGTAAGTCCAAAAAGGATTGCTTAAAATGGATATCCCAAAATTCAGAAACCATGGTTCTTTCTGAAGAAGTAAAAGATTTTATCCTACATTTTCTTTTGGGAAGTACTATCTTAATTTCAAAAAAAACAATAAATTCATAATATTTCAATTATTGGGGCTTATAGATCTGCCATCAGTGTTGTTCACCAAGGCTTCTTCCACTTGCTAGTAGCTGTGGAAATCATGGCAGTTTAGCTCACTTAAGGGCACTTCTAATTCTGATACAGCATTTTTCTCTGACTGGAAATCTTGCTAAAATACTGCTTTTTTGTTGTTGTTGTTTTGTGGTTTTTTTTTTTTGTTTGTTTGGTTTTTTTTTGTTTTTTTTGAGAAAACCTGATCAAAGAATTTATTCCATTATTCCACTTGACCTGTGAGGAAAACTAACCAACACAGATTGCAGCTGTGTCAGCCTCTGAGCCTTTTGGTTCAGATGGTTTCACTCAGCCCATGATTTCCAGTCCCATGCTTCCCACTCAAAACCATTTTTGCATTCACAACTATCAGCTGCACTGTGTCAAGCTATGTAAGAACACTGTATATATTTTCTGCTTGAAGCTCATGAAAGTTTTCTGTTCTACAGAGGAATAAAACCCAACCCCATGCACACTTACACAAGGATGTGTTCATACCATCCCAAATGTCAGCAGTGAGCAGGAGGAATGAAAACTTTCCCTTGGGCTGAGTTACCTGATGGACAGTGAGTTCACCTCTGCCTGCTGAGCTGTGGTAGCTGCACATCCATCCAGGCAAATCCTTTTATCTACATGTGGAAGAAAATATGTGGGAAGTTACTGAAACTCTCTCAGTGTGCCTCAAGAAATTAGGCAATAAATGGGATCACAGAAGAATCATGGAATGTTTTGGGTTGGAAGGGACACTGAAGATCCTCTAGCCCAATCCCCAACCTTCCACTATCCCAGGTTGCTCCAAGCCCTGTCCAACATGAGCTTGAACACTTCCAGGGATGGGGCAGCCATCTGGGCAACCTGTGCCAGATCCTCACCACCCTCATCCTTAAAAATTTCTTCCTTATATACAATCTAAACCTGCCTTCTTTTATAAACCATTTTTCTTTTTGCTGTACTGCAGGATCTGGTAAAAAGTCACTCTCCAAATTTGTCTTTGCCCCTTCTATACACTGAAAATTCCCAGTAAGGTCTCCCCAGGGCCTCCTCCAGGTTGAACAACTCCCAACTCTCCCAGCCTATCTTCACATAGGAGGTGCTCCAGCCTTGTGTCCATCTTTGTGGCCTCTCCTGGACTTGCTCCAACAGATCCATGTTTTTCCTTTTCTGTAGGCTGGATGCATCACTCCAGGAGTGGTCTCACCACAGAGAAGTAGCAGGGCAGAATCCCTCCCTCACAAACAGGAATGTACAGTAATGGATAATTCAAGAATCTGAAACAGCTCAATGACGTCAGGAAATTCAACTCAGATGAGAAAATACTTTCCAAAGACAGCTGTATATTCTTTTTTAGTCAATGCCTCTCTCATATTTCACTATTAATCCAGAAATTTACACATTTTGTGGTTTGGGTTTATTCTTATAGAAAGAAAGGAATTAAGAAAAACTTGCTTAGAGGGATTTTGTCTCAGTGGCTTTTAGGGAAACACTACTTAATGTCTTATTGAAAAGGCTGGGAGAAAAGAGGACGATACTCAAATGTTTTGCTGACTCCCATGCTCTGGAAAATATCCTTGGCACTCAGGACAGATCACAGCTTACAGTATCCTAAACCAAACTGGTAAAAAGGCAGGCTGGTGGGAGACTGCAATGTCTTTACCTCATAACACCTGAACTGTGCTGACTGCCAGTCAGAAGGAAGACAAAAAGTAGCTGTAAATAACAAGAAAAATAGAAGTACACAGATTTCCCTCATGCAGTGTACCAAAAGAAAACCAGTCCAGTGTTACTTTTCTACTGGCAGCATCATGACACAACAGTGAGGTTTCTGAGAGCCTGGGTGCCACCAGAGCAGGCTGCTCCATAGGAAAGGGAGCCAGGAGCTGGAGATGACAGCAAGCAGCTGGAGCAGCATCCTCATGGGCGGGCACAGGACAGCCCCCAGTGCCTGTGCAAGGCGGGCAGGGCTGGCTTGGTGATCCCTGGGACAGCCAAGGGACTCAGGAGGAGCCAGGTGTGGACTGGCAGAGCTGCAGCACCAAGAGTGAGGGCCTGAGCCAGATGTGACCCTGAGCACAGCAGGGAAGATGAGACAAAACACTTCGGAAAAGCTCCATCATTTGATAACTTAAAAAAAGAAGAAAGTTTCCATCTAAAATTTTCCATCTAAACCAAAGAATCAAGGGTAGCAGCACCACTCAGAAACACACTTTAATGCACAGTTTGTCTTTGTGTGATCTCCCCTTGCACATTTCATTTCTGCTTTGGCACAGTGACAAGGGCCAGGAGGGGCACTCAGCCGCTTGTCGGTGCCTCAGTCTTTCCTGGAGCTCAGTGTGAGTTTCTCGGCTCTGGCCGGGCAGAGCAGCCCAAGCCCTTCTCGCCGGTCGGGCTCTGGCTTTCTACGGAGCCATCAGCCCGTCCCGGCCTGCGAGGGCCGATTCCGAGCCGAGCGAGGGCGGCTCGGCCGGGGCCTGCAGCAGCTTCCCCCACCGGGTGTCGCTGCCCGACGCCTTTTCCCGGCCGGGACCGGGACCAGGGCCTGGCGGGGCTGGATCGGGGCAGGGCCCAGGTTGAGATCGGGGCTACCTTGGGGCTGGGGCAGTCCCCGGGCCGAGGCTGAGGCCGGGGCCGGGTTGGGGCAGTCCCGGGGCCGGGCTGAGGCCGGGGCTGGCCGAAGGCGCTGCTCCAAGCCCCCCGTACCCCCATGAGCTCTTTAAAATTAACATTATATGATATGTTGTGTTAGAAAGTAATGCTGTATTAATTCTCTTAAGTAAATGTGTAAAATCTAGTTTTAGGTTAAAAAATGTAGGATACTTTTTTTTTAAAGAAAGGACTCGCAGCGAGATAGCAGCCACAGGACACCTAAATCTGTCAGAGAAAAAGAATTTACTGCCCCATTATCAGAAGAAACAAACTTCTTCCCACCTCAAAGGCACTGTCAGGATTCAGAGGAAGAAGTTGACGATGACCAGACAGAATCCTGTCCATTTGAATGGAATTTATGCATCATGTATGAATATGCAACAGGCTATTGTTTTTAAGGGTTAATCCTCTGTTAACAGGGGTCCTTTTTCAGGCTTGTGCTGCCCAGAAAAAGGTACCCAGACTTCTGTAACTCTTTGTCTCTATTGTCTCATATTGTCCTAATTCAATTTGTCCAAATTATTATGACTAATTGTATTACTATTTTGATTACCATTTTATTACTATTAAACTTTTAAAATTTTAAAAAAAGTGATTGGCGTTTTTCATGCTGGCATTTGTTGGCAGGCATGCGTGGAGGCACCACTCACCCGCCCGTGCCCAGCTCCGTGCCCTTGGAACCCTTGGCACTATTGTTGCTGGTGAGGAAAAACTGTAACCCAAGCCTTTCCATCTCTCAAAAGAAGTTCTTTCCCTCTTTGATTTATTTTTCCCTCCTGGAAACAAATATTTCCTGTCAGCAGAGCTCACAGTCTCTTCCCACTTTTAAGGGGAATCTTCTTACACTTTTGGCTCGATATATATCATAAAAATCAACATAGTTTTAGTCTTAATGTGAGAAACGTCATGAAGAGACTGAGAAGCTGAAGAGAAACCAAATGTGAACATCATGGAAAGTGGGGAATTATACTGCCAGAATGTTTGCTCTTCTATCTTCTTTCAGGAAAGGCCCTTGAAATAAATTTTCCTTGTGAGACAAAGCAGTGGGATGAAAATAGATAAGCACAATGAAGAAAAAATCATTAAAGCACATTAAAAATTATATTATATTGTCTCTATCAGATTTTCCCTTTTACATCCATCTTGCCTGCTCTGGGACAGTTTCCAGTTCTGTTTGAAAAGCTACTGCTGAAATGAAAGAAGGAGTCAGATCACACCTTCCCTTACACCCACATCCACCCAGGCTGGCTGTAACATGTTTAGAACTATCTCTGTTCTCATACTGCTCCATAATGGACAAAGTCAGGTCACTCCAACCAGAGGTTTTAGAAACCCAGAGCTCCAGCCAAGAAAGAAAGCAAGCTTATCCTGTGTGCAGCCAGGGCTGGCAATTTGCAAACATGGGCTGATGCACTATTCCCTAAATACCACTAGAGACTTAAAAGAATCAAGGTGTTTTGTTTTGATTTTCAGTTTAACACCATGGCTAGAATGGCCATCTGAAGGGTGTATTCTGGGGTGGAAAGTGGCAGAAGATCATGGTTTGGGTGAGTGGCTGTATGTCAGAGGAGGACATTGCTCCATGGGTAGTGATGCTGCCCCAATCCAATCCAATCCAATCCAATCCAATCCAATCCAATCCAATCCAATCCAATCCAATCCAAGCAGATGAAAGTTATTCTTTGCCAGTATATTTCAAAAGTTATGCAGGACAATAAATACAGCTGTGGTTATAAGATCAACACAAATGCCAAGTGGAAAATGGTGAATTTTCCCCTTTTTTGCTGCGATAGGACACAGAACAACAAGGCAATAATTTCTATGGGAACAGGGTAAATAAAATGGGGCAGAGCTGACATTAGTTTGGTTTTGCTCAGTCTTCTCTCTTTCTGACTGGTTCTATAAAATACAAAAATACAAAAGCTCATCTTTAAACCTGTGGTTTAGTTCTTTTTTTCCTGTTCCCTTCAGGCTGCCCTTCCCTTTACTGGGCCTCAAGTACCACTTCCCTTTCCCCCCACCCCCTGCCCTCCTTGTAGTGCTGGAGCAAATATATTCTGCATCAGGATATGGGGTATGTTTGAAAAGAAAACAAAATTTGAAGTTTCTGCAGTTCAGGGCATGACAGATCATTAATAATCCTTAATATGCAAGCTTTCCATCTGCTATTCTTGCTCTGAGGTCAGCTGGTCCAAGGAAAGCAGGAAGGAAATAGGAAGCTTCAGTGAACATGAACAAAAAGCCTTCTATAAGCCTGCAATGTATATGTGAACCCCAAGCTGCTATTCCCTGGAAAATCCAAAGTTCATTCTGCCCATATTTCTGCTCCTACTAGTAAATTCCTCTGTTGGAAGGAAAGGCACCAGGATGAGCTCATCCATGGAACATCCTCAGAGGAAGGTGCAGCCCCAAGTGCTTTTGTTCTCCTCTTGGACCTGGACAAAACAGAGAGATGAGCAGTCACCAACCATGTGAACTTCAACAAGGGCAAGTGCCAGTCATATTCCAGAGTGACAGGCCATGCTTTCATTTTACATTAATCTTTCACAAAACATCTTTGTGCTCTGTTGTAGGACCCTCTGGTGCCTATTTGTGGTATTCCTGCAAAAGGTAAAGAGATTTATTGTTAATACAAGAAGTGCCACTAGGGATTTTTCTTGTATATCCACTCAGATCAGCATTAGTACTTGTTGTATCAGCAAGCTGAGGTTTAAAACTTGCTGATTGCATGGCCACAGTGTTCCTTGCTCCAGCAAGTAAACAGGAAGCAGAAATACTAGAAAACAGCCTTCAGTCAAACCCAAATATTTTACTTGCCTGTTGCTTACCTTTGCTTCAGCTCTCAGGAAATGATATCCATGAAATAAATCCAGTATTTCTCCAAAACCAGGCTGATGAGTCATAGAAGGCATCCTTGGTTCTTCTCACAGCACCACACAGTTTTCTGTTGTAACATGACACAAAATGAATGATACTCACACACACTGAGATGTCCAAGGCAAAAAAGGCGTTTATTTCTGGACCTTGATATTTATAGAACTCCAGAAGTGACAATGGATTGGAGGATGAAATTGCCACCTCTCCAACCAACAGTTCATCAATTTTCTCTTCTTCCAGAAAGGAATGCAAATCAGAAGGCTTAAAAGAACTTTAAAAGAACAGAGTGACAGGTTTTCCCTTCTTAGGCTGCCCCGGGGTGAGCAGGAGGCTGCTCCCAGCTCCTGTGTGAGTGGCACAAAGGCAGCAGGCAGGAGGGAGGTGAATTGCAGGCAGGCACAGAGGGGAACAGCTCCATTCCCCTGGGCTCAGGCACTTGCCTGAACGTGGATTTACTGCCTGGGACTTGTCTGCTGCACGGGCTCACAATCTGGAACAAGCTCAGGGTTAAAAGTTCACAGCTGGGTGTTGCAGTGTGAGTGAAGGGTGAGAACCAGGCACAAACCATTAGAGATGATGCTGTGCTTGTTTGTTATCTGAACCTGGGGTACTCTTGCCAGGGATGGTGCAAACTCCAGCATTGAGTCAGGAATTCTGGTGCTGTGCATGAAATCTCACACAGCAGGTTGTGGGATGGAGTTAGGAGACATTCTGGGCTTGCAGCTGCTGCAATCCTTCCCAGTCAGCCCTCAAGAAGGTTTCTCCTGTGTGCCATGTCTTGCTCCACTGGGTACCTGCTGCAGCCAAAGTAGAAAAAATTTCACTGTACAAAATGCAGAGATGATGCATCTTCCTGCCTGGGGAGGTGGAAGTGATGGGTTCCAAAAATTTCTTGCTGAAATCAGCAGCTTTACTGACTGATATTATCTCTATGCTGACTTTTAAGCTAGTCTGCCCCTCACCTTTCCACCCCAGAGTCCTTTTGGCAGACCCATGCCAAACATGGCTCTTTTCTCTTAGGGGAAGCTCAGATGCTTCCCAACCAAACCTGGCATGCTGAAAGAGAAACCAACCAAATTCATCCCTGGTTATTGGAGGGAGATAAATTTCACAAGTCTAAAACCCAATGTAGAACTTTCTGTCTTGCCACTGCAGTGGTCCTGCTTAAATATTAATTACACACAGCACTGCAATGGAAACTTCGGATTATGCTTATGATATCTTCCTTATCTGAACTTGGATTTTCTTGAATGCCAGCACAAGAACAGCCCAGCTCCAGAGGGAAGCATTTCCCATCACCTTAAGAAGTCTTAAAAGACAATACACAGAGCTCCATTATTAAGCTTAAAACTTCCTAATATCTTGCTAAATTTGTCTTTACTTTTTTTACTTTTTACATAATTTTTATGCTAACCTATCTCATAACTGCTACTTAAGTCTAATCACAGTTCTGCTGTCTCTGAAGCTTACCTTTTGCAGCTTTCCCAAAACCCTCAAATTTTATAGATTCCTACAATCTCTACACCCCATCCCAAACCCCTTCAGGCCCTGCTGCCTTCCTGGTTTGCTCATCTGTACACCAATTTGGGAGAGTGGGGCTTCCTTTCTTACACTTCCACTGTGGCCAGGCCAGGCTTGCTATTGCTGAACCCTCCCAGTTCACAAAGAAACCAGAGGGCTGCTGAACACCAGAGGTCCTGTGCTGTGATGGGGACCTGAGTACACAAAAACCTAAATTTAGTCATGAAAGATGACCCAAACCTTGAAGGTTTAAACCCCAAACCTTGAAAGTTTAAACTTCAAGCCTGAAACCCAGGCTGGATATTTAACAGAGCACAGAATATCTACTAGATCCTAGTTCCTGCCTGAAAATGGATTTCTGTCCCCCCAGGAATTGCAGGTGCTCTGTTGTGCCTTAGCATGAAGCAATGTGTGAGAGTTCTAGCAAGGGCAGAGTTCAGGGCTGAGGTCACCCCTCTGCTCTCAATTAAGGCAAGTAGGAAAGACAATATCCCATTTTTGAGTGCTAGGGCCTGTCATGTTGGACACACAGTGTCTGCATTCAATTAAAGAACACAAATTGGCCCTTAGTGCCAGAAGGAAAACCAAAATGAGGGCAAGTTTGATGGACCAAAATAAAATGTGAGACAGGAAAGATTTCTCACCCCCACAAAAATGTTTGGAATACACACTGGAAAGAAACTTCAAGAAATTAGTGGAAATGCTTTGAAAGGGGTGTGACTCACCATCACTTTGAAGGCTAAGTTTTCTTTTTGCTTTCTGCCTTTGGAAAAGGTTTTAAGGTTCAGAAAGTGTATTTTAATCTAAGTGTGAGGGCCTGGGGTAACTTTCCTTTCCCCTCAGCACCCCAGCACCTTGTGTTTTGTACTTCAGCTCTGGGGAAAGGTTGAGGCTGCCACCTCCTCTCCTGCTTGGACAGAGCACAGGAAAATGCAGACCTGTGTGGAAACACTCACCAGGGCTCTCACACAAGGAAAAGGAGCAGGAAAGATGCAGAACATCCACATTGCCAGCATTAAGTACTAGGGGTGTTCAAAAAAAGGGGTGGAAGGGGTCATATTTTACCTACAGGTAGTGGCTGAAGCAAAGCAAGGATGAAACTGGAAACAACTCTGGGTACAAATCTTGTGTTAATACCATGCATGTGAGCTCGAGGTTATTCATGAGGATTCAGCAGGGACATTATCAAGCATCTCATCCTTAAGCAAGTCAGCTAATTACCTTCTGGCCTCAGGGTCCCTCCTTCTAGCAGCCTAAGGATGGGTGAAGATTGGTGCTCTCACAGCTATCACAGAGCTGAGCATTTTGCTGTAGCTGTTCCCAAGAAGGATGGGATGTCAGCTTCTTGTGCACATTCTGAAACGAAAATCTACATAAAACCAAAAATCCACCATCTGTGCTTTTTTTCTGAAAAAATAAAAGCAATAAAAACAGTGGAGATGGCTGAGATACACACACACACACACACACACATATATATATATGATATAAAATACATTAAAACCCCACAAAGAAGTAAAAGATAAGTTCAGATCACTGAACTTATTATGTCTGGAAGGAACCAAATTTGAAATCATTAACTATAAAACAGTAGCAATGCAGAAGGAAGAGAAAGAACATTGAGAGGAACATTCTTCTCTTGATGCTGCACATGAAATTCAATTCCTTCCAAGGACTTTCAGACTCACAAGAAGCAAAGTACTTTTGGACATAGGAGAGGGATCTTCAAATTTAAAAGAATCTTTGCTTGCAGTGCTTTTTGCTTTTCACCAACTCTTCCATGTCACAAAATAACACAGGAATAGGACTGGCCAGGGATAATTTCAAATATGAAGTGGTCTCACACAACTGTGCAATAGTGAAGATCATCTGCCAAAAACAAAGCCAAAAAAAGCTCACCCTAAATCCTTTTCTCTGGAACAATCTTTTTAGTGACTTACAGCTGGCTTCCAGCTCATGCTGGAGACTAAATCCACCAAGAAATCCACCAAGAAATCACCAACTACCTGCTGACAGCAACTGCAGTTAATTGTGCAAAATGACAAGTGCCAGCTCCATTGGGAAAAGGTGTTGGAGAAATCCCACATTAAATCATGGATCTGAATTGCCAAGCCCTCCCAGCTCTACAGGTGCTTTGCCCATTATCTTTTATACTCATGGAAAGACAGAAGTTTTATTACCAACATAAAATTAACTCAAAGAAATTAACTGGGACATGATGGTTACATCTCTTGTTCTTTTTGTCCTCATTTTGGAGCCATCCAAAGCTGAAGGACAATACAAACATTAAATGAGAAGAGGAAAGAAATTCCCATGTGGCTAAAGGAGCCAGGTATCCTAAACAACAGAACTCCCATCTTTCCCTTTCCTACCTGTTCCCACATGCCCTGTGCTGACAGAGACCTGAACTTCTTCCTTACCTGCTGCCATTTGCCAAAATCTGTCCCTCCAGCTTTATGACAAGCCCACACTTCTAACTGTTTACTCCTAAGCATTTTTTGGATCTTTTTAGGAGTCAGAGGGATGCCAGTGAAGGAGACAATTGGTAAACCCTCTCCTTCCTTTTTCAAAATTTGAGGAAATCTGTTTTTCCTTTGCCACTACTCAAGTTGCAACACAGAGTGGAGTGGACCTGTGGTCACTTTCCATCACACTGAAAAGTAACAGAGAGAAGTGATTTTTTTCAAGTCCATCAGCCTTCTTTATTAGTGCTGCTGGTTGGTGGAACAGTTTTCTATTAGAAGCATCTGAAATTGGGTTTTCTTCCATCAAATAATGAATCCCTCACAGCTGTGCTTCAGAAGATCAGCCCACATTAGGTCATCTGCACAGCAATACTGCAGCCACAGGGTTTCTTAAAACATTTGCAGGATGGAAAGAACAGTGGCATTTAGGGAGGAATCTGTCTGTATCAAACAGAGCATTCCCAAAAACCACAAAGTTAGGAAAAATGGATATAAACACCAATGGATTTATATTTTTTAAGCATCTATTGCCTCATGAGCCATTTAAATAAAAAAAAAAAATCCTCTCCAAACTCTTCTCCTGTCCATAGTGGGTGTCATGTTCTGGTAATTTCTTCCCTGACTTTTCAGCACAGGATGTGTTTATCTAAAATCTGGCTGAGTGTCAGGACTCCCCTGCTGCTCCCCCTGCACAGGAAGCAGTGTCAGTGCCAGCAGCACTCCCAGGGCTGTGATTCCAGAGGCAGGACAAAGGCTCTGTGCTAGGGAAGGAGCCACAAAAGCTCAGGGAATGCCCTTGGAGGCCAAGGTCTGGTGCTCCTTAGAGAGGCAGGGGGGGTGTGAGGAAAGAGGCTGAACACAGGTGCAGCTCACAGGGGAATTTTGGGAGAGGGAAGGGCTTGCTGAGGTGTGTCACATCATTCCCAATGCCATCTCCTCTTCCAGCTTGCCTGCTCCCAAGCACTGGCAGCTGGTCACCCTTGTCCCCTCACTGTCATTACACAACAAATTACAACTGCCCAGACACTCAGTGTAGTTTAAATTAAGAAACAAATAAAGGAAGGGCTGTTGAGCCCTTTGCAGCCCAGCAGCAATTCCCAAGTGGCATTTTTAAAGAAAAACACAGCACCCTGCAGCTCCAAACTAATGGTTGTTTTCCAAGGTGAAATCAATGTAACACATTGAAACAAAGCAGGCACAGCACCCTGGCTGAGGGTGAACGGGAGGTGTTTTTACACTGCTCTGTGAGATTGATAAATGCACACCCTGAATGCTGACGTGGGAAGTGGGTGACTTGTCCAGGCCTCCATGCAGAAAAACTGGAGCTGCAAAAGAGTCTCAGTACAGTCAGATACAAACTGATACAAAACCATGTGGTTTTTTTCCAAGTGGAGTGGGGAATTCCACTCCAGAACTGGTTCTTCTCCAATTACTTGTTACAGCAACAGGATGAGGGGTTGGGGGAATTTATTTTACATTTTGAAGTTAAATGCTTCTCTCTTGCTGAACATTTCAACAGAGATTTCAAGAATCAGCAGTGTCCAAAATGGTCACCTGGCACCTCATAAAGATTCATTTGGTAAAATAATCTGGTTGTTATTATCCTGTAAACCCATCTCAGGGATCAATAATTGAGACTTAAGCTTTAAAATATCATCAGTTACACTGCAAATCCATGTGTGTGCAGAGCCTTCTACAGCATTAGAAAACTCAGCTCATTGTGACTTTTATGGAAAGCAAAGACACACATTGTACCTTTAATTACCTATCCTCCAGATGCTGAAATAAAATGAAACATACTCCTCCTTTTTCACTCTTAGTTTTATTATAAAAATCAACATTTCATTTGTTACAACTCAGTTTATAGTAATAATTGGAAAGGATTTTTGTACAAGGTTTATATACACCGTACAAGTAAAGCACTTTATTTTACAAAAAAAAAAAAAGTTAGTGAATGAGTGAATAGGGCTGGCCAAATGTTGGCCATTATAATATAAATACATCCTTGCAAAGCACCATCGTACTGAAGTTGATGAACAAGAGACACCAGCTGGCTTTAAGACAATGACAAACAGTGATTAAAGCTTACAAAAAAAAAAAAAAAAGAACAAACAAAACAAACCAAAAACAAAACAAAGAGTTAAAATCTGAAAGCAGCACCAGATCCTTCACTTGCAAACAAGGCTAGTTCAGCTTAAGCCTGGTGGTATCCTCTTTGCAAAAATGCACTTCCCTTTTCCACTGACTCTCCCTGCATGGTTTAAGGCTGCAGCCATTTAAATCAGGGCTCCAGAGCTGCTCCTGGTTCATTTAGAGGGGAACACTGGCTCTCCAGCAGTTTGTAACAACTAGGACAATCCTGAATAAAACACCAACACTTTATTACCCTGCCCTGCACAGTTCTGGTGTGAATCACCAGTCCCTATAAATGCTACAAATCCCTTCCCTTTTTAAAGATGGAAAAGAAAGGAAATTTTGGATCACTACTGTATTTTGACTTCTTTTAGAAAAGAAATCGACTGTTTTGTAACCCTTTTCAAGCTATTAGTTCATTCCTAATTTACTGGCAACATTTATCTGTCACCTGGTGTTAAGTTAAAGGTTAATTTTCAAGCCATACTAACACCAAAATGCAATTTAAAAAATCTCATTGCTAAGAAAGCAATTTCTGAATAGCAATGCCTAAATTATTTTTGCACTCAATGAGCCAGTTATTTTTCTGCTGCAGAACTAATAAGTAATCTGCACAGTACAGGTTCAGAAGCAGACTCTGTCACTAACAAACTGTGTGACAAACATGCTCAAGGCAAAAAGGTCAGGAAAACAAAGTGACTGACTTCTTCTTAAGAGGTATTTTGAAGAAGTCATCTGATCCAACAGCACGTGTGACCAGGGAGTTCTATAGCTCAAGCAGTTCCCCCCCGAATGGTCCTAATTAATTAATTAATTAATCTGACATTTGCCAAGCAATTAGGAATGGAAATAATATTCAAGACAGTGGCCTTTTCTTCATCTTAGCACAGGTTTAACTACTTTAAAGCTTTAAGTGTGTTTAGGACTTACTATGAAGCCATCTCTAGAGAATAAATAGAGAAGCAATGCAGAGCTGGAGACCACAGCACCATCAAGGCCCATTAGTGTAATAAATAGGAATGACAGGGATTTTCCTTGTGCACCCTCACTTGCAGCTGACTGCAGCACCTGCCATGCCAAGCAGTTTGGGTGCAGTTTTCTTCCTAATTACTCTAGGGCTGCAGCAGACTGCTTTTCATGTCCTACAAAACACAGAGGAGCTTTACTCATCTGCAAAATGGACTCCAAAAGTAGGGGAGCAGTGTAAGAAATGTGTTTCCCCTCCTGCCTGGCCTGACAGAGCATTAAGGATTCAGGTGCTCTGCTGTAAACCTGGCCAAAAGGAGCCCAGGGCAGGTGAGACACAGCAGGATGCACTCTGGGAATCAGGGAGGCTGAATCAATGCACAGGAAAAAATGATCAGCTTTGGGTAAGTGCCTGGTACAAAGATTTGGGTACCTGCACACCCACTTGTACCTGCACATGGGGAGGGAAATGCTGTGGCAGAAATCCGGAATTTACCGTGCAGAAAGCTCCAACTCACAGCAAAGTGAATCCTTTGATATCAAATGGCTCACTTATGTATTTTGCATTACTGTAAATATTTCATTTAATGTCTGTGCACAGGTTGCATTAATTTATACTCATGGAGAGCATTCTTTATTTCAAATGCAAATGCCACGTGCGTGTTCCATTTATCTCATTCAAGTTATTTCCTAACAAATAGCTCGGTATCCAAAAGCAGTAGCCAGGAACTGCATGCACCATGACATGCCAGGTATAACTTTAAAAGGTAGGCTTAGCTCTTATGAATGCTGCATTTAAACATGCAACGTTGGTTTTCAACAAATGATGCTGTACTTTGTTGATTATGCTATAATTATGCAGTCTTGTTTTGTTTTTTAGCTACAACAGACTGGGCATGCCAGCTGTTCCCATCACCAGCCAGCTCAGAACTGCCCAGTATCTAGAGAGGAAAAAGTACAAAAGGTCCCTGTGTTAATGCCCTACTGAACCTGATGCTGTAGGATAAGGAGCTTTTAACTGGAAGGACAAGGAGCAATTTCCACTGCCATCAGTGAGATCTAATGCTACAAACCCACTTCAGCAATCTCCTGGATGGGCATGTCTGTGTTATCTATGGTCCCAATACCTCAGTCAGCTGGAGAAGCAGGAGAAAAGATGATCCTCACTGAGAGAAGGAGGGAATGTGAATCACAACTGGCTCAGTGCCAAAGGGGAACAAAGAGAAAATGTTCAATCTCAGCATTTATCCACTGATAGTGTCAGGTGTGGGTAGCAATGCTTTTGTAATTTGGAGATCTGCCCAAGAGGAGCTTCACAAATCAGCACCTCTTTCGAAAATTTACTCCAGATTTACTGAGAAAATACATGTATTTACAAAATCATATCACAGCTTCCTGCTCAGAAGAGGACCAGCCTGTTCTCTATGCTGGGCATTTTCAGACAATGGAAAACCCCAGCCTGTCCATTCCCCTCTCATGAACCTCCCAGAGGCATCCAAAATATTTGGTGCACAAATTGAAACATCTGTATCAGAAAAACCTGATCAAATCCTACATGGAATTCTATGGCAACCCCACTGACTTCAGTTGGGATATGTGGATGTGAACCAGCACAGGAGGCAGCATGATCCATATGCAGAGAATGTCCTTCTTTTAAACAAGTCCTTGCTAATAATTAACACAGATTTACCTGCAGGAAGCTCCCTCCAAGGGGATGCCTCAGTGAGGCAGAAAGAGGATACCACTCCTTAAGCTCAACCATCCTGGACTTTTTCAAAAAGAAATTGGCACACTGAGAAAAAAGCATTTTGCAAGAAGAGACCATTGCCATTGCAGTACAAGCACTTGGACTGAGATACAACAATACAATATTCTTCTGAGTTCATTAGTGCAAGTTTCCACATGTGAACCCCACACGGAATGCTGCACATGAATAAATGTAAACAACAGAGAAATTCTAATTCTCATCGGTGTGCCAGCCTCACCCCCACCCTGACACACCCACCCTCCCCCCTTCATATAAATGGTTTTCAGTTCCCTTATGGTTCACAACACCCTCCTCAACATCCATCCTGCTGGACAGCACAAGGAGGCTTCTCCACCAGCAAGGAAGAGCCAGAAGAACAGCTACCACAATTCCTAGAAACCTAGAGTGAGCTGGGCAAAAAACCCCTTAGTACACCATCTTCAGAGACCAACAGCAAGAGCCTGGAGATCATCACGCTTTTTAAAGGTATTCTGGACTAGAGGAAAAACCCTTTATTACAGATGGAATCCCCATGAGAGAGTTTTCCTTGGAGCTGAAACCAAATGAGGATCCAGTGCTCCAGATGAGTGGCAGCTAGCAAGAATAACTTGTCACTAATTTTGTCAACAGCGTCAATTGCAAGCCCATGCCATATTTTCAGATAACTTCTCTTTTGGGTGAAACTGGCTGGGAAGGAAGCAACAGAGAACAATGAAACCCCAAAGGTGCCTCTGGAAAGTTGCTATCCCCATTCCATAGCCAAAGGTGAGGAGGCAGGAGCTGCCAGGACCTTTGTTTTGAGAGAGAAGACTCAGAGGGCCAGTCTGTGAAGGCACTGAGCACCCTCATTCTGTGGATGTGATGTCAGAAGAAGGTGCAAATGCACAATGCCATCTAAGACCAGGTATACTGTGTGCCCTGCTGCAACAAAACAAATTCAAAGCACTGCACTGGAGTCCAAGAGGAGTTAACAATATCCTAGGCTGCCCCTTAAATTACACAAATAATGTTTTCACTTGATTAATAATCTCCCTGTCAAAACCTCCGTGGTGAGGCTGATGGGAGAAGGGGCTAAATATGACAATATACAAAAATAGAGATGTGAATATAAAATGGTTTGGTTAAGAATATCTTAAAATTTGACATTCACAGCGGTTAATACTTAAGTATTAAACTCACACCACGCAAAAGAGGAGGTATGTCAAAATCATACTGAGAAAAACTGGCTTTACCTAACACAAAGAAAACATGAGCAGTTAATACAGCAGGGGAACCCCTTCCAATGATCAAAACTTCTATTTTTCTTATGGACAGTTGTTCCACTGAAAGTTAAATGCTTCCTTACTAGGAAAAAATAATATATATATTTATATATATGATTTGTATACTGTGATATCAATATACATTGAAAGTACTGCAAGGATATATTATTCATTTACAGTAAAACTAACAATCCATGGTTAAATTTATAGATTATAAATATGCTGTCTATATTATATGTGGTATAAAAATATTTGACATTTTGTGGGCACTAGGTCAAAATAAGATTTTCTTTTTTAAGGGACTAAAAATCATTCAGGTATATGCATATTACCCTTGTCAATGATGTGAGAATTGTACTGACCTGGTACAAAACAGAGTCCTACCATGCTGGCAAAATGAGGAGGGTAATGTATAGCATGATTAGCATGATAATCACTGCATGACAAGGCTAATTAGGAGAAAACCCGGCATTTACAGCAGCCCAGTTCTAGCAGTACTTTAAATAGAAATATTGTGAATTTAAGTGACAGGAAGAAAGGATGAAGAAAAGACAAGAAAACCTAACTGAGATTAAAAACCAAATTTTAAGATACACCCAACAAAAATAACAAATTCCAGACGAGGGGAGAAAGCTTGAAACGCTCTCATTTGTTAAATGCATTAAGGAAAAACAGAGGTGCATTCATTTAAAAAAGTGTGCAATTGATTTTCTGGATTCACTGCTACGACTGCTGTATTCCTGTAGAAAACAAAGCCCTTTGTGTAAGGTTAATATCTGTCCTGACTGCATTTTCAAGTTTAACTTCAGTTGCTGGCCCTCTGCAGTTAACATAGAGGTTATTTGGCTACTTCCAAGTATCTATGGTATGCTGCTCTGAGACGGACTTCTTTATTATTAATTACTTTAAACATTTTTGGTATTGACAAAACCCACGTATCACCTCACCGGACAAGAAACACATCCCAGTCCTTCCATTTCCTTATGTGCTCAGTCACTTCACTGGATTAAGGCATGTTTTTGTGTTCCATTTGCAAAAATAAAAACTTTTTGTACAAACGTCTGGGTTCTTTTTATACAAAAATTTCATTTCTTCTTATGGCACAAGCAGCAGCTGCTGTTTAAGAAAATATATAAATATCCTTTTTTTTTGTTTTTGTTTTTTT
This sequence comes from Zonotrichia leucophrys gambelii, assembly GCF_028769735.1. Taxonomy (NCBI): domain Eukaryota; kingdom Metazoa; phylum Chordata; class Aves; order Passeriformes; family Passerellidae; genus Zonotrichia; species Zonotrichia leucophrys. Next base: position 7,628,207 of record NC_088170.1, read on the forward strand.
TTTTTTAAATTCTTCTGTACAAATATCTTCAGTGCTCCTCCTCCTCCCCACATTACCTGTACACGCTCGGCTCCCTCCCCCCGTCCCCGGCGGAACCTTTCGTATTTACAGCGCGGCGGGCTCGGGGCGGGGGGGCCGCGCCTCAGGACGAGTCGGTGCACGGCGACGGCGGCGGCGGGTACAGGTGGTGCGAGTAGCTGCGCTCCGTGTACGGCGACGGCGGGCAGCTCTCGCAGTTCTCCTCGGCGGACAGGTACTGGCTGCGGGGCGTGGGCGGCGGCGGCACCGGCTCCGAGTCGTAGTTGAGGTCGCTGGTGTAGCCCTTGGCGGCGGCCGAAGCGACGGCGGGCGGGCGGCGGCTCGGGCCGTAGTCGCTGTCGCACACGTCCGTGCTGCAGGGCGTGGTGGGCGGCGCGAAGTGCCGGTAGCTGTAGGGCCGGTAGCTGCGAGGGGACACGGAGCGGGGAAAAGGTCAATTTTCCTTTCTCAAGGTGGAAACGGAAAGTGGTCAATACATGGTGACCTCTGCAGTAATGCACGGCATGTCCTGTCTAAACTTCCCTGTGTGAAAAATGTATTTTATGATTGGCTTTTCACAAATATTAAAATGAATATTATATATGTTGTGTTAGAAAGTAATGCTGTATTAAGTCTCTTAAGTAGTGTGTAAAATCTAGTTTTAGGTTATAAAAAATGTTCAAATAGAAACTATGCTATGGAGGATACTTTTTTTAAAGAAAGGACTCGCAGCAAGATAGCAGCCACAGGACACCTAAATGTGTCAGAGAAAAAGAATTTATTGCCCTCTTATCAGAAGAAACAAACTTCTTCCCGCCTCAAAGGCGCTGTTAGGATTCAGAGGAAGAAGTTAATGATGACCAGGCAGAATCCTGTATTTGAATGGAATTTATGCATCATGTATGAGATGTATGAATATACAACAAGCTGTTGTTTTTAAGGGTTAATCCTTTGTTAATGTGTGTCCTTTTTCGGGCTTATGCTACCCAGAAAAAGGTACCTGGACATCTGTAACTCTTTGTCTCTATTGTCTCATATTGTCCTAATTCGATTTGTCCAAATGTAGAAAAATGTAATAGCTATGTTACAATTATGGAGAAGATAAATCTGTTTCCATTACACAGTTTCTGGATACTAACTTCCAAGGCCAGACAGAAGGACTTAAATTTACCTGGTACACTCAGAGCACTCAGGAGAAGCATTCCTTAGAGAAGTAACTGGGATGAAATTCTCAAATGCTGCTACCACAAAACATCTTTTAAAATGAGCCCAAGACAGTTTCAAGGAAACAGATTGGAAGGGGAAATGTATGGTAACTATAACTCCCAGCATCACAGTCAGTGGCTGGGAACACCAGGGGATGCAGCTCCTCTATAGTCAAGTCAGAATATTAGGAAAGAAGATCAGAAGCAGCAAGAGCAGTGTTTATTTTTGGGTGAGGGAGCATTTGGAAAATATCAAACCCTCTGCTACATCCCTAATATAATTTATAATACTGAAAGTCACATCAGCTAACCAGCAGATGACCCATGCTGGTGCCTGAATTTGGTTTCTTTCATTAGAAAATTACTTGTAATTTTGAAAGATTTTTCATATGGCTGCGAGGGATCATTATAAACATCTGGTCTGACCTTCTGCACAACATAGGCCATATTTTCTGCTAATGGAGAAGAGATGTCTGTTCAGCCCCAGAGACCTCATTACCCAGAGCCCCCAAAGGCTCTGTGTTAGGGAGGCACATCTTTCAGACAAACACAGCACTCTCTTCTCACTGACCACATCCACTGGTGATTTGGGAGGGGAACCTTTACACCCTTGGCTAGCAGGGGTCTGTTGCTCTATTTTTGGTAACTTGTTATAAAATCATAACTAACTCCAGCATTCTCACAGGGAAAGTAAGAAAAATACATTCAAACAGAGATAAAATGCGTGCTCATAAATACTAGTCAAGAGAAAATAAAGCAGAAGGTTAGCAATCTTTTCCAGATATTAACCCTTCATGTGTCAAACTAGAAATTCTGTGCTTTAGACAACAACATTAATGTTACTTATGACTTATTAGCCTTTATATTGCCAACTTTTTCTCAACAGGGTATTTGCTTATAATTTCTGATAATTATGTAACAAATTATTTATGGCAGAAGCCTAAAAAAGGCAGGGTTCACTGCAGGGTAAGTTTTTTTGGCTCAAAATACTCATGGCACTGCATTTCTTTTGGCATGTAGCTAGTTTTGTGATGAGGAATACACCCCAGGGATGTATCACTACCCCCTCAGTGTATGATTTACCTCAAACAGGCAGCAGTGCCATGGTACAATTTAAGCACCAGTTTAGTGCTTGCAGAATTAGGGCCTTTGATTGCAATTCTTACAGAGCAGAGGCTGCCTTTATTCTGCATTTTCTACACTAACTGCTTTGATCCTGACAGAAGCTATTGTAGTAGTAATTACCTGTAGGATCTATGAGTGGATGGGCTGTTTGAAGAATAACCAAATTCCATGGTGTAGTGTGAACGTTCAGTAGCTGGTGATGGTGGTGGGTTCAAAATCTAAGGAGTAAGAAAGGAAAAAAGGCACTTTAAAAAAAGAAAGATACAAAAGGAACTCGAGAAAACACCAGTTTATAGCTTTTAGTATTGTCTAATAGGAACCTTAAGTAAAGAACTGCATACATAGCCCTCCCAGCAAACAGGATTTTTTCCTGTAACTCCCCAGCTCTTAAGCAGACCCTGGAAATGCCATTTGTTGCCTTTCCTATTAGTTACTACTAAGCTCTTCTCAAAAAACCCTGACTGCTTTGGCCATTTTGTCACAGCCAGTGCTGAGAAGTAAAGCTGCAGCAAGCTGTCCAGTTCTGGATTGTCACTAGGGCCACCACTGCCCCAGGCAGACTGGCAGATCTCTGCTCCTGCCAGCTGCAGTCCCCAAGTATTGCTCTGCTTACAACACCTGCAGAGTGCTGGCCAAGGCAAGCATTCCTCCCCTATGCAGGCATGTTCTTACTCCATGTGTTTGGATTAATTTAAAGCTGATTTAAAGCCTGATCAGTTGATTCTCAGAACTGAAAACCAACAATTGGAGATTCCAGCCTTCACTGACCAAGCATGGGACTCTTTAACACTCAACAGAAGCTTGGTGAGCTCCATAAAAATCCCCAAACCAAGCACCAGAGATGCTAGAAGTGAAGAGACAGGGAGCCCTCTAGGGCTGGCACCAGCTGTTACACAGCACTTAGTGCAGCACACCACACATTTGTGATGGAGCTGCAAAACACTTGTTTACTTATTTACCTGTCACTTGTGAGACATATGACACAAAGCTTCATATTAATTCCTTGAAAGGTCTGTGCAGAACCAACCTTAGTTTTACCTTCAGAGGCACATGGCAGAGCATAATAAAGGAGATCTCTCTGCCAGAGCTGCTCAACATCTACAGGGATTTTTTCATCTCTCCTGACATTCAATCTAATATATTTCTTCCTGGCACTGAGCTCTCTCACAGTTTTTTTTTAATTAAGTGAAAATTTCTAGACCATTTTGGAAAAAGACAATCCTCTTCCCTTTCAAAGTCACTTACTCCATATCCAAACAAGTTTATTAGACCAGAATTCTAAATCAAAACATGAATCTGTCAATTGATTAACCTTTAGAAAGACAGTGTCACTTCCCTGAAAGTTGTTAAAGGTTTATGAACAACAGAATGACTTACTGGAGGAAAGTAAGTGCCTTTGGTACTTGAGGAGCTGCTGGAGGAGGCTCCTGTAACATGGGCCCTGTCATAGGGTGGGCCACTGCTCCCTCCCATGATGCTGAGGGAGCTGATGACAGATTTACCTCGAGACATACCTGAGGAACAGAGATGTGTGTCAGTATTCAATTCTTCCTCAATTCACAGACAAAAGGAAGCTTAAAAAATAATCTGGAGGACCACAGCAGTATAAGCATAACTTGCAAGCCCAAAATTAATTATCTTGGTATTAAAACCAAGTTATGCTCTGAGAGCAGCCTGCTGGATCTCAAAGCCATAAGTTGCAGTACATATTTAATCAATACATCCAGAAGCAGTGCATACAGATGAAGTGCAATGTTGTGGTTAAGTTTTACTTTTTAAACAGCAGTAGCATCATGTGCTTGGACAGGTATTGGAAAATTCATCGTTAAATGAAATAAGCTGAGACCAAAGTTATTGCTGATCATTACAGACTTGGCAAAAAGTCTCACAAGCATACAAACCTAGACTGCAAACCTACCAAGAATGATTACATAATGTTTAAAGTCTCATGAATATAACTCTGTGTAACTTTACCCTGTACAGTTGTGAATATTTGCTGGTGCTACAATAGCCCAAAAAGGGGATTCCTTAGTAGCAAAAGAAGAAAATGCACAGTGTGTGCATTTATTTAAGCTTAGGTTCTGCTAAGTACCTAAATGCTTGGGTAAAATAGCAATTCATTATTGTGAAGAAGGATGGCAACAAGCCTTGGCAGTCCTGGCTTCCCACAGCTTCCAAGAACTGCCCCTGGAGCAGACATTTCCTGCACACAGCATCCTCAAGTGCAGCTGTGGGGTGCCAGGGACAAGGATCACCCCTTGACTCACCAGGCAGAGAGCCTGACAGGGAGCTTGGGTGAGGCACGTAGCCCAGAGGCACCGAGGGCGGCCCCTGCACCACGTAGTCGTTGGTCATGGTTTCCCCATCGCCCTTCATGCGCGGGCACAGCACCCTCTGGCAGATGAAGTACATTGCTCCCACCACAAACACTGTAAGGATCACACCAATGATGGAGCCTATGGTGTTGTTGGGCTGTGGGGCAGGTTCCTCCGTTGTGTCTGAAAGGGAAAAGGAGGATCAGACCATGGAAGTTGAGACCAACATCAGTTTTTCTTGCATCTTTCCACTTTCCTTTTCTGTAAGCAGAAAACAACTTTCAAATTAATATATGGGAGGAACAAACAGCCCTAGGTCTGTTCAAAGACTCTGAGTGTCCATAAGGGCTACCTGCAGCCTCCAAGATGAGCTCCAAACATGCCATGAGGTTTTCTGGATCACAAATGACAGGAAATGAGCAGTAAGCACATGCATGTGCAGGGGGAGTGATGGGCCTGCTCTTGCTTCAGGCTGACAGAGCTTTCCTTTGAACCTGATGAACAAGACCTGCAGCCACGTCTCCAGATGACACTGTGCAGGGGACTGCTCTTGTGCTTTTCTTGTCACTGAAGATGGCAACAACTGCTTTTCATGTCACCCTTGGCTATCAGGGTAACAGACTGGCACTCCCTTTTCTCAGCAGTGTAACAATCACTTCTGGTGCACCACCTTCACTGTGCAGCAGTGATGAATTTGGGGATTGCTGCTGTTTATTAAGCTACCTAAAGTATTCCACATCTGACCCACCCTTCTGGTTACAGATACAGCTGAGCATCAGCCTGAGAAGTGCCACCTTATGAGGAATCCATACCCAAAACAATTATTCAACAGTCAAAATGAGTGGCTTTCCCTACAAGACCAGTTCTAAGCAATGACATTTCTGGGAGTAACTGACAACCCCCTGCCTGTGCTCATGAATTTGACAAGAAAGGCAGACTTTAAAGTATTTTCTGTTCTAGTCAGTGTTTTACATCTTAAGCATTACTGAAAGTTTTTTTCTCTACACATTTTCTTCTCCCTGAACACCAAACCCACACTTGAACCAGCTTGTCACCGTCTACAGAGATAAGTAAACAGACTTCTGATCATAGTGAAAGAGGGATGGTGACAACTGCCATCTTATTCTGGGTGGGCCAATTTTCCATCCTCTGTTAAAAAACTGGAGAACACACAAACTCTAATAAAGGGAACTAGACAAGCCTGTGATAATGTCACTAGTGACTTGGTAGCATGACAGAACATCTCTTAATACTCCTTCTTAAGATCAAGGGTCCAACTCTGGCTTTGCATTTTCAAATTATCTGTGTGCCAGCTGTGATACATGGATCTCTAAAACAAGACAAGATGTCCCTATTTACAATTTCTTTTAAAGCACCAACAGTGAAAGTGAACTTTTGAGTTGGAATTTTAAAGGCAGTGGCTTTCTTGTAGAGCCCTGGAGATTTCCAGGTAGGGGATATCACATGTTACAAATCAGAAATCAAACTCAGAATTACATCCTTTCAAGATAAAAAAAAGAAATTTTAGAAGGTTTACTCTATAAACAGAGTGCTTCTCTGATTCTAAATCACCTGCTATTAATTCTCAGGATGAGAAAACCATGAAGCAGAGAAGTTATAGATGAATGCCTCATGCCAATAGATATTTTTTAACATTGCACCAACTCAGCATATAAATATTATAGTAAAACAAACCTTTGATTTCATTTAAAAAATAAGAAGAAAAATGGCAGGCATTCTCTGCCTCAGAAACTACTTGTTCAGAATGCTAATTATTTTTGTTATTCCTATTCCACCACATTGTGCATTAATTGCATGACAGCAGTTATGAAGCATTAATTCTGGGAACCACAAATTCAGTCTGCTTGCCAGAATAAAATCAAACTCGTAGGAGAGGTGAGAAGCAAATTTTGCATGCTGCAAGCAAGTCTCCAGTCTGAGGCAGTACACTTACAGCATCCTTGCTCATCAGAGCTGTCACTGCAGTCCAGGTTGTGGTCACACTTCTTGCTTTTCCCGATGCACTGCCCACTGGCGCAGCGGAACTGATCCGTTAAACACAGCACTGCAAAGAGCCCCACACCAACAGTCAGCACCAGAAACTGCTCTTGAAAATCATTAAGAAATAAAGACACCAAAGCATACAATCAGGAGTTGCTTGGGAGAGCTTGGAGTCCTGCAAGCTTCATTTCTGGAAGTGGCCAGTGGCACACAAATCCCTCATGTGAACTATGTTCTGTTGAGGATGGTGCACACTGGTACCTGGGCTTTACTGCCTGCCCACAGAAAGAACACTACACTGACTCTCTCCTAAAATAACTCAGAGGCCATTGAGAAGACAGGCACTTCTCAGGACATGGTTATTGCAATATTACTATAAGGATCTCCAAATTCAAGCATTTACTGTAATATAAAAGAGAAGAATTAAGTTATGAAAAATAAATCTGCCAAACCATGATAATAAAATTATTTAAGAAAGATAAATGTCCTTGTTAATGTCCTTCTGCTCTTCCTGTAAACCAGAGAAATTCTCAATCATGAGACAATATATTGACTTGATATTATGTTTTTAAACTGAAATGAAGGTCAAAATATAAAACTGAAGCTTTTCTAGTACACTGAAAAAATAAAAGGTGCTGCAGGCAAGATGTTGGCTGCTGCTGTTTCCACATATTCCTGCCTCCTGTTTCTCATAAATCCAAAAATCCTTTTTTGTCTTCAGCTGAATTAAGAAGTTAAAGTAAAGGCTTTTCTGATTTGTAATGAACTTGAATACTCTCAGCAACAGGACCCTTTGAAGGTGATAAACAGCCCCTGGTCTGCCATCTCCAGTTGCTGAATGACAACTGGAAGTTAACTTGCACAACAGATTTTCAGATGTCAGCATCTCAGCTGGCCAATAATCACCTTTCAGCACACAGGAATTTCAGCTCTATGGTTTTGTTTGAGCTGGAGCACATCTTTTGGAAAGAAATTTAGCCTTGATTTAAAGTCATTTCAACAGTCTCCCCAAAGAAGGAAAATGCACTGAATGGATATAAAGAAGAAGCAGCCTTTCAAGCTTACAAGCTGTCCCTACAACTCTTCACTACATCTGCAATAGGGAAAGGATCAGTTTGCTCAGATTTCATGTTCTGTAGTGGTGGGGCAGTTCAGATTTCACCAGCAAAACCTGCCCTTTCCAAAATGAACTTAATTCTCATTGTGCTGGCAACAGCACTTCCCTCTGTAAAGACAGCTTAAATACTCTTTTGCTGTGCTCTACAGGAAGAAGAGGTCTCCAGAAATCTCCTCTGTCTCTCACTCCTGCTTGCTCAGAAAAGCTCATTTTGTTCAGGTATTGTAAAATAAACAATCCCAAAACCTTTACTCGGTAAGAGGCACACAAAAAGCTGTGACAAGGATTTGCTCCACTTTGTAGTTCACTCCCAGATACTAGGTTTTTAGAGCTTGAAATCATGCCATTTTTGATAGAACTTTTCACAAACAGCATTTAAGCCTCTCTGCTGGAGATCACTCTCAATTTCCACTTCACAGGTAGAGAAACAAAAGTATGGAATTATGAGATAACTTCTGTTTAACAGAGCAGTTTAAAAACTTGCAGAACTTTGGATCTTTTCAAATCCTGCTCAGCAGTAACACTGGTACTCATCCCTGTCCCTGTGACAGGTACATTCCCATCCCAGCTGGCAGCATCCCCCGTACCTTCACAGCTCTTCTCATCTGAGTTGTCCTGGCAATTGGCTTCCCCATTGCAGCGCAGGGCGCTGTCTATGCACTGCCCACTCTCACACTGGAACTGGCTCTCAGAGCACACGGGGCAGTTCTTCTCGTCACTGTGGTCCTCACACTCGGTGAAGCCATCGCAGCGCCAGGCCACCGGGATGCAGTCAATCTCACCTGTGAAACAGGTGAACTGCTGAGGGGAGCATGTTGGTGGTTCTTGGGAAATCAAGCAAACAAACAGAAGTTAAGAATCCAGGTGAACAAAGAGAAGGACAGGTAAGGACGAGAGCTCAGCTGCTTTCCTATATCAAAGTCAAGGTCACTTCCACAGCCACTGTGTTCACAGCCACTTTTGCAGACCTCGAGGCCAGTGTGACTGATGCAGGCTCACAGCAGCAGAGGCTTGACAGATGAAGAACAAGAGGAACAGAGAAACATGCACACTCAAAACACAATTCTTCCCATTTCAGACTCTCACACCTTTCTCATAGTAAGATTTCATGTCAAAGTCATTGCACTCTTCAACTCCCCCTTTGCTGCAGCACCACTGTGTACACAGCCAATGGCTTACCCTCTTTTTCATGCTTGACAGTCATTGTATAGAAGATGTTAAAAGGATGTAATTTGCTGCAGATGGATGCACTGTGTGACTCAGTGTCTAGTTATGTGCCCTTCACAGCTCTATTCAGTCAAAATTATTTTAAAACAAAAAACCGCTCCATCTAGTCAAGTTCCACTACCTCAACACATCTGTTAGCTGTTATTTAACATTTACTACATTAACTGTTAATCTCAGGCAGTAAGGAAGTGTGGATCTTTTCCCTTTTTTTAATCTCCCTTTCCTCCCACGGCTTTTTGGCCTGGTATTAAACTTGCTCTGAGAAAATATCTGGATTATGTTAGCTCTTGTTCCATTGTGAGACCACACGTCGCCTCGATGGCGAGATGATTGCATAATAACCCCATTCAGCCCAGTGGCACCAAAGTGCCTGTCCTGTCCCCCATTGCAGCCCCACCCCAGAGACACCAGGGCGTGGGCTACAGTGGCCATGGAAGGAGGCAACTCGCCCTTCTGGGGCTGCAGTTCAGAAAGACACGCACAGGGTGAGCTTGGGGAGGACAACAGAGAAGATCAGAACAGCACAGACTGTGCAGTGTGCCAGAATGTGAGAATCCACCACTGCCTGAAAAGGCAGAACATGGGGAGTGACAGCAAAAAGTAATGAAAATCATACAATTAAAGAATTAAGTTGAAATAATTCAACTTAAGTTGAGTCTTAAGTAGAAAGGGTGAACAGAAATCCTTATTCAGCAGTTAGGGATTTTTTTTCCTCTTCCTTTACTTCTTCTCAATACTTGCAAATTTAGCTGGAGGGTGGAGGGAAAGAGGTGAGTCTGTCCAGGTGTGTAACAGCACCTGGTGCACTGTCACATTCCTTGGCTCAGAAGCCATCCCTGAAGATGGAGACACTCCCCAAGGCTGAAGCCAAGAGCTCAGGGACACAGAAGTGGGGAAGGACTCACCTCCACAGGACAGCTCATCCTGCAGCAGCACCAGGTGCACGGGGCAAGAGCAGCGCGTGGAGCCGTCCCCCTTCACAATGCAAATGTGGGAGCAGCCACCATTGTCCTGAGAGCACGGATGCTGTCCTAGGGTTTTAAAAATGAGACAGGGACTGATAAGAAATCCCCAACTATTTTATGACCTTTCAGTCATTTCTTCATTACTCCCTACCCCCTGGGGAGAGGATTAATGAAAAAATCTCTGGTAATGTTGTATTTTGTTGTGTGTATTTCTTTATACACATCTAAAATCATACATGACTAACTCTCCATGATCTGAAACTACTCTAAGAATTTATACTGAAACAGTACTCAAAGCATTTTGCTTCTTGTGTGAGGTAGCAGTAGTTCTCTGCAGCAAATGGCACATTAATAACACAAAAAGATGTCTTGGATTCCCTACTTCATTTTCTCTACCAAAGACCATTAAAAAAATAAACTTTTCTAATTTACGAATTCTGAAGCTTCCACACAATCTCTGAAACTCAAATTAACATGCTCTAGATAAATATGTCTCTACATTTTAATGTTTAATAAGGACAACATACTTCTCTTGCAACTCCTGACAGATTTACTGAGATTAATAGCACACAAAACTAGTAGTAGTCTGCACTGATGTTTTAATTAAACATCCCCAGACATTTTTCTACATATTTCTCCAAGGCATGCACCAGAGCCTACTAACCAGGCCTATTTCCTCCAGGATGACAGCAACTCCACTGCTTTAACCATTCATCTCCCACCACTTCAAGCATGTGTGTGTGGAAAGGTAAGCAGAAACTTTTTAAAAGTGCAGCCATGATCAACACAAATTGCTATTTAATACACACTTCCCTTTGTGCAATGCAAAGTTGCTCCTCTGTCAATTTCACTTTCAGTATGAAATACCACCACCAAAAGTTGTTCACTTTGCCTTCAAGGCAGGCAGTCCACTGAAACATTGACAGCTAGTGACAGGCCCTGAGAGCTGTGCTTGCCTAAACAGTGAACACCCCATAGCAATGCACCAGCACGATCCAGAAAGTCCTCTATCAGGGATAACAGGATGTTTCCACTGTGTCTAGAGACACTCAAATGCCAGGTGCCTGCATGGGACTACCAATCAAGTTGTCATCAGCAACAAAACACGATGCTGGTGCTGTGATAGATTTCCAGTCTGTTGCCAAGTGCCTGAAGGAAACAACCTAACAGCACCGATACCAGCTCCTCACCCCCTCCATCTGCACTGATGTGGATCAGCAACAAGGCACGACAGGCTCGTGTCTCTTGGCTCCAGTCTCACAGGCCCTGCTTGCACCTGCAGGCAGGGATTGCACTCACTGTATTCCTGCAGGTTGAGCTCCTTCACAGCATGGATGTCACTGAGTTGTGCAATGCGGGCCTGGACCTTTGTGCGTCCTTCTCGACCGGTCATATCAATCTTCTCAATCATCTGCTGCTGCCTGTCAATCCAGTAGAGCCAGTTCTCAAAGACAGTCAGGCCCACAGGCTGCAGGATATTGGAGTCTTCCAACACGATCCGGTTAGCACCTGCAGAAGGGAGACAGGGCTTGGTTCAGCTAGGCAGAACTATCAGAAACATCTCCTACACCACTCACACCATTATTTTTTCACTATTTTTATGCTACTGGGTAAGCCTACTACAAAACCCCAGGCAGTTCTGGGTCCTCTGATGCAAGACTGATGCATTTTGCAGACAGATGATCAAATATTTTTTTTTCTGCTTTCACCAAGAAGAGAGTTTTTGTGCTCAAAAAATATCTAGTGTATTTAAGAAGCACCTGGAGTGGAGGGGCTCATCTCTCATGAGCCTTTCCAGGCTCTTATCAATATGATGGAAATCAGGAGCTCTTTTCATTCTTCTTTCCCTTTCTGAGAGATTAATTGCTTTGTCTTGCCATACAACGGGGAATAAGAAGATGGATTATTGGCTTCAGCTAACCCATACAAGATAAATTCCAAATGAAAGCAGGCTAATTAGGACTTCTCACATGAATGATGAGATTAACACTTCTGACTTCCTCATGTTCTTTCCTTTCAGCTATGCTACCTTCACTAAGCTATTAGTGCTAAATGGGGAATGTTCCTTTCTTTCTAGCAAAGACTTTCCTGAGTTCCTTCAGCAATCACCAGGAGCAGACAAGAGGCCTTACACCCCTGAAGAGTGGTTGTTGATTTCTGTGCCAGATTTTCTGGCATTAAATACAGCCAAGAGCAACTGTCACATTTCATGGTTAACTCTCCACATGAATAGAACACAGCCAACAGTTCTTTTAAAGGTATCACTAAAGTCTGTCTGAAGACAGTGAAGACTTTGTAACTCACACAGAAGAAAAATGTTAGTTAAAACCTGAGGGCTCAGGAGGGAGGCTTAATCCATGCTTCCTTTATTTAACAGGATGACGTGGCCATTAACAGTCAAATATTCAGTGAGTTGATCAGATTCTGTGCACAAATTACTTGCAAAGCACATGGAATCTGCTTCAGTTTTGAGAAGCTGAAACAGGATCACACAAGTCAAGCTAAAGCTTGAAAATTTACCTCTAAATCCTGGTATTTCTGATATGTGAGCTCACTGCTGTGCTTTTTTTTCACTTCTACTACAGCAAACAATATCTTTACCTTGTTCATCCATAGAATGATTTACCATAAGTTTTAATATTTTTGTTCTGTACAACTATACTGGAGTAACTGAATACCAGGGAAAGAAAATCTATATTAGCCACACAATTTAACCTTACAGGACAGAAGACAGATGCACTTCATGATTTTATACTTCAAATAAATTCTATCTATCCTTTGTTTAGTAGCACAAGGGGTTTTTTTGCTTGTTGAGAATTTAATCAACATTATGTTAATGATGATGACTTATAAACAAATTCAGCTATGAAAAATGTATTTATCACCTTTTCACTAAATGCACAGAGAGCTCAGAAGTTAAGCAACCTTCCAAACATTTACCAGGCATTAAAACCTGAAGGAAAACATGGGAATTCAAATCAGCTAGGCTGGGCTCTCACCACCCCTTTGGAACAACACCAGCAATGATCTGATTAAGAAAAGACGATGAATTCTGAAGGAGGTTATACCCAGACTGATGTAGAAATTAATAGACTGAGTGATGTAAGTCAACCTAAATAACTGCAACCATCTATTATAAACTCCAATAACATGACTAATTCTGTCAGGAAAAGGTAAGAAACAGAAACCTGCATCTTGAGAAATAAAGTTAAGCTGAGAATAGGGCAAAATGCAAGGAAGACAGGAAGGAATACAAAAGCTAAAACCTTGACCTACCCAAATGGAGTCTATGCATGCCCTGCTCTGCCATGCATGCCCATGTCAATCAGCATGGCATTTTGCAGTATGTTCCTAAAGCTCTGAAGCTTAATATTTTCATTCCCTTAATGTCTTAATCTTTCTTTTTAATATTTGTGACCAAGTGTAACTGACTATTTCTGACTAAACTGAGACATTAAATCCCTTCTTCCATAAACCAACAATGAAACCCGAAGCTGACTCATCAGGGTGCTAGTCTCCTTTATTGGGAATGTCAGATGAAAGGGAGACATGATTAAGAGGAGCTTTGTCTCCTGGCATCACCATCCCCTTTCCAGCAATACCATTTACAAAAAGACTTAAAACCAACCAAATAAATACAGAAAATCAGGACACACCCATAGCTCATTCTATTTCCAAATAAAAATGACTTAATTCCAGAATCATTAGACATTTCCAAATCACACTAATTATTCTGGAATAGAAGAACTAATTTCCAAATAGTTTCCATGGTAGGGAGCTAATTCCAGTCATCTTTTCATAAACAACCCCTTAATCATGTGAAGAATCTGGTTAACTTCAATAGGATCTCCCATTTGGGCAGAATAACCAAGTCCTAACTGCATGCCTGAAGGACAGGGAGGAAAAGAAGGACTACATCACATAAAAGGCATCCTAGCTGTCCTTGTCTTTATGGGCACTGGAATCTACAGAATTGACAGAGCAAGAGACTGAATGTTTTTAAGAAGCTAACATGCAGAAAAATTACTCTGCTGGTCAAAAGAGCTTATTAATCAGCATTCCTAAGCACAGGAATGCATCTCAGCAGTCAGCAATTTATCCTGGTGATTATAGCAATCTATCTGTGGTGCAAATGCCAAAAAGCAAGGGAGGTTTTGGAATGGTTTTTTCTTCGAAATATGGTTTGTAAAGTAAATCTTTTACTACATAACATTGGTGATCCAACAGCCACATCTTTAAGGGAAAAAAAAGAAGCAGCAGAATCATTAAACCTAGACTGAATTAGAATTTAGACCCATCTCCTTGTCTGGTGTCCCAATTTCAGGCAGAGAACAGACAAAGAGAGAAATAAAGCACGTGCAATATTCTCCTGCCTGTTACTCTACTCTTGCTAACCCTGGATCTGGGACAGCTTGGAATGTACCAAGCAACCCCACAGCACTTTTTTTTTTGTTCTTTAATAATTCACTAACTCAGGTTGTGTCTTGCATTTTAAAACAGTAAACAATCATGATATCACAGTTCAGTAGTGACCTTGAATCTTCCAGTGACACACCACAGAAAAAATTACTGTCTTTCTGAGCTTTAATTCCAACCATCTAGGAAAAACAAAATGTTTTCCAAACCAAAAGCTTATTCTAGGAACTTAACAAAATGCTGAAAATCCAAGTGGTGTCAACAGGGTTACATGCTGCTGCTTTGAATGAAGGTACCATGTCATAAGTGGAAGACATTACCACAAACATTATTGCAAGCTGTCATAACTCCTTTTATGTTTTCAACTCTCACTTCCAGCAACAACATCCAGCCCAATCTGTATCACAAATTGGTACTGATGTTACATGAGGCAGCTGAGCTGATCCAGCACTTTGTTGGATTAGGCTGGTAAATGAAAGACATTTGTCTTTCTTACCCAATCTGGACCATATAATTTTCCCCTCTTCTCTTGCTCCACTTCTGGTTGCTTGCTGGACCCTTTCCTGAACCAATGCAGCTTTCCAAGCCAACAGAACACCATTCTCTATTTGCCTTTTTCTGTATAATGTTGTTAGGATATTGTTAAATGGGCTGAATGAACTCAATTCATAGAGGAGGTCAGACAAGCAGCATAACCAATCTTGGGGAGCAAGCAAAGAGAATTCCACAGCTGGAAGAGGGAGGTTTTTGTCTTTTGAGGACAGAGAAATGTTACATCTTCTCTATCCTTCTCACATCTTTTCACCCCATATGACAGGTACAAAAGTAACCTGGACACCTGCTGCTTCAACTCTGCAGGACATATTTTTCCGCTAACAGGGAATTTTCCTCCAATTGACAGATTACTGCACTGAAAGCAATGCCTTTAAAAACAACCCTTTTTCTCCCCTTTCCAAAACTGCTGCTATTTATTCGTCAGCTGACTTTGGGAAACTACACAAAGGTTTTGCAGTGAGAAACCAAAGTCAATAGCATGTGTAGCAATTAATAATGCAAATCACAGAGTCATGAAACTGTAAAGACACGCTGCATGAATCATGCCCATTCCCTGGCTGGGAATTCAGGGAGTGATTAGAATCATAGTACAGACTGTTTATAGTAAGAAGGAAAAGATGACACCTTTCTCTGCATTCCCCCACACCCACACCACACACATGAGTCACTGAATTAAGGTGCTACTCTACCTGAAAGGTCACTGCTTTCAATCCTGCGCAGATCTGAGTCAGCCCAGAACAACTTGCCCAGCTGGCTGTCAACAGCTAAGGCGATGGGCTTGCTCAAACCACTGAAGAAAAGGACTTCTCGCTCAGTTCCATCCAGTGCTGCTCTCTCAATTTTAGGAGATCTCTCCTGGAGGTTGGTGAAATACATGTATCTGCAACAGGAATGATTAGAGGAAAAAAAAAAGTTAAAAAGTTCATTTGATCTTTCCACATTTTTTTGCTATAAATCCAAGACATCTTAACAAATGTCAAAGTTGTTTTTCATTCTGCCAAACAGAAAACAAGCTGCAGCAAGAAAACAACTTGATTCTCAAAACCCTGGGCCTGAGTTTTGCTACATACCCTTTCTCTGGATTGACCACAATGGCTCTGGGCCTGTCCTGATCCCCCTTGAGCACCACTCCCATGGGTCTCCCATCCAGGCGAGTGACGTTGATGACGTTGGTGGCCTCGCAGGTCCAGTAGATGTAGCGGCTGTAGATGTCAATGCTCAGGTCGTAGGGCTGCATATCCAGGTTCTGATTGGGAACTGGACTTGTCACAACAGTGAGGCTCTGCAAAGGAAAGAGAATCAACACACATCTTAATCTAATGTGAATAACTTCATTTGCTATGGATGCACCATTTCTACTGCTCAGAAAAAGGACACAGCCAAAATATTAGCATAAAATAAGGAGAGCCCCAGGTTCTGTTGCCACACCAACACCTTTGATAAGATAGAGACACTTAGTCCTGGTAGTTTGCTATGATGGCAATCACACAAGCAGACTGCAGCTTGTAAGACTTTGCAAGTTTGACCAGTAAGTCCAAATTCAGCTGCTGTATTTCCTCTACTTTTTTGACAACTCAAGAGTTCAGTTTGGATAGACCCAAACCCAGCACATTTAACACTCTACAATAGAAATGTAGCACCACTAATTCCCAAAGCGGCAGCTGAGCAGAGAAAAACAAATGCAAAGTGAGGCCAGACAGCACTTGAACACTGGCCTCATTCTTCTCCACCATTGCTGCCATCTCAGTTGAAGGACATGAGGGTGGTTAATAAATGGAAGGCAGCTCTGCCAAAGATGGAAAGGACATCAGCCAGTGTACAACCCTGACTTCTGAGCATTTCCAGCTAACACCTTACTAGTTCAAGGTCTTGCCTTCTACTGGTCTAGACTTCTGGAGCATGCCTTTTTCTTCTTTTTTAATTATTATACTTTTAGATAGAACCTCATCAACATATTTCATGGACATTTTTAAAATTCTGAAAAGGATTAATAAATCAGTAAACATGGCCTACATAAACGTTTTGGAAGCCATGGTTGTGAAGTGAGCAGCCTCTACCCTCTCATCCCCAAATTAAACTTTACCAGAAAATTTGCCTAACTTTACTTGGCTTGTCACCTCTATGAAATGGTGTGCCTGCAAGTCTTCATTTGTTTGTTCTGCTGAAGCTGGCAAAAACATGGTGGCTTTGACTAGTTTTGGGTATTATTTAGATATTCCAAAATTAAAAGCATTGCTAAATTAAGAGTCAAGGCTGAAGGGCATACAGCAGGATCCAACTACTACCACACCCACCACCAGAAACCACACTCTTAAAATTCAACTGAATTCAACCTCTCCTGTGTTGTGTTGCTCATCTTAGTCTCTCGCTTGCCCCACATTCAAAAAACCAGGAAGAAAAGATCTATTTTAAAATGCAAATTTGAATAAGCAGTCACTGGTCACAGTTAACCTCACTAAACTTCACCATTCTACGTTTGCTAGCTATATACCTTCCTTTTTCTTCCTCCCTCTTTTTCCCCAATTCTTCCTCAACTCATTTTGCTGTGGTCATTCAATAAAGGCACATTGCTTTTTGATTAATACTGCACAAACCACTAGGGTGTTTTTTTGCACTCTGAGATCAACCCATGAACCATCACAAAACCCATGTGTAAGGCTGGCTTGTGACAGCAGCCCTGAGGATACCTGGCTGCCATCCTCCTGTGCCCTGCGGATGACGTTCTGCCGCGAGTCGATCCAGTAGAGCTGCTTGTCCAGGGGGTCGTAGTCGATGGCGCGCACGTTGCGCAGGCTGTGGATGGGCAGGATGATGTCCGGGCTCTGCTGCTCGTCTATCACCATGCGGTTGATGGCGTTCTTCTGGCTGAACAACAGGAACGTGGTAGGAGCTGCATGGGTTAAAAAAGAAAAGGGGTTGAAAGGGTTACACGTGGCAATAACACTGGGCAATGACATTTTTATGTTTAAGAATAATAACTACTGTGGGATCTCAGCACCTCAGGACTGAGGTGCCGAGTCACCGAGACCACCCTTGGGGGGCTCGGGAGTCCTGGAATGTTGCCAGAAGTGTCTGGTGGCTGGACTTTGATCCTACACAGGAGAGACACTTGTATGAGGATAGGAGGGGTTTCACTGGGGTGAATGGTGAAGGGATTAGTTAATTAGAGGGTGAAACACAGGGTTTAGGATTTCTGTACAGGGGGGTTTAGAGAAGTAAGATGGAGAAATTGGGGCGTGTCCTGTCCTCCTTCTTCTTTTCCTCCATCTTCTGTGGTGATGGTGGCACTTTGGGATTGGTCATTACTAAAAGTGCACTGGTCAATAAGGGTGAAAGGTATTGGGGAAAAATTATAAATATTGTACACGTAACTTTGGGTATAAAGATAGGTGACCGCCCAGAGGGGGGGGAGTGTGCTCATGGCTGCTGAGCAGAGCTCTGTCGGGCCGATAGAAAATCTTTTGGATAAACAATTAATAAACACCGAGACCGAGAAAAGAACTGAAGCCTCTTCTCGTCCTTTGAAACGCGGGCTGCCCCAAGGCCACCCCGGGCCTTTCCAGGCCATCCAAACAGCCGAAAATCGGACAAACTACAATCCGTAACTAGACATGTTTTCATTCCCCTTTTCCCTCTTCCTTTGCCAAAACCAAACAAAAAAATCAAACATAACAATCCCAATCTCTGATGAGTACGAAAAGTCTTTCAAATTCACTTTTTACTATAAATGTCTGTATGTGAAAGTGATAGGCAAAGAACAGATTTTTTAAGCGGCAGGACTAGTGAATGTGAAGACTTCTGTCACAAGCAGTAACACCGGGCATTTTTGTGTTTAAGAGTGACAACTACAATCCATAACCAGATATTTATTTCATTCCCCTTTTCCCTATTCCTTTGCCAAAACCAAACGAAAAATCAAAACATAACAACCCCAATCTCTGATGAGTACGAAAAGTCTTTCAAATTCACTTTTTACTATAAATGTCTGTATGTGAATGTGGCAAGCAAAGATCAGATTTTTTAAGTGGAAGGACTAGTGAATGCAAAGACTTCTGTCAAAAGCATCTCAAAGAAGAATGGTCAAATGTGCCCCTCGAAGAACTGTCCATTTTCTTTCTAAAGGGGTCTCAGGGAAATGCAGCTCCACTATACTGAAGTAGAACCCTTTGCTAGGTGCACTTCTGCTTGCAGAGGAAGGTAAGAAAAAGCCAGCACTGGTTCCTTATTTAGATGTTTCAGGGGAAAGAGATTGACAGTGGTTCAGTCCTGTTCCTACAAATCCTTTTTCTGCCTGTACTGGAATGAAACAACTAATTCATAGGAAAATTTCTGAACTGTGTGTGAGGCTGTGTTTTTGGAGAAAAATGCATTTGCTCTTCTCAAAGCTATGTATCTTTACTATTGCTAGGTGGTTATCTGGGAATGACAGCCTGCAATGAGAAAAAGAAATCTCATATTCTGTCCTGCAAAAATTTCCTGGACAAATGTTTGTTCTTTGTAATTAGAAATACCATCAAAGAGCAGAAGGTAAGATTTCAACACCCCATACAGCTGTAACAGTAAATACACAAAACATTTAATACATCATTGAGAAAAATTATCTGTGTATTACATAGCTGGGTCAGAAATCAGAGAAGGGAGTGAAAGCATTTTCCTTTTTCAGAGGTTTCTTTTCAATAATGCTGTACCTGAAGCCACTGCTGTGCAAGATGGTACAAGAGCAAATTGCCAGAAATGCAGCTTGAAGCCTCCCTGAAGTTTGTACAATCAATTCTCTACAGCCCAAGCCCTGTAGAGAGATTAGCAGTGGGACACTGCATTCATTTACCAGCCTGTAAAACAGGTAATGCAGCACCTGGGAAAGGGGAGGAAGCAAAAGTCTCCTAGAGAACATCATCACCTTGCTTTGTTATTTTAGCACAGCTTTGAACAGCTATTCTGACTGCTGGGAAAAAAAAAAAAAAACAGAGAGGAGTTTCCTTGGAAACCAACACTCTCTCCTAACATCCTATAACAATCAGGCCTAATTGCAAGGTATTTCTGCTTTCTGGAAAATCTCTATTTTCCCTCCAAGCACTTCTCCAATAATTTCAGCTGCCTTCTAACTTAACTCTAAACTGTGTAAGAAAGCACAAAAAGAAATAAAATGAAGACAAGTTTATATGAATGTGTACAGCAAAATAATGGATTCAGAAACATCAAGATTCTTACCAAAAAATTATGATAGAAATGGAAAGGTAAAAAACTTAAGGTAAAACAGTGCAGGTAAACATGTAAGCCCCTAAAATTATTTCTACTGTTCCCCAAAGATACCCTCTCACTTTCTAAGACTGCCTGGCTTACAACTTTGAATTGATGGCTCATTATAAAAAGCAACAGCAGAATTTCTCCCCTTGAGACTCCACATCTCTGAAACAGTACCAATTTCAGAAATCCCTTTCCAGTTTTCATCATTCTCCCTCCCAACAGTCACATAATTTAACTGTATTTTTGGCAGCAGGCAAATGGAGTGCATTGAGTATGTCTCCTGTGTAACCCTGCCTTCCAACTTCATGACACGTGGTAGGTCTGAAGAGATCTCACCAGAGTATAATTAAAAGAACTATGCATGCATGAGCAGGGGATTCTGGAAGGGAGGACCTCTAGACAGGGCCTGGACTAATAATGTTCAGGAGGTAGATAAGCAAGTAATACAGGCAAAAGAAAGTTAAAACAATTCATGCTCCAATTACAATGTCCAAAAAAAGGAATTAAATTATACACAGAGAGGCCTAAATCTCCAATTAGCTACAAATGAGAAGCTGGAAATTTCCCAGGTTTGAATATAGCAGAGGAAAACTCCTAATCCCACACAAAGAGCCCTGAACTGTACCATGGGGAAATGGTTCTATTTGCTTACAATGTAGTTCCTGTATTTTGCTCCTTGCTCTGTTTCCAGGAGCATTTTCACAAGAAAAACATGACCTTTGATTATTCTGCTACTTTTTCTCCACTGCAAGTCAAATTCCTCCACCTAGAAGATCACAGTCCCTATCAGAGAGGTGCCTCTAACTTGCACAAACGTGAAAGTATCAGGGTGCAAGAATCCAGCTGTCATGCAGGGGCCATTGTAATAAAAAAAAAAGGAGAGGAGAAGTCCAGAACATATGGGGAGTAGAAAAGCACAGTTTTTGGAAAATCATGGTTTTCAAAAAATGCCATGAGGTGCCATTTGTGCAACAATCTGCCCAGCTTTTGGCTTTAAGACAAGACAAGTTGGATGTCTCTACTCATGCATAATGTGGATGAGATACAATCTGTCTCTCTGTACCAGGAATCTCTTCACCCACTGACTAATGTGAATGACACCAGTGGAAATCAGCCATCCAGATTTGCTGCCAAAATTATGAGAGCTTCACTGCAGCCAGTTATTGAGAGATGGATAAATTATTTGGTTAGAAACTAATTACACACAGCCTGAGGGGCCTTGTGGTTTGTATTCTGCACAACAATAACGAAAAATGGGGCTTGGCTGCACTGAGATCAGGAACCAGACTGCTGGGGAAGCCATGGAGCCCAACCCATCCTCACTGAGGAAAAACACTTGTAGAGGTCTGAGAGTGGCCCACCTCAGCATCTCATCAGCCAGCAAACACAGCTACTGCAGAATGAAATCCTGACCCCATAAAAGCTGCACAAAGTCTAGAATCCAGACTAAAGTATCACATATCCTTTATGCCAGGCAAGGCTAGGAAGATATAAGCAGATAAATAAACAAGCAAGTAAGCACTTGAAGAGGGTCTGACAGAGACACAGAACCAAAACATTTTTGGCTCTTGTGTTTACACAGATGTAGGCAAGCCACTGGAAAAGTTCACTATCAGCCATTCTTCTTATTTAATTAAGACATTGGTATGTTGCAAGATTATTTTCTTGGGGTTTTTTTGCTTTCAACATCCTATGTTGTCTTAAAACTCAGTAAGATATTACTAGTGGAAAACTGTAAAACTCTTCTTTCTTCCCAGTACAATGCTGGCATGGGTCACTAAACACATGCTCCTGCACTTCCTGTTCATTCCCTATGGCTTTCTTCAGAACCCAGGAAATTCCTCTGGCTGCCCTGGAGGACTCGAGCCCCTGCCCAGGGGGCTCAGAGACCCTGGCACAGAGCCCAAGACCCCTGTGCCTTTGATTTAGCCCTTGGAAAAAACAATTACCAATCTCATATGAAGAATTACAAGCCACGAAAGTTTAAGTAGAATGATGGTGAATTTGTCACGGGGCGAAAAATAGATTTTTGGGGTTTTTAGAATGGGGGTTCAGGGGGCAGGCAGAGTGCCTCTTGCTGAGCAGACCTCGGCGGGACAGGAGAAAGAATTTTATAGATAAGATACAATAAACAACTTTGAGACTGAGAAATGATGAGTTCTGATTGCTTCTTTGACTGCAGGGCTGGGAAAAGAGACATTCTAACCTGTGACAGTGTTCACAGGGGTTTTCAGATTGGGGAAGAGACGAGGATCTGACTCTGTTTCAGAAGGCTTGATTTATTATTTTATGATATATATTACCTTAAAACTATACTAAAAGAATAGAAGAAAAGGTTCTTATCAGAAGGCTAGCTAACAATAGAATAGAAAAGAATGATAACAAAAGCTTCTGTCTCGGACAAACAAGCTGACTGTGATTGGCCATTAATTAGAAACAACCACATGGGACCAATCACAGATCCACCTGTTGCATTCCACAGCAGCAGATAATCAATGTTTGCATTTTGTTCTTGAGGCCTCTCAGCTTCTCAGGAGGAAAACTCCTAAGGAAAGGATTTTCCATAAAAGATGTCTGTGACACTAACCTATCTCAGGGTCACTGTGAGCAGCTAGAGACCCCCATGGCTTACCACTGCAGGTCCTGTTGTCAGAGTTCAAGGAATAGTGAGCTGGGCAGCCACAGACAAAGCCTCCCACGGGGACAGCCAGGCACAGGTGGGAGCAGTGCCCGTTGCTGGAGGCACACTCGTTCCAGCCCGCCTGCCGGGAGGAGTGGAACACCAGGATGTCCATCACGTAATCCAGGTGGCCCTGGATGATGGTTCGGTTCTGCCCGCTGGTCTTGTTGGCGCGCTCGATGCTGCGGCGGCTCCAGTCTGTCCAGTAAATGTAATCCTGGTACTGGGTCAGGCCAAAGGGGTGAGGCAGATCGTCAGCTATGATCTCACGGTCCAGGCCTGTGTAAAAAAGAGGGGACAGAAAAGTGGGGTTACATGGGCACAAGCAGTGCACTGCTGAACGTGTCCCTGCCCGGAAAGGTTAGCACGCAATTACTTTACAGAGTAAATGACTAAGTAACGTACAGCAGTCAAAAGGAATCTCAGCCTATCACAGAAATGCACCAATCCTGCTTGCCATTCACAGAAAAATGTGCTTTACTGAAGAAAAAATGTCAATGCTGAAAGGCATCAGGGGTCTCAGATTCTGTCCGTCATGTCATATGTCATGATGTCGTGATAAACAATCTCCAACCACATTCCAAAGCAGCAAAACACAGGAGAAGCAAATGAGATAGTATTGTTTTCTTTTTCTCTAAGGCTTCTCAGCTTCCCAGGAGAAGAATCCTGGGCAAGGGGATTTTTCAAAATATATAATGGTAACACCCTCCTTCCCAAACTGACAGGATGCCTCTCAATCTAATGCAGGATGCTGACACTGTATTTCCAGTTGAGCAGCTCTTGCACCACACTTTCCCCACTGCTTATAAAAAGAAAATTGATATGAACTTAATGAAATACTCCATTGCATTATGAGAAAAATTAAATGTACAACGCTAAAATAACTTGTCTATGGAATGTCACAACATTCTGCAGCAGCCAGAAAGTCAGGACAGGGAACAGCTAATTGTGTATACCATGGAAATGTTAAGAGTTCTTAAGGAGCAAGAAATGGCAGGGGGAAATTATTTCAACTCTGTTTTATTAACTACTTCATTACCATAGTACCTCCTGCTGTGTGCTCACACAAAATGATCAGAAGATTATGAAGCACAAAGTCATTCCCTCTTTGCACACAGAAGTCAAGGATGCACAGCCCCACACTCTGCTGTCACCAGCCACGGGCACAGGGAAAAAGAGGCTCTAATACTGTTTCCAATCCCACATTTCAGAGGGAAACATGCAGCAGGCCTCCACAGTACACCAAAATATATGAGAAGCTAAAGAAAAGCTTTTCTATCACATGTAATTCCCATATTGCATTTTCCTGTTTTGATCTTTTTCTAGCTTTGTTCCACTACTGCAAGCATACTGTTTAAAGCAGACTAACTCCTTTAGCATTAAATACTGGCTAATATACAACAAGGCAGTTCAGTCCTGTGGGTGCTGAGAAGTTAAAACAAGGTACTGTGCAAATCTGAGAGGGCCTAGGTCCTCCACACAGTACTCTGGAACAGTGAAAGAACAAAATGTTCCACCTCCATTTAGCTGCAATTTTAGTTTATAAAATAATCACAGACCCCAGCACAAGAGAACTCTCCTGCTGATAAGCACTAGCCAGGAAAAGGTCCTTAACATGCAGAATACAGGGGGAGAAAATGTCTGAGGATACTAACAAAGATATAAAACCAAATTGTATTAAATTTCATGTTGAATGAGATGTTGTTATCTTTTCTTTTTACCTTTGTTAAGTATTTTCTAGTGCTCTTGAGAGTAGCATAACAAGACTCTCCAAAACACTGCAAGATGACATATTTGTCCTACACGTAACTGGAAATATGTACACTTTGTGTAATTTTAACTTTCTGAGCAAGCCAATCACAAGAAAATCAAGGCCTTGCTAACCACAGTGTCACATGAACGTGAATTACAGAAGCAAACATTAAAGGCGTGTGAGGTCGGGAAATTTTATTTCTGTCTGTTGATGTGTATCTTTGCATTATTTAAGCCACAATTTGCCACGAGGGATCTGCAAAAGGCAGCATGGCCCTGGGGATGCTGCCCAGGGCTCTGGGGCTCACCTAACATGTTGGAGGACTCGATGAGGTTGGTGTCCAGGTCGGTCCAGTAGAGGCGCCTCTTGGCGTAGTCGATGGTCAGGCCGTTGGCGCGCCCCACGTTTGGGACCAGCGTGGTTCTCTCACTGCCATCCATGGCAGCCCTGTCAATCTTGGGCTTGCCACCCCACTCAGTCCAGTACATGAACCTGGTTAGGACAAGAAAGAAAAATAATTGCATTCAATCCAAGAGAACTCCAGAGGAAAACCAAAACAAAAATCCTTAGAAAGATAAGAGAAAAAGAAGAGCTGTAAGTTCAAGCATTGTGCTAAATTAGGTTGTTTTTTTTTTTCTAAAGTGTAGTCAAGTTTCCTCAAAATGCTTCCAAGATTATTTTTTCCCACTTGGACCTGGATTTTCACCAGCAAGTTCTGTGTGACAGCACTTTGCTAGTAACTAATCTGTGTATGTCATTTAAAAGGCAGAGGCTGGCAGTGAGGCACCTTCATTATACCTGGTTATTTAGCAGGGTGTTTTTGCAGAGCACTTATCTTCTGTTTCTAGTCAGCTGTCTCTCAAAAGAAGGAACACAAAAAGGTAGATCTGCAGGGTACTTTTGTTAAAAGGTGCCACCACTCATGTCCGCACAACTAAGTCATCACATGTACACAAGTGACTTACATCTCAGCCAAGACACACAAATCTGTGTGCAATTTCCACTAGAGCAAAAATACAATTATTACATACTCACATACCAGCTTATGCCTCATCTGGAAGAAGGACAGACTTGCACATGTCTACATTTTCTTTAGGCACTGCACAGTAGAGTAGGATGTATATTTGTATATTATATACTTGATGGCTAGTTAGTCACTTCCTCCAAAATATGAAGCTGATACCACTTCAAAATAAAAGTGAGAGGCAGCTATCCAATATTTATACCTTTGAGTTTTAATAACTCCAATAACAACGCCCTGTGAAGCCTTTCAGTTCCAACCAACTGCACAATAGGAAAGGTTGCCTCAGACACTGATGATCAATGGGGAGAAGTTCACTGGACACCAGGAATACTTGCAAACTTTTCTTAAAATTTCTGCAAGTACTTTGGCTATAAATTTTGCAAGTTGGACACAGCATGGAGCCAAGTGTTAGAATTGCCCCCAGGGCAGCAATGCCTTTAAAACTTCCATTTAAAGTACAACTATACTGTATATTTATATAAGTATACATAACATATAAGTATAGATAATCTGTAAGTATTCAGCTATACTATTGCTGTAAGGAAAAAGGGGCATTCTGACCCAAGTAATTTTTATTTCTGATCTGTGGTGAAGAGACAAAGCACTGAATGATGATAATCCTTGGGAAAAACCTACTTCCAGTATAAAACCAGAATCATCCATAGCAGCCTTTTGTTACAAATGAGTAACTGGATCTAAGAATCTGATGTGGAATTCTCATCCAGGCAAGCCCTGGCACATCAGAGCGGAATCCAATCTAGGATCCCACTGGAGGTGACCATTGCCACCACCTTACTGAAATAAAGCAGAAAGAATGTGTTTCAAGTTCTCTCTGTTGCTATAGCTCTCACAGCGTGACTGGGAACTGTGATAATGTCATAACCCTTGTAAATGAAGTTCCTTCATTTGAAAAATAATGCAATATTGGTATAACCTCAAACATTTTTTGCAGTAATTAATAACTGTCGAGTGAGCGTTTCAGGGTAGAAGAGCTATTTCAGAAGCTGAATAGTTAGCTTGGCTTGCCCCATTCCTTCCTCCCTCTCCCTGTTTATTGCCCTACTTTTGCTATCACACTTCAATCCAACTGAGAAGTTTCTTCTCAGAAAATCTTTCATTTGGGGCATAGGTGATTGCTTCCATTCCTTCTCTGTCCTTCTTCCTTTGTCTGTACAAACTAAAAGGTTTCCTTATCTGAAGAAATAAATACCTTGCTTATGGTCAGACTATAAACTTTGCTCTCCCACCCTCAAATTAAATCATTTAATACCTTCATTGGACCCTAACTTGTGATAAAAAGAATCCTAGTTTCCAAAATGATAGATATTTCCTTTCAATGCTGTAGTCCTTTTCTGATTAATGAATTCCATAAACCTAAAACGACTTTGATTCTGTGGTTAATTAAAAAACTAAATATAAATCCCTTTCTAATGAGCTGCTCTGAATTTTATTTATTTTTTTAGTATTTTTAATGATTATTCAGGACATTAAGAGTGTATTTCTCTAAATTACCAGGTTGTATTCCCCAGCTCAGTTCTCTTAGGGTTTACAGGCAGCGCTTCACTACCATGCCCTAGAGGAAGCATGGCAATGTTGTTTTTCTCTGTTCACAAACACAGAATTAAACCAGCGAGTTACCCCTCGGCAGGGTCGAGTGCCAGCGCCCGGGGGCTGTCGAGATCCTTCCAGACGAGCACCTGGCGGTGCTGCCCGTCCAGCTTGGACACCTCGATCCTGTTGGTGCCAGTGTCAGCCCAGTACAAGTTCTTCCCCAGCCAGTCCACGGCCATGCCCTCGGGGTAATCCAGGCCAAACTCCACCACGTGCTCCAGCGCGCTGCCGTTCATG
The DNA here is from genome assembly GCF_028769735.1 of Zonotrichia leucophrys gambelii. NCBI lineage: Eukaryota > Metazoa > Chordata > Aves > Passeriformes > Passerellidae > Zonotrichia > Zonotrichia leucophrys. The sequence goes on from NC_088170.1 coordinate 7,655,703, forward strand.
AACGCTCTGCTGATGGTCTGCAGGGATGCAAAGATACACAGGCAAATTAGAGAACTTACCAGTCTGTCACTGTTTTCTTTGTTGGATTTTAAACACTTTCAGATTTTAGACATCTCATAGGAAAGAGGATCTTACAATATGCTACTTATTTGCAAAGCAAACAATGCTGCTATTCAGAAGTAATGATTTACTGCGCTCTGTGAATGTATTCTGTGTCAATTACAATAGCATTTCACTGGGGAAATAAATGGGATAACTAGTCTGCTTGAATTAAGCATCTACATGACAAAGTGACCTTAATAACTCAGTGCCAACTTCGAGGGGGAAATATTTTGGCTCTCCCAGGACTATACAAAAGCATCAATGTTATAGCACGGAACACTATTTAAAGCAGCCTAATGAAACAAAAGTGCGGGACAGAACAGCAAGTAGAAGAAAACAACCAAACAGCTGATGAGCTCAGTAGCTTCAGTACTGATGGCTAAATTTAATTTCACTAAACACAATCTCTTCCTGGACTTTTATTCAAAAGACTTTTTAAAGTCTGCCATCAGGATCAGCCTGTGACAGCAGATACAGCCAGAATTCCATTTTAATAATATATTAGAGTTTAGGCATTCCCTGATAAGCCTGAAAATGTTACAATAGTACAGAATTCTTTTGGCAAACAAGGGCTACCTTTCCATGTCCTCAATATTTTTCTCTGCACACACTCTTCATACTCACAATCAAACAGAAAGTGACAAATCCCTGATTTTCATTAGTTTGAACACAACCTACTAATTATGCCAATTTGTGACAACACACAGCAGTGCAGTGTACTGATCAGTCTTCATGTGTATCACTTATGCAGCTCAAAAGAATATCATGCTTAGGGAGTTCAGCCAAGTCACCTCTGGCAGACTCATTTAAACTCTGTGTTTTTAACTACTATGATTCTCCAATTGTAAAAGTCCATAAGTTATTGTTGGCACATTTCTCAAGTCAGTTGCAGAAAATGTAATTAAAAACGAAACTCTTTTACATATCCCTTGAATTTTGTAAATCCCATTAATCAACCTACTCTTAAAGACCTCAAGGAGTATAACAGCCAACATGGGCTGAATCTCTACCTTCAGTGAAATGTCAGTCCAGTAAATACGATTGTCTGTCACATCAAAATCCAGAGCAGAAGCCTCCTTGACCCCGGTGAGCGGGATAGCAACGTTGTTATTGTTGGTTTCGAGGGAGATGCGCCTGATGTCTGCCCTCCTGGAGAAGAGCAGGAAAGCTTCTGGCACGATGCAGGTCCTCATGTCACTGATGAGCTCCAGGCCGATGGGGCAGGCGCAGCGGAGCCCTTGGGGTCGGTACAGGCACAGGTGGCTGCAGCCCCCGTTGTCCTCTGCACAGGGGTTGGTACCTAAGCAGGCAGAGAGGAAAAGCAGCCATTGCAAACTGCCTGCAGGTGAAACGTGAACTAGTCCTCACAGGCATCAGCCACACTATGAGTCCTCCAAAAAAAATGCAGTTTTTCTCCTTGTATTCTCTGATCAAATTATTTTTCATTCATTTCCTGTAATTTTTTAGACAGACCTTACTCTCCTTTCCTCACGCCAAGAAACAAACCCAGCACTAGGGAAAGGGATCTGGGCTTCAGCAGCTACTGATGATCCCAATTCACAGCACAAGCACTGAATGCATGGTAGGTGTATGTTCTGCTGCCTTTTACAGTACACTGCTCCAGCCACATACCCCCTTGCATTCCTGCAGGTAAAAAACTCACAGAGCTATTTTCACATCCATTCAATGGTCTCTCCAGAATGCAAGTGAAGCAGCTCTTTGCAATACTCACTTATGTACATGCTGGAAATTGAACTGAGAGAGGCTTGGCACTAAGGAATTCAATTGGCCAAACAGTTGCAAAGAGGGCTGCATTCAAAACATGGTACTTTGGAGCATCAGCCACACAAAGATACATATCAACTACATTTCACTCTTTTCCTGCAGTACAATCCAGACAGGGAGAAGCTGCAAGCCTTATCCATACAGCAGGATACTCAGGGACTGTGATGAGTTCTGTGATGCTACAATTATACTGCTACCAGTGCTTGGATAGCCTAGGATAGGCAATTTAAAGCTAGATGCTGCCTTTTTACACCACAAGCACTACAGGGCAGAAAGTATGTCTAGGTTTTTTTAAAGATAATTTTCTAATATTAACATAAAAACTATTGAACAGACTAAAACTGACTCATTCTTAGCTTTTGCATACTGGGAGCACATGTTCAGCTTGATATTCTTCCAAGCTACAGAACTGAAGCTCCTCACAGAAGACCCAACCTATTGTATTTGCTGGGAAATGTCCCAACAAAGGCAGGAATGATGGATCTGACTCCATGTTCTCAGAAGGCTAATTTATTATTTTATGATACTATATTATATTAAAGAATACTATACTATACTAAAGAATGCAGAAAGGATACTTATTAAATGCTAAAAAGTTAATAATGAAAACTCCTGACGCTTTCCAGACTCTTGACACAGCTTGGCCCTGATTGGCCAATGAGTCAAACAACTCACACCAGAATCCAATGAAACAATCACCTGTGGGTAAACAATCTCCAAACACATTCTAGATGAGCAAAACAAAGGAGAAGCAAATGAGATAAGAATTGTTTTCTTTTTCTCTAAGGCTTCTCAGCTTCCCAAGAGAAAAATATTGGGCTAGGGGATTTTTCAGAAAATGACAATGCTACACTAACCCACCCTATCAAGCTGCAGCCTGCATTGCCACGGGACTGAATTCTGCCCATTTCTAAATCTCTGCAGTACAGCAGTGCTGGCATTTTCCATCCCACTGTCCCTTGGGTGATTAGCAGCCCACTCACCGATGACCTGGTGGACGTTGGTGGCTTTCAGGCCCATGAGGTCGGGCAGCTGATCAATGATGATCTCCCTCTCTGCCGTGCACTTGTGCACGCGCTCAATGCTGCGCCTCTGCCAGTCTGTCCAGTAAATGTAGTCTCCCAACAGAGTGAATCCAAAGATATGAGGCAGCTTGTCCTCCACCAGGACTCTCCTGCCAGTTCCATCAGCATTCATGACCTAGGAATATAGACAAACTTTTTAGATTTATAGAATAAACCTGCCACTATTTGGAAGATGAACAAGCTAGCTGCTTCATGCTCAGACTTCAAATTAAAAAATAATCTCCTATGCATTATAATGTCATCAATGTTACACAGCACCCTAATAAAAAAGAAGAGACTCTTATTAACAGGCACTTACTCTAAAAGCCTTATTTAGAAGGTTAGTCTTGTAACCAGATCTTAATGTGGAATTATGACACAACACTCGTTACCTTTGCTTTAGGAATTATTATTATGTAATAATAGTTACTCCTGTTATGACTGTCTCATTTCTGACATGAGTTTTGGTTCAGTTTTAAAGAGGAGTCACTGTGTTTTACACAAATTAAGACAAATTTATGGCCAACGAGTTCTGGCTTAGCATCTTCTAGTCCACAGTCCCTCCCAAGTGAGCTCTGCCCATATTACAGAGAGCATTGAGAGGAGACCCCACACAAATACTGGGAGGCAAACAGTGAAGAAGATCCACAGAGTACATTTATATTCCCCAGTATATTTATATTCCCCAATCTGAATAAGGAACCAGGTTTAAATTCTTCAAAATTAAGTACAGTAATTTTTTTTTTACTACAAGGAACAGCTGTGGTCTGTAAATAATTGCATGCCTTTGATCAAGACACTTGAATTTACTGTGTCATTTTTCTCTACAGCTAAAAAGGAGTAATACCTAACTTCCTCAGTGAGGCACTGAAAGGATTAATTAAACAGATGTATGCATGTTCAGGTGATGGAGTGTCTTATGAATGCCAAGTATTATTATAAAATGTACCATACTGACAGGGGTAAAGAGTCCCATGTTTTAAGACAAGCTTAAAAATGGTTCAGTGCTGCAATTTTTCAGAAAAAAATTCTTCTGAAATATTTCTACTTGTTTCAAGGCCATAGCTTAAGTTTACAGTATGTATACCACTCTTCCAAAACCAGGAAAAAACCTCCAACCAACCTCACTATAAAAACTTTCAGAAACAATGTGATTCATAGGATCCAAGGTAGCATACTAATCCCTGAAAAACTGCAGCATCCTTCCCACCACCCCAAGCATGTTCTAAGTGAATGACTGGAAAAGAGGTGGTTTATTAAACCACTGTTTTCAAATCTCTCTCACCTATGGAACTGAGATAACCACAACCAAATCTATATGGCTTCCCATCCTTCCCATGGCTCAAACCCAAAGATTTATGCAATGACAACCTTCAGGATCAACTGGTTTAGTACCTCAAACTAGACTGATGATAGCTGGTGGCCAAAATATCTTCCTAGATCACAAGAAATGTAAAGGCTACTTTGGAGCAACTCCTACCCAGACACATATGAGAAGAGAGGAAAGGAGTACAGAAATGGAACTGAAACACACAACTCTCCCAGGACACAGTATAATAAAATATTTATAAATTCTCTTTAAAAAGTAGAAGAAATGCTATAACCTTCACAATAATTCAATTTCTTCTTAAAACTACACCTTGTCAAACTTCCCAACATTTTGGCACTTACTCTCAGTATATTAAAATAGGAACTGCATCTTTATGTGCACATTTCCCTAAAGGGACGCTGCATATTTGCTGGATTGTAGGAATAAGCTCCATATTTACTTTTGAAGAAAGGTCATCATTTCTTGATGGAATTAACTTACCAAAACCCTTCAGTCCAGCAGAATATACAGCATGCTCCTACAAATGCACTAATATCTCAAAAATAGATGACTGGGCTGTGGTGACTTGTTTCTCCCTCCCCCTTAAACTATAGAGATAAGCCATTTGTTTGCAACTAATTAATACATGGCAATTAGTGCTTGCTGAGCAGACCAAGACGATCCACAGAATGGAAGGATGTTGAAAAGTGAACCAACTAAAACCACACAGGAACAAGCAATAAAACATCACCATCACAAAGTAGCATTTTTTAAAATTACATTTCTTTGCCTTGTATTTATAAAATAAAGAAAATTCTTTATTTAATGGAGTTCTTAACTACTGACAAAGAAAATTAAGTTGGAAAGTGTGGGGTGTGAGATGAACTTTCTTTGGCAAACTTTAAGAGCTGTTTAAATAAGCTTCCCCCTATAGTGAAAAGAGTCAGTAAAAGAGAAGGGACTTAAGGATTAAGTATCTGCTTTTAATGAATTTTTGGTTATACACATAAAGGCTATTTTGAAAGACAGCTTTACACCTCCTAGACAAAACAAGCACCTTTCTGTAAAAGTATTTACATATATCTGCCATTCTGCTCCTGCTGCAATTTTACCTGATATACACACACACACATATGGTAGTAGCCAAATATATATATATATATAGAGAGAGAGAGAGAGATATTTCAAACTGTCTTTAAAATTTTTTTTCCATGGCACCATGTTGTCTGCACTGACTTTGGCTGCCTGTTAGGTGATTTCAATAGAATACATCCATTGGCTACAGAATCAAAGACTGGTGTAAGGCAGAAGACAAGTGGCAAGGGATGTAGGGGTGATGTGTACAAGAAGAATAAAGCAAAAAGGAATGATCACCTAACAACCAGTGTCAAGGGATTTCAGCATCATCTTTTCACATACTCAAACTCAGACAACAGCCAAGTCCCAGGCTATAATCTTTGCTGGATTCTTTCCCCTTCCCCAGCTCCACATGGATGGGGCTCCTCACAGTGAAGCTCCACACAATAAACCCACCTTCAGCTGCTCTGAGGCAGAGTCTCCAGAGCTTTATGCTGCTTTTAACCACAATGTGGTGTGAGTTTCACATTCTGAGGCCATTCTGAATACTGCAAATCACACTGAGAATATAGGCTACAACAGGAAACAGATGTGGTGTAACCACAAACACCACCTTTACTGAAAGAGCGAGTAGTTCCATGAAAAAAAAAAACCTAAAAGTGCAAAAATTAAATGGCCTCAGACAAAATACCAGATATCCTGCTTGAAGAATAAGGGCTTTGTTTATCCTACAACAATCATGAATGCAAACCTATAGCCTCATGAACACACAGCTTATTCAAAGTAAGTGAATTACTGCTGAGAATGTAGTTACATTTTAAAATGCTGTACTTCGTGATCAGCAGGAACAATAAAATAACAGCTTTGAAGCACAGCTTCTAATTTAAATTTACAGTCTGGAATGCACAGTGACATATTCTAAGGGTCTTTCTTGTTAGAAAGATACCTTGCATTCAATTCACTTCTAAGTAGCAGTAATCACTGGGATAAATAGGCTAATGCAGTGAATTTACCTTTTTGATAATCTGGGATTTGAATATATGGTAGTTTAAACTTGTCACTTGGCTGCTTTAGGTCTAGAGTTTCATCATGAAATCTATCTCATTTATGAAAACCACGTTCAGCTCTGTGTGGAGCTTGTGCTGGGGCCCTGGCAGCACTGCAGACTGGCAGTCCCCTCAGGGGCAGTGCACCACGGGCAGCAGACACTGAGCAGAGTGCACAGGTTTATGTGCACTGCACTGAGGAGATGCCATCACAGAAAGGGTCTGTCCCTACCAGGGATGCTGAGATCAATTCCAAACTAAGAGCTCAGTCCTACAAGGTGTCAAGACTGAGACGAAGGTGACAGACTGCAGACTTAAGATCTTTCATCTTAACTCATAAGCACAGTTAAATGTTCAGTACAGAACCACAAAATCATAGACCAGTTCAGGTTGGAAGAACCCCTGAAAGATCATCTGGTTCATTTTTTTTTTTTGTGGGAAAGAAGCCTAGATAAGATTATCCCAGCATCCTGTCCAGTTACATCTTGAAAACTTCTAGTAAGGGGAGGGACTCCACTACATGCCTCAGTAAAGTATTTCTTTCTTATATTAAAATGAAAACTCCCTCAAGGCACCTTGTACCAGTTGTCCCTGTCCTCTCCAAGGTGGCACCATCCATGTACCAGGAGAGCCTCCCTCCTCCTCCCTGAGCACTGGATAAATGTGAGCCTTCTCTTCCCCATGGAGAAAAGACCAAACCTCTTCTGTCTTTCCTCACAGGGTGGGATCTCATCATTCCTTTAGGTGCTCTCCACTCTCCCTGCAGCTCTGTTGGATTTGGGGACCAGAGCTAGACACATCCTTGAGTGGGATATCAATGTGCCCATGGATGCAGCCCAGGATCCTGTTTGTCTTCACTGTACATCATTTGCCCTCAGCAAACCTGCACTGGCTTGTCCCAACCCCCTGCTTCCTTTGCCTTGCAGGTTTCTAGGAGAACTCTCTCCAGGGACTGGAATAACACTAATGGGCCTGGAGCTTCCCAGGTCCTCTTTTGGATATACTTGTAAATGATCAGGGAGCAGGTTAAATATTATGCATGCTAAGCTCTGTCTCTGGCTGACAGGAGCAGAGGAAGTCAACAATCAATGAAAATTTATAAACAACACCTGGTAACACTATGTTCAAAAAATATATTACTTATGAGCATGGAATAGGCCTCTGTGATGGACTGTAAGTCCCCAGCTACACTACAAGATGTTGCCAAAACATTATTTCTTTCACAGACACACATCAGTAAAACAAAAATCCAAAACGAACAACTCTTCCAGTAAAATCCATATGCTCCTCTAATTTCAGATACTTGAACCTAAGCCCTGATTTTTAAAATCAACAGCCTGTTTTAGGACAAATGACAGATACCTTAGCCATTATTGATTCCTGAACTTCAGCATCTTTACCAGCACCACCTTACTCATCCTCAGAGAGGCCAGAAGACCTCACTTAATATGCAGGACCTCAATTGCTCTGCTCAAGTACTACTGCCATCACTGCCCCAGCTCTACAAAATTTTTATCAGGCATCACAGCTGGAAAGGATCTTCCCCCACTGAGTCACAGGAAGGATGCAATTGTAGCATTCACCTTTCTTCTGGGAGGATAAGGAATTAGAAAGACTTCTGACCCCATGGCATAACAAACACTACATAAATAAGATTTATTTGGTTAAAGAAATTTGAGCAGCATCTCTCTTAAAATAACTCTAAAAGATAGCTGGAATGCCTTATAATCATTATATTTGCATTTTTTCAGACTGGGTTTAAGAACAATGTATTTTCAACTTCTCTAAGACAGACTGGAATGATTTCACTGTTATGGCTGCAGTAATAGCATATAATTAACACATGTATTTACTGCAAAACAGCTGCTCTAAGAGAGAAAAAAAGAGATATCTTGTCTAAATTTCCAATTTTATTAAGCAAAAAAGTCTTGATCAACTATACACTCTTTAAGCGTACAACTGAAGCTTTCAACTCAGTTTGAAGAAATCATTCTGTCAGTGTCATTTACTTACTATTAACAGCATTTCTCCTCAATTCTAAAACATTAAGGAATGAAATGGGAAGTCCTCTCTTCATTGTGGTAAAATCCTGAGGAATCAGCAGAAGGGATCCCTGGAACCCTTTGGATTTGCTTCAGAAACCAAATGCCTCCAGCCAAGTCCATGATTTCCTACTGTTAATTATTTTATAATAGCCGTTAACAATTCCTAATTTAACAGTTCCTCAGCACCCTCAGTTTCCTTTAGAGCTCCAACAATTTTTCCAAAGAATTCAAAATATATTTTTCCTGACCATGGATAATATCCTAATAGGACTGCCATGAAGATAAATGTGTATAAACAGTACAGAGAACTTCATAAATACCCTATCAGGCTACACACACTAGGTAAGCTCATTTCTTTCACAACAGGACAAATTCCTTAGCTCACTGACCAATGCCAACAGCAGAAATATTTTCTCTGTGATGGAATTTAATTTTAGAAACAATTGGTTCCATTTTTAACGAAATGGTTAAAGTCAGGTAAAATTACAAGTAGGCAAGGAAAAGATTTTAGAACCATTGTGAGAATCACAGATGACATCTCCTAGGCAATCACATGCAACACAAAAAAACACCCTGCATTTGTAAAGAACAGGCTAAGAAAAAGAAATGAGCCAAAATGACAAATAAGATGAGAAGAGAGAAGAAGCTCCTCTGAAAAGATTCAGTGGTAAAACAGGTGACTAAAACCACTTTACTACAGAGATTAATTTTGGTATGTAATCCATAGGGTGGAGAGGCAGCAGTCAGGGAGTGTTCTGTTACCTGGCCATAGGCTGTGGGGGCAACAAAGAACATTAATGACTGCATTTTGCAACTTACTATTTAGCAACTAAGACCTGTGGGCAGCAGCACAAAACACTCTGGAGAATGTAAACCAGACCAGCCAAGCCCAACCTGAAACCTCACAGTGTGTGTGGAGGAACAGTTTTACAAGTTCAGCACAGCAACTCCTGATGCTCTTGCATGTGGGTAAAAGCCTCTGTGCTCTTCTTTCCCAAGGTTCTTTCTTTCAGTGCCTTGTCCCAGAAACTTATTTTTCATTTGTTCTCTATCTAACCTGATGTTTTCCAGACTCTTTAATAAGTGACTATAATTGTTTTTTCATAGAGGGGAAGAAATGTTGAAAGTTTTCTACTGTTTTACCAAGTCCAAGTGGTTCAGGGAATAGTGCAGAGAGAAAAGTATCTCATAACCCAGCCAGTTATGAGATACTTTTCACCTTTGGTGGCAGTAAGCTTTCAAGCTGATTCAATTGCTTCTATTCACTAAATCACTTCAATTCCAAGGGTCTTGCATGTCCAGGAGCTTGGTTTTCCACCTTTTTCCACAGGCTCTTTGCCACACTACAAGATGATGCATGGTACCAGAAAAGATGTTCAGGTTAAGACTACAAAATCTCCCAGCAAAGTAAGAAGTCTATGTGAAGAAAGCTAAATCATTATTGAGAATGATTGGAGGTGAATCCTTTCAAAGAAGCCCAGGTCCAAGATCAGTACACGGTTTTGTAAATAAATGTAACTCAGCTTGTGAAAAGGGGAAAAAAACAAACCCAGAATTTTGGAGACTAAGGGATGATAGTGGACTGACAAACAGAACTCAGTTGACTCAGAAACACAGACAATAGCTCAGTATCTCTTCACATTGTTCCCCAGTTTGCCATGGAATATTTGAAGTGTGTCAGACTCAGCTGAGCTGATGACTGGCTGGCTTGGTTTGAGGGATTTCAGTGTTTTGCCTTAGGTAACTGATACTGGCTGCTAGCAGAGGCTTGTTGCTTTCTAGGTGAGACAGCTGGGTAAACCAAAATACAATTTCCTAACTCCAATGTGAAAAATCTGGGAAGCATCCATGACATATGAATGTAGGTCCAGCAGTTATACTCCAATCAGCTGCATGCTGGGCCATGGGGACCATGAGGCTTTCAGAGCTATCAGCAGCAAACCAGGACTGCTCATCTTTCAGCAAAGGTTGTGAGAAATGTCTCTGAATTCCCAGTGTGAGCCATTCAGCACAATTTTCTGCTCAAATGTGTCTCAAGCATGGGTACTTGCCTCTGACATGGTGATTCCAGGCTCTCCTTAGAGGTAACAGAAAAGAACCCCAGTGCTTTTGGAGTAGAACTCATCTAATCTATTCTAAACATTTTCAGTGTGGAAGTGCTGATTTCCAACATTTTTATAAAGGAAACACAAGGGAACTTAAATGAGCTGAATGTATCTACATCTCATGAGCTGAAATTACAGATTTCAGGATGAACTGCAGATCTGTGACAGAAGAACTATTTGAAAACCGAATGCCAAAATCTTTGCCACATAATTTTTAGGGCAGTAATTTCACTTAGAAAAATACCATGTTTGGTACTCAGATCAGAGAGTCAAGTTACTCTTGGGCAGGAGTTCTGGCTCCATCTCCCCAAAAGATTCCCTCAACAGCCTCTCTGGTAGGAACTTCTCCCTGTCCCATGAAGCATGACAGCCTGGGATAGCAGATCCCTCTTGGAGAACTCCTCAGCACTTTTCATATATGAATTTTGTTTAGGTAATCCCAATTTATCAAAAGTAATAAAAAGTTAACTTCTAATGTTCCAAATTTGAAACTAGCATGGATGTTTTAAATGTTTCTTCTTTTTATATTTTTGCATTAAAATACCTGGGGTTGACTAAATGATCTCTAGAGGTCCCTTCCAATCCTTACAATTCTATGATTCTGTGAAAAGGTACATCTCTAAGTGATAATTCTATAGACTCATATTCAAAAGTCAAAGCAGAAAAAAATATTTTTTTTTATAAATAGTAATAAGCTTACAATGCCAGGAGGTCCTAACTCAGCATTGGAGTCCATGACAGGGACCATTCAAATCCTTATATCCAGCTCTGCAACAGCCAGGAGACCTAACTAATATGTTGTCTGTGGCTGTCATTTGTTTGCTTTTTAATAAAGTTTTGCTCTCTTGGTCAGCATCACAAAATTTCATTCAGAGGTTCAAAAGAAACCTCTCAAATGAAAATTACACAAAGTATAAACTAATACTGGTTTGGTTTTTTTTTAAATAAATCCTTACTGTACTACTCATTTCAAAAATCTATATTTTTTCTTAATACAGGTTTAGCAGGTATTAAGAAATAGCTGGAAATACCCCCAAAAAGTAAGCCTAAAGTTTCTGAAACTGGGATGGAGTACAGGGATCTGTCCCTACCCTCTACAGTACATGTTTTTTGTTGAATGAAATTCCCAAGTGCCATCACTATCCAAAGCAAAAGTAAACAGCAAAGCAACTTCAGGTATTTGTTTCAACTACCTTACTTCTCATACCTGCAAAAGTTTAATGTAAGTACACAAAAGCAGCTGTGTTCAAGGGCTAGGAATATTATGGATTTTGCTTCTCAATTTTCAAACCTGTGCTTCAAGTAGGCTGGATGGGGTAGGATCAGTAACCAGGCTTGCAAGTCATCAGCATTTCACAGCACAAAGAATAATGGTATGAGACAAAAATTTCCCAGTCAGAAAATAATTGGTGTATACTTAGAAAACAAAATTTCCTTATTAGGGTGGCAGTAAAATTGAGGGAGTTGTCATCAGAGGAAAATATAGCCCTGCAATTTCAGGATTAAAATATGAATTGGAGCATTCTCTTCATGCCAGACTATTAGCTCCTAGGTCAAAGACAAAAATGTCCTCTCTGTTCAACATTTCTGTGCTCTATAAAGTCTTAGCAGCATCTGCTTTTCTGTTGTCCAGCAAGGCTGAGTTCTGAACACTGGTGTGTACTTAGGCTGAAAACCAGCAGGATGTAATACTTTCCATATTAATCATGAGGATTACAGACAGTGATGCCAGGCACGGCTAATAGATTTGGGAATGCACAAACACTCCAAGTTGGAGCTGCACTCAAAAATCAGCAGATAAAGGTTGGATCTGAGCAGGAGGGACATCCTTTCTCTACACTCACCACTAGTAGGTGTTAGTGGGTGCCATCTCCGGCTCTGAGAATGGAGAACAGGAGAGGATGAATAAAGAAAAACGAAGCAGAGATTGAAAAACTATGAGAAATCAGCCGTATCATCATGACTTCCCCTTAACACACACAGCCACACATGCATGCAGCCATTTCTAATTGCTTTATCAATTCCAGCTTTGCTGACCATTTAAAAATCCAACCTATGCCTTAAAACAGGTAGCGTACGTGCCAGGAACACAAATATTCACCAGAGCAGCAAAACACAAGACCAATTCAACAGAGCAGATCATACATTTTTAACCTCATAGCACGGCAGGAAAATGCTTTAAACCTGTAGCAAGTCAATGAGAAATCTTCCCCACTGGTAAGCACAATAGCAGCCATCCATTTCAATAGAAGTTTATCAGCAGTGAAACCTGACCGAGATAAATGACGAAGCTGTTGAGCCACAGCCTGCTTCTGCCTGCTGCAGGCTGCCAGATAAAATGGGAACAAAAGCTCCCTGCTGTACCCCCTACCAGTCTCCATTAACCCCTGCTGATGCTTTATTATCGTCTGGGGGCTCCAGAACAGCATAGCATGAATCAGTGGGTAAAAAATAAATAATAAAAGCTCCTATGTAGCACAAACAAACCAGAAATGTGGCTTGTAAGAATGGTATTCGGTTTGGTACCCCTGCAATTAAATAAGGGTTCTGAGGAATCCCACATGCAAAGGCGAGAAAAATGAGGAAAGCACAAAGTATGTAAAATCATGTATGAAAAAGGCAGTAAAGGCAAGTACACAAATGCATTTCTTCTGCTTTTACCCCCTTTTCAACCTTACACAAACACATGAAGCAAAGCAGGGACCAGGGATTTTATTCTGATGCCTTCATGTCCAATTCCAAGTTTCATCTTTGGAACCTGTCACAAACACCTTTGTTTGCTGCACCTACACCGGTGTCCTTTCTTCATATATAAGTTTAAAACATTTACTGAAGGCCAAAGCATCTTCTATTACACAGATATAAAAAAATGGATGGTGAGGGCATGGAAAGTGCAGCAAATCTCCTCAAGATTCCTGGCTGCCATTGGAGAGTAGGCAGTGGAGCAAACTTGAAACGTTAGTAGTATTTTAGCTATCACAGATTAAGACAGGAATGTACATTTAGCAAAAGCCACCTGGTTAGTTAACACCAGAGGCTCTACCAGTCCAGCTGGCCCTGCCCAATCAAAATCTCCACTGTAGAAGGGGATAAAGTCCTTGTGGTGCCTATCAGGAATGTATTAGGGAAGAAAGTTTGGATCAGCTCTGCCTCAAGCAAAGGCAAACCCATCTGTGGGGTTGTTTTTGCTCAAGACTGGGGTGCACTTGGTGAGTGATGTGGAAACAAAATGGGTACCTCAGGGGGATTTATTTTTTGGGTGAGAACAGTGTGTGATGTTGAGCTGTATAATACTGGTTGCTGAATGACACTGCCACTGCATGCCATAACTCCATGGACAGTGAGGATGGACTGCTCCAGACATGCCAGTCATGAGCTCCTGATGTAATTTGCAACCAGCCAACATCACAGGAGTCCTCCTGTCCTGGAAGACACTTGGGACAGATAAAACCCAGAGCCATGGACTAAATTAATAGACATTTTGGGGGGATGTTGACTACAGAAATGAGAGCTGTACTTTGTGTGTGTAGATAGCTGGAAGGAGTAGGACTGGGGCACGATGTACATGGTATAAAATAAGGGGTAGGACATGTCCTGCTTCTGGCCAGGACAGGATCAATTTTTGCAGTAGTCAGGAGGGGGCATGGCCAGGACCTGGAGGTTATTCTGTACCCCCTCAAGTCATGCTAGGAGTGGGGAAAAGGGACTCTCTTCCAGGGAGAAAGGGTTCCTTCAAATTGAGGAAACACAGCAGAGGAAGCCATCCAGTTTTTTCTATTGTCAGGGATAGTCTGAATGAATCATTTCTTTCTGTCATTACTATTGTGCTGTTACTGTTATCTCCTCGCTGTTTTCAGTAAATTATTCTTATCTCAATCAGTGATCTTTGCTTTTTGTGCCTCCAATTCCCCTCTCCATCCTGTTGGGGGAAGTGAGAGGTGTGTGGTTTGGAGAGTCTCGATGGGAGCCCCATTCCTTAATCATGACAGGTGTGGATAAAAATAAAATCCTATTTAGACTGAACCATTCTCTTGGATGGACACCTCCACTGCATCCTACAGAGCCCTTCCATGCTTTACTCACTGCAGAAGCCACACTGAACATGTGTGCTGATCACCACCAGGGTCACTGATTTTTAGCCCCGTTCTGGCCCTCTGAAGGGCAGTTAGCAAGCAGCAGCATTGCATCTAAGGAAGAACCTGACAGAATGGCCTCAGCACAGGAGAAGAGAGGCTGTATGAGTTCCATCCAAAGGTCCACCCATCCCAGTAGCCTTTCTCAGAGAATAATCAACACTTACAGAACTGCATAACAAAGGAAATGCATACAGAAATTTTTCAAGAAGATTCCTTTCTTCTACAGCAATTTACAGTTCAGTTATTTGTAGCTCAGAGGCAATTTTATTTGCCACTAAATTGCAGTGGAATTCCCTTCCACAAACCTACCCAGTCTTCCTAGTAACGTGTAAGCTTTTGACATCTGCAACCATTTCCACAACCTACAACATCTGCTTTTGTTTGCTCTGCACCCACCACCTAAAATTAGTTACAAGGACCAACATCTTCTGTCAAAAAAAGTGTGGGAAGTGTTGGCCACCTTACACAAAATTTTATAGATCCGTGTCACATATGCCTAAATGAACACCTTCAGGAATCAAAAAATACAAACCCACATCCTCAAACAAAACCAAAATCCAAAAGCACCGAAGAAAAACTGTGGGAGAACTTTTTCTCTGTTGCTTTAAAAGTTTTAGCCCAACTGTTTCAAGATTTACTGCAAGTCGATAAGAGTTAACTTTTTATAAAAAGCAGCAGCAGTAATATAACTAACACTTGGAGACTCATAGGAAAAAATAACTAGTAATTCTGAAATCTTAGAGTGATAAATCTTTTCTGGTGCCCTGCAGAGATGGTACATGACAACCTGGAACAAACTCATTTTGCTGGCTTACACTGATTTAAGAACAATGAAATGGAAATTGTCCCAAAAAACCTTTATGCCAAATCAGATATCTTCTGTCCTGCCACAGACACTGTAATGTTGATATAAACATTCTGTGATGTGTTCTAGCCAGTTTGACAGAATTGCAGCAGTGAGCTCATGCCTGATCTAGATGAAAATTTCTGCCACAAACTGATCCAGCACTGAATAGAATCATTATTAATGAATAAGGAATCTCAGTGTTCTGGCAAACATGAGGGTGAAGAATGCCTAACTTTCCTTTTGCAAAACACAATCAAGGCTGAGACATTATCAGGGCTGAAGTGCTCAATAAATAAATCTCTACACATCCCTCAGACTATTTTCTCCTCTTTTCACAGAGTTGATGTAATATTGGGTGAATTACAGACTGTAAATCTTGTTTTCAAGACAAAGAAAACTCTGCTCCCTGAGGCTCTCTCAGGGAGTGCTTCAAAGCAACTCACCTTGCAGGACTGGAGTTACTTTGGCTCTAAAGGAGAACTAACAGTTGTGTGACCTTCCAGCACATGACTGTGACTTCACCTTGACTTATTTGTAGTTATAAATGAGTAAAAACAACTTTGTAAGTCTAGAAAACATATGATTGTGCCAAATATGATAAGTGTTAAAAGTTATTTGCAACAGTTAGGAATCAACAAGGAAACTGTAATTCCTCAAAGGAAGGCAAATCTACCAGGATATAACATAGGCAGACCTGAGCACCAGGTAGCAGTCAAGTCTTCCACTTCCAACAAAAGCTTTTGACAACAAATTGATCAAATGCTAAACAATACAATTTTCTCAAAGACTGACAGATTATAAATGCCAAATTTGTTTCGTAACTGTTACACAACAAAAATAAATGCAAGACTTTCAATGTGGGAGAGAAGAAAAAGTGTCCTTTTTTTAAAATTAAAAGTTTCAATTGGACATGTAAGAAAAAAAGGAAACTCTATGCTCTTGCTGAAACTCTAAATAAACAAGGGAGATGCAAAGTATAAAGGATTTCTGGAAGTATAAATAAGTGCATGTGAAAAAAGATTTATTTCTTTAAAATATATTTTACTAGGCTCTAAATTGAGCAGTGCAAAGACTGAAAGATGATTTTTTTTTTTAAAACTACATACATTAATCCCAGTAAAAAGCTTTTTCCCCTAATGACCTAAGAATTTACTTATTTAACAAGTCCTTATCACACATTCTTACAAAGACAGCTCTACTACAGGGATATAATTTCTATTTTACACACAAAAAAATGAGGGAAGAATAGCAAGTAACTTGCACAAAGGCTGAGAAGAACAGAGTTGTTTCTAAAAGCACAACTCAACCACCATCCCATCACCCTTTTCAGCTGTATCAGAATATAAACACCTAGAAAAGCAAAACTACATTCTATAACTTCATGGAATAAAAAATGCAGGTACAGTTACAAACCTCTATTTTGTCTGTTTTGGCATCTCCCCAGTATATTTTGCTTTCTGCATAATCCAGTGCCAACCCATTTGGCCAGCCAAGCGAGGTGTTCACCAGCACAATTCTGTCTGAGCCATCCAATGCTGCCCTCTCAATCTTTGGGATTTCTCCCCAGTCAGTCCAGTACATGTATCTGCAAAGGAAACAAACCTTGTTAATCCAAATCTCCAACATTCTTATAGCATCTTCTGGACTACTCTTCCCCAAAACCACATAGCATGCAAAAAGCTACATTCCTAAACTAAAAGTATTTCCTTACCTAGGTAAGAATGCCCAAACCATTCAGAAAGAATTGGCATGCAAACATACAAAATTCCTGTACCAGTCTGCTCAGCAAGACAATATAACCAGTGCTATTAGCTAGAATAAACAAGCTGATTCATGCAGTCCACAAAAATATTTTGAAAGATCATAAAATATAGACACAAAAGGTGATTACCCAGGTGGTCAAAATAGAGCAGCAGTGCTTATGCCTCAGAGCCTTAACTTTCAGAGATTCCCAGCATTTTCATTTGGAAAGCTCAGAAGTTTATCACTACATAGATAGAGAAACTATGTAGATAGTTTACCACTATCTACATAGAAGCAGACAGAGGTATCTTCTTTGCATGACCAATATGTTAAAAAATGCTCCCAAACAGCTCCTCACCCAACCATGGGATCCAGCACAATGGCTCTGGGTTCTTCCAGGTCCTCTGATATCAAGATTTTCCTCATGGTGCCGTTGAGCCTGGTGACCTCGATGCGGTCCGTGCCGGTGTCCGTCCAGTAGAGGTTGCGCGCCACCCAGTCCACGGCGATGCCGTCGGGGTGCGCGATCTGCGCCGTCACCACGAACTGGCTGCCCGAGCCGTCCAGGAAGGAGCGGCGGATGGCCCTCACTTCGTCGTCTGTCCAGTAGATGTACCCTTCCAGAGGGTCGAAGTCGATGGCGATGGCGTGGCGGATGTCCTCCAGCGGCAGCACGATGTCCGTGAAATCCGGCGTGTCCAAGGAAATGCGCCTCAGGTCCGTCCGGCGGGCCAGGAGCAGCAGCGCGGTGGCACCTGCAGGAACGGGACAAAGCACCTTGGAAACACTCCTGGAAACAGAGAACCTGAGTCTGTTCTTTCCCAGCAACATGGTCTAGCTACCTTGATTTCACAGTGCTAAAAATAGGTTAGATCTTGGGTTTCTGTGGTTGAGATGACCCCCGAGGTATTAGAAAGTTTTTTTCCCAGCCCCATGACCTCTGAAGAAGTTGAGATTTGTTGGTTCTGTTTGTCAAGGTTGTTTATTTTTTCTTATCTATTACATTCCTTCTCTGACCTGCTGAGATCTGTCTGGCAGGTTGGGTTGTGGCACAGCGACTGCCCTTGGGATGGTGTTAGCTTTTTATACTACAAACTATGAGTACTTTATTTACAATAATTTTCCAATACCTATCCCCTATGTTAGACAGTCTGTCTCTACCCTAAACCAATCAAACAGTGTCACCATCCCAGCAGAAGATGGAGGACAAGAAGAAGGGGAAGGGAACATGCCCAGATTCCTCCATCTTGCCTCTTGAATCCCCATAATTCTACTTTTTCACCCTGTGACAAATTAACTATCATTCTACTCAAACTCTTGTGGCTTGTAAATCTTCACACAAAGTTGTTAATTGTTTCCATGGGCTAAAATCGAAGGCACAGGTGTTTTTGACTCCATGCCAGGGTCTCGAATCACCCAGGGCAGCCAGAGGAATGTCCTGGGTCCCGACAGTTAGAAACTGTTGTAAAATAGTTGATAGATCTTTAAGCATGTACTGTTAGTTTGGTTGTTATATTGTAAAAGGGGTTAAAAGAGTAATACACCTCAGTAGAGTGCACCATCCCCCAGGCGAAAGGAGCCAGCCTGGAGACAACGCCAATCAAGCACCTTAAACCTTCATGCAAATGAAGGATCCAAAAAGAAACCAATCCAAAGGGACAAAAACCAAGATTAAAAGGGGCTTCTGAGCCACGGAATTTGTGCCACATCGGGGACATCCCCAGCACTGGTGTTGGTTGCAGCATCCTCGACGGGAACGCTCCTGCTCGGCCCACGGACCCCCGTGCTTTAGGCCTTTCTTTTTTTTTATAATAAAAGCTGAAACAACTTTAGTGCCAGGAGCCTGCTCCCGTTTTTATCACAAGGACCTAAGTAAACTGCTGGGTATCAGCAGAGAATTCTACTCCAAATGTGAAGCTGCTCACAATGTCTCTGTTTATTCTTCTTCAGAACAAATCAGATGTGTTTACAGAGAAAATTCAGTGGTCCTTTCCTTTCCCAGAATGTATCATGTTGCACATATTCTCCATCCATATATTTCCCTCCAAATTACTGAAATAGATATGCAGCAACTATGCTGCTATTTTATGCAAATCAACAGATGGCCTGAAACCTCTTAGATGAGAAATTAATTATTTACTGACTGCTGCTGTTGGTGAGAGGACAACCGTGACAAACAAGCTCTATGTTTCAACAACGCCTGATAAATGGAAAAATTGTAACACAGAACACCATGAGTAAACCTCTTTTGAGAAACTCTTATTGGAGAAGTCAGATTTGGGAACAGACCACTGTGCAATGACCATGCAGAGCTGGAGGGCTGTCACCTTCTCCCACATTTGCTAAGAACAAGCTTATTGAAGAGATGAAGATAAATAAAAGTGTCTTATAAAAATAATTTTGAGCCAAAGCACAGAAAAGCCTTGCTGGGTTTTGGGTCAAAAGTCAGAATCACAATAAATAACTAAGATCAGCTTGCACTGCAGAAGATGTTTTCACATAGGCAACACAGCATATTTAATGGTACTATCAATGACAGTTGCCCTTATTGTCTAATCTAATTCATTTTCATTTAATTCTCTATTCCATGTCCCCAGTTTTCAAGGTAATGAAGGATAAACAAGCACCACACCCCATTCCAATTAAACTGGCTTATCAGTTTGGAGTCTTAGGGAGATAAGAGCAGCTCAGGCCCGAGGGAAGCCTGAGCTAAGGTGAAAAATGCATGTATAATTGCAGGGAAAGTGTGGTGCAATGGCTCTCCTCAAAGAGTGAGAGGACAGGCTTTGGCAGGGACTGATGGAGGATGAGGGGGAGGGTGGAGAAGGCTTAGCAAAACAAATGCATGAACATGCAGTGAAAATGAGCAATTGCCAAGCCACATTGTGCCCATGTCTCGATTTTGGTGTGTAAGAGGTATAAATAAGAGCTAGAAGACTGAAAGAGCTAAAACTGAAGGAAGCTGGTGATGAAAGAAGAATTTTGGTGCCTTATGCCAATTTTTTTTTTTTTTAAAGACAGTAATTGATGTCGGTGCTAGCTGAAACCTCACTGCATGCTAAACCTTGGAAAGATGCCAAAGCAGCCACTGCTTCATTTACAGCAAGTTTTAGGTGCTAAAAACCTCTAAGACACTTCCACAGTGCTGCGGGAAACAGCACCTTTCAACAACTGAAGTTGAGGATATTATTACAAGTGTTTCTGATTGGTAGTCCAGAATGGACTAAGATCAGCTTTGGGATCCTCTGCCCTAAAACACCTTGTGTTTAGAAATGCATGCACACAGAGCTAAACTGTTCTTCTAGTGAGTAAATCCTATGCATTAATTAATCAGGAGGGGAGAAACCTGCAATTACATGCCTATGTATCCTTCAGAATACTGTAAAGCATGAGACACAGCCAATGGGAAAAGGGCCTGTTAGAGAGGTTCGTGGGTTTTTTTTTTATAATTACAGAAGCAATTAATCTTGACACAGTAGTCTCTATGTATATCTGTATTTGCTGCTACTACGTACAACAAAAAATTCAGCACTGAGATTCAAGCAGGCAGGTGCATTATGTTCATAGAAAGTCTTAGTACATCACTAATCCCTACAATTTAAGTTCAAGGAAGAAAGAAACCTCTACTACATTTTCTTGGCAACTTCACAGTCATTTATCCAACATAAATGGATTAAACATGATAATGACAAACATTAAAAACACCAAACAATTATATCTTTTGTGCATTATGAAGTAAACCTAAGGTTGAGCAAATGCCCTAACCTCAGAGTTCAAAATATATATATATTATCTACCATATACAGCAATAGTGTAAAGCATAATTTAAAAATAATTTGTGTGTTCTGGCTGAAGTTGACAGTAATTTCAAAGAACCAGTGCCAGGTTTCCAGAAAGATTCAGTTTAGTATAACCATCCCCTTGCTCAAATTCACCCTTAAAATTGACCAATTGACCTTCCCATTCTTCCCAAAGACAACACATTTCAACAGCTTCAGTATCCTGCTTTCAGCCTGCAACCCTGTTGTTGAGTAAAACAACTCGTGTTTAAGCTTCAATTCAGCACTGGGAAATGAGTGGCTTTCAGCTACCCCGTGCTGGACTCTGGAACCCCGAGCTAAGAATTTCATGCTCCTTATCTGGCGGCTTTGCCAGCATTCCAATCCCTCCATCAAACACCAGCCCTGAGCCCTCCAACCAGGCAATAAAAAGCTGAAAGCTTGCTTCAGAGCTATTACCCAAACATTTGCAAACCAACACCTCAGCTGCTTAGTTAGATCAGCAGCCATTCAGCTCAGGAGAAAGAAACCAGCAGCAGAGAAGCATCACACCTCCAGGCAGGCTGAGGGAAAGATGGCTCTGAATAGCTCCAGGCTTGTCCTGACAATAGCAAGGGCTGGGAGTATTTATAGACTGATCCCATTATCGCCTTGAGACCGGGCAGGGAACAGAGCCCCAGGCGGTCTCAGAAGTGTGGCCAACCCCAGCTGGGCAAAGTTTACCTGCCTGGGCACTGATCACCACTCAGAAGATGCTCGAGGTACTCAAGAGTATCAGGACATGACAAAACCAATCAATTTTGTTCACTTCTACTCCAAAGATCAGTTATGAAGCAGAAACTAAGATAACAGCAGGATCTCCAGACCTCTTGCCTTGCCTAAGAAAAATCAAGCCTCTAATGATGAGCATGAGGGAGAGAATATCACGAGTACAGAATCGTATTTCAAAAAAAGACAATGCAGGCTGTGTGCAAGCATAACTTTATTTTTGGCTTTAAAAAAAATTATTATCAGCACTTATGAGGGGAACTGGAACAAGTCGCAAACGTATAAAACTCCTCAAACCTCAGCTGGCTCGGATGCTTTCAAAGGGCACATGGAGGCTGCAGCCAGAACTCTGATCTCACACACATATGCAGACCTGAGGCAGTTTTCCCTCTGTTTCTAAACCATTCAACTTGTGGACTAAGCTCAAGATTCTTTTCAGCAGTGCCTCAAGTCACAGGATATTCAAGAGAGTTAGCAATTTTTTGAAAGCCAAGTCCCTTATTTGTCTAAATATGGACATATAAGCCTTACTACTCCAGACTCTTAGTTTTGAGAGCTTTAGCCTACTTTTATTAAGCACTTTGAAAGCTGGGATTACAAGCTCACGGACGGTGCATTACATTAGTACTGGAACTAATGCTTGCCTCAAAAATTCACTATTAAAATTCTAAATAATTTAAATCTGTGTGCTAGCTGAAGTCAAGAGAAGGGGGAGAAAGGGGGAATCAGAACAAGCACAAAGATACATGCAATGGCACAGCTTTAAGTCCAATGCCCTTCTAACCTTTATAATTAATTACATCTTCTCAATGATATACAGGCCTCAGTCATTTGTAAGTTATTGAACTTTAAAACCATCAGTGGTTGCTGAGCTACACAGACACATGCTCAGGAATGCATACAAAAGAAGTGCTAGACCTAAGACACGTATAATGCATTGCCTGTATCTGAGAAATCACGATTATTAATACATCCCAAATAGAATTACTTCACATTTGACCAAAACATTTAATTCCTAAATGTTTTCCAGTTTTGAAGTCACTATTGTGAAAGAGTCCCTGATACAACAATACAAACAAGAGTTTTTCATGCAAGCTCAACCTTAAAACTACAAGGCAAAAGAACATGCATCTGCAATTAATTATATATTTATTCTTTCCTTTAAAAGAAATTAAAGAATGAAGGTGTGAAACTAACATCCTGATCTGTGCTGTCCAATCAGGATCCTGGCTTTTCCTGACAAAGCAAATTAGGCAGTGGACAGCCCTAAATTGCAGAAGGAAGGGCAAAATTCTGCTTCCTGCCTCCAGGCCTACCAGGGAAATAGGATGGGAGTATCCATGGGCAAAAATAAAGGGCAAAATAAAAACTTTTCCTGGAAGAGAACAGAATGGCCAAAGCAAGGCTGAAACAGAAGTGTGCAGCATTGCTATTTCTTTGTGAGTCAGCTCACACCTCCTTGCTCAGCTGAAGTCACCACTGGTTTTCTCAGTTTAAACCATATTTCACTATTGGCAGAAGCAACTGCAGGACACAAATCAAACTCCTTACAGGCAAAGACAGAAGCTGAGCACATGGACAGAGAGATCTTCAGGCACCAGTAAGAATGCAACCCCAATGACAAACTCATTTATATAGGAAAATTCAGGTTTGTCTTACAACTGTCAAAAGATCATTTGAATGTAGCACTGCCAAACTCAGAACAGCAGAACACACAATACTGAAAAAGAAATTGCAGTATGTTGTGCAGAAGAACAATACATTACCAAGAATATGACACAAGGTGGTAAAAGCTCTCTGGCAGAAGCCCCAAGTCCTGTCTGGGTGCTCAGAAAGGACTCTTTGCTTTACATGTCACTGAGAGGGGACTATCTGGCCATGAAATAACTTACTTGGCTCTCTTTTGCTTGAGGGACAGGGATTTACAAACTTTCACCTAGGCAATGGGGAAGCTAAGACCTCACTAGAAGCCCACATCTCAGTATACTTTACTGTTTTGATTTGTGTTATCAGGTATTAGAAAAATAGTTTTATTCTAAGGTATCACCCCCCTTCCTGAAACACTGTGGAGAAATCTTGCAAAATTGGAATGTGTGTGTTATTGTATTCACAGATCTTAGCAGAAATAGTAAAAATCCTCGAAGGTATGATTAAAAAAACCCTATAAAAATAGAGAAACTAGCACTGGGAGAAAGGCAAGGGAGGAAAAGATTTCCTATAAACCAAGATTATTCAAAAACGCTAGGTTGTCATGGAAACTGCTCAGGGAGGGTCAGCCAGCCTCACCTTTGGCTGCCAGCATCATCTGTCAATGCCAAAGCACTGCAAACACCACAAACACACACTCAAAATTCACCCATCAGAATCCCTCCAGCACAGCCCAGTATTCTCCACAGCACAGCATGAAATAAAGCTCTCTCCTCAAAGAGGCTCATTTCACCATGAAACAATTTGGTTTAGGAACCAGGCTGATTTTTGTCTACTGCTAGAAGAAAAAACCACCTTAAAGAAGAGAAACTCAGCCTAATATTTCACCTGTCTTCACTTCTCAGTCACCAGTCTCTCCCATGGTCATGTACACATTCTAATTGCAAATGGAGGTTTAATCAGCACTGCAGCATTACAGATGTACACTGAAACTATCTGAAACAAAAATGTTCAGTTCTCAGGGTTCTACTCTAATTTCACAGCAGATATAGAGAACAGGTAAGTACAAGGGGAAAAAACCAGCCCAAGAAACTAGAATCAATCCCCCACTGCTGCACACCTGAAAATGAGAAAACAAATTTACTTCCCAGGGGTCCTGGAGGAGCCTAAGAGAGGAAATCCCCACAGAGACAAGTCCAGATTTACATCCTGAACTCTGTTCTACGGCCACTCTGGCTCTGTTCAAGTGCCATGCTCTCCTCCCTCCCCCAAATCAATAATTGCAGCCTTTGCACCTACAGGAAGGAGTTCCAGGGGATCTGTGCCTGGAAAAGCTCTGGAAAGTTGTAGGTCACTCACAAAAGCCCTAAGTGTGCTTAGGGATCTGCATCTCCCTTCAGGGAGAGAGGAGTGAAAAAAACCCACTGTTTTGGGGCATGCTCAGCTCTAAATGCTGAACTTCTTGCATGAGTATGTCAGAAATTAGCTCTGCACAGGATCAAAGCTGCACAAAACCAGTGGACCTGATGAATAATTTGAGTAGATTGTTTCATCTGGGTTATGTGTTGTCTCCTTTGTAAGACCAAGTTAAATAAACAGTCTCAATTTTCTCCTCTCTTCCCACTCTTTTTTTTTTTTTCCTGAAAAGGCAGAGGCAGAATGTGCCCAAAAGATAAAGCAGCAGAATGGTTTAAAATGCAACATGATATTGACAAGCAGAAGAGAAATGTTCCTGTATAAAGTTTTTTGCATTCAACTGAACAAAATACTGTAGCAACTTGGTTATCAATATTTCTAGTACAGTGGAAGCTTATATTCTGTAAATCAAATACATGTAATGGCTGACTGGGAACAGAAAATTTGGCTTCTCATGTTCAGGGAGTGGGAGAAAAGAGCAACAGTTATAAATTCTGAGACGTAAGAAATGGCTAAAAAAGTGAAATGATGATTCTGAATATCTCTGCATGAAAAATCCTTTTAATAAGGTTCTGGGGTGGATTTTTAATACCATTCTTCTACTTACCCTTGGTAATTTACTTTGATACACTGGAATTTATCTGTGCATATCAAGTATTTTTGAAAAAGCACATGGATTTGTGTCACATTCTGACTGCATACAACCAACCCAGAGCAGTATTATTAAAGCTTCTCCTTACACCAAGGGAAATGGAAGAAAAACATCTTGTTTGTGTATTGGGAAATTCTTATAAACAATCCTGCCAGGCTAAATTGGGAGCTGCTTTTCACATAAAAGCAGCAATTTATTTTAACAAGGTTCACAGAGACACTCAAAAATAATCAGCAGAGAGCATGAAATAGCATGAAATTAAAGAAAACTCTGAACATAGCTGACAAACCTGAAATAATTTTTGAAATATAAAACTCCAATTAAAAAAATATTTCTGTATCCATTTTATTTGGCTTATTTACACTAAGCTCTGCTGTATCATTTCTTCCTCTATTTACTTCTGTCCTAGGGAGATGATCTGCATGAAAGATGGTTATTTATGATCCAGCTAATTATCTCCCAGTGTTAATTTTGAGCCTGTTAGTGTGCTACAGCAACCACAACACAATATCACAAGACCTACACTTATAAAATATAACAATTTAAAATCATGTATATTAGCCCACAATGAGAAACTAAAAGCAGTTTTTGGTCAGAGCTTGCAGCTCTAAATCCTGATCATGTCCTGAGTTTTAGGGCTTTCAATACCTCTAAAAACATGTCATCATTTTCAGAGAGAGATGTCAGGTGTAAGTGTGCATAATAAATGGAAATCAGACTTAAAAAAAAAATTAAAAAGGAGTTGTTGTACGATCTAATTAGCCAAATACTTCAGGATCTATGCCAGAAATATTTAAGAGACAACAGAGGATGTAGGTATCTTTTTCTCTATGAAAAATCAACAACAGAGCTCCCCAAAACTTGCAGGGAATTAGTGACAAGAGACAGAACTGCAACTTAAATTTGGTAACTGGAGGTAACCTGCCCTTCAATCACAAGAATTCTTCCTTTTTACAATGTAAAGGGCATTTTCCAGTCACTTTTACCTGTACTGCAAAAGCACACATAGTTTCAGAATTTGCCACCCCTAACATGCATCATTCACACAGTCCAGCTGGAAGAACCCCTTCCCTCCAAAAGCTACTTTGTGCTTAATCTAAAGGATTTTTTAAAAACAAAGCCTACCATCTTTGCAGGTCTTTCCATTCTCAAGAAGTTTCACACCAGTGGGACATGCACACTGATAAGAGGGCTTGGTAGGAGACATCAAACACAAGTGGGAGCAGCCACCATTATTAGTTCCACATGGGTTTGTAGCTGTTAAACATAAATCACACAGATTAATGCTTCTGATAACGAATGACCTCATATCATGTGTTAAGACACAAACGGCATTTGAGTGGTAGAATCAGTGGCAGCAACACAGATTAAAGGAGGAAATGATAAACACAGAACAAGTAAAAATTACTTCCAAGTGTTGAGTAGTGGGGTACTTAAGGTACCAAAGTGCAGGGATGTTGAATGTTTCCCTTCTTGGGAAAGCAGCACTTGGCTGTAAACAAGAACTTTGTTTCAGCTCTGCTCTTCTCATTTTTACAAACTCTTCAGCATAATGGTGCTGAATGTATATATATATTTTTTTAAAAAGCAAATACAGTAAATTAACACAATGGTTAAGACAGTGGTTACTACACTAATATAGATACTTTATATATACTATATATATTTTTATATATAGTTATATTTATATTTATATATACTATACTAAGGCAGTGGTTACTACACTACTACACTAGTACTGCTTAATATCATCTGCCAAATTAACACTACTTTCCACTCAGGAGCTACCACTTAGAAAAATAAAAATAATGTGCTGCCTGAAGTTATGGTACAGGAAACAGAAAAATACGACAAGAGCATAAATGTGTTGGGCAGAAAAAAAAAAAAGAAATGAAGGGGTTTTCTTGCACTTAAAAATCCCTGCAAAAAATGCAGAAAATATCTGGTTTCCTTTTGGATCTTTTACTATTCTCTGCACTGGAAAAATTGCCTCATGACGTGGTTGAAGCCACCCAGCACCATCCAGAAAGACTAATTAAAGATTTTTGCAAATCAGTTCCAGATTGCAATTAAAAAAAAGGACAGCAAGACAGCTTACCATTTGGCTGCCTCTTCTGGCTGAAGGCATGGATATCCATGGGGGAGAAGATGTTGGAATGGATCTCACGCAGGTCCTCCCCGGAGTACTTGCTGCAGGCCAAGATGGAATGTGTGTTCCAGTCCGTCCAGTACAACGTGTCCCCAAAGAGTGTCAGAGCAAAGGGATGTGGAAGGGAGCCTTTAACCACTGCTTGCCTAATAGAGCACAGGAGAAAATGAATGCTCAAACACAATTCATGAGACAGTTTTGTCTGAACACAGCTTCTGTGAAAAGAAGTTTGGGTATTGTTGATCAGAACTTTGTGTTTATTTATTTCTGGGAAACAAATATACTGCCCCTGCTTTGGGGAATGATATGAAGGAACAGCACAGGAATAGTATTTTGAGGCTGCCTACTGATGCTGAGAAGCCCAAGAGATGCTACCTGAAATCCTTACTGAGATCTGTTGGTCCTTTTTATCCCTTGAACAGCCCATGCCTGTAGGGCTCTCTGCCACCACATGAACACCAGCTGATTTGATGCAAGTCTGACTGCTACCTGCTGATACACCATGTCCACCAATTCCAGCCTCAGCAGATTTCACACTGAGACAAAATGGTCAATTAGCTGTCCATCCATCTCTTCCAGTTCCTCTTTTCAACCATCAAAAAAATACTGTAAAGTAGCTTTTCAGTCTAAAGAAATCCTTAAAGTTACTTCATTATTATGATAATGAAGCTATTGTTTTCACTATAAGCAGTGCCATTAAACAGAGTTCTAGTGATTTTCTGCCATGGTAATGATATAATTTCTGAGCAAACTGGGTCACTGCCTCTCTCCAGGTTCACAAACAAAATTAAAGCATATACTCATATATTTTATGTATATATACAAAGACATGCTCATTAGCCATCACAAAAATGCAGCACAAACATTACTGAAGACAGTTTTTCCAGGTTCTTGTGATGTAGAAACTAATTATGTGTACCTAAGATCCTCAGAACTGGAATTAAGTAGCTCAAGTCCTATTTTTATTTATTCAGAATCACAGAAAAGTTTAAGATGGAGAGGACTACAGAGGTCATCTGGACCAACACAAATTATGGTCACCACTCAAGTACCACTTACAGGAGTGCTTCTTCCCACCTCCTTTCTTCTTAACTGCCTAAGTGCAAGTGTGTTCCCACCTAGGCAAGGTCCTTCTGAACAGTGGGGATCACCATCCCTTTCCTGGAATGTATGGATAATCATCCATACATTTACTGAGAAAATGGCATGACTTCTGGAAATAAGTCTAACTGAAGTGGTTTAACAGATGACAAAAATACTCTTATTTTCCAAATATTTGCTGTATTAAAGAGTATATTAAAGCAAGAAGCTTGAAGGTGTCTTCTGAATACAAAGAAACTATAGTCATTACTGTCCTTTCACCTTAGCTTCTGGAAAAAGATGCATTATCTCTAAAGTTTTTATTTTTTTCCTATAGATTCCCTTGCTTATCACTCTAGTGTTCCAATTCTACATGAAATTAAATCTTCTATTTCTTGGTATTTTGCACTCAAAAGTAGGACATAGTATCTCTTCTTTCTTATCTCTGTCTGGAGTCAGGTATATATTTGCTTCTAATTAAATGCACCAACTAAGCATCTTACAAAAGAGCATTGTTACATAATTTAAAGCTCAAACCTGCCAGCCAAACAGTGAAGCCAGAATGACACAACACATTCTGGTACCATACACAAGTATAAAGGCATTCTATTTCTGCAAACAGTTTAACCAACCCTACTCCCAAACCCTAAATATCTTCAGATTTGAATTTTAGAGTTTAGATTTTAATTTTGAAGTTTAGAGCAGGCTAGGAGACTGTGTCTTTATGTATGACATATTGTATTACATTTGACAAATAACACATACAGCATTTTGTCATAGGAAACAGAAGCATCAAAGACCAAAACTCTCACTATAACCAAACCTGCACCAAAGGCAGCATTCCCATAACAAAGGACCCACAGTTTCATGAAACATTCTGACTAACTTTAAAACAAAACTGACCAACCAAAAAAAACCCAAAAAACACCAAGAAATTTTACATGTGATTTGTACCCACCAGTAGAGGGAATAAATCTTTGAGTGCAATAGCTGCTGTTAGACATACCTAACTTTCAGACAGCCTTCTATTCATATGACAATGTATCAGGTGAACTGTGACCCTTATTCAAGCCAGCCCTTATCTGGAGAGATTCAGAACCCCTTCATTTGACTGTGCTGTCAGTCACAGCCTTGAAGCAATTACTGCTCAACTTGTATTAGTTTTCTCAGCAGATATAAGGTTGCAATGCAGGAAGATGGCTTTGGGTCCAAACACAAGTGTGTATTTCTTGCATCTCATTAAGATCACATTACCAGTAAGATGTACTCTGTAATCTTTGTTTCCAGCAAGCCAGTACAAGGTGATAGCTCACTTCCAACCAGCAAAACCAGAAGGGCTTTTCCCAGGGCTTCAGTTGAGCTCAGTGAGTCTCCACACCCTAATGAGGAGTGGAAATGGGCTGCAGAGCCCAGCTATTAGAAAACAGGAAAAGGAAGAAGAGGAGC
Organism: Zonotrichia leucophrys gambelii; assembly: GCF_028769735.1. Lineage (NCBI taxonomy): Eukaryota > Metazoa > Chordata > Aves > Passeriformes > Passerellidae > Zonotrichia > Zonotrichia leucophrys. The sequence goes on from NC_088170.1 coordinate 7,685,899, forward strand.
AAGAAATGACCTTCTGATGGCTGCTGTGAGCAGCTGTGCTTCAGCACAACCTGCACTAGGAACTGTAGAGCTCTCTCTGCTTTTGGTGAGCAAGATGAGGGGCTCTGACTTCTGCCTAGACCAATTATTTATTAAACACATCCAGGTGGATGAAGGTGGCCAGTGTCACCTGTAGCACTTAGCTGCTGCACAGTGCTGATGGGAGCATGTAAGAGCTGAAATGAGGGATGTGAGACTCCAGGGGCTCTCCAAAATGCAGTTTATTGTAACCAAGAGGTTACAGCAGTCCAGGGTCGTGGGTGACAGAGCTGTGCCCACAGCTGTCAGCTCCAGCTGCAGGCAGGCCTGGAGACCCTTTGGTTTTGGATACATTGCATTATATACTTTGCTGAGCATCTTAATACAGTAGAACCAATCTATACCTTAACTTTTACCTATAGCCTATCATAACTACTATAATTACCATATTCATGTTACTGTTCTCCAATCACTAAAAGTTAGTGCATTACAGTTTAAGCTAGAAGCTGTTATTCAGTTTTCTTGCAGTGGAAAATTCTGAGACCTTTTTTCTACTTGCAACTTTGCTAACTTGTTCACCTGTGCTATCTTTCTGCTTGGTAAAAATATCTTGCTTGTGGTGGGTTTATTCTTTGCTCTATGTCATAAAAACTCCCTTCTAACTAACACACCCTTTGCTTCCTAGGTTATCCAGTAAGACTGGTTCAGCAATTATTTTCTTCTATATCAAAACTTGCTTCCATCTCTATTCCTTCTTCAGATTCTACATTCAAAAATATTTCTGTTAAGCATACATATCTGTGAGACTTTCTGGTCAAATTTTCATCTTTCCCAACAGGAGCAGGTGCCTCCCACCTCCAGGGTGGTTCACAAGCACCCACACAGGGTTGGGGAGCAGAGAGGTCTCCCCATTCCTGGCCCTGATGGGTTCCAGGTACAGCCCTGCAGGTGCAGCTGGGCTGATGGGGACTGACAGCTCCTTGCCAGGCTTCACTGCAACAAGTGACAGGACAGCAAAAGGCTCTCCACCCTCTTATCCTTCATCAAGCTCCTTGGATCCTTCAGACTGCTGCACTTGTGTCATTAGTCTTGTTTAAAAGAGACGCCTGAGACAATGGGAAAGTGGGAGCTGGGGATAAGGAGTAATGGTATTCATTCAGGAGACATCTCCAGGGCCTCAGCAAGATGCAAATTGGATCTATATTAGATGGAACCAAGCACACACAAACTTTAATAATATTCCCTGCACCAGGCATATAATCACATAAATTTTCTTTAAAAATCTGTATGGTGATTGACATTTAAAAGGCCAACATCTCTGTTGAGTTGGCTGGGAAGGAAATGTGTAAAGGGACAGCAGAGAAGGAAGGTGAGGAGAGAAACAGAGAGAGAAAAGATGCAGTTTCCAGAGAAATTAAATTCACTCTGTGTTGAATATCATGATTTCCCAAATACAACTATTTATCATCACAGTAATCAGAGATGCCATTACAATAAATATTTGCTATGGTAGAGTTTTCTAGTGTCTGGAGAAAATATAGATTTGATTTAAATATATTCACCTTTGTTCTATTTTTATTCTGTAAAGAGTCCTGTGAAACACTTGAAGAAGATAAAGGAAACAAACAATAAACAAGTTAAAGTGGGAATTACAAAAGGAGCTCGGAAAGTGACAAGTGGAAATGTTAGCAAGTGGCCAAAGCACTCAGAGCATGAATCAGATGAAGCAGGATGAAAGATTAAGATGCACCCATAAAATACCACATGAGGGATACCACAGGGAGGGCAGGGAGCTCTGGTTCCCTCAACTCACAAAACTCCTCTCCTGCCAACCTGACAAAAACACTTGCAACGCAAACTCAGAAAAGTAATGCATTTTTATGTATTTTTACCATGAATGCTTGTCCAAATATTCCTATCAGAAGACAAGTATACTTTTAATTAAAAAGTAAGCAAGAAACATGATTTGTGGGATATAATGCTCTCCTTTCAGACTGAAGTGTTTTTGCCTTTTGCCACTTCTTTAAGCCACAATTGCCATGTGTTTCCAGAAAGAATATATAACAGAAAGGTTATTTCAAGTATGACATTTCAAATCCCATCTGCAATGAAAGTCTGAAAAAGTCAATCAGAAATCAAATTATAGTTGACAAATGAGGTGATTCTGTGGGTCATTTTTCAGGCAAACAGATGTTTTGAAGCTCCAATTTTCAGCATTTTTGTTTCCAGAAGTACCTTGGGGAAGAACCAAGAAATTCAACCTAGCTTTATGTCCAAATAATCTAATTAATTCTGTTTATGCAGGATTCTCTAGCAGTTTTAATTAGGGCATTATTTGGCTTCTGCACTGGTCTGTGTTGGTGAGGTATTGAAAGAGGCTTCTCACCACTGACTGGTTCTTCATTGCTTGAAGGTGTTAAGCAATTTCATCACCCAGAAATATACAGAAGATATAAACAGAACATGAGATTTTATACCTTGTACATAATGTCATGTACTGTACACATTATAGGCAAATAAGGAAGAAGATCCTCTTCTAAATGCAAGGATACAATATTTTCAGTGTTTCAACACATCTGCAACTAATCATCTGGCAGACAGACATGAGCTGATGCTTGAAAAGAGCAACTGGAAAAATATCAATGCTCAAGTGCAAACTTAAGACATTCACCTCTTGCAAGAGCTTCCCAGCTTTCTGACAGTTGCTGAAAGTATGTTTTCTTACAGTGGCCTCAAAAACCATCTCATTAGCACAAACACTTCCTGGGGGACCTTGTAAGTGCATTTCCCTTCAGCCAGTAACGTGTTAACTTATTAATTAGAACTGCTGCTGCAGGGTAAAGGAAGGGGAAATTAATTCAAGAACTGCTTTAGCAGGCCAACCTATCTTGGGGACTCTACTCACAGGAGAGCTGTCTGCATTTCAGTTTTGTTTAATTAGTCCCACAAAAAGCAACTGCTCCTTCTGATAAGAGCAGGGCAAGAGCTGCACAAAAAACTAAACCACCTCTTCTATGCATCAATTTAGTTCTGTAATTATTGCATTCTGACATGAAAAACTGTTCATTCCTTTCTCTCACTGGCAAATCAAGGGCATTAGTCATCAAGTTCTTTGCTCTTCGTCTTTATTCTAATGAGCCCAACACTGGAGCAGCTAGGGCTAGTAAATCCCAGGGCTAGCAGGTAATGAACCATAATCATCCCTGTAAAATTTGCTAGAGAGGTTTTCTCACGAATTTATGACTCTACCACATATTTAACTGAGTACTACTGCCAGAGCTGTCACGCACACTGCTTTAGTGGCTCACTGTGACTACTGGAAGATGTGACAAAAGCTCCACCAAACCCCAATAATCAAGGCTTATAATTTGTTTCTCTCTCTATAGAATCCTCCCACCAGCCTATTGTATTCTTTCACTTTCCAGACCCCTGCAAACAACAAGTAAAGGATTCATGTCCATCATGAACCTGGGATGGGGCAGCCCTGGACACACTGGAGTGAGGCTGGAAAGCAGTGCCAGGGAAAGGGACCTGGAGGGGCTCCTGGTCAATGGCCAGGTGAACATGAGGCTGCAGTGTCCTGGAGCCAGGAGGGACATCCCTGTTCTGGGGGCATCAGGCCCAGCTGGGCCACATAGGGATTGTCCCACTCTGCTCTGCTCTGGGCAGCCTCAGCTCAAATATTGTGTGAAGTTTTGGGTGCCACAATATCAGAGAGACATTAAACTATTAGAGAGTGTCCAAAAGAGAACATGAGGATGGTGAAGGGCCTTGAGGGGAAGCCGTGTGAGGAGCAGCTGAGGGCACTTGGTCTGTTCAGCTGGAGGAGGCTGAGGGCAGCCATGGCAGTCACAGCTTGTGCTGAGGGGAGCAGGAGGGGCAGGCCCTGAGCTCGGCTCTCTGGGACCAGGGACAGGAGCCAGGGAACGGCTGGAGCTGGGTCAGGGCAGGCTCAGACTGGAGATCAGGGAAAGGTTCTTCCCCCAGAGGGTGTCGGGCACTGCCCAGGCTCCCCAGGGAATGGTCACGGCCCCAAGGCTGCCAGAGCTGCGGGAGCGTTTGGGCACCGCTCTCAGGGATGCACAGGGGGGGATTGCTGGGTGTCTGTGCAGGATGTCGGGGTGTCGTGCAGGGATTATTGGGTGTCTGTGCAGGGATTGTTGGGGTGTCGTGCAGGGACTGTCGGGTGTCGTGCAGGGACTGTCGGGGTGTCCGTGCAGGGATTGCTGGGTGTCTGTGCAGGATTGCCGGGTGTCTGTGCAGGATTGTCGGGGTGTCCGTGCAGGACTGTCGGGGTGTCCTGCGGATTGCCGGGTGCCGTGCAGGGCAGGTTGGACTCAATGATCCTTGTGGTTCCCTCCCAACTCCATATAATATTCCATAATTCAGATCAAAGTATTTCTTGGAGATATATATCTTAAAAGTTTTAATTCTTGTGTAGTGTCAGGTGTAGAAGCTAATGTTCAGAATATAAGAATAAAAGAACAAAAGAAGTTTTATATTTCTAAATCTGTAGGAAATCCATCACTAATTTCTGAAGAAAACTCCTTCCAAATTTTAGATCTCTGAGGTCTGAACTTCAATACTTTAATACTGTCAGTGACATCAATTAAAATATTTTCCTATTGACACTGCATTTTTTCATTTTCCAAACCACAAAGTCAGTTCTCTCTAAACTGTTTGAATATTTTTTATAGAAGGATGTTACTTCCTACCAAATTTTTCTCCCAAAGCAATTAAAACTTATGCATCCTACTTTACATGAAGGTTTTACAATTGCTTACCTACTACAGACTCTTTCCCACCTCTCGTCATGCAACAGTAAAAAACTTGACAGATCACCTCTTTACACATCTGCTTCCTTTTCTAAGTTACCAAAACTATCCAGATGACCCAATTTTTATGAAGATATGTCTTTCAATAACCCATTTGCCTTTTTCATTTCAATAGGGCCAACTTCCAGAAGCATATATTTTCCCAGACAGGACATTAGATTCTTTTATCCTTGTGAAGGTGTTACTACTTTTTCTGATGCCTTATCTATTCTGATCAAGAGAAATTTAGAAACAAAAAACCTCAAACCAACTAAGTATAAATATAAAGCAGCAATTTAGAAAAATGGTCTAAATATCAAGGAAAAAAAAAATCACCAGAACTGAGTCTGGTTTAAATTAGATTAGGCTTGATAATGATCCTGTTCTCCTCCACACTTAAATCTTAAGGAAAAACCCCTAACTAATAGCCCTCTTAAGAGTTGGTGGATAACTGTAGGTGGGGTTATTTGTTGTTTTTTTTTTTTTTTTTTTTTTGAGGGCTTGGAGATGGCTAGGAAAAAAGATTAAAGGCTTTGTGGATTTTGGGTGGTTTGGTGGGGTGATTTTTTCCACAGAAAAGTAAAATCTAAAAGGCTTTTGCTTCACCTGCAGAATTAGAAACTGTTTTCTTTCCTAGTATTGATGAATCAGTTAGTGAAAAAGATGAACAAAATAATTAAGAGATAAAATACGAATTACAGCTGTAAAATATCTCATTGAAAAAGCCAAATTTGTTGGATAGCCAAAAGACAGCATCTACACAAAAAAACCCCCAACACTTTGGACAGAAGATCTTTTTTCTTAATACAGGCAGAGGCTAAGAGGTCACAGCAGAAAAAAACCAAAACATAAAACCCCACTGCAGAACAGCTTAACTTCTGCAGTTCTTTTTCTCCCCCCCTTATGATGTAACTGCAAAGAATAAAAAATGAAACCAAAATGCCTAGATACAGATGTTGACTGCTTTTTGAATCTTCAGAACTTTCTCCCATGCCTAGGGAAAAACAGGTGCTGTTAGTATTGGTTTGTGCCTCTGAGTGCTTAAGGGAAGTCAAATGTGCTTTCCTTTCTAGGAATGACTTCCCCTTCTGCCCCTCAAATAGTAATATATTAGCATACTGCCACGACATATTCCTGGTACTGAAATGTATGAATTTGTATGAAAAAGAAACTTAACCTAAAGCATTGGACTGCTTTGGGTTTTATGGCTGTGTAAGAAAGAATTAGTAGATCTAAAAATCTAAATTACTTGTCTATACAGGTCTTTATTAGAGGCTTAAGTAATTCCAGAGAATTTAGTGTGGAATGAGATAACTGCTGGGACTTAGGTGATTTCAATTCCGTGCCATGGGGCAGCTGCTGGACACAGCTGTGCATGCACAGACAAGGCTGGTCAGCCCCTTGCACCAAGAAAATTCAGCACCTCCTCAGCCTCATCCCCCAGGTTAACCCAGGGCAGACCAGGGAATGAACACCATGAAAATAAAAACAGAACACCAAACTCAAGTATATTTACACCACTCTGCAACAGATCACCAGCAACAGAGAAACTGCAAAGAAGTCAGTAGCAAAACAAGATTGAAAAAGCAGAACTGCCAGCAGGAAACACTGAAGTAGCTCTGGAACAAGAAAGGCTGGAGACACCAGATAAAATTAAAAATACTCGAATTTCTACTGTATATGATAATTTCTATCCTTTGCTCTCCATTACTTGAAAACTTATGTGACAGTCTTCTTATTTGAAAGAATCTCTTGGAAATATTTCTGTCCTTTTTGGTACTAAGTTTTCTTTCTTGTGAAACAAACAGCAAATGAAGGACTACTTCAAAACAGATATCCACAATATATGTTTTGTATTAACCAAGCTAGTCATGATACTTCTATTCAAAGACACAAATTTAAAACTGCATCCAGCTCCAGGTACTTTCCATGAACCTTACTGCATGAACTTGTGATCACTTAAAAGGCAGAACTTAAGAGAAAAGTGATGTAACCTTTCAAACCAGCATTACAAAGGCATTGTGGAGTTCAAAATAAATATCACAAGAAGACAGTGGGCATGTTTCATACATGCTGCCTGTGGTCTTACTTGTCAGTCCACACAAAAGAATGATCTTATCAATAGAATTAATTTCTTTATGTCAAATTAACAATTGTGGTGAAAGGTGGGCAAGTCCCTAGGAGGCCAGAACAGAGAACATAAGAAAGGATATTTCATGCCCATCTAAACTAGCTGAAACATCACAAAAATTTGCAAAGAATAACCCCACAAAAATCATCTCTCCATATGACACCTTGGGCACAAGCTGTGATTTGTGTGTGCAGGCAGTAATCATCAAATTCATCTAATGGAGAGAGTCATCACCCAAATTAGAGATGAACACATATCCACAAAGTACCAGTTATACCCTTAATTAAGAAGTAGTCATGATTGGATCAAAAAGAATCACTTGATTGCTATAAATCTGTTCCAAAAAAAGTCATTTTAGCATAGCTCTCCTTTAAGGACTGTTTTCCACTAATTTCCCAGCACCTAGGATTAATGAAACTGAAATATTAATAGATGATGATCCATTTTCTCATATTATCTTCTCCATTTCTGAATGGCACAGCAACCTTGCACAGAACACCTACTGAAAACAGACAATTCTGCTATATAGTCTTACACTATTAAGAGCCAGATGTGAGGATTTTTTTAATGGAACTGGTTCTGAGAAAAATCTTTGGGAGAGTTACAGGATACCCTGAAGAGAAGGACACATTCCACTTCACAATGCTGGAAAAGTGAGGATGGTGAAGGATAAAAGTTTTTGACAGCACTGGTTTGCTTAAAATTTTATGAGTGCTAACGTGACAATTCGCTGCAACAGAGATTACAATATTGCTTGGGCAGCATCTTCTAAGAAAATCCCCACATTACACCCATAAACCAAAGACTTCTTACCTATGACTTCCATCTAGATTTGATTTGTGGATGAAATTCAGTTTAGCATCTGCCCAGTAGAGTTTCTGTTCCTCATAATCCAGTGTCAGTCCGTTTGGCCAATAAATGTCCGTGTTAACGATGATGGAGCGGCTGGAACCATCCATCCCCGCTCGTTCTATCTTTGGTGCTTCTCCCCAGTCTGTCCAGTACATGAACCTGCAGGTATTTGGAAAAAGACAAAAAAAGAAAGCAATCATGTATAAATCTACACTTTCAGTAAAGGCACACTGTTCTGCAGAGACAATGTCTGTGGAGCTCTGCTCTACTGGGTAAAGGGCACATACCCTGGGAAACAAAGCAAAGGTACTTTACAAAAAGCTGAAGAAAAACAACTTAAGACAAACCCACAGTACTATATCAGGTTGTATTTCCATGTTTCTTTCTTTCCTTGGGTCAACTGAGAAAGTTGGAGATATCCAACAGATCTCGACAACCAGGTCAAAATTCATCATTAAACAGCAAAGGCAGATATTACAAATTGTCATAAAAGTACAGCAGCTCCTCTAACATGTGTCAGAATTTAGGGGGGCACAGAAGAAGGTGTGCAGACTTATAGCAGACATAGCTGCATGTGATGCAGTGAAGTGGTTTTGATGGAAGATCAGTTCATGTCCTTTTATTTCCAGAGAAATTCTGAGACAAGCAGCTAAGTCAACATGTTTAGAAGCACAGCTTGCATCCAGTAACTGAGAAAAACACTCTGTAAAATCTTTTAAGACTGGACAAGCAAGTTTTAAAACATCTAACATGCATCAATTTTTAAACGTTATTTAACAAGTAGTGGGGAGAGGGAAGCTATTCAGTTGCATTTAAGATAGTGGCAAAGCAAGGGAAATCACTTTGTTTTGGCTGGAGACTAGCAGGGGGTAAGAATATTTGTCCTTTTTCTGCAGGTGGTAGAAAACGGATTTACTTTTGTGGGTTGTTGACAGAATGCATAAGTAAACTGAAGTCACATAGAATATAAACAGATCAGCCAAAGTGTGTCCATGGTGCTTGCTCTGTTTTGTTGTTGCAGCTGGAACAGACTACTGTCCTAAATTGCTTCTCATAACCTCATAACATCTGCCAGCATTACCTGCTCCTATCTGTGCTCCAAAGCCTGGCTCAGTCAAAACAGTCCAGATTAGGAAAGACCTGAAGCCTTTAATCAAACTCAGATCATCACACAAGCACAACAGGTCAGTGTATGGTAGCCACATGTGAGGAGGCCTAGCCACCCATCCTCTAAAGAAAAACAAATGTGCAACACATTTAAGAAACACTTGCAGATGAAGTTATTCTTGGCAAAGATTTTCTTATTCTTATTTTTATTTTTATTCCTATTCTTCTTATTTTAAAAAGTCAGGAAATTCCATGTTATATCTTCCCCCTTAATTCATGTCTACAGCATGCTTGTTTTAATGTGCAGTAAAATCTGTGGACTATAGAAATGCAGCTGATTAACACAAATACTGTCCTATTTGATCCCAAGTGAGTCATTCTTCATGGAGCAACACGTTTATCTTAACACAGAGCACAAAAATATCTGAAGAGAATGTGTGAGATTTCTGTAGGTATAAACAAGTGCCTCAGATAAATTGGGTTTTCATCAGGAAGAAGGACAAACCCCAAATAATTTTCAGATGGGTAGCACAGTAGCAAGGCATCTGGTCAAGCTATGAAATAAGAAATCACACTTGAAAAAAGAAATGTTCAAGAAAGTCAGGCAGCATTTCACCAGTGAGCATATGAGAAAGAAAAGAGAAAAAAAGAGCTTTACTTTTAACTTCTTTAAGACAACCGTGCTTTGCCCCAGCTGTCAAGTCTTAGACTTCCAAATCAAAGTTAATGGGTTCCAAGGCTCTGACCAGCCTGCTGGACTGATTTTTTGGGGCTGAAACAGCTCATTAATTGCTGTACAGCCTCATATTCTTCCCTGTCTCGCTCTCACTTCTGCAATTACTGAAGCAAAAACAGGTAAAGGTAGTTTGGTAAGAAACTAAAGGCTTCCCAGCCATCACAAAACCAGCCCTATTGCATTTGTCAAGAGGAAGACACACATACAGAACTGACTTTAAGATTCAGTAATATTTCCAATCAGCTCCAGTGACCTCTTGCGCATTTTCTTCAAATGTTTGGGTTTTTTCACTATCAGGTTTGTTTTCCTCCACCCTGCTTGAAACCCTGTGGGTTTTAATGTCTCCATTAAAAAAATCTCTGGAACCAGCCATGCTCCAGCTGATGACAGCCATGCAGACAAGGTAAGGGCCATCCTCCCTCTTCCCCATCCTCTTCAAACACATTTAGTTATTTCAATTTTAAAAAAAATAAAAAAGCCACCACCCGAGCCCATAGGATAGAGCAAAGTAGTACATGTCTTGTGCTAAATTATCTAATTATACCTTGCAATACAATTAAAATCCAGGAATCTAGATTTTAATTTTACCAGCAGAGTCTGGAAATGGACTCTGTTGGTAACTCTGTGAGCTGTTATAAAATCTAAAAGCAGAAGAAAAACAACAACAACAAAGTGTATTTCTTTTCACATGTGCTTGTAACTTTCAGTATTACAGAGTCATGATGCCCTCCAAAAAGTTAAGGAACATCAAGAACTTGATATACACTTATAGAAGAGAGGAAGGTTCTTACACTTCAATAAAAAAATATTATTTGGTGTTTTTTTTGACTGTGGCTGAAAATGTTGGTTTATATTAAAGTTTATCCCATCATTTAAAAGTATGAACAAATAGAGTTTTGATAGATTTTCCCTACAAACTGTTTTCTCTGCCTCTTTAAATCTAGCAATTTTTGGGTTTTGCATTCTGGTGCATAAGGTAAATCCAGGCAATAAAACTTCCTTCTAAAAGGCCCCTCTGCACTGTATAGTTGTAACTTCACAGTTTTGATTTGCCTCAAATAGAAGGTTTTGCCATAGGAAAACAAAACCCCAACCAAACAAAAGGATGAAACAGCATGTCACAGTTCATTCTGCTTGATGAACAAATCTAATAAGTAACAGAGATTTTTTCCAAAAAGCCCATAAAGTCTAGGCACTCTGATGGCAGAATATCCCCCATACAGAGGAGGAAGCTCACAGACCACCAATGCCAAGATTAGATGCTGTAATTTAGCAGTGATTTCTGACAGTAAGCAGAGAAGGAGACAAATTTATTGCCAGCGCCCATCAGCTTTGCAACTTTCTGATCCACAAACATTCACTTTCCTGAGTGTTCCTCAGCTGCTTAATTAGGGCAGCTAATTATTTGGTGAGGTCCTTCACAGTGAAGGCCCCAACTCTGCAATTATGCTTGGTTCAGGGCCCTAAGAACTTGTGAGCCCTATGGGGAGCTGCCAAACTTCAGAGCTTGCAGCAGCCCCTGTGGAGCTCATCAGCTCCAGCTCCAGCTCCAACAGGACTGGCACTCCTGTAACCAATAAATACATAGTTACACACAGTTCAGGAAAACTATGCACAATAAGTATGTTTGGTTATTAAAATAGCTCTTGATTTGAGCAGAAACGTCCAGGAGTTTTCAAAAAGACATTTGAATCAAGTGACCCTCCAGGTAGCTGAACTGAGACTCTTTCAGAGGCAAGTTCACAAAGGGAGCAATCCAGAAGCACACAGCAGCAATGAACAACACAGAAAATGGATTTTCAAATAAGTATGACAGGAAGGTTTTAATAACAAGTTTCTCAACCGACTGCAAAAGTCAGAAAATATTTTCGGTCCTCCAGGAACAGCAAAAAATGTACATATAAATTAAATATGGAAATAATTCTTCATAAAAGAGAGGAAGAAATATCCTTTGGGGATACAATCAAGATAAACATGAGAGAAAATATGTTTTTAGCTAGCTGAGAACTGTGCTCTTTTACAATAGCTTGTCTCTCTAAATAAGTATATTAGTTGATTGACTAGATTAGTCGAATGTAATTTTCAGAGCTGCTTTACAATAATATCTTATGTTAATATTCAGTGCAGTCAACATAATTTTCTGTGCAAATTACCCTATCTGCAGCCTTTTGGTTGCCTCTACACCACTCTTGCACATACTAAGAGCAGCTATGTGAGGAATAGATGTGAATTAAGCAGAGAACTGTTAATACCCTAACACACTGAATCTTTTACTTTTTATCCTTGTTTTGGGTTCAGAAGCCAAAGGGTTTCCAACAAAGTTTCCTATTTCAGGCAGGCATGGCTGGCTCTGAACCACCTGCCTTGAGCATTGCTATGTACACTGGACAAAATCAAATCAAGATTTCTTAAACTGAAAACCAAGGCTTCTTTTATTTCACTATTCTGCAAAGCATCAGTGTGTCTAGTAAATGACTAAATGAGCTAGATGTGCTGAAAATGCTTGACAAGCAAGCACCAGTGGGCCCAGCTGTGCCTCTGCCACTGTCCCCACCCTGACCCTCCATCCCCATCCCTTGCACCTTGGGGAGGGTGGAGGATGAGCACAACCCCACAGGTGTTTGGATCTCAGCTACTGAGTTCCACAGCCCAGACCATCAAACCCAGACAGAGTGTCTGTGCAGTGCCTGGAACACAGTGACACCTCAATATGGCATCACTGCTCACACAGCAGGAACCTGTGCAGGAACAGGGGTCATTGAGGATAAATTCCTGCAGCCTCTGCAGCTCACCTGTCAGGGATGCTAAAAGACTCAACTGACAAGTGGGAGAAACCCATGTGTAAAATTCCATGTGTAAGTTTACTATACACACCAGAAAAAGCTCTACTGGGACTTCTATTTTGGAAGGCATACAAATATTTTGCCCAGTATACTCTATACTGGTTCCCTCAAGATGAAGATGCTGTTCTGGTGACAGCACTTTAATGCAAATGTCTGCATTTATCCTAGGACATCAGGCAAAAGCCATCTGTAACCAGAATGGCAATGTGAGGATTTCCACTTTGGAGCTGGTTTTACTCCCCTACTCAGACCTTATCTAGCAGGAGAAATAAAATCATCACCAGACCTTCCCTTTTCTTGGAATCCATTTCTAAAATAAGGGATAAATGCAAACATTCCACTTTTGGAATGAAGAAAAGCTGTGATGAAGAGATCAAAAGGTGATGCTTTGTCTCTAGCTCAATATCAGGAACGAAGGATAAAACTAGAATGAGATTTTGTAGATGGCATTCATAAGCCTTGAAAATAATGCTTTAGAAAAGCCACTGAAAGCCTTTCATAAGAAGTCAACATAGAAGAATAAACCTACATGATACTCTCATTTCATAACCAAAAAGAAAAAACGCAGTGTTCAAGCTAGTTACCATGGCCTCTGTTTTCAGGTATTTCAATTTAAAGAAAATGCTGGGCAATCTAAAAAACAGATGAGAGATTGTTTTTCATTTTCACCCAGTCATTTCTGAGGCTCTGTAGGAAGTAAGGTTTGACTTAGCTGTCAAACCAAAGATACACTGATGCACTGCAGAGTCTCATGCATATGATTGTCCTTTTGGCCACAGATCCCCAGGAAAAAGAGAAAGATATTCATTTAAAAAAAAAAAAACCAGCTATTTTTTTGCTGAATGCTCACAAAGGCAGAATTTTAATTGTTTGAGCAGGTGGAAAGGTCTCCTGCTCCTTGAACTTGTAAATTAACCTTTGCTATCTCCTGACACAAAAGGTCTAATGACATGCCTTTCACAGTTAGGAAACAAAAGCCATTTCTTGATTTCTCCTAGAGCAAGCAGGAAATAAAGCTTGTAAAAACTAAGCAGCATTTGAAAAACAGTATTTGAAACAACAATTTTCCCAGTTTATGCCAAAAAAATTGAGAGGGATACAATTTCCTCTCTCTGCTACCAATTAACACCATCCCTAGACTCTTGCTGACCTCAAGACAGAAGCAAGATCCAAATGTGCTTTGGAAGATTCCAGCCAGCCCCTTGCACAGGATATTATTCACCAGACCCTGGCAAGTTCACACAGCAGGTAAGCCAACAGAAAAACAGAGCATTATTAATGTAAGAGGAGATGGGACAAAATAAGAGAAGAAAATTCCTTGCCTTCCAACCTACCTTGGTTCTTCAAATATGACAGGAAAATAGAGGAAAGAAAACCAGCTGGCAGACTTTCAAAAAAAAAAAACAGGCGCACAAACAAAAATACCACAAAGCAACAACTGTGACAGAGTCTCTCCAGAGGCCAGGAGAGAAGCTGAGCCAGGAACATGTGCTGGGGAACTGCAGGGCTGAGGAGTCTCACAGAGACTCCAGCATTGCCCAGGAGGAGCCCACATACACAAAACACCTTCCAAATAGTTCTTTAAGAACCTACCAAAAGGTGCAGATCTCTATGCAACTGTGAACTGAACAAAACTGTAAAAGCTAGGACAAAAGAATATTTAGCTACATTAAAACTACAAGTGGGGGAAACCTTCTTCATACAATGAAAAAAATCTATTTCTTTATAGGGACTTGTAGTAAAAATATAAACATTTGCATTTCACATTTTTAGTTGGTAAATGAGGATTTAGAATTCTGTAATTTCAAAGAGCTTTGGGTTGAAACTAGAAAAGTCAGCTGCTACAATAATTTTTCACTTCTTGCTTTTTCAGCTCAGTCAAAACCAAACTTGTTTCTTATTCTTCAATAAAACTGGGAGTATTGTTCCCCATACCTCCCTATACATCCTGAATGCAGGAAGGGCAGAAAGATTTTTCCCTATACTTGTATCTTAAATTGAAGCCCTAGAACTTCTAGAATTGAAGCCCCTGAACTTCTCCATGGCCAGAGAGCACAGTCATTTATGCCAGTTGTGTTGCTCATTGAATGAGGGCAAGAGATAAAAATCTGCTATTTGGCATTCTGGGCTGTTTCTCAGAAACACCAGTCTAGGCATACCCCACTGCTGTGCAGGGCTTGGAGTGATGAACTCTTCCATTCCAGCTGCTCCACAGACACATCCCCTACACCCAGCAAACAGAACATTCTGCTGTAACCATCCCAGCAATCCTCAGTGCAGAGTCATCTTACAGTGAGAACAGTTTTTAACCATGACCATTCAATTTTGCTCACTGATTTAATGGATATTTACTCTCAGTCCCATCAATCCAGCTGCAGTTCACCTTAACATCAGAGGGTACCAGTGCTAAAACATGGATGGGCAGGATGGCACAGCCAGGAACAAGAGAAAATTAGGTCAAAAAAACTATCAGACCTGTCTACAATCAACTGAAATTGGGGAACATGTTCAGGATCATGAGATCTTTTTGCAACTTTTCCTCTGTGAGATTTCTTTTCTATCATTCCAAGACTTTAATCAGTCAAATATCCCCTTGTTATTCAGTCCCTCTATCAGTGCACAGCTACCAACTGGATGATTTTTATGTTCTTGATTCCTGACTCCTCCAAGAAGCCCTACAGAACTTTAATGTTCTGCCAAGCCATGCTGAATCCTACCCTCCATATCACATTTCAGCACCCTGCTAATTCTTTTTTCATAGTTTTCATCCTATTGTCTGCTATGTAAATCAGGCTTACTTACACTTACATCATTCCTTAGGCTTTTTTTAAAATTCAATTAACTCACGTCATCTAGGGGTTCTGTACATTTTCAGTGCAGCTCCTGTCCTTGTGATTTATCAGTTTGTTGATATGGAAACCAACCTGATGCCACTTTGATCATCCACCAGAATCACTAAATCACTTATTCTCTTGTAAGAAAGTGGCACACACCAATTAATCTTTTCACACCACAAAATTACATGAGATATGGCCTTGTTTTAAGCCAAAAGCTACATGATATTCATTACAAAACAAACCACCAAAAAAGGGGTGGGAGGAAGAGGAGAGATTTCTCTATAGCAGGTAAGAAAAATAGAAGTAAAGGGATGCATTGTAATTAATGCATAATGAGACAGGTTACATTACACAAGATTTGGTTAGAGACCTAATTCTGGACATACAAACCTAGGCAGACTTGGCTTTTATTGAGAAGAAACTATGTTTGCCCAGAGCATTTAGAAAGGTCCATGAAATGTGTTCTGAATACTGGCCAAAGGCTTCATACACAGATGGAACAAACACCACTTCATTTCCATACTGAAAACATTATTGTAAAATAACCTTATTATAAAAATAATAATAAAATAACATTATTATAAAATAACTGAGATGTCTGAGACTTCACTCAAGCTTTTTCTAGGTTAGATTTTGCTATAAAGGAAGTAAGAATGCTTCTACTTTTCCATTCCTACTGCAAACAGCTAAATATTAAGTACTTGGATTCAATTTTTATGGAAAAAAGTGGCTGTGCATTCTACAGCAACTATTACACACCTGGAATCCTGAAGTTAAAAATCAATTAACACAGCTTTAAACCCAGGTCATTAGCTTTTTCTCCCTACAGGTTTCTTTTGCAGGTCACTCACAGCTCTTCAAGTAAGAGCCACTTGCATACAAACTGCTTCCAGCACAGAGAGACATCAAAAGTGGGAAAAAATTCCAAATCCTTGCCCTAGTACAAGCCTCATTCACAAGGCACACAAAAAATGCCCACCAAATATTACACTAAGGGAAAAACCCCAAGTATGTTTCCAGTCATGGATGACTGGTCACAGGGTCTCTCACTTTGATAAGTTCTGGTCCATTAACATATTGGAGTTAATTGTCCAATTATAGCTTTAGGTTATGAAGTCCCATCCTTTATTGTTTTTCTCTCTTCATTCTGACATTGTTTATGCTCTTGGGCCCAGCATTTGGATTGGTTGTCCTTGGTCCCCAGCTAGAGAAGGAATTGTTGGAATTGTCTCCCTGCTCTGTGAAGAGAGTTACTATCCCTTAATATGAAGCTCAGAACTACACACTAAAGCAGCCCAGAATCTGAAAAATATAAAAGCTAAAACCTGAGGCATCATTACTGATGATCTTGTGTTAAAAACATCTTGATACAACCCCCAGAACAACTGCGCTTCAACAGCAAGTGAGGGCCAAGCAGAAGAAATGCCAACTTAATGATTAGTAATTTAATTCAGAGAAATTGTATTTCCCAATATGTAAACTTGTGTCACATTCTGCCCTGTAATCTCTATGCCAGGCAAGATCAACTGTTCTCTACAGCACAACTGCAAGAGGAATGCAAGAGGAGAGGTGCTGGTGTCAGCTGCCACACAACTCCTTCCTGACCACTCACACACAAACGTGGGGTGCACTCCTTTTTCCACTACAGAATTGCATTAGTGGGGTGACTGGAAGGATGCAAATTGTCAAATTTCTCATCCCTCAAACCACACTTTATTTATTATTGCTTTCCCACTATATCCCTGTTACACCCAAAAGCAGATGTTTTAGCACTTGGTGTAACACTGGTCCTCTCCACTATAAATTAGTTGTTTCTCAAGCTGACTGAACACAGCATCTATTTGCCATCAATGCAAGCAACCATGATTCACTCTCTTGGAATCAGGACAGCATTAGTACTGTTTTATTGAGGAGGACAAAGCTCTTGTATTCCAAAACTCTTACAGTCACAGCCTTCAGATTTGCAACCAAGCTGTAATTTACTGTATAACTTACAGGTTTTGCTGTGTATGTCTGAAAGCAAAGTATGGTAAATATATTTCTGTTCTGGGTTTTCCTTTAAGCTTACATCTTTCATGTAACATGCTCAGCCAGTGCTTGTAGAAAAGCACAAACAAAATCCCACATGATGTGTACATATGTATGCATGTTCTTCCCCTCAGGAGCTGAGCTTATGTCCACCAGCGATGAAATCAAATCTCAAGTGCAGCAATTTCTGAAAACTGACTGCATACACTTCCAAAAAAATTGTCTTTTGCTCTACATTTAATTTACTCCTTTCATATCAGGTCCCCTTTTAGTCTGTCCATTCCATGGTCTGCTTCAGATAATACTTTCCTTTGTTATAAGTCATGAACAGTAATCCCTTCACGGTTGTTATCCAATTTTACCAAAGGCTTTAATCTGCTTTATTGACAATAACTCTTTAACTACTCTTCTCTGAATTGTAGTAAAATGGATCTCCAGTTCTGCAACTGAACAAAAAACCCCAAAAACCCAAACAAATCAACAAACAACCCAGAGTTTAGAATCACCACTGAGGACAAAAAGATGTTTAGAAAATTGATTATACGAAGCAATTCAAACAGAGTATTTCTAATAGTATACACAAGTGGTAGCAACAGTAAACATTGCCTCCAAGTGTTTAAGAAATATAGATCGTTAATTTAGTCAAAAGAGCTTTAACTCTTTATGACCTTGCTCTTCTTCTGTTCCATGGATTGCTGTGAGCTTCCAGGATAGGCTGGTTTTGCAGGATTAGCAGTGAGGAAACAGAGGACCAACCCTTTAGATAACAAATGGCACAGGGATCTGTGACACAAGGAGGTGACCAGACACTCAGAGACAGCAGTGACAGCCCCCAGACTTTCCTGCTTAGACTGAGAGGGTAAAAAAGGCCAGGGTTTCCTTTGTTCAGGGCCTCAGAGGCACCCAGCTCCAGCTGTTATTTAGCTATTGCACCAAGATAAAATTATTTTAAGGATTGATGTACGTGACACTGTGCTATGGGAAACCTGGACTGCCTGGGTCAGTGTGGGGCTGCAGCTGGAAGGAGATTTGATCCCAGCTCAGGAGGTGCAAGAGTGGTCCTGAATGGTCTAGCAGGGAACTTCCCTCAGCACCAGCCACTAAGAGCTTGATAGAATCACACCAATTGTATAAAAGGGATGGCTAGACCACAAAGAAACTCTGTTACTTGGTAGGAGAATCACATTAATATTTAGCTTAACATTGCAAATTAAAAATGCAAGAAAACAGGCATTGCAGCTTTGTCACAACATGAGGAAAGAAAATTGACTTACTGACAGCAGTAGATATCTCCTAAAAGCTTCTCCTAATCAACTCCCTTCCCACACCAGTAACAATGACAGTCTCTAAGTCATAACTCAGAAATTTGAAGAAAGTGGTAGGGGTATCAAGGTACTTCTTCCACCTCAAGTCTAATTGACTCAATTCTACAGGATCAGCTGAGTGAGCTGATATAACTACTTGCCTGGGAAAGGGCTTTTCCAGTGCAGCAAGAATTCATTCTGTAAACAAGCCCTTCTCTAGGACAGTATTCAATTCCATGCTCTGTACTCAGGGAAGCTAAGAAGCTGAAATTCCAAGTAATACATAAAATTACAGGGTTGTACATACTGATGACTTTATTATCCCCTTAAGATTTTCAGCATAAAAATCTTCTCAGAGCTCCTCAATGCTCCTCTACACTGGGCTGCAATGCTTAAAAGAAGATTTTCCAAAGCAAATTCAGACATCAGTGCATATAACAACCATGAGGACTCCTATTAAAAAGGGGATGAGGAGACTCCACACCCTCTCTGGACAATCTGTTCAGTGCTCAGGCACTGCCCAGGACAGAAGTTCTGCCTCATGTCCAGGTAGAACCTCCTGGGATCAGTTCCTGCCCGTGGCTCTGGTGCCATTGCTGGGCCCCAGAGCAGAGTAGGGTTTTTTTCAGCACAAAACCCAAGCAAACTTTTCCTAGATCATTTAAATAAAGTTCACACAAAGAGACTGTTACAAGAAAACATAGTAGCAGAGATCTATATATTGCTTTTTCTGTTGTGCATCCCCTGCAATGAACTGGATGTTGACTCATATTGACTAATGGAAATAAACAGAAAATAAACAGAAAAAGCCCATAGGAACTTTATCTGTGAACAATTGAACAAACAAAAAAAAATCATCTAGAAAGTGGCACATCCAGCTAGATTCCTTGAAGTTTAATGGAAACAAAGGCACTAAATGAAGCATGTCCAGCAGGTGCAGCACTTGGAGGCCACTTCATCTCCCAGTGGCCTCCCCTGTCACAAACATGCAGCTGGGGCCCAGCTTGACCAAAATTGAGCAACAATTTGCAAAGGTCAAATTGGGAGTGACACAGATACTTGCAGTATTCACACATGCATCATATGTTAGCTACTAATGGTGCTTTTATTCCTGTTTTTAGGCTACTGTCAGCTCCTAGATCCGTCAGGTTTTTGTATGCATGTGCTCAGTGTTAGTTTAACACAACCCAATCTCATACACTCAATGTCAAAAGCTGAGAATAGAATACTGCTTTTCTCAGCTGCACAAACCTCAGATGCATAAATCTGTAACCTCAGAGGAGCTGATGAACAATACCACAAACCTTTTCCTTTGCACTCTTCCATGTGACCCAAGGTCAGGAGTGAAAATTGCCATCTATCACCAACTAACAACTTTTGGCTTTTAATCACATTGGCAGAGGTAGCAAGAGGCTCTAGATGCCCAGGCACGAAATATGTGGAAAGCTAGACAGGCAGCAGAGTTCTTGATGAACCTTCTTGGTCAGAGCCACATTAGCTCTTGCAGTACTCTCTTGGGAATGGCTTGCTGCTCTTTGTTCAGCCCTCCATGGGAAGCACTAACCTGTGCCCAGACTGTTTTTGAGCTGGGCATATTTAAGACAAAATCATCAGAGAAAAGAGGTATTAGTTTGCAGAATAGCCTGTCACTAACTCTGCCACTCCCCCACAGCAGTGTCCAATCCCCACACCACTAAGCAGCTCAAACACTCAGTTGACATCTGTTCTGACAAGGATGGAGCAGTACAAGAGGCTCACAAGCTATTTATTGTGGCAGTAAAGAGATGCTACTTTTCTCCCAATCCCACCTGTAGAAGCATGAATGCATCCTGTGCTAGAAGCTGATGGAGCAAGAACATCTACCAAATGATAAAAAGGGTCTGTTAATAACTGTGTATATTTTCTCTTTTGCATCTGCTCCTATATTTAAAGACAATACAACTTTCACAAAATAAGCTGCTTAGTGCTGAGGCAAAAGATGAACAAACCACAAAGTGAATTGGAAGGCTGCTGTAGCAATTTAATGACATTGCTTTTGACAAGTAACAAAGTTAGATGTTTCTGCATTTCATAGTGTGGACTTCGATAAGTCAGCAAGAAAATCAGACCTTTAAATAGGGATACCATGTAACTAAAGTGTCTTCAAGTCTCTAATAACCTTAGAGAAAAACCACCAGTGAGCAAAAATTAGAAAACTGATATGACAGCTTAGTACCTATTAAAAGAAAGATTGCCTAGGAGAACAGCAAACAGATAAATACCATTCCTGTATGTCAACCAGATTATACAATGGATGTACCCAGGTCAACAAGCACAGGAAGCTAAAACTTCTGCCAAGGGGCAGAGGCTCCATCTCTCTTCAGCTGCTCTGTTTCTATCTCATGAAAAAAGATCTCAAACCTGTAGTTTTATCACCCTCTTGCCTTCTAGGGTCTACAAGACAGGCATAACAATTCTGGTGAGCCTGACAAGCCTTGATACACTCTTCCATCCAGGCAACATGCAGTGTAGGACAAACCACAGAGCCAGAATGAGGAAGAGCTGACAAAGGAATGAGCACTGGGGATGTGGAAAGGGCAGTGTGTTTTTTCAAAAGTAGGAATTTCACTGTCATCTAAGCATTGCTTAGTTGTCACTGCAGTGGAACAGCATGTGACAATAGCATTTAAAACTGAAATATCAGTGTGGATAGAAACACCTAAGAAGAGGAGGATCACGATGCTGCCACACCTGAAAATCCTCATCTACCTTACCAGCTACCCAGGTGGAATGACTGGAAGAGAGCAGGAACTCAAGGCCCCAACCATGTGACCCAGGATGCCACCCTTATGGAAAGCTGTCACAACAAATGTTCCACCAAAAAGGTCAATTTTGATGAATCAGCATTCCAACTAAAATAAATGGCCAAGTAATTCTGGTGTAAAATTACACCAACTTCAACTAACTGAAAATCCTTTAATGAAAGCTTTAGCTCTTACTTCACCATTGAATGCAGGTTATATGATTTATCTCTTCATTAAGAAAAGATAAATCATATAAAATTAGGACAGGTCTGTTTCTTTATAGACAGTTCAGCAGCACATCAGCACCATGCTTTTTACAGTCATAAGGATGCAGCAATGGCAAAGAATGCTTTTATCACAAACATTCCTAGAGTTCATCTCAGAATCTCCCAAAGCATTCCCAAAAGTGTTTACATTAATTCTAAGTTTTGAAACACGTTTTTAGTTTTGCCTTTCTGATTCACCTGAACTGTTTGACAAGCAGTGCTGTTAGAATGGGTATATAACAGCACAGCTGCTGCACCACACATTTTAAAATAATCTCAAAAGGCTGGCACAGCTTTGGCCCAGGCCTATCCCATTCAGGCAGAGAGAATCTCAGCAGCTCTTCCCGCAGAAATCTGCAGGAGTGGAAGATGGGAAAAAGAAAATCAGAGAACCACGTTGTGCTCACAAACCAGCTAAATAACATTAAATGTTTTGAAAAAAGAAAGTTAAGTCAGAAATAGCGATTTGCTCAGGATTTGTCATCAAAAAACCACCAAAACCACAACAAGCCACACAAAGAAGAATCAGAAACAAAATTCTCAGCTTTCCACCCCTTGAAAAATGTTGTAGTACACAGAGAATCTGCTCAGTGATACATAAATCACTCAGCTATAGTGATAAGGCAAACTGCACCACTACTAAAACTCTTGTCTTTTAATATTACACCACTAAATACGTGATGCTTTTGTAAAGTTACATGCTTCTAACTGTTGCCATTTCAGGGCATATAGTCTTCAACTTAATCAGTACCTAAACATTCCTTACCTAAAGAAGTTCTGAAGCTCAAGTGATGCAATGCTACCATAAACAGTTATTATTTTCTACACACTGACTTCCTTGTGTAAACCAGCTGTTGGCATTTTCAGCATTATTTCAGATTATGCTGTCTGGATGCCTGATACTTTATAGCATGGCTCACTCTGCTGCAAATCACAGGAGCTGAGCATTCATTATAGCAAGAGTTAAACACAGAAATCTTCCTTTGAGACATCATCTATTTATCTATGCAAGTGGTTTGACAGCTTTTAACTTAAATTAAATAGAATCTCACCCTCAACTAAAATATTCAGTTGCTAGATTTCCTGACTTCATTTCCCAGGTTACATTTGGACCTTTACAACACCAAAACCTCACAGCCTGAGTACTTTTGGGTGACAAACCATCAGTTAAATGCTCCCTTAAGCAATTGTCTATTTGAGGCTTTGTGCTGTGTTGTGATTTTTAAGCTGCCATTGATATAAAATATTAATATAAAATATAAAACCACTACCCACCAACTCAGAAGCAAGTGCAGGTGACAACAGATGCCTCCAAGTGGAGCCTGGTTCCAGCCCATTTCCATATGTTGGTATAACATTACTCACACAAACATTCCACAAATCACACAGCTAAGTGTTTTTATGCAAAAAGAACCTACACATAAAAAAGTGCTTCAGTCTCTGTGAACAGCACTTCCAGTAAAGTTTACATGTACCTCACTCACAGCCACCTTGGCAATGGTCACAGATTTTATTGCTGAAAATACACATAAAAATTCGATCAAATGGTACTTCGGGCAGCAACAAAAATTTGTCTGTGGGATCATTCAGCTTAATTTTGCTGCCACGTTTTGCCCATTCTTGTGCTTCCAAAGAGATAAATAAAATAACTTCTTCTCTAAACAAATTCATCCAATGCACTCTGGAACACATCTAGAGTGACACAGACAAAACACTACAATGCAGACTAAAAGCCTAAAAGGGTAGAGGGAACTCTTAAAAAGTGAAAAAAAAAGGTTTGCTTCCTCTTATGATATGTGAAAGCAACCTTACTTCTCACTAGAGGAATAGTAGTAAAACACTTGTGTTGAAAAGAAGTGGTAGAAAGGAGGAAAAACAGAGCTCGGTGTTCACATGTGTTTGTGACCTTTATTAGGTCACACTGTCTTCACTACTATTTATTTTTATTTAATGTAAAACCTCCTATCTTCCCACACCACTTTCATATCTTTCCACTTCTTACCATGGTGACAGACACAAACTTCAATTCAGTGAAACTTATGAAAAATAGACCAGGACTAAAATAAAACTGAATTCTGAAAGAACCAATTCAACTGCTCCCCTACTAAACTGCCCTCACGGAAGGGCAGCCCTGCCCCAAACCAGAACCCTGTCCATGCCCACTACTGTCTCCACAACCACCAGATGACTACAGAGAATTTCAGTATTTGAAAACAACTTAAACCACTTTGAATCCTAAAGACGGTAACAAATCTATGCACAAAAAAAGTTAAGGAAAAATAAGACACTCTGAATAAAACTGGGCATGGTCATTCCTGTCAAACAGTTCCTACTGCTGAAACACTGAATGAGGTGTTGTAATCAAATTAACTATATAACAGGGCATGTGAATTGCATAACTCAGTCTACAAATGTCTAGGTGGAGACTGCA
Source organism: Zonotrichia leucophrys gambelii (assembly GCF_028769735.1). Lineage (NCBI taxonomy): Eukaryota > Metazoa > Chordata > Aves > Passeriformes > Passerellidae > Zonotrichia > Zonotrichia leucophrys. The sequence continues at coordinate 7,710,049 of NC_088170.1, forward strand.
CCAGGCCCTGAATTACCACTTTCTTAAGTTATATGATTTCTCATCAGGCATGGAAACACAACTACATTAAAATGGTGTTGTTTTCAGTTATGCAAGACAGGGTAATTCTGGGTGAAATAAAACTATTTAAAGTCAAAAGCCTTAGATACACAGTTTGCCTAGGAAGTTTTGTTGACTTTTTAGATATATATGAATCAATAAATCAATATCAATCATATCCCATTATGATTTTGGAGCATTAAACTGTTTCATTTTTTTACATCCTTAAAACTTCACAGTTAGCAACACAAAGAAAACACCAAACTATCACTGTGAAGATTAGTACATAGCTCTCAACAGCATTGAGCAAATAGATGCCAGTGCCTTTGTAATTCCAGAGGGACAGGCTGAAATGAAGAAACAAGTCATGTAATATCTTCAAAGTCAGACATAAAAAGGCTAATTGTTCCCATAGATTTTTCTTATTGTTTCATTAAAAAGGACCCAGAACTTTTCCATCATAAAAACATTAGTCAAGCATTCACTCAATATATGTTTGACAAGCTTTGTCTTACACTCATGTGAACTTCTTGACCATGCTCACACCAAAGGAAACCCACCTAGAAGCAGCAGAGCATAATGAAAATGGCAAGTTTCATGGTTCACAAAAACCATACATTTGCCACAAAGACATATGTGCAAAAGAAGAAAGTAGCCATTCCTTTTGTTCAAATGAATTTTTAAAAATTTCAAGCATAAAATTAATTACATACTTGTTTCTCATTACATAGCTTAGGCATGTTTCAAATTCCCAGCTAAACTCTACTTCATTAACCAATTTTGGCACACACATAGGGGAGAGCAGTCATCACACTGTTTTAAAATGTGTGATTTTGGTCAGAAAAAGTACATAGATCCAACTCAAGTGGAAAACCCTTGAAGTTCATATTCAGCAGTTCCTGAAAAGGAGTTTTATTTGGTATTTAGGGTCCTGCACTACAAAAACAACCATTCAAGACTGGACACTGGAATGCTGCAAAGTTTTTGTACAAAACCAGAGCTCTCTACCTAAACAGCATGGTCAACACTGCTATGGCAAAATAAGGATTAATACTGTGATTTTATCTGTCCAAGCTGCATGGTCTACCACAACAAGCCAGCCTGAAAAACCAGACAGGTCACAGCACAGATTCTAAGGAGCATCTTAAATATAGTTTGGAAAGCAGAACTTGAGAAAGAAAAGGACTTTAAAAGCCACAAGCCCAAAGGATATCCCTAATGCTTACATTACACACATTCCCCCCAAAAGCTGATGGCAAAGCACACCTTGAAAGTGGGAAAAGTGGATGGTGTACATGGTGGAGGCAAATGGAGGGGTGAGAATGAAAGAAGAATGGCACAATTAGATGATCTTGATAAATATCTAGTCTAAAAAAGTCTCATTTTCCACCTCAAAACCCACATATTTGCTTCTAATTAGGTTTTTTAATGCAGAGACTTCACTGAGTAACCCTATTTTCAAAATACTGCATGCTTTTTCATTAGCAGAATTTTTTCTTTTAATATATTTACTCCATAAATTTAGTTTATAGATAACTGACTCTGCAGATTCTTTCACTGCTACAAATGCTACAAAACATTTTCTTTTCCCTAGCTAAGCAGGTAGTTGTAAATTTAGGAACAACAATCCCCAATCAAATTTAGTCCTGAAAATCAGCAATAGAAGAATGATGCCAAGTTACTTATGAGTTTAAGATTAGACAGGCAGTACTCAAGGCAAGGTTTAAGCATCAAGTAATTCCTATAGATGACTTTCCACTTGATTTCAGGAGTGTTCTCATCAAGCCTGTTTAATTGTTTAGTGTCACTGTATTTGTTTTGTCTTTTCTTACCTTAAATGTAGGACTTCTACTAGTCTATACATCATTTTCCAATATGACAGATTTTACTTCTCGTCTTCATGAACTGACTTTTAGAGTATCTTAAGGAGTTTCTCTTTCTCTCTCCTCCATCTTCTCCAAACATCCTGATAGCTGTTCCAATCCCTGGGCTCCAGGACCACAAAGTGTGAGGTGAAACAAGCAGCAAGGAAGGATGCTTGTGCAGGCTTCCAGATAAAGTTCAAAGACACTGTGGACTCTGAAATATTTACACCCAAACCAAGCTGTTCTGCAACTAAATTCTGTTTTTAATGGGTTGGCATCTGTAACACATTTCAGGCACTTCTTACTCATAGATCATCTGATATCATGTGTACAGCTAACATTATACTGGTGAACTTTACAGATAAAATATCCAGCAGTTGTTTGCAGAGGTCACTCTTTGCAAGCAGAACAAAAAACTTTAACAGGACCCAGAGCTCAAAAATCTAAAATCTCCCACCCTGTTGCACAGGTGGCCCTTGGGCATCTGGAATCCTGTTCATACTGGAGAAAGCATCAAGACTATCTCTTTATGGATGACCATAAAGCCTCAAAACACAAAAATTACCAAGCCTTTCTTCCAGACACTGCTTGGCTCTATTTCACGTGTGTCCTGCTGGACATTTAAAATTGCTGATGCATAGAAATCCTCCATATTCTGGATTCTCCTTTTTTAATTTTCATAATCTAATTATCTGTGTGTGACAGCAGCCAATTTATTCTAAAGAGGGATACAGAGAAGACAGGACTTGCAACAATAGGGCCAGAGTTTAATGAGAATCTGCCCCAGACAGGGAAACTTGTGACTGCAAGCAAGGAGAACCTGTTTACATTTCATGGCTATCAGTAAGGGTGCCCTTTGTCTACTTAAACAGTGGGCAAAATGCTCTGGTTATACAAGCTGATGAAAGATTACCATTTTTAATTACATTAAAACAAATACATTTATATTAAGGACTCAGTTTTCCAAGTCTCATTTCTTTAAATAGAAGAACATTCTTTTATGCAAGGAGACAATTCTTCTCAAGTTAAGTAACACATTTCTGTCAAACCTCAAGAACACATTGTACTTTCATGCTTTCATAGTATCCATCATTAAAATCCAAATTTGGTTTGTACTTATAAAATGTTGATTAGGACTATATAATTTATTTAATGCTAAAGCTTTTAGTGGTTATGAGCAGCAATCAGAGCTTTACTAAAACAAATCTCTGGTTACAGTGCTGACTGGTTGGCCAAGCCATGCTACAGCTGCCAGCTCAGCACTGAGGGCTGGCTTGGACAGCACATCCAGCAACGCTCCTGCTCAGCCAAGAAACTGCCTTCACACGTGTGGAGAGACAGGGCAACAGAAATGCTCACCACAACCTCCAGCTACCACTGCTGCCCACAGTAAGCACATTATAAAATACTGATTAAAGCAGCACGGCATCCTATTGCAATAAAACAATTAGTTGTTTAATCAGGAAGGCACAGTAAAATTACAGCACAACCTGGACTTTTTAGACAGCTAACAGTGTTTGTGTGACATCTCATGATCAGGTGAGGCACCAGTTCAGCAACATAAGCAGGGACAATTAAACCAGACTGCTCTGGACTGTTAACAACTGCTCAAGCTCCATCACATTCCAAATGTTTACAGTAATAAATAGACAGGTTTTGGTTTATGTATCTGAAAGTTCTTCCAAGATGGACTTACAGTTCCTCTACGTTATAAACCATATATCCTCTGGAGTAATTTCCTTCCCCTGCTTAGTTTTTACACCAGGCTTATAACCAGATCTAAACATGTACTCCACAGAAACAAATTTTTTTAGCATATACAAGAAAAATGCATGCTAAAAATAATAAAAATATCAAAATAGTATCTTTTAGTACAAGAGTAAGTTTGTCAGAATTTAACCTGGAGGTTAGATTATTATATAAGGCACAGGTTTATTCTATGAAAAACATCTTGTTTATAGTAAAAGAATCTGCTTCTGCTCGAGAATTAAAGACATTTATATGCTTTGCTACAATACACAGCAAAAGAGTCACACAGGCTTACACAATCACACAAGCAAGACCATTTTCTTGAATTTTAAGGGAATTTTCAAACAATGGGCTAGAGCAGAGATCTTACTTATCCTTTGAATAAGAAAAGCAAGTTTCACACTTAACACAGATTTATTTAGAAAAAAAGCTCTTAGACTTAACAGTGCTCTTAGCTGCATAATTTCCTATCTTTACTACTTCTTGCTTGAAGTGACAGAGAAAACTTAATACAACTAATACTTTATGCTGAAACATGAAATTAAGATGTAAAAGTGAGAAACTACACGGTTCCCATGAGAAATGAAAATGAGAAATGAAAATGTAAAGTATGTGTTAAACAACCCTGGGGAAAGAAAGGAGGCGGGGGAGGAGGGTGGAAGAGAGAGGCCCAGAGTGCTGACTTCTTTTTTTTTTTTTTTTTTTTTCTTTTTAGGAGAGTGGTATTAGAAGGATTCTAATTAAACCATTAAGGTCCAGAAAATGTGTTACTATTCTTTATGTTTCTACTCATCAGTTCAAGGGGGAAAAAAAGGTTCCATATTTATGGACACTTATGGTTTGTTGTTTGTGTTTGGTTTTTTGGTTGGGGTTTTTCGGGGGGTGGGAAGGAGATGTTATGTCAGTTTGTTTGGATTTTAGGTTTTAAGGTACAAACCAATTAGACTGTTTCAAGTATGAGATACAATTAACCAGACACAGACACCACAAACACATATTACATATACATTCTCACCCACACATATGCATTTAAAGTACACAGTCTAAAATCTAGAGCAATACCATGGAACAGCATCACTGGCTGATCTGAAGTGACTCTGCTCACACTGACAAGGCTCAGGTTTTTTCTATTACTTTCCCTCATTACAGAACACCCACAACTGAGCCAAGATGCTTGAAAAACCTGGAAGAGGGAATCCACTGCCAAACAAACAGACTAACCAGAAACTCACAACTTAGGCTATAGCTGTGCAGGAAAAAGGAGTTAAAAAGAGGAATTTCTTTCTCCAAGTGTCAAGCAGAAATCCAAAGCAGTAACTTTTGTTTTGCTCAAGCTGGTTTTCAGGGCATATATACACAGATCCTAAAATGGTAAAATAGTAAAATGGTTCAGATATAGGCTCAACTAACAGCCCTGACATCCTGTAATGTGAACCAGCTCTAATCTGCTGCTGTCCCAGGGTCAGTGCACAAGTTCTCAAAATGCTTATTTAGGTATTTTATTAGGCCACCTCAGCATTTGTCCCTGCTATGCCCTCCTTTCTCACTGTAAAAACTGCATTTGCTAAACGTCCTCCATACAATGTATTATCCTGTAACATTTTATCTGACCACTTTACAGAGATGTCAGAACTGGAACACATTCATTCTCCACAGGGACAGTCTTATTTTTTTCCAGGAATGCAGCCAAATAAAGATGGTTCTTCTCGTGACTATTTTCTTTGTTAATCATGCCGAAATTTCATACAGCTGAGTGCTCAGATTTTCATTTTTAAAAAAAATAGAATCCATACTTAAAAAGTATAATCCATTACTTAAAGAATATTATCAGTCTGTTTCAAATCATGCTAGCAAAAGAATTTATCAGCTTTCTTCAAGAAATGAGACACAGATCAATCTCTTTTTTTGTCAAAAACATAAATCCAGTTATCAATGTCCTCCAGAGGAACAAAGGCAACTTTCTGCTCCACTTTCTACAACAGAGACCAAAACCTTTGTTCTAAAGTTTGGACCAACTTTTCCACTCTGAAATGAACACATTTCAGTAACTCCCCAAAACACGGATGGAGGGCACACCCAATCCACAACCAACCAGCCCCACTTTGATTTTAAATGAAGGAAATTAAGATTTCTTCCATCTGTGCACCCCATGAAAAGGCCAGACACCACCACGCTCCTCTGCCCTGCTGTGTCTCAGGCTGGCTCTGCACACCCCTGCTCAGCTGTGCAGGTGTATTGGCTGACACAGCACAGCAAGAACTGCGAGGATCATTTCATCTTATGGCACAAAGGTGTTTGTGGTGCTGCAGCTCACCAAGAAAGGCATGAAGATGCTTGCAGAATGCAGAAAAAAAAGTTTAAACCTCATTGCAATGAGCTGTAATCACTAAAGGCTAATTTTGTCTCGTGGTGCAGATCTGCCTTAAGACACACTGTGTGCAAGGCTCATCATAATTTCTGAAAAAATCCCCTCTGTAATATCCTGCTTTGAGATAGTAAAGAGATTACAAACAAAACCTTTTTCCAAGATGAATTATAAAAGTAATTCCTTGTGATGATTAAGCTCAGTCAGCTGCAGTGGTTGCAGTGAGCAATCACAAGCTCCTGGCTATGAGTCTTAACAGCTGTCATGGGTTCTGAAGTTGTGATTTCCTGACAAACACTGCCAACTTAGATAAGTTACATTTGGGGGAGGGAAGGATTATTTGTAGGGTTTTTGGTCTGTTTGGGGTTTTTTGACTTTTTTTTTACTCAGGCTCCTTCCTCAGAAACTGCAGGGACTTTCCTTTAAAGCCTCTCCACTTCCTTCACAAGCAATGCTGCTTTGGAATTCTCAAGCAAGAACATAGAATGAACAATTTACCAGATTATAACTCTGCTGTAAATTAATATGGTCCCTTTGAGTTCCTGTTAAGTTATTAAAAGTTATCTTCATATTTTCATTTTTAGAAGTGTGTGAAAAAATATTTTTAATTAACATAATGCATAACAGAAGTTTAAAATCATGATTTTTCTTTTTTTTAAAATGCAACAGGTCTTCATAGTCTAGACTTGGATGCTAAATTATAATTGCAGGGACTGAAAATGCAGATACAGAAGCCTGCCCAAAGACTCATCACCAGAAGTTATTCATGCAGAGCAGAAATTACTACCTCACTTTAAATACCTGGTTCTAACTTATTAAATAAACACTGCATGCAAAGCTGAAGTATACTTTGATACATGAATACTTTATAGCAAGTTGCATGAAGTTAACTAATTCCTGTCAGCCTTATCACTACAGCACTGACCTGTTAAAGGACAGGACAAATCACACTCTTGAAAGTTACCTTAAATTGCCAATAGAACATCATTTTATACATGTCTCACCCAAACAAGTCTGAAGCTGAAGATAAAGTGAAAAAAAAAGCCAAAGAACTGTTCTGACAAACTCTACAGAGCTGCAATTCACAGGAAGGTTTGCAGGAGCTGGAAAGCACAGCTCCCAACTGGTCCCCTCCACAGCCTTGTTTTCTAGCCCAAGAACTGAATGAAGGAGGGAGGGATGTAAAATTATTTTCAAACTTGCCTACAGCTAAAAGCATCTACAACTTTGTTATACAAGTCTATAAGAAAAATGTTTGTCCTGCACTAATCAATTTTGTGCAGTCTGGTTTGATTTTTAGCAAGCCAAATCTCTCCCATCTCCTCTCACAAAGAAAAAACCAGGTAAAACAACTGCAAAATAAAGAAAATATATCAGCAAGCATGTTCCTCTGAGTTCTTGGCAACCTCTGGCAGTGGGGTGAGGACAGGCAGACAGTGGCAGTAACATCTAAAACCAGCACAGCAAGATTTACAAGAGAGGTCACCTCTCCAAGTCCTCACTGGTTTAAGTATGTGGGTTTCTGGTTACCTTCCTTCACCTCCTCCTTCACATGAGGAGAAAAAAGATGATGAGGAAGAAACTAACTTTTGAGCTGTGCAATAAAATGACACCTTTACAATTTCTGCATCAATCCTAGCATAGGACCTGAAACTATCATGGACCATACAGGACCAATCTCAAACAATCTTTGCAAAGTTTTGCCTGTCAATGAGATTAAAACTAAGCAAAAAACCCCTAAAGAAAAACAAACAACCCCCTAGAGTTAAAATTCAAGGCTATTACAGTAAATGAATAATGTCTGCTCCTGTTCCCAGTAGCCACAAAGACCTTCACAGGACCAGGAGCCAAACTGCAAACAGCAGTACCTGAGAAGCAAAGGGAGCTATAGGGGTTCTGGGGCAGGGGGTGGCAAGAACATTCCAGATGCTGTGCCAGGCTCCTGGCAGTGTAATCCTGGCCTGGGCAACCTTCCCTGCTCTGAAAGGCCATGCCTGGAGATGAAGGTCACCCACCTATGAGTGACAGCAGAGCTGCATTTTAGATCTTCCCAGAGCTACACGCAGCCCCTTCAGCTGCCACGAAAAGTGTTGTAGCTCTTTGTACTCTAATTCCATTCATTAACCAAGGCAGGCCACTCCTGGGGCACTTTCATCAGGACAACCTCTGCAATACTGTTGCAATCTCGAAGTAATGAAAAAGTACCTTGTGGTTTGTTTAATATCCCAGCTATTACCTGAATTTAGTGATGTATTTGCAATCATCAACATCAGCTGATCAACAGTCTCCTTAGGTGAAGAAAGATGAAATACACCTTATAAATCTCTGTGTCATAATCAGAGGAGTCTGCAGATTTCATATCACCTGCCTACATGTCACCTGTAAAACCTCAAAATTACCTCCTTGGTGCACAGGCCAGGCTATACAGCAAACAATCAGCTGAGTGCACTGATCTGTGAAACTTTACTGTCAGCACAGGAGCAGCACAAAGATTCCCAGTCAGAAATCATCTGCTCAAGGGAGAGGTGGCATAAAGCAAGAGAAGGTATGAAGCAAAGCCTTCAGTTATTTGCATTATTTTGGGAATTTACATCCAAAGTGCCATTTTATGTAATGTTAAAACAAAAATATACTGTATAAAATATATACAGTATATTTTTGTAAAACCTAACTGTATAAAAAATATACTTGCCTGAAAACAAAAATATACTGTACAAGTGAATTTGCTGAGAAATTCTGATTCTTTTTCATTTTTAAAATGCCTATACCCCAAATCACATGTATTGTAACTGTTAATAGAACTGTCCATTTGCCTTTTCTTATTGTGTTGTATAACATCTACCACTCAGCAAAAGTACTACCACTTCCCACAAATCTTTTGTTGCAATGCTAAGATATAAGCCCTGTACTACAGTTCCTTTTGTGCTTGACATGCTCAGACACCAGTTTTCAACTTTCAAAAAACCAAGATAAGTAGGTCTATAAAAAAAAGTATGTGTTCCCTACAAAATTTTGCATGAAAAAAAATGCAAGTCTGCTGGGGGAAGGGTACCCATTAAACCTGAAGATCTTCCCTAACATTCAAAGCACTTCATCCAGAAATCAACTTCAGCTGCCATAAAAAGTGTTGTAGCTCTTTGTACTCTAATTCCATTCATTAACCAAAACCCTTTACAACCCAAAAGTTTTACAAGACCTTAACAATTAAGGTAACTCTATATAGTCACTTGATTTAAAACATGTACTGAAAAGCAAGCAATTAGTCACCACTTCTAGGAGACACTTAAAATTCCCTTTGTGGTGAACAATACACACATAAAAGTGAGAAAAGCCAGCTCATTCTGATAGTGCTCCTCATGAAGAAAGTTGATTGTCTACAGGGTAATTTTTGGGGAATTGAAACTATGATAATGAAGTCTTTACTATAATGACAAAAGGGCTGCTCAAAAAGCAAAAATAACCAAACATACCAACCCCTATTAACAAAAAAACCCAAGACAACAAGAAAACAGCAGCACAAATATACAATACTGCACTTGAAAGCTGTACTTGCTCAAGAATCTGGATATGCCTTTTTTTTTTTTTTTTCATCTTGAGTGCTGAAGCAGAAAAATCTCTTTTCTACTTGCTCAACTTTCATGTGAGCTGCTCTTAAATACAGTGCTCTCCTGTGCTCGGTGACCTAACACTTGGTCTTCTCCTGGAAAAAGTCACCAGTAAAGTGTCAGAGTCATCCCCACCTGCAGATTTTTATTAATTAATTATTTTAAAGGGTCTTGTGTTTAACACCAGTCAGGAAAACAGTTCCAGAAAGGATGGATAGGACCAAGGAGCCTTCCTGGAACGTGCCAGCTCACTAAACTAACACCCCATTCCCCTCCCCTTCACCTTGGGCCCTTCTCTCTCCTGCTACACACAGAGTATTTTATTGAGTATCAAGACAAGTAAAACAAGGAAGTTGTAGTGTATGAACATAAGGAATAAGAAGCCCAAACCTCAGAGTATATATAGTAGATAGCCAGTGAGAAGAATATAGATTTTTCATTTTTTAATGCCTTCCTACAGAAAGTAAAAAAAAAACAAAACAAAACACCAACCCAGACTTGGCTGCTGTGCCTCAGTTACCAAATAAGAAATATTTTCCATTAGTAAATCCACTGCATTTTTTATTACTGATAACAGACATGGGAACCAAGTCCAACTTGTACTCCAGTACCTCAGTTTCACACAGAACCTCACACACAATCACCTGATGGTTTTGCAGTGAAGTAAAGGCTGCCCAAACCATTTATTCTTTAATACCTCAGCTGTTTGTGCTCTGAAAGAGCCCAGTGACATTCCTCCAAAGCATCACAGCACCAAGCAGTGACCTCCACAACCCTGGAGTGTCCTACAGCAGCAGCTGTGAGAAAGAGCAGAGCACTGGTGAAACACTGAAATTCTAAATTTCACTATATGGGACACTTCCAAGAAAATGCATTATTCATCACTGTGTATCTCTGCTAGCTTATACTGTTAACATTTCATTTCCAAGCAGGCAGTGTCATGTTTTCAGTGAGACAGATACATTTAATAAATATACATCCAACCTCAGAAAATACTAATAATTTGGGACTTATATCAGCTTTCAGCTTTTTCATGAAACACTTGGTGCATGCTACATTAGATAAACTATTTTTCACAATTTAACTTTAATGAAAAACTTACACTAAGGTCATCTTTACCAATTGGTTAAGTTTTGCTGCTAAATTATTTCTTTTCATGAATTGCAAGTTTAGAAAATTGTATCTGAAACAAACATCATCTGAGTATAATAGGAGGTGGATTAGACTGCAGGAAAATGTGAGGGTGTTTGCTTTTCCAGGTTTCATATTTTATTAACTGCTCTTAGAATTTTTTATGGCTTACCCCTACCACTATTTGCCAGGCAGCATCTTGAAACCAAAAGACAATTACAGGACTAAAAAAAATGCAAATACTAGTGAAAGAAGCACCCATACACAAACAATTTGGGGAATTATTTTTCTTTTCAAATTTACATCGCTGTGCTCATGTCACCCTTCCACCTGTATTTCAAGCTTTGGAGGGTGTTCTGAAATGTAACCAAATTTATTAAAAGCTGAAAGGTTTTCTGCTATAAAACTGCATGTGAGAACTGCAATTTGGTAAACCAGAAAATGGATTTACTACTGTATTACCTTCTTAAAACATACTCTTCACAAAACTTAGAAAGTGACCTTCAAAAATTTGGAAGAAAAACTATTTTGTCCTTAAATTACAGTTGTTGGAGGGATTTTTTTTGTTTTGGTCAGAGGGATTTTGTTTGAGTTGGGGAAGGGGGTTTGGTGTTTGCTTTGTTTTTGCTTATTTTGGTTTCAATTTCAGCATATTTTTAGGAGTGTTTACTCCTACTGCTTTAACAGATCATCAGTATGGAGAAAGTTCCAGGTTTGCTTTACTTCTGACCTATTTCATTTTTCTTCTTTTATTTTCCTCTTGGTGTAAAGTATTAAAAAAGAGTAAGGAGTATGCAAACATCAAGTTGGGATTGCAGAGCATACTGCTCTGCACATTCAGAAAATACAGCCACTGTTGTAAAAAAGACCAACAGAGCTTTACTCCTAACCAACCAGAATCTCATTCTCTCTGGTTACAAGCCAAATCAAAGCCAATTTCAATGTGTGCTTCCTTCGTTTATCTCTCACTTTCAGGATGGTGGGTAGAAAAGACATGAACATTACACTTTCCTTACACTCTGAAAGGGTTTTAGAATCTAATAAAATACATCTAACACTATCATTGCCTCCAATTTACAAGTTGGGAATACATGGAAAAAGCACACATCCATACTTTTGTTATTTCCAAATAAACATATCTTCTGTTTATAAATTGTCAAATAACTATTGGAGCTGCAGAAGAAAATATTCAAGATACAGTGTTTCTATGAAGTTCAGGAAAGAAGCTGTGTTTTGCAGAGATTTTCTTCTTTTGGACATAAAAAGCCAAACAAAAATTATAATGCAAAGAAATGGCAAGCAGTGAAACACAACCTTCATCTTTCCAAAAAAACAAGGCACTAATTGTTGCCCCCAAAAAAGAGTTGGCTGAAAAACATATTTGAAATGGCTGTACAACAGATTAACTTGCTTGATCAAGGAAAAAAAATACAGTAAAATCTCATTCTATACTACAGATATAAAATATTTCCAGAAGGTTACACAGCATCAAGGATATTCCATTAGTATTCCCCTTTGGCTCTCCCCTTTGGGGTAACCTCAAGCCAGCCACTCATGTAAAATCACCAAAACTTCACTGAATTTTCCACTGTTGGCAAACACTGCTTTGTGCCAAGAACACAGCAAAAGGAGCCACATCCAGGGACTCAAATGGGAACTGAGAATATAAATCAGTTCTAGAAAGAGCTGAGACAAAACCACAGGATTTTTAAAACAGGAGTTCCCCCAAGGGTGGGGGAAGGAGCCTCTCTTGTAAATTTTCTGATTAAGCTTCAAAACACATCTCAAGTTGTTATTAATACAGTATGTTGACTTCTCCCATTTCTTCAGATGCTTCAATAAAGCATGAATGTCAACAATGAGTAAAGCTCCAAAAAATTTCATTTCCTGACACTTGAGAGAGGCACAGTCTGTCTGTTCAAAGGCAGCTGACACAGCTTTTTAAGGAAAGCAGATTTTATTAAATTTTAGGTTAGAACTTCTCCATTTCTGCTAATCTTCTGCACTACAGCCAAACTAAGTTTCTAGTACTGTTTTCTAAAGTCTGATGATTCCTGATTGTTCACAAACCAATATGAATGGAACTTCACAAGTCTGCAAATCACACCAACAGAAAGAGAAACAAATGATGCAAAATGGCTTAGGATAACTTTGACAACAGCATTTGAAATCATTCAACAAACAAGTGTTACAGTAGCCTCTTCCAGCCAGGTCTCATAAACTCTTGGAGGTCTATAACACACCCAAGATAGTTCAGCTACCCTTGGAGGCATAAAAATCAGCAGGATGGCTTCTGTTGCAGTGTTGAAAACAAATAGATTTAATAAAAAGGCAAAATAACAAACACAGAAAACCCAAGCCAGGTGCCAGAGGTTCTTGCTCCTGGTAAAACACCTTACAAAAGTGATTAATTTCTTTGTTCTCTTCTTTTTCTAGTAAATTGCCCAAGTGGGACTTTCTGGCTCCTGTCCAATTAGCTATCCTTAAGTCTGAGGTGAAGTCTCCTAGTATAGCCATGATATTTTCTGAAAAATCCTTTCCTTAGGATTTTTTCTCCTGAGAAGCTGAGAGGCTCAGGAACAAAATGTAACCAATGATTATCTGCTGCTGTGGAATGCACCAGGTGCATCTGAGATTGGCTCATGTGGTTGTTTCTAATTAATGGCCAATCACAGTCAGCTGTCTCAGACAGTCACAAGCCTTTGTTATCATTCCTATTCTATTCTTAGCTAGCCTTCTGATGAAATCCTTTCTTCTATTCTTTTAGTATAGTTTTAATTTAATATATATCATAAAATAATAAATCAAGCCTCCTGAAACACGGAGTCAACATTCTCATGTCTTCCTTCATCCTGGGACCCTTGCAAACATGGCCACACCCTAGGCCTATGAAGTGGCTTTTTCACCTAATCAATGAGAGAAACTTCTGGGCTTCTTTCCTTTTTGAGGAGACACGGGGTAGTTTTGTCACTCTGCCAACAAAAGGCACACTCCTATAAACAAGAAACAGTACAAATTTTGGTATTTGTAAGTATTTTAAAAAAGACTTACCCTCTTGCAGGATCTAAGGCAATCGCTCTGGGTTGATCCAATTCTTGCCAAAACAAAACTTTCCTCAGTGATCCATCTAAGTTAGAAACCTCAATGCGATTTGTTTCCGAATCTGTCCAGTAGAGCTTCTCCCCCAGCCAGTCACAGGCCAGCCCGTCGGGCGACAGAAGCCCAGAAACCACCACGTTCTGCACGCTCCCCGACCTGTTGAACTCTGTCCTTTTGATGGCCTCCTCGCTGACATCACTCCAGTAAATCAAGCCCTTGAGGAACACGAAGTCCACGGCGGCCGCGTCCTCCAGGCCGCCCACGATCACCGTGGCGTTCTCCTTGCCGTGGGCGGCGTCCACCAGCCGCAGGTCCCGGCGGTTCGCGTACAGCAGCAGCGGGGCGGCTGCACACGGGACAGAAACGGGGACACACACACACACACAGGTGTTAGCATCACTCTTATCCAGCACAGCTCGCACTGTCACGTCATCAGGAGCTACAGGTTTAAGATAGCTTTACAAAATGAAGAAATAACAGAGAGCTGTTTTGAAGTTTGACTAAAAAGCGCCGGCTCGAACCTTTTCAACTTGGTTACGAGTCTTGGTAATGGGCAGCTCGCTATTCTGGGTTGTGCATTATTAAAATAACATTAAAGAAGAAGGGTGAGAACAAAGAAAAGGGAGGTTTGAAGTGCCCAAATGACACTGACATGAAGAGAAGGATCAGAAAGACAAGAGCAAAGCAGTTTTCTAAGCGCTCACTACTGGCTCACCTGAGCAAGGATTACTTTTCTTGATAGAATTTAGTAATATACACCCCACCTTTATAGAAGCATAATTCATGTCAAGCTATCAGAGCCACCTGCATGTCAATATTCCCTGAAATTATGTATCTCAGACATTTTACATATAGTACATAAAAATACAAAATTCATTGCACAGCATGAGGCAAAAGTTGGTTTAGAGTGTTGAAGGTAGTATGAGGAGGTAGGGAGAAAAATAATTCTACAGGAATGGACAACACAGCTCTTTTAAACTCAACTCAACCATTTCTGCTTACTTCTCTAACACAAAGCCTTCATTTTATTTGCTTACCCTGTCTGTATATTTTTCATAACACCTCAGATGACTAATGTAAAGCAGTAACCATGAAAAAAGACAGCTTCTTAAATGTAATATGCCTGCTTAATTGTGCTTAACCACAAGCTATATATAGCATTATGAAAATTCCAGCCTCATTCCTACTTCAACAAAAGGTTCAGAAAAACACTACATTTGTATAAGGCAGACAGTGACACCCTTTAAAACCCACTACCAGAAAACATTTCTGCCTTTCACTGCATTTATTCAGAAACTGTAGCACCAGAGCTCTATAGAGGCATTTAGATCTATAAATGCTCCTTTATCTGTCACCACGCAAATTTCACAGGGATCTTGCAGATTTATTCTTCAGCATAGGTGAAGAATAAATCAAATCTGCAGCAGGATGGATATCCTAAGCAAAAGTCAAAATTTACAGAGTCAAGGACATGCATGGCTCAGGAATGTCAAGGGCCACACTGCCAGAAGAGGAACAGTTCCCTGAATGCCAAACTCACACTGAAACTGGAAATACCCACAGACTTCAGTAAATTCAAAAGCTGGTTTCCAAGATCAGACTACTCCCCTCATTATCTCATCACAAAATTTCTCAAAGACCCTGTCACATGTGACTTGGGAGAAGCTGAAAGAACTAAGAATATGCCTTCATCTACCTGCAATTAAATGAATTCCATATATGTTTTGGGGTGGTGGGAGTTCTGTTGGTTTTTAAGAAAACTGAATTGCTTACACTGTCATCCTAAATTTAGAAACGCTGAATATAACATGATTTATGCTGAACTTTAGATAGAAGAAGGGAGAGGCGAAACTTTGTTGGCTTTAATAATACCAAATTTGTATTTGTGTTCCCTTCTCCAGAAAGCACTTTTTTACTGTGGAAAAAAACATGCAAGTTTAGAAATTATTTTCCCATGGAGAAGGGGTAGACTTTTTAAAATTAGATGGAGAATCTTTATAGTAAAGTAAGTTAATAACAAATTCTTAATATCTCCTTCCCTTCCTTGCATAATTTCCTACCCCCTAAGATTTAAAATTAATTACAGTACATTTTCTTGAAGGGCAGGTTGCTTATGAAGAACACATGCTCCAGAAAAAAAGTATTCAATAAACTGCAAGGTGTAAAAAATTGTAATACCATAAACTACAAGGTGTAAAAATTTGTAATACAATAAAAACCTTTACTTTTTAAAGCCTGCCTACAACTGTAACCTGAAAAATCTAGTTAACAGCCAGCTCAGTGTCATCCAGTGCACACAGGGTGTGCAGCCAGCTGGCACAGCTTTCTCTGGTAAGACAGCATTTGGAGAAAAGCAAATCCACACAGCAGTGAGTACAAACTTCATTATTATGTGCACCATGGAGCAGCCATGCACACAGCATGCCCTGAACTGAACACCAGGTAAGCAGCCAGGCCTGGAGGCACTGCTGAGCCTCCCACAGCCTGTGCACAGGTTACTCACTCCCTGCTGGGGCTCAGGCTGGCTGAGCAGGGACTGCAGACAAACACCTCTGCCTCAACCACACAGCTGAGCCGAATGGCAACTCAGGAGAAACACAAACACCTCTGCCTCAACCAGAGCTGAGCCGAATGGCAACTCAGGAGAAACACAAACACCTCTGCCTCAACCACACAGCTGAGCCGAATGACAACTCAGGAGAAACACAGCCACACTTAGGATGTGCAGCTTCATGCACATTGATTGATACAAAGCCTCAACTTGTAACACATTCCAAAGGGCTGGCAGATGAGCACGTTCAGCTTTCCAATTTGTTGCGACATTCAGGAACGAAGCCTGCATCACCAAAATAATAAAAACCAGGTTTGTTCCCCACTGCCTCCACTCCTTCCCAGAACACACTAAGGCTGCAATGGGCTATAAAACTCAGTTACTGAAGTTGGCAGCATTAGGACTGAGTACATCTCTGCAAAATTGTGCCAGAAGATCCCACCCTGTCCCAGCTCCAAAAGCACAGGACACTGAAGAGATGGAGAGATGGCTTCCTTGAATAATGAAGTTATGACCTGTGCTAATAACCTGGGAAGAACTCCAGGAGCATCTCCTGTCAAAGCTGGGCAACTATTTGGTAGTTAAGTTATAATGGGACAAAAAGATACAATTTAGATTTTATTTTAAGATGCTGAACTCTTCACACATTTTTATTTCTCTTTCTATAGACATAATAACAAAATATAGTGTAACTACAACAAACTACAATACATTGAAGAAAACCACATATTCTTGAAAGATAGAAACACCTATCCTGGAAATCAAGAACAGAAATACTAATGAATATCACTATGTCCTCTATGACCTGAGAGGTCTAGATGCAGCTAGTTCTTAAAGTACCCAATACTTTGGATACTCTTACTTAAAAGAGTAAGAGTTATGCTTAGTTATAAACTAAGAGATTTTTTTTTTGTATCCACCATCAAGAAAAAATATTTCCTTAAAGAACATAAAAATTACAAAAACTCAAGTTCAACACATTTCAACAGCCACAAAAATAATTTACATGATAAGAAACTTCTGCCAGTAATGGTCACTGTGCCTGTAACTGTTTCTTAACTCCAATGTTTAGGTAAGACCTTTCTTAAGTTTACCACAAGCAGTATTAAAGTCCAGACATTATCTTTTTTGCCTTACTTTTACAACTAGAATTCTACCAGCATTCTTCTTCCACTGCCAAACTCCAGTTCTTACACCATGTATTTCTCTTGGCTGCAGCTCCTGTCTCTCTTACTGAAAGTTGCTAAACCCCAGGACACTCAAGTCTTGCTTTGTACATCTGATTTATGGGCATCTATTACAGGCATAAAAATGCTGCTGCCCACAGGATGCAAAGTGCTAAACCAAGATAAAATGAGCACTTTACCAGCTAAAAAAGATTCTTAATCTTTTTGGTGTTTCAGTGGCAATTTTAAGCTGTCAGAATTTGTCATGCTTTTCTTTAACCAGTCCAGTGGCCTTTTCCACAAATTCCCACTTTCTCCTTTCTACCTTCAGAGATCCAGGACAGCCCTGGGTGCCATGAGGGAAGAGCAGTGCTACCTTCAACATGCTCATTTGTCACAGATGTGTTTTATGAAAAATCCTTTCCTTAGGATTTTTTCTCCTGAGAAGCTGAGAGACCTCAGAAGCAAAATGTAAACAATGGTTATCTGCTGCTGTGGAATGCAACAGGTAAATCTTTGATTGGTCCATGTTGGTTGTTTCTAATTAATGGCCAATCACAGTTCAGCTGTCCAGACTGTCTCAGTCAGTCACAAACCTTTGCTATCATTGTTTTTCTAGCCTTCTGATGAAATCCTTTCTTCTATTCTTTTAGTATAGTTTTAATATAATATATATCATAAAATAATAAATCAAGTCTTCTGAAACATGGAGTCAACATTCTTATCTTGTCCCCCATCCTGGGACCCCTGCAAACATCACCACACTCATTCTCTTTCACTGACATGGAGTTTAGCCTGGCTAAAACATTTAACACATACTCATTTCCCCCAAATCCTTTTTTCTCAGTCTGAATCCCCAGCAATACTGTTCTACCCCTCCCTCAGTTAAGGGCCCCCTCCCAAGCTGATCCAAATCCCTACGTCAGCGAGAGGTCTGACTGGGTTAGCAAGTTGAATCAACTCAAGAAGTGCTTCAGCCAACTCCAAAGCTGACATAAGGCGAGCAGCAGGGAGCTGGAAGGGGGAGCAGCTCTCCCCCCTCCACTGGCAGCCTGCTCTATCTGCTCAAGATGTGGCTGCAGCCATCTCCTTTCTCCCCAGCTCCACTTCCAGCTGTCGGTTCCTGATCCTCTTTTGCGCTGGCTCAAGCACTTGTCCTGTGCCACAATGCAGGAGGGACAATGCAGGGAGCTGAACCAGCAGAAGGATACTGAGCTCTCCCCACCACCTGCCAAAAAGGAATTTTTATCCAGCCATCATCCAGAAC
This sequence comes from Zonotrichia leucophrys gambelii, assembly GCF_028769735.1. Taxonomy (NCBI): domain Eukaryota; kingdom Metazoa; phylum Chordata; class Aves; order Passeriformes; family Passerellidae; genus Zonotrichia; species Zonotrichia leucophrys. The sequence goes on from NC_088170.1 coordinate 7,728,886, forward strand.
CAGTTCAGACCAAAAATCAAATCAATATAAGCAGTAGCACAGCAGGGAAAGGAAGGACTGCATCAGCTTTGACTAATTAGCTGAACCAGTTCCTCATGAACCTCCAGTTAAGGAACAGGACTCAGAGCAGAGGTGGCCACTGATAAGTTGTGGCAACCTGCCACAGAACCAGTGTGGATACCCCTGAGCAGCTGCTGACATTGAGGAAAGAAATGTCCATGTTGAACTCACAGGAGGAAACCCCTGGACTGTCACACTGAAAGATGATGTCGTTGAGTTGGGAAGGGAATAATCCCCATCTTTTAAAAGTCTTGCTGAAGACTCTGAGTGTCTAAAGTGAATTGGCACTGCCAAGCACACTGCTATGAGGAGTGGAGAGGAGAAGTGATGACATGTACCAAACAAATACAGTGCTGACCTGGATGAGGCACAGTAAGCAAGGACTCCAAATGTCTTGCCAGAATGACAATGCACTCACATTCAGCTCACAAGAGAAGGAAAAATAGAGAAATGGACATAGATAAGCAGCAAATAACCTCCCTAACACCATTCAATACACAAAACTCCTTGTATGCAATACAATCATCATCCCCAAGATGTCCCACAGAGAACCAACACAAGAATGTAAGGAAAAGTTTCTGGACTGGCACAAGGACTCTGGAGCAGTCCATTGTGAGGACTGTTCCTTCACTCCCTGGGTTTCAAATCTCTTCATTGCTCCTCATGCTTCAAAAAAATTCTGTATATTTATTTTCTGCAAATGTTTGAGTTTTGCTGCTCAGTTTGGAGAAGCAAGAATTAAAAGATTGAGGTGGCATTGGGAATAAAGCCTGGGAGACTTGTATCAAATAAGAAGAGAGACAATTAGAAAATTAACATAAATTTTTCCAAATAGCATGGAATCAGCCTCAAAAAACTTTTACAGAGATGGTTTATATTTTCAAGTAAACAATAAAATCACCAGGAAATACATAAGAGTCTTAAAGCTCAACAGGCAACAGGCCAGGATTTTGTACCTAGTTCTCCATCACAGCACTTTCCCATTTTTTTCCACACAAGACACAATTCCATAGATTTTTAAAAATAAAAATAATTAACTGACTTACTAGTGCCCACCATTCCTCTTTCACTGTGAACAGAGAGCACTCTTCTCTGTGAAACTCCTTACTCTCACAAATAAACTTGCAGGACAGAGCAGGCAACCAAGAATTTAGTAAACAAGCATGAGGCAGCCCAAACTTGGCAGAAAGGAATTTTTCTCCTCTTTTCAGCTAACCTAAATATATTCCTCAGGTTAAATCCATGCGAGGGCTGTTCAGATGGTAACTCCAAAAGTCACAGGAGCAGCAAGCCAGTGAAGGAGATGAGCAGCCACATCAGTGCAACAGCAAATACACCAAGCTAGGCAACAACAGCATTTGGATTCTGTACTAAACTTTACTTTTTTCAGGCCTTTGGCCAGATAACAGCTTATACACCAAGACATCCTGCAGGACTAGCTGGTACAGAGGCAGTAAGTCATCCTCTAGCCTGCTAAATGCAGGGGGAAAATTACCTTACTAAAGATAGAAGGATGGAGACATGAGAATGAGAGGAGGAAAAAAAAAACCACAAAAGAAAAAGTACTTCAGGAAAGCAAAGAAATACCAGGTCCAGGCATAAAAAGCCAACAGACCTGCCAGATTATAGCAAAAGCACTCATGACTGAAATACACCACCAAGTCCCAGCCTATGACAGGCAAAAAACCTTGTGAATAGCAGGAATCACCTGCCAAATCATCCCACTGGCAAGAGAGCCACACAGCAGGATTACCAGAGCTTGGCTCTTCCCAGTGCTATGTAGCACACTCACAGAGACCTTCTGTCCACCTTTCTGTAACATGTTCTGTTCTGAAGTTCTTTTGATTGCACTCTCATGGGGGTGGAATACAGCATTTTAGCTCTGACATTTTTCTGTCTTTATATTCTGAATCCACCTGGTTGACCACAGGATGAGCTGATGCACCATCTCGCAGCTGCATTGCCATGAAACACTGCTAAAATGTAACACCATACACTACCACCTTCTTCCATGACCCTTCTGGTTAGAGAGCAGCAGCAAAATAAAGGTGACCTGGCACTTTCCAGGGTAAACTGCAGGCTATGGAATGCAGGAAGGGATGTTCAATCAAGTACTTCCGTGATCCACATTAATGTCTGCAGAACTTTAACATTATACAGCTCATTTTCTCAGGTGTCCTCATAATTTTCCTCCAACACTCTTCCAGCCTTTCAAACAGTTGTCAGAATGACACACAGGGCTGCAGATGAAGTCATTCCAGTTCCACACACACTGGCAATAGTTCCCCAGTTCCACAGGCAACACCCATGTTTAAATCAACACGATCTGTTTAATGAAAATGTGAGTTAAAGGCACCTCTGCTCCTGCAGAAAAGCTTTGTTGGGCTCCACCAAGGAGAGTCCCACTTCTCAGCAGGGATGGCATTCTGCTGTCTAAACGAAGGGAGGAGAACTGGATCACACTGGAACAAAATACTGCCCTTCACTCCTTCTGGCATCACCTTTTCCTACAGCGCTCCTTTTCCTAACAGTGACAAACAAGCCAAAAGCCTCGACCATATTCCTCAGGAAGCTGTTGAAGCTGAGTCCCTCCACTGAAGGACAGCACTGAGACAACACTGTGCTGCTTGGGACAGACATTTCCCAAATTCTAGGAAGGCCAAAGGCCACAAGACACAGGTGGGAATGCCCCAAGGTTTGTTGCTACCCTTCAGCAATTGCAGCTCCTGATGTGTTCCAGCCTAAACAGCTCACATTTGAGGGTGCACATCCAGTCAGGAATGGCCTGGAAGTGTCACACTCTGTCACTCCCACCAGCTCACTCACCTCCTTTGCTGGAGTGTCACCCAAGCACATGGGAACAGCCCAAGCCATGGGCTCTTAGTTCCACAAGGATTAAAGAATTCACACCCTCAACAGCAGCACCCTTCCAACAAACAAGGCTTTTCTCCACACTGACAAGAAGCTCACAGGCAATGAACTACTCTCAGATGACTTTTCCAACAATTTATCCAAGCTTGCACACCAGTCTAAAAGATACTCAAAAAATACTCTGATACTCTGTTTTGCTGGGTTTTATTTTTTTTTTAGTTTAGATTTTTTAAGCACTATCAGGAAGTTGCTATAAAGCAGGAACACAGAATTTAGCACAAAAGACCCCATTTAGAATGAATAGTTATGGACTGGTTTTAATGGATAAGGAAAGATGTGCACATACTTCAGTAATTTTGAGAATTATTGCACATTTAATTTTTATTTTGTGAAATAACTATTGTAGCATACTTGTAACTCTCATACTTTTAATATCCCAGCACTACTAATGTCAAATGTTCAACAGGCTTACATTAGATGTAATGACACATAGGAAAAAAAACAAACAAACCACCCCATGAAAACACACACACACACATTTGCAGGATCCCTTGGAAAAGGTGAATGACCTTGTCTTTTTCAAATTGAATGGGACTCATTCTGGAAATTCAAAAGAAAAACAAACAAACCCATATATACAAACCCACCCAACTTGAAATTACATTACTCCTTTTACCATTACCTACAGGGTAAAAGGGTAACTGCTGAGATTCAGTAAAGTTTTTGAGTTATAAGAACATCATTGCATTTTCTAAATGGACATAGTAAGACTCAAGATCTCATAATTTGAAAACCTTGCATCTTATAAGGTCTTTGTAGACCTTATAAGATACAAGGTCTACAAATTCCTACTCCTCTATTATTCTTAATATTCTTTCTCTATTAATCTGTGCATGGACAAGAGGATTCTTGGATTTCCAAAGTGTTAAATTTTAATTAACACTGTAATTCATTTAATATTAACTAATACTATGAGTATAAGTAGGAGTTTTATTCCCTGCTTTGATAGAACAACTAAGGGAATAAAGTTTAAAGTTCTATAATACCTTAAACTTCTGTTACTTTCCACATATCCTTAACTTCCAGAATTCCAGCAAACATCAGCTACTTTCTATAAGCCTGAACTGACAATGGACAGAAGAGGATCTTTGTTATTAAGGAATTCTAGAGGCACAAATGGGTTAAAAACCTCAGCACACTACACACAAACTGTATTTTTCCTCTGGGAACTAACTGGGCAGAGAGGGGAGGAATAACAGGAAAAATATAAAGGTATCATAGAGAAGAAAACCAACCATTTTTGATTAGGCAAAATTATATAGCTAGCTGATTAAAATTTTCTGTCTCAAATATGATTACTTTTCAAATTGGACATCAAGAACTCACACATGGCCCTCATAAACAGAATTAACACTATAATCCCATTATTGCTGCATTGATTATATCACAAGGGAGTAATTCTATTTAGGTAATGTGATCCTGTAACAAGATACTAAAAAAATCTGTATGAATGTTGCCATTTTCCGTGTCTGTTTATACTAAAAACATTTCCTTATTGTTCTCTCCTTATAAATACTGAAACTCAAAAAGCATTCCAGCTTTTAAACTAACATGCTTCTATCTCTAAGTAGTTTATAACATTTTGCAAAGGAAGCAAAGTTTTACTAACTGAAGCATTGCCTCTTTTAACCTAGACTTTGGTTAGTTTCTTAAAAGTCTATTAAGAATAAGGTATTACAGACAAAGGTATTAACAGTATTCCCATTCTATTCATAGACTGCTATGTTTGACTCCATTTCAAAATTGGTGGGGAACTGTTCCAACTACATGGAAATCAAAAGGTCTGTAGCAAGATAATAATGAGACAAAAACCCCACCCTATTTTCATAACCATTTCACCAGAGAATATATCCAAAAGCAGAAATGACAACAAGATCATTTCTACTTGCAAATGCAAGCACAGTGTTCTGAGCAAGTTTGTCCATGTGGAGCAAACAGCAAGCCTTTCACATTGTCAATGTCCTGACATAAATATTTATAAACTACAAGGATATCTAGAGAGTTTAATGAAGGCTCTGTGTCAGCTTGCCTGGTAAATATATAAATTGGAAATTATTAATATTTAGGGTGTCAATACCCAGCATTTATGAATAATCTGTTAAAGATCCAAAGCTTTCCCCTTTCAAGCCTTGGACAATTACCACAAAAGAATGACACAGCTTGCTCTCAGAGGATATGAACAGTGACAAATCAGAAACTGAGACCATTTTCTCCCTGTTTTCCTGCCCTAGCCCACTCCCTCGGAGGGAAGAAAAAATATCTTCACTTCAAAAATAGTTGGTTTAAACTAAAAAGTAAGTCCCATATTACATGCACTGCAGCAGATATTTTTGAAGCTGGCATTTTTGAAATGTGACATCATCTTAAAGGTGAATTACAAATGTCCAGAGGAATCAGATTTCTCCAGCTCCCAAAGACAGAGCTGGAAAGGCTCCTGTATGCCCAATCCTTAAAAACAAAACAAAAACAAAACCCTTCTACATATTCTATCACTTATAGCCAAATTCCTTACCTAGAACTCTGGGAATGCAGGCTGAAGCAACGCTAGGGAAAAAGGAAACATGAATACAGTTCATGCTCCTCTAACCACTATTGCTGTGAAACAAAAACAAAGCTTTCCATCTGAATACCTTCATATAACTCATGCTGAAGGATACAAGAAGTCCTTTACCTGCATAAACCCTGACCAGACATTCCCTATACCTTCAGAACTTCCCTATATCTTGTCAAAAATGCTACTTTACCTCACCTCCAAGACAGTAAAAACTGCCATCAAACTTTTTAAGTCCTAATTTTTCAGTTTTAAATAAAAGCTAAAGCAATCTGATGATAATTAAACTGTATCACAGAGATGCAATTGAAAGAACTGTAAAATTAATCGTGGATTTTGGAACACCTTAGATCACACTAATTTTAGACTATTCTATGAAAAGATGAAAGAGGAAAATGGCAGACAAGGGCACACTGATTTCTGAGGAATCATACAATGAAGAAACATGACTAGAAAATGGTTGATTCAAGCTTGGAAGAAGAAATAGACCATGATTATTGAAAATAAAAAATATTTCCAAGTGCTACTGCCATAGTATTGTACAGTGTCTAGGTGAAGAGATCCTTCACCTGAAAGCAAAAACACAGCTCTACCTGGAAATTCCACACTTGGTCTCCAACCTGAGTGCTTCAGGAGTAAAAACCTATTCTGCATCCCCTTCTCTGACTTCTGGTAGAAAAATATGTGCACACAGCACCAAAGTTAGCAAAGTTTTGAACATTAAACTCCTTTAAACAACATGCAAATGGATATTAAAAAAAAAAACAAAACACAAAAAACAAAGGATCTGTTCATGAAAACAGAAACAATGGATTAATAGATTAAAACAGTAACAATATTACAACAATTATGGATTCAAACAAACTCTCTTCTGAACTCCAGGAAAGCATAGTTTGAAAATACCTTTACCAAAAAGACATTTTCATTTCTTCACTATCTGACCCTAACCACAGAGGCCTGCAACATTCAGTAAGTTTTCACAAATATCTTCTATAAGATTTCTATTCAAGCAAGAGCTTCATACACTGCCTGCATGATCAGGGTTTAAAGCCAAATCAAAGCAGCACTTGCATGCTGACTGGAGAGCTATTTCAGGAAGAAAGCAAGCCATGAACACTGTGGAGGAAGAACTCTATTTATCACTTTTTAAAAAGTTGAAACCTCAGTTCCACAGTTATCTGCAGTGCCCTGACAGATGAGATGACACTGCTCTTGCCTCTCTGCAGCTGCCAGTAATTTAACAATTCTCTCTCTCTCTGGTTTCAGAGCTGTCCTGAAGAACACCTCAAAGTGCCATGGAGCAGCTCTGACTCCACGCCTCTGGAATACCCTGAGGGAGTGACTTCACTGCTGGTCAGAGGTGGAAGCCCAATCTCCCAAATCAAACCATGGGCCAAAAAGAGAGAAGAGACCATGAACATCTTTCTTCTAGCAGCTAGAACATTAAAAAAAAACCCCAAGCCCAAACCAGAGAACCTCCACAGCATGCTGTCCTAGTGGTAACCTCCTGTCCCAGAAATTCAAACAACATCAGTAGGATCTGGTTTATTGCAGTCCTTGGATGATTTTTGAGACAGGTGCCTTGCCCTGTGCATCCATTTCTAGCCAGTAACAGCTCCAAACTTCCTCAAGTCCTAATGCATTTCCAGGTACTGATTTTTTTCCTTTCCAGACTGGCAAGCAAGTCTAGCACAGTTTCTTCAGAGTAATGGTTCACTTGTCATAGACCTCTGTCCATCTGCCTTTTCTATGAGAATGGAGGCGGGCTCTGGAAGCAGAGAGGATGCTGCAACCCACAAACACACACGACTGCATTTGCTGGGTTTCTGTCTCCAGCACTGTCAGCCTCTACAGCACTGAATTCACAAGCTAAACAGTGAACTTCCTAACTTCAGCTCTGCTTTCATGTATGAGCTTATTCATACTCATGCTGGCACTGCCTCTGCCTCATTAAGGAACTGCTGACACCTCTCCTGAACTCAACACATCTTACTCCAGCCTACTCCACTTGCACAGATGCTGTTTATTAGGGAGGATGTGTGCATTAAAATTTGATTTTTGTTTCTTCACGGTTCAGCTGTTCCTGCTGTTTATCTCTATCTAAAGTAACAATTAGCCAGTAGGAAAATTACTGTCGTGTCACAAGCAGAGGATTACAACTTCAGGTAGGCAAGCTAACAGCAGAGCACCATGAACACAGAAGAAACAGAAATGCTGCTGGGATGCAAATGTCCTTGGAAATAGACAGAGGTGAGAGATGAGAAAAGGAATGACAGCCATATGATTTACAGACTTAACCCTTCTTCAAAGTGTCCCATTAAGCATGAAACATACAAAAATTTGCAATAGCACATGCCACTATTTTGAGGTTAATTTCAGAAGTTACTGTAACAATATTCTGTGACATCACAAACAACAGCTATTTCTGTGCTGTCATTTGAACTAAACTGAGCATCAAATTAAAGCCAAATACATGGCATATTAAGCATGGGTTATGATTGTTACTTATTAAAATAAATTAATCAGGAAACAGTTTCTCCCTATACTGGAGAGCCAACTTAACTTTTGAAATTCGGGGTTTAACAGCCACAATGTAAGTATGAAAAGTTACACACCCCATTTAAATAAGTGTATTTGTATCTCTGCAAACAGGATACAATATGGCAAACAGATGCACAGGGTAAAAAAAAAGGCTATGGATGAGATGAAAATCTTTGTTTTCCAGATTACTGAGCAACTGGAGACTGAGCACTTACTTCAACCTACCCTACCTTTAGACTAACTTTCATCAAAACACTCTAATGGGGAGAAACTCTCTAAATCAAGATGTGGTTGATTAACTTTTAGCAGTTAATCTCTTGCCCATCTAGTATGAAAAAAGTCAAAATCAAGTAAACAGAAACATCATGTATGCAAGCACCACAGATGATTTCTTCCCAGAAAGACTGAACAGAGATAACAGTTACTGAAGTTAGGTCTATAGCATTTAAATATATATATAAATAAATTAAAATCCTGTTTTCTTTCAGAGCGTGTCCTGTAAGATAAGAAATTTTGTTGGAGCAAAATTCTCAGCTACTTTAAGTAACATCCCCTCGTAAGGCACTCGACTGCTCCTTTAAAGCTGCGTGAACATCCGTGGTGAAACACAAACTTCTCCCAAGTCCCAGCGCAGCGCCGGCCGAGCTCGGAGCCGAGCCTTCCCTGCTGCCCAGGCTGCGGGGCGAGGGTCGGAGCTCCAGCAGCGCTCCCGGGCATTCCCCGCTCCGCAGCCGAGCCCGCGGGGGCTCCGCGCTCCCCGCACGACGGAACCGCGGGGGCTGAGCGGGGCCGGCCCGGCCACGGGCACAGCGGGACCAGCCTGGCACCGGCGGGGCCGAGCTCTGCCCAGAGCCGCGGGTGCCCGCGGACTCCCGGGCTTGCAGAGAGACACGGCGGGAGCGTGCGATACTTTAGGGGGATCCTTAAAAAAATAAAAGAAGGGAAAAGAAAAGGAAAAGGGAAAACTTGAAAACAACAATGGGGCGGCTCGGGACGCGGCCGGTGGCCGCTGGCAGGGCGGGCTGCTCCCGGCGCGGCTCGGGAAGTTGCTCAGGAGCCGCCGGGGAGGCGGCGGCGGCCGGGAGCGAGGGAGGGAGCGCTGCCCCCGCGCCGGGCCCCGCGCCCCGCCGGCAGCCAGGCCGCGCCGCTCCCCTCCCGCACGCCCAAACATGGCCCCTCGCCACCAAGCCGGCAACTTTCCCCCTGCCCCTCCCGCCGCCGCCCGCCCCGCTCACCTCGCATCAGGGAACAAAAACTGCAGGCGAGTAGGCTGCGCAGGACGGCCCCCATCTTCCCTCCCTCCTCGCTCTCACCGGCGGGGAGGCGGCGGCGGGGAGCAGCACCTCCGCTGCCAGTTCATGCTTCCAGGCGGGCGGGGGAAGCGGCGGGGAAGGGGAGGGCGGGAGGCGGGGAAGGGCGGCCGCGGAGATCCCCCCTCGCCGGTCCCTAGCAGGCCACCGGCCCCGGCGTGCCGCCGCGGGAGCGGGCGCTGCCCTCCATGCCGGCTGCTGCTGCTGCTGCCGCCGCCTCACCGCGACCGCCGCGCTCCTTCCCCCATCCACCCCTCCGCCTCCGCCGGGCGCGCACAGGCGCAGGGATACAGTCCTCCTCCTCCTCCTTCTCCTCCTCCTCTTCCTTCTCCTCCTCCTCCTCCTCCTCCCGCGCCGTGCCCGGCCGGCTCCCGGCGCAGCGCCCGCCCCCCGGCACCGCTCCCGTCGGGGAGGGCGGGAGCGGAGGGGCGGGGGCGCGCAGCTCCGCTCTCCCGGGCGGGATCGCGCACACCCCCGGCAGCTCCGCAGCCGGCAGAACCCCGGCGGGGAGCGCAGCCCGGGGGGGTTCCCTAAGGGAGGGAGGTGAGCGCGGTCACGGCACCCCCCGAGCGCAGGGACGGGGCGAGCTGGGGGGCAGCCGCATTCCAGCGGGACTACTTTGCCTCCCCTCGCCCCCTCCGCCGCCTGCGATGCGTTCAGCCCTGGCCCGTGAGGACGGGACTACTTTCTGCCACAGAGCTGCGGCGGCGTCCGAGCGGCAGCACAAAGGCTCCGATCCCAATCCCGATCCCCATCCCCATCCCGGGACGGGCCGTAACGCCGGAGCATCGCCCGGGGGGCGGCAGGCAGGCAGAATAAAGTTACGGTCCGTCCCTCCGGTGTGCGGGCTGAAAAGCGATAAATTCCGGCCTTTCCCAGAGCACAGGGAGCAGGCGTTCCTTATCAGCAGGAATTGCCGCCCGGCTGATGTAATGATGCGTGATTTATTTCCCAGCGATTTTGGGGGTGCCCGGCGTTATCGTCCCCCTTGCTGAACTAAATGTGGTGGGCTGGGTTTGGGCTGCTGGAGTGTTACCAATAATATGAGTTTAAACGTAGTCTTTTTCCCCTCTTGCATAGTTCAGATTTTGTAATACACCCCCAATTGAAAAAAAAAAAAACAAAAACAAAACTTCCCTCCTTACCTTCTTTGTTTGTTCCTAATAAACAACGTAAAATGCAACTTTCTTGCATTTCCTCTAGATGAGAAAATCTTCATGATTTCAAGGTTTTCATTCAGTCTAGACATCTACATCACATTCTCCCTCCCTCACAGAACCTGACAGCTGGTGAGTAGAATAATGCTATGGAGCAGAACAACTTGGAGCAACATTTGAGGCACTTCCATTCCAAAATCAGTATTATTTTCAGGATTATTAGAAACTCACAGAAACATTTAACTTTTACCTTCTATATGTGTTCAACATATATTTCCATAGATTTTCTCGTTATTACAGTAGGAGATAACATCTGGGCCAGATTAAAGGCCTGGGCATTGTAGGCTGTGACTCTAAAGGGCTCCTGGTGTCATGTGATATTATCAGACTCTCAGCTTTTACTGAGGAAAAAATTTTAAAAATAGAAGAAAACAGAGGGATTCTTTAAAATGAAATGTATTTCCAACCTTCAAGGTTGCAAAAAAAAATTTTTTTTTAAATGTAAACAATTCAGCTCAACAGCAATATCTGCCTGAGGCGAGGTCTACATTACAAAATTTGTCCTTGACTGTCTGCTGGGTGAAATAGCCCCCTCTGTTACTATGCTGTCAGCTGGGAGAATTAGCAAACTCAAGCAAGATCCATGTGGATTATGGATGGGAAGACTTGCCATACAAAAATGTGCCCTGGAGAAGAGAGAACCTGAGTCCAATCATTGTTTGTCACCTCTAGATTTGTAGGAGCAAGCAAAAGGAACACACTTTTATATTTATTTTCACCCTTTAAAAGGAAAATGAAGTTGTTGTTGATTTGAGGTTTGGGATTTTTTCCCCTCACAGTGTTTCCTTATACTTTTTCCATGCTCACAGTGTTGCACAATCTGTCATTAACCTCTTGAGAAGTATGGCAGATCTGTAATGAATTCTTTGTATCTTAATCATACAGTGCACAGCTGGGGAAAACCTCAAGCCTGCACCCGTGCATCACAAACCCACATTTCTCCACATGCCATTCCTCTCACATCTTATCTGTTTCTGCTGGAAGCACTCTGGTGGCTTGACTATCTCCCTTGGGAGCCTGATCCCCTGCCTGGTTGCTCTGACTCTTCAAGGCATCTTCCCTGCTGCCCGAGCTGACTGGTTTTATTTTTAGCTTTTGAACACTTCTCTGCTATCACTGGTGCATTTTGCCATTTTTCTATAATTCAAACCCTTTCCTACTTGGATTTCCTCTAAGCCAGTTAATGATTATTGGCTTCACCTCCCTTAGCCTAGCCCCTTTCCCCACAGCCTAGAATCCTCCTCTGTTTATTCCAGCCCAAGTATCATAAAATCATAGAATCACAGAATGGTTTGGATTGGAAGGGACCTTAAAGAACAGCTCCAGCCCCTGCCATGGGCAGGAACACCTTTCACTGTCCCAGCTTGCTCCCAAGTCTAAGTCCAGCCTGGCCTTGGATGCTTCCAGGGATGCGGCAGCCACAGCTTCTCTGGGCACCCTGTGCCAGGGCCTCACCATCCTCACAGAGGAGATTTTCCTGATACTCTATCTCAGATGTGTGACCTAGATCTGCCCTGTTTCAGTTTGAAGCCATTCACCCTTGTCCTGTCACAGTATGTTCTTGTAAATTGTCCCTCTTCATCTTTCTTATAGGCTCCCTGCAGGTACTGGAAGGCCCCAGTTATGTCACTGTCATGGTTTAGGAATGGTGCTGCCCAATTTAGTGCTCCCACCAAGACTCTCCAACCCATGCACTGTCACTCACTCTCCCAAATCCTTTCTCCCCTCTGCAGCAGGATGGAGAGGAGAATTGGAGGCACAAAAAGCAAAGATCATGGGTTGGGATAACAACAATTCACTGGAAACAGAGATGAGATAAGAAAATTAACAGTAACAGCACTCTAGCAATGACAGAGAGTACAAAGAAGAAACATTCTTGCTCACTGCAGGAGCCCCAACAACACACAATAAATTGTTCCCTCTGGTTCAGAACCTGGGCCTCCCCACTTCTCTATTCAACTTAGTTACTCCACTAAGTAGGAGTTACTCCACTAAGTAGGAAGGAGCCCCTTCTCCTCAGAAGAGTTCCCTTCCCCTCACCCCCAGCACTGACAGAAGGTGTATGGGATAACTTCCATGTCCTTGCCTTGACTACTACAAAAATTAACCCTCTTAGGTGGGAGAAGGACAGTCACCCTGAAGCTTTCTCTTTTCCAGGCTGAACAATCCCAGTTCTCCCAGCCTTTCCTCACAGCAGAGCTGCTCCATCCCTTTATTCCTCTTGTTGGCCTTCTCTAGACTCATTCCAACAGGCTTTCCTGTGCTGGGACTCCACTTCCCATGGGCCACTTCAGTCCAGGTCCCTGTGGACTGGCCTGTCCTTCAGGTGTGTCCCTGCACCCTCAGCTTGGTGACATCTGCAAACCTGCTCAGAGTGCACTCAATCCCTTCATCTGTTATTAATGAAGATATTTGAAGAACTCTGGTCCAATGGGGACTCCTGAGGGACACCACTTGTCACTGAGGTACATCAGGACTCTGGGCCATTGATCACTACCCCTGCAAAAATGGCCTTTTTTGAACCCTTTTCCTCATCAGTGCTTAGGACTCAAGACCAAGTCTATCTCCTAAATGTTTGTCAGCTTTACATCTGATTCATCCATGTGGCATTACCTTTATAGCAGAGGCTTTTACAAAGTAAAATAGGAGGCAAGGTTACCACACACAAAAAGCGTCCAACAGGCATGATTTCTCTGAGGTGATTATGTTCCCTTATTTGAGCTTAAAGTCAAAGTAAGTGGAGAGAGAATGTCTCTTTTATTTTAGTAAGAAGCTCCCCTTGTTGGTCACAGTTATTTTGATTCACCTTAGAAAGAGAAACTTTGGTTTGCTGACTCAAATCCAGCTGAGGCTGAGAAACCTGGACAGCTCTTACCTCTGAACTTGGGTGGTGGCTCGATGACACAAGAGTTTTCATGGGATTATTTTTAAACTTGGGCAAGTTCCCTGGTTTAGTTGGTGGCCCAGCTTCACGAGGAGTTGTGTCAGCTCTCAGGACAGCAGGGACAGCAGCCAGAGCTCATGAAACAAGCAGCAATTGCCAAAGTCCCTCTGCTTTTGAGCTGTGCCCTGAGTTTGAGTGGAGTCAGTGGGATCTGTAGAACCAGAACCAAAGTCCCTAATGAGCAAAAGCTGTTAGAAGAAGATGGCTGCTCAGCAGTTTAATTTGTGGCTGCCCACATCACAGAAGCCACTATCATAATCAGCTTTTTCACAGAATGTTTCCACAAGAATCAATGGGCATAGCGTGCTGAAATGCTGCTCCCTCTGAAGGCAATGGTGAAGTTCTCACTGATTTCAAAAGGGCCAGGGTTTCATACTGAAACTCAAGCTCAAGCCCTCATGCCCCCAGCAGGAAAGTCTGCAGCACAGGAGCTGGGGAAATGGGATGTAATGTTGCTATCCAATGATGCCTGTTACAAGCATTTCACAGAATAAAATAGGACACCCTAAACTGTGCTGTCATCATCATCATCTTGCCACATTTAAGTCATGCAGTTTATAAAGAAATAAAGAAAAATATTTCATCCAACTCTTCCTCAAAACAAGGCCAGTTCTAATAAATGTGATAGAAATGTCTGACACAGTTTATCCTATTCCAAGAGTGCAATGGGTTCACCATGGCATTCCTTCAATGAGTAGAGGACCTGATCATAGAATAATAAAATTCTGGGACAATTTTCCCATCAAAACCCCCTTTTTTATCACACATGGAGTTGCATTTTCTCCTTGCATTTCAGTAGTACTTTATTATTCCCCCAAATCTCCCCTCCCTCTCCCCCCATCCTTTCTTTCCCATCTTCTCTACCAGAAGAGGTTGCCTGGTGCCTAGGATGAGAACTGCATTTCTTTGTGGCTATAAAAATAATCCTTGCAACAAAAACTTCACAGAGGAGAAGGTGCTTGAGTTCAGCAGCCCATACAGGCAAGCTAGTCCAACAGAAATCCAGCAATATCCCCACAGGGAAATATGAAATAAGATGACCTGGAAGGCTTGGGCATTTTCTTTGTGACTTTGGAGGAGTGTTTGGACTCCTGCTGGTGGTGCATTCAAGGTCAGGCTGTCTACCTAGTACCTCTTTTCTCCTCTCCCATCTCCCAGGGAGTTGAAAATAGCACTGCCTGAGGATACCCTTCTTCAGCAGTCTTGTTTTTTAGTGTGAACCATGCAGGATTCTGATTTTAATTTGGCACTGCCCACCACCAGACCACAGGGCAAGTCCAAGGTTTTCCTCAGGAATATTTAGCTGTGGCTACATTTCAAAGCCATATTACAAAAATGTCATTTGAGAAAGTTACTGTTCTAAAATTTGTAAAGTGCTTTAATGCTATGTTGATACAGCAAAAACATCCTTTTAAAAGAGCTCACATTTCAGGCTGACAGACACCAAAACACTATTTTGTTTTAGCTTGCTCAGCTTTTCAAAACCAGTCAGCATCTGGGCTCTATTAACCATAACGTGCGTGCCTTTTGAGCAACAACAATTTAAGAATATTTCCTTTTCAACCCCCTTTCAAACCCCTTCAGCATTTTGCAATATGCATAATATTTAAGAATTCTGCTTTGCACTGCAGCCTTTGAAGTTTAAAAATTAGTTTCTGGTAAAGCCTTGTACATTTTCTTGCACTCTTTTAGTCACAGGGATTAGTGACTAGAATTTATGCCTATGGTCAGGAAAGGTAAGTCACTGTGTCACAATAATTAGCAATCTTTCCTACAACAGTTTTCAATCTTTCTGTATGTCTTATGGTGTGCAGAGAAGAGCTCATTTGCCACCTGCAGTTGCCACTTCTGGACTGAAGTACTCTACCACAGAGTGCAGTGTATGGCAAGGAAAGAAACCATTCCTCTTCACTCAGACTTTGTGAGGAAGAGTCATATTCATATTTCCTATTTGTATTTCATATTTATAGCCATGTTCATGTTATATTTGTTGATATTATTATCTTAATTTTTATGTTCATATATAAATTAGTCTGCAGTTCAGCAAAGACACTAAGCATCTCAAGAATGTGGATGTGGAGCATCAACCCTGGTATCTCTTCAGGGGTGTTGTTTTTATGAGCTGTCAGTCAAGCTCTCAAAATAGGCTAGAAAACCATGCTGAGTTCCTCAGAGCAGGAAAGATTGCCCTCTAATGGTTAATCTCTAGGTTTAATGTCTGCAATGTTCTATGAAGTGCTCCTCTTCTACGTGATTTGTAAGGTAAGGCCACACAAATGCAAGATGTTGGAACAATTTATTACTTCAAGGAAAACCCAAATTTTTCTTATACTCTTAATTGATCAATAAATTAATTATTAAAAACAAAGATGAAGGCATATTCTTGGTAACATTTTCATTAAACTACCATTAGCCAGGGTCTCTCAGAGGAAGAGGGATGCCTCTGACAATTCAGAGCTATTACTCACACTGGATTTGACAAATTCTATATTTCACTGTGGGAAATGTTTCACAGTCTGAAAAAACAGCATGAAATATATCCAGTCTATTTCAGTATCATAAAAGTTATTGTGAATGCCCTAGAGATTGATCTCACTCTTGCAGGAGTAAAATTTAAGGAATAAAATTCTTAAAGTCTTTAAATCAACTAATCACAAGGCACTGCCTGTTACAGCAGGGATGCATTTGGGTCCTTAAGCTTGCACTGGCTTCATCTATAAATTAGGTTTCTGTGGCTTATGGCCTGTAACTCATCCTTCATGTGATGAGGGGATAGAAGAGGCAATTATACAGGGCTGAAGTGTCATTCACTGCCATTCCATTTTCATCAGTTCTTTGAGTAATTTCCTGGCAGTGTAGATTTCAATAAATGCTCTTCCAATATAGCTGGCAACTAAATGTAGGCAAATGACAAAGGAATACTGAGAGAAAGTAAGACCCAGTTCCCAAATATATTTATTAAAAAAGTAGTGGCTGCTATGAAGACATTATTGAAAGATAATATATTTTGGAATAATTAGATTATATTTTCTCCTTTCAAGAAGAAACAGTGATTAGAGTGAGGTTACCCAATCCATTCCTCATCCTTCCTTTTTTCTACCCTCTCCCCAGTCAAAACCTCAAAGACAGTATTTGGTCACATGGATCTTTGCATAAAAGACAGGGAATTGTGTCTGAATAGCCCTGGCTAATAAAGCTCCTTCCAATGCCTTTTTCAGTGTCAGAGCTTTGCAGTTAATGCAACTTCTACTATTTTTTTTCCTTATTGCAATTGTGAAAAATCTAATACCTTTACAACCATTTGAAAAGGGCTTACACAGAGCAAAATCCCCATTTAATCTCAGCATATTAAGAAATCTTTTTTTTTTTAACAATACATTTAAAGTGCTATTTTCCCAAAACACTTTTTTTTCCAAGATAACCAAAGCTCTAAGTGTTGAAAGGAACTTTGATTTAGAGTCCTATCTTCACTTGTGGTTTAAGAATCCTGCTACTTTAACAGGAGGAAACAGCTAGTATATGTGTGGCCTAAGGTACACTGTAGCAGTAAATAATTCAGTATAGCAAAAGGTGTTCCAGTCACCACAGCCAAAAACCCAAAACAATGGGAACCACAGACCAAAACCACTTAAAGACAGGAGACAAAAATGTTTGCAGACACTTGGCCTTGTCGAATTTCTGCCTCTGACATTTCTGGTTTAGGCACCCATTGCTTTCACCCTGTGCACCCCAGAGACTACAGCAGAATCCTTGGCATTCCATGGGAGAGCTAAAGAGCCTTTCCAAGAAAAGAGAGTAAAATGAGTCAGCTTTGACTAAACCAAGAGCTGATTCCAAGTGATCCTGGCTTTAGCTGTATAAGCCCACTGTTGGGTGAAAAGGTTTGCAGGCTTCTGCAGCATGCACAAATTATCTGATCACTAATCCTGGATATTATTGGTATGACAGAATTTTCAATTTCTTCATCAATTTTCTATTAAAACAAAGTGAACCAAAAAGAAAAAGGATCAGAACAGCTTGAACATGGCATATCTAAACTCTTCCCACTTACAAAAATGACATTTTATAGGCTGGAAGGAGAGGAGGAAGAGAAAAAGAGAAAAGAAGTAATGCATGGCCCTCACACCTTTTTTTTTAATTAAGTGAGCCAATATACAGGAAACAGTGATACAGCATAGTTGTAGTGAAGGTTAAAAATACTTTTATGCATTGTTTATAATACCAAACACACAGGTGACAAAGAGCAGCATTTTTATGCCTTGTGCTTTGACATCCTCAAGAAGTGTAGAGACCTAAAGGAAAAAAAGCAAATTTAGACTGTGAGATTGAGTGTAGGCTTTCTGAAGAGGAAGGAAAATGTTCAATATATCCATGTTCAATATATCCTAGCCCTTCAGGGGACATACCTACCAAGACATTGGGAAAGCATCTGGACTTCAAGGATGAGGGGATGCAGCTATCCCACAACTACCAGTGAACAGGAATTCACTGAGAATTAATGTAGGGAAGTGCATTACCTGTGTGAGAGGATAAGTAATGCAGAGGCAGAGCACAGCTGTCCAGGCCCATTTCAGGAGGGTGACAGGAAGAAGTAGAGCTCTCTGTGTGATGGGACACTGCCTGGGAACTGCTGATTGCAGCACTGGCACTTTAAACTCCACGTTTTTATCAGCATGGAGTGTGGGATGGTGGGATCAAAGCATGTCATCAGATTCAAATCCACTAAGATGGCTTTGCAGGAGGCAGGAAAACAAGATCCAGTTTTGAAACTGCCTTCTCACATAATTATCTTTTTTTTTTGGTGGTTTTATTTCCTTGCTTGTTGGGTTTTGTTAGTTGGTTAGTCACTTGAAATAATCCTGAGTGTAAGCATTTCCTGCTCCTACAGGAGTTAAAATGAACTGAAGCACTATTTGCAGAGAACACACCATGCTGTTTGCTGCCCTTTGAGGGAGGGACTTTGCACCCTTCTCATCCATCTCAAATAGAGCTACAATTTATTTCTTTATGATTGTTTGCAGTGGTTACAAAATTTGGGCTATTTGCTTTACCGTACAACACCACAAGACGGTTTTGTTCATGGCATTCTATATTTACACACCTTATGTTTGCTCAGCACTGTAAAGCAACAAGAAAACAAGCAGCTACAGGATTTATGACACTCTCCAGGTGACAAAAGTCAATCAGCTTTTGGCCTGCTGCCGTAACAGAACTGGTTATGGCCAGAAAGAGCCACCCCAATGTGAGACTTGTCATCACAGTATGCTGATTAATGATCCACTTCCATGTGTGGTGCACAGTGAAGACCACAGGAGATGCCAGTGGAAAAACAGAAGAGTGCACAGAAGTTTTAATGTTGGAAAGCATAACAAACTGGGTGGACTTCTTTAGTTACTTTGTCTCGCTCCTTTTTGATTCAAAATACAAGTGCATTGTCCAGGCAAATAAATAGGCTCCAAAAATGCATTTAATAAATCATCATAGTCAAAAGAATGATGATGGGAAATCTCTCTCTTTCTCTGTTAGCTGGAAATGCCAATATATGACTAATAATGCAACCTGATTCAAAATAGAGAATATGCTTAGTTTTGTTGTCTTCTACATTACATGATGCAGTAAAAAGTTTTAAAAATGTGTGTATATAATCCTCCACCCAAACCCTTTTCAATAAACAAAAACCTTTCCTATAAAACCTTTCTGCAATGAAATAGCCATAGTTTGGGAAGTTAAAAAAAAACCAATCTTACTAAAACTTTTTAAAATCATCAAAAATCCTCATAACTTGTCAATTCTATTTAATAAACTGTTGTTGCCCTCTAGTGTTCAAACACAGTTTGTAAAGGCCCCTCTGGAAAGATCCAGACTAGTCAGCTATCAATTAATTCCCTGATAGTTCTTAATCCAACATGTATTCTTCTCAGTATCTAATCTAAACCTTCTCTCTTTAATTTAAAGCTACTCCCCCTTGTCCTATCACTGCATGTCCTTGTAAAATGCCCCTCTCCAGAAGAATACATGTCCTGTGCTCTGAACAACCCTGAGATACATCTGCTGCCCTCTCTTGAATATTTTGCTACTGTACTTTAACCATATCAATTAATACCAAGCACCTTTTCCTCCAACAAATTATTTATTGCAGCAGAAATGCACAGTGAGGGTTCAGGGGTTGTTCTCAGCACCTCTCCTGCTGTAAAGACATCAGCAACACAGAAAGTTCCTCATGAAGGTTGCAGTTCTTGTGAGAGAAAATGATGGTGAACCTCAGATCTGCATCTGTGTTTTTACAGCTAGGACTAGTACTTATCATTCTGTGAACTCATTTCCCAAAAATGGGAAATTTCCTCCTTGTTATGTTCCTTGACCAGAAACCTCTGAAAATAGCTATTAAAATAAAAAAAGGGGGAAAAATGAAGTTTAACAAAGAACAGTCATAAAACGAGCTGATAAATTTGAGGTACATTTCTTCTGTAATTTTGTTCACTTTTAAGAGGTTATCCAGACTACTTTTAACTATTGTCAGACTTAAACAATGTAGCAGACCAGCTGTTTTTAGATATATAAAGCAATTTGCAGCCTCCATAGAGTAAGAATTCAAGTTCTTGACACAAGGAACACTGACTTTTCTTTGATCTCTGAATAACGGAATTTTCAGAGAATTTTCTGCATTTAGTTATTTAGAGCTTTCAGAAAACTTGCCTTGAGGCCATTTTTTTGGATCACACCTGCTTCCCACCACGCTAAGCTCGACAGATCTAAGAATCTCTTGGATGTGAGTCAAATTTCATATTTTGTAACAGAATTGTTTCCTTGCATTTGTGAGGCACCCTTCTTTCTCTGCTGTGACATTTGCTGTTGATCATGCCACCTGACACGAACACTTTGAAATCCAGCCTTTCATTCTAAAACCAGATTTAGACTGACTGCACATGAAGGGAAATTTAAATAACATGAACTGGAAGTTGTGTGGCACTAGATGCTCCCACTTACTCTCCCTGTTGAAGAGTCAGGAAAACATAGAATAATAGAGTTGTTTAGGTTGGAAAAAACTCAAATATCAAGATAAGTGTTACTAAGCAGCCATGCTAATTACCAGTCACATAAAGGGGATGCTAGAAATGAAGAGGGTGTGCTTTGAGAGCACTCACATTTGCAGCATGTAGTTTTAAGGATACCTGTGATGTATGCAGAAGAAGAACTTTAAAGATATGTATATAACCATAAGCTATATTTAGATAAGGAAAATTAAATTATGCCATATGGAATACATTTTTTTCCTGTTTGTACCTAAAACCATTTGGATGCAAAGCTCTATTACTAAGTATCTCTTTAAAGCTACAAGTAGGGTAAATAGGATTGCACCAGCATTTGGTGCAAATAGCATTGAAAACACCCATGTGCTGCACAGGTACTCAATTTATTAGGTGCACTTCAATTTCACTAATCTTGTCACAGTATAGATTAAGCTTGTGAAATTCCTTTTCTCCTTAAATATAAGACCTTCTTAGCTTAACTTGGATTTAGATGTTTATTCTCAGGATTTAGGAATAAATCAAAAATGACAGACATTATAGTTCAGCACAGACAGAGCATTCCTTCTCACCACCAAACCCATCTCCTGTCTCCTGCTTTCCCATTAAGAGCCCAAAAAAGGAATCCATCCTCTTCTGAGATTTCAATATCTACTGGTCCATTTCAGAGTTCTCCTCTCCAAAGTGAGAGATGCTCCCCACAATTTTATTCCCTCTCCCAGTCAGACATCAGCATAAATTCCATTGATCAAATAATCCAGCCTGGTGTAACGCCTCTTCTGAAGAGATTCATGGATTTTCCTCCCTGTCAGCACAATAACCAGCAACAGGAACATCATCCCAAAAAACAAAGCTGCTACAAGGCTGCTTTTTTCCCCCAGCTGAAAGACATCTTTCCCCCTCAGAACACCTTCTGACAGGGAGCTCTCTGAGTCAGATGGGTCATAACCCTGAAGGTCATTTTGGGAAGATGCAGGGGAATCGCTGGACAGAATGAAACCTGGAAAAGAGAGCAGGGTCACAGGGCTGGAATCACTGGAAGTGACAACTGTTGGCTCAGGAGCCATGGCTGGAGTCCTTAGCCCTGATAGGGCAGTAGCAGATCCAGAATTCGTGGTCACCTGCACGGTTGTAGAAGGAGAAGCAGAATTTGTGGGCTTGGAAAGAGGAACACGATGAGTGGCAGTGATGCTGGAGGCAGGGTCAGCAGGATTAGCTGCAGGTGGAGAGGCAGCTGTGCTAGGGCTGGCTGTGGTTGGTTTGGCAGCACCAGGATGCAGAGAGGTTGCAAGAGACTCCAGCTGGGCAGTGCCTGTTGGCAGAGCAGCAGGAGGAGCACTGCTGGTTTCAGGGGCACCAGCCCGAGCAGAGGTGGGGAAGGAAGCAGTGGGGTTTCCAACTGGAGCAGCAGAAGGAGTGCTGGGTGGCACATGAATTCCCTGCTGCCTTGAGATGGGGTCCAAGCTCTCAGATTCTTTTGCTTTTTGAGATTCAGGAGAAACTGTATGAAGTTCCATGTTGTCCAAATGCTTGCCTATGTGGTTCAGGAGTTCAGAAGCCTGATGAAAGACAGACTGCTCCAAACTGCCAGTGTGATTCTGATGGATGTCCTGACTGTGAGAAATAAAGGTTCCAGCATCCGAAGGCAAAGAATACTCATTTGAAGAAAAGTTCTCAGTCTTGATGGATTTATCTTCTGGGAACAGAAATACTCATATTTAATGATGAAATCTATTTTTGACTAATGTAGGCATACCTATTTTGTATTTCTTAGAAATATTTATGTAAGGGGGCTCTAAGAGATAATGACTAATGAAACTTCCTCTGTTTAAAATAAGCACAGTGACATTTAAATTCTATGTCATAAAAGCTGTCAGCCTCAAGCCTACTCACATAACAGTGTTCTGTGCAGAAATACCATACAAATAATAATCCTAAAAGATACCTGATTTTACTGTATTTTTTCTACAGTATATACCTGATTTTACAGGTATTATAGAAAGTTTTTGGCTGAGCATGAGCTATTGGAAAGACAGGCTGTCAATTCATATTATATATAATTTTATAATTTTGTTTATAAAATATAGAAATATATATAATATATTCATGATAACCATTCAGCTGCTGCACAGAATATTTAAAAGAGAACATGCTCTCAAGTAGTTCCGACTCTCATTCATCTCTTTTTAATACTGAAACAAAAAGGTTTGTTAAATGCACTGAAATTGAAATAAATAAAGTATCTTTTCCCCTTTCAGCTTGGTTTTCAGTGTAACCACATACAGATTCTCATATGAAAGAACAAAGTTTGAAACATTTGTTGCTACCGATACTGCTCAGGTGCTACCTTTGAAAACTTACCAGGAACATTAAACAAGCTAGCATAATCTTTCTGCAGTTAAATGCTCACAGAAGATCAAGTCTCCAAAAAGAAAAAGAAGTGTTAAATGCAATCACGTTTTTCACTCAGCATTGCATTACAAAGAAGTGTTAAATGCAATCACATTGTTCACTCAGTGTTGCATTACATGCCGAGCAAAAGCACAAGCATGATTGCATTTCTTGTTTCTTTGTTTGAAACCCCGATGTTCTTCCAGGGGAGAAAGAAGTGTAATTTTAGTAATAATTTTACAGAAAAGCAGTTTGTTTGTTGCACATTGCTTTTGCATGATGCCTGTGAGATTGGGTTTGCACAAAAATACTGGTAACATTCCGAGAGTAAACTTTCTATATTTCATACTCTTGCTCCTTGCACAGTTCCTCTTGGAAAAGTTCTCTTTTCCAGCAAAAATTTGGTCTCTCAAGCAGCCATACAGAAACCACCTTGGCATTATCAGTTTCTTTATCAGTTTCTTATCTGAGCTGTTCAAACAGGTCTGGTGCAAGTCAATGTCAATCAACAAGTAGGCCTTGCTGTTAAAAAAAACCAGCACAGGCCAGAGAGCAAGAAATTCCTGAGTGTGCAGCCCACATGCCATAAAGCTCTGAGTTTAGAAAGTTTGCTCCTGCACTACAGGTTCCCTAACTGAATGCAGAAAATAATGATTATTAATTACTATTATTGCCAATTATTCATCAGTGTAGCATGGGTCCTTTAAATACACAGCTGGCTACAAGGGTGTGGTATTTTCATTGGGTTTTGTGACACTTTTCAGTATTATGTACAGGAAATTTTCCTTCCTGACTATATCTAGATGGAAGCAGCTTCTTTTTGTTTTAAGCAAGGACAAATTATGAGGATTTCTGAATCTAATATGAAGGAATATTATAAGGGTTGGGACATTATTCCAGGCTGGAAGTTGGGCCCACAAAGGAGCTCACCACACACCTGCCCATCCATCCTCCACAATGGAAAAGAACAATATTTTTAAATCATAATGCTTGGCTTAGAACACTTTGCTAAAAATATGAGCCCCCAAACAGTTCCTGGTCACTGCTGAAAGTTCACAGGTGCAAAAGTCATTTTGCAGTGTGGTGTAGGGGCTGATGGCTCTCACTATTATTTACCTGTAGTTATCCTGTAGCTCACAAGTCCTGTTGCAGGTTTCATTGGACAAGCCTCAGTGCTAGGACAGTAAAACAAGTAGCAGTTTGGATGTGTGCTTGCTCTTGCAGCATAAAAAATAATCAAATTACACTTCTTGTCTCCTGCAAAACAAAGTAAATACCTGTTTCAGCAGTAAGGACTTTTATAGCAGTATGGTAATGAGATCTAGTTTGTTAACTTTTACTCATGTGAGTAAGAGGAAAACTACTAACACATAACATTCCTACAGGAAAAACCGCCAAGGACTGCAGAAGAATGGCCCAGGGCCAAAATATGAAAGGTCACACCTTCCTTTTCCTGTACAAATGAAGCTGGGGAAATTATGAGTCTAATCTCTCATCCTCCCCTCACGCATACCACACTGGCACCACTTTATACAACAATTGCTCGCTTACAAATCCTGATAAATCTGAAAACCTCCTCGATATACTCATGGGGAAGAAAATTATTTAGATATTTTTCGTTATTACATCCCAGGAATCACTTGGCTAGTTGCTGCTTAGGGGGGTCACCTTCACCACTGCCATTTCTACTTGCTGCTCTGCCTTCTACTGCTCCAAGAGCTTGATTCAAACCAGCTGTCTCACAGGAGGGTGAGCATTCTCATTTTTGGCTAAAATTAAATACAGTGCAAAATATCAGGTAGTTTTAGTCCATTTACTAAATACAGCTTAAGCACGTTCGGGGTTGGGGATTTGGGAGGTTTTGACACTGTTTCTGTGGTGCAACTATTTTCCTGAACACTACGGGGTCTTCTTGCCTTAACTACTGGCAAAAGAAGGTAGCAGCTGCAAGCTGGTGCTAAGCGCAGCCTGAATGAGAGGGTAAATCCCGTGCTGAATAGGGAGAACATCACCCCGAGAGCCCAAACTGCAGAATTATCCTGCCAGGCAGTGGCGGAGAAGGAGGCCGAGGTTACCTGAGAGCCGGTGCCCCGAGCAGCAGGCGCGGACACACGCACCCACGCCGGGGACGCGCAGCGGCTCCGCGCCCCGCACGCCGCGGGGCAGGGACAGGTCTATATCGAGGATGGAATTCTCCATCTTCTCCGCCGAGCACTCCTGGCCCAGCGCCGGCCCGGCCATCAGGCAGGCGGTCAGCAGCAGGCGAACCGGCCAGCGGCTGCCCCGGCGGGACATGGTGACCCGGGCCGGTGCCCGCGGGGCTCCTCCGGGACTGGCGCCGAGGGGGCTCCGCTGCTCCCGGGGCGGGAACGCGTTCCTGGGACACCTCCGGGGGCCGGGAAGGCAGCGGCGGAGCCTGGCCCGGCTCGGGGGAGCCGCGGCTGTCCCGGCACGTCCGGGAGGAGGGGCCCGGGGAGGCGGGCCCGGGACGCCTGCTGCCCTTCTTCTCCTGCCTTCCAGCCTGCCCTCCTCCTCCTCCTGGAATTCCTGCTTACCTACCTACCTGCCTTCCTCCTGCCTTCCAGCCTGTCCTCCTCCTCCTCTCTTGCTTCCTTCTCACCTGGAATTCCTCCTTACCTACCTACCTACCTACCTGCCTTCCACCTGCCTTCCAGCCTGTCCCCCTCCTCCTCTCTTGCTTCCTTCTCACCTGGAATTCCTCCTTACCTACCTACCTACCTACCTACCTGCCTTTCTCCTGCCTTCCAGCCTGCCCTCCTCCTCCTCCTGGAATTCCTGCTTACCTACCTACCTGCCTTCCTTCTGCCTTCCAGCCTGTCCTCCTCCTCCTCTCTTGCTTCCTTCTCACCTTGAATTCCTGCTTTCCTGCTTACCTACCTACCTGCCTTCCACCTGCCTTCCAGCCTGCCCTCCTCCTCTCTTGCTTCCTTCTCACCTGGAATTCCTGCTTACCTGCCTACCTGCCTTCCTCTTGCCTTCCAGCCTTTCCTTCTCCCTGACCGCCATTCTCCATTCCCATTCCTGCCTTTTCTCCTGCCCTCCCTCTTTCTCCCTTGCTTCCCCCCTCCTGCCCTCTTCCTCCTGCCTGACATTCTCCTGCCTTCCTCCCGCCCTCCTCCTCCTGCCTGCCCAGCAGGGCTGCGAGGGTATTCCCGCTCCTACAGCCAAGGGTCCTTCCTGAGCATCAAGGCACAAGACAAAACCACCTAGAGAAGCTCTTGGTGGTCAGGCTGCTAGGCTTTACCCACAGTCAGACTTTTCCACCTCCTGAGATTTGCTTTTGGGAGCTGTAATGAAAGAGATTAATATGCATATCCTGGACTAAACGGATGTGGACATAGTTCTGTGTGTGTGTGTGTAAAGGACTCCTTGCTACCTGAGTAATCCTGTTCAAATCATAACCAAGCACAAGGTGTTTGTGGAATGGGGAAAAAAATGAACAAAAAAGCCTGTCTACTGGAACCCTGACTGGTGTCTTGGCCGTTCTTCTGTCAGCTGTCTCAGTGCAATTGCTTAGTTAAGTCATGGTTTTGCTTGGAAATTTTCCATTTCCTCTTTTTAGTTCTTTTTCCTTATTATTTTGGGGTAGTGTTTAGGAGTAAAAGTAGACCAAAGGAGTGCAAAGAATAAAAGGATTATAAGACAAATTCCTTCTTTTTCAGGAAAGAGACGATTTTATTTTCAGAGATGTGCATTACCAGAAGAGATCCCAAAGGCCAGGTTAGTTTATGTATTGTAATGGTTAGATACCAAGGCATGGGTAGCTGTCATGTTTTTCATGCCCAGTCCATCCCCTTTGTCAGTACTGCTGGATTTTGGCTTTTATTTGGACATAAGTGTTGTAAGAGACTGAGCACACCATCTCATTTTGCATCACATGGCCATCTTGGGGCAATTAATAATGTTTGTGATTCTCACAGTCTTGGTGGGATGGTTTCTCCTAAAATTCTCCGCTGCACTTGTTTAAGAAAATGTTCCTTTCTAGGTAAACTGGTGACATTATTTTCACTGTTAAAAGAAAAAGTCCCAAGAGAATCTGAACATTAAGGCGTTGCCTGCTAACTGCATCACACAGTGAATGAACAGGGGAATGAATACTAAAGGCAAGCACAGGTATTACCCCTGCTGTGTATTAGACAAAGTTGCAGCTTCCACCTGCCTTTTGTTACATAGAGGTGGTGGAAGAAGCCAAGCAGAAAGTAACTGAAAAATAAGGCTAAAGGTGTGGCTGAAGTGGTCAGAACAGCTGAGGAAACTGGTTTTTCACCTGAACTGTTGGGATGGTGAATGTGAGAATATGCACAGAGACTGGCATCTCGCAACTGCCAATAAATATCTCACAGTCCAAAGCGAGATCTGGAATGATAAGCTGAATTTCTGACTAACAGACACATCACTTTACAACTATAAAAACCACACCAAGCTTCCACAAAGCAGAAATCTTCTACGTATTTCGCTGGAATTGTGGGGAGTTTCTCCCCTGAGCAGGGACACCGCTTTGTGGATACTCTCCTGGAGGCTGAGTGAAGGAATCTGTGAATGTTATTGACCTTTCAGTGGGAAATTACAAATCACTCCTAATATTATTTCTTTTGCTACCTTTAATAGAGGCACCTTGATATCATGCACTGTTTTATGTTATGTTGTACTCTACCCATAGTTGTTTTAGTTTTATACTGTGTAGTAAGTAATTCTGATTAAGATCTTTTGTCTGTTTATCACTTGTCTGTTCAATAAAGAATTCATTTTTATAAATAGACCTGATGTGCCATCACTAAAACTTGCAGGCCAGAGCAAGTCCTTACATTTAAATAGTTGCCAAAATCTGAGCAGAGCTTATCTGAAGCTGCCACTCTTCCCATGGCACTCTTCTTATAGGAGAGATGCCCCAGCCCCACATCATCCTCTGCTAGACCCTCTCCTCACCACAAACTGGGAAATGAGCTCTCTCACCCAGTTTGTTAGGTTAGAAACCCGACATTGCTTTATTCAGCACACAGGTACATGGGTATTGCCTCATCAAACATGTTAATCAGAAATCAAAACTTTTGACTATTCATACATTTTGGTAAATAAAGGAATTCATTGGTTACTGGTAATGTAGTTCTCTTATTAATTAGTATTCTATCTTCTATTAGTTAATGATTCACTTGTTTTTCATGTTAATTAGTCCACATGTGTCGCAGACATCTTTTATGAAAAAATATTTTCCTTAAGATTTTTCCTTCTGAGAAGCCTCAAGAACAAAATGTAAACAGTGGTTATCTGCTGCTGTGGAATGCAACAGGTGGATCTGTGATCGGTCTCATAGAATTGTTTCTAATTAATAGCCAATCATAGTCAGCTAGCTTAGACTCTCTGTCCAAGACAGAAGCTTTTGTTATCATTCCTTCCTATTCTATTCTTAGCTAGCCTTCTGAGGAAATCCTTTCTTCTATTCTTTTAGTATAGTTTTAATGTAATATACATCATAAAATAATAAATCAAGCCTTCTGAAACATGGAGTCAGATCCTCATCTCTTCCCTCATCCAAAGATCCCTGTGAACACAGTCACACATATGCTCAGTTTTTCTCTTCTTTTGGGTTTAGGAGTTTATTGGGTTGGTGGCCTGTGATCAGTGGTTGGAGGTCCCCCCTACCAGAATGACCTTTGGAGCTCCCAATTGGAGCTGATTTCAGCACAAATACTGAGCATCCCTGAATGGGCCAGGGAGGGATTGTCCTGCTTTGCTCTAGGCTGGGGCAGCCTCACCTCAAATATTGTGTGAAGTTTTGGGTGCCATAATATTGGAAAGACATTAAACTATTAAAGAGTGTTCAAAGGAGGGCACGAGGATGGTGAAGGGCCTTGAGGGGAAGCCGTGTGAGGAGCAGCTGAGGGCACTTGGTCTGTTCAGCTGGAGGAGGCTGAGGGCAGCCATGGCAGTCACAGCTTGTGCTGAGGGGAGCAGGAGGGGCAGGCCCTGAGCTCGGCTCTCTGGGACCAGGGACAGGAGCCAGGGAACGGCTGGAGCTGGGTCAGGGCAGGCTCAGGCTGGAGATCAGGGAAAGGTTCTTCCCCCAGAGGGTGTCGGGCACTGCCCAGGCTCCCCAGGGAATGGTCACGGCCCCAAGGCTGCCAGAGCTGCGGGAGCGTTTGGACACCGCTCTCAGGGATGCACAGGGGGGGATTGTTGGGGTGTCTGTGCAGGGACTGTCGGGGTTGTACTCGATAATCCGTGTGGATCCCTCCAAACTCAGGATATTCGGTCATAGGCTCCTTTTTAAAGAAATATAACTTGTCCGGCAACACCGAGGAGCACAGAAGGGGACACAGCACTACAAACATCGGCCTCACTAGGGAGAGCAGCGGAGGAGCATCCTCCCATGCCACACACACCAGCGCCGCTCTGCCGCCGCCCAGGCCGCGGGATGCCGGTTCCGGCGGGGCAGAGCGGGGCAGATCCGAGCAGCCCCGGCGCCGAGCGGGGCCCCGCCCGCCGGGCGGAGCCGCCTGACCCGGCGCAGCCGGAACCCCGTGGGCGGCGGCGGCCCCCGCGCTGCGGCGGGCGGGGGACGGAGGCAGCGCCATGGGCGCGGAGCAGAGCGCCGAGGCCGAGAGCCGCCCGGGCGAGCCCAGCGCCGCAGGTCGGTGCCTGGCGGGGAGCGAGGGCTGTGCCGGCACAGCGGCTGCGGAGAAGGGCACGCACGGCTGTTTCCCTGGCAGGGACAGCGGCTGTGGAGAAGGGAAGGGCGTGCAGAAGGGAAGGGCTGTTGCTGCGGGAGGCAGCGGCAGCGCGGCCCGGCCCTTCCTGTGACGGCGCGGGGGCACCGCCCGGGCCGGGGGAGCCGGGCCGGGCATGGGCAGCGCCCCGGGCGCCGTGCGGGGCTGGCGAGGCGTCAGGGGTGCAGGTGTTCGGAATCAGCTGTTCCCCCGTGGGGAGAAGGAAAGGAGCTTAGATCAGTGATCTCGGCGGTGTGCTATAAAAAGCATGCCCGTGCAGTGTTAAATAGAGCAATATTCGCATAGGGTTGGGTTCTGGTGTGATTACACTGTTTATAAAGGATTATTCCCTCTCCCTCCAATATCCAGCATCTCCGTTGCCAGCCAAGCAACGAGCAAAAATGGACGACATTGTGGTCGTAGCCCCAGGAACACAATCCTCACGGAATGTCAGCAATGATCCAGATGTCATAAAACTGCAGGAAATTCCAACTTTTCAGCCCCTTTTGAAAGGTAAGTGATTGTTCTTCCTCTGTTTTTAAATGCCTTCTTTTTTTGTACCTGATGGCATCGGTGTATCCTGAGGTTTCTACTGAAGTTCATATTTCTTCCCCTATTTTTCACTTCCCCTCTTATTTTAAACCTTACTCTCTTTTTTTTTTCTTTTTTTTTTCTGTAATTAATCCCAGCCTTCTAAACAGTGGGTGAACTAGTTTAGAGGTGTGCTGGTAATGTTCTCTTCAATGGAACCATCTACTGTGAAGACATGACAGCTCCAAACATACCAGCTTGCCCTGTACCACTGGTTGATGAGAGATGCTGTGTTATTTTTTAATATATAATGGTTGACAGTCTCCTGTTTTGCTCCAGTCTTTTAAAAATAGACTGTGTGTTACTCTCAGAGTCATAGCTACCTGTGTGTGTGTGTTCAGCTGCTTGAAATCAAGGTACCTGGTGGGAGTTTCCAACACAGAGCAGATTTTATTCTTGTTTTTTTTGTAGTGGGGTAGATGGGCTGAGACTTTTCTTTGTTTCTTTTCCTCCCACTCTATTTTTTTTTTACTTTCATCCCTTGCACTCATTCTTTGTTTCTTCTGTCAAAAGGAAAGTGAAGATTTCAATCATAGTTGTTAAGCCTGCAGTTTAACAAAAAACAGAGGTAGCATCACACCACCACTTTTTGGACAGAAAGTATTTACTTTTTGTTTGTTTGTGTATGCTTACTGCACGAGGGTACTGAAACATGACTAAAACTTGTAGACATTATTATAACCTACTGAGCCATGCATTTAACATTTTACTGGACACTTTATTTTATGAGTGTGTTCTGGATGTGCATGGCACTGACTGCTGTTTACTGCAGAAGGGGCAAAAAGATAGAAAGGCCATGAAGAAAAGCAGAACATGCTTTGCCTGTAAAGCACATGTTTTGTCCTGCTTGTATGTAAGACAGAACCAGGGTCATGCCAGTGACAGCTTGAAATGTAAATGCTGGAATCCAAATCCCTAAAAGGAATGAGGAAGTTTTAATATGAGAGAAAAAAATTTAGAAGATGCTACAACATCTGGCACGAAAGTTGTTGTGAGTGTGTAAGAGTGTGATGGCAGAGTTTCAGTTCCACCCAAGCTCATGAGCAAACCTGGGTTGCACAAGACCTGTGGAGGGAAGTCCTGGGGAGTCAGACTGGTGATCACTTCCAGAGTTGGTGTTCCTGTGAGGCTGAGTCTCAAGGGTCCAGGGCTTGAGGTGGGAAGAGAGAAAGAACAGAGCAGCAGCCATGTGGCTGAGATGCTAAGGTTGGAGAGCACTGCCTTAGATGACCAGTCCAGGTCTTTCAGCTCCTAAATGTTCACCCTTTAAGTTGTCTTGGTGACTGAGTTGCTTTTTCTGGATGTACAACGGAATCATTCTCTTCTGCTTTTGTCACTTGGCCTGCTGCTTCCCCTAGAGTCTCCTGAGACCTGGTGACATCTGGTGACTGCTCAAGACTTTTGCATGCTGAATCACTTTTGTGAACACCTTTTTCAGCCTCAAGTACTTGTTATTACTTGAACAACCAGACTGATACTTGTGTTCACTACAGAAGGCAGTGTGGGCCTGTTGAGTGAATTGACTCTTGAGAGGTGGCAGATCTGCCACAGGCCCACGTGAGAAGCTGTTCTGTTTTGGACTGGTCTCTTATCTGTATTCTTCCCATGCAAGATTGTTTCTGGAAAGGTTGAAGAAGTTTCAAGATCTTTTAGGAGCTCATTCTAAAAGCTTGTGTCTTGTGATCTACCAGCTTACAGGTGGACTTCATTGTTCTATTCAGTTTCTCCTTGCCTAAGCAAAGCCAATTGGTTTTGTGTTTCAGAAGGGGAATAATCATTAAATAAATGGACTGGCAAAGTACATGGTCATGTAAACACTGCATGTTCTTGAAAAACAAATGTCCTTGTTCCTCCTGGCCACAGTGAGGTGGGCTTGTGATCAGTGAACCTGGAAATCTTTACCATTGTGCACTCTCACTTGGAAGAAAATGCCAGTGTCCTGCCCATTACATCTTTCATGCTTTCCCTTGACTTCTAGAGGGAGAATTGCACCTCAGTGGCACAGCTATGACCCCTTGTAAAAAGTCCCTCTCCATATTTCTTATAAGCTCACTTCAGGAGCTGGAAAGCTGCTGTCAGGTTGCTCAAAGCTCTGTCCAGCCTGACCTTGAAGACTTATGATCTGGACAGCCTTTTCCAGCCTCATCATAAAAACATTTCTTCCTTATGTCCAATCTAAACCTATCCTCTTTGGTTTAAAACCTATGTCCTTGCTCCTTTACTGCAGGCCCAGACAAAAAGTCTCTTTCTTACAAGCTTTATTTGTCTCTGGAGGCTTTTTTGGGGAAAGAAACATTTTCTTGCTTATGGCAAGAATTGTGCACTGGTAAAAGGTATGGAAACAGAGGTTACTATATGACTGCAGAGGCACTGTGTGAGCAGCAGAACCTTCTTTACATACTGTGCCTCCTCCAGTTCCCATAGGATTTTGTGATTAGCTTCCTCTCCAATCTCATTTCATGGTTCTTCAGGTCAGCCTGGTGTTACGGTGGCCATCTGAGAATCCTGACTGGGTGACAAAAGCTGCCAGGTAGGCAGTGACTGTCAGCTGCTGCTGGCAGCTCAGGGGGGACTGTGACCTCCCTCTGGTGGATCTTGTACATCAGAATTAACCCCTAACTAAAACAGCACCTGTAGTAACTTGGAACAAACTTTTGGTAACTGATCCCCTGTAAATACTGGTTATATTTTTGTGCTGCCCTTTCCCTTGTTGTTTCCTCCTTGTTTGGAGGAAGCTGTTATGGCAGCATCCCTTAGAAGTGTTAGAGGTAATTCAGCAGCCCCCTTTTGTGTTCTGACTTATTTTTTAGTACTAAAAGAACAATTTTAATGCTAGATATTTAGCTGTTGAAGCTGTTGGTGGTGCCTGCTTGGCTTTGTGCAAGAACTGTAGTGATGTACTAGTTGAACAAGTAGTGATGATACTTTTCTTTCTGTTTTGTGTTGTCTGATGGTGTTTGGATTGTTGTGTGCAGGTGCCCAGGAGAGCAGGGATTGTTTCTGTGAATTAAGCAATGTGCTGATGTGCTGCTGGAGACTGACCTATGAACAATTCAGCTCTATCACATGCAAATTGCATTTGTCACGTGCAGCATTTCTTCTCTCATAGGAACTCCTGGTGCCTCAAGCCCTGGGAGAAAAAAGGTCAGGAGAGGCTGCTGAGGCTCACCTGCATTCCCAGATGTGTCACATAAATGTCTTTTTGCAGACATTCAGCAAGTTACTTGGGCACTCCATTCCCCTTTGTTTTGAAGACCACTTTGTAGCTTTGTGAAGGGTATTGTGTGCAGCTCATCCTCTAGCCCAGAAAAACTGGCTTCTTGTCCTACAAATAATCCTGCTGTTTTTCTATGAATAGCAAGTGATGGGAAGAGGTTCTTCAGTAAGGTTGTGGCATTTCTGCCCATAAAGTTGTTTAAGGGCATATTGAGCAAAGCTCTGTCAGTCATGAACTGGAAGTAAATTAAGTAATTACATTAAGGAGTATACAGTGAGAACTTTACTTACTCTGCTGCTTGTTACCCATATTTATTATTGTTATTTATTAGAAAGGCATTTCATAAAGAACACAGTGAGACTTTTACTCTGAAAAGTCGAGGCTGCAGTTTACCTGGAAGCAGTGCAACAAGGAAAGCCAGGTTACATGGCAGAAAGAATAGGTCCAGCATAAGGAGTTTCCTTTTAGGATTTTATTCCTTTTATTTTGAAGAGGAAAACTTGTCATATATTACAGCTGGTGTACATCTTCAGCTGAGAAGCACAGGAAGATGCTGAGAAATCTGGGATGAAGCTTGTGATGCTGTACAGATGCTCTGTGGATCTTCCCTTGTCCTCCAGGGTAACACAAGCTTGTGTTACCTTGAAATTATTGTTTATACTTTTACAACTTCTTTTATGAAGTTGTTTTTCAGCTAGGAATGCTACTTGCCTAAAAAAATACCAGTGTATTTTTCTTTCTAGCATAGTGTATAAAGGAAGGATGGATGTTTAGAGTTTACTGCATTTAAAGCAACATTTTGTCACATCTCACTCCTCAATATTTTCTTACATCTTCCCTTCTTCCCCTTTCCTCGCTGTATGCTCCAACTTCAATTTGTAGTGTAGGGAATTTAGCTAATAGCACATGTCAGTGAGCTTTATTCCTATCATGGTACTTGAATAGTTTTATAATTCAGTCCCTGTGCCTTACAAGGAGGATCTGCTGCTTGCAACTGCTGAGGGTAAAGGCCTCTACTAGAATTTGAAACATCCATGTTTGTTGGATGGATCCCATGCCCAGTACTTGTAAAAAAATGTGCATTTTGAGTGGAAAGAGGTACCAAGAGTGTGAGTACATCTGCCTGGTGAGTTTGAGCTTTTTTATTGTTATTTTGTTTGTTAGTGGGGTTGTTTTTTAGGTTTGGGTTTGGTGTTTATTTGGGTTTTTTTAGGGTTGTAGAGCAATATTCTGTATTGTAGAGATCTGTCTCTCCATTTTGAATTCATGACTTGAAAGTAGCTCCTGAAATCAGAATCTAGAAGGTGCTTCAGTTTTGAGGAAAGGACCTTTCCCTTCAAAGGACAGCTGAAGGAGTGGATGATGATGTCTGACTTCCATGTATTCCTCAGTTGTTTGTTGGCTGTTTGGAGACATGAACTAAGTCAGTTTTCTGTGTGAGAGGATTTGGGTCTCTGGTTAGACATATCCAGTCAATATGCTCCATACCCACAGGGAGAGCATTAGGAACTGCAGGTTCTCTACCTTTCCCTTCCCTTTGCCAGCTGTTCCACACCCCTTGGTGTAGTTTGTGTGTTGGCTCCTTCCTTTACCCTTGGGGATACATTGGAAGATGTGCTGAGCAAAATAACCATGTGGGAGGGAGTTAACTGTGTCCTGGCTTATCAATTTGCCACAGACTCTAATGAGGCTTTATCTGCATGCTGGTCAGTGTGCCTTGAAATCACTGTTAACAGGCTAAGGTGAAAGGCAAATAACTGCTTAGAACATCCAGAATATCCAAGTGTAATCATAAAATGCTAACACAATGTTCATCTTTTTATGTTGGGAGGAGACTGGAAATCAGATGCATCTGGTTGATTAGGCAGAGGAGCTGGAGTGTGTTCTGCTGGAGTGTAGATAGTGAATCTTTCCAGACAAGCATAAGCATGTAATGGGAAAGCACATGGAGAACTTCTTTTTGTCCTCAAGGATTTTAGGCATCAAAATCTAGATGGAATTTTTTCTTTTTTCTCTCTCTCATTTACATTTGTGTATTTTATTCAGCATTACTGCCTTGCTCATTAGCTAAGACTTGATTGAGTCTTTGACTGAGGGGCCAGTTACATTTCTCACTTCTTTTTAATGTGTCTCTTGGCTTCTTTCTCTGATGGATATCCATCTGTTGAACTTGATGTTTTCTGTCAATGAAAATTGCATGCAATGAAATGTTCATGTCAGAAACACGTTTAGGAGATACATTTATGCCCTGTACATCTGTGCTGTTTTGTAATTTATTTCAAAGGCACAGGGAGCACTGCTGCTAGTTTAATTACTGTATTAAATTTGGTGCTTCTCTAGGTTTTTACTTGCATTTCCAGAGAAGCAGCAGAAATAAGAATTTCAGCAGACAGGCATTCTAAAAGAGGAATTAAGCACTGCATCTCTGGAGGAAGGATCTGTATATACCAGCTGTACATGTGTAGGTTGCTTCATGTGATGCTGTGTGACCCCTCCTACCCCTGTTAATATTTTTTCTCTTGATTGGTGGCTGGTTTTGGAATGTTTCTGTCTTACTGCTGGAGCAGCATTGCATTGCATTGCACCACTTTTGAAAATTGAATGTTTCTGTTGGATCTTAGGCTTTATAGGAATTAATAAGTTTATCCAAGTCCAGAAGGTTATTTGGTTTTGGGCCAGTTAGTTTATTGAGAAATGTTGTGCTTACCCAAGAGGGTGTAAATTATTGCACCCCAATTATTGATTTTTTTCCCTCTATGGGTGCTGATTCAGTCAAGTGACTATGCTGGAGGTGAAAGATGAGAGGATGCTTCTGTATGTTCTGCCTGTCTGCAGTTAGCTGCACTTTCTGAAACATCACATCATTCAAAAACTCCACTCTTGTATTTATTTCCTGCCCAAACCCTATCAGCAGAATAAAGAGCAGATTCCAGAAAGTCGTATGTGTAAATAATATGCCCCTTTTCTAATTAGTGTTTGACTTACTAAAATAGTATAAAAAGGAAAAGGGTTTTAAGGTACAAATGAAAAAGCAGGTCTGCTCCAGCCCTTAGCCTTGTTATCAAAGCAGTGTGGTGGGAGCTCAGCTTTAACCATGTTCTCTCTGGATAATTGTGTAAGATGAGATCAACAGCTGACCAATAAAGCACAGGTCAGCAAGCTCATTGTTATGAAACCTTGAAGTCTAGAATCAAATTTGATCTGCCTCTCTTCCTTTCTTAGGGCATCTTAACAAAAGGGAAAATAGGAATTTTGTGGTTCATTTGGCTTAAACAGTGAGGTCTGACACACTGAACATTCCCTCTATTTTCCATGTGGGCTTGGCTTGTTGACACCCTTGCATGCAGAAACCAGAAGATGTGCAATTGCAGATTGCATATTGAACCCTGAGGTGCAGATGATCTCCTGGACACCCTGATTTTCAGTTTGCAGTGGTAACAAAGTGGTGAGCAGTGATGTTAGTAGGGAGTGGAGTTGCTGCCTGTTGTAGCTGTGCATGGGCACCACTGCCTGCATGCCTGCAGGCTGAGCTGAGGGCTCCAGGCAGCCTTTGGTGGGAGCTGCTGAGACACTGTGGTCATCCTTGGAATGCTGTAATGCTTATTGGCGTGGGAGAGTAGTGTTTTTCTTTTTCATGGTGGGAATTCTTACCTTTCAGCAATCTTTAGCCACTGGAGAAGTTCTGAGGATAGCACTGAAGCGATGTGAGCACCTTCTGTGTGTGAGCTGGGATCTTGGATGCTTGTGGAGTTTTTTGTTTGAGGTTTTCCTGTGTGTATGTGTATGACTGTTTACATGGGTGCTTTTACCTGTGTTGCACATGTCTGCTTCTCTATGTTTCAAAATATTTATAATATTATAATTACGTGTGTAATTGTGGCAATAATTTTGGAGAAGACACAATATGCCCAGACTGCCCCTTGATGTATTCATTAAATGCAAAATGTGCAATATCTCCTGCCTGCCTGTTGTATTAAAGATCCACTATGAGTATGTTTCTTATTAAAGATCCACTATGAGTATATTTCTTCTTGTGGTAAAGAGTTGAAGGGCAAAATTAAGTGCACTTGCTACTTACAAGAGGTTTTTTAAAGAGATTAAGGGCAAACAGTAAAAATACCAGGCTGCTGTTTGAATACACTTGTATGGGGTTTTTGTTTTATTTAATATGCTGATGCATATAAAAATGACACTCTTGAAAAGATGGGCAAGTCTGTACTAACACAGTGAAAACTGAGACTTTTGGATCCTGTGCTGCAGTTGTTAGTTAGGATGTCCCCTGGAAGTCACTTGTGTAACTTAGCCAACAGTATTGAAGTGTGAAGTGTCATTCAGTGTTGCAGTAAAAGACCTGAGAAGCTGAGGCATTAAAATGAGATTATTTTCACCATGCTACATCAGCATGGCAGTGATGTATTTGTACCCAAGGGAAAGGTGTAACAGCAAGTGGGATACTGGGACAGCAGTGGGTAACTGCTGTGCAGGAGAAATCTATACATTTCATGCCTTGGGAGTAAGGAGGTGCACCAGCAGTCCTTCAACTCAGGCTTGCAGTGTCCTTTCTCTGTTTTCTGACTTGCTGGTTTTTACCCCTGTAGTTAAGAAAATGGATATTGAGATTGGAAAGCCTGCAGTCTAGGTAAGTGCCACAGGGTGTCAGTGGAATACAAAAGCAGCAGGCATAGTTGAAAAGGAATGCAAACCTTGCTGAAACAGCACGCTGGAAGCCGCCTTCTCTTCAAGCTCTTTCCACGAATATTTGTGTTCTGTTTGCTCTGTTCTGTTTGGTACCAAGTGACCAAGGTCTTGGTGACTTTGCTGGGTTTAGTACCCAGTTGATCCACACAGTGCTTTTTACTGAGAGGCAGCTAGTACTTGGTCTGTGAGGAAGAGATGGTGCAGTGATCTTCAGCTGGAAACCTTTCAGAAAGCTTTATGACCTTGAAAGATAGAAATTTTGGGTGCCACTTATTTTTGGTTACTAGCAGATTTCTAAGTGTGTGTGGTAAGAAAATGTGTGTATAAATCAGCAGTAATTCAGGTGAAAGAATTTGAGGTTCAGAGGCTGTCCATGGCTCTTGATCCTCACCTCAGCACCATCTGTAACAGGGAGTTCAGTAATTTTTTCTTGACAACACTGTTTTGATCACAGGTGTGTTGAAGACCAAGGTGACCTCATGCCAAGAGTGGTGCATAGTAAATGTTTCCCTGGTGGCCCAATGTGCTGAGAAAAAATGTTTGCTCAGCACAGGAGATGGAACTCCAGAACTGTGTCTAGAAAATGATTGCAACACTCTTTCCTTCTCCCCAGCTCAGAAATGTTCAGTTCAATGAGGTCTTCTTTCCAGTTCATCACCAGCTCTACAAACCAGTGTTGGTGCAGGAGTGCAGATCATGGGATGAACTGGGAGAGATCTGATCATGGGACAGACACAAAGTGAGAAGGGGAAAGGAGAAGAAATAATCTGTCTGTTAAGAGATAGCCTAAAATTCCAGGCTTTTACTCCACCTTCCTTGTGTATGAGTACAGGTAATCTCACATAAATGAAGACATTTGTTTGGGAGAATCTTTGTATTGATCACATATGTCTGTTCAGCTAAATCCAGTGCTTTGCTAATTCCTAAGTTATTTTTAGGAGAGGGAGTATGGAAAAGGAATGTCTTGAACCTTAATCTCACTTGCCTTGGAAATGTCATGAAGGTATCTTGTGTCCAGTCTGTCATGGCAATAAAAGCCCTTTGAGTTGGCAAGGGATTTATGTGATTCTCTTCTCATCAGTGCATTAATGGGAGTCTGTACCTCAACATCTGGACATCAGCTGCAGAGTACTGTCCTTCACTGGATGCTGCCCAAACCTTCTGGTGCTTGGGAAGGTTGTTGGTGCACACCAGGAGTTTAAGATTATAACCTATTTGCATATAACCATTAAAAAAATTTAAAATGCTAATATAGGCAATGTTACTGCTTACCTAAAGTTGTTCTCGGTGAGACACCATGCAAAATTACTTGGGCATGTTCTTCTCCCCTGATCTCAGCTGTCCAAAGTGAAATCCCTGGCAAGGCATGCCTCATCAGCACATGATGAGCTTTTACACATTTGGTGTAAAAACATGGGAGTCTGAGTTTCCTCGTTTAAAATTCACTCTTTCTGCAGACTTTTTCTAAACTCCTGTGCCAGCTGCCATGGATGGGAAGCCGTGTTTCAAGTTAAAACAAGAAGCACAGTGCCAAGGAAAACCCTTATCCTAAAGAATCCCTTTCCTTTTCAGATATTAGCTTGGCCAGACAAGTGATTGTCTCTTCCTGCTGTGTTTTTACTCTGCTGTGTCCTTGTTGTGGTGGGTTTTCTGCTGTGCATCCTCCACCTTCTCTCTGACTGTTGTGTGTCATTGAAAGCTGACCTGGGATCTGCTGGACTGCAGGTACCATTTGCAGTTGTGGTGCTGTAAATGGAATGCTTCCAAAGAGCTCCTTGGAAAGTGTGGAAAGTCTTATGGACCAGGGAATTATAAATCATGGTCATCAAGAGATCTCAAAAAACATAATTTTCATCTGGTAGTGTTTCAGTGAGTAACCCTTTACTTTTAGTTCTTAATCAGACTAAGATGGTGTTGATGAGCTCCAGGAAAAACAAATCCTGGTGATGCTTCACAAATTTTGGATAAAATTAAAGTGTTGCTTTTGATATCAAACACAAATAATACTGCTGGAAAGGCATTACTGACACTCCTGGTGCTGGCTGATCTCTCTGCAAGGAATGGCTCAGGGTTGGCAGCAGCTGGCTCAGGAGGAGGATGGGAAAAAGGTTGGTCAGAATTTTATCCATTCTCATTCTTTGTAGGAGTCCTGGAAGATTTCTGTCAGCTAAACAAAGCCTGAACCTAAAGGGGAAGCCTGATTTTCCTTTTAACCCTGAAATCTTGATTTCATCTGATGAAACAGAACCTTTATCTTTAAGAGGAAGTGGAAGAGATACTGGAAATAAAACTTCTAAAGTACTGCACGCTGCTTTGCCTCCCATGAGAGCAAATCTTACTTTTTCTGTGATGTGAAAGTAGCAAGATGCAGGTGACTGAAATGGAGGTACATGTTTGCATTTATACATTTGCAGAAACAGGACAAATCAGGATAGAATACTTACTCTTGGTTTTGGCTGTCTCCCCTTCAGGGAACTTGTCACCAGTTTTAGTATGAACTGAAATTTGCAGTCAGTTTGGGTGGTGGCTGAATTGCCTTTTTTTTTTGCAATAGTTTGCAATTCTCCACTGTTGTACATTCCCTCAGTTATTCATCTGATTTATTATGTTCTGTGGTAGAGAAGAGAGAAAGAAATTGTAGATTAATCACTTGGAACATAAATGATTTCTTTTGTCTAATGATCTCTATTATGACAACTGATGATTAAGCTACAGTGGTGTTTTAGACTTTCACTTTATTTTAAATGCCAAATGCCTTTTATTACTATCTGAATCCAATTACTTTTGTGGTCAATGTTTGCATATGTATTTAGATGAGGAATGTAAAGGCTTGGCCTAGATTTTAATGTCAGGCAACGGGACAAATGTGGTTGGAGCAGAATTATTTTTCATGTCATAGCTTTTGCCTTTGCAGAGAAAATGGTGGTGGTCTGTCAACCTTTGTACCACCTCAACTTGCAGAAGGAAGCATCTAAAAAGCTTAAAGTTTTGATTGCATCAACTGTTTAAGATGTAAGTAAAAATAAAGCAGTTTTCTGTGCTGTGAAACACAGGAGTGTGAGTTGGATACTGAAGTACTGTTCTGCAGGAGTAGGATTGATGTGAAAAAAGGTGATCTCTCCATAAAGATAAAGTGAAATGGTTGAGTGAGTTGGCTAAAAATGGGCTGTGCTGATCTGCCATCATGGTCAATGTGCAACCAAGATAAGGGTAGTGCATTCAGGACAAAAGAAAAGGTAGGAATTGTTAAATATTAACAGATTTGGTAGGGTTTTGGGAAAAGGTGAGGAACTGAGGATGTTTGTTTTCCAACCTCCAATCAATTAATATTTAACCAGTGGTCCTGAGTGACTCATCTCTACTCCTTGTAAACAAAATTTTAAAATGAAAGGAAGATAGGGTGATCAATGTAACCAGGGAACTCCCTGGGAAACAAAAAAGGAAGAACACTTCTGGCAGGCAAGGAACTTGATTTGGCTCACCATGGGATGTGGCAGGCACTTGTGGGGAGAAATCCCAGGGGTTGTGGACAGAGGTCATGTGGGCACCAGCTGAGATCAGCTCTGCCAGCTGTCCCATTTAGGTACTTTGGGACTAAGGCAAGCACATATCCAAAATTAGCTCCTGGACTTGTGCATTAGAAGATAACATGGGCAGGATTTATTGAGGCACTCTGGCTTCCCACAGAGTGTCCCTTTTGGATTCTCTCATGCTTTGCTGACCAACAGACTGCTCAGGAAAGTGGGGCAGGGTGGTTATGATGCACTGAGTGGTGATGCTGTGGCAGGAGCAGAGACAGCTGGGCTGGTGGACTTGCACCTTTGGGCCTTCTGT
Organism: Zonotrichia leucophrys gambelii; assembly: GCF_028769735.1. Taxonomy (NCBI): domain Eukaryota; kingdom Metazoa; phylum Chordata; class Aves; order Passeriformes; family Passerellidae; genus Zonotrichia; species Zonotrichia leucophrys. The sequence goes on from NC_088170.1 coordinate 7,770,924, forward strand.
ACAAATATTTTGCATTCTGCTCTTTAATCCTCAGTTTGGTTTGGTGATTTTTCCAAGAGCAAGGGTGAGCAGAACAAGCTAAACCTAAATGGCTTTGGGACTCTTTTCCCTAAAACCAGCAGAATTGGTCTTTACTTTGGAAAGCTGCCATCCAGAAGGAACTGAGGTTGGAAAAGATAAAACATGCTGAGACTGTTCATAAACTTTTTGTTTAGAAACTGTGTTGATGCCAACTATTTTGATGGTTTTGATTTTCCCGCTCCCTTATCTTAACTGAAGGAGTTTGGTAAGAAAACAAAACCTGTACTGCTTCTAATTTTTAATCCTACTGAAGTTTTTCAGGAGACTGATCAAGTTCTTTGCTGTGCTAAACTCCCTCTTTATTATCCAGATTGCTAGGCTTATTTTTCTTGCAAATCAAAATAAGGTACAGTGAAATCAAGATAAGATGGGCTGAGGGCACACAGGTTGGGGTCCCCCTCCTCAGCCACCGGGCTGTGTGCCTCATGCCATGCTGATGTGGAGCAGAGACAGCCAGAAAAGCAGAAATAACCTGGGATGAAATGCAGAGGGGTTGGTTCTCCTTTTTGAGCACTAGGGAAAGCATCAGTGCCAAAGTTCTAGGTTGTAACAAGCCTTAGTGCATTTCTTCTCCCTCTGTGTTGTGGTAAAGTAAAGTAGTCACAATCACAAACTCGCTGCACAAACCCTGTTGTCCATCTAGAACTGTGTCTGTAATTTCAGGAAGGAGTGAGTTCTGCTGGTGAGCTCTCAAGTACTGTTTCATTAAACTTTGGTTAAGAGCTATTGCTGTACCACTTTGGATTTTCAGCTGTGGGATATTTTCTCTTGAAATTAAGCCAGGATGTGCTCACTTGCACAAGGCAAATGCCTTTTTTTTCCCTTGAGCATCAGTTATCAAAGTTTGGAGTTTACTGTACCTTGTAACTATTTTTATTAATTTAACACACTAGGCTTGTTCCAGCCAAAATGTTGGTCATGAAACAGTGCTAAGAAAGAAAATTTTGTATTTCTTCCGCAGGAAATGTAATAAGTGACCTTAAAATAGTGTCTTATCTCATGTTTATACTGAACTTCAACTCTTGTTTATCAATATTTTCTTATGAAAGGAATGAACATTCTTTCAATCCTTAAGGATCAGAGAGCTGAAAGACTCCTGTGTTTGTACGTTTTTCTTCTTCCTTATATTTTTTTCTTCACAGTGACATTTTAGGACTTGCCTACCTGAAGAGCTTTATCCTTACACATCCTAATGAAGTTGTATTTTATTGGTGAAGGAGCAGCTGCTCCATTTGGGGTTCCCTGTGGTTCCAGGGACACTCAGAGCCAAGGTTGCTGCAGCTGGAGGAGGCTCTCATCTGAGCTGCTCCCTCACAGTGATGCTGTAGGTATTGTTCTTGTTAAACAGGTCAGGAAATGGAGATAGGGCATCACTGCCCTAAAAACCTTGGTTTTGCACATAGTTTGGGTCAATACAGATGATTTCATAACAGATTAGGTGCCTTGTTGGGTTTTGTTGAGTTAGGTTTATTTTTGGCTTTGGTTTCAGCAGTGAGCCTTTGAAATGAGATGTGGGATTTCTGACTGTAGTAGAAAAGCAAAAAAGTTTAGTAGCTGGTTTTGGTTTTCATAATTATCATTAGGCAGAAATGGATCATCAAGACTTTTGCACATTAGGAAGCAGTAGGACAAATGACAGTGCTAACATTTTTATTTTTGCCTTATTCTTTAACTATATGCTCCATGGGGCAAAAGACAGAGCCACAGTGGTGAAATGTACAGATTAGTTCACTGCCTTGCCTTCTCATTCTCTTGTGAAGTGACACTGTAAATATACTAAGGGGATCTTTTCTGTCCAGGAGGGCATACTGCCCAAACCTGGAAAGGGGAAAAAATTGTTAGATTGATTTTTTTTTTTTAAATTGTTGGGGGTTTTTTTTTGTTCTTACAATGTAGAAGACAATTAATTAATTAATTGCTGTAGCCCCAAAGAGCTCTGCTCTTCTGAGGTGTCATTGAGGAGTTTGGCATGACACTAAATATGCTTGCCCTCAGGCATGTTCTTGTTCCACAGTTAATGATTCTTTCTAAAGGAGATGCTGTAGCTAATGGATTTTTTAAAAGCTATGTGAACCAGGTTGTACTTAGCTCCTGTCCCCCTTTTTTGGGATAATAATCATAGGTTTGTGTTAGGAAGCTGTTCTGTATTGAGAAACTTGTTCCTCAGGTGGAATAACTTACAAACTTTTGACATATCTGTGTTTAATTTATTTTTTTGTTTTGGGATGTTGGCATCTTGCAGTGAAACACATGAAGGTGACTGTTTGTGATGTGCTTTGCTGTCTCTGCTTCTGGGAACAGTTAAATTAAACCAAAAAGAACACTTTACTTTTAAGAACATCATAAACCACTGTAGTCTTTTATTCAGTGACTATCTATCCCTTTTCAGTGAATGTTAAAAACACATTCACAAAGTTGAATTTTCACTGTCCTCTGCTTCAGATGCAAATAAACAGTCATTGCATACTTTTCTGATGTCTTTGAGAGGAAGCTATTTCTGAAAAGTGAATACAATCTCTGTTATCTGAGTGAGCAGCTATCCCAGTGCATGGCTGAATCAATCCCTGCACAGAGATGATGCCTGAATTATACTTCAGAAATGTTCTAGATTGATAATTTCTTAATATATGAATCAGACTGATGCGTTAGTTTTGCTTTTTGGGCACATCTGGTAAAACAGCCCTCATGGAAGATATGGAAAAGTAAAATAAGGAAACATGCTACTTTTTTCCCCCTTCTTAAACGAACATTTGATTCGTATCAAAATAACATTTGTTGCCTTGCAATCATATAGCCCTGTATTGAAGTGAGGCTATCACTGAAGAACTGCAGGTTTAAAGGGCATTTGCTGTGCAAACTTGCAGAAAGCAAAATTCCTCTGGCCTGTGTGTGGAAAGAGCTTGGCTTGGGCTCTGCCTGGAGGATGGGTACCATGGGGACTGTTGGTTGTACCTGGGGTTCCTGGGGTCCATCTGCCTGTGCTGGTGGATGGGAGAACATTAAAATGGTGCTGAACACTGCATGGAGAGGCTGATGGCTCCTCCAAGGCCAAGTGGGGCACTCTGGCTCCTCAGGGTATGCAGTGTAGCTTGAGCTGATGTAACAGCTCCCTCCTGTCCAAGGAGGAGAACACACCCACCCACATTCCTGCTTGGCACGTCCCTCCATCCTCATGAGTGTGACATTGATCTGACCCTGTGTGAAACTGATTTGTGCTGCTAACCTGGCAGAGAACTCTTGTTGTGCCAGGTTAATTTTCCACTGTTAACAATCTGCTTTGGTCTGTTGCTCTATCAGACAATGCCAGGGCTGGTACAAGAGTGGATGCAGGGCCACCACCCTTGGAGTTTGAGCAGGAACAGCATGTGTGTGCCACAGGATGCCAGAACACACATGCCAGGCTAATGCCATCAGTGAAACATGATTCCCACCAAGAGAAAAAACAAGGAAAGCTCTTTTATCATACCAAGAGACCACAGTTGCATGGCAGTGTCAGTGTGTTTCAGCACATCACCCAAACAAGGGCTGGCAGCAGCACAAAGTAAAGGGAAGGGATGGGGTCATCAAACAGCAACACTCAGTAGCAGAGGAGCAAAGCCTTGGCAAGAAGCTCCATCAGCTCCCTCCCAAAGTTGATCCTGTCAGAAAAGGGTGGTGGCCCCTGACACCATGATGTTACAAAAGCCCAGTCTGTAATTCAGGTACATTCTGATGAAACCAGAGCACCTCCTTGCTATGAACTGCTGGAATATTTTGCTGTTCTTATTCAGCTGTCCTGTTTTCTGCCTTTGCATTATTTATTTTTGCCTAGCAGAGTGATTAAATGCTTCTTCCAAACATTGCTGCAGGGATTAGTCTGCCATAGGCTTTTTCCTTCTGGCATTCCCAGAGTTCCTGGCAGTTTAATGCCTTCAGGACGCCTGGTGCAGACCTGCACTGAGGCAGTCTCTGCTCTGGAGCAGATGTGTTCACAAGGATTATCAGGAACATTCCTTGCTTGCACGTGGGTGGAGTGGGCTCGGTGTTTAAGTGAGACAGACCGCGGCAGGCGGCTCCAGAAGTTAGGAATTGCAATTAGATGCTGGAACAGTCAACCACAGGATGCTGCTGGGGCCAAGAATTTAACAAGGTTCAAAAAGGAGTTGGATGCTTGCTTAGGGGTTAGGAATAGAGGGAGTTGTCAGAATAAATGATTACCAAACGTTTTGGAGGGAGTCTCATACCTTGTATTTCTGAGTCTGTGCTGGCGAGGTTACCTGTCTTCTGCTGATGCCTGGGCTCCTAATATTGCTGTTAAGGAGAATTAGTGTGATCAGTATTATTCATTCCTCCTAGGGTGCAATGCAGCACTAGTCAGTCCTCTAGTTATGATCCACTTTGGCAGTTCTCTTTTTGAAAACTATGCCTGGGGCTTTTGGGGAGCTGGGAAGATGAAATTTGCAGCTTTGGCGTGCAATGCAGTTACAGCCTCTTGGTTTTATGCACTTTAGAGGAGGGCTGCTTGTGGTAGGGGAAGGTACACACGCCCTCAGCAGCAATACCACTGCTGTGAACACCCAAAGTGCCTTGGGAAGGAGCAGATTTGGGTGTTAGGGACTGACTTTTAGGCAGTGTCAAGGAGTCTCAAACCAGAGTAGTGGGGCAGAATCATTCTCAGCTAATAAAGCTGTTGCCCTGAGCTGGGGCTGTGCATTTCCCCCACACCTCAGCCTGTATCTTTTGCAAGAGCCTATACTGGGTTCTGTAGCTTTGCCTGCTTGTTCAGCATTGACTTTTACCTCTTCACAAAGCTTTTTGGATTTAAACATGTGCATTGTACACACCTCAGGCACTGCAGTGGTCTTTGGGGAGTGGCATGAGCACAGCAGGTTTCATCTCCTGACCTTCCAGCTGGCTCGCCAAGTTCACTTGGAGCTTAAAGCTGCTTGAAGGCAGTCAGTCTTGTTTTCCCTACTCCCTTGTGCTATCCCTGCCTCTCATGCAGCCAGACAGGGAGCTCAGCCAACTGAAAACTTAACCCTACCCTCTCTAAAACACCACTGGTTTCTCTCAATCTCATTTCCCTGAACTAGTTTTCTACTTAGCTGTAAAAGCTGCAGTGATGTAAAGGAGAGGTCAATATAGTGTGTTTGGGTTGCATATGGGGATGTAGGACAGCAGCTTTGGCTTAAATTGGCCTGCCTTGTATGCTGAAATACAGGGTAGAAACCAGCAATCCTGAATACAAATTCAAAAGAGAAACAAGTTTGGGGGTTTATACCCTTACTTTATTTAAGTGTTTGAGCTTAGGTTTCCATGAACTGTCCTCATTCCTCAGGAGGTTATTTATTTAGCTGACAACTTTAAGAGAAAAGAAAATAAGTAAAAATCCTATGGGTTAATTCCATTGCTTTTGGATAAAAATGAAAAGGACAGAATTTTCATTCTCTTCCTATGCTTGCTGGAAAGACCTGTTGCAAACAAGGGCCGTGATATTATTGAAGGCTGCTCATTAATGTTTCCTATAGCAGCAGTATAATTTCTTGATAGGTAAATGGTAGGATTTTACACTGTATTTCTACCAGTTTAAAAAACTTTCCTTAGGAAATAAGAATAGGATGGAAAGAGACTTAAAGGATAAGAATAGGATGGAAAGATACTTAAAGGATTTCAGGGGTGAAAGAGTGGATGAAAGAATGAATGAAGCCTTGCAGGATATGGTCTAATGGTTGTGGGGAAGGTGACATTTTAAAAATCATTTCAGTGATGTGAGTCAAAGATGTGGTACCTTCAATGTAGTGTTGTTAAAGAAGGAAACTTGAGTTTCTTTACATTGTGATTTTTGTGCTGCAGCCATAGTTGAGAAGTGATTTGTTTTTCCAGAGTTAGGGTTTTCTGCCCTGTGTTTCCAGCCTGTCTTGGTGTCTGGCAGTGGCTGGGTGAAGGTTGACATCTGGGATGCAAACTGCCTCCTCTTTTCCAGGTTCTCTGCTTCCATCACCATTCTCTTGCAGTGAAACCTCAAGGATGCAGACAGAACTGCTCAGCTCCTGCCCCAGCTGGTTAAACCAGGACAGATTGGTTAAAGCATGCACAGAAACGATGGTGCTATGGCAAAATGTTCAGACCTTGCTTCTCCTTTTTAAATTGTACTGAGGCACGAGAGTGTTCTGGTCTCAAAACCAGTGGAGTCTGCCAAACATGATTTGTGGTGTTAGTCTGGTCTTGTTAAAGACTGAACATAGAGAGGTTGGAGATAAATCGCTGTGAAGTTTGGTGTGCTCTGAGAGGGGAGAGGTTGGATTAAATGAAGCAAAGGAGTGACTTTCAGTCATAGATCTTGGAATGCTTTTGGTAAAGAACACCAGAGCAGGGCTTCATGCCCTTTGCTTGGAGGAGAGAAGGGTGAAGCTGCTCCTGTTGGGAAGACAAGCTCTGTGGGATTGTTGAACCAGTGGGGGCAGGAGGTGCATGACTCATGCAGGAGGGGGAGTTGCAGCTTCTTCCTGTGTGACCTCGGGGGAGTGTTCCTGTGCACAGCTCCTTTAGATGACAGTCATGCATGATTTTGAAGAACTTGCGTGGGCATCACAGAAATTGTAAGTTGAAACGCCTGTGTTTACCTTAGTTCTCTCTAAGGAAAGACTTGATGTGGATTGAAGTGTTGTGGTTGAATGACAGTTGTCTTTATCAGCCACAAGCACTGAAGAGTTGCATGCTAACCATAGAAATTGCCACTTAGAGATTTTGCTTTGCAGACAAAAAATCAGAAGGCAAATGGAGAAGTATGGTAAGAACATGTGTTTCAAGCTCTCTGAAGCCAGCATGTCTAGAAGTACAGGAGATAGTCCTGTAACTTTGCTAATGCTGAAAGAAAAAATATTAAACATCCTGAAATTAGCAGTGCAGTTATGGAGGTAGCCCTGAGTCTCAGAGTGTGGGATGGGTGCATGCACACATTCATATGTACATTAATTACAATGGCCTGATATTGTGTCCTGACCACAGTGAGCTTGCTCCATTTCTCAGTAACTAAGAAAGGAATTTGGCCCTGTGAATGAATTTGAAATGCTGTCAGAAGCATTCTTTCATGTTACAGGAAACATGTGCATTCTGTGGTCGCATATACCAGAATGCAGATGATGTGCTCCTTGCTGCTGCTGCTCCCACCCAGGCTGCACTTGGCCAGTTTGCATTGACCAGGTGGGAGAAAAGAGGCAGAGTGCAAACACTGAGTTAGAGCTCAGTGTAAGTTAAAAGTTGTGTTCTGGTAGCATTTCTGTGGAGCTCTTTGTTGGAAGGATATAGAGTGATCCTACTGCAAAGGGGTAATGTGCTGAGAAATTTTGTAATGTTCTTTAAGAGTAGCAGGGATTACAGAAGCATTATTTACAAGTCATCAGTGCCCTTAAAGACCCTAACATTTGTCTTTGCCTGTTGCTCAGAATTGCTGAAGGTTGGTGGTGCCTCTGGAGACACACTAGTCCAGTTTCCCTGTACAAAGCTAGGACAGCAAAAGTGGGTTGCCCAAGACCCTGTTTGGTTGTGTTTTGAGTATCTCCATGGATGGAGACTCCCCAACTTCTTTGGGTACCTGATCGCCTTCATAGTAAAAAAAATTCAGCAGAACAAAAAAACCAAAATAAGCTGATGTTTGTGTTTCAGTTTTTGTCCACTATGTCTTATCCTTTCTCCATACTTGAGAAGAGCCTGACTCCTTTTCTGCCTCCCATCACGTGTTTATCATAGATGGGATTCCCCTCCATGCATTTTCTTCTTGAGGATAAGCAGCTCCAGCTCCCTCAGCCTTCCCCTGTGGGGCAGATTTGTAGCCCCTTAATGATCTCTGTGATATTCACTGGACTTCCTGCCAGCCTGTCCGTGCCTGCCTTGTACTGGGAAGCACTGGGCAAGCACTGGGCTGTGCTGGGCACAATGCAAGGAACACCTTCCTTGATGTGCTGGCAGCTCTTCCCCTGCAGCCTGGCATCTCTTGGCTGCCTCTGCTGCAGAGGCTTGCTGTTGGCTCATGTTCAACTTGCTGTCTGTCTGTCTGTGAGTCCTCCTCTGTGAGGCTGCTCTCTCTCCCAGCATCATCTGGGGCTCGGGGTGGCTGCTGCCCTGGTGCAGGACTCTGCCTTTTGTGTTGCTGAACTTCATGAGATTCCCATCAGCACATTTCTCCAGCCTGTCAAGGTGTCTCTGAATGGCAGAGGTGTTTTCAGCTATTTTATATCATCTGAAAGTTTGCTGAGCAGGCTCTGTCCCTTCATCTAGGTCATTTAGAAACATGTAAAACAGGATTGGCCCCAGTATCATAGTCTGGAGTCACACCACCAGTGACTGTCCTCCAGCTGGACTTCATTCCACTGACCACAAACCTTTGAGCCTGGCTGCTCAGCCAGTTTTCAATCCACCTCACTTTTCTCCAGCCCATTTAGAGGTTGTATGAAGTTAATATCTGTGTCAGTAAAGACCCATTGAACCCATTGCTAATTAAAAGGTCCAGATAAATATTTTTTAAAACAGGAAATTAAAAAGAAATAGTAATGCAGAGGCAGAAGGTTACAGAAGAGCAGGGAAGGAAAGGATAAAAGTATGGTTTTGGGTGGGAATTCTGCTAATGAGCTGTGGCTTAGCTTTTCCTTTGTCTGTAAGGGACTTTGGAAATGTGGACTCATTTTTGGAGGAAAGCAAGTCAAAATGTTAGGAAGGAAAAGTTCACAATCTTCTTTGGAGATCTCAAAAAGCTGCACAGAAAACCTGAGCTGTGCCATGGCTCAGTTTCACAAGGACAACTGGCTGAAATAAATGTACTGGATTCAAACCCTTCTTGTCCCCAAAGGAGAACAACTTTCCTTTGATTATTGTTGATTTATACAAACTTTTCTTTCTTGAATATGGGAAATGATCCAGTACTTAATTATTAGGCATTGTGGACCTCAAGGTTATGCATGCTGTGTACGCATTTATCTCAGCTGGTTCTGTTTCAATTGATACTAATTGGTTTTGTTGAAAGAAAAACTTCTGATAAGATGTGTTGTTATCAGGCTTCATTTGAAGCTAATTAAACCCCTGAGACGGCACTGCTATATGTTTTTTAATTCCTTTTGTGAAAAAAATGTGTTTATTTTGTTCCCAGGCATGTGAATTGCTGTACTGCAGCTCTCACCTCCCTTGTTGCATGGGGTGTATCCAATGGAGGAGAGCTCTGGCAGTTTCTGCAGTCTGTCTGTCTGCTGAAACAAACCAGCCAGGGAGGTGTCAGTCAGCCAAGCACCACTAAAATTAGATGGTTAATTATAGTCAAGGTCGTTTGGGAATTTGTGTTCCTGTCAGTATTTCTGTGAGCAAACATCCTATTTCTGGGTACTGGAAATACTCACATACTTCAAATGCTCTAGGAAAGATAGCCTAGAAAAGAACTCAACCCTAAAATGAGCACAGGTGGGACCTGGCACTCAGGTTTCCTATGGAGCTGCATCCCTACTTGTCAGCCAAGGCTTGTTTCACCTTTAGGACAGCAAAACAAGCACTGATGGGGTAGCATCAAATGGACATGCTTCTCTATCCCTCCAAAAACATTCCCCTCTTTTCCACTCAACTCTGTCTGGACACTGTATTAAAATATGTTTCAATGCAAATGCTTGTAAGCAATTTTGTGCTAAAAATGTTCTTTGTGTATTCTGGAAGTCTTTTTAAAATTTTATTTTAAGACTGCTGTGTATAGTTTTTGTTTGTGTGGGGTTTTTATGGCATGCTTGTTCATGTTTGGTTGAAGGTGTGTAGTGTTTCTGTGTGAGGTGTTGGTGCATCTGCCTGTCTGTTTAGTCATGGAAAAGGACAGGATAACCTTGAGGGCAATCTGGTACAGCGGTGGTGTAGCATCTTAGCAGGCCTTCAAGGCAAGAGGAGAATTCCCATTTATTTAGGCTGGCTGTCTTATTGCAAAGAGAGAGGGGATCCCAATAAGATTAAGCAAAATTTGCAAAATTTGTATTTGATGGCTTTATTTTTCAGCTGCTACTAATATTTTACAATTTTGAAAGAACTGTTAAGAAAACAAGAAATAAGACCTTGATATTCCAAAACACCTCTCTACAAGATGGCAACCTTCTCACTGAAAATTGAGATTAAAAACTCTAATTTGTTGGTTAAAGTTACTTTGAGAGCCTGGATGTTGCTTCCTCATGGTTTGAGAACATATTTCTTGCCTGACCTTGACTATGATTATTACTTGTACTTTGCCTACTTCCATTAAAGCAGTCAAGGCTTTTAGAAAATCAGGTGATGAGGAGGAACTGTCTTGTTTGTTAACAGGAACTACACAAGAACAGAGCTTGCTGTTATGTGAGGTGTTGCAGGGACCCCTGTGGCAGCTGGTACCACTGGGATTGGTGAACTTGCAAGAGCAGCTGGATCCAAGTGATGTTAGAGACACCACTGAGAGCTGGGAAGGTTGAAGAACCCAAGGACAGGTTGAGGACCTGTCTAATCACTGGATTCCTGTGCTTTGTTTGAAGCCAGGTTGTCATCTTGCCTTTCTTCTCTCTAACTTTCTAAGTTACAGTGGCAGGGCAAGGAGTTATTTCCTGTGGGTTTTTCTGGGTACTTCTAATACATTAGTACAGCTGGCATATGTTCATGGTAATATTCAAAACTAATTTTTTTTCCTTACTTTCTTTCTGAAGGTACTTGTTGTTCGTTGTGTCACAGAGAAGCTAAAATAACATTGTTTTCATGAGCTCTAAGAACAGTTGCAGCCTTTTCCTGAACACTGGGGGAGATTTTAGGATGGGTTTCCTAGAAAAGTGGGAGACAGTAGGTTGGTGCTAGCAGAACATCTTCCATTTACAGCAGACCTTTCCTTCTGGCTAAGTGTACAAATGGTCATTGGGGAGCAAGAAAAATCCCAGGGAGGGATGCAGTTGTAGTTGCAACATATCAATAATCCTGTAAGTCACAGTTTTTGTAGAGTGCTTGCCCTTTGATGAAATTGTATGTAAGAGCCAGTCAGGGTAAAAAATGTCTGTTTCCAGTCTTTATTCACTGCTAGACATTTCAGGGCTCTTGACCTTTACTCAGCCCTTTAGGTTTTGTCAAAATTTTCTCTGCTTCTTGCTTTAATAGATGGTCTGTCCATGGAGCCCATATAGACAGACAGCAATGCATTTCATTCAGCACTAGTTGTCTGAAGACACAGGTTGATGTACTTCAGATAAATGTCAGCTTGGGTAAGGGGTGTGGGGAACATACCTGGAAAAGGATCATTTGCTTCCCTTTTCTCCAGAAAAGGGAAGAGGATGTGAGAAAGGATGGATAAAGGAGGGAGGGGAGAAGAGGAAATCACAGGTTCTGCATCAGGTGGGAGGAAGGGACACCAGCCCATTAATCTGCTATGGCTCTTCATTAACTTTAGAGCATGCTAGGAAAGGATATAAGAAAATCTGTTAAAAAAGAAACCTAAGGTTAAAAAGACATTGGTCTGCGCTCCTAAATTTTTTTTATGTTCGTCCTTTTTTTTTTTTTTTTTTTTTTGCTTCTCTGCAGTATCAGCTTTTTCTTGTTCACAGAGAGACAAACAGACTCTTGTTTCAGGGGAAGGGGGTGGTGGGAGACCCGGGTAAGCAGCAAGGAATGTCCTGTTCACTGCTCCAGGTCGGAGACATGCAGGGGGGAGGATTTTAATGTATAACGAGCAGCAAAGTGTCAGCAAACAAACAACAATGAAAGCAAAACGCAGCCAGTAACCTTGGGGCTCTGACACTGAGCAAATGTTTATCAGAGGAAGATTCTGCTGGACATCACCGGATAAGAATGAGTTGATGTCACTCTTGGCAAGGGAGGGAGCTCGTTTTTTTCCACACAAACAGCACAACACAGCAAGAGGAAGGAGAGGGAACGGTGGGAAGGAGGGGAGGGGAAAGAGGAAGAGGAGGAGAGAGCTGTTTGCTGTAAATTGTTCTAATAAAAATATACTGTTTTGTTGGAAGGGGTCTCAGTGCTGGGACATAAATAGACAGAAGTTAAGGATGGACCAGGGCTCCTCCTGCACTGTGGCTCTGCAGACCTGTACACAGATTCCTGACAGCTGTTGCATAATTTGCTTTGACTTGCTCCCAGTCCAGAGTGTGCTACAGGCTTGTTCCTGTGGCCCTCATTCAACAAAACCTCATTTGGCTTCAATGGGAATTTCTGCTTGAATAAAGAAGTTCATCTTTTGTGACCTCTGGTAGTTTCTGTGCCTGGCCAATGAATAGGAGGACACCCCCTCACCCTCAATCTCTGTATGTCCTTATTTTGAAGCTTCATTATATTTTATACTTCAAGTAATGCGGAGTTTGCTCTGTAGAAAAAGAGACTTAGATCGCATAGGCAGCAGAACAGTGAAAGCTGCCTTTCAACAGGGACCACTTGCTAGCCAAGAAGCCACAACTTGTAGGTATTTGGTGAATTTCAAGGTGAGCAGTGTTGGAAAGCACCTCAGAAAAGATGTAGGTATGATAAGTGGATGTAGTGATAGAACAGTTTTGGAAAAAGCTGTTCCTAGAAACGAAACAATCTTCTAAAACTGAAAAACCATGTGAAATCTTTAATAGCATCTAATCTATGGGTTCTCTATACTGAAACATCTACTGCTCATCATCCCCTGTATGAATGCTCCTGCAGAGCACAGAAGTGACAGGGAGTCTAAGAAAAAATTGATTTAAAACATATAACAAGACTAGGAGTTGTATGGTGCTTGCTCTGTGTTCATGCACTCTAGCTCAGAGCAGACCATTTCTAAAGGAGTTCAAGTTAAACTAGAAAAGAGCTCTCCTAGGCTGGAAGAGGTGCCAGTACTGAGCCTTCTAGGAATGTGGATGTGAGGAACTTTGTGTCTGTATCCTTCCCTTTCTCACCCTCACCACGTACATAGGTTGCCATCAGCAAGCTGAGCTATGCAAACATCTCTGAGGTGTCTGTGTGGTTACCAAACAGCCCTTCAGGATTCTGAGCACTTGTGGGAAATGGGGCCATTCTCTTTAGAACCTTACAGGGTTTAAGGGCTGGGTTCTTCAGAGCCCAAACTTTTCACATCAGTTAAACAATGTAACATGTTCAGCTGGCTCTCACTGCCAGCCTTGTAAGGAGGCAAAGCTTTACATTTGACCCTCTTGTTATGGGATTCCTTAGGGATGTGTGACCCTCTGGAAGCTTTTCCATTTGATCACCTCCTGCTAGACCACTCTGTGTCCCTCAGAGCCCTCAGCTAGCTTGGTGTGGAGGGAGCAGACTGGAGTGTTCTCTGCTGAATGACCTCGCTGGACTCGTGTGCACTGGGGACCTTTGCAGTGACTCAGCTCTGGGCATGAGCAGAGAGCAGAGCATCAGCCCTCGAGGCACCCTGGACAAGGAAAAGAAAAAGCTGTTGTGTTTGTGTTGGCTGGAGCCTTTGATCAGTGCAGGCAGTTTCACTTGGGGAGGAGGAACAATCAGATTTGTTGCATGTTCCACTCCTTTACCCAAAGCTTTCAGAATCAAACAAATAATTTAGCTGCTGCTGCAAGTGCTGTCCTCCTCTCCTAAATTAAGTCAAAAGAAGGGGGAAAAAAAAATCACACATTCATTACCTACACAGGTGCATGAAAATATTTAAGATTCTAGTGAATTTTTAGGAGAGTCTTAAGAAGTCAAAGCTCTGGACTTTAAAGTTCTAACATGTCCTAAATTGTTTTATACCTTAATTTTAAATAAGTTGAAGAGGCAGATACTGTTATATGTTGCTATTGCTTGTATTTATGTAGAGCTGGTTTTCCTATTTCTTCTCCAGTCCAGGAAGAGATGCATATGTGTCTGCACAACCACAGTTTGTTTGCTTACTGCTTTTAATCTTTTATTGTTAGAGCAGAGATGTAGAGTCAGCATGTTGATATGTATTTATATTAGTAAGAACAAGAAATGCTTCATAATTTCAGAACAAAAAATGGTTCTTCTGTCATCACCCCTGGTTACAGATGATCCCAGATGATCAAAATTCTTCCCCTACAACTTCAGAAAATGTGTGGCCTTTACTGAAATCTACCTGTCAGTCTGCTTTTGTGTTGTTTGAAAAAGAAGTGCTAAAAATCACTGCAAAACTGGAGATGTTAGCATAGGGCCTGATATGGAAACAGCATCTGGAACAGCTGCTTTCTGTTAATAGCTGCAGAATTAATTGTTGTCACAAACCAAGTATTGTTTCAATGAAGAGAAAGTGAGCTTTATGGACATGTATATGTATTAATATTAAACTCAGCAGCTGAGTAACTGTGCAGTGTTTTTAGTTCTATTTGGCTGTTGTGCATATTTTCTGGTATTAGGAGCATCTGGTATTAGTATGTCCTTGTGTACCACCATTACTCTCCCTGGTGGTATTCCATAACATGATCTTCCTCACAGTGCAGGAGGATTATGCCAAGAGTGAATTCTGTGCTCAGGGAGGTGCTTATAAAATAAGTTTGCATGCCAGACTCTGCCCCAGACTGTGGAAGAATGTCTGTCTGTCTGTCTGTCTCCAGAGCAGGAGAGTCGATGTTACAGCTGTGAGGAGGGAGGACATAACCTATGGCTTTGTGTGAGCCATTTTTTAATTTGTTTTGGGATTTTTACTTTTAGGGGAGCACTGACTTTGACTTTTATTAACAGAGAAAGTTTCTTAGACTTTAAGATAGACTAGAATCTACAAAAGTGTAAAATAGATTATAGAGAGTAGTGTAGATGTACTACTTAGATGAAAAATTTAAGTTTTGAGATTTTTAGTGTGTTGTAAATAGAAGCAAGATAGAAGACACAGAGTGTCATCCTAGGTTTCTTCTTCATACTTCTTCCTTCTTCATGGGTTTGGGTGGCATTTTGTAATTAAGCAGAAAAGTCTGCATTACAGACTCTTGGGAATCAGTTATTGGGTTAAAAGGAAAAATAATCTAAGTGTCAGTTCTTAATTAAACAGTTTAGTCTTAAAAGACCTTGTAACAAAAAATTGTTAACCATTTTGTACCTTCTAATGAAAAGCTACCAAACTCACAGTAATAAAATTATTTTACTAATAAAAATAATAAACACTTAAGTCCAAACATAAGTTACCATCTCAAGTGCCTTCAATCCAAACCCAAAAAAACCAACAACTAATACCCCAACATACCTTGAGGGAGATGTGATTTAGGATGAGCAAAACTCCACGTGCCACTCATTTGAAACCTTTATGGTGACGTTTTGCTGTAAAATTACTGATACTTTCCATGACAGACATAGGAAACTGTTCGTGCTGTGTGTGAGCACACCATCAGCAGGCTGGATATAGAAAAATAAAAAAATAAGGGGGGGTGTTTTGAGAGCTGCCCTGTTTAGAGGGGGTTAAGTGGAGGAATGAATGAATTGTTATATTCTGGCTATTTCTGACTGCAGAGAAGTGGTGCACGTGCTCCAGTCAGGCTCAAGGAGCTCCCAGGCTTCCTGAGCCTGGGCTGTTGCTTATTGCTGTAAAAGCAGCACTCCTAGAATGCAGCTGCCTAGAAGGACAGGATCACACAAATGTTGTCATTAGATATTCAAAGCTTGCTTAAGTAGCAGCTTATTTTAATAGTGAGATTACACTCTTTCATAATATTTTTACAAATTAGTTCATTTACTGAACTGCAGAAGGAATGTAAACTGAGGAGGTGCAGTTTGCTTTATTTTTCCCCCACTTCTTCTGAGAATTTTAAAACACTTTGTGCTAAGGATTCCTTTTTGTGCTTTGTCTTTCTTCAAGGCATGTTGCACTTGACAGTATTTGACAGAAGATGGTAAATACAGAGGTAACACAGAGCACAGAGGGCCACTTACTTCTGTAACTGTTGAATGTTTTAGGTGCCATAATAAGGCCCTCCAAGCTGAATGATTAGTTTCTTAAAAATACTGTCAGAAGTAAATATTGTGTGTGCTGTGGGCTGCTTCCCTCTCCAACTCAACTTTTAGGTCATTTCAGTATCCTAAATTTGTTGTTATAATTTCATGCCAGCTCCATGTTTCCCTCTGGACACTTTAGTAGATAACCATTTACCCTAAAAACCAAGAGAAT
Organism: Zonotrichia leucophrys gambelii; assembly: GCF_028769735.1. Taxonomy (NCBI): domain Eukaryota; kingdom Metazoa; phylum Chordata; class Aves; order Passeriformes; family Passerellidae; genus Zonotrichia; species Zonotrichia leucophrys. The sequence goes on from NC_088170.1 coordinate 7,787,065, forward strand.
CCAGTTAAACTTGTTATAAGAAAAAGTAAGGAGCCATTTCTTAATTTCTGTAAAGTATATGATGTATGAGCTATGTATGTATGGATTACAAAAATCAAATGTTTCCTCAGCCCCACTTGGACTTTACTGCTCCTGAGTAGTGCAGCCATTTCATGTCAGGCTGGTAAAGCCTTCAGAGTAGAAAAGTGTCATTCAAATTAAAATTGCATGTGACATGGAAGCCCACATTGCTAGCAAAATTGCTGAGTGATAAGTTGGGTTTCATGTGAGAAAAGAAGATAAAGTAGAAAATGTCAACTTAGTTGCATTTACAAGTTTACTCCTGTTCTTTGCTGTATTTTCCTGAATGCACGTGGCAGAGATAAATTACTGTTCCTAGTATCTGTGGCTAGGACATGCCAATAGTGTATTTTAGACAGTGCTTCTTTAATGTACATTCTAAATAATGCTCTTGAAAAATAGGCAAAGGCCATGATATGGCCATAATTCTTTTTATCATGGCAATATGCCATCATTCTGTCTACTGTATTGTGTGGGTACAAAACTGATAGGAAGTAAACGAGTTGGAGTTGATGATTGTTGTGAGTCCCTTCCAACGCAGAATATTCTGTGATTCTGTGAAAAGTACCAAAGAGGAACTGTGTTTCATGAATATAAATGATGGTTATACCAGCACTGGGTTTGGTTTGCAATTATAAAGTACTGATAAAACATTCAATTATAAAATACTGCTAAAACATTCACCCAGAGATCCTATTACTCCTTTAAAAAGGAACTCTTTTCGTGAAGATTTTCTCTACCACTTTTAAAACAGTTTTCTCCATGTATGGAAAAGAACTGAAATCTTGGACTTGCTGAACCTGTTGGTAAGTGTTGATCAGTCTTGCTCCATACTGTGCTGTGAAAATAAATTGCAAACAAGACTCTCAGATTTACATCTAAACTGAAGAAAATGCCCAAAAGTAAACTGACACTGCTGTCTGTTAATTTTCTCCAAACCTCTGGGCTCTTGGTGTAAGCAGCACAGTGCATGTGCCCCCATTGTTTACCTGGGGTTAGTGTGGAATAGCAATTATTGTTTGTTATTATTGAATTATATTATTTGTTATTGTGGAATATTATTGTTATTGTGGAATAGCAAATGTACCCCAACTTCACATGGGTGCCCTTGTGCTTAGAAGTGATTTTAGATGTCACCTCTTCTCTAAATCACAGAATGCTGGTATTTTGGGGCTTTTTTTTTTTCTGCTGGTATGGGCTGTGTCATGAATGAATGTCCATGCACTTTTGCCTAAAATAAAATAAACATTGCTGTGAGGCTTATCTTTAATACTAGTAATAGAATCAGTTGCATGGATTTTGGCTTGTAGATTTTTTAAAAAAATTCTTTAAAAGAAATGGAGTTTATTTGATCCTGCTGTCCCATTTCTCATCCATCTACAGCTAGAAAACTTTGCAGTGAGAGAGACACAAAATGTAGTTAAGGTCCCATTATTTTAAGGAAGATGGATGGGCAGGTAAAGTTGAGATTCACTCAAGGCTTTGCACACATAAACTCACTCAAGGCTTGGCACACATAAATTCACTCACTTTGCACACATAAAATAATTGAAGTGACATCTTGTTGCTGCTGGAGCAGATAAGTTCTCCTCTGTCCTTTCCTTCCCCTTCTCCTGCCTCTCCTGGGATTTGCTCTAGTGTTTGATCTTGTGGTGCTCTGATTCCTTCTGCTGCCCTAGAGGAAAGAGAAAACCACAGGATTAGTTGTCTGTGGTTTCAGTGGAGTGAATAATTTTCTGTGCAAGAGCTGTGGTGAGGCACATGATGAGGAAGGTGGGAGTTGGATCCTCCTTTCCATGGAGCCTGAATTTGGGAGTCAGAAGGAAGAATCTGTTGATTTGGCTCTGGCTTTTATGAACCTGTAGTAGATATCTGGGAACCTGTGTGGGAGAGGCTGTGTCAGCCCTTGTGTAGGAAATGAGGCTCCTCTGCTGCCTGGCCCTCTGGTGTTTGGAATTTGAGGGTCAGAGAAGGGGAGGGATGTTCTGGTGCTGAAGTCATCAGGCCAAGGGACAGCAGCTTCCATTTGGTCTCAGATAAATTATCTAATGGCTTGGTGTCTCAATTCCTCATCTTTTAAGATGCTGTTAGTCTTGTAGCTTTTGGGTTTGCAGATTAGTTAGACTAACAGCTCAGAATATCAGCTGCAGCCCTTGGATATGACATGCTTGTGTAATCAGGTGATTGTACCCCATGGGTCTCTCATGGTGCATTTTCATTAAAAAAAAAAGGGTGTTGCAAAGCAAACACAGTTCATTGCACAGCACAAGAGCATTGTCTCTCACTTCCCTGTGAATAACCCTGTCCTTTTTTCCACCCTTGTGTCTATTTTTATACTTTGAGGTCTGTTGCAGGAAGTTGAACCTATGATACTGGAACTGTGTAGTCAAAACCACTTATTTTCCATATTCTGTACTCTAGAAGTGAAAAGTTCATGGGGAGATGGCCTAAGTAGGATCTTGACACTTTTAGTTGACAAAATGCAGCTGTGTGCTTTCTTCAGAGTATATTGTGTACCTTTTTCCCTACCTGAAGCTTCAAAAGAAGTTTCCAGTTTTGTGGCACCCTCTAAGAACTTTTTAAAGGTGTAACCCCTGGGCAATCTCATACTTGCAGAGAGGCACAGCTTTAGTGACTCCAGACTGAAATCTCAGCACCTGCAGATGGTGCACTGCTTTTTCCTTTTCTTTTGGACATTCAGGTTCCTAACAACCTAAATGAGGCAGCATTTCTGATTTATTTCAGCTTCACATGTTTGGGCTCTGTGGTCAGAAAAGTTGCCTCTTACAGGATTTGACAAGAGGAGAGTCCTCAGCCCATGTGTCACCCATGCAGAAGTAAATGCTCACATGGTACCCACTCCAAAGTAGAGGGAAAATCTGCTGCTGCAGCCAACATTCTTTGCAACAATACAAATGTGTTCTTTGCTCACACAATAGCTATTCAGTTTGCCTACAGTCATTGTGCTCCCCCACTAAAGTTCAAAGGAATTGAAAATATACACAGGCAACGAAGCCAACTTTTGTTTTGGAGTGAATATGTGTTTTAGTACAAGGTATTTTTTCAGTGAGATTTTTAGAACATTAACTGCTCTGAGTAAAAGATCATGTAGTCATGAACACTTCAGCTTAAAAATTTCTGGATGAATAGTAGTGATTTTATTTTTATTTAATTTTTCAGCTTCTTTATGATTGACTTTTACTAATTGCCTTTTTCTTAGGGGTGGCCTGAGTTTTCAAATTTGAGTGTATAAATATTGATGTTTCCTAACTTAGGTGTTCTTAAAAACACACAAACAAAGAAAACCTTCCTCAACCAGCCAAAAGGAAACCATCCAAAACCCTACAACAAAACCAAAACAACCATCATAAAAGTTGTTTTAACTGTTCAGGCTTTGCTGAAAAATTTAGTCTTTTCTTGGTTTTTGAGAATGAGAGAGGAAGTACAGAATTAGAATTCAAAGCATTTGGTCAGTAAGAGTCCTGTAAATCTGATTACAATATCTATATGCAAGTATTCTAATACCTTGTATTGTGCTGCACATAGGTGTGCAATTCTTTCTTTACAGCAGATGATATTGAAGTGCACCTGCATAGAGAATATATGGAAATGAGCTCTCTATTGCAGCTAATAACAAAATCTGCTGCCTCCAAACATGTGCAAGCAGCCATGGTCAAGAAACAGGACTCTGTCTTCAGGGATGTAATTTCATCTGTTTCTTGTGTGGATCTTTTTTTAGTACTTGGGAATCTTGAAGGTACTGGCAAAACAATCTTCCCATGCAAATAGCAGTGAGGAACACAACGATGACAGTGAATCTGTGGCCAGACTTTATTTAAGAAGCTGATCGGACTGGGTAGCTTCTACCTAAGAGCTTTGGAAATGCTTGATGAGGCAAGTTGAGGGGTTGATAGTTTTTAAATACCCTTGGAACACAGAAATATTTCTGGAGACTTGAAAAACATAGTTATTTTTGAGCTGGAACTAATGCTGCCTTGATGATAGTAAATGAAATTAGTCTTTTATATATACTGCATTATTATTATATACTATTGTAACTGTAATCTACTCAAATTTATGTGGAATAGAAGAGCTGAAAAATTTTACTGTCTTGGATTAATTTTATGACGTGGAATATCATAAAAAATAAGAGAGTGGCAAGAGAAGTGAGGAATGGCTGAAATAAGTTTCAGGCAGCACAGGTGGGTTTGAAGAATGGTAGAAGGAAAAGCAGTGTAGTTAAAGCAGTATGAAGGGACCTGTAGGCAAAAGATACCCACACTCCAAAAACAAACAGACAAAAAGATGCTTGTGTTAGGAGAGTGAAAGATTAAAACTGTGCTGGATTACTTAGAGAGTCATCAGAAAAGCAGAACAGGAATCTCCTTCAAAGTGTCTTGAAGGAAAGCCATTTTCTACTTGTATGTACTTAATAAAAAAAACCCCAAAAGCTTTTTGGGTTCTCTAGAAGCTTGCTGGAGAGTCTGTGGGATTGCCTTCAGAGAGGACTTTCAGAAAAGCATCATTCTTTACCAGGATGAATGAGAAGTTACTGAAGAGGTTTTAGGAAAAATGGTAATGCCCATTGTAATAACCCTCCAAAAGCAGGTACCAGCAGCAGGAATGGCTCTGTAAAGCTGAGGAGCCATTGCTAACCATGGTGTGCAATCTGATGCTTTATTTAACCTTGGGAAGGAGTGATGCTGTGCACTGTAATGCACACTCTTAAAAAGGGTGGTGGTGATTAGCAGGTCCTGCAAAGGGGTAGCAATTATAAAAGCATCTGCATTCATTTTTTGTGACCAATATACTCTGGGGAAGAATTGACTTGGCTTTTAAAGAGAGAAGTAAGGCCTCAGGTTAGAGGTGTTTGAAGGTATTACAGAGGTAATCAAAAAAATTCAATTATGTGTGGGAGAGGAGACTCCAAGCTCAAAAACCCCACTGGATCAAGGATGTTGCAATGAAGTACAACCTGCTCAGACTTCTCTTGGGTCACAGCACAACACAGAGCATAAAGCAAGTGAGAAGGGGTTTTTTCATGCTGTGTAAATAAACATCATACTTATTATCACAAGACTTTGTGGAGATAAAAATATACCTTTCAAAAAGGAGTAGTGAAATTCAAGTATCCACAACTTCACTGAGCACAGTGTTTTCTGCCTGAAATTTTTATTAATATTTTGTGAGGTATGAAAAATATGGCTTTTTTCCCTTAATATTCACTGTTGTTAGATGTTGGAAGCAGTATTCTGGGCAAGGCAAACTTCTGGCCTGATTTAGGAAAGTGTAACTTCTGAAGTCCTCTCTTATATTCCACAGAAAGATTGGTTGGCTCGTGACAGCAACTCTTTCTGACCTTAGAATTAGTAACAAGACCCCACAACATCATATGCTTTGCTGTCTGTAATAATAAATCAACAACCTACTGGTTTTCTTTTTGTAATGCCTGCTGTTACTGGTTGAAAAGGGGATTGATTGACAAGTGGAAGTACAGAAGTCAAAAAGAAATATTAATGCTTTTCAGGTTGGAAAGCACTCCAAATGTTGTTGGGATTGCCCACTAAAGCAGCAGAACATAACCATGGTGGGGTCCTGTGTTCTGTATGTGTGTAGAACCAGCATTGCGTGAAAAGCTTGCTTTCAAGAACTTCACTTCTAGTCATAAAAATGCTTTTTAAACTAACAGCTTTCTTCTGCTCAGTAGGATATGATTTGTTGGACGTGTATGTTGACCTGGAACCAGCAAGGAGATGACTAAGTAGGAGGAAAATGGTTTTAACATGCCTCTGCTTTGCCAAGGAATATGGAAACAATAACAGATTTGTCAAGTCTGTGGGTCAGCTAGCCTTGTAGTGATATATGATATTTCTCTGTGCACAGCATACTTGGTGTACTGAGCTGTTTTTTTCTGAAGCATCGTTGTGCTTTAGAAATGTGACTCTTTCTTTGTCCCAGCTGCTGTTTGTCACCTCCTGGTCGTGCTGTTCACTGACCAGATGTGTGAGTAGGTGGGAGATTTGCTGTCTCGTCATCATGGCAGGCACAGAGGTGGTCTGTGCTCTTCCTTGTTTTATGGCGTAATTGGATAGCCAGCACTGTGCAGCGTTTGGCACTTGCCAAACCCTTCTGCTCTGCACTGGAGCTGTGCAGGAGGCCTTCTCCTGTTCCCCCATTCCTGTTCTCTCGAGCCACAACCCCCCTGTGGAGCCCTCCCTCCTCATGCTGGGGTGTGTTGTATCGCTCATGTGCCAAGGAGCCTCTTCCCAAGGCTCCAGACAATCCTCCACACAGAGGATTCCTGGTGTGCTTCCTCCTTTGGAAGAGAACCAGCAGCTTGAAAAATGAGTATTTGGTTTAATACGAAATGAAAGCTCTCAATGCTGTTTTCTTTTCATTTAAGAGCAGAGCTGTGCTCTTGTGGGGCTGGGGGGTAATAATCCTACAGAAGAAATCCCAGGAACACCATTTCCTCAGTGCAGGAGGGATAGTGCACCAGTGGCTGGTTGCTCTGAGATGTGCTGGTGGCCAGGTTCGAGTTCTGGATGTTTCAGGAGCGAGCCTGAACCAGTCAGTGACCTCTGTCTCTCCCCTTTTTGGCACTTGTAAGAGTGACCTAATAAATATGTTATTGCAACAGATGTGATCTCATATCCTCTTACAAACCACATGTAGACCAGCCACTGAGGGATGGCCCTGTTCAGTGGAGAGGTCAAAATGTGGGACAAAGCTTTAAGAAGGAAGCAGTAATTTTTAAGAGGAGAGATTTTTACTAATATATTATATTAATATCAATAAGGTTTACTAAAAACCAAAATGCAGCAAATTAATGAAATCATAGAATGGCTTTGGTTGTTTGGATGATCAGATGGTTGGGAGGTTTTGGTTAGGAGGATGACAAGATGGTCTTTGAAGATCATCTAGTCCAACCACCCTGTCATGGGCAGACACATCTTTCACTCCCTTTCACTAGATGAGGTTGCTCAAAGTCCCATCCAACCTTACCTTGAACACTTTCAGGCATGGGACATCCAACTTCCCACCACCCTCATGTTTACAATGTTTGAAGACATGTTTACAGTGTCTTCCTTATGTCCAATTTAAATTTCTTCCTGTTTAAAACTATTGTCCCTTGTTCTGTCACCTGGCAAAAGTCTCTCTTTGTCTTTTTCACAAGCCCCTTTAAATATTGATAAGGTCTCCCTGGAGGTTTCTGTTTCTCAGGCTGAACAACCCCAGTGCCCTTCCCTCACTGGAGAGGTGTTCCAGCCTTCTGACCATTTTGTGTCCCTGGTCCATGTCTGTCTTGTGCTGGGTCCCCAGAGCTGGATGCAGAGCTCCAGGTGGGTCACACCTGAGCAGGGCAGAGGGGAATGTTAGTAAGAAATGTTAACATTTATAGTGTGGTTAGTAAGTGGTTACAGTGAGCAGCAAAAAATGGTGGATTGACCTTCTGACAATGGGAGTTCCTGCCAGGCTGCATGGCCTTTTGGGGCTCTTGTTTACTTTTTCCTTTCTTGCAAGTTGAAAATAAGCTAAATTGTTCTCTGGCATTGTCAGCATTGCCCCAGAGGTCTTTGGAGAAACTAATTCCTTTGGTTTCTCCCTACTGCATCACCCAGAATAATACCATAGTCTATCCTTATGCAGCATATGATGTTTGTTTTTTATCCCTAGTCCAAACATTTGTACTGGATTGTTTTTCCCCTCTGCTTCTTATGAAGGCATTCCAGCTGAATAGGGAATGTCTCCCTTCACTCGAGCTTGTGTTTTTCAGGATAGGAAATGAGAGGCTTAGGTTTATTAATTTTTGTTTTAGCATTATGTAACCTGTGCAAGGCTGTAAGTACATGAGTTTAAGTAGCATGTTCTTTATTAGCTCATTTTACAGTCCTTGGCCTGTTCCACTTCAGAATTTTCATAAGCAGCATAAGTTGGCCAAAGTACATACTTCATGTTAATTAAATCTCTCAAACAGTGTCTAATTTTCTTTTTCCTCTTGAAGTTGGTGAGAGATTAGTAATAAGAGAAAATTAGCTGGCTGATAGCATCATGTATTTGATCAGTGCAGAGACAGGATAAGTGCCTCAGGTGTATGGTGAACTCTTCATTCCTATGTGAACATTCAGCATATTAAAAGTTGACAACATTCTTTGAACATTCATCCTGACAAGATAATATTGTAAAAGATCCCAATTTGTGAACTGAGGAAGCACTAGAATATGAAACATAAACAATTTTTTAAAAGTCTTATTTCATTCAGTGGGTTTGTTCCTGTCACATTTTTGTACTTTACCTGAAAATAGATTTGAAAGATCTGCATCGAAGATTTTGTTTGAGATTATTCCCTCCAAAATATAAAAAAAACCCTTGACTGTTGCTAATACAGGGTTTTGAGACTAAATGGTTTGTTTCCTCTCCTGACCTCTTGACTGAGGGAACACAATTGTAGTGGACAAATCAGTAAAATTACCTTTTTTAAAATCTCTTATGATGAGGTTTTGTGTGGAGAGCAATTGAGAGCATCCTGGGAGAATAAGATGTTGAGTGTTGATGAAATGTAAACCTGCTTCTTCTCCATATTTGATGAAGTTACTGTCCTAGTTTTATTTTCATTTTGGTCAGCAAATGTTTTCAAAAAGGTTTAACTTGCTCATATTCATAAGATATTTCTGACTTGCTTCTTGGTTTCTATTTTGTTCTTGTGCTTTAGCTAGAGCTCAATGTCACCAGTTGTAGCTTCCAATAGGCACGGGGGCCATTCAAAATACTTTCCATTTTCCACTGAGGTACATTCTTAGAAGAGCTTTTCCAATCCAAATAACTGGCATTTATTACTTTTTAATTGCTTAGTGTGATACTTGCTTACATTTGCTGTTTTAATGTCTTTTCCTGTCTGTAAAATGAGAGTCCCAGGGGGCACATGCGTGCAGTCACTGAATTCAGTTTACATAGCTTGATGGATGTTTTGGGAAAAGCACATTGTGTGTATGTGCAGTTTGTCACACATGGTGTCCCAACAAGAAGAGAGTTGTGCTAATGCTGAAGGAAAATTTTTTCCAGCTGCTGTGGGGAAGGTGGTCAGTGTGGCACACACATGAGCTCAGCAGGCATTCTCAAGTTGCACTATGTAGGCAGCAAACAATGGGCAGGAGAAATTTCTCTGGGCAGTTTTGCTCCTCTGAATATTACCAGTGTCCCACTTTTAAGTACAATGTCTTTTTTTTTTTTTTTGGTGAACTTTTTTGTGAAATCTGTTCACAAAAGTAGATAGGGATCTTAATTCCATACTAAAGGAGCAAAAAGAGGTATATTGCTAGTCTTTGAGAGTGGAAATTAAAGCCTTAGATGGTAGAAGAGTTCTGAAAAAGGCAAGGTAGGGAAAATGCAGACAATTCATCCCTAATAATTTAACTTAAGGTGGGCCATTTGTTTACTCAGGTTTATTTTGGGGGACCAGAGAATTTTTAGAGCTCTGGCCTTGGCAGTGTGAGTCTGGTGAAAACAGTATGATTCCAGTGCCCTTCTGAGAATGCAGATTTCAACTCCTTCCTCTGCTGTCTTACATCAATTAGGAGAGGGCTTATTCTTCACAGTTTAGGATTGCTTGTGGAGAGAAAAAACAGGACTTGCATATTGCTGAAAACTGAGGAGATGTGCATGATGGACCTGCATTTAGTGTCTGTTTAGGCTCTGTCAGGGAGGGCCAAGCTTTTTGACAAACTGTTCTATGCACTGCTGTAAATTCAAAACATCCTTAAATGATTCTGAATTAGCTTTTCATCACCCCTCACAAATCTTGTCTGCTGGGTTTGTTCTGTATTGTATTGTGGGGTGCCCTGGGGCAGGAAGGAACAATGGATCTGACTCTGTGTTCTCAGAAGGCTAATTTCTTATTTTAAGATACTGTATTATATTAAATATTATTATATATTATATTATATTATATTATATTATATTATATTATATTATATTATATTATATTATATTATATTATATTATATTATATTATATTATTTAAGATACTATATTATATTAAAGAATGTGAAAGAATACAGAAAGGATACTTACAGAGGGCTAAGAAGATAGTAATGAAAATTCGTGACTCCAGAGCCCTGACACGGCTTGGCACTGATTGGCCAATGAAAGAAAATAATTCACAGCAGAAACCAGTGGAACAATCACCTGTGGTAAACAATCTCCAAACACATTCCACATGTGAGCAAAACAGAGGAGAAGCAAATGAGATAAAATTGTTTTCCTTTTTCTCTGAGGCTACTCAGCTTCCCAGGAGAAAATCCTGGGCGAAGGGATTTTTCAGAGAATGTGAATGCCACGCTGCCGTCTCTTGGGCTGCACTCAACCATCAGCATGAGCAGTCAGAGTAACTCTGTGCCTTCTTTGCTCTGCAGGACTCCTCAGTGGGCAGACATCTCCAACCAACACCAAGCTGGAGAAGCTGGACCCGCAGCAGGTGCTGCAGCTGTGCCTGCGCTACCAGGAGCATCTCCACCAGTGCGCCGAGGCCGTGGCCTTCGACCAGAACGCGCTGGTGAAACGCATCAAGGAGGTGAGGGCTGGGCAGGGGCTGTGCTGGGCACGGTGCTGGCTGAGCTGTGGCAGCCCAGGCACGCCAGGGCAGCCCTGTGGCTGTGCCCTGCAAGCTCAGTGCCCGGGCTGGCACTGCGGCTCCTGTTGGGAAGGATGGAAGTTTGACAAGAAAGCCTCGCAGATATGTATGCCTGGCAGAATGTAGAGTCTGATGAAGGAATAGAGATGGAAGCAAGTTTTGATCTAGAAGAAAAGAATTGCTGAGCCAGTCTTACTGGATAACCAAGGAGGCAACGGGTTTGTTAGTTAGAAGGGGTTTTTATGGCTTAGAGCAAAGGATAAACCCACCCCAAACAAGATGTTTTTACCAAGCAGGAAGATAGCACAGGCAAACAAGTCAGCAAAGTTGCAAGTAGAAAAAAGGTCTCAGAATTTTCCACTGCAAGAAAACTGAATAACAACTTCTAGCTTAAACTGTAATATACTAACTTTTAGTGATTGGAGTATAGTAAAATGAATATGGTAATTATAGTAATTATGATAGGATATAGATAATAGTTAAGGCCCTGGTTCTACTGTATTAAGATGCTCAGCAAAGTATATAATGCAATGTATCCAAAACCAAAGGGTCTCCAGGCCTGCCTGCAGCTGGAGCTGACAGCTGTGGGCACAGCTCTGTCACCCATGACCCTGGACTGCTGTAACATCTTGGATACAGTAATAAACTGTATTTTGCAGAGCTGCCTGGAGTCCCCACAACCCTCATTTCATTCAGCTCTTAGAGGCAGCCCTGTGGCTGTGCCCTGCCAGTTCAGTGCCCAGGCTGGCACTGTGGCTCCTGCCAGGGCAGCGCTGTGGCTGTGGCCCAGGAGGGCTGGCATGAACAGCCCTGCTCCTCTGTTGGAATGGCAGGTGCTGCAAGCAGCTCTCCAAGAAGTAAACTATTCGTGAAGGTTTAAGGTAGCATTCCTTATTTAGGTCTGTTCTGCATTGTGGTGGTGTTCACATGGGTCCCAGCATGAGGGAAGAGATGAGAATGTTGGCTTTATGTTTTAGAAGGCTTGATTTATTATTTTATGATATATATTACATTAAAACTATACTAAAATAATAGAAGAAAGGATTTCATCACAAGACTAGCTAAGAATAGAGAAGGAATGATAACAAAGGCTTGTGACTGACTGAGACAGTCTGGACAGCTGGACTGTGATTGGCCATTAGTTAGAAACAACCACATGAGCCAATCACAGATGCACCTGTTGCATTCCACAGCAGCAGATAATCATTGGTTACATTTTGTTCCTGAGGCCTCTCAGCTTCTCAGGAGAAAAAAACCTAAGGAAAGGATTTTTCATAAAAGATGTCTGTGACACAGCATAGATTGTATTGTGCTCCATGGTTAGCTTCTAATTTAAGGAAGGAAGCATTTATGTGAACATCTTCTGTGGCTGGATAAGGTAGTGCTTCAGTTGATTTGTTCTCAAAGCCCATAACATGCCATCTCATTTCTGACCTCTATGGCAAAAAGGTCTCCTGTGCTGCTGCTTTACCACTAAACCATCATTTGGAACACTGATCTGTTGAAATATTGAATGTTTGACTGATGTTTGATGATACTGTTTGGGATTGAATTAATTCCTGGGATGAGCATCCTGCAATGAGATTGTCTTTCTCACGTGTGACTGCTGATGTTGGAAGCAGTAGAATGGCTGCCAGATTTTTTTATTTTCTAAAATCAAGAGTCTGGCATGACAGGGAAATGTTGCTTCAGGTGTTTTCTCAGATACTCCCAGATGTGTAGAAGAGCTGGTGAATTCTGCATATCTCAAAAGTCCTTGAGACCAAATACCTTTTCAGTGTCAAAAAAATGTTTTTGAGCATGTGGTTAATTTTTATTCACCAAGTATAAACACTGACCTTGATTTGTTGTTGCTCTATTGGCTTAGAGTTAAGAAAATCCCACATGACAAACTGGGTAATAAATTTGATTCATGTGCTGTTTGGAGAAGCTGCTGTCATCATGAAGTTGTAAGTCCAAAATAATGTGGGAAGCATTAAAAAGGCCTTTTTACTTTGGTGTATCAAGATCTGAGGCCAGCTATTACACAAGATGTAAAGATATTTGCAGATGTTGGTGACTCAGATCACACAATCTCAGAAATGGGATTTAATTGCCAGCCTAATGACAGTGTGCTGCATTAATCCAAGCAGATTGTAATTCTTTTGGCTGTTAAAGTGTGAGAGGGAATAGTGACATGATTTAAAGTCATGGTAGACACCACCAGAGCAATATTCATTAATTGGGTTTGCCTTCTGTAGGGCAAGTGGCAGAGTCCCTTTCAAATTAGCTATGCTGGTTTTCTTCTGCTTCATAAAGCTTGTGATTATCTTTCATCTAAAATAAATTAAATTATTATACTGATATTCTCACTAGCTTCTTTATAACAGCCTCCTCTGACAAAGTGATGGAGAAATGGGGAATTCTGTAAGTCAGAGAACTGACAAATCAGCTGTGGTTTGGTTTTGGTTTGTTTTTTTTTGGTTTTTTTTTGGTCACAACTTCTAAGCAACTTCAGATGCTTTCAGTCCCTCTGCCAGATCTGGTGGGTTTTTACTGTTCATTTTCCTAATACTTTTTAAATATTTTTCTTGCTTTGGCTGTTCTGCATGTGTGTTCTGGAGGATCTGGGTGGGACCCACTTGGCTTAAATCATTCTTTCCAAATTGTTTGGGCTCTCCTTGATGCACTAAATTGAACCACTGCTGACAGTTGTTGACAAGCCAGGGTGCAGCTGAACCAGAGCAGGGGATGTCTCTCCTTACAAGTGCAGACAAAGGAAATTGCCTTTGGCTTCACCCATTTGTCAGCAATGATTTCGTTTTGCCATGTACACAAAACTTTGACCCTTAGTAAAGCTTAAAAATGAAAGAGAAAATCAAGTGTATTGTGAAAAGCAGAATGTGTGCACAAGCTGGGACAGTAAATTCTTTTATCCTCATTTTGGTAGCCAGTATTTCCCTTTCCCTTTCTTTAACTCTGTAAATACTGAAGTGTTTTTCTTCTGATAACAGATTTATCAAGTGACTGATGGTTTTAATTTTCTACAAAATGTTGGTCAGCTTCAGTCTCTGATTTCCAACTTTTTTTCTGAGTTATGTTCACTTCTCAGACTCTAACTCTGCTAATAGTCCTGCTGTATAATATGCTGCACTCACACTGCCTGCAGCCAGGATTTTTTTAGTCTTTCCTTGACAAAATGTCCAAGAGCAAATATCTTTTGTTCATTGTCTGTGTCACCAGGAAAGAAGTTTCCTGGATTCTGTCAAAACTCAGAAGTACTGCTGTAAATTAATTGGCCCTCAGTAATTCAGAATTAACTGTGGTGGTTTGCAAATCAGCACACAGTCTGAATTACAGTGGTTCTGAATAGGAAAGAGAATGAGCCAAAAAAAACCTACTTACATGACAGTGACTGCAGGTCTGAGCAGAGCCATCTGTGCCTTCAGGGAGCAGTGCAGTCTGGCTTTGCTCTCCATCCCATTTCCCAGTGTAGCCAGAATTTCTTTGCAGTGTTGGCTGCATCCATGTCTGCTCCTAAATGTAGAACCCTGTGCAGCTTCCAGGTGGCTGTGACTGTTCTCTCTTGAGCAGAAATCCATTTATCCAAGAGATTCCTTGAAGGGGGAAGCATTGAAGACAGGATGGAAGGTGATTGACTCAGGTGCCTTTTTTCATACCAGAATGAGTTTTGCTTTTGGGAGGGAGTGATTTACTTATGTCAAGAGGTTTTGTCTTCACTGTCAAGAAAAAAAAAAAGAGGATGTGCTTGCATCTTTTTAGGGAAAATCCTATAGATTTGCACTGTAACTTATTGCAAGTTTTGAGGAACTCCAGCTGCTGTGGGTTTGATAGAGCCACATGTGCTCTCTTCACCAGGAGTGTCTGCTCCAGTTCTGTGATCTGCAAACAGGGTTCTGACAAGATTAATTTGAAGGCAAATGTTGACCAGCTCTAAAGGTTTGAATGGGGGAAAGCAGCAAATAAGAGAGGACTACTTTACATTGAGTCCTTACCAGTGGAGGATATCTGTTTTGGGTGCCAGGGAGACAATTTCAAGAGTTATGTGATAGGGGATGGGGAATACCAGGGAATGGGAAACAAGTAGAATAGGGAAAAGCTGGGGAACAGAGCTAAATTTTCAGAAAGTGCCCATGATTTTGTGTGCTGTGCCTTCAAAACAGTCTAGTTTCAGTGCCTCAAAAAAGGATTATTGTGCTCACAATGTACTAAGGTTCTCAAAAATCACATCTTACAAAATATCTGAAGGTAAGCTTATAAAAATTACTTGTCACACGTGAAAACTGAGGCCTGCCTTCTTTCTGTGAAAGCAGAGAGGAAACTGAAAGCCCTCTAAGCTCCTTTCAAAGAAGCTTTGAGTGAAAAGATCTTCAGCATTTCTTACTAGACCTCCAGCATTGTCAGTGGGGTTGTGTTTTTGAAGTATTTGATGTACCCTTAAAGGCAAATGTAGTTCCTACATACACTGTGCTTAAGATGTATTTGGAAATGGGTTACTGGGAGGGCTCTGATGCTTTGCCTTGAAAACAAATGTTAATGCAGTGTTATTTGTAGCTTTTATTATTACCACAGGAATCCCAGACTGCCAATAATTTTGAAAACAGAGCAGTTTTTAGAATACAAAGTGAAATTTCAAATGTCTCAGTCTAAGCTGGCACACATCTATGGGTGGGAGTTGGGGGAAACCCCCCACATTTTAAAATATAATAAATATTGCTTTTATATTTGTGATAGTTAAATGAATCTTGTCCAGGCAGGCATTATGGCTTGTTTCATACCTGTAAATTCCTTGGGAGGGCTGGCTGTGGTAGGGACACCTTGTAGCAGTGTGAAAATTGAAGGGCAGGGTCCCTGAAGGTGGTGGTAAAGGGAAAAGCTGCTCTAAGTGCAGGAAGCTGTTCCACCACCAGCAATGAATGAGATCTGGGCCAGGAACTTTGGCAGGACTTTGCCTGGCTGGGGACAGTGTCAGGCACAGCTGCAGTGAGACTCAAGGGCACACTGCTGTAAGCTGTGTGAGACACCACAGGCACTGCTCCTAACTCCTTCCCTCCATGGGCAGAAAGATCTGAAGTGCCTGGGATTCATCCCATGCTCCAGTCACAGCTGGGCTGTGGCCCTTCAGGGAATACACTCAAATGAAGAGCAGGTTTCAGGGAGGTGATTTTTGCCTGGTCTTTGGTTTGTTTTGTTCCAGGACTCATCTGAGTGAGGTGTTTATTGCCATTTCCTCTTAGTTATGGTTTCCCTGTAGGTGGTTTCAGACCTGAGTTTCCAAGACTGTTTGTGAAATCTATTTTCAGCAGACATGTCCTGAGAACTTCGGACTAAACTAAATTAGTCCAGGAAAAGATGAATGGCCTTACTAAGTCCAAAATGCATCTTCAGCTTCAGGCCTTTGCTTTATGGCCCATATGGAGCAGCCCATGAAGCCACATTTCAGCTCATTAAAGGGGACGGCTCAGGGAATCAAACCAGCTGGTTGAAAGAAGCCTGGCCAAAGAGAAAATGGAGATGTGCTTAATTTTGAGACAACATATAAAGATGTTCTAGATGAGACTGTGTTAACTTGCAAGCAAAATTGAGCCTTTTGGTTCACATACTTAAATTACCAATGCCCCGAATCCAGGGGAAGGGGTCTGAGATTCCTTGTGCTATAATATTTCTGAAAAGGGGAAGAACCTTGTTTCAAATGCCACTTGTATTTTCAAGGGATTTCATGCCACACTGCCCTTTAGAAAAAAACTATGGAACATTGTGTTCTGTAAGAAATAAATACCTTAAATTTAGTCTTTGGCATCTTGGAAGTTGATGGATGAGGACTATGACAATCTATCCAGCTTTTTATGTCTCCTCTCATCAGCAATGAAGTGTTGTTTATAAAGACTGGAATCTCAACAGGCACCATCATGCAGAAATAAATGCACAGGATTATTAAGCTGGAAACATGTTAATCTTCATGTCCTTTAGTTGATCTTGCTCATTTTTCTCCAGTCTGCTGTGCAAGTAGCTTGAATACCTAAGGCTGTTAACCAGCCAGCACCAAAATGTGAAAATGCTCTTGGAAAGGCTTCTCAATTGTTGTTCAATATAGAGAATTAATGTCTAGCAGTGTATGCCTGAGGCAGATGGCCAGTGCTGTGCTGTATCTGAACTTTATGAAGGGATCTAGCAGTTATAAAGGAAGAGGAAAGATTGTTTGCACTGGTGGCAGTCTGAAATCTGTTTTGCTGACATGCACTGCTTTGTATGGTGTCATAAAAAAGGCCAGTCCCTTGCTCCTAGAATATATGTGTGTAATCAGTTCCAGCATGTTCCCTTCTCTTGTGCTTTATGGCCTTTTGAGAAAAGATCTAAACTGGAATCCTTTCCACAACTGAATTTCCAAGGAAGAAAAGTAAGCTTGAACAAGCATCTAGCAGTCAGAAAGGTTTGTATTATTACAGAGTTTAGGTGCTTAAGAAACTGTCACTGAAGATCCCAAGTCTGGCATGCAAAACCTTTTAGTAAAACTTTCACTGGGATTAGTGCATGGAGTTTATGTTCATCAGGCATCTGAAGGAACATAATTCACTTCCTTCTCACAGCTTGCTTAAACTAGGAAACTGGATTTCTTATTCTAGCCTTCTTTTCCCAGGTGGAAAAACCCTCCAACAACCCTCTGCCCCAAGTTTGTAGACCTTCAAATAGGAATACAAGTTTTTAATTCTAGATATACTACAATACTACATTTCATTACAGAGGGAGCAGACTTGATGGTGGACTTGGGCATGAAAGGGATTTGAGATAGGAAAAAAAGTATCAACCTGGGGTGCATCCCAGCTCGTACTTGCAGGAGAAAGGAGAGGATGCTGGTTGTCTTGCACAAAGCTGGGATCTCATCTGACACACTGTGTGCAGCTCTCATGATGCTCAAACACAAGGAAAGGGCTGTAGGGATGTGTGGGAGTGGAGAACCTCGAGGAGGAAACTGGAAAAGCTTTGCTTGTTTGGCTTGGTCAAATGATGACAGAAAATGATGAGATTTCTCTTTCTAAATCAGTTTGGCATTAACGTAGACTAAAAACGGCCTTCTCCCTCCCTGAAGGATTGTGTTGATACAGGAAAAGTCAATTCACAAGTTTCATTCTTAACTATTACCTCCTCTTGCAGTGTTGAATTGAAATTCTCAAGGTGTCAGCTCTGCCCTGAAGTGAGAATTGGGCTGGGGTGTGGAGGTGCCAGGAATGTTGGCTAGAAGCTTTTCAGCAGTTTAATCTTTGTTTTAGACAGGTTAGCCGGCCTTACTTGCAAATAGTTGGAGTTGCACTGATGACTTTAAGATGGTGGTTGGTACTTGAGGGAGCAGGGTGGACCTTGTGTTGGCAATCCCATAATGAGCATTGTGGCAATAATCAGATGTGATCTGCAGAGGTGACTTCATGTTGAAAGCATTACAAAACCTTAGTGCAAGTAATCTGCCCATCTTGCTTTTTATGAAGGGTAGGGTTTCCTAAATGTTTCTGTGCCACTGGGGCATGAATGCCTCTAGATGAGAACATTTATTTGGCATTATTGCAACACTGCTCTGAGGTATGAAACATATGATTTACTATTAATTAATTCCTGAGGGCATTGCTCCTGACTGGATGTGTCATCTACCTCTAGAAGCCTGGATAAAATGGTGAACTATAATATAGCAGAATTCCCTGTAATCACAGGTATGAACTGTGCCAAAACTGTAGTGAACTGGACAAAAAATAAAAGTTTTAAACTTTTTTTAAACTGGAACAGCAAGTGATGCATTTGAAGAGTGGCTGCTGGACTTGCTGCAAATTGTCTGAAAGATAAAATCCCCAATCAGATGAGTTCCAGCTGAAAAAGAGGCTCAGGTAGCAGTTGTAAAAGAAATCAACATAACAGCAGTATATGACAAAGAATTTATAGGAGTTTTTAACATCAGAAAGAATTCTTGGGTCATAGCTTTTCCTTTTGTTTTATCCAGTCTAGAGAATTTAATTCTTCCTTATGCCTGACATAAGACTACACAGAAACTGAACTACTTTTCAATTACAAGTTCTTCTACCTGACTGTAGCACAAATTTTCAAATGCCTGCTTGCATTTGATCAATTTATTCTAGAGATTCATTAGTAGACATAAAAAAGAGGAAAGAAATACTCAGATTTCTGTGAATCTTGGGGCCTGTGCAGCTGAATACAATAAAAGTGAATGCTCAGAGTGGATCAGAGCTGGCACTACTGCCACACTGAACTTTTGTGTGAATCACTGATGGTTTTGTACTCTTGTTGCTGTATTTTGAGCAATACTCTATAGCCTCAGAGGAGCTTGGTCTGTAAATGATATGCAGTGCTCAGGATTTCCTTGAGGCTTTCCTGAAGCCAGAGGTTTACTGTCCAGATGTTGGGACCTCAAGAAAATTGCTGGGATGTCTGAGCTTCAGCATTGTGAAAGTTATGGTGGAGTCAGCCTTGAAAGTCTGTCTTCTGGGAATGAAGGAGTAGATCCTGCCCTTAACATCACTGGGGTGTACTTGGCTCATTTCATGTGGTTTGCAAATGTAATGGTGCTGACTATTTTCACCCTGAAATGAAAATGGTGTTGTTTTCTGAGAAACATCTCATTAATGATAGTGGTAATCTCTTTTCTAATCAAAGCTTACTTGTGATGGCAAAACCAACCTGCTTAAAGCTAGTTATTCTGACATGTTGAAAGTACAAAACTGAAATTTATTATAAAATAACTCCCTAAATAACATAATAAATAACTGTAAATAACAGTTGTCCTGTAACATTCAAGTAGTGTGTCAGCAGCGTAAAATCAGGAAATGAGGAGCTTGAAGGTTGTGTTTTCTAGCAGAATTATTAGGTAGCCTGAAATAAGAGTTGTGCAAGTTATCCTTTAGGTAATAGATCTGTAACAGATACATATTTGTTCTTTTCCAGGAACAGCTGATTGAAGACAGATCAGGAATGTGTTATTAATTACTGTGGAATTATATTCCACAAAAGAGAGGTTTTGTGAGAATATTGCACACACAGGTGCAATAATCTTGTTTGTGTGGCATATTTGTATTTCTTTTTCTTAAACTTGGTTATTTAGAATAGGTATGGAAGCATTTCTAATGCTCAGGATGTAACTTAGCATTTTTAGCCATGGTACATTTTAGAGGTGAGTTCTTAGATGGATGTAGATTGTTCTACAAAAGCAGCAAATGACAGCTCTAAGTAGGTGTTCTTATTAATCAAAGACAATGGGCTAGAAATTACTGTGACCTTTTCTTGGTGACAGTTTAGAAGGCTTACTAGTAAAATTGGATCTTTTGAGGTTTTTTCCTTTCTGCCTTTTCAGGAATCTTGTGCATTAAGTCTGATACAACCACAGCAAACACTGGGTTTGTTCCCAGGATCACATGCAGGGGCAGAGATGGTGCTTTTCACCATGACACCCTCCTGGTTTGTGACTGTCAGGCCAGCTCCTGGGCCAGAACACCAAACCACTAAAGAGGGAGGCTGGGAAGACTGGGAGGTGAGGGAGGGACAAACACCTCCTGTCTGATAACACAGGAGGCAGGGAAAGACTTGACATGAAGGTGGAAAAGCTTATTTCAAGAACAAACCTCCTTTGGAATTCTAACACTTTTGTGTGTCCCAAGGCATCCCAGAATAATCAGATTTACAGGTGCAGCAGCTTATGTGGATACATGTTTTCTAAGGGACTAAACATGGATTTAATTTAGATCTTTAGGAGTGTACCTATTGATGTACCTATTAATATTGCTATAATTCAGTTCCAGAGCCACTTAAAATGGTTACTCTTCATTCTCTAGCTTGACTGTGATCTGTGCAATGCTTAGACAGAATAACCCTTGGCAACTGTTTACAGATCACAGAGGGAGCAAAAGGGATATTTTGGCAGTGGTTTTGGTCTTAGATAAGGCAATCCTAAACACAAACTGTAGTTGTTTATGTGGCAGTGGGGCAGAGGAGGGGTACAGCTCCATGAGAGCTGAAGCTGGGATCTGTGGCTGGGCATCCCAGTCAGGCTGTCACTTCCCAGTGTGTGCTGGGTGGGAGAAACAGGGGATGCTCCCAGCATCAGGAAGTCATTGCGATCTGTTGTGCTGGCTTTGCGTGACATTATCAAAGAGAAAGGGGAAGAGAAAAAAAACCCCATTCATTGAGCACATTTGTTTTCAGGCAGTAGAGAAAGAGGAGCTGTCTTCAGTCTGAAGTGTGTTGATTGAAAAGTATTTTCACACCAGCACAGGGTGACTAATACTCCATGCAGTCGTGCTCCTGCCTGCTGCCTTCTGCTGTGGTTTGTGTGCAGCTGCAGGAAAATGTTCCTTTAACCCCAGTCAAGCACCTGACAATGGGGAGGAAAGGCTGCCTGTGCTCAGAGTGCTCTTCTAGAAAAGGAACTTTCTGGAATAAGGATTGCACCTTAAGAGCTGTGTGTTTTGGAGGGGCAGCCATAGGGGAAATCCATAGGATGGATTTCCAGCTGAGAGGAAATTGTTGGGACAGAAGGACACATGCATGTCTGGATGAGCTCTTGAAGGCTGTTACTAAATGTGAGGGGAAACAAAAACATCATCTTGACTTCTGGGCATTTAGGAGGGACTGGAGAAGCTGGGAATGTCCGAACATCCTCTTAAGACATGTATTTGTTTTGTTAGGAATGTCAGCAGTGCCTCCAGAAATTTGATTCCAAGTTTAATGAACTTTTGATTGCATTTGCATGTTCTGCAACCAGGGAAAATGTGTCTAGCTGCAGTTTTCAGTCTCTCAGTCATTGAACTAACAAGATATGACCTCTGTTTCTGAGAGCTTAGGACACTCATGTGCCCATGACAGGGATACTATAAAACCATGCCAGCTAAGAAGTGTATATATGTGTGTGTGTGTGTATTATATATATGGGCACTGGTTTGTTTTCAGTGGTCTCTTGAAAAGAATTGGGCATTGGCCAGTGCTGACCTCAGTCTTTTTGTGGGCTAAATTAATGTCTTTATTCTGCTTGACAGTGTGGGCCAAGAAGAATTTTTAAATGAATGCAAGAATTTATGGTGTGCAAGATGTCTGACAGTATCCTCAGTTGTTTTTGTGTTTCATCAGTGTGGTGTTACAAATGGGCCTGTGTTATGCAGAGGAGACTCAGGGCTGACAATGTGAATGGTGTAGTAGGAGGGGCTGTGCTGGGGCCCTTTTAAGTGAGGAAATATCTATCTTGCAGTGTTGTTGGAAGTAATTATTAATCTGGTTTCATTTGATGAAAGAAAAGCCCAGTAGATGTCATTTCATGTTTAAATGTGAAGCTGAGGCACAAATTAGTGTCCTGCTGATGATAATCCACAGAGGAGGCATAAGCTTTGAAACAGAAACAGACACAAATTCTGAGTGTAACTGGCTGTACAAAAACTGTGTCATGCTGGAGGGTGAGTTTTAGGCTTGTCCCTTTTTATGGACCTGTGCTTCTGCAAGAAAACTGAAGAAACACCTCCATCCTTTTTGATGTAGGAAGGGCAGAAAGATCCTCTCTTCTGCTCTGGGCATGTCCAGCCTCAGGTTTACTGCTTTGACAGGAGGAATGATTTTTGGAAAAAAATAACATTTGCATTAGGAGCTCTCACCCCTTCATTGAGAACACATCTTTTTCTCTCAACTCCAGATGGGGCAGAACCTCTTGCTTTGATGAAAATTAAGACTCTGACATCACATGGTGGGCTCTGCCCTCTGCTTTGTTCTGTTGCTTCTTAACAGGCTTCAGTCTTTGAACTCTCCAGAAACTCATACACCACTAAGCTGGGGATGTTTGTAGCTTACTGAGTGGTGATGTTTGAAGGACAGATTGGTTGTCAGGGGCTGGTGACAATGCTGCTGCTTCACATCTGTCACATCTGATGGGTTCAGGGCAGTCGGATTCAGTTGTCTGCAGCTCTGGTGGCCTGGCATGGTAGGGAGCTTGGAGGAACCAGAGCAGAAACAATGGCTCAAATAAACACTCTCAGATGGCTTTGGGACAGTGAAGAACAGCTGGCCCTGGGGTGTCTTGCTGGGCTTCCCAGAGAGCTTCACAGTCTGGGATGGGCAAGAAGGCTGAGAGTTGAATGTTTTCCAGATGAGAATGTGGCAGGGCCTTGTGGCAGGGACGTGGGAGTTGATGGGAAATGTTCAGAAAAGGCAACTTCACTCACTGACCCTCAGGGGTGTCTTGGACTGCCTTGGCTGTAGGCAAGGGACCAGACTCTCCTTCAGCACCCCTTTTCCAGGTGCTTTTTATTGCTCCTGTATGAGGTATGGAATTAAATAGATAGGAATGAGGTGCATTCTTATTCTTATGTGTGTTCCCTGCTCATTATGGATTCCTGCAAGCCAGTGTTAGTCCCTGTGGTGGGTAAACAGGGCTGACCCTCAGAACCTGAAAGCCCCATCTGAGTGCCAGAGGAATGGGACTGCATGCCAGGAGAGATAAAAGCACAAGGTCTGGCACTGGAGGAGCTCCCTTGGAGGGGGAGGAGGTAGGAAGGATGTAAGTGTGTACTTAGGCCTGCTTCAAGGAAAGCTGAGAGAAACATTGGTATTTATCTCCAGGAATTAACATACAGTTTCCTTTTTTTTTTAATAGTTAAAAAGACCAGGTTCAGAATGAGTAAAAATTGACCTTTCTTCACAATTGCTCCATTTCAGTTCTCCCTGCTGTGTCTCAGGCTGTGCAGCTGCTGTGGCCTCCCTCAGCAGGCAAACTTGGATGTAGGTGTAAGGAAACACTCACTTCCACCCTTTCTCTTTCTTGTGAGGCAGCTTTTTTATGGCTCTTGTGAATGTGTCCAAAGTGCTTGGAGGCCACTCTGCATTTCTTCTTCCTTCTGCAGGTCAGTATCAGCTTCTCCCCTTGTTCCCCATCAGTAAGTGGATGTTACTCATACTTACACAAGGAGCATAAAGTCAGCAGATGGAAATTATTGGAATGGAGAGAAAGGGGAGCCTTGGGTGTTTTTTGCTTGGAAGCTTGGTAGGTGCCAGCTTTGCTTCTTGTACAGTGCTGTGAGGCCACGTGGAGAACCTGCCAGTGGAGGAGAACTTCAGAACCAGAGGAGGATTCTGCCTGGGTCCCCGTGCTGGTCCATTTAATGAGGCATGCTGGCTTTTGGCAGCTTTCCCACTGCCTGCTCCTCCAGGCCACTGTCTCTCATTAGGTTGGATGTTTTTAGGCACTGGATTGAACTCACTGGTTGGTGGTGGTCTGCTTTTTACACACTGCTCTTTACAGAGCTAGTGCCAAGCTACTAAATTATTAAGCTGGGGTTTTAATAGAAACCCCTGTGTAGGCTTAAATTGTTTCCACTCTATTTGGAGTTTCCTGCTCTGCTGGTTTTTATTTTGTCCCGTGCATGAAGGCATGGAGGAGGGAATTCACAGGAAAGCACAGAGGCAAAGAGGAGGAATTCAGCCTGAGAGCAGTAGAAAGTGCAGGCAAAATAAAAGGTCAGTTGGTACTGTGTGCAGCTCTGATGGAGGGGATAGGGAAAATGCCCCCTAATCCTCATGACAGTTCGGCAGAAACTTGTGTGTTTGTTTCCAATGCTGTTTGTAACTTACGTTTCTCACTAAAATATTTTCTTGCCTGTTTTTGACTTGACCTCTTCCCCAGGGCTTGAAAGGGATGTTTGTGAGTACACCCAGCTACAGCAGCTTATCCCCAGTGGCAAACCCTGCTGCCACCAGTGGGATGGCAGAATTCTCTCTGCTGCCCTCCCTCCTCAGCGGGGCATTCCAGTGTTGTACCACTTCCACCCAGCCCTCCCTGGTTACAGGTTCTCCCCTACAGCACTGGCCAGGGGGTCAGGATTGCACCTGCCTGCTCAGTGCTGTGTAACTCAGGTCAGGGCAGCACTTTGTGTTTTCTTAGCACTGCACTGATAAATGTGTGCTGTCCTGGGTGACAGGTGCATCTAGGGGGATACAGTGTGGGTAAGTGAAGGTGGTATAGAAAGTAATCTTATACCCTAAAGAGTTGCAGCTGGGTTAATGACTAAAGATTAGGAGCAGGCCTGATGTTAATGGGCCACACCTGCAGCCAAATAAAAGAGTGGATTGGTGGGAACTGGAATCAGTTGGCTGCTGTGGGGACAAGGAAGAGTCAGTGCCTAGAGGAGCTGCCTGCAAGAAACATCAAGGAGGTTGAAACTCTAGCAATAAGGAACCTTTGCAATGTACTATAATGACAACAGGTACAGTCACTGTCCTCCATCAGATGGGTTGACTCTGTCACACAGTTCAGGAGAGGGATTTTGTTTGAACCTATGCTTCTTGGTAGACCAGGAGTTCTCAGCATCGATTCCCTGAGGCTGCTTCATTGTGAGCAGTGACATCCTTCCTCTGGGAGCAATTAGATGGGAAAGGTTTGGGAAAATAGTGGTGGCAGTGGGCTAAAACTGCTCGGTGTGTGTCCTCTCCTGCCCTTCACTCTCTGCCACTGTGGGCTTGTACTGAGTGCCAGGCCAGGGGGCTGCTTTCCACAAAGACATCCCAGCTGGAAGTGACACTGGGGTTGTTAAGTACAGCTGCAGTGAGCCAAAGTAGCCGAGCTTGGAGTGTGCATTGAGGGCTTGGAACAGCTCTGTTACTGAGCTCTTGGAACATGTGGTGCATGTCTTAGGGTATGTAAAGGATATCTATCTTACCATGGTTTACAGTTTGAACCACCTCACTGAGCTTGTGTGTAAGGTACTGAATCCTGCCTGGAGATTGCAGGTCTGGCTGGACAGAAGAATGGGTTGTGAATTATAAAGGCTGCCTTCATCACTCAATGGCAGGAACAGCACTGCAGTTCCTGTCATTGTCATCATGCTTGAGCCATGTTTGGGTACTGACTGTGTTTAATTGCATGGCTAATTTACTTAATGTCTCTCCTGGGGTCACTTATAACACTCTTATTTTTGGGTTTCAGGGAAATTAGGGACACTAGCAATCCATTGTGGTTCTCTCAAGGCAGGAGTTTTTCCAGATGATGGCAATAACAGCTGTGGCTTTGCTTGCAGAGTAACCTGGCTAAACTGGGAAAACTTAGCACTGGCAACTGTGGTAGAGCTTAATGCTTGCAAATGAAGGATCTCCAGTGAAAATATAGTTCAGGTGTAGGCAGAGGCCGTGGGTCCCTTGGGTTTGGATAACTTGGAGGATGTTTGTTGGTTTATTGGGAAAACCCCAGCAGCGCCTGTTGGCTTTCAGACCTGCAAATGAAGAATGTTCTGATCAGATATTTAGGTGTTTGGGTGGAGAGCTGAGGTCATCATATGTCTTCCCTGGTAGACAACTATGAATCATCCCATTCCGTGACAGACTGGTTATGTACCTTCCAAGGAGCTCTTCTGTACCTGTCAGTGGAGCATCCAAGGTGGTTGCTTTTGGGAATGGCAGTGTGCTGAAAGCTCTGTGACAACAGTTGGCCTAATGAGCCTCACTGTGCTCGTTGTTTTTCCTCAGATGGACCTGTCTGTGGAGACTCTGTACAGCCTCATGCAGGAGCGCCAGAAGAAGTACGCCAAGTACGCGGAGCAGATCCAGAAGGTCAACGAGATGTCGGCCATCCTGCGGCGGATCCAGATGGGCATCGACCAGACGGTGCCGCTGATGGAGCGGCTCAACAGCCTCCTGCCGGAGGGGGAGCGCCTGGAGCCCTTCTCCATGAAACCCGAGCGGGAGCTGCGGTCGTAGCGCTGCGGCAGCGCCCCCTCCTCACCTTCCTCGCTCCACGGAGGCGCTCCCAGCCGGTGCCTTGGGAGCGGGCAGCGCTGCTGTGGGCTCTGTGCCGGGCACTGCCCGAGCCGCACAGCCAGGAATGCAGGAGCTCCAGGAGGAGAGGATTTACTGCTCTCAGCTCCCTCCTCTTGCCCTCCTGTCTCCTCTGCCACTACACCGCCTGTGCAGACACATTTGTTTCATTGCTGTGACTAGTTGAGGTTTACAGAGGAGGAATTTCCTTTTATCTGATTTAATTTTTTTACTAAAAAAATTCAAAGGGATATAGGGTGTGACGAACCCTCTAACATGTTTTTTGTGCCATTGGGGTGTAGACAATTAGATGGCTGGATGATCCCCTGGCCTTGGAAATATGTATGTTTTATAGGTGAAAGTGTGGGAGCCAGGAACTGGCTTACTAAAATCTGGCCATTATCATAATTAATGTGGTTTGCACTGCAGGGTTTTGGCATGTCCTTGAGGCTCCTGTTCCTATGGGCTCACTAATTTATGAGGCTGTAAAGGAGTAACTGTTTTAGATATGAATGTCTGTTAATGTAAAGCAGACCTTAGTGCTCCTCTCCCCCTTGCCCTGGCAATGTCCCCATTCCCCAGCTGGTGGCATTTCGTGTCCCTCTGACAGGCACCGGTACCAACCTGCTCACTTTGCATCTCAAAGTTGCACACAAGGTGTCTTTTTTTATTGGGACGCTCAAGTTATCTTGGTGCTTTTTTACCAGTGGGGTGCAGCTGCTTCTTCAAGTGCATGAAGGTGGAGGGGAGACACGTGAGAAGTCCTTTGGCTCTTTGTGTTGGTTTAGCTGCCCTTGTGCTTGGAGCTGGTGGTGGCACAATGCTGAGCGACTGAAGCCATGGGGCCCTCCCCAGCCTCCTGCTCCCAAGGCAGTGGGATGCTCTTGCCCTTCCTGCCAGGCGAGCCAAGGCTGGAGAGCCCATGAACCCCAAGGGTTGTTGTGTGTCAGGAGTGCAGTTCCAGCAGTGAGGACAGTCAGGGACAACCCAGCTTCCAGGACAGTACAAGGTAGGGGAACTTGCCAAAGGCAACTTGCTTCAATATTTCTTGGTTCTTAAGAGCATTTATTAAGCAAAAGGTTGTCTCTGAGCATTTGGAAGTAAGAGTGCAGTAGGTTTTTGACTGTAATAATTATTGTCTGCTGGCAAGAAGCAACCGGCTGTTCTCTTGTTGCATTCCCAAAGGTGATGTAGTATGAATTTTTGTCATGCAGCCTGCAGCCAGCTTAGATGTGCATCTGAACCATGGTGGTGGTTGGATCCCAGGGCCTGCTGAACACTGTCTAGATGCAGAGTCCTGTAGAGGTGAAGCCCCCTGGAATGATGCCCTGGGAAGTGGGACTGACTGCTTCAGGGAGGATTTTTAGCAAAGGCAGCAGGTTTTCTTGCCTGCTGCTCCCACCCCAGAGGTTTGACACAGTTGTTGGTACATAGGCATATGCTGTGTGTTGCCCAGGAGAAAACATTAGAATTCCATCCTTGTTCAAGCTTCCTGCCATGTTTTACACTTGGATTGTTAAAAGCTTACATGAGACTTAACCCAGGAAAAGCTGCTTGTCATGGCCATGCCCTTGTGGGTCCTCGTTGTCCATCATGGAATGTGTCTCTGCCTCCCACCATGAGACACAAAAATATTGAGCTGCTTTAAATAGTGGCTGCAGCCATTTTTGTCCTCTTTGTCCAGATGATGCTGTCTGGATGTTTAAAATGTGTGACATTCATCTGTCTGCCAGACGGGATCAGGAGTGTCCCACACCCTGGTGTGCTGGAAGCCTGTGCCAGTGGGAAGGTCCTGATTCTGGATGTCAAGGCAGATGCTCTCTCCTGTAAGACTTCTCTGAGGCTCGTGGACATTTGGCCTCAGGCCATGAAGTATCAGATCAAAGCACTGCTCCCTGCAGTGCTAATGAGGGCAAAGCAATAGCATTCCCAGCTGAAGGCTGCACTGCAAATCAGTTCCTTCCTCATTTGCCAGAAAACACCAAGGCACTGGGATGGGAGTGGGAGAAAACCTTTGTAGGAACAGTGCTCTTGAAACTTGTGGCTGTGCTGCTGGGCCTCACACACAGAGCTTCTGGAACAGCAAGGGCAGGTTGTGGAAGGTGTAATAACTGAACTAGGAAGAAATTAGAGCTGAAATGTGAAGACCAACCTTTTCCAATGCTCAGATGCCACCACCTTCATTCCACAGGTGATAGTCTCTTGTATGGGTACTGTAAGAAGCATACACCCTGTAAATGCCCTTGAACGATGGTTTACAGTTTTATTTAAAATATTGTCATTGCCTTCAGGAACTACAAGTCTTTGGCCCTCTTGCTGAGGGGGAGATGTGTCCTGCCATGTGTTCTTGAGCTGCTGTTTGTTGCTTGGCTGCTCTTTGTTGGCTTTGCTCCACGTGCTGCTTTCAGCTTCAGCTCAGATGCAAGTGATGCTCAGGGTAAGACTGAGGCTCCCCTCCCACACTGTTTAGC
Organism: Zonotrichia leucophrys gambelii; assembly: GCF_028769735.1. Lineage (NCBI taxonomy): Eukaryota > Metazoa > Chordata > Aves > Passeriformes > Passerellidae > Zonotrichia > Zonotrichia leucophrys. Next base: position 7,816,003 of record NC_088170.1, read on the forward strand.
AGGAGCTTGGAAATGTGACTGGAATCACCTTTCTGCCTGTGAATTTCCTTTTCCAAGCCAAATGCTCTTGGAGGAGGCCTCAGGTATCTCTGGTGAATGTACCAGCTGTTACTTCTGTCACAAATTTAGTGCTGTGAACAGTGAGTAATCTGGTGTGCTCCCCTGAAACCAGACACTGCTGCCCTTTTCTGCTTTCTGCTGGTGTGTGCTCTGGGTACAGGCTTAGCTTCTTGATACCTGATCTTGTGAAAAGCTGGGGAGCAGGACGAGTCACTGGAGCTGGAGTTCTCCTCTGCCCTGAGCTGCTCTGGCCCTTCCCCTGACTCTGCTGTTGCAACTCCCTCGTTGTGCTGCTGCTGGTGCTCCTTGTGTCTCACACTGGTCACTGTGCTGCCCATGCAGAGCAGGTTTGCTTTGTTGTTTCCCTTGTTTTTGTCACTGTATGCATTGACAGGGTGCTAAAGTGCCAGCCTACCTGCAGGGCAATTCCTGTGAAGTTCTGCTGAAGGGGAGAGAGAAGAGTTTTTGTTGTTGCTTTTTTTAATATATGTATTTTAAATTAAATATATTTAAAGATCCTTAAATATTTTAAAGTGTGTTTTCCCTTCCTCCAAGCTTTACACAGTAGCAATAGACATTTTCACAGGCCCATTGGTTTCATGAGCCAGCCCCTCTCTCAGACTGTGTGCCAGTAGTTTCCCAGGTACTGCTGTAACATCCCTCCTGTTCCCAAGTGCCAGGGGGTATTTGGATTGCCAGCCTTGTGGCTGAGCACTCCATGGTTTATGGGTGGTTACCCTGTTCAGCTTCCTACATGCTCCATGTTCCAGCATTAAAACTTCTGGTGTGGCTCTTTTCCAAGTGTGTTGTTTCTCCAGTTGCCTTATTGCTCATTCTTCATTCCCACCGTGGTGTCTGGGCAGTGCAGGTGAATCTCAGCTTTACTTTGCACCCACTCTCTGACATGGAGGTGGCTGATTTCAGCTGCCCTGGGGCTGCCTCTGCCATGAGATTGAAAGGAATCATATTCCCAGAATGAAAATAAATGCTGGTTGGTTTTTTTCCCCGATGCTGTCCCAGTTCTGGTTGGCAGTGATGTCCAGTTTGAGTAGATGTGAGCAGTGATGCTTGGGACTTGGCCTTGGGAAAGCAGAATGGTCATGAACTCTCACCTGCACAGGTGAATAGAGAGGCAGTTTTACAGGGTTTCTTTACATTTTGCTGCTGTTTTGATTTTGCTTCTGGTTTTTTTTTTTTTTAATGGCCTGATGGCCCAGCCCCATTGCTGCCTGTAGTGTCACACTTTGGCTTTGTACAGCAGTGGAGCATGATGAGGATCCCTGGAGATGGCAGCTGAAATCTACTCCTCAAAGTGAGCAATCCCTTGCAGCAGGACAACTCTCGATTTGAGATTCCATCAGGAACCTCAAGGTGGTTTGCAAGCAAAAATAGCTCCCTTTCCTTTTCTATTTATGGTGAGTCTTATTAATATTCTTGGAAGTACAGAACTAGCTCAAGGCTTTACTGCAGAAACACTTCAGTTTGCCTCAGAGCAACCATTTGGACAGTAGTTCACCTGATTACCACATTTCTGTTCTCTTCTCCTCCCCAGCCCCCTCAAAAGCAGGGCTACCTGATCCCTGCTGGGAGGAGGTTTGCTGTTTTCAGTTCACTTCATTCTGGGAATGTCATTGTGATGGTTACATCAGGAGCCCGGTGACCTTGCGGACCTCTTCCCAGTAATGCCAGGCAGGGAAATGAAAATGAGGTGTTGGTGACATGCATGAGGCAGATTGCAGTTGCCCCTTGGGTTTTTACTGGAGGTGGAGTTAGATTGTTTCTTCCCAGAGCTGGCTGCTGGCAGGGCCAGGGATGCAAAGCAGGCAGGAGGAGTGCTGAAAGCTCAAGTGAATGAATTTGAGGGAACAGAGCTACTGCAATCAGAAGTGGGCTGCAGAGTGGGGTGAGCAGCTAAATCTTAGAGGATTGTCATGTCAACCTTTTGTGTAGGCTCAGCAGCTGATGATGCCATTTGATTTGCATGGTTCTTGTTTTGTTCTCTAGAAGCTGCTAGATCTTGTTTGTAGAAAACAAGCCCAGAAACTCACACAGGTTGTTCCTTGTGCTCTGACTCATGGTTTGGTTTCTTTTAGAGAGGTTGAAGATTTTGCATTTCCCATTGTGGGATTGCGCTTTGAAATTCTCAAGAGAAAAGGCTTTGTTACTGCACCCTGTTTGAAGCTGCTGTTACATAAACTCACAGCTTTCTCCTCTAAGGATACAACTGTGGCAGCCCTCTTTAATTCTAATCTGTGCTATATTTGTGTGAGCCATTCTCTGAAGCAGCAGTGAGGGGTGTGCTCCAATCTCAGTGAGAAGAACTTGCTCTGAATTCTTCAAGACTGACAGCATCAGTCAAAACAAGTATTTAAACAAGTAATTAAATTATTCTTCAAATAAGTAGTATGGAAGGGAGGCAAGAAAAAGCATGGAGTTCATTCTGGGTAGCTTCAACAATTTGAAATAGTTGCTTCACCAAGAGCACCCTAGCTGCCTGAGGAACAGCTTACTCACACCTGGATTAGTGGAATGTGTTACTGCACACAAGTGCCACTGCTGCTCATCAGTGGAGCAGAAGAAGGGGGATAATCAGGGACAGGTAAGAGCTCTAAATGGTTACTGGTGCTGAAAAATCACTACTGCCTGTGAGAAGTGCTCTGAAGCTGCTCCTGTCATTGATGACCACACCTGCAGGGAAGGGGGTGTCCCATAAAGGACAAGGCTCCTGCTCTCCTGGTCCTGCTGCAGGTAAAACACTCCACAACTCCTTCCCCAGCTTTCTGTATAAACAGGTACCATTTCTGATTTTATTTCATCATAACATACATGTAATGCTCATGACACAACAAGATGAGAAACTCGCATCTCTCTGAACCATTTCACCAGCTTGCCATACACCAAACATGCCAGGTATGCCACACACCAAATGCCATACGTTATATTCATTGTGAATATGTACACATTTTTCCCTCTCACATCCTCCACTTTGCTTTTCAGCCTTCTGCAAACCATTTCCAGTATTGTTCAGGGACAGGACTCTAGTTCAGATATGAGCCAGGGCACCACCCTGTGCAGAACATGGGGTTAAGGTTTCCTCCTCTGGGAATCTGCCCTACACCTTGGATTCAACCAGAACACACTGGGAATCATGAGGAGCCACCAGACCAGATTTCAGTTCTTCAAAAGGCAATCAACCAAACCAACCCCAAACATACAAAGAAAGGGAGCACACACATGTCTGAGGAAGCACAGAGGAGGAAGAATCAGTTTCTGTCCCTAGGGATTGATAGGTGTTCACTCCCATTAACTGGTTTGAATCAAAGCCACCCGCTTTTCCTGAAATGTGGCTGAGAGGAGCCCTGCTCAGCTGTTAACACAGGCAAACACTCACACAGCTGAAAATAGCTGTGATGTCATCACTTCCACTGCAGATGTAAACAGAGACAAGTGGCAGCACGTTCAGCGAGCAGCCAGCACCTGACACAGTGGCCAGGCTGCTGTCAGCCTCTCCCTTGCCCAGCCTCTTGCACACACAGCACAAAGAGCCTCTGGGCTCAGGGACTCCTGGTGCCTCCTCTCTCTGTGCCTTTTGCACTTTTTAGGATCAAGTTAATCAATGCTGTAGCTTTCAGTGCTATTTTCAACAGTCCATTGTAGGAAATTAAAGTCACATCCTAGCCACAAAAACAAAACAATGACAAAAATCTTCTCCACTTTTCAATATAGTAAAACCTGAGATTTGAGTCACAAACTAGCTAAACTTACAGTAAAAAAACCCCAAACATAACCCAAGCTGCTGACTTGAATTAGGGCTTCAGTTTGCTGCTGACAATTTTTTTTTTAAAGCTGTTGGCCAGGGTTAATTATTTGTTACTACAGCTGCCTGCACTGAAATGGGACAAAAGAATACAGCCTCTCCTCAAGGTGTTCTGAGGGTGCTGGGAAGGCCCTGGGGCAGGAAGGATGCAGCTGAACACAGTGGCTCGGTACCATCCCTCGCTGAGCTGACCATAAACCTCATGGCAATGAGCACAAGGAGCCCAAGGTGAGCAGCAGCCAAGGTGGGAAGGGAAGCAGCTGGGTCACTGTTAAAAACATGAGAAGGGCTGTGCCTCGTCTCATGTGAAACCTCCATCCTTGAGATGGAGGTGTCTGCCCTGGGGTGCTGAGGGTGAGCACGTGGTAGAGCCTTGAGCATCTGCAGTTCCACCCTGGAAATGCTCAGTTAAGGACAAAACCCACCACAGCTCATTTCTACCTTAAAAAACCCCAAACTTTTGAATTGTTTTTCAGCAACTGAATTGTTAATGGGCAAGAAAAGTGTGTTGTGGCCACTCGTACCAGCCACTTCTCTTGCATGTAGCTCTACATATCAACCACTTTTCTATAGCTTAGAAGCCAAAGCAGCTACCCCTCTCCCAGAAGCCAGTTTAGTATCAAAAATACAAATACTTTATCAAAAGACTGAGGGAAACAGTCCTAAGTGTGGTTCATTCATCTTTTAAGATTAATTGCTGCTGAGCCAACTGAAACACTTGTGCGTGGACAGCTTTAAAAAAAAAAAAAATTAAACGTGGCCAGTCATTACTTGTTCACATTGTTTATGAACTCACTACCAGCATGTGGCAGCCATAAAGCCCTAGTTTGTTTTATGTATTTTTGAGGTACTGGGGTTTTTTTTTCTCTGAAGCAGCTCTCTAGCGAATCACCTAAAGCCTATTCATTAGAACAATAGTTACACCAGTATTTACATTTGTCTGAACGGCGTGTTCAGACCAGCCTTGCTGTAACCGGTCCCTATGGCCTTTGGAATCGCTCCCAGTCTCCTTTTCTTTCAGGAAAAAGGTCTCCCTCCAGAGGTTGGCTCAGTGTCAGGGCTAAGGTGCACTGGTGAGGACGTGGGGCACGGGGAGGGAAGAACACAACTAGTTCTGACAGGTAGGATCGTGGTTTAGTGGGAGCAGAGAAAGGGTTTGACACCAGGAGAGCTTCCTTGTTAAAAGCCACTGAAAGGACGGGCAATCCATTGCACAGAATTGCTTCCTCTGCCAGGGAAAGGTCTGTGAAATGTTCTGCCCTTCTCCCGGAGAGGAGAGGAGAAAAGCCCAGCAGCAACCTTGGTCTCCCTGCAGTACCACCCTTTCCCTGGCTCCCAGCAAAGCCTCCGGTTCTTCCCTCCCCGCACCTTTTTACCCAAAGTTTCAGATTTACAGGGACCTCTCACACGCCGGGGGAGCAGCTCTGCCACAGTCACAGGAGCCTCCGCCCCTCAGGACACTTCAATGATTTCCATGCTGCCTGAAAAGCTGGACTGACTGCCCACTTTGCCCAGTTCCTCTCGGGACCTGTTGTCCGCCAGGATGCTCTCCCCGAACTCCATCTGGCAGCTCCTGCGCTTGAACTGCTTCTCGAAGGAGCTCTCCTCGTGCCAGCTGCGCCGGGAGTCGCCGCGGTCGGCCTGGCGGGCCCGGCGGCGCACGGCGCTGGGCTGCTCGCAGCCCGAGGGCAGCTGGCTGCAGCTGTAGGCGGGGAAGGCGCCGCCGCCCCCGAACACCGCCGAGGCCGAGTAGAAATGCGAGGAGGACTCGGCGGCGAAATACCAGCTGTTGGTGAGGGACGAGGGCTGCGGGGCCAGGATGTCCGAGTGCCAGCCCTTGAGGCCCAGCCCCGCGGCGGACTTGGCCAGGTGCTGCTGGCTGGTGGAGAGCCCGAACACGAAGTTCGTTCTGTAGGTGTCCTCCACGCTGCCGCTGCGGTGCAGGGGGTACAGCAGGGGCCGGCCCGCGTGGGGCCGGGAGGCCGCGCTGTCCAGCGGCCACGGGCCCGGGGCCTCCCGAGGCCGCGCCGCCTCCTCCTGGTCGGGGCTGCTCTCGGGGCTCTGCTCCGCCACCTCCTGCACCGGGGAGAACTGGCACAGCTTGCCGCTCCCCTCCAGGGCAGCCGCGTGTTTGTAGTACTCCAGCGTGTCCTCGGAGGAGGCGAAGCCCTGCACCGATGCGGTGACGCAGCTGCTGCTCGCCGAGTAGGACACGGATTTGATATCCAAGGAGAAGGAGCGCTTCAGGCGGTTGCTGTCCTCCACCTTGTCCAGCGAGACGTGCAGCCCGTTGATGCCCTGCACCAGCGGGCCGTCCTCCAGCGGGGCCGGGTGCCCGCGGGTGTCCGTGGGCTTGGGCTCCAGCAGCTCCGAGGCGGCCGAGAGGCAGAGGCTGCTCTGGCCGCCCTCCAGCACCTGCACCTGCTCGCTGCTCTTCTCCAAGTGCAGCAGCTTCAGCTTGCTGCTGATGGGGCCCGGCTGGCCGCTCTGGTTCTTCAGCTTCTTCTCGAAGTCCAAAAGCTGGCCCAGGAAGTTGAAGTTGGGAGAAATGGTTGGCCTCTTTTCTTTCACAAATCTGGTAAGAGGGGACAAGCAAAGAGAAAATTAATTCAAGAACCTGTTGCTCAGCTAACCCTACACTCAATGTTGTGAATGTCTACAGCCTGTTCTTGACTTGGACTAGGGTTCAGTCAAGCATAAGTGACTTGAGGATGGAGTTTAAAAAAGGCAGTTTAAAGCAAAATGATGCTTGCTGCATGCTCTAAATTGTCTCTGTGAAAAATGCCAATCACTTGTTTTTAAAATTTTGAAAGTTAATAGTAATAAAATGGTTATAAAAATAGTGATACAATTAGAGTAATAATAATTTGGACAAATTGAATTAGGACAATATGAGACAATAGAGACAAAGAGTTGCAGACATCCAGGTAACTTTTTCTGGGCAGCACAAGCCTAAAAAAGGACACCCCTGAACAAAGGATTAACCCTTAAAAACAATAGCCTGTTGCATATTCATACACCTCATACATGATGCATAAATTCCATTCAAATACAGGATTCTGTCTGGTCAGTGTCAACTTCTTCCTCTGAATCCTGACAGCGCCTTTGAGGCGGGAAGAAGTTTGTTTCTTCTGATAAGAGGGCAATAAATTCTTTTTCTCTGAAATATTCGGGTGTCCTGTGGCTGCTACCTCACTGTGAGTCCTTTCTTTAAAAAAAGTATCCTACACAGCATAGTTTCTATTTTAACATTTTTATAACCTAAAACTATGTTTAACACACTACTTAAGAGAATTAATACAGCATTACTTTCTAACACAACACATATAATATTAATTTTCATATTTACGAAAAGCCAATCATAAAATATGCATTTTTCACATCTCTATAGTTTCATTTTTCGCATCTCTTGTTTCCTACCTGTCTGATTTGCAATACAGATAAATAAGTACTTTGCTTTTAACAGGCTGCACAACAGAGGTGCCCAAATCCCTCGTCCTCCAGTTTTGGTTTTTTTTAAACAAACATTCCTGTCCAGATGACAAGAGAATTAACAAGGAAAGAAACCTTGAGGAACTAAATCTAGTACAAACACACATATAATGTGTCACTGGGAAAATGAAATACTATTAAAAATGAAACCTGTCTGAGGAAGTGTACAGAAGATGAGTGTGCAGTCATTAAAAGCAGAGTGAGAAAAATGGAAAGGTGTACTTGTGTGTATGAGTACATGCTAGCACATGAACAATGTCAAAACTTGCATTTTTTATTACGATTTCTTTTAATTTGCCAGAGAACAAACAATCCTAGGAGTAGTCAAGTTGACACTATGACCTGGAATATCAGATTGCATGAGCTGATAGTGGAAACTTCCACCCAGAAGTGTAACACTGGCAAATGGAGAAATCTAGTGAGTCTCCTCAGGAGAAACTCTGTAGTTTGTTCTTTTAGCATTTGATGTGAAAGTTTTTAGCAATTTGCCCAAGAATTCATAGTCTTTGTTCATTTTTCCAGTCAAAACTGTTGTACTTGGGGTAGTTATTAAAGAAAGATCTTTCTTCCCTGTGTTCTGGTAGCCTCCTCAACACTCTGTTCTTTCCACTTTCTCCTCTCTCTCCAAAGTACTGGGCAGTCCCAGATTTAAAACTGGAATTTTTAAAAATGAAAATAGTGGAGAAAGCATGCTAGATCACCTGACAAGTTTTAAAGATTTGCAAGCTTTTTCATCTCAAAATATGCATTGTTTTTTCCAGTTGGAAAACATGTATAATGTTTAATTCTGAGGCTTATTTCTGTTAAATAGTCCATTATACAAAAGATTTTAAAAGTTTATTTCTTTGACTTTGGCTTCAAGTAATAGTATCACCTTTTTATTTTTGTAATAGTGTTAGACAAACATTTTATCTAATGACTTCCACTAATTCAAAGAAAAGTATTTTTCTTTTAAGCTTGGCCAACAAGAGATCCCAAACCAATGAGTGAAATGTTCTGCAGATGATTGTCCCTGAGCCATATCAAAGGAAATATGACAGAATATAATCTAAATTTCACAGCAGTTGCTCACTGCTAAGAGAAAAAGACTTACTGGGATTAATCCTTCACAGTCTGTTCATGCTTTTGATTAAGATACAAATTAGAATTTAATGCAGAGATTTCCTGGAGGAATTTAGAAGCTCCCTGAAGCAGTTCCTTGAGGTGTGTGCATTTTAGCAGTGTTTGGTTCTCTACAGCTCTGCCCTCAGCCTCTACAGCCTGAGACCAGGCAGGTTTTTCACTGAGCTCACACCTTGCACAGTATCTGTCCACACTGACTGTAATTCATGTTGTTCTCTGTACCTGAAAAACTGAGCTGTAACTTCTTAACCAAACCTGTTCCCTGTTGGAATTCCTGCACAACACCAAGCTACCAGCAGGCTCTAGTAAGGAAATGTGGGAAGTGTCCCAACACATGCAGCTTTGTCACTGCACACATAACAACATTCAACAGCTTAAAAGAAAAGTTTCTGTGGAAATCACGCTCCACATGGCAATACCCAGTGCTCATCTCTCTCATATCCCTGTTTTAGGGATGGTGGTTTGGAATCACACACAGGTGATTCCAAAGGGGCTCCTCTGCCCCTGCTCCAGGGCAGTTACTCAAACTGGTTCTGCATAACTCCTTACAGTGGTGCACTAGCTGTGCCAGGGAGCCCTCAAAAAGAAAATCATCATTTTCTGTACAACACAACAAAGCAGTTGGTTAAAGTAAATAAAGTGAGAAGTAAACCAAAACACCGGGCGGGTAGGAAAGTGTTCACAATCTGAGTAGAGATAAAATGGTATCAGTAAAGGAGGAAAGGGAAGGGGGTCTCCAAAAACACTACCAAATGCCAAATGAAGTGGCACTTCAAAATGCTTTCCCACACAGTTTTTGGTTGACTTCAAGAGCAACAAAGAGGCTTTCTCCATTCCTGGGCATTTCACTTTCAGGCAGCTCTTTGTGAGCGCCACCAAACTGCAGGAGACAGAGCCAGCCCAGCATTTGTCCCAAGTGTGGCTCTAAATACCAAATCCCCTCAGTTCTCTCTTCAGCCCTGACCACTCTGCTGTCCCTGTGGATCACAAGCTCCTCTGTTATTTGTGTGTGTTTGTACACAACAGCTGTGGGTCAGCAATGATGCTCCCACCAAAACACCCCCAAACCTCTGCAGCAGGATGGAGAGGAGAGCTGGAGGATATGGGCTGAGATAAGAACAATTTACTGGAAGCAGTGATGAGATTAGAAAATGAACAGTAACAGCACCATAGTAATGGCAGAGGGGTGAGAAAAAAGGCAAATGATTCACAGCATGTGGGAGCCTCAGAGTACCTGACCCTGCCTCAGAAGGGAGCCTTCCCCTGCTCCCAGCAGTGACAGGAGGTGGCACAGAACAACCTCCAGGTCCTGGCCAGAAGCAGGACAAGACACAAACTTTGAATAGGCAGTTTACATTCCATGTGTTTGCCTGCTTGGATCAAAGATCATTCTGCAGTGAGCAATTAATATTAGCTGTGTGATATCTATTCAATACCATTAATCTGTTTCTGGAGGAAACCTATGCTTAAAACAAATGTGGCCAGTGAACTACGAGATAAAATGTCTGCTTCTACCCTTGGTCATAGAACCTTTTATCATCCACCTTAAAAACAAGGCAACAGGCACAAGAGTTAGTAGGAAAGGAAGATTTGTCCCTACCTGTAAGCTTCATCCAAGGACATATCCATTCTTTTCATGATGTATGCAATGGCAATTGTGGCAGAGCGAGATATCCCAGCTAAACAGTGCACCAACACATGGCCATTGGATGCTTTTGCTTTTTCTACATGGCAAAAGAAATTGGAAACTGTCAAACTCAGCAGAATCATACCAGGATAAAAAGTTTTTAAAGAAAGCAGTGTTATTGAAAATTATTCAAAGCTTCCAATTGAACTGCTAATTGCAAATCTCATGGAAGCTTGAAACAAAACTCACTTATTTCCTCTAGCACTGTGTAGTAGCATTGAGTATAGAAAAAGCATGACTACACACAGGAAATATCCTGCAGTCACAGCATAGCTCATTTTAATGTGCACATAAACAGCCCTATTTAGATGTCTGGGAAAGGTGATTGTTTCTAATTTTATATACAAGTAAAAAGCAAGCATTCATGATGGAACAATCTGGCCAGTTCAGACATGGCTAGTGCACTTCCCAAAGGTAAAGGCAGAAGTTATATGTCCAAATTTCTGACCCACTCTCTGCAGACATACATCAGGCATTTGAGAGGCTGCCTGACAGCAGCTCTGAAGTGTCTTTGTTCTGTAAAGCAGGCACATGCAGTGGCACAATCTCCCCACTTTTTGCTCCTGTGCTTATGGAGTGATGCTGATCATGTCCACAGATCCTGAGGGCATTTTTGCACTCCCCAGAAAGAGCTCTGGGCTTCTCCAGCCAAAACAGCACAGCAGACACACAGAGAAACCCAAACACTGTTTGAAAGAGAGAATTAAAATTTTCTACTCACCTATAAAATCCACTGATTTATCCAACCAAGGCAAAATTTTCTCACAAAAGCTGTCATTCACAGGCACTCTGAGGAAATGGGATTCTGGAATAAAATCAGGCTTTGGACAAGTATTGCTGGCATTCAGGACGTAGCCAATGTCGTTCTGCTGCATCAGCTCCTAGGAAAGAGAGGAAGATTAAACCTAGAAAAGTCAAATGGTACCTTTGGCACATTACAAAGTTAATGACCAAACTGAAATTTGTGTTGGAATTGCTCTAGCTGTGTAAGGGACATTCTTCTAGGAAAAAGAACTCCTCGGCTTTGAATTCTTTTAACAACTTCTAATGAGACATCCAGTGTGTCCAAGTAACACATGGCCTGCAAATCCCATAAAAATGGAGTTAACAAAGAACAGAAGTAATGGTAGAATACCTTCTGCTACTCTGAAGCATCACTTCCAAGAGAATGAACTTTTTGCTACTTTGGTTTAAATTCTCAGCACGCAAACTGACAACAAACACTTCCCACATGCAGTTTGCTGACCTGAATATGTGTTTTCCAGATCACATATCTGGGACTGAAATTGCCCCATCACAGATATTGGTGGGAAATAGGAAATGAAATGGATGCCTCCTGCAGTCACCTCTCAAGTCCAGGAGTTTCTTGTTTCTAAGGGAATGTGCAAAACTCTCTCAAAACCTCAAGGAAAGAGATTAAGATCTTTAATTAAACCATTTCCACACAGCACTGAGTGGCATTTTATAGGAGTCCTGCTCTGTGATGTACAATTTCAGTTTTCAGTCTCTAGGCCTCTTGCAGAGAAATGTCACAAGAACAAGCAAAGACTCTCAGTGTACATTTAGAAGTCAACTGGGCTTTTAAGTAAGTCAGTTTTCATGACTGAAATAAAAGAGAGGCGCCTCTTTTCTGCATCTCTCCATATGGATGGTATTCAGAGTTGTGCAAAGTAGTTTGGGATGCAGTGGCCACCTTAGTACAAAAAGAAGTAGTACTGGAAGAAAATATGGAAGAAGTACTGGAAAAGTAAAGATGGCTCCACCACAAGCCATCCAGTCTCCTCCAAGGAAGCATCTTGACACAGAAAAGCAATTAAGCATGTTGGACTAATGCTTATCAAACTGCCCTGGTTCAGAGAGGATCTGGCAGTAAGGGACATGCAATACCAGGCTTGGACACTACTTACACTGAACATAAACACTGGGGAGCTTTTGGCCAGATTTCTATGGAAACTCATCTCAAAATAAACATTAAGAAAAAGAAAACAACTCAAAATCTGGTTTTAATCCTTTTTCTTTCATAGCAGATATATAATAAAGTTTGTCAATCCATAGGAGCAGCAGCATGAACGAATTCTTACACTGCTGATTTCAACTGGAATAAAAGCCACAAAGACAAATGATTGATTTTTCCCCATATTCTTTCTGCAAGAATAGACATCTTTTAGTGAGGAGAAACAGAGAGATGCTTATTGAGCAGAAGAGCCAGAACTCTGTCCTGTTCAGTCAGAACAGTCTAACATGTGATGTTGAGTTCTGATAGCCCACACTCATGGCACAGTGTGGACAAATGGTCAGGTTTGTTACATAGCTAAGGGGGGGTGATGAATTGGGAAGAATAGAAAACCTTATTATTTCTTTTAAAGCATAACCATTGATGGGCTGCACAGTCCAGTCATCACAGTTATGCCAGGTTTTTGATGTAGGATTGATTATTCATATGGACCAAGAAGGCTGCAGATGCCAAAGTCCAAAATCTGCAAGCCAACCCCAAAATATTAGTGCTTGTCTTTCAGGCTGAGGCTAAAGAAAGAAGTTATGCTTCCTTCTGTTCTGAAGAATCAATCATTCCCACTGTGACATGTTCCAGTGTAATAACCATAACAGTGCCTTCATTGTAAGGCGCCCAAAAGGAAAAAGTGAATTACGATGGGAGGAAGATCCAGAAATCCTAATACTAACAACTCTGTGAAAAGAAGGTAAATGCTCTTTTGTAAGCTTATTTACATTTTATGACTTGTTTAATCTGAAAATTAATAGCACCTTAAAATGTTATTTTGTTCCAGGAAATAAAATCCAGGTCTGGAAGAAAAGAATAGTTATGCAAGTGGGAAGGCAGAAAGTTATACATTTTAAATGCTGGCACAAGCCATGAGGTGTAAGTAGGAAGCTCCTTCGGGGCCATAACCACACCACAGATTGCTTTCTGTCACACTAACTTTCAGAAAGGACACTGTTACTCCTATGTAGGTTAGAATGCAATTTTCTTCTCTTTCACAAAGAGCAAGGAAGATTTTCTGTAAAAGTAAATACTGTCTTGCAATGCCACCAGTCTATCACAGGAAAATAACCACAATGTAGCACACTGAGACCCAAAACGAGCAAACTTTCCTTAGAACTCTTAGGGGGTTTAAATGCTGTTTTTTCCCTAGCACTTGAAGGAAATACTAAAACCAGACAATTTTCCTTTGTCCTGCTGTAACCATGAATATAATTGTGTCAACCTCCAAGACCTGCCAAAACAAGTGGGTCAGAGCTGTGACAGGAATGCACTTGACCTGCTGTCATGGCAGATGTGACAGTTGGGTTGACAGGTTCCTGAGGAATGTACCATTCCATCTGCCCTAGCATGAAGGAGAAAGACACCCAAGTTTTATATTACATGACCCACAGATTAATTACATGGTGTGTGGATCACTGCTTCTCCCACAGCTTTCCATGGCTGGTGCATTACCTGCCTCCACTGCTGCTGTTGCACAGCTGTAACAATGCCCCGTGATGGAAGATCCCTGGAGATCAGATACTCCTTCCAGTGACCCATGTGGCACCCAGGGTGCTCACCTTGTTGAGGACATCTCACTGAGGACATCCAGTGACCCACATGGGTGTCACCCTGTTTCTTTTAAGTTTTTCTAAGCCTTCTGATGTTTACATTCTTGTAACGAACTCTCTCATGCACTTTATATAAATAACTTATTGTTTTGCATTCTTTTATGGAGGAGGAGAAATTTGATGGACTGTTGGTATGTCCAGTGTCATTGGAGAGGTGACCCTCCAATCCACTGTCACTTTTGGAAATCTATAAATGTTGGAGTCAGAAATTAAAAGTACTTTTTTTACCTTGGGAGAGCTGCGTGTGTGTGTCGTGTTATTTCATGTCCTATAGTGACAACATGGCACCCAGAATGCTCACCTTGTTGAGGACATCTCGCTGACACCCAAGGTAGAGATGAGGCAGGATTCTGGTTGGGCCAGTGTTGGAAACAGGTAGGCAGGGTTGAGAAATGCAAGTAGGGATGAGTGTGGATTTTCCTTCACAGAGACCAGGGAAAGAGCTGGAGAACTCAGCAAATCCACCTGTGAGAGGAAGAGCAGGTATTTAATTTACAAACATGCTGGTGCCCGTGCCAGTTCTGGGAGAGCATGGGAGATGGGGAGGGACTGAGGGGCAGCAGGAAAGCCTTGGCAGAGAAGCTGCACATGTGCCTTTCCTTAGGTCAGCTTTGTGGTTCTGCAGACAAAATGGGAAACACAATAATCCTTGGTTTTTCAGTCCTTAGAATATGAGAAGAAATACACAACTTTCTGTGGAACCATACATCAGCAGCCAAGGCCTGGCTACGTATTCCCACTCTGTCTGGAATAGTTATTTCTCTCCCTCCACTTCTCAGAAGTTTTTGATGCTTCTTCCCATTCTTAATATGTGGAAATGATTCTTCAGAAAAACAGGCACAGCACCCACCACACCACAATCTGGCACACCTTTTAGTCTCCAACCTACCAAGGTGCTTTCTAGACACTTCCTTCTCCCATATCAGCTTTATACTGAGAGCTCATTAAAAAAATTCATACTTACTCCATTTGGTAAAAGCATTAATTTGCATTTGGTAATGCTTACTTTTAAAATCCTACATTACTAATTAAAATCCTACAGTACTAATTAAAATACTGCAACCATTTTGTGTGCTGCTCCACAATTAATGTATTTCATCCAGGACACTGGAAGAAGTTTCCTCTTTCAAAACCACACCAAGCCAAGGCTTCTCCATCTCGAGTGGGGGAGGTGAAGCAGAGGGAAGACTTGCAAAGCACAGTGAAAATCCCCAGCTCTTTCCTCCCAGATGAGCAGAGTTTTAACTGAAGGAAGAGTAATTATAACCTATTCAGAATGGAGCACCTTTTTATCATCAAGGAATTGAAGCACTGACATGCTCGATCTGCCAAATGCTATGTTCACTATGATTACAGTTTGAAGATGTGAATTAAAATTGCTCAGGAATAAGCTAATGTACTGTTTTGCCAGGGCTTGCATTACCATTGCCTGAATTATTCATATTCTTTAGTTTTTAAAATCTGTATCATTAGTAAATGTTGAAATACCAAGGCAATAGTGTGTAACAACCCATTTTATCTAATAAAAAAGCCAGCAAGCAGATTCTAAAGCAAGCATTTTATGAATTAATTCCTCCTCAGTCTCCTGAATAAATAAATAAATGAATGAACAAATAAAATAAAAAACTGACAATTTTGTGAGACAAGCTAAGGCACTGCTCATCAGGAGCACAGATCCTGCTTGTTCCATCAAATGAGAAGAAGAGTTTGCAAAACAATTCTCTCACATACTTGCTAAATTTTCTTCTGTATAGCCCAGTGTTTTCCTTTCTGTTACAGGAAGCATTCCTTGAATTGATAGGCAGTGTATATCTCTGAGATTGAATGTAAGCAGTTATTTGAGAGGATAGTGAAGAAGAGGAAATCAAGTATTTGCCTTGGTTTCATTTGCTTATCCTTTATTTTCTGGGAGCATTGTTGGCTGCTTTGTGGATCCTCGCACTGACGTGGCTGGAAATAGAGAACTTACAAAGAAGCTGCAGAAGCAAGGATTTTACATCTGTGCTATCTTTGCAAAAGACTACATGGGAAAAGTTCAGCAAAAAAGGTCTTTCCAACTACCTAGGGATTGGTCTCATTTCTGTGTGAATCCTGTGGCAAGAAATTAAGCAGGAAGCTAATGTGCAAAACACCTGAGATTTTGGGGAGATGGAACCCATGCTCTGTCATCCTAAGAAAAGGAGCACTCTATTTTATTTTATTTTTATTCCAGGACTCTTTTAAGGCCAGTTTAAATGATTAAAGATTAGATGCTTCAATACTTCCTCTATGGCATTCATCCTTTCAAAGTCATGTTTTGTCTTTTCCACTCATGCTTTCCTAGTAACATGTTGCTTCAGGATCTTTACAACATGAATTACACTCACAAAACTCTCAAATCTTCAAAGTCTGACATTACACTGCCTGCCTTTACATGTGCACCAAGTGAACCCTCCTTTCCTCTGAGCATATTTTAACCTGGTGTAAGATTTGAGAAAGCACAAACCCAGTGATTTTTTTTGTTTCAAATATTAAGCTGTCTTCCCTGCCATCCTCTAGGACCAAGTTTCCAAAAGGTTAATAGCTTTTGAATGAATCTGGCTTTGCTTTCTGGCACTTCCCAATATGAAAATCCCTTCTAGGTCAATGTGTATGGAAAAATTGCTTTAAAAGTCCACAAGCAAGCAAATCCCAAATCAAGAAAACACACTCAGATATGCATCCTGCTTAAGTACCAATTTCTTGAAGTGCCACAAACTGTCAGGGGTCTGGAACAACAGCATCTACATGCACAATCTCTAAGCTGTCATGGCATTATGAGACTCATTTCTGTTCAAAAGAACTGTACTCATCACTCTTTGCTTGCACTAACTTATAAAATATACTTCTTTTTAAAATACACAGGGAAATGTATTCTAAAACCCCTCAGAACCTAAAGATATATAGAGAAAAAGGATTTATTTCAAATGTCTCTGTTTTCTAACACAGATGGTGACTCCCCAGATGAACTCTATGATCAGTCTACATGAGGAGCCTCTTATGAGGAAAGTGTTTTAAGCACTCAGACCACCTGTACACTTCTGCTGTAAGTGAAGCCTTTTTCAAAAAATAAACCTTAAACACTTGGAAAATTAATTTAGTCTACAGGTAGGAATGCAGAACAGAAAATTGAGCCTTAAAAGAAAAATGGGACAGGTTTTGTTTCACATTCCATAATTTGGGGATGACCTTTGCAAGAAGGCAGTTTTTTCCTTTAAATCTCGTTACCCACCTCAGTTGGAACAGGGACATTGGCAGCACTGTGCAGTTTGTTTTAATTAGAGAAAATGCACTTTTCTTCTGGAGCTAGGTTTTAATAACACCCTTTCTCCCAGCACTGCTCCAGCCTCACGTGAATAATAAATCAATTGCAAGAGCATGTTGAAACTATGGGGGGGAGGCAAGCAAAAAATCCACACATCATTAACAGAGCTGCTGGGTTAATAGAGTTTCACTGAATTCTTTGATAAATGTCACTGGGCCTTGGAAATACATGACTGACAAATCACTCCAAAGTATTCTCTCCTCAATAGCTCTGAACCACACAGGTTTTCTGTATTCTTAGTGGTAAGCTGAGCTGAAACAGCTCTCTTGACATTCAGCAGGATGTCTCTACAAAACCATGTCAAGGTGCCAAAAGCTCTCTGCTTTTGCAGCCCTTGTGTGTGGCAGACAACCCAACACCTCCCAGTCCTTACAGCAAAGTGTTTCTTGCTTACAAGCCTCCACATCCATTAGCAGAAATCTGGCAAGAGCCAGTAAACCACTTGATTGCCCTGTTGCTATGGTTCTGCAAAGTGGTGACTACAGACTTCCCTTTGATCCAGGCTTTCCTAACTACAGCTGGGATCATAAAGGTATGATCTCTAAAGGAATCTTGGTATCAGAAGTGTCAGCTCCCTTCTCAGCCAACTCAGGAAACAAAACAGGGCCAAACCCTGAATGGATGAAAAAAGTTTCAGCAAAATTCTGTGGTAAAAGTTATTCCTCCTTATAGATTCACTGCCTAAGTCCTTATATAAAACAGAATTCCCAATTAACTTTGCTAGAAACAGGAAAATGCAGGGAAAGAATATGGGATCAGGAGGCAACAAATGCTAGAGAAATATTGTTGATTTGGGAAGAGCTTCCTTTCACTGAGAGAATGGAATCCATCCAGATCTTTATGATTAATTAGTTTAACTACCACTAAACACAAATCACAAATTAATTCAGAGGAATGGCTCCTGGGAAGCACAAGCAGTTGCAGCAGCTCATTTCTCTGTGTCCTGTGGAAACAGAGCAGGAGCATTCCAGTGCTGCCAGCTGCCCTGCTGCAATCACAGACAGAGCTCTGCAAACCACTCTGCAGGATCATCTAAGCCCCAAAGGTCTGGACTGAACATGTAGTTGTTCAATCAAAAGTTGTGAAGTGCAGATCGTATTTCATTGTTTTTATCCAATATTTAATAAAACCTTTCCAGTTAAATGACACCCTGACAGGACAGGTAGATGGTTCTTATGTTCATTCCACGTTACACTGGTTTCTCTTCTTCCTCCTGGTCTTGATATTTCCTTCACTGGGATGTCAAACCATTCAGAGATGTGACCATAATTAGACAAATTCACAGAGAACATACTAAGTACTGATTTGGCCCAGGGAAAAGCAAAAAGGTTAAATAGAAGCATCAGTTACTACAAAATCACTTTTCAAAATGCAAGCATTGTTCCTCATTCACATCACAGACCACAGATGCTCCTTCATACATCCATTCTATCTCTCAAATGTATTTCTAACACATAGGAAAAAAAATCATCAGGAGGCAATCCTAATATCTCTTTATAGTTGCTCATAACATTACTGTTCAAACAGCCAATTCTTGAAACAGCCAAGTTCCTTTTCATCATGAAGTGTCTGCAGAGATATTGACACCAGAATTTTTCTCCTTAATCATCCAGAGATGCTCTTGCTAATCAGGCATGTGCATACTGACAAAGCAGACAAAGGAACAGAGATCTGTGCTTCAGAGATAAAGTGAGAGACACAGAAAACATGGCAACCCCTAAGAGCTTGGCTTCTCTAAAACTCTAGGCTAAGAAAAGCCTAAGAAGTGTTTAATACAACATCCCTGCAGCTCCATGTGCCTCACCCAGGAGGCACAGAAAGATCCTGTCTGGTGCTCCTGAGGGAGATGTAAGAGACAATGGATGTGTCCTTTTTTCACATGGAGTTTGCTGGAGAAAACCACAGACAAGGCACACTGGTAACAGAGTAAACTGGCATTTTTCTGAAGTGCCATTTAAATCAGATGTTGTTCCTTTCCCCTCTGTTTTGGATTCTGACTGTTCTGAGGAAGCCAAAGGGAGAAATTGGTTTTCTTCAATGAGTTCTTGAAAACAGACTAGAAGCTACTTCCTTCCTTTTCCCACAAGACCTAACTGTCTGCCAGTACATCAGTGTTAATTCAACATCAAAACCCATTATTTTAAAGCAGGGAGTGGAAAAGGTCTGAGACCCAAGTGATGAGTCAGAAAACCAAAGACTACAGGCATGGACTCAGACAGCATTGCAAGAAGGAGAATATGAAGCTTGTGGATTTAGCAGACAATTCCACCTTCATTAAATCCCGAATTTTCTTCTTCATTAAGGGCACTAATTAGTCACAATTTATATAACCACATACTAATAAATATTATATTGTTGTTCATTTTTAAAAAGGAATATTGCCATACTTTTTTTTTCCTTTTTAATTTAATTTTAGCTTTTAAAGGAAATAAAGAATAAAAAAACAGGAAAATTTGCACCTACGTCTAGAACATTATATTTAGGCCCTATGATTCTGAGTAAGCCTCACCAAACTCCAAAGGTATGCAGTGGAGTAACTCATATTTAGCTTTTGGGGCTTTCTTTTCCTCTTCTAAATAGCAATTAGAATTTGTTACTGTAAATACTGATTAGTGCCAGGGCTGTAAGGTAACTTTACCAAAAACTAGGCTAAAAAAAAAATAAACAGCACTACAGCAAACGCAAAATATCCAAACCCCGAAGTTTTAAGTTTGCTTTGCCTCAGAGGCTCTCGGTGCTCTTTCCCAGTCACATTCCTGTTGAACATTAACGTGTTTATCTAAAAGCTGCAGTATAGATTTTTCCCCTTGCCTTAAGGAAGGAAAGCTGTAAACTTTCTGACTCACAAGTTTTATGAATCTGCAATGTTTCCATTCTGTTTAAACGAGGCACTACAATTGCCGCATTCCAGCCTCACTCCGCAGGGACCCGTGCCATTTTCCATTACATAAGCTCAGGCTGGAGAGCCCTGTTGGGAGGGCTCCCATCCCATTCCTATCCCCCCTCCTTCCACAGGATCCAAGGTTTCAGAGCTTGGGGAAGCCAGGGGTGTTTTTATTCCAGTGGTGCCCCGTTATTCCAGGTGTTTTACAAGCACAGTAGCAGGGGAAGTTCTTTGCCCTGGAGGGTTTCTGCCTTTGGTAAGACAAGGTTAATAGGCAGGTTAAGCAAACAGGGAAGGGAAGATGTGTGAGAATGGGGTCGAGCTTCCCATCCCACCCAAGTGCCAAATGCCATGTGGCATGGCAAGTACAAAGAGCAGAGTGGAGCCCCTCACTCGCCTTTTCTGCCTTTAAGGGGAAAAAAACCCAAAAAAACCTTCACCATAATTTCAGTCAATTAAATTTCACAGGCATCCAGAGGTATCCAAAACAAAAGCAAACTTAACAAGTTATTCTTGGGCTTGAGAAATGTTATGTGAGCTCTACTTTAGTCAAACCTTGCTCTCTCTCAAAAGACAGGACACACATATGAAAGTAATAAACCCTACTCCCATTCTTCAAATGCTTAAAACAATTATGGCACTAAATGAACACTGAAAATTGCATTTTAAGTACAGAGGGTGGGAGGATAGTCAAAGGCCTGGCTGTAGCCAAGGGTACTTGCTTTTCTAAGCTCTCTTAAAAATTGATAGAAATTTTTCAAGGGGGTGATTCAGAGCTAAGCTCCTCTCTCACTCTCATCTCCTCCCAGCCAACACTGGCTGTACTCCATGGGTTATGGGACCACTTGGGAATTCTGCATTCCCTCTGCAAGATTTTACCTTTCTCAGTAGAGGCTTCCTTCTGATGGAATCAACCAGACAGAATATCAGGAAAGCTTTCATCATTGTGCAACAATCTCTTCTCCTCCAAACAGGATATTGGCAAGATATTTACCAGCTCATTCACACTAAACTTATAACTTCACACTAAACAGATAACCTGATTGTTGTAATTGATGACACCACCATTTTAAGGTGTGCTGGGGTACTCTACAAAGACTTCTATGTAGGAAACACTCAGAACATCAGTAAGCCATAACTGAAAGTTATAAAGCTCAAAATCCAAATGTTAAAAAGGTGTCAGGATGTTTGCCAGAACCTTTTGCCCTCTTTCAGTCCACACTGAACCACATGGCACCCCCTTACTTGCCATATGGAACTGCAGAAACCGGGAATAAAGCCCTGTGTCACAGCCCTGGTCCCTTCGGCACATGGAAATGACCAGCTCTACCTACAAGAGAATATTCTTCAGATTTCCTGCTCCCCTGCCACAGGGAATGGTTCCTTGGAGATAAAGCAGGAAGAAAGCACTGGCCTTTTCTTATTTAGGCTTTTCTTCAGGCAAGTAAGACAACACAATGGTGAATATACCCTAGAGACACTTCAGTATTTTGACATTAAAGATTTCTTTAAATGTGAATATACCCTAGAGATACTTCAGTAATTTTACACTAATGATTTCTTTAATTGGGCTTCCAATTTCAAATATTTCTAAAATGAATGGCAGGATAAAGAATACTGAAGAAGAGTTCCTGACTTGCTTCCTTCTTCTCATATCTTCCATGCAAGTTTTCCATTTGGTATACACACCCTGTCAGGTGAGGGACAGGTTGGGGGAAACAAGGAATTGGGAAGTTTCAACAAAAACATACCTTTTGCCACACTCCCTGGGTAATCACTCGCTGCTTTGTTTCCAGGACCTTTGTCACTGAACTCATTCTGCCTAGGATGCCCTTCACTGTGCATGCATATAAACCCAACATTTGTCACTGAATAAAAAACCAATAACTTACTTATTTCTCCTTATTACTCCTTCTCCTAGGAAGAATCCACTACATCCCATTACTGCTGATATTTTTCATAGGCAGAAGGGTAGCAAGAGATTAGAAGGCAAGTCCCCACCAACCATTGCTTTGAGAGGGAGGCACACAGTGTTTCAGTATTAGGCTATCACAGTTTTTAATGACAGTTTGTACATATAGAAGGGTTTTGTTTAGGTTTTTTTTCTGTCTTTCAGAATGCCTTCCATTTAGACAAAGTGTTCTGAACACACACACAAAATTTTTTTAAAAAATCAACACAAAATAAAAAGCTGGGCTTCACCTTCACTGGAAACATTTGAAAGGTAACTGTCTGAAGACATCTGTGCTTGAATGAGCAGAACTAAGCCAGATTAAAAGCAGGGGAGAACAAGTATTTAAGGCAAGTAGAATATGAATGCTTCCATTCACAAAGTGAAATAGAATTTAATCAAGACTCTTGATGTTTACTGCCTTAATTATGATCATTCAAGCAAAAATCACTAGTCTCTTCTAACTGTTTCTGCAGAGCAAGCAGGAAAATCATAACACCACTAACTAGGAAAAGGACTACATTGCAAGTAAATCCAATTCTCAAACTATGAGAAGGAATCAGGGACATCCCTGTGTTTAAATCTTACTTAAGTCAGAGTAGACGATGCCATGATGGGAATAGAATTAAGTCCTTGGTGCCAACATATCGATATTCTGTGCTCTGTTAAAAATTAAGTACCACATGGAATATTTAATTCCTGAAAACATTCCTCACCAAATTATAAGTATTTTTATGAGGTTATATCAAGATCTTAAACTAATTGGTATGGGTTCCTTTGAGGTCTTTACAATAATTACTTCAATCAAAAACAACCTCCAGGGCAGAGCACACCTTCATGAACAACCTAAATAAAAAACCACCTTACTGAGTGCTCAGTAATGGGGGGTTTCAACAAGAACAGAGGCAGGAATTTCAGATATTTGTTAAATACTCCTTATTCCATCCCAACAAAAAATATTTTCCTACCCCAAAATGTTTAAGGTCACTGTTTTAAATAAACCAGATTTAGTGGCATATGGAAATGGAAAACTCAAGTCCAAAGGTTCTTCTTTTTACACAGTACACTGACCCCTGCCCTCATTATGGGCTATAAACATTTATTAGATTTCGTCATCAGCTTGCTGAGACAACATATTTTATCTAGTTTCCTACAGCCACATATCAATAAACTCCAAGGAGCTTGCTGCAAGACTGAATTCACCCAATTCTCCTTCCTAAAAGGTTTCTTGAGTGTGCATTGAGTAGCTAGATTTTTAACAGATGTAAAAAAAAAGTAGATGAAATAAACACTGAAGTGTAATAGATCAGTAGTAGATAATTTCCTTATATTTCCCTTTATTTCTTGTCCTCCTCTTCCACTGGTTTTAAAGCCATCAGTTGTTTCTACATTCATAAATATCCCCATCCTAGCTATAAACAAAATTTAACAAATATATAAACAAATATACAAAAAATAAACAAATTTCCTCTTATGTAAACAAATATAAGAGGAAATTCTCAAACCTGATGTTTGCCATTTGACACGCTAAAGTAGAAGTTCTGCTTTTTATGAGGAGGATTTTGACACATTGGATTCCCAAACTAACCCTTACCAGCTGTGTGTGGCTAAGTTCAGCCCAGCTCATGTGCACAACCATCCTGCTTGTGGCTTAGGAACATTTTCGTCTTGAACAGAAAACACCCACATGCTGGAAATGAAAAGAAAACCAATTCTCCCAGTATCATTATGATACATGCAACTGGTGATTGGCCAGATGATGCACTGGGAAGCTGGGAACAGCTGGGAACAGCTTCCCTTCCTGGTCCTGGGCATTCCTAGGAGAGCCACAGGCCAGTCTGAGAGAGGAGACCCTGAGCACTTCATTCACAGGGTCCAGCAGATGAGCCACAAGATCAAAGACATGTCTCACACAAGTGAGGAAGGGAAGTTCTTGACACTTTCCTGTGCTTGGCCCCTCCCCAACACCTCCCTGCCATGAGGTCTAATTCTCAGTTGTAAGAGAGGTGTTTCTGTCATGGAAGTTAAGTTGAGGATAGTCTGATTCCTGCCTGGAGCTGTAATCTGCTTCAGGTTATTAAAAAACCCCTCAGGACAGCTGAGCAGAGTTGGGAATTTGAACAATAAAAGGATTTCTGAGGAGATACTGTTTCCAGACTGGCTTCTTTTTCAAATACCAATTTGCAGTTTTAGAGAGTATTACCCACTTATTTCAGCACTTTTGCATTAAGCATTTACTCTGCCTACACACCACACAATTCTTGGTAGCTCATATGTAAGAAGAGTTACCTAATCTAATACTGTAATTCACCACCTACAGGTGTAATTCTTACCTAGACAGCAAAGAAAACAAAAGCACCAACCCTAGCCAAAGCAAAACCCACTTGGCTTACTGTAAGTAAAGCTCACAGGAGCACCAAACTCATGTCCAAGTGCAGAGATTATTCATTTTCTCTGCAATCACTTTCAAAACAAGTTAAGAAAAGTTCTCTCAGTACTACAATCTCTCTCACTGTCATGTGAAGTCACCACAAACTGTAGTGAAACCCTGTTGCTAAGAGGAAGCATCTCTCAGGAGTTATTTCCTTTCTCTCACCATTATTCAGTCCCTGTGTTTCAGCATTTCTCAGACACAAGGTGTACACCTCATTAGATCACTGATCCACTCACTGCAATGGATTTCCTATTTAAATTTGTCATTACCTCCTTTCAGCCTTGGATCTACTTCACACTCCTCCTTGCTCTGTCTTGTGAAAACTGTCAGCTGTTCCATGACAGAAATAATGACACTAGCACATGCTGAGAGCAGCAAATCCTGTGTTATAAGGAATTGAATTTCTATAGGTGCTTTGACCTGGGATTTAAAATAAAAAACAAAAACAAAAAAAGGAGGGGGAAGGAAAAGACCTAAATAAAGTTCTACCACTTAGGGAGCTGAAGTTTAAAATGTCACACAAACTAATCTCAGTAACTCTGGGAGATCATTTCCTTTGTTCTTATTTTAGCAATTACCAATTCAGTAAGGAAGAGATTTTCTTCCTACCATGTACAATACTTAAAAAACCAGGGAAGCCC
Source organism: Zonotrichia leucophrys gambelii (assembly GCF_028769735.1). Classification (NCBI taxonomy): domain Eukaryota; kingdom Metazoa; phylum Chordata; class Aves; order Passeriformes; family Passerellidae; genus Zonotrichia; species Zonotrichia leucophrys. The sequence continues at coordinate 7,841,046 of NC_088170.1, forward strand.
TTTTTTTTACTATTTTTTGACCCTGAAGTAGTTGACATATGCCTCTAAAAACCTCTGCATTGCTCCATTTCCATTTACACAGAGTAATGGTGTAATATATCCCCTGTAAGATGCAATTTCTAAGCACTGCATGTATTCTGAGTGTCACTATATGCAAAAAGAACTACAGAAAAGTCTCTGCTGTAACTGAAGTTTATACCTGCACTTGCAAAATTGTACAGGTCTGCTATACCAACAGCATTTTCTTTTTTCTCTTTATTCAAATGTTTCAGAGGTTTCTTTTGGTACATGTCACCTGAAAGAGGTTTCTTTTTTGTTACATCTTACCTGAAAGCAGATGCACAGAGCTGAAGTTCTTCTCCAGTTTGCCCAGGAGCACAGTAAGAAAACAGTCAGATGAGAGAGAGGTCACATCTTTAGAACTTTGGTCATACACCACCACTTCCTGCTTGCAATCAATTTCAATCTGAAACACAAGGAACTCAGAGTAAAACAGGAAGGAGGAAGATGATTAAAAGCCCCACATTATCACCTCCATCAGGGTTCCCACATATTTGCTATAAGAGCAGTTCAGATATATAGATTTCTTATGCAGTTGTTCACTAAACAGTTTTTATTTTATACTTCATAAGCCCCTCAGATTTAATTCCCTGGAGAGCTTGTAAATTGATTATTTGCTGCAAGCTGAAGCCCACTCCATAAATTTCTATCATTTGGTAATTTTATGTCACTTGTGAATTGCTCTACCTTCAGCTAGGCTGGTGAATTTGTTTAAAAGCTGAGCTTTTGAGAAGGTGGCCCTGCCTCACTTTCTGTTTCTGAGAGTTTTGTACATAAACAGTAAAGAGACCTTAAATTGCTTCTAAGCCACACACATTTTGGTTACCTGCACAACTTTATATATAAAATAAAAAGCTTCATTTTTAACACATAAGCAAGAACATAGTAAATTATTTCTGTACATAAAACAAATATCAATGGATAAAAAACCCAATATCCCCTCCACACACACAGAGATACGCATTAATTTTAAACAGCATAGCTATTTTCTTTTCACTGATAACACTATTTGGAGAAAACCACACCCCTCCTCCCAAATAAACAAACAACAAAACAAACACCAAAACTCATCCAACTACCCCCATGAAAAGACTTTTAAACAGCAAGTAGGAGCCAGGACTGACAGAGAGGCAGTTTCTTTGCAAACCAAATGACCACTTGCTAAGCAATCCCCACCACCACAGACCCCCAAGAATCCTTCAAAGTTTAGGTGAGAATGTTTCCTGCCTTAATTACATACATTTGAGAGACTGTGCTTTGCAAGACACACAAGAATCCTGAGAACATTCTTTCTGAGTAATTTCTAAATCCCTCCCCTTTGTCACTGATTCTACAAAGAATCTAAGGATAAACTCAATAGTAACCAATACCCTCTTTGATCAGGTAACATCTCAGCTAAACTCAGCCCTCTAATCTTGTTGGGTTTTGGTTGTTGGTTTGGTTATTTTTTTGTTTAACTAAATATTTAGGGAAAAATTATTACAAGTTTCTTTCCAGCCACTCCTTTAAAGAAATACAAGGAACAAGAGGAAAATGACCCCTACCTTGTGTTTTGCTGAGTGCTGAATGAGCTCTGTGATCAAAACTTTGTCCTGCTGCAGCCTGCGCTTCATGAGCTTGGAGCAGTTGATGTTGATGGCATCCAGGATGTGGGAGGTGTTGTACTCCACAAAGGGGCGGCTGTCAATCAGCAGCAGCTTCTCTGTCCCACTCTCCAGCAAAGCCACCAACTTCTCGGGGACAATGAGCTGGGTCCTGATCATCTCATGGGCCATGACAACAGCGAGGCCTCTTTCCCCACCGCCCTCTCTAATTTGCTGCGATGATGTAATGGCTGTGTACTCAAAGGCTTAGCCACACCATTGTGCTAGAAGTGTATGAGGTCATGCTGGTAGTGACTGGCAAAAGAAAAGTTAAATCCATTTTCAGAGAGAGCTGTTGGACTGAGCGTCTCCTCCTGCTCCCGGCTGATGTACAAAGGGTTGGCTCCACAAAGCGCCCCTCACGTCTGATTCATCGGGACACAACTACGGAGTGGCCATTGCACAATTCACACAAAAGATGCTTTCTGGCTGCTGCTGCATTACATCATTCTTTACCTTTGCTCCCACCCATCAGCTTTACACCAGATTGAGAGCCTGTAAGAAGGGGAAGATGAAAAAAAACCAAAAAACACAAACCAGATGAGGCCATGAAACTTCGCAGAACAAAACATTCAGCTCTGAGGCTTAGCTGTACAGTGGGCCATACATGGAATAAACACATTCCTGAGGAGTTCTCCTCTCTGCTGCATGTGCCAAACACCTAGAGAGAGCATTGGCAACTGCAGCCTCTGAATCCATTCCAAAGATCTTGCCTGGACAATTATCTTGTATTTCAGGCAACATACCCTGCCTTAATTGCAGACTTTTGTTGCCACTAGCTCTGCCTCTTCACAAGACTTTGTTAGAACATAATTAAGAGATGCTGCCCTAAATCATGGTATTCCTTTCAATAGCAAAACTATTTAAATGCATTTCAGCACTGCACTGCTTAGTAAGAAGTAAAATTTGTTTTTAAAGCACTTAAACATTTTAAAAATTAAACATTTCAAAGTTTAATGACTTGGAAAATATTTCACAAAACAGCACTGCAAGTTGGGAAACTGAAACTACACAAAGCAAAGGACCAAACTTAGATCCACCTCTCTGAAGGAAATGCTTGAATAGAAACCAGGACAAGATGCCACATGAGGACACAAGCATTTTATTTGAATTAATCACCAGAGATGGATGAGGTCTCACACTACTGGAAAGTAAAGCAGTGAGCACTCTTCTGTTCTTCCTAGAGCTGTGTGATACTTACGTGAGATGTGTAATCCCCAGCACTCTAACCTTAACTAAAGATTATGCTAAATAATCTGTGAAACAAACTACATTTCTCTAAAATGAGATCCTGACAGCATCTGAACAACATCAGCTGAAGGAGTGGCAGCAGCAGAGCAATAAAGCCCCAACACCTTTATCCCTCTCCTTGTAGCACTGCCTCACCTGCCTTTAGGCTCCTCAGAGTGTCCCAAAACTTGTTCTGATGGCACAAGTCCTTGTGGGAACACTCCTCAGAAAGGAGCCACCACAGGGCTACAATCTTCGGGGATTTAGCTCACATTTGAACTTAGATTTTATAGTGTTGACTTGCTGCTTCCATTTGAAAGGTTTGTTATTTACCTTAATTACAAGAGAAGTAATGAATACTAACCATCAATAGATTTATATTAAAAGTCCTGTTATACCAACAGGCCAGTTGCATTTGGCACTGGGAAATCCCAGGACTGATGTTTTACTCTTTAGATATATTGTACAAATCTACATTTACACAATGTTAAGCAAAACAAATTCTGCAAAATGTACAAACTTGATGTTAACAACCCAAAAGAGGAAACTGGAAGTTGTTTCATGAGTTTCACGTGGCAATACAAGAAAAACACCAGCTTCCACATAGACAGACATTAGGCTGACAAAATGTGATCTTCCATTTGTCTGATTTAGTGCTGTTGTGACAGTGCTGTTAAGCTTGCCCAGATAAATGGAAGCACATAGCAGTGAAATGCACACTGCTCTAAACTACAGTAAAAATATTGGAAAATGTACTATACCAAGTTTTAATTAAATGTTTTAAAGAACCTGGTTGGCAGGTGTGCTCCACCTCAAAGAGCAGTCATTATACACTAGTCTCAGGAAGGTATCAAAAGATAATTGATTATCAAAATGACATTATGCAAGTGGGGGGGAGGTGGGGAGGAATCTTGATAGTTATGTTGAAATTTTCCCACCCAGGAAAAAAGTATTCTGCAATTTTTAAAATTTCTCTTAACATGTCCTGTCACAAATTTTGATTCGCTTTTATTCACATCAAAGGTTGCCAGATACCAAATCCAGTGAACTCAATGAAAACTTTTCCACTGGCTCTAGTGGGAATTGGCTCCAGCTCCTTTGCAAGCTAGACAGTTTGTTCATGAACTAGACAGTTTATTTTGATGGATAAATTGCTGACTTAAAGCTCAAGTAATAACAGGAAAATATAGCAGCTGAGAAAGTACAGAACTCTAAAATGGATGCTGTTAGAAATAACTTAATCTTTAATTTGCAACTTTCAGTTTGAGTATGCTTCTTATCTTCTAAAAGCTTGCTGTTTGCTTTCTCAGCCTTCACTTTCATACAACAGAGGCTTGTTTCAGAAGACTCTTGTGAAGAACTCAAACCAGTCATATCTGGTGACAGAGTAAAGAGCATGTAAAGAACACAGGGCAAGTGGGCTTCAGTCAAGAATCCTTTAAAATAGCCCTATTACCTTAACATACCAAGTACCTTGAAAGGATTCTGCCCATGATGTGAAAGCAACAAACTTAACAGTAATGCCACCTTGAGTTATTGCAACTGAAGTCCTGTTTTGACAGGAACCTCTCAATGGTGCTGGGGAGAAACAACATTTTATGAAGTACAGGATTTTATTTTAATTCTCTCAGTTTCTGGAGCTATCAGTGTTTGGGTGTCTTGCCTGGGACCTATCTAAACAAGAAGAACTGGCAGCCTCTTGCTTTAGGTAAACACTTGAGCACTCATCCTATTCCTCATGACTCCTCTTATCATTCAGCTTCTATGAGGTGTTGAAACATCTGTTTAATTTCTAATGCATTTGTAAAACAGATAAAATTAAATTTCTTGACTGTTCTCTTTCTACTTGTGACTTAGATCTCAATGGTATAGTATCTCTTAAAATGATGTCATACAATGCATTGCCCCAAACAGGCCATTGTGCTGCTGATCTTAAAGCTAGGAAGCCTTCACAGAGTGTTCCATGCTGAAATCAGGATTATGAAAAGTGATCCATAATTGAGCCATGAGAATCTCCCACAGGGTCATTCATGTACCCACTGGGAACACTGCATGTCTGCTTCCTCCTTCTAGAGGGACTGCAACACTGGCACTTTTAAACAAGAAAATTAAACACTAACTCACTATGAAAGGAAAAAGGTCTACACTTTTTCAGTACCTTTACAGCTTTTCCTTATTGTTTAAAGAACCAAACCAGTAATTTCCTACTATCTTGCACACAAACAACAGTGGATGACTAATGTTTACATGTATGTTTAATTTTATAGGATCTCTTCCCTCAGGGATTCCTGTTGGGATCCCAGCTGGTTCAGATGCAGTGAAATAAGCAAATGCCACATTTTTGGTTAAGTGGTTGTGTTTGGTTTTTCAGTCACTATAACTCACATTTTGTATGCACTCCTTTAATTTCTACTGCTATCACTTTGACTCCAAGCAGTTCCTTTCCATCACAACAGGATGATTGTTTGAGTTCTCAGGCTTTAGCTCATATAGAATCATAGAATTATTTAGTTTGGAAAAGACCTCCAAGATCATTAAGTCCAACTGTTAAAGTAACTTGGACATTGCCAAGTCCACCACTCAGCCATGTCCCTAAGCTCCACATCTTTCAAATGCTTCTGGGGATGAGAGGCAGATGTGTTAGGAATACATTTTAAAAACTCTCAGAACAAGAGTCTCTAATTCTACCCCAATTAAGGAACTAGAAAAGAGCTTCTTAAAGCCTTGCTGCAATCTCTGAAAGATTCTGCCTCTCTTACGAAGATAACCTTGAAGTTGAACCTTGCTGTCATAAATGTGTGGCTACGTCACTAATCCTGCTTTGTCAGGAGCCTCAGCAGTGCTCCCACGTCATGCATAACTGACAAAATCACTTTACAGCACCTGAACAAGGTCCTGATGGGCAGCCTTTATGGACTCAGCTGAAACACCTGACAGAGTTGGCTTTTTTGAACTGTGTATTTTTCTATTTTTAACAGGCAAACACACGTACAAATGAGAAAAACATTATCCTCCCCTAGAGTCCTTTTCATGGTTCTTAGGGTGGGCACCCTTGTAAAAGAAAAACTGAAAAGCTGAATTAAAATGCAAATGTAGAACATCCCAAACTGCAGGACACAAGCTACTGCTGGCTGTTACAAAAGGGGTATTTGGCTTCAGGGTTACTGGGAGTGGCAGTGGTTCAATAGCTGGTGCCAATACCACCAGCACCAGAGCCACATGTGATACTGGACAAAGTGTACACAAACTAGAGAGGAACTGCAGATCCAGGGACCACAGGGTGAATTCCTACTCCTGCAAGAACCATTCCCTCACCAGACTCAAAATATGGAAATAAATTGTGTTCTGATAAATTGTGTCCTTTTCCCAGTGCTACAAGACATTAAGTGACAGCTGAGAGAGGTCCAACCCTTGCTCAAGATGCAACTCTGTGTTCAGAAACACAGAGTGTCTATGGAGCACAAGGGAAATAAAATTTTTAATTGAAATTGAGGAATAGCTGTTCTTTTGAATCCAGCAAGCAAGCCAGTAAATTCCAGAGATCAACAACTATGTAATAAAGTGCAAAGTCTGGGGAAAAAAACAGTAGTTGAAGTTAAAGAAGCACATATGTATTACCTGCCATTGTGCAGTACACATAGGAGTGAGATAACAAATGCTCATCAATTCAAAGAGCTCTGTTAGCAAGGGCTCGTGTCATTCCCTCAGCTCAGGGGAATGAGGGTGTCTTGGGCTTTTTGGATGAGTCAAATAAGCATCACTATCTCATAAACACATCATTTCCTCATGCTTCCTGGCAGGGAGGTTGAAGAACAGACAGTTTCCACCACCCTCTGAGCACTCCTCACTGTGGTGCAAGATTGGACAGCAGCAGAGAAAGTCACTTAAATAGAAATGCATAGATTTTTTTTTTAATGTCACTCATGTACCATGTTCATAAAAAAGAAGCAGTTTAAAAAATTTCACTTTTGTTTATCTATGGGTGCTCCCTCTTCTCCTACTTTTAACATACCTGTACTTTTATCCTATATATGCAGTGTGTTATGCATAGTGTTAATTTTCTCTTCCTTATAGAAACACAAGCCACACACATTTTAGATTATACACTCTACCACTATGAGAAAGACAAGTGTAATGCATTGGAAAAACTACAGATGAAGGAGGATTTTCTGTTCAGTACTCTTGTCCTTCATCCTGCTTGACTTATCACTCAACTTTGATTACTAGTTCTAAAGAAAAGTCTTCCCACTTCTTTGTGCTCATCAATGTGAAAACAGACACAGAGAGAGTCAGAAAGGAAATCAACCTCCCACAAATACACTGCATAAAAGACATCCAGTTAAGATTTTTAAGCTCACTCTATTTCTACCCCTACTGCTCAGCAACATTTTTACCACTGGCACTGAGACAGCTGGGCTAAGCAAGAGGAATGGGCCTTCCATTTTGATAACAGACGTTTCCTGTCACACAAATAATCATATTTGAAATAATATATTATATTATTTCAAAATAAAACCAAAAATCACACCAAACCACCACATTTTGCTGACCCACTCAGCATAGCTCTCAAACATCTGCAATGTTCTGGCAAATATCATCCAGGCACCATCACCATCTCTAAACAATAAGCCAGGTTATCATCACTTGTTTTTACCAAGGAGCCAATCTCTTTGACATTCCCAGTGAAACAATAAACATTTATTAAATGTGACCACAGGGAAACCTGCCTGGCAGAATGTGGCCTCCTGGGAAGCATTAGAAGAGGTTGCTGATGTGTTACATCACTCTATTCAAATGACACTCAGACTTAATCTGGGGACTCCCTTCTCCACCCAACTGAGCCAGAAACTCTTTCCATTTCAAAATAATTTTTCACTGCAGGTTCATTGCATATAGGTCTGGGGCAACCAGAATGAAAGATTATTTAATCTGCTTCAAATAAATACTATAATACATTACATTTTTAGGTTCCTATTGCCTGGGACACTAGACAACCAGGAAAAGTGTCAATGGATTTAAAAAAAATGGTTCTCCCTCTATGACCTCCAAGTCAAAGCAATGGAAAATTTTGGAGTATGAATTTTTTATTAATTTATTATTATTTAATGTCAAAAGCTGTTACTCACCTACATTTAAGTCACAATTTATATGGTCTGAACAGGACAGAAGGTGGTCCACATACAAAGGCCAACAGAAGGAATTACCTAAACACAGGAAAATAATAATATTAATAATAACAGTAATAAAATCCTTATTACAAGGTTAAAAGACACCAAAAATACCCAGACAAACACCCCCCAACCCAAACCAGGAAATGGATTTTACACTTTCAGTGCAGTCATTTGCTGTACAACTCCCCCAAACATGTGAAAACCTAGGTGAGAAGTTATTTATGAATGCTGGCATTCATTTATATGGAATGGGTCCAAAATAGAAAGTTACACTGCACTGATTTTCTAAAAGAAAAGAGAAGAAAACCACCACAGCAAATCCCTCTACTGTCTTTAAACTGAAATTAAAAAAAAAAAAAAGGTGGAGATGCTTTAAAAAAACCCAACAAACAAAAACCAGCCAGTGATTGCCTTCCAAACTCTGACTCATCTCACTCCTAGAAAACCAATCTACAGCTCAGCATTAAAAGTGATGCATTTGCATGGAAATAAACAAATTCACAATCGCTTGATCAGTACCTATTAATGGGAAAGACTGCCACAAGTAAGTGTGAATACAGCTGTATTTTGCATGGACAGAGACCAATGAAACAGGACATTTGTGTAATTAAGCCCACCTCCCCACACTCTAAAAAAACCAGCACTGGAAACTGGTGACACTAGAGTCACCAGTCATTACACACAGTCATACCCATACAACTTCTACCCAAAGCACCTGCTGTTCAACAGGAACAAATTAAATTACAACTTTTACACAGGGAAGCAAAGATAAACACATCAGCATTGGTTCCAAACTGTTTCCTGGGCAGCTAAACCCAAGATTCAAATCATGGCTGCCAAGAGATGACAGCTTCCCTTAATCACTGTGATATAAACCATGACAAGAAATTCTTGCCAAGCAGTGCCTTGCTGTGAGATCCAGGAGTGGCTCTGAAGCACGGAGTAAAGGATATGACAACTGAGAGGAGCCACCCCAGCAAAGGGCTGGGCATGTTATGGTGAACAGCCTGAAAACTCAGAGCATCCCACAAGGAAAAGAACTACAGGGATCAATCACCTCTGTCTTTAGGCAAATGGCAGCAGTAGAAATGGGGTGAGAACCCTTCAGACAATACTGAGGTTACAACCCAGAACAGGCTTTGCTCACTGGGCTCATCTCTTGACTGGGACCCTGTGTTTTTCCCTGGAAGGACCCAGGCTGGAGATCCTTTCTCTTCCATCATTAGTAATGCAGGCATATGTATGTGAGAGCAGCAGGGCAGAGAGCTGGATGAGAAGATCTGTTGAAATTGGGCTGGGTCCTTTTCCCCCCTCTGCCTGCTCCAGATTCTCACTCCTTTCTGAGCCTCAGGAAGAGGCTCTGCAGACCTCTCTTGCTCCTTTCCATAATCCAGTGGCAAAAGCCTGGCAGAAGGCAACAGAGAAAACTCATCCTACTCATTGTACTTGTTGCTATCCCTTTTTCCTATCTCATCCCAGAAATGAACACTGAACTAATGCTCAGCACTGATGAGGCCCTGGCTAGAGACAGATCTGAGACCACCTTGTGACAGCCCAAGGAAACAAAGTCCTGAGCCAAAAAGCATCTCCCCTTTTGCTCCTTAGTGCCTCACATGCAGCTCCTGAGGTCCCCTGAAAGCTATCAGGTATCCTTCACACTCAACAGTTCCTGCCTCTCTGTGCCATCCATGCCATGCCACGACTCCTTCTGCCAGCCACACCTCTCTGACGTTCTTACAAATAAATCAGCTCTCACCTCAGGACACTATATTGCTTTGCCTAATTTAATAAATACATGTGAATCAAGTGTTTAAAGCAGCCCCCAAGAGGGGTCATTTCACCACAGGGAATGATTAATTCTGCTGAAGAGCAGATGAGAAACAAAGCATATACTTAATTTCAACACTGTTTACTGGAAGGAGGTGTCACATTTTAAGAACAGGATCCACTCATGATTGAAGACTGAACTGCTGTAACTTCAGCCATAAGCATTAAGCATATTTGGAAATTCCCTGGCAAAGCTGTTTAAGGAAAAGACATTTCCTGTAATTTTCAGAAACATTTCATATCCCTCTCCCCTCCCCTTTTCAGTCTTGGTGGTAAGGGAGGAAAGAGAGAGAGAGAATACCATATTACCATTAAGTGAAATATGAATGAGCCACCCAAGTTTAAAGTGGAAACTTCAGCTATTTGTGCTTAGAAAAAAGTTTAAAAAAAGTCTTTCATCATTAAGAGGCCAGGATTATTCTGCTGACTTTAGAAAAAGAAATATACATAATTTCAATTAGGGTGAGTTACAGAAGGATATAAACTTGTCTTTATACTCACTTCTGGCAAATAAGAAGTCCTCCAGGCCTTATTTAAATATCTTTTTCTCTTTTCCAGAATTAAAAATTGAAGCCTTTTTTTCTCCTCTCTTGCTCAGGGCCTTCCCTAAACTGCAGCTAAACAAACCCAACCAGTGGGGTTATGCAGAGCATTCCTCTCATGGCAGAGAGTGAGGAGAATTGAGCAAGAGAGAAGCCAGGGAGAGATGGAACAGTCAAATGTGACAGCATTCCTCTAAGGATGATGTCTCTAAGGACATCACCACCTTCCCCTTTCTCCCAAAAATCTAATCTTGTATGAAGTATCTGGTATAATATTTATAAAATTTACAGTAAGTTAGAAAATTCTTTCACTTATCTATGTAATCCAAGTCTGAAGAGATCCAATCCAATACCACAGCATATAACACATGAATTCACAAACCAAATTAAAACTGAAGGACAACTGAACTGAACGACAACTGCCTATCCCCACAAAACACATCACAAGTGCTACTTTGGCCCTGCACACCAAATGGCAAAGATTGATTGTCTAATTGTGACCAATTGCCCACACCTGCCAGCCTCTACCAGCAACTGTATGGTAGATTTCAAAGGCACAAAGAAAACAAAGAAACACAATGAAAACCTTAAGGTGTTGAACTAATTCATAAATCCTCAAGCTGTTGCAATTCCAGCATATCTGTACTATTTGTATGACATGGGTGCTTTACAGCAGCATCTTTCACAACACCAAGGTTTCCATCTCCTACACAAGCTTCACGTTCTGGATCACCTGTTCTGTAGCTCTGCAGACCAACACAGAGACTTCTGTATTTTCATGGTCATCTTTTTGCTGAGAAACAGATTAAAAAGAGGAGTGCTCTGAAGAGTAGTGCTAAATAAACATCAAGCACAGCTGTTATAATAGTCCATGCTACTTCTTTCAAAGGCTTACCAGGAAAGAGGGTAAGATGGGATCCCAGATTCTTCAGAGTGGTTAACTTTTAAACATAAGGCATTCTGCCTAATGAGAACCTTTGAGGGGGAGACATCCAAATAATATGGTCCTGCAAATAAGGAGCCAAAAACTAGATTTAAAAAAGGGTAACTCTGATCTACTTCGTGGTCACTGTCTGATAAAAACAGAAGGTGGATCTGAAACCAAGAACTAGGATGGATTAAAGACAGAGGATAATGATGGCAATTCTATTAGGGAAATTAATCAGAATAGCTTCTGGGGAAGGCAGGGATGAATTTGTTGCAGCAGACTTTTTATTCACTCTTCTCTTAAATTAAACTGAATGACTAAAATGAGTCAATCTCCTTTAAGGACAAAGACTTGTAATCTGCTTGCGTGGTATGGAACAACGTGGGTTAAAACATTCTGGTCTTTTACCCATTTGAGGAAATGACACCAGCTCTCCCGGAAGGCAACATGCACATTCAACCCCTTCACATCAGGGCATGAGAAAGTTTGAAAGGAATTTTTTTTTTTTAAACTGTCAACATTAATACTTTGTTTCTTCCTGCTTGTGTCTGAAAACAGCACTGCACTGCGCTGCATGCATGTCCTGTCAGCTGTACAGGGAAATATCTAGAAGTTTAAAAAAAAAAAAAAACTAATAAAAGTGTTGATTAAGTTTGTTATCAAACTCATTTTAAAGCCCTCTGCATGCTTTATGCAAAATAAATATTGCCACTAGTGTATGCTACATAGTGATAAAAACATGCAGAACCATCTTCAGATGGGAGGCTGGGCCAAATAAAACATTGACATTACACATATGTAAGCTCAGTCCTACTCATTACAGCAGTTAAATTTAATTGGGTTTCTCCTTAAATGACATTTACATGGCAAGGAAACAGAATAGATGCCGGAAAACAGCAAGTCCACAAACAGGGGACAGCCCAGCTATCTTCAAGTGGGAGTAGAAAAGGAAACTTTGAGGAATATGCTGTACAGCAATGGCTCACAATTAACAAGCAGAAATAAATCAAGTTGTTATATGTTCCCAGAAATTAAACAGTTGCAGTAATCCTGCTCAGAGGCCTCCATTCTGGGCTGTTCAGGCTATGATATGGAGTGATGGCTGAATTGCAGATGAGGCACAGAAAACAAATTAACAGACCCCTAGATCCAGATGATTGTGACTCAAATCTCTCACCATGGTGTAAGACTACTGACAGCTCACACTCTGGGAACAGAACATGCTTTCATACCTAATTTGTACCCACAAAGGTAACTATGATGGCTTGCTTATTAAAATTGCTTTCAAATATTAACTCAATTGACAAGATGGTACCAGCAGGGCCTCAGTCAGGAACAGAAGCAGGAGTCATGGTACCTCACTGAGCTGTGATCCCGGTCACATCCTCTGGTGTGCCTTTCCCAAAGGATCCCAAATGTTTCTCTGGATTTGAATAATGTTATACAAGACCTGCAGCAGGGCCAAAGTCACATTTCTAACATGGTAACCACATGGCTGAAAAGAGAAGCTGCACACATCTGTACAATGGGAGAAGGAGGGCAGAGGATGACTTCTGTTCCCCAGCTGTGCCTCTTGCATCACTACAAACCTTACCACTGAAGTAGAATTAAAGAATGGTTTGGGTTGGAAGGGACCTTAAAGTCCATCTCATTTCAACCCTCCTGCCATTGGCAGGGACATCTTCCACTATCCCAGGTTGCTCCAAGCCCTGCCCAACCTGGCCCTGGACACTTCCAGGGATGGGGCAGCCACAGCTTCTCTGGGCACCCTGTGCCAGGGACTCACCACCCTCACAGGGAAGAATATCTTCCCAATCCCTAAACACACCCTGCCCTCTGTCAGGTTGAAGCTATTCCCCCTTGTCCTATCACTCCACACCCTTGGAACATCTCTTGTAGTTTCCCTCCAGGTGCTCCTGCCTGATGTAGAGAATGAAAAGTGACCTAACCATGAAATACAGAAACCCCCTCGAGAACAACTGACAAAATGCAACCACCATTTTATGTAGAGAGCAAGAACCAAAAGGGACCAGGATTTTTGTAATTTTGAAGGGAAAAAATGAACAATACCAAACCAAGGGAGTAAATTATGTTATTATCTGATAGGCATATTACTCAAGGACCAGGATCAACAAGAAATGTTTTTTAGCAACCTCTCTGGTTTATAACAGAATTCTGAATATCAAAGAGAAACTAAATATACTCCCTTAAAATACACCCATATTATCCCATGTGATGTGTGCTTACATGTATGCACAGCTCTGTACAAAACTATAAATGTTACATTTCTTCAGAATCTGTAGAAGTGTCTTGTTTTACAGCCCTTTAAAAAGCAACTGGAAAGGCACTGACTATTGTCAAAGTAATCCCAAGCTTGGAGAGTTTATAATATTTCTGCAAAAACTGAAGTAATACATCAACAGAATGGATCAACTTCAGGGCATGCAGAGCCAACTAAAATACTTGGAAAGAAGTTTATCATCTGCAAACTGCAAGATCCTTGTATTTCTTAAGTATTCAGCAATGGAACAAGCATTGGTTCCTTGTCAACAATCATGGATACATCAATAAATGATACTGATTGGTTTTATAATAGCTTACTCAGTCTATATAAATTCCTGCTGATACCCTTGGCACGTGTTCTGGCAATTTGCAGACAGACTTCCAGTCTGCATGTGAGCAGCCAATAAGAACGAGTTGGGATTTGGTAGCAGTCCTGAGGTTTTTACCTCCAGAAACTGATCCTGAAGGATGAAGGTATATGATGGGTGGTCCTTAATCACTTCCTTTATGTGAAAACTGAGGTCAGAGTAGAAAAAGAGCCAAGGAAGGAAGTCTGCAGCACCCCTCAAACACCCCCCACCTTCCTGAACGACTCCTTTAACAGTTTAGAGGGTTAACTTGCAGTTTAAATGAAGTAGTCAGAGGTTGGGATAGAAATAAACAGCTTGCACAAGCAAGATACTGTGCTATTAAGTTTTTATAAGTGACTTAAAAATTAGGTCAGTCTAATTTGTGGCTGATACTTTGTTCTTTCACTACTATGAACTCACAATGATGTCAGTCTCATGTTCAAACATGCCACATTTAGCAGCGCACAGGCTTCCTGAGAGACTCTCTCAACCTTCCTTTGTGCAAAAGGCTCCTGCCAGGTTCTTAGCTCATACTTCACTGACTCAGGCATGCCACTCCAGTTTCAAGGCAGTTACACTGGCTTCCCGTCAAATACTGCACACTTTGGGGTTTTTTTTCTTCCTTTTCTATTTTTTTTTTTTTATTTTGTCTAACTTTACTAACTAGAAGTTTAGGAATATGTGTCTGTATTCAGTTTATCATTTTAGGCCTCACCTTCCTCACAGCATCCAGAAGAGAACCACTCACTAAAAGGTGCAGGAAACAGGTGTTTTTAACTAATTCAGCCCAATAATTTCAATAACTAAAGGGGGCCTACAAAAAAGTCAGAGAAGGGCATGTAGTGATAGGACAAGAGAGAATGGCTTCAAAATGAAAGGGAACAGGTTTAGATTATATATTAAGAAGAAATAGAAATTCTTTCTTATGAGGGTGGTGAGGCCCTGGCACAGTTGCCCAGAGAAGCTGTGGCTGCCCCATCCCTGGAAATGTCCAAGGCCAGGTTGAACAGGGAACATTCTCCCAAACAGGCACAATCAGATTTTTGTGTGAATATCCTCTTAAGATGAGGGCACAAAAATTCTTAGGTGAGAGTAAAGGAAAGCCCTCTATAAATACAATGGTAGGTAAAAAAACCCCACAAACCAGGTCACTGGTTAAAAATGGTCACCTGCAAGTTTGTTCTTAGCAATCCCAATTCTCGCCATTTGGCTCAAGTTTGTGCCTGTCACTAAACAGCTATACTAAACATTGCTGCAGTGAAGATGCACACACTCTCTGTTTCCCACTGCAGAGACTTTACCTATAAACACCAAGCTGGAGCAGAAGGAAAAGAGGAAAAAGTGGCCATTTTTATGCTGCTAAAGCATTTCTCTTGGGGCTATGCTATGAGAGATGTAATGATAGCCCAGGCTCTCCCACTCTCATTCATGAGGTCACGTTCACAACTTATACAGACATTTTTATTTTGGTTTTTTTGGTAGATTTTAAACTATTATGCCAGTATGTTCAAACCTGTATTACATATTTATGCAACAATGCTATTGCATGAACCCTTAACATCCTTAGAAAAGCATCCCACTCTGTCTCAGGAAAAGGCACATCATCCCACAATCATTTCCAGCACCACAGAAAATCCCAGGTACTTTATGATAGAAAACAAACAGATGTGGTCCACAAGAACTGCATATCCAACAGATCCCTGCTGTTCCTGCTGCATCTGCAAGTGCCCAAGGATACAGGAAAGGCAGGTCTTGCAGGGAGAGGTGGTATCTTTTATGAGAGGTTAGTATGAAGTGATAAGGAGAGGGAGGGCATGAACTCCAGATGCACAAGCCCTTCCTCACATGCACTGACGTGAAACAGAACCAAACTGTGACACAGAAACAGCAGCCAAGGCTTCCAAAACATCTCCACATCCAGCCTGTCCCTCTTCCCAAACAGGAAAAGAAGTCCAAAGCACATCCCCAAGCATGTCATAAATTACACAGTGAATCATATTCTTATGGAAAGTGTCTGGCTGAAGTCACACCACTGGAAATATGTGATAAATGCACAAAGAAACCTAAAAGATAGCCTCAAAGAAAGAACACTCTCCCCACCCAAATTCTTGGAGTTAATACCAAGACAAGAAAATCCTGGAGTCATCTTGAAGTTACTAGATTTTTGGTAGATTTTTCCCATAAACAAACTTTTCCCTGGATTATAAAGTTGTTTATTGCTATTAACTGACACTTGACCTAGCTTTATATTCACTGGTTTTTTTCAATATTTAAGTGAAGTTTGTGTTCCTGAAACCTTGCCTGTTTCCACCAAATAAGTTAGTTGAAACTGAAAATATTCTTCTCCTTACAAACCCCTCTTGCACCTGTTTAAAAATACAAAAATGTTTGTATTTTCTGAAAAATTAAACAAACAAAAATCCACCCAAACAAATAAAAGTCCTCACAAAAACACCATAGGAAAATTACTTTCCTTTAGAGTGTTTTCCAGGTTACTGCAAAACTTTGACCATTTCTAGATACAACTTAAAATGTAGTGCATTAATCAAAATTCCAGAATTAGAAGTTTCATCCTGCAATGCAGTGAGGAGACAGTAACTTAGGTCTTTTAAAGTAAAACAAATTTTCTTCTCCTGGAGTTCCAAGCTGACTTAGGTAGCAGTGACAAAGACAGCAGGTGATAATAAGCATATTTACCAAAGATAGCAGGGGAAATTAAGCACATTTACCTTTATAAAGTCATGACAGAGATAGAAGTAGTTGATGTGTTTGTTACCTGCGGTCATTCTGCTCATTTTTTAAATTTTATTTGAAATGTTATCTGGAGCTGTTTTGCCCCTGGGAATGGTGTGTGCAGTTAGGCTCTCCCCAGGAACACCAAGTGGCATAAAAAGATTAACCCTGGTGCTTTGAGCCACAGAGCAAAAGGAGCCAACGCCTACCAATGAACACCAAAAGCATTTCAGATGTGCAGACTAAGGTGAGAAATGTTTTGCAGCAGGCTTCATCCCTGACTGCCCCTGCCCTCCCTGATAGGATTCTAGCACGGGTCAGAACGTGCAGGAAGAGAGCTGAGCACACGCACAGCAAAGGGGGGAAGGAGAAGGGCTCCTCCCACCCTCTTCAGCTTTCTTCCTCTGCAGCCACACCACTGGGCTCAAGGCAGAGCAGGAATGCCTGGGGCATGTGCTTCCAAAGGCAAGTAATCTACAGCCTGGGAGATGGCAAAGATCAAGCACAAATCCAAATAATTCTTTCGAACATCTATGTTTTAATGTAGATTAGACTGCCTTGGAAGAGGCAAAATAAATAAAACCTATTACTTAGTTCTAGTAGAAAATGTATCTAGGCTGCAATGCCTATCCAGGACTAAAACATTCTTCCTAAACTTGTTCTCACCATCAGCTTAAAGCCCAGTCTTGCCAAGGTTTAGCTTTCTGGCACTCTATTGAAAGCATAACCACATAAGACCTTGCTGAGAACCAGCTTCAGGTTTGGCAGGGAGACCACCTGACATCAAAGGTATGCTTAAGGCCATATCCATGAATTTTAGTGAAAAAGCAAGAGGCTGCAGGTTTTAGAGGTTTTAGAGGTTTTTTAAATGGGTTTGGCAGCTAAATTATTCTGATATTGCATGCACGCTTTGGTGCAGGACAGCATGCAGGGGAGATGCTTAAACCAAAGACTTATGAGCTACCTCTGAGCCAAACCACCAGTGTAGAGCTCAAGCCAGCCTTGATAAAAAGGAGGGTTTATTTGTGCAAGCTCACTTCATGGCACAGCTAGAGATCTTTACATACCCAAGCTAAACCTTTCCTCCTTGGCAATCCACAGTGCAGGGCAGATGGACCAGGCTGAGCATCTCTAGGTGCACCATCCCAGAGTGCCATGTCCAAAATTATTTGGTACTGTAATGGCAGTATTTGCTGCCATTACATTACCAAACACTGGACAAAGCAGAGATCTCTAAGCTTGTGTTATTGTTCCTGCTCAGATACACAAAGAGTGTAAGGAATGGAAAATAAACTTGCCACCAGCACAAACAAGTTGCTGCAGACAACAGGGACTGTGTATGGAATTGAGTGAGAAGCATGCTGGAATAACTGAAGGAGAGGAAAAATACCCTAGTGCTCCAAGAAGATCAATTAATCTGTAAAATGTACAGTATTCCCCAGGATACACCTTTGGTTTTAAACAAAGTATGCACTGCTTGGATGGGAAAAGGAAACTTGGCCACACAGAATTCCCACTCCACTGGTACAAATGGATGGTGCCAGGGCATGAAGGTCCAAAGCCCTGCTGCACAGTCTGAAGTACAGTATTGTCCCACATGCTGGACTGCCATGGATTTTTGGTGTGTTGGAGGTAAAACTGAAGTCAATAGTGCCTTTCAGCACAGGTCTGTAGAGTCAGGTATGAGCCAGCCCCAGCGTGATGATTGCTCACAGTGTCAGCACAGCGTCCTTGTTCTTACACAGCACAATAGGGACGCTCATTATCACATGAGCACCTCCCTCAGGGCTGTTCCCTCAACCAAGGAGTAATTATTTAACCGCAGTCCCATCTCCTTTGCATTCCCGTTAAAGAAAATCTTATGTGGAAAGGTAAGAGCTTGGCTACCAGTCCTTGGCCCAAACATCCTCCTGCTAGAGCTGTATTTCTTGCCAAGGCCTCACTGTTTTTACTTCAGGAGTTTGCAGCAGACAGACTGTGCCAAATCCAAAGAACTCTGTCATTAAAAGAAAAAACTAACAGTAGCAAGTGATCTCCATGCTTTGCTAATCTTGTCAAACTGTACAGGCAATTGCAGTTAATAAAAGTATTCTGAGGAAGCTTAATGGCAGTTTTAGAGCCAGAGCAACTGTGTTTCAGGTAGACTGGTATGAAGAAAGCAGCAGAGAAGAAACTATCTCTTGCTGTACCTTTAGCCCCACTCAAACAAGAAAAGGACCCCCCAGGGAAACTGCCCTACTTCAGATAGCAATTTAAGTAGCACAGATCTACCCAGGAACATCAGCTTCTCTCTCTGCCTGCCCAATGAAAACACCCTTTCTACCAGCACCTGAGCTTGTAACCACAGAAATAGCAAGATCCTTCTCTGCATGAGCTGCTTAAAAGCATTTGAGGTCTTTCTTCCAAAAGAATAAACAGACAAAGTTCACCAGCTCCAAGAAGAACATGTGAAAAAACACTCACCCTGTCCCAACTCAACAAAGATAGAGATGTGCAGTAAAATGCCCTGCTCCACTACACTTGGCACCTACTACTGCATGTGACACCTACAGCTTAAAGCAGTGGCTCCCAGATGGGGCAAGGAATAGTCTAGGTAAGTATCTTTTAAGATGTCTAGCTTGGAAAAATCATAGTCATATCCAAAATTCTTTTGGTGAGCAACTGACATCAAGTGAAAGATTTACTGACTTGGAACTCATGTTTCTTTTTAGGGATAAATGATCACAGAGAACCAGACTAAGAATTTAAATATGGGTGCCTTTTTGTATTTTTAAGGCATGGTCAAATCCTCCTGAGGCCTTTCACAAGCTGTATCTCTATCCAGCAAGACTAAAAGGCAATTCCCATGGTAATCCACCCCAACCCTGGGTTTTTCAGACATTCAAATGCATTCAGGTCTATCCCTGAGAAAGCTTTTCTAAGGAGCAAGTTCCCTGTCTGAACCCAGCAATTAGATTACCAGCACTTTCAGACACAGACAAAATTGCAAAATCCACCTCCAGACTACTGATGCCCCAAGCAGGAATGGTGATGCATCCACCATGGCAGAAGCATTTGGAACTCCACAGAGAGAGAGCAGCCTGGAGGAAACAGTGCCATCACTTTGCTGAGATAGGCATCTTTTGATTGTCTCACAACAATTAAGAAAACCTTAAAGTTAAATAATTATGAAGGAGAAGAGCAACACTGGGCCACCGTTTATGATTCACAGATTTATGCTAAACCATAAAGAACAAGAGATTAAGCCTCCTAGAAGGACTGGTAATTTTGTTACCCTATTTATACTGTCATCATGATCAACTGTGATTTGATTTTAATATTTGAATGCAGCAGTTATTTAATCTGCTATAACACTATACATATAGCTTAATTGTTTGAGGTTGACATCCTCACTAAGAGATAAATAAATCTGTGGCAACATATACAAACAGTTCAGTGAATACCCAGCATTACATATTAGCACCCAAAAAGACACAGTCAGATCTGAAAGTTCCATCAGAAGACTTGGCCATTTGTTGTAGCTTTGAGTTTTCTAAGAAAACCAACAACCTGAAAATAAATCTCCATTCAATACACACCATCTGCACTAAGTTCCAAGATACCACAGCAACAGCAGTGGTCAAGGGATTTGTCCTGATAGAGAAGAAACAAGTTTACATTAAATGTTTTAGGGATTGTCAGGAACCATCAGGTGTAAACCAATCACCTTGACAGCTCATCTCATCTTAGAGTGGGTGTCAAAATTCAGCTCTGTTAAAACCTCTACAGCAAACCTAATCACATGTTAAGAAAACCAGTACTGCTTGTAATATAATCTCAAGAGAAAAAGCAGAAAGACAGGTATTCACACCAGAAGTTACAGAAAATAACGTGGGTTTATTTGTAAAAGACTTACTTTGAAAATGGCATCTTGTGCATGTCAACTGTTGGCATCATCAACAAAAATAAATTCCTGCTTTTAACAGAAGTAACTGAAAAGACAGGAAACTTAAGATGTCATTACACTTTCTCCTGGATTTTAACCACCACATGTTGCAATAAAAGCAGTGACAGAAAGAAAACATGAGTAACTGATGGCCAGTCTAGAAAAATGCAACACTAGGTAATGGTGTCACTTTCAAATCAAGTCAGTGCACGCTCAAAAAATTTCCAGTACCTTCCTGAAGGAATTCAGCTACCTGCTACAGCCAGCAGGTTCCCCTTTTTCAGTTTCCTTCTCTTACACCATTTTATGTGATGGATTTGTCCCCAGACTTCTACATTGAAGTTAGAGTTCTTCTCATTTTACCACTTCATCCTAAGACACTTCAAACACACAGAAGGATGAGAGATGCTCACCTAGGCACATGATTTCTTCTCTAGTAGCACAGTAGTGTTTCTTTTTGCCTTAACTATGCTGCTCACACCTACACACTGCAGCAAATGTAATTTTTCAGACCTGTTCTTACATGAGATGCATCTTTATTTCCTTATTTAGCCATATAAAACAATATTAGACTGTCACCTCTGTCACACTCCCTCCAAACCATTATTTGCTGAACTGTCTACAAGGACTTTGGCATCAGTACCAAGACTTTTTGTGCTGAACAGAACTGCCTAGGTGAACACTTTGCCTCTGAGACCACCAAACACAGCAGTCCATGGTCTGTGCCTGGCTTGCTGGGTTCTGTAATAAATCTCTTTAATACTGTATGGAAGGGATACTCTAAAAAAAGTGTACACTAAGTAAAAATAAGCTGTGTCTTTGGTTTTGCATGCCAAAGTAAACAAGATTAGTACTCCACAAAGAAAATAACCAAGTTATTTACCACTTTGGAGTTTTACCAAGTATTTGATACAACCAAGCTAAAGCTGAGGATTTTAGGATATTTTCATTACAACTTGTTTTTGAATAATTGGGTCTCAAGACAGCATTATTTTGCACAAAAAAGATGCAAGCTCCAATACCTTTTCTCTACTTTTGGAGTAGAACTTCTTAATCATTCCATTTCACAACAGTGATCAAAACAAGATGAAGAAACAAGTATTTTGATAGCAAGGTCTCTGTGTTCAGCGTTTCATAACAATTTTGTGGCTGCAGAGATGTCATTCCAGACAGAGTGTATCTCAAAATGGAAACCTATCCAGAGGGAAAATGAAATGAACACAGCTGACACAGAAGAAAGAGTTCACTCTACTGCAGCCCAGCCTTCCTTAGCTCCATTGGTGAAATGGCACTGAAGTCAACTGAAGCCCTCTGCACACAAGGAACCATAAGTTGCCATGAGTGCTGATGAGGTAATGTCTTCTCCTAAGGGAAATAAGAACAAACCAACTCCCCAGAGAGTCCATCAGGGGAGGAGGGGAGGAACAACAGGAAGGAGGAAGAACTCACTACGAATCTGGCATCTTTAATTCAGAAAAACATCAGAGCTCTTGCAATTCCCACAAACTAAACAAGGAATCACACTGTGGAAAAGGGGGAAGGGTCCAGCCAATTCTGTTTAGAGAAGGAAGTAAGGGGAACACCAAGCCAAGCCAAGAGGAATTTAATTTGATGGAGAATCTACATTTCAATTTAGCCATTGAACCACTGCAGGTCATGCCAAGGGACATGTTTTGTTCTGTGCTTGTTCTTTACCTGGCAATAGGAAAATAAGCTTTTCCCCTGCTCTTCACTAGAAGGATCCTACACGATGTTGGAAAGGCAGGTCACTGCTGAATGCCAGTGCCCATAACACAACCAGCTCACCACATTCCTGGAAGAGCTCCCACCAAAACCCCTGCCATGCTGCTGTGCTTCACAAACAGTGGTTTAGACACTGCTGGTCGGTCCAAAAGATCCTCAGTTCGAGAAGGGAGAGGAAATGAAAAGCTGCGTGTTTAGCTCCCAGCTGAGTCTGGAAGTTGTGGAAGGTATACATACCACTTCACAAGGAAAGGGAACAGGAAGCCATGAAAGAAAAGAGTCATTATGTTGAAATGGTAACATTTTCTTGAGGTTACACAGGCCAAATGAGCACATCCCAGAAAAATGTGAATCAAAGCCTCAGTAAAGAAACAGAAAGCAATATAAGTGACAGCAGATAGAAAAAAAAGGGAAAAAAAAAACTTTGGAAGAACAGAAGGTATCAGATACAAGAAAAATCATAAGAGCTTATGCACAAAAATCAAAGAGTGCAATTAAATTTGATATCAGGAACTAGATAATAATAACTGAGAAAACAAAACCAAGTTTCTTTGCAAGGGCCCCTCCCACATCGGGTGCTGGCAAAAGGTAAGTTCAAGATGGATTAAGTCAGGACTCACACAGCAGAAGAAGAGGGGAAAAAAGTTGATTAACTAAGAGTAAAAAAGCTTATTAACTAAGAATAAGGCACCATGTTCTCAATATTTATGAGGGGATTAAGTATTTAAGGGTTGAACAGAAAACAGAAATATGTAATGGCCACTAATGGTCACAACAGTCACAAAGCAAGCTATTTCAGCATAGGTACAAAGTGTTTGTAGAAAGTGCTATACATGACAGAAAAGAAGAAAAAGACAAAGATTGCTGAACTTCAGTACCAGAACAAGTTAGTCAAGAGCAGCCACACAGAGCTTTTGACAGACCTTATGACAGGCATAAAGGAGGATATGGCAAGAAATAAGGGAGGATACAGAACCACCCTTCTCTCCCAGACCCAAAGACACCATTAAATTTCCTCACGTGTCTTTGAGCATGTCATCTCCCATTGATTGAAGGGACTTTATGTAGACTTTCTAGAAAGCTCACTTTGAAGTCCATAGCAAAAAGTTTAAAAAAAAATCTAAATTTTAAGATAAATGTAATATTTACAACCATGTGCACCCATTCCCCTACCCAAGGAGGTGGGAATAAACCCTCAGTAGAGTGGTAGAAGGGGAAAAACTCCCAAATTTATGTGTCTGTTGATAGTAGCAACATTGGATGGAACCATTGGGAAGTAACCACTTTAGATTTACACCTGGCTGAAGGACAGAGCTGTGCTGACATGACAGACAGGCTACTTCAGTTGGCTGGTCTGCCAAACCCACATGCAAATTTGGCATAAGTTATCAAAATGCAGTCTTAATGATCTGGCAGAGGGAAAAAAAAACCTCTTCCCTGAATGACAAAAGCCTTGAGCTGACAAAATGTCACTAGAAACATGGCTAGTCCCAACATGCTGTAGGGATGGCAGGCTCACCAGGAGGATGTTCTGGATTCCCATCTGCACAAGACAAGATCTTCTACAACACCATCTCTTCCAGTGTGGAAATTGTGTTGATGATTTAAGTATTTCAGTCCCACCATCCCATTATAGCAGTGCCATGCAGCACCAGGAGCTTGGCAGAGCTCCAGCTGAACCTGCAGAACCCTTTCACTCCAGGCAGGACTCCAAAAACATGTCCTGGTGTCACCATGCTATTACTTAGAGTAAATGTAAGGAATACTCAAAAGCCACAAATTATTGGGATTGAAATTATATAAAAATATAGCATTAGGATTAAAAAGAAATCAGACACCACCACTTGAACAGGAATGGGAGTGCTAAATGGAGTTGTAGGTTTAATCAATACTCCCCCCAGAGCAATGGGCAGAGATGACACAAGCTATTAACAAGTGAGAACAGAGACAACTCTGAACACTGGCACCATTTAAGTTAATATGAAAAGGAAAGAAAACCAGGGTTAAAAATGAATAGACATTACTAGCTATGCATTCTCATGTCAGAAAAGAGATTTTTCATTTTACCAAATAAATATGATACAAAGTAAATGCTTTCGAGTAGGAAGAGGTTTTTATTTCACTTTCCTTTGAAAGATAAGTAATGAATATGCTTGTGACTTCTGATCAGACAGACACACCATAACCTACCAAATGTACAAATTTTACCTGCCTACTTCAGATAGCTATGACATTAAAACTACCTCCTACATGAAGACCATGTCACCAGATTTTCTCAATTCATTATCCCTAGAAAGAGCCTAAGAAGCCTTATCATCTGCAAGGCTATTTTGTTCTCCTAGCTAATTAATTGCCTTACTTAATAATTTTTCTTGTCATATAAGCCATCAAAAAAAACAAAAAGAAAGTCACATTGAGTGAAAGCTTTATAAGATACAAACTCTGGAGGAGTATATGGCTATATATTCACATGTGCACATTCATGTACATGATTTGTATGTGGATGTGTACATGAAAACACATGCACATATATGTCTGTGTCCTGGCCATGTTTTAGAGCAAAAGCATCCTGACAGAACCCAAGCTCTGAATTTGTCAGGTGGCAGGCAAGAGTTTCCAATGGAGCACAAAGCTCCTGGAGCCCTGGGAAGCCAAGACAAGCCAACTTGAATGCACACTGGCAAACAAAGAGTAATCAGCTTAATAGCCTCAATCAATGGCTCCAGCCTTGGTTTCCAGTGGGTAAATCCATGCCATGAATATACTTCTTGCTGCCTCTGCAGAAGACAAGCTTGAGGGGGTACATTCCATGGCAGCTTAAAACAAGCGAAGTCAGGGCTACCAGTGAGCAGCCTCCCTCATGCCAGCTCCCAAGTTAATCCAGCAGGCTGACTCAAAGAGCTACAGCAGTCACAAACTGCCTGTACAACCAAGTAGAATAAACAAATGCAGCAGTAAACGACAGCCAAACAATCTTCAGGCATTTCTGGTTCCCAGCTCTGGCTCACTGTGGGATCCTGACAGACATTCAAGAGTGAGTTTGAAAAGAGAGGCTGAGAAGACGAGAAAGAATCTCAGTACCTGCAAGGCTTTGGCATTACTTGTCACAGAAATGCACTCTGTGTCATCCTCATGTGAGAGAGAGAGCTCCACTACTTTCAGCAGATCCATGTTAACGTTCTCCAATTCCCCTTTTACTGTGACTAAACCCACTTCTTTTGGACAACAAAGGTAATAGCCAGTTGGGCAGAATACAGAAGAAAGGAAAAGACAGCATATAAAGTATTTTACTTCTAAGGTTTTGAGAAAGCAGGTAATTTAAGGTCTGGCATGGAGCAAACAACTACCTAGAGTCTATGGAGCAAACAGTATGATGGATTTCTGGTCTGCTTCAAACCAAACACAAAGAAAATAGGCTACTTGTGAATTTATTCCCCAACTTGGCCTCGAATGAAGTAAGAACAGTCACACAAACTACCCTAAGCAGCAGGCTTAGGGTAGCAGCTACAGGCAGAGGGACTGGGTCAAGCAGCCAGCCGTGGTAACCTTGTCTACATGCACAGCTGGAAAAAAGACACTTTGTCAATAGTCTTTAGCTGCTGTTCTTCTGCTTTGTGTGTTTAGCTTCAGGCTCCTTGGGGCACTGACTACTTGTACTTACAAAGCATTCCCACCAATGGTGCCATTTAGCATAACCCCAAAATGTCAGAAGAAAAACAGCAAAGGCCTGGGGGAGCTGGCACATCTGTACCTGCAATGTATTTAAAGGATATCAGCCTCTTGTACTCAACATATTCTAGAGGCAAACACAAAATTTACCAATTTACCAACTTTTTTCTTTAATATAAGTTTCTCTCCTGTCTATAATAACTGATCTTAAAAGAGCCAACAATAAATCACTAACAGTATGAAGAAAGTAGCAAATTGCAATAGAAGCATTCAGACAGATCATTTTCCACACTTCTTCCCATCCCCTCAGTTGCACTGACAGACATGTCTTTATGTGGACTCAGGAGCATGCTATTTGAAGCTTAAGCCTCTGAACTGTAAAGTTTTCAACTGAAGATATGGTTTATAATGAAAAGTTCTGAAAGCAATTCATTCTTCAATATTTACAAATCCCAAGTGATAAAGACCAAACACACAAACCCACACAATGTTGTTTTCTCAAAAGCCACCACATAATCTCACCCAACATTTCTAAGTTTTAATGTCTGTCTTCAGTTACATGAATTATAAATCACACAAACAGTTTAACAATCTTCAGAAGCTATTTTCTAGATGCACAAATAGTATTTACTACTATGAACCAATTAGAAATTACACCTTTCCCTGTACTTCCTGCAACTTGTCATTAAGACTTTATTCAGACAGCCTGTCAAAAAGGCTTCTGTATGAGGATACACACAGAAAATAACTTTTCTGTTATCTACTCCTGCAAGCCTAGCATTACCAGCCAAAGTGGAATGATCCTATTCTGTTGTCAGACAGAACAGACATTACAACTACAGCTTCTGTGATTTAAATGAAATGTCATTTTCATGTGCAACTGGTGCAGAACTTTTCTTTCATCTTCTTAGAAATACTTTTAATCTCTTTTGACTCTACCTTCTTATCTTCTTCTTCTTCCTTTATTTACTGCACATAGGTATATTTTCTCAACATCTCATCAATACCTCTTTCTATTGTGCCCTGTCGTTTCTCTCTCTCCAGTTCTGTTCCTCACACACATCCTCTTTTTCCAGTATTTTCACTATGACAGAAGTTGACCTTTATAACATACAGCTTTTGAAACTGGAAAAACTGTTTGAAACTTCAGCTTGAGAAAGTGATGAGCCTGAGTATTTTCCCACTGTAGTGCAATTTAAGTGCATTTTGAGTAAAAGCAGGATCACAGCTCTATCCACAGACATCAGAAAATAAAACTACATTTAAAGTTAAACATTTAAACATAAATCAGAACAAAATGTGCAGAATTTGGAATTCAAGGAAGCCCATTTTCCTGCTGCTGGAGAACCTGAAGGATGTGGTTACATGTTGGTGGTTCAATTTCTTTATCAACATCTTGTCCCAAAGCAGCTGATCTACTCAACACCCATCCCACTTCACCTTAAAGAAAGAGTAATTCTATTTTCTATACTACTCCAGCTGTGCTTTCATACATAACAACTGACATTTGAAAGGGAGAGACATTTCAATGAGGAAGTAAGATTTGTATATTCTCATTTTGCTACATAAATTACAAAAATAGGTAAATAAGTAATAAATAGCTAGGTAAGCACAAGGTATGACTGTACAGAAAAGCAGCACCACAAGCTGAGCCAAATACTAAGCACTCAATAGAAATGCCTTACTTTGGTGGATATAACAAGAAGATTTTTGTAAGTGCACTTAATAATTCAGTTAAGCTAAGATATATAAAAATGCTGCTACTGGATATCTACTCCAAAATCTGACAGGTTCTAGGTCAGGGAAAAAGCATATTAGGTGATGTCTCTTTTTTCCTTAGGATCTCTAACATCTACCTTGTAGATGGTTTGTAGAAAGGTTTGCTTTCTTTCTTTTCTTTTTTTAACCAAAACTGAACTGGAGATCACATGTCAATTCTGAGGTGTATATATATATGCTTAGTATGTACATACGCAAAAACTTATATGCCCAACATTGCTCCCGAGTTAATTCATGACATAAATTCTTGGCTTTGAAATACTGAAATACTTAAATCATCAACACAGTCTTACATTTTTTTTAATTATTCATCATGCCACAAAAGTAATTTTCCCATCAAAGTAGACAGCCTCTACAGGGGAAAGGGGAAGGAAAATAAAATGAAAAAAAAGTGGGAAAACCACCATCAGCCTTTAAAAATTCCCAAACCAACTCATCTCTCTAAGCCAGCATTTGCTAAGAGTGTCACTGTATCCAGCTTTTTTCTGTGCCAGCCACTAAGCAGCTCATTCAAAGATATTGTCCCAAAGGCTTCTGAAAGGCCAAGACCTGAACCTCTACCATGGATCAGTCCCCACTTCCCACCCACCCACCTCTCCTACTGCATTACCTCCCTATTGCTGACCTAAACAGTGGACAAAGTCAGTGACTGAAAAGGACATTCTGCCTATTTTAATGCTAAATCTTCCAAATCCTCACCATGACTCAGCTAGAAAGATTAGATGATCATTGGTTGAACTCTCCATATCATGTAAGTAAAAGAAAAAGGTTTAGTGTTAAACAGCAGCTGTATTTTCACTTAGCTATGCAGACATTTCATAGCCACTCTGCCATACTGGTTATGTCTGGGGGTTTGAATAAAAATAGCTGATGTGCTTGCTTGTTACACCATGAAATGAAGTGCACAAAGCAATTGCCAAGTCTGGTTTTGCCCATGAAAGGCAATGGTCATTAATAGCTTGTATTTGCAGAAGGCTGTCAGAGGAGCAGCGTGCCTGTGCTTCCTCCAGTTTTCTATAGTTTAACCATACATGAGGCAGCAGGGACAAATGCACCACACATTTCCTCATTTCACAACAGGTCATGCCTGCAGGAGAGATGACAAGTCATGCAAGCCTCAGTTGCAGAAAAATATTCAAATTCTGTAAATTTGAGGGGGTGGAAAGATGTGTGTCTCTTCATGGAAATAGTATGTTGGGAAAATGTGCAATGACAGTAATAGTTAATCAGTATTTCATCACTTTCTTTTGCTGTCCAGACCAGTATCTTGGAGATTTGAACTCCTGCTCTTTTTCATACCTGTTTTTCTTGAAGGAGATGAATTTCTTTCAGTAATATTTAGACAGGAAACAGGCAAAAAATGGGCTAGTCATACAATCATGTCTGGGCTGGATAGGCAAATTTTTCAGGCATCTTCAAAGAGGTCTACCTGGAAATCCCAGCAGACAGCAAAGTGAGGAACTTTGCCACACTGAGGAAACAGGTTTGTCACCTGGATGGTAACCACACACGGATCTCTATCCATGCTTATTAAGTGTGGCAT
The DNA here is from genome assembly GCF_028769735.1 of Zonotrichia leucophrys gambelii. Classification (NCBI taxonomy): domain Eukaryota; kingdom Metazoa; phylum Chordata; class Aves; order Passeriformes; family Passerellidae; genus Zonotrichia; species Zonotrichia leucophrys. The sequence continues at coordinate 7,870,472 of NC_088170.1, forward strand.
TCTATCTCTAACATTATCAATTATCTAACAAGCAGAACAGAGGACTGAGAAGATGACAGCATGCCCACACTGTGTCAGCCATGAGAAGTCAGGGATTTTCAGCAGCTGGACAAGAAAAAAAGGACCAGGAAAATCAGACCTATTCAGCTGAAAGAAAAACCAAAACAAAAAAGTGAGATTTTGAGAAACAAACAAGGTAGCAGCAGATAGTACAAGTACAAGCAGCTCTCTTAGCTTTATTAGATTTCATTGTAAGTCTCCTACTAGCCAGGAGAACATGAAGTTTACCAGCTCTCATAAGGGTGGTGCCTTCAGCTGCCCCTGCCTTCCTGAGACACAGGAATGTGAACATACAGACCAGTCCCTGGAGATGACCCTGCTTCAGGAAGGCCTCCCAACATCCACTGTGTAAAAGCTGGAGAGCTTTTAGGAAACTGAAAGGACATAGGAGCAGCCTGGGAGAAAAGGGAAGAGGGTTCAGGGTCCTCTTGCTAGGAGAAGAATCTTACCATCAATGCAGAACTCCAAGCAGACTATGGGAAGAGTCTTTCACAGCCTACCCTCAGTTTGGAGCACACTTGCCTTAAACACAAGGTCTTCTGACAGGTGGGGAGAGCCCTCCTAAAGTGGTGACACCATTTGCCTTCTGCTGATCTGGATTAAGTCTCTTGCATATTTTGAAACTTACTAGAATCCAGTCTGGATTCAGTCTATTGCATATTTTGAAATTTACTAGAATCCAATAACATGTCAACCCAATGCACTAAGATTACTGCTGTACTTCTCTGCTGTAAGCTGCAATAGTTTTTCTTCTTGCTTAGAAATTGGCAAACATTTATGAATCTTTGTAGAAACCAAGCTGAAGCTTATTCTGTTTGCTCCCCAGTTGTTCTTAGTAAGAGGTCTCTATCTAAATTCTCTTAGTTTGGAAAGGCACTTCTGAGTATGATGGCATTAGAAGAATGACGTGTAACACAAAGTTTCTTCCCTCCCAGTTTTCCAGAGTTCAAACAGACTCCCATGAAAGTCAGGGAGAGCAAAGCTGGAAAGCAAGAGAAAACACTGTGTCCCAAGCAGGAATTTTCAAGTAGGGAGGTATGAAACCCCAACACCTAAGCGCTTGTAACAGAACACCTGTGGGAACTGGATAGGTGATAGGTGCTATATCTATTGCTGGTGGCATTAAAAGAATGAGCAGAAAGTAACCCCATGCCTGTTCTTCAGGTGATTTCAATCCACCTCTGGCATTAAGGCTTGTTTCAGTGGCAGGATGGCTGAGAGAAGCCCTGTGAAACATAGCTCAGACTCTTTGCATGTGTTTGTAAGATGGTGTTTAGAAGATGAGTGTCCTGCTTAAGGAACTGCACAAATTTAGTGAAATATGCATTGTGGAGAAAGGACCATCATGCAGGCAAAACCCCAAGTTCTAGCATGGGATTTGAGTCTACAAAGTCTGGGATGAATGATTCTTACCCCTAGCAATCAAGAAGCAAAAACAACATGCAGGCTATTAAAAGTGTGGCATTTCTATCTCTAACACTATGAACTATTCAGCCTAACCAGAACTATAAAGCCTAAACATGCTTTCCTAGGGGTTCAGTAGGAGCAAAATGCAGCACTGAATCAATTTTATCCGGAATAGCGTGGGAGGAGGGAGAGTTCCTTTCCTATTTTGAGAGCAACATCTATGCTACACATGCAGAGCCAAAGCCTTCTAATCCAGTAGGCTGAATACATACTAGTTATTCAAACTCAAGAACGTGTGCATAAAAGGAATTTCATACAATTAGTCCCCGTTGTCCTCCTCAGTTCATGCTCTCTGTAAAGTTCTCATTCCAGTGTTGCTACATTACACACTCAGACCCATCTTTTTGCCTCCCACATTGCCTTCAGTAACATAAAAACATTAGATAAGCAGGCAGGGATGTGTAAAAAGAGTATCTGTACAGCCACTGATCTATCATTTAGTCAACAGGCTCCATTCATAGACCATTTTAGCAAAGCAAAAATCAAGTGAGGCAGAATGAAAATGGGTAATGCTGTTCCAGTCTCAATATTAGGAAATGTGTCAATTTTCTGCCAAATGAATGTAATGGAACACAGTTCCACTATGATTTTATGAAGATTTTTTTCATACTATTTTAGCAGACCATCGCTCTGACTCGTGTGTAAAAAGATCTTATGGAGAAAAAAAATTACATTTATTCTCAAGTAATGAAAGCTTTTGCACATCTCTTTTATACAAAGATACAAACTTTTGTATCTTTATTTGCTAAATAAGTGACACAAGTTTATATCTTCAGCTTGAAAGCAAAGAAGAGTGCAAATGTACCTGAGGAGGTCTGAGCAAGGAAATGATGCTAGTTTATGGGAAACATCATGAGAACTCATACAGCACAGGGAAAAATTAGTTCCAAAAACACACTTAGAGAGAAGCGGTGTAAGTCACTGGCAACATAAGTATCATATTGTAATCAGGAAAGAGAAGAGATAACTGAATTCCCCTCAAAGAAGAACCTTGTTTCAGGAGTTCCTTTGATACCTTCCAGCTTGGGACAGCAAAAGTACAGAAAAGCAGCACCAAGGGAGTTTGGGAATGTTCCCACTGAATCCCTGCAGCCCCACTGGAAACCTCCCATCACTGAAACAACACTTTCCCCTCTTTCCTAGCTTGCCCAATTATTAATTTTGGTGGGGTTTTTTTCAGCTGCTGGAGCATTTCATAGGGACACAACATGGAAGGCTGCCAGCCTTCCCAGAGCCAGCTCTGAGCAGAACACTCTTGGCTCAGCAGCAGACCACAAAGTGCAGCAGAAGGAAACACAGGGCCTTGAACTCACACCCACCTTGTTCTTACCCTCCATTCACACTCCCTACATGCAGGTCTGCTCTGAGCCCTGAGCAGTAATTCACTGGTGCCCAACACCATCTCTGCTGGAGACCATGGTACCTGCCAGAAGGCCTTTGACAGAACTGCCTAGTTAAAACGAGGCAAATCTAGAAGTTGAGATGCCAAACTTGACCATTAATATCTATTTTTTGCTTGCTTCAGGAGTTACAGGAACTTACAGAGTAACTGTAATAGAGATTTGCTATTTGGAGCTGACAAGACAGCACCAATGCAAAGATCAGGCATGGTGGAGCTGAGAAGTGGTGACAAGAGCTGCCCTGTTGCCATGCCTGTCCTCAGCAGCAGGAATACTGCAGGAGCCCAGGGCATCCCAGCCTCCTGCCTTGCTCCAGGGGCAGTTTGATCTCCACTGGCTTTAGTATTAGGGGGAGGATATCATTAAAATAGTGATGAATTCCTGGGGATAGGGTCCCCCAAGTAACAACTGCAAAGCAGCATGAACTTAGTGTTCACTTCACTTTCTTGCAAATAATCCCTGGTCTTCAGTCAATTAACAACTTTAGTCTAGAACAACATCCTGACACTCACCACCAGGCCAGCCATCACCTGTGGCTTTTGATTTGTGCAGAAATAGAGGCCATGTATGCAACTGGCAGCCCTAAAGGATGATACACTTCCCTTTGTTTATGAGTGGGATACAAACAAACCACAGAAATACTAGCAATACTGATATGTTCTTATTGGTGTTTAAAATAGTCTACAGAAATCCTCCATATCACAACGCTCATTCTGGAAGCCATCCCTAAGGAATTGTAGGGAAAGTAAATGTACTGTTTGACACATAAGGGACACACTTTCTTCCCTATTACCAAGAAAACCAGCTTCTTGAAAATTCTTAAATAATCAAGGATTTAGCATTACACAACCATGCACAAAATACTACAAGATTTCAAGAAGCATTTAGTCACTATCATAACAACAAATCCATAGGGGCAGATTCAGTGGAGTCACAGACCAAACCCATGCTTCTTTCAAAAGCTGGAAAAAAACGTGGAAAAGAAAAAGGAAGGGATGTGTCAATCCTTCCACACCTCATCCTTTGACAGTAACTACTCTATGCCATCTGGCTATTAAGGACTGTCAGCACTTGAAGAATATCCATGATGCTTTCCTGACTGCTTCTACAGAAAGGAAAAAGAAAAAAAAAAAGTCCTAGAAAATTCAGCTGACATGCTACAAAGTGAAAGCTATCATCCTGCTGCCTCCTTTTTCTTTGGGGGGAAAATACCTCAGCTGTACTTACTGTATTTTTTTAGCAAAATTGCGTTTTGAAAGCAGTGAATTTGCTGAATTGGTGTGAGGATTATGGCATTGAATGTTAAAAACCCAGGTGATGGAGCAAAGCCCTCACCCCGCACACACCTCTTACCGCCCAGCGCGTTGGAGCAGAACTCACTTGAAGCTAAATGCAAGTAACAGAAACCAACATCTAACTTGTCTATTTGACATTTCTTATGGAGGCCAGCCTTACAAAGAGAGCCTGAATTCAGCCCCCGAGGGCTCCGGCAGGCCTACGTGAATCTCTTATCTGATAGGCAGAGGAGCGCCTGGCCCATCTCACACCCAGTGACTGCGAATGACTTCAGTGCCGCTGTGGCAGCAGCGCAGGGCTCGCAGGGCAGAGCCCGTGTGCCAGGGAAGGTGCACGGGCACATGGCAGATCCAACCACAACTCCTCCCACGGGCTCAGCGAGGGCTGGCATCCCGCCGGGGCTGCCTCGGGAGGCAGAGCTCCCAGCGAAATCCATTTAACACATTCCTGCACAGCTTCTGCCGATACCGTCCCCATGGTCAGGCCAAGCTAAAAACAAACACCCCTGCCCGGCCAGCTGTCTTTGCTGGAAGAGGAGCGTGCATTTTTACAGAAACAAAGATAACTGAGCTCGCTATCTTCTACAGAAGTTTTTCTGGTGTGAATTTGTTCCATTACATCTGCTTGGGTAGCTAACAAAAGCAGAGCTACTAGAGCAGGAATGTACTCAGGTATCTTCATTCAACACATTATATTTAAATGCTTGGTTTATTTTTCTGGACCTTCCCATAGGTATTAAACCAAAGCATTTTGAAGCTACCATCTGTAGCACAGAAACTGACACATTCTCTGCTGCTTTTATGTGTTTGTTCATTTAAAAAGGGACTTTAAAATTGTGTACTAAACAAGCACAACAAGTGAAACTTACTACAACTCAGATATTTCTTATAGATTCCATCCTCAAAATATTAATGAGCATACTCAGTAAATGCAAGTTTTACTCGTGAGTATCACTATTCTTTGTATCTTTTGTCATTAAAAATGAAAGCTAAAAATACATGTACACCTCCCTGCTGCATACTTCGGTCCACATTCAAGCAGAAACTCCCAGACAACCAACATAAACAACTGTGATGAATGTTTCAATCTCCAATGGGCAGTGGGATGAACACCATAAAAAGAAATTAAGACTTACTATTTTTCCACCTCCCCTCAAAACACAAGAGTCTAAACCAACTCCTGTTTGGTCAGTTGTGACTTTGTAAACTCTGTATCTACCAAACCACACACTGCTAGGAATAGTATAAATCTCAGAGCAAGGATTACAAAATCATTCTCGGGTTTTGGTTGGGGTTTTCTCTTTTAAGAGCCCCAAGAAACATTCCTGCAAAGAGAAACAGTTCAATCTGCTTTCAGGTTTCAAAACTAGCACAGATCTATTTTTTCTGCTGGGTATACACTGAATGTTTGAATAGAAGAATTAGTCATAGGTCAGACAATATAGCTTGTTATCACTACACCCTTCATTTGAAGGAAAACCAAATAAATTGATTTTATATTTCAACCAGCTGAAACGACGGTAAAAGAAAGTAAATTCTCCTGGGTTTCCTTTTTCAAAAATATAAAAAATCAAAATTAATTAAAAAAAAATTAAAATCCCAGCTTCTCATCTGACATGTAACCAAATGTTTTTTGGCCGCTGAAAAATCCTGCCATTGGTCAGGCTCGGCAATAGGCACATCCCATACACCAGGTGATGCGCGCTCAGCCCCGCATCCCGGCCCGGGGGGGACAAAGCCGGGAGCGGGGATCTGTCAGGCCGCGTCCCGGCGCCAGCCCCGAGCCGGCAGCTCAGGCGAGCGCGATGCCAGGTTAACAATTTGCCTCCCTCCTGGACGCCGCGGCAGCCCTCCATTTTGTCAGCCGCCTCAATTTAAACGTTTTCCGAGGCGAAGGCAGAACTTCAGCATTTCTTCGGGAGCCCTCCGGGGCTTTAAAGCATCCCCGACCATTTTGCGGAGCCGGCGCTGCGGGCTAAGTTTAGCAGGGCAGCGGCGCACGCCGCGGCTCACGGGCAGCGCCGAGCCCCCCGCGGGGCAGCCCGCGGGCTCCTTCCCATCGCTTCTCCCGGCGGCGCCTCCTCCCGCCCCGCGCTCCGGCGGCGCCCGGCTTCCTCCCCGCACGGGGAGAGGCAGGTGGATGTCGGGAGGAGGGCAGGGAAGGGACGGGAGGCAGGAGCCGCCGCGGGCAGCAGGGTGCCGGCAGCAGGTAGGGAGGGCAGCGCGGGGCGGCCGCCGGTGCCGTGCGGTGCCTGTGCCGTTCCCCCTCCCTCCGGCCCCCGTTCTTACCACCTGCGGAGGCGGCCGGAGCCCGCCCGGGCCGGGGCAGCGACCTGTCCACTGCGGGCGCTCTCCTCCGGAGGTGAGGGGGCGGCGGGGAAGGGCATGCGGGAGGAGGGAGGGAGGGCTCCCGCCGCCCGCCTCTCCCTCACCTCCCTCCCCCTCCTCCTCCTCCTCCCCGCCCAGCCCAGCCCGGCCCGGCCCGGCCCGGCCCGGCCCCCCCCGCGCCCCTCGGCCCCCTCCCAGCTTGGCCTCCGCGGTGCGGGCCCGGCTCGGGGTCCCCTGCGCTGCTGCGGCACTTACTGTGTCACCCCTGTCAGTCTGGCTGCCTGTCCCCTCGGCGAGGATAAAAGCAATTGCCCACTAGCCTCGCCGCTGCCGCCCGAAACAACTTTGTCCTCTTCCAGTCGCTCCTCTTTTTCCTTCTTCTTCAATAAGGAAAAAAATAAAAACCAAAAAAGCGTCCTCTCTAAAACAACAACCAAGCCTCAGCAAATTTAAAAATTAGAAAAGAAAAAATATATTCGGCTTTTTTTTTTTTTTTAAGAGTGGGAAGCGTGAAGGTGGGAGGGGAGAGGAGCAGAAAAAGGAAGCATTTGGAGCTTTGGAGCTCTCTTTTCCCTCTCCTTCCCCCCTCCCAAGATGGCTTGAAAAAATTAAAAGGGGACAGTGGTGAGGGGGACACACACACCGAAAAGCTCGGGAGGAGGGAAAAAGTTTGGGAGGTTGGGGGTTTTTGTGTGTGTGTTTGGTCTTTTTGTTTGTTTGAGGGTTTTTGTTTTGTTTTGTTTTTTTAAGCCTTAGAATGACAGAAGAGACTGCAAACACCCGGGAAGAGCAAGCACAAGGAGAAGAACGAGCGAGAGAAAAGAGTTTTGCTGGTCAGTAAACTTCAAGCTGCTGCGATGAGGTCATTGGTGTAAATATAAAGCGATGGCGTCATTTGAAACCAATCCCAGTGAATGAACTCAGCCGGGGGGTGAAGGTGGGGGGAGAGGGTGAAGGAGAAAGAGGAGGAGCAGCGAGAGAGGATCCCTGCGGGGCCCGGCGGCAGCGGCGGCCGCGAAGCCCCGGCGGCGTGAGGCGATGGCGGATGGGAGGGGGGGTCTCTCACTGTCCCCAGGGGAAACACGGCCCCGCTGCCCGCGGCCTCCAGCGACAGCCGCCGGGCCGCCCCTGGGAGGAGCCGCGGAGCGATTCAACCGAGCCGCCGGCACGGCCCTTCCCCGCCCCTCGCCCGGCCCTCGCTCGGCTCCGGCCTCCCCGCAGGCCCTCCCCGCCCGCGGCCCCTTCCCCGCGCGGCCCGGAGCCCGCCCGGCGTGTGGCGCCTCACGACGCTTCGGGCCCGCTGCCGTGTCCGCTCGGCCGCTTCTCCTCTCCTCCTCTCTGCCCTGCGCCAGCTAAGGGGGCATCCGTGAATACCGCCCTCGCCTTTGCTTTCACTGTGAGCCGCTGTGCGGTGCCATGCACAACCACCTGGGTGTGAAGGCGTCACATCCTCCTGTGCTAGTGCTGAGAGATCCTACAACCGCAGAGTGTTTGAGGGAAGGGAAAGGAACAAAGTCATCCAGTTCCAACCTCTGTCACTGAAGTGGGCAGAGCACCCTGTGGATCATGTGGAACACTGGGGGCCTTTGCCCTTTAAATAACCTTCTTAAAGAAATTTAAAAATCTGAAATCACACAGTGAAAATCTATGCAGATCTACAGAAGTAGATGTTATTTTTGCCTGACATGTATCTGTTATGGCTAGTACCATAGAACTGGCAAGGTACATCCTTCAATGGCTGTAGGATGTCTGTCATGCATCCCTCTTCCAGACATGACAGAATATTCTACAGTCCTCTTTCTCCCTTAGGGGCATCATTACTATGGGGACCCTGCTGACACTGCTGGGCATGCAGGACAGCTTGCACAGCAAAATTCAAACTTCAGTCCATCACCTCTGACGGCTTTGAATCCCTGTGCCAGAAACCCTTAGAAGACAGCATGAGAAAGAAGATTACCTACATGGGTCCTTAGGTTCTTGGTGGCTGTCTCTTTTGAAGTGCCATCAGAAAAGCACGTGGCTATCACTCACATTAAAATGGTTTGGGTGTTTGGTGTTTCAGGAAGAAGGTAACTCAATAAGTCGTATGGGGCAGAGGAGGCTCTGTCCTGTCAATATTGACCATGAACCACCTTGATGAAGGCCCTCGTGCTAAGGAGTTGTGAGCTGTGTCATGAAATTCCTTGTTGACACTTGTACTGAACAGTCACGTCCTGTGAGAGGGAGTGCAGAGCAGGCAGGGAAGAGGGAAGCCCAAGCTCCACAACAGAGACAAAAGCAGTGAAAAAATTATGGTAAAGCAATTAACATTGGGACGTTCACTGTTTTGAACGTGTCCCTTTCCAGTATCTGAAAAGCAATTTTGCCCTTCTGTCTCAATAAAGCAGTGGCCCCAAAGATGCCTTTCTCAAACCCCCAAAGTGCCCACAGCATTAAAAATCTGCACAATTAACTGCTGGTTAATGGAGCTAGAAGTGACCCATTTTGATGAAGGGGATCAGAGAGCGTGCCAGAGGAACTGGAGGTGACGGCCAGTGCCCCAGCTCTTTCATTCCAGAAAATTGCAGGAACAAACAGTTCCAGCATGGTTATTCTCACAAAGAGAAGTGGGGAGCAGTGGAGAGAGGTGCATGTTGAGGAGGAAAGACATTTCAATTCTCTCTTCCCTTTTCTCATCTCAACTCGGTAATACCTTATGTAACAGGTTTGGGTTTTGTTTAAATTGTGAGACTGTGAAAATTTCCTGACTGTAAAGCTGTAACAATAAGAAATACTTGTCATCTTTTGAAAATATTTTTCTTTTTAGCAAAAAAAAAAAAAAAAAAAAAAAAAAAAAAAAAAAAAAGCAGAAAAGCCTGTACTAGAGCAGCAAATTAAAGCCTTTTCAGTATAGAGTCACGATATTTCTTTGCCTGATGTAATAAAGCATGTGACAAAACCAGTGGTATCACATTTAATTCCTGCACATTGAAATTATTACTAAGAATAACTTTTTTCTTTTCAGCCAAGCTTGAACCAAAAGTCTGATTTGGGAGAACATTGCAGGGTGAAACTGGGCAGGTTCATTGCTAACCTCAAGACACAAACAGAAGGAAGACTCAAACACAGAAGCATCAGACCTCGCTTCATTGAGAGTAGGAGCTGCATCCTTTGCCTCCTGTTTGCAGTGGCCAAAGTGTGAGTGTGTTGGCAGCTGACATCCCTCAGCTGGCCATGGCCACTTGTGTAGGAGCAGAAACTCCTTTACATGTCAGAATCTTAACATCATTTTACTCATTTTTTCCCCCTCTGAGAGCCTTTTGTTCCTCCCTTCCACTCACACAGCAAGCTCCTGGAAATGATCTGAACTGCAGGTGCAGACCAGGAGAGGGTCAGGCCTTGATTTGGCAAACACCTGAACCAGCTGGGAGAGAGAGTGCTTGGCTTTGCTGGTGTCCCTGGCTGCTGATCTCCCCTCCCCAAGTTTTTTAAGTCTGTCAATTCCATGAAATGTATTTTGCTGCACTTCTGGTGATGCACTTTTTTGCCTAAATTCACCGCTTGTTTTTGAGAGAACGGTTCTGAAAGAGTTAAAGTTACTGTTCCTTTCTTGTGCCTCCTTATGAGGCTTATGAGATAAGGAGATCAGAAGTGTCTATATGGGGTGAAACAAGGGCAAAAGACATTGTGGCTATCCAGCCAGCTGTATCACAGCCCTTGAACTTTGACACTCCCCCCTGTCCTACCCGTTCAAGGCTCACTTCTGGCAGGAGTGGCTCCAAGTGTGTCACCCCTCACTGCCCCTGTTCCTGGGAGCCAGGGAGGGGCAATAGCTGGGTACTTTCAAGAGCTGGAGGTCATGCACCTTTTTTACAAAGTTTCTCTTTCTTTATTACGAAAAGCTAGTTCAGCTTTTTGTTCCTTTTCGAGCTAATGGACTTTGTGGCACTTCATTTGGTTAATCAGTTAGCAGTGATTAAACAGGGGAAAGATAAATGACAGCCTGAGTAACGTCATCACTGTTTCTGCGTGGTGGAAAGGAGTGGTTTGCCAGGGAAACCTCTTGTGAAATAAGCGAGAATTGAACTATAAGCACGGAATTTACCATGCTTTAAAATCCCCTTGTGGGTGCCAACTTCCTCCACAGGCTGAAGTGGAGTTGTTGAAGAAGTTGCCATTCCCACACAGCTCCGAGTCACCGTCATGGCTGTCTTCTGCCAAAGGCTACCACCTCCCCTCCCTACCTGCAAGCTGCTCACTCAAGCTCTCCCAAATTAGCTTTGGCCAAAGTCAACCTTAGCAGCTTAAGCAGTTTAAATAGTAGATGTCTGTTGCACTGGTTTGTTTTGGCTGAAACAGATTAGGGGTAACCCAAGTTACCAGATGGGAAGTGAGGTGATGACTTTTTCATGGACAGCTTCAGGGGCAGTGGGAGGTTGGGCCTAATCTGCTTTCAGAGCAGGCTTCCGTACCTCACATAACTGCTACCAACTGTTCTTCAGGGTATTTAAAAGTAGAAGTGTTGCTGAGATACTCACATTGAAACATTTGTAGCATTTTTAGATACCACTTCCTTTGTTGGCATGGAGAGCAGGGTACGGCAGTCAGAGCAGCGCAGGTTTGTGGGAGAGCAGCAATGGGAACACAAGGATTTGGAAACCATAGGAGATGTAGGGCTGAGGGTGGGGAAAGAGCAGAAGAGAGAAGTTTGTGGCTGTAGATCAGTGGGAGATCTCAGAGCTCAGTCCAGAGAGGAGGGATTTGATGGGAAATGCAGACATCAGAGACCTGGGATGGCGAGTAGCAATGCTCAGGGGCAAACAGTGATTCTTCCCTTCCATGTGTGCATCCCACCTCGGAAGCTCCATCCCTCTGGAAAATGGTTGGATGGGAATAGCCTCACTAGTCTGTCACTGCAGGTAGTTTTCATAGCTCTACCTCCCTGCAGCTTCTCCAGGACTGCCAGATTCACAGCCCATCCAACAAGCTAGAGGTGGTATGCAAATGGAGAGGTCTAGGTTCGATGCAGATACGGGGTTTGGGCAGGAATATAGGACAAGATGGAGCAATATTCTTATTCTCTGAAAGAAAACAGTGGGTGATTTGAAGCAATGAAAGAGAAAAGAAGATTTACAGGAACTGGAGCAGCAGCAAGTACAGAGGAAATAGGAAGGAGAGCATCAGCTATTTGCTTCCCTGTAACTCCTCCTCATAAACCCTGTATCCATTACTCAGTAGAAATGTACATTATTCCTATCTCTACAATACCGTTTATTTTTCGAAGCCCTTTGTGGGACAGAGTAGCATCATGAAACCATGTTTTATGGATGTAAGACTGAGTTACTGACATGAAGTAACTCATCCAAGGTAGTATAGCAAGATGGTTACAGATCAGAGAAATGAAGCAAGTTCTCTTAAATTCCAAATCTAACCACTAATTCGTCCTTTTCCTTCTCCTCTCTTGCATCTCAGAAAAGAAATAGTAACTTTTGCTTTATTTACCTGCACAGACAGTTATTAAAATTAAGCACTTGCACAAAAGTTTGTTGGTTAGCTTGCAATTCAGGGACACACAAACACACAAAGGCTATAGAGGAGTTATATAATGTGAAAAGACAAAGGAAGAAGTAGCAATTTCTGGTTCTAGGGATGGCCTTTTTCAAGCTTAGGGAGTTTTGCTAAAATTCTAGTCATCTTGGAAAAAGAAGTTACTATTTTGATGGTCAAGCCACTTCTCTATGAAACAGCAAGATGAAGTTTCGAGGAGGCATTTGAAATTGGAGATCATAATAAACATTATTTACAGAAAAGGAGCATAATAACATGTTGTCATCAGGAAACAGAATAATGAAATACTGTTCTCAAGAAACATCATGTTCAGACAAATCTATAGCAACTGAAAAACTTAACTAGTAACATTTCTCACTTTCTAATATATCCAAAGAGAGAATATTTAAATAAAAAACCCAAAAAAGCTGATACATTAAAAAAATCACAAACACATTTCAGAAATTAAGATAGTTGTCACAATAAACACCCACCTCACTTACTTTTTGCTCTTACTCACTGTTAGTCACTTGTCTGTAGGCTGGTACACTTCTATGGAAATGAACTGCTAATGGGCTGTAAGCACAGATGGTGTAAATCATCATTGCTCAACTCACACTTCAGTTCCTATCCTAATTTATACTATCTGAGAATGGCTTTGTGTGTTCATGTTTTGTTTGTGGCCAATGATGAATCAGAAGTAAAATGTATTTGCGTTTATTATGAGGGCAGGAGAAAATGTATGAGGTCTTTGACAATTCATAGCCTCTTTTTAACTGCTTGAGTACTTCAAATTATGTGGGATTTAGTAGTTACCAGCCTTAAATAAATTTTAGACTTCCTGTTTTTCTAATAATAAATATTTTCTTAGGAATACCAAGGATATGATAAAAAAAGTACAGCATTCATAAAATGCTTTAAAGTTGTGATATGTGAAATGTCATCTGGCTCAATATAAACCATGAAGTACAAAGTTACTGTCTTGACAGCATGCTTAACTGAGCTCACAATCAAGAAAATAGTTTAAAAGTCTCAATGTAGGAAGAGAATATATAACCTGTGGTAATGGAGACCAGATTATTTCTGTTTATTTATTTTAAAATACTTTCTTTTCAAGATATGTACACAGGAAAGGAAATTTTCAGGCAGTTTTAGAATCTTTAGCATTTCTCATAATCTATTTTGTTGTTTCTGCAACTTTTAACATCTCCTGACACTTACAGGTATCCTAAATGTTGTGGATTTGATAGACTGCTGTTTATTTAATTCTAAAGTGCAGTTTGGGTGTTGCAGTAATATGCCAGCGAAACTCCATTGTTATTCAAATGGATTGTGAAAGAGATTTCGATTCCATGGGGTCATTAAAATGTACTTAATTGATAAAAAAAACCCTAATATGAAAGAGGGAAAGACAGAGAAACCCATACTGGACATGAAAAATAAACTTGAGTTCTAATAGGGGAAAGAAAACAAAGTTAATTACAATTTGTTGTTGCTGTGGGAAAGAAGGGCATGACCACCACAGTGACCTGCATTTATAAGCTCTCATTCATATAAACTTTTAAGTGGATAACACCCAGAACATCAATATTTTGGCCTAACAGTCATAACATTCTTAGGATAAAAGACTGTTAACTCTGGTCAGAGTCTTATTTTGTTGAATGCACTGCTCAGAAAATTATCAGTCTGAGATTAGCTCAATTGTCAACCACAGAGAGCAGAGTTTGTTGAGAAAGACAGGTGAAAATCTCAGGTTACAGAGAAAAGAAGCATGTGAAAATTTCAGAGCGTGTCTTTCTTTCTTTTTTTTTTTTTTTAGATGCAAGGTGGAGGTGAGGTGAAGGACTGCTGCTTTATTTTTATATTGTCTCCTTGACTGCCCTTCTATGGTCAGGCACAAGCTGGCTTCTCTGTGTTAGGCATAGGTAGAAGTCTTTTAGCTCTGCAAGAGGTTGAAAATCTTGCAAAGAGGAGTTGAAAATCTTGCAAGAGCGTATTTGCTTCAAAGCAGTTCCCCATATGTTCTCCTTGTAGCCAGGGAAGAATCATGATTATATTAAAAATGTTTAAAACCTTGGTTTACATTCAGCCTGCAAAGAGACGGGGAGAAGATCAATGAAGGTGAAGCACAGGGCTGCAAATATAATGTTTCATTTTCTTTGTGAAGGTCTGCCTCAGACTCCTCATGACTTATTTGAAGCTGCTTGTGCTTACCTCAGATATAAATTTGGCTTGTTGACTCTCCAGTCACTAAAAATTGCTTCAGTCCATTGATGAAATGATGAAGAGTTCCAGATGAAAGTTAAGCTGAAGAATGTGCCCCTTCATGATCATTTAAAATCTGAATGGGATATTACGAAATTAAATGGGGCAGAAGGTTTTTTAAGAGGGGGAATTTCAAGTAGAGGATGTGACTTTCCAAGACATTTTTTCCCAGCAGCTGTGAAAGCTCAGAAGAACTTCCTAGACAGGAACATATGAGGACAGTCTTTTGTGAGCCAGTCAGTGGAGACATTTGTGGGAAAATGGTGGATGCAACTTGAGTTCCAGAATATAAAAGGAAAAAGAAGCCCCTGTTAGAAGAGCCTGTCTAATTACTAAGTTGCAGAAATTATATGTTTATTCATCTGTTATTTTGTAGTAGGACCTACAATTAAATGATGTCAGCCACAGTTTAAGAAAAATGGCTATTACAACTGATGATTCATTTACAATACCTTCTTACCATCTAATGCCAGCAGGACAGCAGGCTGCAGTTGTACTAATGCTGAAAGCTGAAAAAGGAGCAAGGTCACTCTCTGGTTAACAGCATGTGAGCAAAGGCTTCAGCCACAGGAGAGGAGGTGGCAAAATAGAAGAAAGGAACCCAGCAAGTGGTAGGGAAAGAGAGAACCAACATCTGTCAGTGGCATGGGTGTGGAGAGCTTGGGAAGATGCCTTGGCTGAGCCAATCTATCAGGTGATGTTCTACCTCACAGTTTCCTGCCCTCAGCTTCTTACTGTGTGGTCCTGACCCTTCCCTTGCTGTGGATCTGGCACTGCTATAATGCAACATGAGCCAGTTCTTCTTGCCAAGCCAGCAGAAGTAGAGAGAGTTACTCTTTTTGTCAGTCATTAGCTGACATCTGTTGTCTGACAGTAGAGAAAAGCTCTTTAGAATGAGAGTGGTCAAACACTGCAACAGGTGCCCAGAGAGGCTTCCCCCTCCTTGGAGTTAGTGCTGGAACAGACAGGGTCCTGAGCCACCTGGTCTGGCTTTGGAGCTGGACTGAATGTTAGCTTGGCTCTGCTGGGAACAGGGAGTTAGGCCAGCTGGCCTCCAGAGGTCCCTTCCAACCTGATTTGTTATAGGAGGCACTCATGATCCCTCTATCTCTTATTTATTATTTATTATTTTACATTGAGACATCTCAGTGCATCAGTGTCCCTGGCTGAAGCTTTGTCTGTCAAACATCAGGATAATCCTGTCACCATTATGAAATTTCAGTGTAGGAATTTCTATGTTTAAATTGTTGTGAGCAAAGGGATTTCAAGAGGAAGTCAGTTCTTTTCAATTATAGATACTGTAAGGTAAATCCTATTATTGCTAAACCAAATATTCTAAAATCAGGTTTAAAGATGAATTTATGCTGTAAAAATTACTAAAGTAACATGTACACAATTGAAGTTTACAAGCAAGCTTAACTTTATGTTAAAGACACAGCAATAATCATACAATAATACACAATGTATTTTAACTGATTCATCTCAGTGGGTGTTAAAAACATACTCAGATCCTGTCTCTGCCTCTCTGAGGCATGCCTGTGATGCAGTAAAGGCTTGTAGATTTTATAGAACAGATAAAAGTTGTTGTTGTGCTTAGCAGTTGGATATTTTCATGGTAGCAAATCATATTTACATCCATAGGGAGGCCTTTTTACATTGGTAAAGGTGTGAAAAAAGGCCCAGAACTAAAATGAGTCAAGGCCATATATAAGTAATTTAAGGAATGAAGGTATAAAATCCTTCAACAACAACAACACTACCAAAATCCCTAGTAACAAATGGAAAAGCATATATATCTTCAAAAAATCCCAGAGTCTTATTCTGTATTACATACCTCACTCTCCATGGCTGTTCATAAGTGGACAGTGTAGCTGCACAGGGTATATTTACTTCCAGTTAAATGTTTCTCAACACTTCTAGAGTGATGCAAAAGGGCTGTATTGTATTAGTTTCTTCTCAGTTGTGCAGCCAGATTGTGAAATGTATAAGCCAAAACATACAAAGACTAAGAAACAAAGCCATCTGGATTGTTTATGGATGATTTGTTATGCCAAGGAGCTTCATAGTTTTTTAATAATTTTTAACTTTAATATTTTTTTTCATTTATTTATACAGACTGCCAGCACTACAGATTCAGGAACATCTGTCTTTTCTGCAATCCATAAGGCACCTGTTTGTTTTTTTTCAGTAGTTTACACAGGTAAGCTCAGGTAGTTTGAGATTCTTGTCTCTCAATCAGACTTTTCAGTAGGTATGTGCTTCCTAATGGCACTTCCGTGTATTTTGATGGGAACACAGCTATAGAATCCACATTGTGTTCAGAGAGGAGAGCAGACCATCCTGTAAATTGTCTGGCACCAGAGATTTGAGAGGTGCTGGACAGGTTATGTATGATTACCCCACAGTGCCCACCAAATGCATGTGTTATGCAGATAAATTTGCCTCAGGGTACTGCCTGCAAAGATTGTGTCTGCCCAGTGAGAATCTGTACCTGTACCACAGGCAGTGAGTGCAACCTGTCTGGCACTACGTGTTCTTTGCTGAGAGTTTTTTTCTATATTCACTGTGAGCTGTTCCAGGAAAGTACACAGCAGCACTTTTCTGGGATTCCCTGTGAGTTCCTGTCTCACAGGATGCCCTGTGACACATCCATTAAAAGTCATAGTCTGTTGCCAAAAGTGATGAAAGATCATCAGGAATTGAGGCACACAGGACCTCCAGTGTAACTCAGAAATTCCAGTTTCACTCCTTGAATTGATGTGTAGGACATCAGTCACCAACCTAAGCTGTGAATCAACCATTCATTCCTGAAACTAGGAATGAAAAAATAATTTTTGTTTGGACTTCATTTTGAAAAAAAAATCCCAATTGTCTCTAAAACATGCTGGGTCTAATCACTGGTTTACACCAACTTAAGAGTTCATTTTTCAGGCGAGGATCTGTGCTGCCTCACAGCTTCTATACTCAGTAAAAAATTATGTCTAAGTGGGAGTCAAATGCTGGCACCAGAAGGCAGGCAATTGCATTTTGGTGGTATTCTACATTTGTGAGTCCCTCTTTTGCCTGGCCAAAGCATGGGTGGAAGAGGAGATTCTGCCCTTAAAGCTCCTCATGGAGCAGAGCCAATAAGAATCTTTCAGTACACAATATAGTACAAAGACACATAATTATCCAGTTTATTTTGGATGATTGATTAATGCGGACATTGCTCACACACCCAGTGTATGACATTTCCTATTACTTGTTCATATCATTGGAGACTTAAAGGATATAAATACTTAGGAATTTCCCAGCAGTTGGGTTGCCGCCTGTCTGCTGAGCACATTAAAGGGGGGAAAGGGTGAGTTGTATTCCATTTATGAATGCTGCAGCTATCTGAGCAACTCTGAATAACATTTCTGACACTGTCAAGGGAAAATTTTCCACAGCAGTCTCAATACAGATTCAGCAATTCTTTCCCTGACACAACTAGACATTCAAAGGATGTTAACAAAGGCAGAGGTAGTGGGAAAGGAGTGATGGCACTGAAGGAAGTTTACAGTGCTCTGAAGCTGATGCTTCTTCCCATAAGACAAGTCACAAAAGAGCTAAGGCCTCTATGTATGCAATCAAAGTGAACATTTAGCAAACATCTATCAATTTCTGTATAAATTCATCACTTCCTTGGTTAATGTTTATACCTGGCATTGTAACAGTTGGTTAATAAATAGCTCATTTGTGTGAAGAACTGGAGAGATGGTAAAAACCAATAAATATCTGTAACAAACACCCATGCAAATTCCCCACCTGCATTTCTTTTTTGTGAAACACCTGTTGAACTGATTGCAAAGCTATTCTGTGGCATGACATCATTCAGTTCTATGAAATGACTACCAGTGGGTCTGCTCACAGCATCTATAATTAGCTCCTTACCTCTAAGTTTCAGTGATTTGAGCAGCACACTGATGTAAATGTTTTAAATCAGCTCCTGGAAATGCCTTTGAAACCAAGCAGCACCTAACATGGGCATCAGCACTACATATGTATGTCAGGCTTTTTCCTGCAGCTTAACCTGGGCCTTACAATTGTGGAAAACACTTGGAGAAAACTCCAGAGTGTTCTATCTGTGAACACACAGCTGTGGATCTCAAGGGATCCTGGAGAGGATGAAAGTTCTGCTTGCTCTGGGTTTGCTACCCCTGAATTACCTCAAAGCATCATTTAGCACTTTTGTAGAGATATGTTCCAGTAGATAAAAGCCAGGAATGGTCTCTCATGGGGAGGGGGAATCTTTCAGGAATTGGTAAAGCTTTAATGTCCACTGCTTCTGGGTCTGGCAGCAGAACTGCTGGACACAGTGCAGGAAAGGGGCACAGACAGAACCACCCTGCACAGCCTGACCAGGAGTGGTTTGTAACACCAGACCATACATCATACATCATATTTTGTATAGTTTCTAAAACTCTCGTCTTAGCTTCCAGTTCTGGGGGGGACAATATAGTCCCCAGTCACAAATTCTAACAGGAAATAATGAAGTAGAAGTTCAAAACAGACCACTTGCTTAAAAACCAGATACCTTGATTTCAGTGCTTCTGTTTCACAGGGTGTGTTTTCTTCTTCCCTTGGATCAGTCTTGTCTGACATTTGTTTAGCAGTCTGGTTAAATTCAAAAGAAAGAATAAGAATTCAGTGTGTGGGTTTTTATTATGGTCCTTTTAGACACAGGGGAAACAAATACACACCCACCCCACCCCTGCCCCGATCTTGTACTGATATGCTTTTTGCAAACTAGTCAATACTTTCTAATTTTGATCTTATAATTTCAGCTAATCCTCCAAATCTTCAGTTGCCACAAATCAATTATGTTTTCAAGTGAGAGATAGTTTGGAGCTTACAATTGTTTTGTGCGCAATATGTGCGTGTGAATGAGAAAATTAGATATTCATGTGCATTTGTAATCAATCTTCTTGGTTGTTAGATTTTTGATATGATTGATTGAGAACTATCTGCAGTCTAACTTGCAAATTTAAATGCCATTTCTTCCAGTGATACCAAGATCAAAGTGAGCAGAATATGCCTGACTAAGGAGTCTAACAAAACTTCTAAGTCTCTCATTTTAGTTGTTACCTAAATTACTCCAAATACCTGAGAAGCCATTCCAATTTGCTTTGAGTTGTCAAGAGAGAAGCTTAGGGGTATTTACATTCATTGTTTAGGTGTCAGTAGTACTTTTCAAGGAATCTGACAAAACATCAGGTTGTGTAAAAGTAGAAAAAGAAATTCAAGAATATCTGCACTTTTTTAGTGGGTTGTACCTGGCCCACCTGATAGGCAAATTTTTGCAAGCTCAGTGAAGTAATATGCAAAATTTTATCAGTCTATTTTTTGAAATAAATGTTTAAAAGCACCATTCTCTAAAACCAATCTACCCATGTGAGTCAAACTGTGGTAGTCCAGTCATGTTAAAAAAAGTGTTACCTGTTATTTATTTTCTTCCTCTGTCATCTACTTGGATCCTTCTCTTCTCCAGGCTGAACAACCCCAGCTCTCTCCAAAGGAAGGGAAAAGCTGGTGGATTTTTTTTCAGGAGATATTGGTGGAATGGGAATACTGGGACATGTCAGGAACATTTTGGGAGCCATGAAGAAGGGAGCTGACAACAGGTTAAGCGGTATCAGTGCTTTTTTTCAGTGTATTTCTGAAACAACCCACTTTTATTTGCCCTGCATGGATATGGATGGGTGAGGCAGGCAGGCTGTCACCTCCCAGGTACCTGCTGCATATTTTCTCTGTTGCAGTGAAATTCCATGTGAATTAGTGTGTATTATGCAGAAGTGGATAACACACACTAATTCATTTACATGTATTACAAATTAATGCAACACTTTTTGAGATTTGATCCCGTAACTGCTGTTCACATGAGCAGTCTCCTTAAATAGAAACCTCATTAAACACAAATGCAAGGCTCATGGGCAGCTACAGCAACACAGGAAATCCAATACACTTAAACAGAGTTGCAAACCAGGAGTTAGCAGGTATGATGCTGACTTAAGATGGAGTGAGCAGTGCAGGCCAGGGCAAAGTGCTGTATGTGATGCCCCAACCCTTCACACAAGGGACAATGGCATTTCTGACAGTAGTCAAGGTCATCATGGAAGTCCTCTGACCCAGTTACAGCGCAGAGATCCAGCTTGCCATACAAGTCCTTCAGTTTTTGCTCAGGCTGTGCAGAAACCTTGTTTATGCCCTTGGACAAGGCAACAGTATCAGACTTAGATTAGTAAATGTTTTGAATGCGAGCACAGCCCATGCCAGAGAATCTGGGGCTGGACAGAAGTGTTTAAAATGATTTTCTGTCTTGTGGAAAGCAACCAGAAATGCTCTTACCAGAAAAGCCAGCTACTGACAGCAGTTTTGAGTGGCTCTAGTAGGTTTGCATATGCAGACATACTTGTTTGCGTAGGACAAAGGGGAGTAGCATGTTGCAAAATATTTTAAGAACCAAAAAAAAGAAAGACACTGAGCTGAAGTGGACTTTTAAACCTCTTGAAAATGAACAATATGCCTTTTTAGTAAACCAGTTGTGCATAGAGATCAATGTACACAATTAAAAGACTAATCCTGCTGTAAGTTCACCTCAAGTATTTCATGAATTTCACATGATCCACCCACTTTTTTTCTGTACCTCTGCAATTACCATATCAGCAGCAATAATTCTCTGTTGTTCAAGTGCCAGATACAACATGGCTCTCACATTCCTGAACGTGGCACATTGTGCTGTTCTGTTTGTTTGTTGTTTCAGAACAAGGTAAAATTTTACTCACTTGCACACCTCACTGAACTTCAACCCACTCTTTGTCATCTTCCTAATCAGTGATTTGTCTTGATCCTTGGCTCTCAGTTTCTTATATTTAGCTTAAATTTTGTGTGAAATCCATGTTAATCAAATGACTTTTTGAACCACTTCTAGTTCTCCCCTCTGATCATACGTGTGAAGTGTAGGATCATCTAACTTATTTTTCTCCCTTCCACAAGCTAGAAAATATGAAATAGCTCCTTTCCAACTGCAGCATGAACATTTTCATGCAATATTTTAATTTACAGATACTCTTCAGCAATATAAAAGCATCATGAGCACTGTCTCAAGATGTTGCTTATGTGGGAAAGTGGCCAGATAAAGCAGTAACTTTTCTGCCTGTGTGTATGCACAAAACAAGAGTTGATTATTCCAAATTATCTTCTTTCGAGTCCATTTTGCTTGAGAAGTACATTTGCAATTGCTAAACAGAAAGAACTCCCCTTGTAGTTGTGACTTTACACATTTGCAACTACAGAAGGTGCTCATCTTGCCACAAAGTAGAATTTAGCAAATATGAGAGTAACTCCATTATCAACATTTAATTATACAGTGTATAGGGAGTAGCTGCAGATCAGGCTTCCAGTGTGCTGTGCTTTGTTCAAACACTGAATTAGGTTTTAAAAACCATCTTTCAAAGAACATTTGTTTTAAACAGAATTTCCTTTTAATCATACCAATGAGGTGATCAATCATTGTACTTGTGAGCATGTGCTGTTCATATGTTTACCAGGTTTTCCAGGTCTTCAGCTGATTTCTCTAATGTAAGAAAAAAACAACAAACCAACAACAATCTGTTATATATCCTAGTTATATAAACAACAATAAGATATAGAATATTAAATAAACTTTTTTTGGGTCACTCCTCAGTGACAAATGCTTTAACTAGTGGGTTTAAATGACAAGTTAAATGTGTTCTCTGCCTCCGTGTGAACAGAGTTGAAATTGAAAGACAGAAATTGAAAGACAGAATTTCTTCTATTTCCAGAAACATTTCTTGAGTATCATATTAAAGAATGCAGAAAAGTGCAATTTCTCTATCAGTTCCACAAAAAAAACCCCAAACCCCAAGGGATTGAAAGACAGGCTGTTCTTGCACTGTCTTTGCCCAGTGGCAAAGGAGTTAGCATCTCTATTAAAGCAATTAACATCTCAGTACATTTGGAAAACAAACAAGAGAATATCTTAGCTTTATCTTTGCCTGCATATCTATAAATGAACTCATCTCAAAGGCTCTGAATCTCTAAAGATTCCATGAATGTATAGTGAAGCAATTTCAGCAAAATGCCTGATACCAAAAGATTGCAAGATTTATTTTTATTTCAGGCAGGATTTCAGAGGAACAGATTTTGAATTGCCTGAATTAACACATTTACAGATCTGGGGAGAATAAATGCCCTGTTGGGATGTGTTGAAATATGAGCACATGGTGCAAAATCACCCTGTGAGTTATATCTCTTTTTTTAGTCACACTGACATAAGCAATGATTTTTAAGCTATTGCCTGATTGCTGAACTCACTTTATTTATCTTCCTCAAAGTCTCTCTGGATCTCAGAAGCACAACCCTTCTTTTAACAAATATTACTAATTCCATCAGGGACCTGCCAATAGTTATTGCACAAAACACTTTGTGACACTGAATGTAACACAAGGTAGGATTTCCTTGGTGGACATCACTATGGTTTAAATGTTTAAACAGCTAAAATCAGTTTAAAATGTCATAATCTTATCCTCTCTCTGTGCATATCTATATATAAATAATATCCAGTTCCATTCACAATTGTTCTTTCTGACAGACTCCCACTCAACTCACAAGTCTGAATTCACCCAGGAGGACAGCAGAGGCAGAGTGGAAAAGCAGAATGCAATGCTTAGTTTGAGTTGCTCCCTGCTAACACACAGATCCCCATAAGTGCTGAGGCAGGGAATTGTGCTTTATCCAGAAGCTGGGATCTCTGCCTCTTACGTGTCATAAAGCAGGATGGGCAGTGTGGGGCAATCAAGTGGGAAGAAAAGATGCAGCTATAACTTTAATTTGCTGGTTAAAAGGATTCTGGCCTTTCTGAATCAGCACCAGGACTCTCTCTAATCTCCTTCCTCCACTCATGTTGCAACAGAGAGTTGCCTAAGCGAGCTATGTTGGCTCTCTGCCACTCAATATTTCCCTTCACCGGGGAAACCCCCAGCTGGCTTTTAAAGGCAGCTTTATGGCCTGAGGACATTGCCAAAGGCAGGAGGAGGCACCTCACCACCCTCTGGAAGAATTTGAAGGTAAAGATGGGGGTGGGATCACAGGAGACAAGCTCATAGCAAGCCATTCCTTCCACTTTATTAGCTGATGTTTGACGCATTGATCATCCCTGATTTTTTACTACATTATTTCAAAGCAGAGTTGCCAGAACTGATTCATTGTTTTTTGGACAAGCAGTGTGCAAACTGCTTTGTCTTTGACAACATATAACCTTATAGAATAAAAAAAAGCTTCAGAAACTGCTTTGTCTCTGCCATCTAGCAAGCATATCCCTCCAAGAGGAAGGTCTGTGATTCAGGGGGAAAATCCCATGACAAAGCCTTCAGCCCTAACAATTGCATGTAAAAGAGATTAAGTCATGGGAAACTCTTGCATGAATAAAAAGAAACATGCAGCAACATGAAACACGCCAAGCTTCAGGTTTCACCGCCAGCTTGAAACGTGGGCTGTGCTGAAGAGCATTGTGTCCTGGGGTACCTGTGAAAAATGCATATTTTATGATTGGCTTTTAGCAAATATTAAAAAAAGAATATGTGTTGTGTTAGAAAGTAATGCTGTATTAATTCTCTTAAGTAGTGTGTTAAATATAGTTTTAGTATAACAAAATGTTAAAATAGAAACTATGCTAGGTAGGATTCTTTTTTTTTCTAAAGAAAGGACTCACAATGAGGTAGCAGCCACAGGACACCTGAATCTTTGAGAAAGAGAATTTATTGCTCCATTATCAGGATGGAGAAACTAACAACTTCCCGCCTGGCTCGGGTAGGACAACACCATTACCATTAGGAGGAAGAAATTGATGATGACCAGACAGAATCCTGTGTTTGATTGGAATTTATGCATGGTGTATAAGGTGTGTGAATACACAACAGGCTATTTTTTTTAATATGTGTCCTTTTTCGGGCTTATGCAACCCAGAAAAAGGTACCCAGACATCCGTAACTCTTTGTTTCTATTGTCTCATATTGTCCTAATTCAAATTGTCCAAATTATTATTACTATAATTGTATTGCTATTTTTATAACCGTTTTATTACTATTAAACTTTTAAAAACAAGTGATTGGCTTTTTTCACATACCTGTGTCCTTCCAGCGAGCACAGGGCTCACTTGGGGGCACAGACACAGGAGGACGGCCTGGCTTTACCTCAGGGATTCCGCAAGAGCCCACATGGAAATGGGGGGAGCTGGGTATTCTCCAGGAATTACAGGCTCAGTAGTGTCCAGGTGGCCTGGAAAATTCGGCTCTGTCTTCAAGACCTCTTAGGGCAAAGCAAGGCAAAAACCAGCAGAAAACTTAAATTTGTTGTTTTATTGGTTTGGGGGTTTTTCATCTAGCCCGTGCTAGGGTGGGAGCCGGCAGCCCTGGCCCCACCAGCCCCTGGTCATCTTCCCTGAGCCATTGCGGTTGCAGCAGAACAGCCGTGGAATGGCGCGAGCGGTAGAGAAAACACAAACAAACAAACAAATAAACAAACAAAACCCAACAAATTCAGTTGTTGCGGGGTGAGGCGGGGGAGCACCCGGAGCCTCCTGGGAAATGTAGTTCGCCCGGTCAGGGAGGTGAGGAGCAATCGCCGTGCCTCTCCTCGGCTGGGCCTGCTGGGAGTTGTAGTTTTTTCTGCTCCTATCAGGGCGGCTGCAAATAGCGACGGGGGCCGAATAAGACTACACTTCCCAGCGTGCACCGCTGTGCCGGCGCTACCGCTCCGCTGATCTGTAAACAAACATGGCAGCGGGCGATGGCGGCGGCCGCGGGCGGCCCTGAGGTTCTGTGAGCGCCGGTGTCTGCCGGGGCTGCGGGCGGGCGGCTCCGCCTGCTCCTCGAGCAGGGGCTGCGGCCAGGCGGATCGGGGCTGGCGGCACACATGGATGACAGCAAGGTAAGGGCCTGCTGGAGCTGGGGGCAGCCGGTGAGGCTCTTGGTGCAGGGACCCTTCTGAAATCTGCTCTTGGCGAGCTCTGCTTGCCGCAGCTGATAGCAAGGAAGGGTTACCCGCTTAGTTCTTGCTTGCAGCGCTTCGGTGCTGCTTCTGGTGATTCCTTAAACCTCCAGGCATGGACAAAGGCTGGGTTACCAGCAGTGTGGTGTGGTGCAGAGCCTCATGCTCCCAGCAGCAGCCTGGGTTGATTATAAATAGCACAAATGGTGAGGTACGAGGGCAGCAGCGTGGGCTGCAGCCTTGTACTGGATGCTGGAGCTTGGAGTCTTCCAGCAGTGGGAGAATCTCCTGAGAGCAGCACGGTGGCATCCCTGAAGGTGTGGGGTTCCTGCTGAGCGAAGATGAACATGAGAAGGTGCCCAAGGAATGGATCTTCCTCCACCCTCCTGCTTAAAGTGTCCCAAATGGTGTGCACAAATGGTGAGGTCGAGGGCAGCAGCGTGGGTTGCAGCCTCATACTGGGTGCTGGAACCTGGATTCTTCCAGCATTGGAGAAATTTCATGAGAGCAGCACAGTGGCATCCCTGAAGGTGTGGGGTTCCTGCTGAGCAGAGCTGAACATAAAAAAATGCCCAAGGAATGGATCTTCCCCTGCTTCTTCCACCCTCCTGCTTAGGGTGTCCCTAAAGCTGGGCCTGCAGGGACAGTGGCTGTGTCTGCTCACTGCAGTGCTGTGCAGGCTCTCAGCTGAGGCTGGGTGTTTCAGCTCCCTGCAGTGCTGGTTATGGCTTACCCACTGGAATTTTACTGGAACAAAATTACACAGCCTATGAAGATCTGCTTTAATTTAAGGCGAGAAAAAATGCTTGACACGATTTCTTAAGGAATAAAGAAATTTAGAAGTGATCAGTAATTTGGCAGTCCACAATCCACAGAATGGGTTGTAAGGCTCTGAAAGGTTTGTGGTGATCTGCTATTTGAACATGTAAATTATTTTATTTTATTTTATAAAGGCCTTGCCTGAAAGCTGTGAAGGTAGTTGGGGGAAATCTGCATCACTGATGTGTCACAACTCTGGGAACTGCATGAAAGTTTGTGTAATTTGGGCAGTAGTTTAGAAGATCCAGAAGATTTAGTTCTGGAGGTGTATATGAGCATTATCTGATTTTTATTTCCTTTTAATGTTCTTCTCTGAATTAGGCTCTTTTTATTACCCAACTTCCAAATTTTCATTTAAAAATAATTTTTGGTCTGCCATTATGTCATGTAGAGTCATGATAGTATGCCATTTTTTTCCTCCTGAAACATTTTTTTGACATATTTACTAAATAAAATAAATCTATTTATCCAGTCAGTAAGTTGAATCTTTGGTCTTTTTTTTTTCTTTTTTAAATTGATGTTGAGTTGAATAAGAAAAATCAACAGAGTGGAATATTCACTCTTCTTGCTGTCTTCACTCCCATGTACAGTTTTTATCATTCATGACGCTGCAGGTCACTTTGAGGAGTTGGTGACTCCATTCAAGAGATGCCATTTCCCTTAGGAGGGCTCTTCCCATTGCAGGTTGCTGTGTCAGGATGAGGCAAGCACTATTTATTTATTCATTACTCATTTTATGGCCACTGTGGTTACACTGGAGTCAGCATGCCCTTGAAATCTCCTAAAAATTCCACTGAGTCATGCTTTCCTCCTTGCTGAGGGGGTTGGCCTGTGAAAGGACTTTCCCTGCAAAATTCTACCAACTAAATTGTGTTGGTAGTGTAATGACCAGTCTGTAACTGCCTGCAGTCCAGTTCAGTGTTTGCCTTCATCTAAGTGACACAAAGAATTTAGAACTGAGCTTGCAGGCTGCAGAGGTTTCCCTTATTCATAGTGCACTTTAATTTAGCCTCTTGTCTGATTTAAGAGGACATTAGAAGAATGGTTCTTGTCAACACATTCCTCAAAATTGGAAGGAAATAGCAAGAAATAAAGGGAGAGGTAGAATATCTTAACATCAGATCTAGAAAAATGTCATGTTTTATTTCAGAAGGATGTTCTTAAAATATTCACACACACACAGAAAACCCCAAAAACTAACCAAACAAAAAACCCCCAAACCCCTCAAACAAACAAAAAAAACCCCAAACAAAACCCCAAACAAACAATCCCAAAGAACCCCCACCCAAAATATGACCTCCTTTTCTTCTGTAGAACTGCTTTTAACCTAGGGGCTGTTCAGGTTCTGGCCTCATTTCTTGCTGTGATTTGAGCTATTGGGTGTGGAAGGGAAGGAATTTAGTGATGGAGCTGTTACTTGCAGTTAATTCATGTTAAAACATCAGTTGTGCATCTCTGAAGTCTTTGGACAGAGGAAAAAGGAGAAGCTCTGTTATGGTGGCTTCAGCCTTTATAGGTGAAATTTCTTGGTTATTTTACAAGGCTACATATAACATATTAAGTATTTGTTATATGCATTGGGAAGCAGAGAGTAGGGACTAGGGTAAGAAGTTGATAACTTGTTGGTCAACATTAAAATACAGTTTTATACAGCTAACTGCAATATTTTGTACTAATTACAGAGTTTTTTACAGGTGACACTGACAAGACTTATTTTGGTAATTACCTTTTCGGTTTACACCCAGAAATGAGAAACAAAAGTTTGTAATGTCAATTTTATTATTCCAGTGAGCTTAAAAACAAGCAAACAAAAACCAGGCCACCACCAAAAGAGGTTGGGGTTGTTGTCTTTTATTACAAATATTCTTGTCTTGCACAGAAAATAGATTATATTACTATATTTGTGGATCCAGCAAGTGTTGATTTCTTGCTCTGGTGTTCATGCAGCTTTCCTTTCTGAGGGAACACATGCTGTTCCAGCAGGGGAAGGCTCTCAGCAAAGGGCTACACCCAAGGAGCTGGGTTGATTTCCACACAGGTCTTAGCAAAACTTCTTTCATCCTTATAACATACATTCAGCATTGGTGAGAACTAACACCCCACTATCCATTTATTACAATGTCCAAACATAAAGCATTCTCATTACTGCTTGCTTGGAAATATAAAACCTTAACAGCTTTGGTTATAGTTTGATAGGAGCAATTTCAAATCATTAAATGTTTGAAAAAGCTCCTGCTCAGCGTTGCTCAGATGACACATCTGCTCATATTTGCAAGGAGCCATAAAAATGGAGGAGATTAAAGTCTCTAAACAGTTTTATTTCATTGTTACATTGGGCTGGGAGGATACACATGGTAGAGTTAGCTGACCCTCCCTGAGCCCAAGTTCTAACAAAGACAGGTTTAGAAAAGTGCCTGGTTTCTGTTAGTGAGAACTGAGAGGATGTGTAGGGCCCAGTGGTGGACATAATTCCTGTGTGAGGCTGTAAGTCCTTCCTTGGGGAAGAGCAGGACTGTCACCTGTTGGAGTGGCAAGGTGGCATCTGAGTGACTGCTGCCCTGAACTTTAGCACTTGCCCATCTGGGTGCCTGCATAACACTTTATGAAAACTTTATTTATCCCTAGCTCATGCTTTTTTAAAACAGACCTTGCAGCAAAGACAGACAGTATTCTTGATGCCTCTGTGCTGAACATGGCATTCTTAAGACATGAAACACTTTGTATGGAGGGAGTTTCAGGATTAATTTCTGTTGACACATCTGCTTAAGACTTAGATTGTGTTTGCTCACTAAATAGTATCTTACATTTTTGGATCATTATCGGATGCAGTTTGTCTGCCAGTGAAAGTAAAAGAATGGTGTTGGGCATATAAAATGTCATGAAATGGAGGAATAACAAGCATGCTCCCTAGCTGGGTTTTGTACTGCTACTGTGAGTGGTATGCTTTGAATTGGAAGATCAGAAAACTTAATCTTTATTAGGAGACTTTATTAGTGACTGGCTTCATTTACTTCTGATTTTGTAGAAATGTTTGCAAGTGGGAATAGATTCCCTCTACTGTAACACAGCACTTAGGTATTATTTCTTACTAATAATTTTTATAGTTTAATATAAATTGTGTAGATGATCACCAGTTCCATGCTGCATTAAATTCTGCAGACCTTTCCCTTCAGCTGCCGATGCATTGCAGAGTCTGCCTAAGATGGATCTCAAGTGCTGGTTGATGGAGCTGCTTGTTCATTGGTAAATAAACTCAGAGCTTCTGGAAGATGTTGACCTGGTCAGTGTGATCAGCATTGCCTGGGCTATTGCTTTAATCTGCTAAATTGATTCAAACTTGCAGATGTCATGATGAGACCAACTCTACCCCAGTCTTCTATCTGAGGGGCTCAGCTCCTCATGGTTGTGAGTGAGTGAGGAGCTGATAGAGTGTAGCTGCATTATGTGTGCATCTCTTTCCTGTGGAGGACCCCTCTGCAGTGCATTCTGCAAGGGTTTTGGAGAGATCTGCTGCAGGCTTCTAATAAAAAAACCCAGAAGTCTGAGGAATTTTCTGTATCAGGTCAAGTAATTGCAGCTATTTCCAATTCCAGGTCAAATAACTTTGTGCCTGAGGGAGGCAAGAATGAGGTTATGAGCTAAGGGGGGTATTAAGAGGAAATTGTGGAGTCACAGAATAGGCTGAGTTGGAAGGGATCAATTGGGATCAACGTGTCCAACTCCTGCCCTGTGCAGGACACCCCAAGAATCACACCATGTGCCTGAGAAAAGAGTTATGTTCTTCTGTTTTCTGAAGTCTGAGTGAACTGAGTTGGAGCTTGGTCAGATCTCTAACTATTGCATGCCTTTATTAATATTTCTATGAAAATTTTTATGATTAATGTTGTTCTGAGTCTTGATTGCATATGAACTCCCTGAAAAAACCCCAAATCTCAACTGCTGAATGCTAATAGATCACATCTCTTTATTAACTGCAGAGGAATGCAAAGGGACAAAAAATATTTGCTTGGTCTGTTGCCATGTTCAGCATCAACTATCACTTCTGCTTTGTCTTCTTTCTGTCACATCAGCACAGAAACTGAGCAGGCAAGCAGGACTAGAAGCCAGGGAGATATAGTAATGCTGTAGGGGGGCAAAGGATTTCTCAGGCCTTTTTTTCCCTCAGCTGGGTTGCTTAAAGTTACAGCAGGAACTTCTAAATATTGGTGAGGAAAAACTGACAAGGATGCAGGATTTGATTAAATTGCTTGTAACTGCTGCCTTTTCAGGGTGATGTGTATTTTTTGTTCACATAGGAGTGTGATGTGTGCTGGGGCCCCAGTCTTGAGTGGCAGCTCACTGTAGTTCTAGAGGGTCAGAACCCAGAGTGGCCAGGGCTTTTTGAGAGAGCTGCACTGTATGTCTCTACAAGACCTTATCTAGCTCTTGAATTCAAAGATTTACTTTGAACTACCTTGCATTAGCACAGAAAAAAGCCTCAGGTGCTAAAAGTCTTTGAGAACTGAAGTGCTTTGGCTGTAGTGTGTATAATGTAATATCCACCAATCTTCCAAGTGCAAGTAATAATAGAGAGCAAATTGTGAGTGCCTACAGCCCCAGCTGGGAAAATTCTGTGTAGTTCCACCTTCTGCTGAGCTGGGCATGTGGATCACACCATCCACAACCAGGAGAGGACGGACCTTGCCATGCCTGAAAGGGGACAGTCACTTTCCCTTCCTTAGAGCTCCTGCCCCCTGCCTTGGCCACATCTGGTTACTTTTATTTTTGAACTACATTCAATTTTTTGAACTAGAAAATCTTATGGGGAGCACCTTGATGAAGTAAAGAATTATTTAAACTGTATTCAGCAGTTCAAGTGTAAAAGAGCTTCATTTTTTTCCCCTTTCCTCTTCTGAATGTATTGTGTTTGTTTCATTATATAGATGTCCATTAAGTACTTTCTGTTCTTTCATTTGCTTATGGTAGGCAGCTACTCCTGAATAAATCAGGAGGGACAATACAGAGAGGGTAGGATTATGTTGGCATGTGATTGTTGACTCACTTTCCAAAGAAAGAATAGGCTCAATTGTATAATCCTTTTTTTCCCTCTTCATTCTGGCACGTCAACTCACTATGTTATTGTTTTTATTGCAGCTTGCTAAGTTTGCAGAGCAAGTGACTTCTTTGAATGTTAAAAATTACTTGTTTTGTAGCTTTTCACAGTAAAAGTGCTTTTTTAAAAATTATGAACTCTGATATTTTAAACACTGCCTGTTAGAAAAAGTCTGTCTGTGTGCAGGATGGTGAAATACTAAGGCAGCAGTGAAATTCTTGTATGCAGGTGTGTGTGTTAGGTGTATTTCTCCACACCCCCTCCAGTCAAACAGTGTGGTCAGAATGCAAATAAAGAGAAATTCTCACTTCAGAGGGAGCTGGGGTGTGTGGCTGATGTAATGTTTACTGGGTGATACTGCCCAATGACCAGTGAACTAATCTTCAGACCATATTTAAGATTTTCTTGTGCCATGCCCCCATGTTAAGAATAAAATATTTGAGTGGGGAAACACAGAGTAAACTGGGGTTTGTTTTTTTAATTTTTATTTGTAGCAGGAGAAGCTCTCAGACCTGTAAAAAGGAGCTACAAAGAAGAGGGGAAAGTGATTACAAAACCTTGTTCCATAGTGCATGAAACTAGAGAGTTACATTTGTGCAAGGGAGAGTTACATTTCCAGACCTGCTAGAGCACCAGCTGTTGGTGATATGAAAACAATTTCACTGCAAGCTGATTATGCCTCCTCAATAACCAGATGCCCTCATAGATACCTGAAATAGTATGTTCAGTTCTGGGCTCCCCAGTATGAGAGAGAAATAGAGCCGCTGGAGGGAGTCCTGAAAACTTCAGAGCTCAGCATTCTTATTTCCTCTGTTGCTCCGGGATGGATATGCAAGATTTTATACTTGAGACTCCTAATGTTTACTGTCTCATGGTTCCAGCATTACCTTTGCAGAACAGGATCTTTACTGTGCCCTTCCTTTCCAGGTGGTTGGAGGCAAGGTAAAGAAACCAGGCAAACGAGGTCGTAAACCAGCCAAAATAGACTTGAAGGCAAAACTTGAAAGAAGTCGTCAGAGTGCAAGAGAGTGCAGAGCCAGGAAGAAGCTGAGGTACCAGTACCTGGAAGAGCTGGTTTCAAGCAGAGAGAGAGCCATCTGTGCTCTCAGAGAAGAGCTTGAAATGGTAAGGAACTATCATTTAACCTAACCCTCAGTATTGTCTGGGACCTGTCCTCATAAACACTTGTTCTCGGTACCACAGTGACTGACAGTGGCATTTGGCTGGCCAGGAGGTATCAAAACATCAGATGCATCCAGCTGTTTGCCTGCTTTGGTGTGTAGAATACAAACTCATATCACAAGTTATCTGCTGGTTCTGAGCTGGAAGCAAGCAAAGGAAGTGCCATTACATTTGAGTGTGTTGTCTTTGAAATGTCTGCTTTTGAAACACCTTTGACTGAGGTAGATTGTGGGAAGAGGTGTTGAAATATCAAAGGGCAAGCATATATCCACAGAGTGCCATTGCTTCTCTGTTGGGGAGGAGGATTCTTGCAGCATGCTCTCTGTGTAGGTGATTCTAGGATGTGTAAGATGAGGGTTTTGGCCAAAAGAGCGGCATTAACCAAAGAGAACGTTTCATCTGGAAATACAGACACAGTGTTGCCCTGTTTTTTTAAGATTTTCTAAGTCTTCTGATGCTGACATTCTTGTAGAGAACTTTCTCACACGCTTTCTGTAAGTAACTCATTGTTTTGCATTCCTTTATGGAGGAGGAGAAAGTTGATGGACTGTTGGTCTGTCCAGTGTCATTGGAGAAGTGGCACTGTCACCCTCCAATCCACTGTCACTCTTGGAAAACTATAAATGTTGGAGTCAGAAAATAAACTTTCTTTTTTTTCTTCACCTTGAGAACTGCGGTGTGCGCTTGTGTTCTTTTGTGTCCTATAGTGACAACACAGTGGTGCCATTGAAACATCACCAACGCTGAGAATGCTCTATTGACCTGACTTTAGGTTTGTTTGAATGGGCAGGGCTAATCACTACAAATCAGCAGGTTTAGGATCAGGTGAAAAGCCAGCCAACTGTCCACAGTTTTTTGATGTGCCTCAGGGTTTGGCAATGAAGGATTTAAGATGAGAGAAGTAGGAATAAGGCACATGTGCTTCCACTGTGCTTGTGCAATTGGAAAGGACCTCTCAGTAGTCCATGAGCCCCAGAGTCATGTGAAATATTTGTTTTTAATAGGCCATGAACTGGAACGGTATTCTCGCATGCCAGCAGCGAGAAATCGCACAGAGTGTTCCATGTTGTTTAATAATTACAGCATTCTGTCTGGGGCTGCCTCTGAGCAGCAGTTTATTGACTGAAAGAGGCTTTGCTGGGGCCAGGTATGCAGCCATGGCCACGTGCTCAGCTCATTAGGGCTCTGCAGTTTCGTAAGAGGCTTCAGCTCAGTACGTTCAGACCTTCCATGAATGAACAGGAAGGTAAAGATTCCAGCCCTGGTTTGTCTGCTAATGTGATCCTGGCACTTTGCTAAGGCCTAATGTGTTTGCATATTTCAGTACAAGCAGTGGTGCATGGCCATGGACCAAGGGAAAATCCCCTCGGAAATAAAAGCCCTGCTAACTGGAGAGGAGCAAGGCAAAGCACAGCAGAACTCAACCAAACTTGCCAAGGCTGCAAAGACAGAGGCAAACAGCAGCAATCCCTGTAAGTATCCAGCCTGTGATTAATTCCTGTTTTGTTGCATCTTTTGTGGTGTAGGAGGGTGGCTGTGGTGTAGGAAGAAACATAAGGATGTGCTTTTGGGAAGAAATAGTTGATTGAAACAAAGAGCTTAGTGGGTGGTACAAAGACTCTGTGTAATGTTTACATGGACAACACAGAAATTCAACTATAGAGGAAGCTGGGCAATT
Source organism: Zonotrichia leucophrys gambelii (assembly GCF_028769735.1). Classification (NCBI taxonomy): domain Eukaryota; kingdom Metazoa; phylum Chordata; class Aves; order Passeriformes; family Passerellidae; genus Zonotrichia; species Zonotrichia leucophrys. Next base: position 7,904,612 of record NC_088170.1, read on the forward strand.
ATTTTAAAAGACTCTCTGTGTTTCACCAAAGCCTGTGGAGACCTGTGAAGACCTTAATTTCTTACAGCATTTTCTCTTTTTTTTTTAATGCAAGCTAAATGGAGCACATTAAACATAATTGAACTTTAAAAACTTTACCAAGAAAACATTATTCTAGCTGCAAGCACTTCAAGAGAGAAATGCTGGACCTGGGATTTTCTATGGAGTCTTCTTTCTGACTCCTTTGTGCTTGTGCAGGGAATGGAATAGGTTTCTTCTGGGAATTGGAAAGTGAGAAGACCATGTGATATAAAGTCATATTCCTGATATATATATATATATGCAAAGGGAGAGAATTAAGGTATAGCATGGGCAATTCTAGATCTTACTTCTAATTTTGTAATAGTTTGTGCTACAGGCTAAATTACACTTCACTGATTTTTTTTTTTTTTAAAATAGGAGTTTCTAGCTTTATGTTTTTAAGGATCAACATGAAAACCACTTTTCCAACCATAACCATGTTCTTCCCCTGTGCTTCATTCTCAGGAGGCTGATGCAGAACCTTCCATGCTGCAGCAGAGTTGGCTTGGGAGCTGGCAGGAGGAAGAATGCTGTTCTGAAGAGTGGCTGCATCCCCAGGTGCAGGGGGAAGGATCCCAGGCTGTTCTCTTCTCTTTGCTCCTCCCCACATGAAATTCTTTGATTATGGTGCTCCTAAAGCTTTGTGGGTGGGACTTTTGGAGCAGCAGGTGTTGGTGTAAGTGGAGCCTTGTTCTTCCTTTCTCTACACTGCCCTCCCCAAATACGGCTATGGCAGCTTTGGGGTGTTCCCAGCACAAGAGTGAGGCTGCTTTTATGTCAGAGCCCAGAATTAGGCTGGCTTTGTGTTTGGTGGTTATGTGGTTGTTAACTGTTGTGGGAGTGTGGGAGGTTCTGTAAAAGAAAACCAAGAGAAGGGTCTTGTGACAGCTTTGCTGAAGCCAAGCCCAGTATTGTAGGTTGAGGAGAAGGAGCTGGATCAAAATGTTTCAATAAGATTGATAGTAATGTCATTTGTAACCTAAAGGCAGGTGTTGCTCTTGTCATCCATGTTTAATGCAGCATGTCTTTTGTGTGACTGGGATTCTTAAAGAGATACTAGATACATTTCCTGCTTGTCCTGGTTTAGGGCAAATTTGGGAGGAAACTTCCAAATTGGTCCCTCTAGAAAGCAGATTCAAGCAACCGCTCCCCTCAAGATTTCCTTGGAGAAAAGTGGAAAAATCTGTTTATTTAACAAGCAAAGTATTCACAAGCATAAAAAATGAATAATATTAAACAAACCTCTCCCTGTTCTGAAGAGATGGCAAATTCAGAAAATCCTTTTCATGGGGTGTGGTAGGCTTGCTCAGTCTCTCCTCCTGCACTGGAAAATGCTGCATCCCAGGCCATGGGGGGCTGCAGGCATGAGCTCCTGGTGTTTTTCTGGGTTTTCAGTTCAGAGCAGGGCCAATGAGTTCCACGAAAAAGAAGCACCACAGTGTGGGGAACTTCTCTGCCTCAGCTAGCTAAAGAAGCTGACTGAAGGCAAAGGAGAGCTCTGTCCTGCTGTCCATGCTGCAGACAGCACAGTCTGTGAGAGGCAATGAGGGGAGCAAGTGCAGTTTCTGCAAACAAGCTCTGCTCTTCTTCTCCTGCCCTTTGCTCTCAGAACCAGTCTTGAAGGTGCAGAACTTAATATCCAGCATAAACAGAACAGACAGCTGGGGCTCCAAGCATCATAAAGTCACCCTAGGGCATCACTTCTGCCCATCCTTCTTCCAGCGGGTGCATTTTCCACACACTGTGCTCCTGGGAAGACAGTCAAGGCATGTCCCTGCAGCCTGCTTCCAGCAGGGGAGCAGCTGCCATTCCCTCTCACCCACTGTGCCCTGATACCTTTCCATAGCTGCCTACATTTTGGGCCCTAGTACCTTTCTGGACAGCAGCTTAATGTGAATTCTGCTCTGCTGTCCTGGTTTCCCAGCCAAAGACATTGCCAGGAACTGGTAGCAAGGAAAGCAAGTGGAATCAGTTTGGTTTTGTAGTAAGAAAGGTGATGGCAAAACTCTTGTGGGTTAATGACCAAGACATGTACTCATCCCAGTTATTGACAGATAACCTGCCACTTTCCTCAGACTGCTCTTTCTCCTGGATATGCTTTTTGTATTCTCATGATGCAATGTGGAGAGTGGAGCTCCTGGGGTTTTCAGAGGGTGTTTGGCTTGCTTATTCTATTTTGTTTATGACAGTGTCTTTCTCTGTATTTTATGCAATGCATGGAACATTTTTTAATCTTCTATTTTCAGCATTGTTTCATAGAATAAATATTATAATGAATGACTTTGCTAGACTGAGTATTGCCTTTTTTTATTGAACTAATTGGGTCTGTTTAGCATTGTGTCAGTTCAGGATGGGGTGAAAACACTGAATATAATCAAGTACCATATTTCAGTGTACAGCGCAATTGTTTTCAGAATTCCATCCTAAGCACCTATATGTTGAACCTTAGCACATGATTTTAGGTTTATTCTTTAGACCCTGCAACCAGGCACCCAGCAATTGCTAAAAATGTTGCACAGACACACAAGACTATTAAGAGAGGTTGAGTCTCACTGAAGTAGAGATGGGGAGGATGTGAGAGTTCATATTGTGTTGTCCATGTCCTGTCCTGCCCAACCATCCCCATCATCCACCCTCTATATCTGAAGATCTGTGCTGCAGTTTGTCCTGAAAGATAGTGATAAAACCAACCCCTACGTTTGGGATTTTTGTTGACGTTGAATCCTTACCTGTTCGCTTTTCTGGATTTTCTGGAGGAAGAAAAACCCTGAGCCAAATATTCCGAACTATAGTCTGCCAACCTTGTGGTTGGACTTTATAATATGATCATACTGGAAATGGATTATTTTGGGTTAGAGTTAGTGTTACACAGTCCACTTTCAGATGTAAACAATGTCTTGTAATTAAACACATGTTTCAAATGTTATGCAGATGCTTAAGTGTCTTTCAGAATTAGGAATGTAGAAAACATGGCAGAGCAGTCGTGATGTGTGACCAGAGCAGCTCTGCCCATCACTCAGTAACGTGACCAACCCAGCTCTGATCTTGCCAGAAACACCCTGCTTACTTTCTTCCCTCTTTGTTTCACATGCTGTGAGACCAAACAGGAAGCCTTTCAGCAGAAAGGTTTCTTTTGTGGAGGAAATGGAGAGTGGGAATTTCTCATTGTGGTGAGCAGCAGTTTCTTCTGTTCCTTGTCATGGTGGCTCCTGCATCTTGGCTTAGTCAGCACTTGACATTACAAGGCTGTGTTTGGCAAGCCTGGCCCCAGCTCTGTGGCACAGATAGTGGTGGCCATGTTCTGACAGGTTTCTTTGTGCAGATGGACAGGAGGTCTGTTACTGCCTCCATCATCCTTGATTGTCTGCAAGCAAAAATCTGTCACTCATAGTTACAACTCTAACTGCACCTTTTCCATCTGCACTAGATGCTGTAGTCCATTACCAAATGTAGGATTCCCAGCAGCAATCATTCATTCAAGTTCTGTGGCTTCCATCATGTAGCAGTTCATGCTGTGTTATGCAGTTTTTGGCCTAGCTGGGTTTCTGGGAGTCCTTTATTTTCCCCTTGAAAACCAGCAAGTGTTTGTGGTTCATGCTTGTTTGCTGCTCTAATGCTCATACTCTTCATCCTTGTTGGGGTGGCTCCTAGGAGTGATACAGGCAAGTCCTCTGGTCAGGAATCTCATCTAATTCCCTAAATAATGGAGGGTGGTATAGTCTTACCCTCTCTGTGTGTAGGCTGTGTACAGCCTTTCACATGTTTCTCCTCCAGTGAGTAAGCACAGCTGGTTCTCTCTCACAAGCACTGAAGAAAGGAAATGAGCCTGGAAATGCCTCATTTTCCCACTTACCATGGAAATCTAATCTTCAGCCAGACTCATTCAGCAAGCTAAAGGTGGGTATCTCTTGGAAACTGTCCACAGTCTTAAAATATGCTGTCTGTACTATTTGGTGTTTACACCAACCCCAGAACTCCTGTTAGGGTTAAGTGTAGTAGGCTGAATTCGATAGATGATGATGGACTAAGCACTGCACTAATCCTTCTGGGGAGTGTAAAGCAAGGATAGACCAGATAGTGGCAGCTTCATAAGAAAAATGTGCAGCAAGTCTTGCCTTTTTGTTTGCTGTATATGTGCTGCATGCACAGAATCCTGCAGTGAAAGGGATACATTTAATTGACTCATCACTTAACTGAGAACATTTTGTAATTATGTGTAAAAAAAGAAAAAAGAATGTAATCACGGTCTCTTTTCACAATCTGATAATAAGTGTTTGTCAAAGAATCAGTATCATGCTAAGTGCTTTTCAAATACTATCTTAACTTATATCAGGGGTTTATTTTAATGTAGTAGACAAATTTCAAAAAGCTTCTCTCTTTCTTGAAAGCTGAAATCTGGCCAACTTTGAGAGTGCCTGTGACTGCTTGTTTTTCCTTTTCTTTCCCTTTTACATTTTAGAGTGAAGATTAGCCTACATCAGTAATGAATCTAGTTTTTCCTGAAGAGCTGGAGAGGGTTTGGGATCATAGCTCCATTTGCTGCTTTCCAAGAAATGGTAATCTCTATAAACTAATTACCTATAAAATTACTGTTTATATAAGAAATAAATGTTTGAGACAAGTCTCAAAATGCAGAGAAAGCAGAGGAAAAGCTGAAATTAGAACAAGTCTTTCTCATTGGGCTCAAGAGTTACAGCAGGGGTGACAGAGGATGGATGGGCTGGTGTAGAAATCCCTGTTCTAGGTAAGCAAGGCAAAATACCAGTTTGTCAGTTCCTGCTCTTTGTGTCACTGAGCATTAATTTCTCCAAAAGTTGTAAATTAATTTCTTAATTAATTGAGTCAATAAATTAATTTCTTACATTACTCCATTGTGAATATGTATGATAAAACATAAGTTTCTAATCCACAGTGAAACCTGAGGTGTCCCACACTGAATAGCACATCAGTGGAGACTAAAATTCAACTGATGCTGATTTTTGGAATATGCAGATTTTTGTATGTAGATCTATCATGGCCTTCCAGATATAGGTTGAAATATCTGAAACAGCCTGTGGAGTTAAGGAGGGATTAATTTAAAACATTTTGGCCCATGAACATCTCATGAACATAGCCCAGAAAAGGTTTCATCAAAGTAAGTAAAGCAATAGTGTTAATTTTCCATTTAAATCTGGAATCATATCTGGGATCTCAGATAGTGAAAGGGGAAGGAGGTATTTTATAGCTTTCTAATTAGCTAATTACTCTTGTGACATGTCTGTGTGCAAACCTTCCCAAGGTGATGGTGCTGCAGGGATCTCTTGATGACAGCAGTGTTACTATTCTCACTTCAGCAAGCTGCATTTGTCATTACTTTAATCTTAGGGTTCCTCACTTTCTGAAGTAAAATAGTAATTAGCTTTTTAATTACTGGTACACCAGTGGGAGCCAATGTTGTTTGAGAAACAGCCAATTAACCAATTAACTCTTTCAGCTTTTTGGATTTACGCAATCATTTTTTTTTTCTATTTTTTTTTCATTATCCACTTAATGTCGTCATTTCAGTCCAATGCCACTAAATGAGTGGCATTGTTAATGGAAATTATATTGTCTACACATGCTGGCAGATAAAAAAGGCTGACTGACAGCTGGAGAACAATTATAAAGGTTGTCTGATTTAATCCCTCTGCCCTGAGCTACTTGTGGAATGAACACAGTTGCAGTTCTGTGAATGTATTCATAAAAAAATGTATGCAGAATAATGAATGGCCTCTTGTGATTGCTTGCATTCACCTTGCATTTTTTTCTCAATCATCTCCTTTGCATGAATCAGGACATATAAAAAAACCAAATGTGTTTATTACTAATACAGCTTAGCATTGATCTGTCATAAATACTACCACCAGCTGTAAATTTAAATATCACCTCTTAAAATTATTTTCTTTATTATTTTAAAACTTCTTTCCCCCCGTCTTTTGTTAGCATATAACTATTTCTGGATATCAGTGAGAATTTTATAAAGTATCAATTTCCAATTAATTATAAGGGATAGAGAGAAGTGCAGGGATTGACAAGGATGTTTCTAAGTGCTAATTTCTTCCCTGTGTGCCATTTTTCTGCCATGCTTGGTTACAAGATCTACATGAAAGTGGTAAGACTGGAGGATCAACACTGGTGCACTCCAGTTTTGTTTCTGATGTCAGGAGCCTTCCAAGGAGCACGGAGAGCCTTTGAGGACACAATTTTACTGTAGCAAGGGACAGGGAAAGCTTAGCTGGTTATATTTGTCAGGCTACAAGAAAGAACCAAGTGTGGGGGCCAGTGCTTGGCAGCAATTGTTTCTCCTGGATAAGGTGGCATTTGGAAGCCTGGCCCCCTGCAAACTCCTCTTCTGCCCTTCAAAGAAAAAGGGAACTTGAGTTGCTTTTCAGTAAATATTTCCCTTGAAGACCAGTCTCCAGTGATTCGTTACCTGGTTAGGAATTACTTCTGGCAGTAAACATGTTACATGTGCAGGATGTGATCTTTGAAGATGCTGCTGTGGTGGTGGCCACATCCTCAGCATGCCTCTTACAGGAAAAAAACCCCTACAAGGCCAAGAATGAAGATTGTGACAAAGATGCCCTGAGTGAGTGTGAAAGACCAAGTCAGTAATGTGGCAAGAGCTGTTTCAGAGTTTGCAAAAAGCCAGAGAGGAGAGGTGAGTTCCCATCATCTAGTTGATGCAATCTGGGCTATTCCTGCTGCATTTACAGCTAGCTGGTGACTAATCTAAAATCTTGCTGACTCTGGATATTTCTTCATCATTTTCCCTCCTATGTTTGGATCAATATGGGGAGGGACTCTGTGGGTTGTGTGTAGAAGTGGAGATGGTAAATCTCCAGGGCTGAAGAGAAGAGCTGCAGTGCCTTTGGAAATAGGTGGGTAATTACATCCATCTGTATGTGCCTTCTGCTGCCCAATTCTACATGGCTTCAAAAAAATTCAAGTCCTTGATCAGTCCCACTTCCCCAAAAGCATCTCTTCCTTTTACTGGTGCATGCAGAGAAAAAGCTTGTGTCTGCCCAGGCATGAGACAAGAACAAATCTAATTATTTAGTGGTATAATATTTCTTTTTCTATTCCCCTGCAAATGTAGGAAAGCTGGTGTAAAATGGTTGAGATGCTGCACACAAAGGAATTACTGCCATCTTTGTCACTTCTGAATATTATCCAGGGACCAGTTTCATGAAACAAATTAAAGACTTTGTGTGTGTTAGCAGTAGTGTAGAAAAAAAAAAATCTGTGGTTTAGTCCAGACTGCTCATCAGGAGGTGACATTTATACAACAATCTTCCTGTAGGTGTGTTATGTTTTACTAGAAGCCAGTTCAAATAAAGCTTCTGTAATTTATAATGGCCTATTCCACAACACTTGCTAAGTTGAAAAGAGCCAACTAATAAAGACATATTGACTTACAGAATCACTTAAGGAGTTAATAACCCTTCCTTTGAGCATATGGGTCTGGCTTTAATAAACTTCAGATCTGCTTTTTGTTCTTTTAAACAGGAAGGATCTGATATTGAGAAGGGCTGAGCACTCAGAATTTCAGCTGCAATTGATGACGTGTGTTCAACACCTTGGAAAACCAACTCCTAAATCAATGTCAGTTAAATCTGAATTTAAATGGGTTGAGTTGAGGAGACTGAAAAAACTCTGGGGATTCTTAAGTAGGCATATGGAAACCCTTAAGTCCAATTATTGGTGATAGCCATTTTGGTGTCACCTCCATGAGGCTGGTGGAAAAATAGGAACAAGTGAAGTGAGTCTCTGCTTCTCACTGGAAATTTTTAAAGTATACTTAACTGAAAATGCAGCTTTCTGCTGAAATAAAAAGGAAGGGACATAATTGGACAATTTGTAATGGGAATTCCCAAGGGCAAGCCACTTAATACCAAGTATAAACAGCAGTGATGGAATTTCTACTTAATGTGTGTCTGCTTAATGGAAAAAAAATGCCTAATGGTTGGCATTGTATCATGTTCTTACACAGGAAACACTTAAATCTAAGGAATGGATGGGCAAGAGACCCAGGAGTGCTTTTTCCCAGAACCTCCCCTTTGTAGATGGGCTTGAGATGTGTTTGTGGAGTTTATTCTGTTTGTTTTGTGTCTATATTGATCAGGCAAATCCTACAGAATTTTTGATTTCTTGCTTAGATAATTCATGCTCTGTCTCCTGTCTCTGGCACCTCTGGGGCCTTGGCAAAGCAGGGGATACCTGGCATTTGTGCTACCAAACCCATCTGTCCTAAACCCACCTGTCCACCTGTCCCTCACCTGTCCTGAAATCATGGAAGCAGTGAGAAAGCTTTCTCCTTGCTGTTATGTTTTTACCAGTGGAGTCTGGGTTAAAAGAAGCCACAGCAAGCAGAGCCAAGCTCACTATGCTACAAGTGGGATTGGGATTTTAGTGATGTGGAAAGGTGGTTTAAGAGACTCAGCCTCCAGACTTCACTCATGGTTGCAGGGATGGTTAGAGCCCATGATGTCAGTGCAGAACTACCAGCTCTTTCAGCCAGGGGACATTGTGTCCCTACCTGGTGTGTCATGGCAATCCTGGACTTTTCCTGGCCACCCTCTGTAGTGAAAAACCTTTTGGAAGATGGGGAAACATGTAGACTTGAAGAAACAAGTGTCCTGTGTGCCTCTGGACTCTGACCTAGCAGGAGTGGGTAACCATGAACCTGTGGTCCTCTGTCACCTCAGGGCTCATTCTATTCAGTTTCTTTATTATTTCTTTAATAAAACTACTAACCAAAAGAACAACTGTTGTGTTTCAAACTGCAATCCAAAGTTGAAAATAATGTTGTGAAATTGCCTGCTTAGCCTAGATCTGATTTTGCTGTGTCAGAGGTGATTAAATGTCAAAGGAAAACTAAGCATATGGTGGTGTTTCAGCAAAAAACAGCCAGGTCAGAATCTGAACCAGACAGAAAATACTGATCTTGACTCACTTTCAAGGTCCTCTCATCTCCTAATTCATGGGAGTTTTTTGCTAGTGGCTTTAATGAGAAATATCAGATCCTTATTTAATGGGGATTTCTGAATTTGTGAAACACATACTGTAAGTGTCCCTGTGGTCAGTGAGGGTTCTTCCAACCCTACTTTGTGTCATAGAGGATGAGGAAGGAAGTTTTTTACCAGACATGTAGGATTATTTCTCAGCCAACAGGGCCCCCATATGGACATCTTACCTGTGGGATCTCAATAGGATGGACAACCCCAGCATAACTGTATTTGCAGGGACGTAGGGGAAGGAAGCCTGGATGGCTTTGGGTGGATTTAGGCATTTATGCACCGTGGCCCATCTTGTAAAGGGATTAAAACAGGCAGTTTTTCTTTCTTTTCCTTTTCTCCCTACAGACAGAGAGTGTAAGGACTCTTGTTTTGCAGATAAGCACTGCTTGTGATTGTAGGAGAGGAGTTTCCCAAAGCAGAATGCAGTGACCGAAATGAAATGGAACGAATGCATCAAACCCAAGGCATTTAATAAAATAAAACATCTCTTTTCCACCCTCTCCCCCTCCCAACCCCCCCACAAAAAACTGGGTTAAAAATATGTAGCTATACATTGGTTCCAAAGGAGAGAAAATTCCTTCTTCTGGGGGTACAGAGTTACTTTTCCAAACAGTGCAGCCCACTAGACAAACGTATTTGGGGGATTGGACGGAATGGGCCAGGCAAGCTTTCTTTCCTTGGCTTCTCTGTTAAAAGCGTCATAGGTGGAGTCTTTGGTGACACTTTTGGCTGTAGCTGGAATATCTGCAATACCAACGTGATTTTTTTTTGCTATCCTGGAACTGGTGGTGATGGTGTATGCATTGCTTCTGTAGCATTTCATGGCAGACATGCAAAAAGTTTCTTTCATCCCTCTTCTGAAGTTTGCATTATAGATGGAGTAGAGGGTTGGCTTGGAGGCTGAGGAACTGAAAGAGATCCAGGTGATGGCCAGGAAAAGCAAGGAGCTCTTTCTGTAGTCTGTTTCCTGTGGGTGCCACAACTGTACCATGAAGAAAGGCAGCCAGGACAGGAAGAACATCGAGTTTAACATTAAGAACATCTTGATGGTTTTCACTTTTGCTCTCGGAACAATATTTGTTGTTCTCCTGACAGTCATTCCATCCGTGCCTATTCTCCAAATGTACTTAATGACTTTCTGGTAAAAAAGGATAATAAAGAAGGATGGGATCATAAACACCAAGAGGAGGTGGATGATACTGTAGGCAGATCCTTGCCAAGAACTGGGGAGAAAAAAGTTGCAGTGCTGGTCGCTGTTGGAGCCGTAGAGAAAACAGGCCGGTGACGCAAACAGAGCACCACAGAGCCAGGAGGCCAAAATCATTTTTTTGGCTTTCCCCCTGGACACTTTGAAGCTCAGGGGGTAGACAATGGTGTAGAATCGATCCACACTGATGGCGAGGAGCACGTAGAGCTGGACCCCGGGTGTGAGGTACTGGATGTACCTGACCAGCCGGCACACGCCGCTGCCCAGCACCCAGCGCCCGCAGCTCAGCTGCAGCAGCAGGAAGGGCGCGCTCCCCACGCTGCTCACCAGGTCTGCACACGCCATGGACGCCACAAAGTAGTTAGTGGTGGACTGTGTCCTCCTGCTCCTGTGGATCACTAAGCAAACCAGGAAGTTTCCCAAGACAGAGATCAGCCACAGCACTCCCCAAACCATGCTGGCAGCTGCGATTTCCCCTGGCCTCAGCCCATACTCTACCAGAGAGTGGTTCCTGCTCAGGCCGGCTCCTGGGAATGGAGGTTCTGCCATCTCGTAGCCAGCAGGAGGGGAGGAGGCTTTGGGGCTGCTCGTGTTCTGCATCAGGAGCAAGGTAAAGAGAAGAACAGGACCACTGCTGTTATCCATGCTGCGAGAAAACTCGGCTACGTCTTTTGCTCAGGCTGCAGACAGAGAGGAGAGAAAAGGTTCTCTTCAACAGCTGTGCATGAAAAGCCCATCTTAGCCTACAAAAGAATATTCTCAGAAGCAGAAATATATACTGTATATTCTGTAATATTCTGTATATTTCTATTGTTTACTGTATATTTCTGTATACTGTATATTGTATAGAAATATATTCTATATTTCTCTGCTAACATCGAAATGCAGCTTCTGGGTTCCACTGCAGGCTGTGTCAGGGGGATCCCACCCCATTCCCTGGCTGGTTTGAGGTGGCTGCCAGCCTTTCATGCCCTTTCACATACTTTCACTTTTTTCCTCACAGCCCCACCCCACATCTGCACCATGTGCACCATGACCCCAACCCTGCCTTCGTGGGAGGGATCAGAAGGGCAGGACTCCTTGGCCAACACAGAGGGTCCCCAGGTAAGAAGAGGCCACAGTCCAGAGAAATTTCTGGACCATTACCATGTATGTCCACAAGCCCTGACCGGACCAGGTTATAGCCCCCTTTTTTGTGTGGTTTTCCTTGGAGCAGGATGTCTGTGGTGGGAAGCCCCTCTCTTGGGGCTGGGGTGCTGCCCAGAGAGACTTCCTGGGATTGAGCACCCTCACCACCAGCCCCACACCTCTGGAAGAATGACTGTTCTAATCTGGAGTGATCCTTAGACCCTTGTGGATGAAGTCAGCTGAATTTCTGGAGCCCTTCAGTGAGAGGCCTTTGGGTTGTGCACTTTGGGCCATCATTCTTGTCCATGGAGTAATGATGTCCCCAACTGGTGACACCAAACCTATCACTTGTCAAATGTCACTGCCTGTGAGTTACAGTTTGTCTGAGGGTGTTACCTGTGTGAAATTGTTCTCCTGCACCCTCCTGGCAGACACACCACAGATTGTGATGGGTGTGGCCTCCCGTTCTATGCCTATATTTCTAGATAGTTTCCAGTGTTGAGCTTAGCCAGATGGTTGGGTTGGTTTTAGCCTGTTGCAGGGATGAAATGAAAAAAATAGCTAATTTTAGTGGCTATACATATGCAAACACCCTGCTGCTGTCTGATGTCCTTTCAGTCATCATATTGACATGCAAAGCCTTTTACTCACTAGACATACAAAGCCTTATCTATGAATCTACTGTGAGAATGCTGAACTCCAGAGCTTGATACTGTGCAAGATAAATCAGGATTCAGTTAATGACTGGAAGATCAAGAAGTTCATCCAGGAAGCCAAATGAACAAGCTCAAAAAGCCACCACCATCCTCCTCAGCTTTCCAAGTGATGCAGATCCCCAGGTTTGCCTTCTCATGGGCTTTTTCCAATGCTTCACTGATGCTTTTTGCTGTGCCTACTCTGGCTCTGCATCTACCACCTATTATTTTCTCCTTGTCTTTGCACTCAGAGTGAAGCCTGAAAGCACAGAGCCACAGGATGAATTTGGGATCTTGTTCCTTGTGCTGTTTTGCATGTCTCCTTCAATAAAGCAGTGCAAAAAAATCATCAGATGAGGAAGAGGAAACTAAGTAACAATTTCTTAGTGTGGTTATAGAAGATTTTTTTTCCTCTAGCTTTTTAGAGCCTGTACTTACTGTGGCTGTATTGTCAGTGCAACCTGCTAAATTACCTGTTAGAATTATCTGTAATAAAATAATACACGTGGAGGCTATTAACTAGATAGAAAGGAACATTATGGGATAATTTTCTTCCTTAATTTCCCATCTTGCCATGCAGAAGTATGTGCCATTTAAAAACAGCCAGCTGTACAAATTAAGCCTCATAGAAGAATAATCAGATAAAATGTCTTGACCAGTACTGAAGAACAGTGGAAGTCTGGTACAAGAATGAAATGGCCTTTCCAAGCTGTTAAAATAGGCAGAGTTGCTAACATTGTTTTTGATATTTCTCCTTGTGAGCCAAATTTGCTCCTCATGTCTGCTCAGACCTGACACATTTAGTTTTGCAGGTGGGTAAACCCCAAAACAGTTACAGGGCTGCAGTGCCCAGGAAGTACTTTTTGGGGTTTTTTTTGATGCATCTTGCCTAAGAGTCAGCCCAGCCACTGCTCACAGGAGAGCCTGGGTTACCTGCAAACACCCCTTGGAGAAGAGAGGAATTGAGCAGCCCTGGGCAGAGAACAGTGTGTGACCCCAGTGGGGAACAACCAGTGGGTGCCCAAAGGAAGGAGAATTCCAGGAGATGAATCCAGCTGCCCTGGGCTGGCAGAGGAAGGAACACAGGGGTGGAAGAGCTGCCCATGTTCAGCACAGATGGTTCTCATGTGCTGCTGCTTCCCTTGCTGTCAGTGGAACAGGAGAGGCACCCAGCAGAGGGACAGCTCATGCTGAATCTTTTGATTCTTCTTTGGAAAACTCCCAGGTCATTTAGCCCACTGCCCACGAGGCACAGGTGAAAATATAGTTGCAATTACAGGGAGTTTAACTAACTTGAGCCTAGGATTTCACTGGTTGTACAGCAATTATTTGCTTTATTTTCAGAAAAGTAAAATGTGATCTGATTAACCACTGTACTCTGACATTCCTGCATTCCTAGTCATAGGTAATCTTTTCTTCAAATGGACCAGAAATGAATTTCTTTTATTTTAAATAGTCTCTATTCAAGCCTATTTTCCTTATGTGGCACTGAGATCAGGATCATGCTCTGATTTAATACTAAGAATCTGAGTGTCTATGGTGCAGCATATATTTTTTTTCAGTGAGAAATTCTGGTTTCTATGAGTCTGTTTTTTATAGTGGAGACTTGAACTTTTGCATTATGAGTAATGCTCTAAAAGGAAACAGGATCATAAAAAGCTCAGCATAAGCACAACTCTTTATGGATCTGAGATGCAAATAACTGGAGATACCATGGCTTGCTGCATTATTTATCCCCAATTCCCATGTCTGTATTTGCTACATTGTTTGCTGAAATACAGTTTAAGTGTTAGGGAACCATTCAACTTGCAAATATCAGGTCCATAAAAACCAGTGATGAATTCTGTCAACTCCCTCTGCCCTGAAGGTCCATAATTAAAGATTTAGAAGCACAACAAGTAGAAATTATGTATAGCAAGTAGGTGAGCCCTAATGACAAAAATACTTGTATTAATTTTCCCTTTAAATCAATATAATACTGACCTGCATGGCTGCTTTCCAGTAATTGTGAGTCTGTGTGGATTCAGCAGTGCCAAAATTCCCACTTTGTCTTTCAAGCATTTTAGAGTGGGAATCCTTTTAAAACTGGTATGAGGGAGCCCTTTCTGTATTTCTGTTTAAAAACCTACTTCTTTGTGCATTAGCTTTGGAAAAGAAAGAGCATGAGAGATGACTCATAACCATTGAAGAGGGATTTCCTGGTGCCACAGTTCCATTTTACTGACCTTAATTTGCAGTTTGGAAACCAAATAGCTCCATTTTGAGCTGATAGCTCTCCATAACAGATCTGTTACTTAGAGATTAACTGTTTGAGCCACAAAAACTTCATGCAAGCACTGCCACGTCTACTTGGCTATTGCACAAAGCCCCTATGGCACAGTCACTGTGTGTTTGCATGTTCACTGTCCTGTCTAAAATTGCAACACCTATTGCAACTTGGAAGAGCAAAATCTACTAAGATTCTAAAAGGAATGCAGTAAATGGGATTCTTAAAATGTTTAATCAAAAGAAAAAGCATTTTGTTTCCTAAACAGTGTTTTTCAAGATTAGAAATGCAGCTAAATAAGCACATCATTGTATGTTACTTGACCTAAGCACTAGCAGAGGGGCATTTTTATTCAACATTTTTTACCTCTCTGTATCATAGCTGCAAAACACCAGGCAAGCGTTGGCCCAGCAAATTATTTCAAAAGCATTAAGCTGGTCATTTACTTCATAAAATTCCCTCTCTGGAGAGTATCTCGGGAAGAGCTGCCAGACTGGAAGAGAAATGCTTCATCTAACTGAGTGTAATGAACATTAGGAGTGTGAGTAAATTGAATCAGAGTGGGGGAAGGGGGGCTTTTGTCTGGCTGTGAGATGCTAGAAGATGACATCCACCCTGCCTAAATTCAGATGAACTGCCCTGTGAGTGCAATGTGTAGAAATCCCTTTGTAGAAGAGTTTTAGCCTCTCTCTGTCCCTTGCTGTGCAGAGATGCTGTTGTGCATATTGAGGCCATTTAGTCCTGCTGCTTCCTGCAGAGGAATGCAGATGCACATGCTTCTGCCAGCACTCAGTTTCCCTGCTCATGAAAATCCTCAGCTTTTTGCCCTGCTCCTCTTACCAAGGCACTTCTATTCTCTGGGCCTTGCTCTGAAAATCTGTCCATGTGAAGTGTGTTCCTCCTCACTCTCTGCATTCCAGTATGTGGGGATAGAAAACATCTGCCCCTATTTTATTTGGAGAATAAAATATTTTGGGTGCAGCAAAGCCTTTGAGATCCATACCCACACCTCACATGCTGCTGCCTGCTCTCTAGCTTCACCCAGCTGGTGGATATCCTTGTCCCACAATGTGGATATCCAAGGATGACAGGGCTGTAAGCAAGGATTGGCTCATGGATGGAGCTCTCAGTGCAGGTGTGGACATGGCTCAGCTGATGGTAAAAGCTTCTGAGCTGAACTGATGGAGTAATTCCAGTTCTGGCCCCTCAGTTTAGGAAGGACATTGAGATGCTTGAGTGCATCCAGAGGGGGCAGTGAGGCTGGAGAGGGGCTGGGAACACAAACCCTGTGAGGAACAACTGAGGGAGCTGGGGGTGTTTAGCCTGGAGAAAAGGAGACTCAGGGGTGCCCTTATCACTCTCCACAACTCCCTGAAAGGAGGCTGTAGCCAGGTGGGGTTGGGCTCTTTCTCCAGGCAGCACTGGCAGAACCATAGGACATAGTTTCAGTCTGCACCAAGGGAAGTATGGGTTGGATATTAGGAAAAAGTTTTTCATGGAAAGAGTGATAAAGTTCTGGAATGGTCTGTCCAGGGAGGTGGTGGAGTCACCATCCCTGGATGTGTTTAAAAAAAGACTGGATGTGGCACTGGGTGCCAGGGTTTAGTTGAGGTGTCAGGGAATGAGTTGGACTCAATGATCTTGAAGGTCTCTTCCAACCTTGTGATTCTGTGGGTAAGCTGATCTGTATTTTCGCATCTTACATCAGGTTGTGAGGGCCCAGCCTGTACTGAGGAGTGAAGTCATGGGAGCAGAAGTATGGATGGAATCAAATAAAAGAAGGAAATATTCTAATTTTCAGCACATCTGAAGAATATTTGCTGTATGTTGGAGGAAATTCAGGGCACCAAGGCAGAGTCAGCCATCGGCCTTCTTTGGCTCTTCAAGCTCTTTTCTGACTGTTTTAACAAGATATTGAAACTAAGGACAAGGATATGATACTGCAACAGCTGCTAGGATTGGAATAAATTTTTATTTCTTGTGCTGGCTGCTTGGGGGAGAATCCTTTCTGAGCTTCATCCTTCTAACTGAGCTTAGTGAGGAGTGAGACATGCAGTAGCTAACTGGAACAAGAACAAGGCCCATCTCTTCCTTCAGGGTCTGTCAGCTCACACCTGGAGCAGTTAACTGGTTAAGGGCAATTCCACAAGGTATGATTTTGATGAGCAAGCAGGATTCAAACCCCTACACAAGTCCCAGGTCACTGCATTTTGGCTGAGTCTCTTTAATAGATGTTGCTGTCTCCTTAATAGATGTTGCCATCTCCTGAAGTTCATTATGGTTTTAAATGCTCTGGGAGCAATGGCTTTTCCCTGCATTTGGAATGAATATTTCTCATGTATTTACTGGGGGTTAAGACTGACCTAGAGGAAGTTACTGTAGGTCTGTTAACCTGGGGTAAGCTGCTAAAACCCAGTAATTATTCATGCACCCAAACCTTGAGATGTTTATTCTCTGTTGGCACTGCGAAGGAGCCCTTACTATAACTGCAGATACACCCAACATCATGCTCTGGTCCAGGTACAGGCAGTGGTAAAATGTGAGCCAGTGTTACTCAGTGTTACTGCTCAGTGTTACTCAGATGAACACCCTCACCTCCTCAGAGGACACCAAGCATTTTAAAAACAGGCACACAACGGTTGCAAGTCTCTTCTTGGAGATGTAACTCTTGCCCCCAAAGGACAACCCCTCAGGTTTAAGTGTTTCAGGGCTTTATTTTATCCTCCCACTGCTGGGATTATGCAAAACTCCAGATGAGCCCTAAATGTCTAAAAATGATGATCCAAAAATGGTGGCAGAGCCCAGATCTGTGCCCAGTGTGACTGTGGGGGCACAAAAAAGTGGGAGCAAGCAGAAGAAGGACTGACCTAATTTCCAACTCTGCTGTCACAGCTTCCACCTACTGGAATTGTCCAAGGAGAATGTAGAGAAGCTTGAAATACATCTCTGGAGGCTTTTTGTCCTCTCTGATGGGGACTGAGTGTGTCCTTGGGCATGGCTAGCCTGTACCCTTCCGTGATTCAGAGGTAGAAATATAGCTGCTCTCTCCCACGTGCTTGCATCAATTTTTGGCAGCACCAGGCCCTGCCCACAGCACAGCACATCCTTCTGCTCTGTGTGAGGAACATGGTGCTTACCAGGGCTGCTTTGCCATGGTGGGTGTTGACACATAAGCGCTGGTGAATCTCATGCCTGGCTGGTTTCTCTGCCCATCTCTTGAAAATTCTCACCCTCTCCCCCACAGGGAAAATGCACCAGCAGATCTCTCACCAGCAGGGAGCACGAGCTTTCCCCCTTGGAGAGCCTGAAGAATTTTTTTTTTTACTGTTGGTTTTGTGTGGAAAGGTTGTGTAGAAAGGAATTCTTGACAGGACATGTTGTGAAAACGGATTTCTTGTCACACAAGATGTTCATGTGGCAACAGGATTTTTGCACTGATGTGAATATTTAGGATGAGAGTTCCTATCATGGGGCTCTTGACCCTTCTTTGGTAATGTGGAACTGGTGCTCACAGGGCAGTGAGGTGACAGGGAGTGGGGTGGCAGTGGTGGCTAATAACCAGAGATGCCTGAGGTGCTTCCAGGAGGACTTATCAACAGGAATGAGAGGAGCAGACCTGCATGAGCAGTAGAACAGCTCTCACACAGGCCTCTGCCTGAGGATACAGCCATTAGGGACAGCATTTCAGTCCTCCCACACCAGCTGGGCTGGAGAAGCTGGGAGGGCTGAAGGCCATGCACAGCCCAAAGTTGGGTTGGAAATGCCTGATGTGGAGATGATTGTGGGAAGGGATCTCTCTGCTGGCAGGGCTCAGGGAGGATAAAAGCAGCCACTGAGGAAAAGTGTCAGCCCCTGATCTGGAGATGCCTTCATGGACAGGGTGCCAGTTGCAAGAACTCTGCTTCCTCCCATTTTTCTAGGCAAGGATGGAAGCTGCTGGAATGCAGAAATCCCAGGCACACAAGGGCTGAATCGTGTTTTGGTGCTGGGAGAACTGGTGGGGAGGGTGAGCCAACTCCACCTGAGGATGCTGGGGATTTGTTCTGCATGGTCTGACTGAAATTGCTCTCTGTCAAACACTTGAGAGAGGGTGCCTGGTGGGGCTGCAAAGGAAAATGCAGGTGGAGTTCATAGGGTGAGACCCAGGTGTGGAATTGCACAGCTCTGCAAACAGAGGACTCACAGGAGAGCTGGGGCAGGGAGAGTCTGCAAGCTCTTGCTTTGAGACAAGGAGCACAGCTCCCCAAAAGGGTCTAAAGTGTAGAGATTCCTCCCCTCACTGACTCATCTGAGACCAGAATGCTTAAAATAAATCAGAAATCAAGCTTACTCATAAATCAAGTTTCAAAAAAATCCCATATTTAGACACCCAAATAAGCTTTTATGATGCCTCTGGGTTGGCAACCAGTTTTTCTGCAAACCAAGCCACTTGTTTAAGTGGTTAAGAGTGACTTTAACAACAAACCTTCAAGAACCACATCTGAGAACCTTTGCCAGAAAGAACTGGCTATGAATCCTGCCTCATACACACAAATGGCCTTTTGAAAGCAGAAGGCAGCTTTGCTTCCCCCTTACTCCGTGGAGCCAACATACTGTTTGACATGCTGGAAGCCAGCTGGATAAATGGGAAATATTGCTATGCATTCTTAGAGAGTCTGTGCCTGAATTAGCTAAAGCAGAGCAGCCCTCTTGCCTGTGCTGGCTAGGGATAAACAAAGATTGCTCTGCCTGTGGGCTTTCCCTGAGTAGCTGCACCAAGGCACCCACAGGGAAAAAGGGAGACAGGGCTTTCAGAAAGGATATTTTCAAATTAATGACTGAAAAATACAAAAGCAGATGTTCCACAGCAATAACGTGAGGAAGGAAGAAGCTGCTTGAATGTATGTAGAGACAGAAAAAAACCAGGTGAGCAGATCGGTCTGCTCCATTGCTGTAAAGTAATTTTCTGTTTTCGCTGAACTGATGTCAGGAGGTAACATACAAGTAACATATTGAAACAAATAAGTAACATAATTGAAAGATAATGAATATACATAGAGAGAATGTAGATTTGTCCAGAAAATATAGGTAGTTATTCTGCAGTAATTCTACACACTCCCCTGCTTTCAGCATAATAAGCTTAAAATTCAAGCCCCACAGAATATTTTCTCCGGAGGAATGAGTCCTCCTGGCTAATCCCCAAGTGATTTAAATGCACATCAGATAAATTACTGGGAGAGATCGTGCAGGGAGAATTGCCCCTTTAGCTACAGCAGCCCCAGAGCACCCACATACCTGCTCCAAAGCATAATCCCAGAGGCGCTGCTCTCCTCCTCGTTATCCCAAGCGAACTCCCGCTCATCCTGGGAGCCCCGCGCTGCCTCCAGGGCTGCAGCTGCTGCCGGCGAAGGGAGGGCCGGGCTGTTCCGGCTCTCTCCCGCGCCGGAGGGGAGGATGACGTTGGGCAGGGCTGCCCGCTCGCTGCCCGGCTGCTCTCGGTGCCGGCGGGATGCGGATGGCGCGGCCCGGCCGCCGCTCCCGCCCCGTCGGGGCATCAGCACCGCGGACAGCGCCACACCGGGAGCGCCTCGGGGACACCGCGGGGACACCGGGGGGACACCGGGAGGGCCCCCGGGCTGGGCCGCCCCCGGCCCGCGGCGGGGCCCGGCTGCCGGCGCTGACGTGCCCGTTGCCATGGCGAGGATGCTTTCCTCCCGCCATGGTCGCCATGGGACCCCGCAGCCTGAAAGGAGAGGAGAGAATGAATGACGGGAGGGAGGTGGGGAGAATGTTTAACTAGTTTCCTCCGGGAATTGGTGCCTTCTTTCTTTTTTCTTCTTCTTTTTATTTTTTTAAATTTTTTTTTAAATTCCCATGTGGATACTGAAACTTCAACAGCCTGGTCCGTATCCCTGCTCTGCCCCCGATATAAAATTCAGCACGTTTTTTTATTTTTTGAGGAATGGCACTGGCACAATTTCCTTATGTTCTCTGTCACATACACTTTATTAAGTGTATTTATATACATATATATACATTTTATTTACCAAGCTGGAATAATAACAACCCCCCACCCTGAATTTTAATCAGCTTTCTCTCACAAACATTTTTCCCGCAGCTCCATAAATTGTATTACACTGGAAGGATGAGGAAGGAAGGGATCTTTTTAGCCCTGGCAAACTTTCTGCCCATGAACTAAGCAAGAAATTTGTTTGGAGTATGGATTTCTATTATTTCGGTGTTTCTGGCTTGAAATGCATTGGTAAACTGAACCAATAAAGGCTGGGCGTTCTCCTTTGTTTTCCCTCATTTTTCAGTGGAGAACTCCAAGTATATTTTAATAATTGTTTTTACTAGATGTCTTTAGTGGAGAAAAAGTCCAGTTTTTTATTGAACCTGTCAAGGAAGAAATAACCCATGTGGTTTTCTCCCCCCTAATTGCAGCGGTGTAGTTCAGTTTCCTGTATTTTACACTACTAACAGTGGAGTGGGCACCCTGGGAATCAGGTCAGAAACATGGAATAATAGACTGGGCTAGAAATAGGTAAGGTGTGGGCAGAGTTTTTGACTGAATGACATGGAGAGAATCAACAAGAATTGTCTGTTCATCTTCCAGTGGAAGAATTTGGAAGGGAGCATCAGATGAAGGGACCTGGCTCAGAACACAAAGAAGGGGAGTAGAGGGGAGTTCCTCAAAATATGGGTGCAGCCTCCTGGGGTTCCTTGCCAAAGGATGGCGTGAGTGCAGAATTTAATGTGAAATTGAGAAATTGAGGAGAGATTGAACAAATGTTAGGAAAAAAGCTAAATAGAACTGAAATATCTAAAAAAATAAAACATACAGCTTTCACAAAATCATCTGAGCTCAGTGCATTGGAGGTTGGGAAAACTCCTGGAGAAAGGACTGTACTGAGGTCCAGTGAAAGGTATTTTTATAAACAAACCAATAATTTTATGAAGGAGCTGGGAGTGTGACTTTTAAAATACACCCACAATGCCTTTGTCCTGTTAGAGAGTGACAATGGTGATGGCAGTACACCAGCTGCATTACCAGGTACTTCACACAGGGCTTTTCAAAGTTTGGTGAGTTTTTTCCCCAGCAAGTTGGGTTTTATGGTTGTGGGGGTTTTTTTGTTGTTTTTTTTTTTTGTGGTTTTTTTTTTCTTCCCTGTGATTGTCAGTGTTGGAGGAAGATAATCTTAATTTTTGCCTACTTTCCAGCTTGGTTTTCCTGACAGTGCAGGAGGGTAAAGGAAAATTGTCTGACATCTGTGTTGGGAAATTGTTTCCCAGGGAGATGGAAGCTGCTTGACTGACTCACACCTCAGTTCCTCCAGTTCAGGGGTGGAACATTTAGCAGCTGTAAATGCATCATGCTTTGAAAGAAAACAACCCTGACAGTTGTTTTGGGGTTCACTTTGTCCTACTTGCCCCACAGACATAAGGATGAGGGCTTGAAGCATTTAGTGATACGCATTTTTCATGAGCTTTGCTTACATTATTTTCTCCTGTGGCTGTTGGGTCAGTCAAGCCTTTATAAAATTCCCAAACCACCCGTTATTCCAAATCTGATATCAGTTGTTGGTTATCCCAAGTGATTGTTGCTGGTTATCCCAGCCACTGTTGCTGTTGATTATTTTGGAACTGCTTTTGCAGGGCTTTTTGTTTTGTTGTTTTCACCTGTTTAAATCCCAGCAGTTGTTCAGAGAGTAGTGAAAAATGCCCCACAGCTGAGCTAAAACCATATCTTTAACCATATCTTTTCTTAGCTGTGCTCAGACCCCTCTGAGATCTGACCTTGCCCCTCTGGGGTCTGAGCACAGACATGTGAAAGGAAAGTGAAATTCTGGGATAACGAGTTCTGGGAACACCTTGCATGAGCTTGGTGTGGAAAATAGCAGCTTGCCTGGAGGAAACATGACTCACCCTCACTGGTGTTTGGGAAAGCAGGGGGATGTCTGGGTTTCTGTTCAATTAAAGCTTGTTATGATCTCGCTTGCTTTGCCTCCTCCCCAAGCACCGCACGCAAAGCAGGATCCCCTGGCCCTTGGGGTGAATACACTGCACTGTGCATCCTGATGGATGCCATTCCTTGTGACTTACATGCACAGAGAGCAGCTGGGATGAGTCAGATCTCTGTGGCTGAGGCTGCCACAGCTCCTGTATTCTTGAATTAAATGTGTTTGAACAGAGCAGGGCTGATATGTAACCATTCATTGCAGCAGCAGTGAGATCTGTGGCAACTTTAAAGAGGAACTCATTCCCTGGAGACATTGATCCTTTGCCTCTGCTTCAGAGAGAGTTTCCAATCATGTGGTGATGTCCAAGTCAGGACAGGAGGCTGAGGACAGAAAGGATTGCTGGCAATGCCAGTCAGGGAATCCTAAACAGGGAGGGAGCTCTGGCATCACAAGGAGCTCTGACAAGCCAGGAAACAGGGATAACCCAGTGCTAAGGAAAAGAGAGTCACAATTTATTATTTCTGTGTGCATTCTTGGCTGAACGTGATTGATTTGATTGTTGGGGTTGCTACCTCCTGCCCAGCAGAACAAAATCTGTTTTACTTTCCTGATAGGGCCAGAGAGCCCAGGATGGCTCAGACATGGTCAGTGTAGTTTGGGGGCCTTGCATAGAGCAGAGCTGGGGGTGTGAGCTTGCCTTAAACCAAACCAAAGACCCCAAATTCATGAATTACTCTCATCTGCGTACCTCCAGATAAGAAGCCTGGATCCCTGCAGGCTTCCATGGCTCTCCTTGGCAGAACTATCCCCACCAGAAGTTGAACAAGCTTATCAATAGGCAGGATTAGTTCCCCACAGTGCCAACTCCTCTTCACCTGAGGGGCTGCAGAGATGGCAGCTGGCTCTACATCCACACTGCAGAAGGAAATGCTCTTCCCAACAGCAGATCTGGTTTCTCAGGGATGTGGAGGGTGAGAGGAGTTGGTTTTTAGCTGCTGTGGTGCATGCCCTGGCTCAGATCAGGGTCATGTCCAGCCCTGAGTGTGTGCTCCAGCTTGGCACAGCAGCTCAGGGGTCGGCCTGGCTCAGTAGGACAGATATTTAAACACATAATCTTACCCAAAACTGTCCCTTGTGCCACACAGACTTGTGCAGACATAAAGGCATCCTGCCACACCCTGCTGTCAGACAGCAGCCTTTAGTTCTCAGCCTCTTTCACCCAGCTAAGACTTCTATAAAATTTTGCCCTGTGAGACAAAAATGAAGTAAGCATTGAAGAGACCAAGCCTTCCTTGCAGCAGAGGGAATTGGTCTCTTTGGTGCTGAAGTGTCTCCTGAAAATAGAATGAGAGGCTTGCAATCTTGACAAGAGCAGTGGTGAGATAGATTGCCAAAATCTGGGCTAAATGCTGATGAGCTCTTTCTTATGCTTGGGGGAAGAGATGTGGTAGAACTGTGAATTGAGCCCTTATCACCCAGGACAATGTAGAGAACACGCTTCTCACTTGGCATAGGGAAATTAAGATATAGGGCTTCCTTGAAATTCTGAAATGTTACTCTTTTGAATAATCACCAAGATTCTGCATATAAAAATTCCCATAAGCATTTTTATACATTCACATTTAATGCATTGGCTATTTTCAGGTGTTTTGCAGAAAATCCTTGCCTTAGCTCATCTTTGGTGAAGGAGAGCAAGGAATCTCCATAACTTTCTCATCTTATGTACTTTCCTTTCTCTTGCTGCCCTTTTAAACACAAAGACCCTTGTCTATGCTGTGATGGAGTCTGTTCAGCAGATCTGGCACTGAGCTTGGGAATTCCATGTGCTCCAGCTGTCCTTGTTCACGCTCTGATCAGGGCTGGTTGCTGCTGATGGCTGGAAAGCCAAATCCACGTGTTCCCTCCAAAAGATGCAATGGAGTGGCTTTACAAGGAAAACACACCCAAGGAGTGCTGCAGGTGTGTTTGCTTTGAGCCTGATGGCCATCTCATTAAAACCATCAAAAAGGCTCCCCCTGACTTCAGGAGGGAGATGATCTCCTCCTCTGGAGTCATCTGTTGAGTTACACAAAGGAAACAAGGCCAGGCTTTATAATGAAGTTGTTTAACTTATTCCAGGGTTAATAGCTGATGGTTTAGTCCTTGCAGAGGTTGAAGGGTTGCTCATGACAAGTGATGAACCAGCCCTGAGTGGTGCTCTGCCAGCATCCCTGACCATGCTGCTGATGGGCACGGCATGCTTATCCATCAGCCTTTTATGGGCTGCCTATCACTGGCTTTCATGGCTTCCACATCACTGTGAACCTCAGCTGGGAAAACAAGCAACTGCTGTGCCAAAGAGCCGAGCAAAGCCTTTGGAAACTCACTTAAATGATTTTTGGCATTTGCAGAACGCTCGGTTGGCGGATTGAACGTTGTGAAATGTATTTCTGGGAGAATATGAGAGGCGCTCCTGCCACAGGGCTTCCTAATGTGCAGAACGAAGCTCCCTGAGCTGCCCTCCCGCGCTCCGGATCGCAAATCGCTGCTGCCCTCCCGCGGCCCCGGCTCCGCGTGTCCCGCAGCATCCCTGAACGGCTCTCAGCATCCCCGAGTGTCTCGCAGCATCCCTGTACACCCCAGAGCATCCCTGCACATCCCGCAGCATCCCCACGTGGCCCTCAGTACCCCGCACATCCCGCAGCATCCTTGCGCCGCCTGCAGCATCCCCATGTGTGACCATGTTCGCAGGGGTCCGAGGATGAGGGAAGAGACGAGGATCTGACTCCATGTTTCAGAAGGCTTGATTTATTATTTTATGATATATATTATATTAAAACTATACAAAAAAGATAGAAGAAAGGATTTCATCAGAAGGGTAGCAAAGAATAGAAAAAGAAGGAATGATAACAAAGGCTTGTGTCTCAGACAGAGTCCGAGCCAGCTGGACAGTGATTGGCCATTAATTAGAAACAGCACTATGAGACCAATCACAGATGCACCTGTTGCATTCCACAGCAGCAGATAACCATTGTTTACATTTTGTTCCTGAGGCCTTTCAGCTTCTCAGGAGAAAAAAATCCTAAGAAAAGGATTTTCCATAAAAGATGTCTGTGACACCCGCGCATCCTGCAGCATCCCTGCACCACCCGCAGAATCCCTGCATGTCCCACATCATCTCAGTATGGCCCTCAGCATCCCCACACAGCCCTCAGCATCCCCAAATGGCCCTCAGCATTAATGATTGTTGTTTTAATTATTGTTTTTCTTTTCCTCTGAGGCTTCTCAGCTTCTCAGGAGAAAAATCCTGGCAAAGGGATTTTCCAAACACTGCTGTGTTGTTCTACTCAACATTAGTACATTGTCTGTGTTCTTACCCTCCTTGGACTGACCTGCAGCCACTTTTCCAGCTAAGTGAATTTAGGGGGCAATGCTGCTTTTATAAACAAGCTGTGATGCCCATGGTGAGTATCTTTCAGATCTAGCCTGAGTAATTGAACGGGTGCAGGTCTAATCAAGTTGTCCTGCTCTGGGCTGGAGGTGGCTGCCTGCAGCAGGGTGATGGATGTGGCTCAGTTGTGCAAGCCCTGCTCCTGAAGTGCTGAGCTAATGAAAAGGCAGTGGCAGTGATGGACTGAGTTAGAGGCAGATGGGAGTTTGGATCTGCTCCTGCCAGTGCTCTCCTGTTATCTGCAGTGAATCATGCACAGCTGTGGCTGCTGGGAGATGAGCTCTGGGGTCTGAGCTAAAAAAAGGAGCAATGAGAAGTTCTCAGCTCCTGCTCTTCAGCCAGGAGAAAATTATTTTATATGGTGAGTGAGATGTGCTGCCTTGTGCTAAGTTACTCAGAGGAGGGAACAGAATATAACTCTTACTTCTCTTTAATGACTCCTTGCAGGGAGCCAGAGCCTGTCAGCCTGAGAACAGGAGCTCTAAACACTCCTTCAGTCTTCCAAATCACAGAAATATAAGTCTCTTAGAGATGCCTCAGTAGGTGGTTTAACTACAGCCTTTAATCCTCCTGTGCCTCAGCTCCCTCTTTTTTGAGATACAGATACACTTGGCTGTATAAATATCTCAGGGATTGTGATATTTTCTGCTGTCTTGTTACTGTGGTGGCAAAATACAGAGGCAGGGCATCACTCTTTATTGTTAAATTTCCAGAGCTGATGTTTTAAATGAGTGTATGTTTTGGAAAGAGAGTGAGGGAGGGCTGGAGACAGAGGGGACTTGCTCAGCATGGGCAGGGAATGGGCAGAAACACTGCTCCCAAATCTTCCCCTCTGGTCATGGGGCTGTGCTGGTGGATTTTGAGGGGAAAACCTCAAATGTGGGACTTCCAGGCAGTATCTGCTGCAGCAGCACTGAGCTTGGAAGGTCTGGAGCTGAGGAACAGAGGTGTCAGAAATCTTGTCAAAACCCACCAGGAATCTGCTCAAACAACCTTCATAAAATAATAAATGCACCTTGACATTTCTGAGCATGAGGGATGACAGGAGATCACAGAATTTTGGGGTCCTGCAGCAATGCCCTTACAGGCCAGCAGTATTTTGGAGGTTTTGTGCTGTACCTATAGAAGGTACATGTGATTAATCCACTTAACTTGTGGGTACCAAATGCTTGACTTAAGGAGAGAAAGGATCTAATGTGGGGCTTAACACCTCAAATGGAATTCCTGGCAAGCCTAGGCATGAGATTTTCCTTTCAGAGATTAGATTGCTTGGTAGAAATGGAAATCAGAAGACCAGGGCATGGTTAAAGAAGGAAATAAGGAAGGGATGGTGTAACTTCACATTTTTCTATGGGCTACTTCACGCTTTCCTATGGGAAGATAAAAATGAATTTTGGTGGAAGGCACTTATTGTAGTGATGGGAAAGAACTGTGCCTTGAAAAGTTTCCATCCCTCATGATATGAGAGGGATGGAAATGGAGGATAAGTAGAAATAAGAGGCTCTGAGACCAGGAGAGTATATTTATGAAGTGTAGCCAAGTGAGGAATAATACAACAATGAGAAAGAAAAGAGGTTCAGCATTCATTCATACAACAGCTCATTCTTACTTTTTTTTAACATCTTCCTGGCATAACATTGAAGAATCACAAAATAAAATAGAATCACAAAATAAAATTACCGCTTCATACTATGTTTCAGCTTCTATCTGGGACAACACTTGTTCTGCTTGTGATACAGAAGTCTCCAAAATCTGGCCTGTGTTGGTAACAGCATCTCTGCAGGTGACCAGAGGGGAGTTTGAGCAGCTTTTGGCAGCTCCACAGCCCAGGCTGAGCCTCTCCCTTCAGCGGAGCTGCATCAGGGGTGCTGCACCAGGATTTGGAGCTGTGCTCACAGCACAGGATGAGCTGCTCTCTTTCATCCCTGGAGAATTTCCCCCAGCGCTGCCTTTGTCCTGCTCTGCACCCCCAGCCCTGTCTGCCCTGATGGAGGAGGAAGATGAGGGGTTCTCCTGTCCTGCTGCCTGCCTGGAGGCTGGGATGAAGCTCTCGTTGCGCTGCATCCCGCGGACATGGCTTGTGCGGCAGGCTCGGCAGAGGGAGCCCCGCGTCCAGTCCTGGAGCTGGGGAGGGCGCAGAGCCGGTGCCGCTCGCAGAGGAAGATCGCCCTCCTCTTCCTCCCTCCCCGGGGAGCCTGAGCGTGCCGCCGGAGCGGGAGTGCCCGGCAGGGTCACACAGATCCCTGTGCCAGCGCTTTGTGCTGGTTTTTGGTGCACTCAGTGATGCACCATAAACCAGCTTGGGATGCACCAAAAACTTTGGGATGCTGTGCTCCCAAACTCAGCTCTCCCACCACATCCCCGGGGCAGCCCCATTCTGCTGGAAAAGTGATGGAGGAGGAGGAGAACTCTACAGAGAGCCTGAGAACAGGAGGTCTAAGCACTCCAGTCTTCCAAATCACAGAAATAAAGTCTCTCAGAGATGCCTCAGTACATGGTTTAACTACAGCCTTTAATCCTCCTGTGCCTCAGCTCCCTCTGTTTTGAGCCACAGATCCACTTTGCAGCCATGCTGGCTGTATAAATATCTCTGCATTATCCAAATTTGTTTGCTACTCAGTTGTGACAGTGTTCACAGGGGTTGGAGGATGAGGGAAGAGACAAGGATCTGACTCCATGTTTCAGAAGGCTTGATGTTTTATCATATATTTTACATTAAAACAGTACTAAAAGAATAGAAGAAAGGATTTCATCAGAAGGCTAGCTAAGAATAGAACAGCAGAGAATGATAACAAAAATTTGTGGCTCAGCTCTCTATCTGAGCCAGCTGGACTGTGATTGGCCATTAATTAGAAACAACCACATGAGACCAATCACAGATCCACCTGTTGCATTCCACAGCAGCAGATAATCTTTGGTTACATTTTGTTCCTGAGGCATCTTGTCTTCTCAGGAGGAAAAATCCTAAATAAAGGATTTTCCATAAAAGATGTCTGCAACACTCAGTGGAGTTCTGTCACTCTGAAACTGCCCAAACATCCTGCTGCCTGGCACTGCCTCTGCCACCAAAGAGCTGGCAGAGTGTGTGCAGCTTGAGGAGGGAGGTGTTTCTCTTGTGTGGCAGCTCCTGTACAGCCCCCCTGTGTTAAATATTAACCTTTTACTGCTGATCTTCCAGGCCATTTTACTCTATCTCCAATTCTCTTGACACACAATAAGAATATTTGGAGTGTAATTTGAATTTTCTATGCCTGGCTGCTTCACTGTTAATTTTTTAATTGAAAAATCAGGGTTTCAGCTAAATAAATATTTTAAAGAAAATATAAAAGATTTTTGGTCAAAAGCTATTCTGTTTTAACTTTCATCTGCAAGGCTTTCATATTTGTGACAGTTGTGTGAAAGCCTTTACTTCTCATGTTAACAGATTTTTTTCCCCCAACAACAATTAGGACTTTATCTTGGAAACTTCCTGTTTTCCAAAGAGTTTTCTGTTTGAGCAGCCCGTGTGCCCAGCCCTGGTTCAACAAAAGCTGTTCATGCTCCAGGCCAAGAGGCAGAAGAGAGGATGGGCAGCACCGGTGATTTTGGGGCTGTGCATTGCTCAGGACAGCAATAGTTAAGAGAAGCTGACTCTAAAAGAAAACAAAGAACCAACCTCAGTGATGTATGTAATGCACATTTCTTGCTTCTTTATCCCAGAACTTCAGGGTCTGAGACATTCTCAGGTGGGTGTGTTTGTTTGTTTGCACATCCGTGGCTTAGCTGAGTGAAGTAGTTGCTGTCACTGGCAGGCAGGAGGTGAAGCCCAAAGCATCAGACATGGTGTTCCTGTCACTCATTTTTGTTTTCCTCACTTCTTGCCTCTCTTTTCCCTTTGCAGTGAAGGGGGAGCCTGTCCTTTATGGTGTCCCAAACTGAGTTTTGACACGGTCAGCCTGCAAATTGAGCTAAAACTGGTTTGCCTGTTCCAATAGGTAAGACTGAAGAAAACAAGCCCTGCTAGAAAATGCGTTGGCCTGCCTATGATTTTAAACACAATTTGGCTTGTAATTTGATTCCCTTTGAAACAGGCCAGCTGGTAAAAGTCCAGCTCCAACAGGCGCTGGAGAGGAATCTCGACAAGTGAACATGCTTTTAACACACCCTGCTCCATCATTCATGAGGACCTGTTGCAGAACAAGCCATTGTGCTCTCCAGAAGTGCTGGCTGGAGCACACCAGCCACTTCCCAGTCTCCACCACCACCCTCTGCTCTGAAATAAAGAGGAACAAACCTGAGGAGCAGCTTGTGAGCCTCTGTCTCATGTACAGCTGTGACCTGACTGAACAGGACAGTTCAGTCCTGTTAAAAAACCTTAAATAGCAGCATCTATGGTGCTGTGATGGATAAATCTCCTTGCAGAGGGTTCACCCTTGATCAGAGCAGGTCAGCCATGACCATCATGGAAAATTGCTGTCCTGAGAGGACAGTGAGGACTCCGAAATGCTGGTGGGAGAAAAGAGGGACCTTGAATCCCCTGCCCCCTATGGATTAATACAAATTGGTTTTCCTTGCAAGTACACCAGGTCTCCTCAGGGGATCACAACAGCTTTCTGAAGTTGAACTGGCTGAGACCAGGGGCTAAAATCCTCCTGGGCTGGCAGGCAGCTCATCCCTCAGGGAGTAACAGCTTCATGTCATTCCCTCCTGGGTATGGAGAGCTAGCACGGGTTTCTCTCATAGGACAGGGTGGGAGCACTGATGTGGGCTGTATGGGAAGCAGAAAGAATACAGAGGGACTGCTTGGATAAACAGGAGGGAACAGCCTTTTTCCAGTGCCCTGCAGGTGCTGTGCTCCCTTGGCAGAGGAAGGACATCTCTGCCAGCTCTTCACCATCTGCTCCTCTGCTCCTCCACCAACCCAGCCAACATGCAGTGCAAGGATGTCTTTGGATTTCACCCATGCCAAAAAACCACCCCAAAACCCAAATCAAAGTTCTGTAGGGCTGATTTGCCCCCTTGACTGGACCCCCATGCCCTCCACATCCCCTGCCCAGCTGGGCAGACCCCCATGTCCTGTTGGCAGGCCCCACAGCTGTTTGCTTCGGGGTGAAGAGCACAGCACTGCTGGAAACCCCCAAGGGGAAGGAGACCAAACCAATCTCTGGGTCCTAGAAAATGGGAAGATGTGACCAACAATTCCAGGAGAAGACAGGAACATTTCAAAGTGAACAGCAGTGCACAGCACCAGCCCAGATGACTTTCTTTAGCCTGGTGGCTGCGTTGAGTCATTCATCATATTCTGAGCAACCAGCCACGCTTCAGCAGCAATTACTGCTCTGTGACAGCTTCCAAACAATGCTCCCTGCAAGCTGTGCTTGCTGTCAGAACCTAAAAAAACAGAGGGTGAAAAATCCCAAACGTAACCAAACCAAAACACTGCTTTGCAGAGAGTTTGTGCTTTTCTTTTAAGCTCAACAGGTGTTCCTGGTCACCCTGCAAAACCGCAGGGGAAATATCTGCATGCCACTGAAATGAAGCAACTCGAAGCTGAACTCTGTGAAGATAATCCCATCTTTTGCTTTTGTTTGGTAGAAATGAATGGAGAAAAAAAAAAATCTTCAACTCAACTCTGGTTTTTCATGATGATAGAGTGAGGGCTTTCACCACCATCCCAGTTTTGGACTGCATCTGATACAGGCTCATGGAGACAGGGGGCTGTTATTAGAGCTGGGTGAATAATCTACAGCAAGGGACTGAATGGAAGTGTTTGGCCTTTTATCTGTTTGTAAACTATCTGAGAGCATGCCTGGATGTTCTTGAATGTGTTTGTTGTTTGAGATAATGCTGCCCGTGATTTCTGCGAATAATCATTTATTTGTGGCTTGCCCACGAGCATTTAGATAGTCAAAATGTCATTTTTGTTCTGTGATTACATGAGTGCAACCCTGAGGCTTCCACCAGTCAGGAGTGGTAAATTCACTTTCTGTAAAACCCTATTGAGATCTTCCTGGGAAATGTGATTTCATCTGCAATATTTGTGGGGGGAAAAAAGGGAGAAAAAAGCAGTTAAGTAATGGAGGGAAGGAGGGGATTGGGGGTAGTGTTCAAAAAAATTGTTGACCAGCTCTTGTGTTTGTCTTGATCCACAGTTCCTTGGTTATCCGAGTGGTTGGATGGTTTTGTGGTAAGGACACCTTGGGGGGTAAATTGCAAAGGGGTATTAAGGAAAAAATAGTCAATGCTATAGACAGGCTAAGTACCTGCACCACAAATGGGGGCAAATTAATTAATTAATTAATTAATTAAAAAAAAAAAATTTGGGGCAAAACCAGTATCTTGCAAAAAAAGCAGGGCATGAATTCATTTTGGGTGCCTGTGAAACTTTCTCCTGCAACTCCTTCAACAGAGGCTTGTTGTTTATCCATTGCTTTCTGAAAGCAATGCACTACAGAAAATTATTTCCTCTGCAAATATTTCCTGACTTGTGAACCCTCTGCTTCAAAAACAGCTTCTCATTGAACTATTGTATGTGGGTAAGCATTTCCAAAACATGAGATGTCTTTTGGCCGCCCAAAGAGCAGTGTGGGCTCCACTTTACCTGGTTACAGGCTGCTTAGAAAGCTGATGGACAGCACATCAGAGATGGTAAAATCTAAAGTAGTGTGGGCAAAGGTGTGAGCAAAGGTGTGAGCTTGGTTTTGGGAGATGAAATAGGCTGTGACCTCATGCAACTCTGCTCTGTTTCCTTTCCCAGGCTTTGTCTTTACCACTTAAAACTGAGAACACGTGGGGTTTTCTACAACAGATGAAGAAAAGAAAATTAAACTTTCTGTAATGGAAGGGGGAGAAAAAAAATAACACTGTTCTTTCTTGCAGCCTTCCTGCTCTCTCTCTCTCTCTGTGTCATTTTACTAGGTATTTACATCCTCTTCTGTTCTGCCCCTCATTGTGACTCATTTATTGTTCCTCTACCTTGTCTTGTTCCTTTTTCCCCAGGCAGATTTTAGTGGAGGGGAGTCATTTGAGGGAGTAAATATCTGCATGTCCAGCCTGGGACCAGTACAGACTGAAATAAGGGTTGCACTGAAGATGAGGCATTTTTGTGGAAAATGAAAACAACAATAACTTTTTCTCATATTATTGACATTTTTCAGAGGGCGTCGTCTTTGGTAGAGTGAACTAAAGCCAGAATTTAGGCTTTGGCTATTGAAATGTTTAGATGAAAATTTGCCAAACTCCTAATTTATTTTTCCAATTCTCCAATTAAAGAAACCCCCTCCAATGATTATTTAAAGTATCTTGCCCACACAGCTCCCTCCTTCCCCTGCTTGCTTTTTTTTTTTTCCATTTTAGTCAAATAACCAATTTTCCACTTGCACTAATTCAATACACTCGTCTTGTTTCAGAAGCCACATTGCAGTGATGCTGAGAAAGGAGTCCAGAACCAGCTGATTTAATGCTTTGCTCATGGTGGTTTGTATAAATCCTTTTTTATTTTGCTTTCCCTGTTTTTGAGCTGCATTTGCTGGGGAGTGTTTTATATGCCCAAGTACAGAGAGCACTCTACAATCCTGCTTTAATGCTGAGCTGTATTTAAACCTGAGCTGTGGCTGCAGGGGGGCATTGTGAGGTCACCCCATCACCTGATAGCTGATGCTGGATGTTCATGCATGCATGATCTGTAGCTTTTTCCTCCTGTGGAAGAGAAAAAAAATATTTTAAAATTATTCTCAAAGAGTTAGGCTGTCATTTTGGGTTCTACATGACGTGTGTGTGTGTGGAGGGTAAAGGAGGGTTGAGATTGATTTGGGCCTGACAAAAAATATTATGAAAGGTTGGTAGTGAAGTCATGGAGCTCAAGACCAATAATTAAGCTGTGAAGGCTCCATCCTTTCCTCTCCTGCAGAGGAAATTAATTAATGTAATTTACTTTGAAAGTCTCAGGTTCTGTTTTTTAAGTAAGGCCTTGGGGTCATGCTTAAAACTGAGTGCTGTGAAAGGATGTGGTGATGGGATCCAAAGCTGTTGTAAAGGACATGCAAAGACAGAAATCAGTGGCTAAAATGCTCCTCAGGAAGCCCCTACAGATCTTGTGTGCTGGCACTTCATGACCCTAGAAATGCTGTTGAGCTTGGCAGGACTGGCCCAAAACCAGCAGTGCCTCAGACCAGGATGGAAGTTTGCTGACCAAACCATGAGGAAGAACCCTTGACTGTGCTGTAATTTACTGTTTTTCACTGCTAGCAAAGCTGGGGTGCATAAATCATAGTGATTAATAAAGGTGCATAAATCATAGTGATTAATAAATCTGTTATGTCCTCCTTTATTTCCTATTTGCAAACTGCCCGAGCGTTTTTCTCAACCGCATTTGTTATTCAGAATTTTTCCCTCAGTAATTTCTGGAGATAATTCTTGTGTTTTTATCTTGTCTGGGAAGTTGTGCTGAGTCTGACATTGGAGCTGTTTTTATTAGAGACATAAATCTTTCTTCTGTTGTTTCAAAATCGCATTTCCCATGCTACCATTTGCAATTACAGATATGAAACTTGCTTTCTTTGACTGCTCTTCAACATCCATTTATCACTGGCTGCTTCAGCTGCTGCTGAAATGCTGGTAAACTGTATCACCCTCACATTTGGGACCAAACACCATAAACAGAAGCATGAATTTTCTTGCACAGAGATTAAAAAGAGTGAATGAGCATCTGTGAAATTTTGGGATGGGGTGGTGGGTAAAGAAAAAAGAAAGTGAACGTGGACTTCTATTTGGATTCACTACTATTTCACTGCTGTTTCATTCTGTGCTTTAAAAGAAAGTGTTGGCTGCCATGGCTTTTTGGAGGGGAAAGAATCCTGAAAATACACCCTGAGAATGGCAGCTAGGTCAGGAGACTCAGGGAAAGCAGAGGAGAAATGTTTTGTTCCTTGCTCATAACTCATCTTAGGCACTAACCTGCTCAGAGAGCTTTGGGAAGGCAGAAATGGAGATTACTTGTTTCTGGAGTCAGGATTCAGTTAAGAAAAGGGTTCTCCAAGACAATTTTCGTGGCAGTTGGTGGAATAAGAGCCTCTGAACCCAAAAACAAGCCAATGCATGCATGCAGAAACATTTGCAATTGTTTAGTGGAACAACGACAGCCTTAATAGTACAGCATTAGGCAGAGGGCCAAGAGGCAAAAAATATTTGTAAATAGGGTTTGCTAATTTTTTCCACTGGCAAACATAGCAAAAGAAGGAGGGAGGAGTTAGTCCTCTGAAGAGACAGGCTGGAAGCACAGGTCCCTCTAGGTTTTTGAACAGAATCCCTCTGCAATCCACATCCCAAATGAAAATAAGAAGTTTGTCTCTGGGTGTTTGTGTTTTTGTGTAAGAAGGGGTAAGGAGACATTGCTCCAGCTCAGAAACAGGAGCTGTGGGGTGGCAATAAATAGAGAAGAAACTTTCCCTGAAAGGATGTCAGGGACTGACTGAGAAGCAGTCAGTGCTGGATATTTCCTCCTGGAGACCTTTGGAAGACTCTCCCACGTGTTGGTGGTGAGGAGCTGATGGGGTGGCTGTGTCCCTACCCCAGCTCTCCTTCTTCCCTCCATGGCTTCCTCCTGGCTCTGGCTGTGGAGGGAATTCCCATCCTGGAGTGACTGAGATAAATGGATTTGGGAGGTTGGCAGCAGAGCCAACCCCTCAGCAACTGGGCCTGGGGAGGGTTTGCTGTCTCCCTCTGACAGGTGGCTCAGAGGTGTCCCTTCCACCACCCCTTTTCATTTAGAGAGAAAATCCTCTGTGCAGGTTCTGGCTGTTCTGTGCCTGTTGCTGCTGCTATTCCCACCTGCGTGGTGAACCTGAGATGTGTGCTGTGGGCAGAGAAACACAAGGAGGCCATCAGGGGTGTCACTTCTATAGAAACCCAGAGACTGAGCACAAGCTAACAGAGCTCTTCCAGTTGGTTTTTGGTTGCAAAGAGAAAAACTTTTCACAGGAGTATCAAAGGATGGGCTGAACTTTTGTAATTTGTCTCCATTGTGACACTTGCTCATCACATCTACTTTTGCACCCACCTGTGCTGCTCCTTGCCACAGCAAGAATAGGCTTGACTGAGATCCAACTTTACTGCAGAAAAGAACAGGCTGTAAAAAAAATCTTTACAGATTTTTCTAAATTGAATTATCTCCTCAAATTCAACATCCTGCTGTTAATGTTCCTCCTTGACCTTGAAGCACAATAATTTGTCTCTTTGACGTGCACACATTTCACTATCCAAACAGGTGATGCTTGTATCTTAACTGGACAAACTGAAACCTTTTGAGGTTTCCTTTTGAGGTGGAGTTTATCTGAAGGCTGAAATCAGTTTGGCTTCAGATTAGACAAAACTCAAACTGTGAATAATTTGTATCTAAACAGTGAAAAAAGGGATCTTGCAACACACACTGTTCATGTGAATAATAGAAACTCTTACAAAAAACTACAGGTGGTTAATGATAAACTTCCAGTTAACATTTACCTAAAAAAAAAAACAGGCATCTTAAAGGTGATGAGAAGGAACTAATGTTTTACACAAATAATGCCAGTAGTTCAGCAGAACTCTCTAAATCAGGATCTGCTATTCTCCCTTCCTCTGAAAGAGTCTGACCATGTGCAAATGAAAAAAAAAATGAAAGGAAGAAGAGTCCAAGGCAGGGAGGTTTTGCACACATAGCACCGATTTCAGAGGGGACTGGGAGCAGAGGAAAACCGAAATGTGTTAACCTAAAATCATCACAATGTCCTGCTGGCATATTTAGGTTTTCTGTGAAATGTTTTGCACCACAAACTCCTTACTTACACAAATGCCGAGAAAATGTGTGACTGTGTGACCGAACTTTGGGTGTCCCTTCTTTATAAAACCAAGCACTGTGCTGCACCCTCAGTGGTGTATGGGAGTGAGGAGTGGGTTCTCTGGGCAGTCAGACAGCTTGGTGAAGGTCCAAGCACAGGTTTTTACATACCCTTTTCCACTTCTTTGCTGCATGCCTGAAGACTTCATGTTTTACCCATCTGCTTGTGGGAGCACGAGCCAAACTCCCTCTCCAGTTCACTGATGTTCACTAACTAGGGGAGCATGCAGCATCTTTGCACCTTCCTGGTTTGGGAGGAATGAGGCAGGGTGGTTAAAACACCTCTGGCCTCCACCAGACCTCTCCTGTTCCTCCAGTTTGATCTGGGGACTCTGCTGCTTGTGTTTGCCTCCAGACTTGGGGCTGCAGAAGCCTAGAACTAGATCCTGTGAGCTCAACTTGTACTTATTTAACAATACATTTAATAAATATTGAAAGAGGGAAAGCTCATGGGCTGACCCTGGTGTGAAGGTTTTGCTCTTTTCAGAGAGCACAGAAAGTTGCTCACAGGGAGATTGGGAAGGAACCCCCCAGCTCGCTGCTTTTGTGGCTTGTGACGGAATCCCACTGAAAACAACTTGTGATTTATTTCAGCTGCATAATAATATTACAAAGTAATAAAAATAAAGGCATATTTAATGATGTCCTTCCATTAAATGGTATGCCCTGGCTGTCTACCAATGGCTCTACAGACCTACTGGCGCCTGTGTCAAGACTCTTTTCTTTCAGCATGGGGAGAGACATTAAATACCATGATAGAGTCCTATGTACCACCAGGTTATGCTGCACAATTAATTCCTATTAGGCAAGTCATTTTTTCCTTTTCTTGGCCATTGCTACTTTGTTATGCTAATAAATATGCTTGTGCAGTGGGACCCAATTTAAACAAAGATTTGACAGTGACTTTGCTGGACACAGCCAGGATGGGACATCTGGGTCTCATCACAGCCAAAGGTCTCTCCCCTCACCCTCTCATCTTCACAGCATATCAGTGCTCTCAAGCACTGTTCTCTTCAAGTCTCCAGAATGCATTTGTTATTTTCATTATTAGCCGGAAAAAAAATCAGGCAATCCCCGTTTAGAAGAGGACAGGAAGAAGGATTTTCAATTGTAAAGGACACTAGAGAAAAAAACGAGGAGAGGAATTACTACAGTGGGATAGAAATCATTTGTTGACATCCTCGGAAGCATTTTACAAACTGCACCAGATCATTCCTCGAAAACGAGCACAGAGTGCTGCTCTCTCTTGGTCAGGAGCACAGGGCTGTGCTTA